>NC_080795.1:33712013-35011180 GCF_028018385.1 Neofelis nebulosa
ATGAAAACCACAATACTAGTTAAAGTAAAAATGAAAAAAAGCTTTGTGCCAGGCAGCACGATTCTCTCACATTTATATTTTAATTTGAGACCAATTTTTAGTGCTTTAGGATTTTCTTTCTCTCACCTTTCAGCACTCAAGTTTTTTTTTTTTTTTCATGAAAACAGTTTGACCAGTTTTAAATGAAATACTAAGGACAGTAAGTGTTATTAGGAAGGTATTTTGCCATTTTGCAATTAAACTCTCACTTTACTTTGACTTTCTTTCTTGCCCAGGATGGTGGTAGTGGTGACAGCATGGGAGGAGATGGGGAAAGAATGAGAAAATAAAAATAGACTCAAATGTGAGATATATAAATTCAAGAAATTATACCCAAAGAAAAGTGAGTTATTTTTCTCAGGTAGGCTTTAACTCTCTGGGGATAACAAGATGACAAATTCTAATATAGTTTTGTTTTCTTATTTTATTTATGATGTTCTTTGTTACATTTAATCATTTTTACTTGCAAGAAACATCACTGACTCTAGTGATTCCAAAAAATTTTGCAGTCTAAAGGAAAGGCAGCCTTCTAGCGATCCTATCTATGTCTGGCTCTTGGAGATAGAAGACGCAGAGAGAAGATGCAGACATTGGACATTTATCACCCTTGTCTATAATGCTGAGACTCTTTCACCAAAAGAATTCAGCTCTGTTAACTCCAAACACCAAGAAGATTCTACATGCCACTCGTGGATGGAATCTTAAAGACATTAACACTTTTGATTTGAGTTAGTTTCAAAAACAGAGTTAAAGTTATAATTAGTTCTGACCTTTGACAAGCACTGTATAATGAAACCAAAGTAAGCTTTTCACATACAGACAGGTGTCAGGAACTCAGAACATTCCATAAAGAAACTTCAAACTTCAAGAGTAAGTAAAGGGCAGGGCCTTATACCTATTTGTATTAGGTATATGTAAGGTATATGTTATCACATCTGGAACAAGGCACCACCAGCTTGTTGAGGAATTTTGCTGACAAATCAAATATGTAAAGACTGAGTATAACAGGAATCAAATCTTCCTTGTTTTACCACTGCTCCTGTGGCAATTTTAATGGAGAGTTGGTCACGATGCCAACTTTACAGACAAGTCGATAATATGATTAAGGGGCAAAGTATGATGAAGTTCGCTTAACACTTATAAAATTGGAGTTTGGAAATGCAAAAGTAGAAAATACATGGTGAAGGACCTAATGAAAGACAGATGTCACATCATGTACTGAAATATTAATCAGAGTGGTAAGGAAGCCAGGAAATTATAGTTGATCAAAACCCTCGTGCTTACTGATTGTCTTCTTTCTCCAAGGAGGAATTTCAGGGTGTTCAAGATGAAACCTTTACAATAACCCAAAGCCATAACAGATGGTGTATTTGTGGCTTTTGTGGTGTCATTTCAGGCATATTTGGAAATCCATTCTGCACTTTCCCCTCAAGCGCTACAGGGACAATCATTTCCCAGTTCAGTGCAATTGGGTTACTAGACTGAACATTGCATACGCTCTGAACCAGCATGATGAGATCCGCTCCGATTGCCAAGAATCCAGAGCTGGCAGAAATTCTCACAGTCCCCTAAGCCAACTTTGATCAAGACCCATTCTATCCTAAAAGAATCAACCTAACACAGTTTTGCTTCATTTACTGTGTTTATGTGCATGAATTCTCTCCCAAAAGGAAAAGAGGAACAGAGTATAAATTCCTCTGCCATCTAAAAGGTGGGTAATCATGGACAAAATACACATCTTCCCTGGTCCTTATTTTTTTTCTATAAAGTGGGGGTAATAATATTAGAAATTGAAAGGATTTCAAGGAACAATAAGTGAAAAACATATGTAAAAATGCACCTAGTAGAACACCTAATTCATAATAGATATGCCCTAAGTGTTAATTAAACTTTAAAAGCTTTATAGGAGTGCCTGGGCTGCTCAGTCCGTTAAGCATCTGACTCTTGATTTCAGCTCAGGTCATGATCTCACATGATCATGAACTTATGTTATGATCTCAGAGCCTGCATTGAGCTCTGTGCTGACAGTATGGAGCCTATTTGGGATTCCCTGTGTCCTCTCTCTGCACCTCCCCAATGCTCTCTCTCTTCCTCCCTCTCTCAAAACAAACAAACAAACAAACAAACAAACAAACAAACATTTTTTAAATAAAAAAATAAAAGCTTTATGCATGGTTTTATTGGGGGAGTAGAAAACTGGCTTACATCTACGGTCCGTAATTATTGACTAAAAGATTAAACATTTAGAGCTATAGTCAAGAACACTATTTTCAGGGCACCTGGGTGGGTCAGTTGTTTAATCATCCAACTTTGGCTTAGGTTATGATCTCACAGTTTGTGAGTTCGAGCCCCACATTGGACTCTGTACTGATAGCTCAGAGCCTGGAGCCTGCTTTGGTTTCTGTGTCTCCCTCTCTCTCTGACCCACCCCCCACCCCCTGCCCCCGCTGGTGCTCTGCCTCTCTGTCTCTCTCTCTTTCAAAAAATTGAATAAACATTTTAAAAAAAAAAAGAAGAACATTATTTTCCCTGGGACACATTGATGAAATCTTAGAAGGTACAATTAGAGAGTTATTAGAAGGTCACTGTGATTAATAGTTAAATTGGGGAGTAAATCTATTTAGATTCAAATCCTCATTCTAATACCTGTTAATTGGGTAGGTAACCTTTCATTTAATCTCTCAATCTCAATTGTCTGATCTATAAAATAAAAATCATATTAATAATTACCTCATAGGGTAATTGTCTGACACATGGTATACATCAAATCCAACCAGTTTGTCTTAGAATTATTAGTAGTTATTTTATCAGAATCATTAGCAGTAATTGTTATCAATTGGTCCTCCTGTATTAGTTAGAATAGCTTAGGTCGTATTGTGTTAAATAACACTCCCAAAATTTCAGTGATTAAAACAGAAATACTTCTTTGTAGTATATGCCAATGATTAGCATAGGTTGGCTGGGGCTCTGCTCATTGCCCTATATACCATAGTGCCTCAAGGACTCAAACTAATGGGGGATCCATCTTTATACTCGCTTCCATTGCTACCATGGCAGCAGAAGAATCCTCTGGAGTGTTTGGCACTGGCAATTAAATGTTTAGCTATGGAACTGACCTACAAT
The DNA here is from genome assembly GCF_028018385.1 of Neofelis nebulosa. Lineage (NCBI taxonomy): Eukaryota > Metazoa > Chordata > Mammalia > Carnivora > Felidae > Neofelis > Neofelis nebulosa. The sequence goes on from NC_080795.1 coordinate 33,715,176, forward strand.
TCATTGGCTGGAGCCAGACACATGACCCCAGTCAAATGGAAGGGGAGTGGGAAGTGTAATCCTCTCATATGCCCAGATGTATAGTGTTATTGGATATTGGTGAATAGTAGAATCTACTGCATTTTTCAATTACTCTCTTGAAGAGCTTTTCCTATTTATACTGACATAAGCAAAAACAATTATTTGGGGAAAGGGAAAGAGGATTATTTTCTCCTCAAAACTGAAGGATGAGAATTTTTAACAAGGAAGGCAGAAAAGTGCAAGAAAAAGCATTTATTCATTTATTTATTTCCATGTTACTTAAAGAAAGGAAAACAGTGTAATTGAACTCTAGATTCTTATGACAGATGTAAAAAAGTTGAAAAAGTAATTATTTTAAAATCATATTGGATTATGATCTTATGTATATGAAATGAGAATAATTACTCAAAAACTCATTGAAGAAATATCACTCACCTTAGTTACAACAGAAAAGATAAATTCTTTATTAAATTTTGTCCTTCAAGATTATACTGTTTATCACAAGCAAATCAGAGTCTTCTCCAGTATCTGAAACTACTTAGGAAATTAACTCTTCAATAAACATTATTTTGATAACAACCTGTCCTACTCACCTGACTTCACAAGAATAGGTAATCTTTTCATGGAGTCTGACTAATATTACATGACTATAAAGGCAATATTTTGCAAAATGAGAAAATCTAAATGTGTAATATACATATTACATATCCTCTGTGAGCTTAGTCTTCATTACTGTGAGCTTAGTCTTCATTACTAATTCACAAAATACCAAAGAGCATTCACCAAATTCACTTCAGAATTATTTGTTCAAGGTTGAGTAACCTCTGTGTGAAAAAGAATAATTTGGAAAACTTCAGCTCAAACCTCCACAAGAGTCTTCTTTTTCCTCTTAACAGCAGTGATATGTAAACATCCCTTTTGATTTTCCCTTTTCCTGGCTCAATCATCAGAATCACTTGCAAAACTGAAAGTTTTAAAAAAACCTTTAAAAGTTTCTGTTCAAAATCATTCAAACTCCCTCCTTTTCATTCCCCAGTAACTCATGATTATTGACATGTTTAAAAGATTCGTTTGTGGGTTTTTCATTTTGCCCACGCTTCTTTTGAACACTGAATCCATTAAGTGGAAGGTGGCAATCGTCCCCTGCTGACAGTTAGAACATACTTCTTTTTCTTGTTCAATAATCATAACATTGCAGGCTATTCATGAAATCACTTTAGAGACTATGGCTTTTGAAAATAGCTTTTATACATATTTTTTAAATCACATGTAAAAAGAGTCCTACTGAACGATTGCATCCCTTTCCTATCTAATAGGAAGGAATGACAATTGAGATGGCAGTGAGTGCCCACCATGGCAATGGCTTTAACGACTGTCCTTCCTCCCTGTGCCAGACCCTCCCCTACCTGGATCTGACAGGTGTCTAGACCTTCAGTTTAAAAGTCCATCAACTGCTTGAAATCAGATGCAAAATTTCATGTTATTTGCATGCATATTTTTCTGCAGAGGGGGATTACTGTTTTTATCTGCTGCACAATATGGATTCATGACCCTTCAAATTGTTAAGGGCTACTGCATTTGCTAGGTTTCCATTACAGGGCATTCAGCCATCTGGAGCTCAGGATATGCCCATGCAGGCAGTGGAAGGACAGACAGTCTTAGGCATAAGAGGAGATCCAGTCTGGCAAGTGGATAAACCATGCAGATTACAGGTCCACAACTACAGATAATATTCAAAAGTTCAACATAAGCCATAGGATATCCTAGTGGCCCAGATAACACAGTAGGAAACAAACAAGGAGCTGGTGCTTATGTGGCAGATCTGGCAGAAAGGCAGCCCTGGGGAGTCTACCCACCATTGAGGGCAGAGCCTAGGCAATGGACACTGAGTTTCATGAAATAATGACAAGAAGGACAGTGGGACTCAAGAATAGTCAGACGACAGTGGATTTTACCACCACCAGCACCATCACCACCCCACCCCCCACAAAAAAAACCCAAAACCAAACAAACAAAAAATAAGCCTTAAGCACAGAAATCAAAAGTAGATACTAGTCATCAAAATTAGAACATAAGATGGAAATTGTAACTGGGAACAAAGAGTAGCTGAGACAGCTAGCTGATCACTAAAAACCATTCTTTTCTTCCTCCAGAGTAATAGAATTTTAGTTGAGTGTATATATACTCACTACAAATACATATGTATATGTGTAGTGTGTGTGTGTGCCTATGTGTATATGTACAGGTATTTGGAAATAATCAAGTATTTACTGAGATCCTATTACAATCCAGGTATTATGCTTACTTCAAGAGGCACAAAAGTGAAAAAGAAGTGATTTTTGTACTCAATGTGTTCAAAATCTACTAAGGCAAAGACACACAGCAGAAATTATAACATGACAAGTTATATTAGAGATACACAATGTGCATGGGAGTTGAGATAAAGGTATGCCTAGATCTTCCCAGGTTCTCAGGACAAGTGCTGTGCTTGCTGATGGACATCAAGTATTCCTGGAGAAGAGGAGAAGAGGCTTACAGCAGCCAGGACCAGGCATGTGTTGATGAAGTCTGGTGTCTTAGTCAATCTGGACTGCTATAACAGAATACCACAGTCTGAGTGGCTTATAAATAACAGAAGTTTTTTTCTCACAGTTCTGGAGTCTGGGAAGTCCAAGATCAAGTCACTGGCAGATCTGGCATCTGGTGAGGGTCTGTTTCCCAGTTCATAGACAATTGCCTTTTCACTGTGTCTTCACGTGGTATAAGGGGTGAGAAAGCTCTCTAGGGCTTCTGTTATAAGGATGTTAATTCCATAATAGATGTTGGCAAGGATGTGGAGAAGTTGAAACGTTGTGCATTATTGGAAATGTAAAATAGTGCACCACTGCCGAAAACAGTATGTTAGTTTCTCAAAAAAATAGTGAACACAGAATTACCATTCGATCCAGCCATTCCACTTTCAAGGTATAAGCACAAAAGAACTGAAAGCAGGGATGAGAATAGATATTTGTATATTTGTACTTGTACCGACATTCACAGTGGCATTATTCACAGAAGGCAAAAGGTGAAAACACCCCAAATGTCTGTCTGTGGATAAATGGATAAAAAATGGGTATATACATTCACTAGAATACCATTCAAACTGAAAAGGCAATTAAATGCTGATATAAGATAAAACATAGATGAACACTGAGTTATTATGCTAAGTGAAAGTAAGGCCAGAAACAAAAAGACAAATAATTGTATGATTCCACTGTATAAGGTCTGTAAAGCAGTCAGATTCATAGATGCAAAAGTAGAATAGTGTTTACCAGGGCTGGAGGCAGGGAAGAATGGAGTCTCTGTTTCATGGGCACAGAGTTTCAGTATGTTATGATGAAAAAGACGTGCAGGTGCACAGCAGTGATAGTCGCACAACAATGTGAATGTATTTAATGCCACCTAACTGTACACTGGAAACTGGTTAAAACGATAAAATTTTATATATATATATATATATATATATATATATATATATATATATATATTGCCACAATAAAAAAAACTAAGAGTTGATTAGACGGAGGCTGCAAAGCAATTTCTCATTTCTTCAAACAACTACAGTATGATTTTATTACGTAGATTTCTAAATATATAATAAATGATGCCATGAGATCTGGGACTGTTATTACTTCAAAGATTTCTCTGCAAAATGTACTGAGTCTCTCCTCAGTTTTCTCTGGGAAAAGTATCAAATATATCAGCACATAACTCAATGTTCACTGGGTAATATCTATAGTATTACTCAGCCGTACTGTGCATATTACCCAGCATAGTAATTGGCATGGGTCTACACATTTTACACTGTTAGATCCATATTCCTTGAGGAGGTTCCTTATTTCAGTGGTTCCTTCTCTTCCTTTCCATTCTCCCCATGTATATAGGATACAAATACTTGATTGTGACAAATAGTATCAAAGTCCCTAATTGTGATTCATGTCAAATTCATCGAAAGGATATAAGAAGAAATAACATTTTGATAAATACATAAATATGTATCTAAACATATATGAATATAATAGCAAATATATGAAAGAGAGACACAAATAGACAGATGGAGAGACAGAGAAGCAGGAATTTAACCTTCAATATGCAATGAACCTACTAAATTTGAGGCCACACTTCCTACTTTGTTTTCCCTTATTTTTATGTCATTTCACAATAGACATAGAGTCTTAATTTAAAAATGAGGCACTGGGATCTGTATTTGTATTTATGTGATTCTGGACCTCTTCCTCTAGGAGTCAGAGGCCAGAACCTCTAAAGTCCAGAATCATGTAGTTCAAGATCTGAAAGGTCATTAGCTGGGATTTTAGTTTCTGGACAAAATTATTAAGATAATAATTAGGGAAAGCAGAATAAATTTTATCCCCAAATACTAAACTTAAGCATTTTTAATGATTAATTTATATTCTGAATAGATTTTGAAAGGTCATAAGACATTTCAACACTAGATGGGAAATCAGAGAACATTTTTATTCTGGCTTTCCCATTTACCATCTAAGTGACTTCAAGCAAGTTATCTCACACATCTGATGGCCAGTTTCCTCATTTGCAATTTGGGGTTAATAATAATTGTCCTGCTTCCTTCCAGAGCAGATGAGTGTGATAAATTAGATGTAACTGCTTTGAAAATTATAAAGTGCTTCTAGAAATGTAAAGATTATTACCACTGTGTAGTTCCCACAGATAACAAATCACAAAAAAAAGGGAGAGGAAAAACTGCATAAAATTATTCAGCAAATATTGAAATGGAAGTAATTCTACTTTACTGAAATTTGAAACAAGAAATCTGAGACGCTATTCTTACATCTTGAAGGATAAAATAGGAAAAGAAAGCCCAGCTGGTGTAAGCTATATGAATGAATTGAGAAACAATCCAAGCTAATAAGGTCTGTCTAGAGTTCTCCACACCAACCCTGCCTCCCACCTACAGATCTCTCTCTGTCTAGGGTTGGTGACTGCTATTGACATTAGGCAGGTGGAGTCAACTCTTTTCATAGGAGTCTCTGTTAACTGCTAAGATTCAGTGATATGTCAGTCTCTCCACTAATTGACTAAAGGCCTTGTGGGCCTTTTCTAACAGCTGAATTTATTCTTAAGTTCTGACCTTACTTTGTAGAACACTTAGCCCTGGATCCTTTACCTCTTCTTGACAACCCTGCCCTCAGACCCTCTTTCCTTGTGTCCATCTTCTGTCAGGAAGTGACATCCTTGCCCTGAAGCCCAGCTTCCACCTGGGATCTTTACCTGCTAAGAGTCTTCCTTGACACAGCCCACTTGGATGTGAGAGCTCTACCTAGTGATAGACTCCCGTTTGTGACTCAAGTCTGCCTGTAAGAGTGCTCCTGACCTCAAAATTCCCCGCAGTCTTCCCTGGCACTGCCTGCTACATGGGATGCCCCCTATTACCTGTTAAATGTTCTCCATTCTTAAAATTCTGCTTGTTTCAATGAAATTTTTCTTAGTACCTACAGTTGATTTATCTCTAAGTGTCTATGCAACTCCAGGGATTGTCACCTTACGCTTTCTCCATTCACCACATGCTTCTTTAGGGCCAAGCCTTGCCAAGTCCTGTTTCCAGCTTTGAGCAAAAAAAAAAAACCCTTGCATTAGCTATTGATGCTTATACATTGCTCTCCAAAACTTAACAGATTAAAACAAACAAACAAAAAAACACATTTATTATCTCACACATTTTCTGAGAGTCAGACATCTAGAAGCAGCTGGCAGGGTGGCTTCTTCTGACTTAGGTTCTCTCCACAAGACTGCATCAAGATTGGGCCATGGCTGCAATCATCTGAAAGGGCTAGAGGATCCATTTCCCGGATGGCTCATTTACACAGTTTCTGGCTGAAGCCGTCTGTCCCTTTCCACCTAGATTTCTCCATAGAGCTACTTAAGAGCCTTCACACATGGCAGCTAGCTTCCATCAGAGTGAGCAAGCCATAAGAGAAGTCCAGTGCCTTTTACAACCTAGCTTTGGAAGTTGTGTACCAACACTTCTGCCATATTATAATGGTCACACAGAGAAATCCTGATATAATGTAGGAGAGAACTACATTAAGGGGGGAATACCAAGTGGGGATTAACAAAGGCCACCATAGGGCCTAAATGGAAACAAAAATTCTGTAAAACGCAAACAACAACAAATGACAACAGCAAGGACTGCTCTTTAGTCTGTTCCTGACCCATTTATATCTGACTGCTCTGCTGAAGTTCCACACCCAATCCAGAATACAAGCAAACTAGGAACCATAGCACTTAGATAATTCCCAGTAGACTCCCACCCACTGACAGTCCACTTTCTTCCTCTTTCTGCTATTTTCTTTGTTCACAGATCCCAGACTATCTCGATGACAATCTTGGATAGTAAACTATTGGCTCCACTCCCAGACCCAGAGAAATCTCTAGTTTCTTATTATTAATCAGATATTGTTATGAGTGTAGGGAAAATAGAGAAAAAAAGGTCATGAAAAGACAGGGAGTACCTGCCTGCTTGTTGGAACCATCAGTGTCCCTCATTATGTTAAGATCAGTTCATGATGCTGAGGTAGACATCTACTCAAGCACTTTCAAATGTCTTTAGTTTGTCTGTTAGTTTTTCTGAAATTTATTTAAGAATTCGATACATCCCAGAAAAGATTCTCAGTGCTGTATTTGCATTAATATATTCAACAAATTAATAATAGTGGCAAAGACAATCTTTTTTATTTGAATATGAATTATACTTAACATATATAAACTAGTCAATGAACTATCTCTCAGCTGAACTTCTCTACCGTACTATTCCCTCTGTTTTTCTCTCTCTCACTTTTTCTTTTGTGAAATGAGAATAAGAAAAAAACTTAAAAATAATATTTCCCTGAAAGCAGAGAGATGATAGAAAATGCCCATAATTTCTTTTTATCTTTTTCACAATTTTTTTGACACCCTTTTGCTCCACAAACTTAGCCTTATCTTTCCTAGACTAAATAACCTAAAAGTGTATCTCTCAATTTAATTGGGAGTCAGCCCTAGGGGACATGTAGGAATGTGGGCAAACAGTATTAAAAGGCTTGGACTTTAGGGGCACCTGAGCGGTTCAGTGGGTTTAGCTTCCGACCTCAGCTCAGGTCATGATCTCGCCATCTGTGAGTGCAAGGCTTGTATTGGGCTCTGTGCTGACAGCTCAGAGCCTAGAGCCTGCTTCAGATTCTGTGTCTCCCTCTCTCTCTCTGCCCCTCCCACTTGTGTGCTCTCTCTCTCTCTCTCTCTCAAAAATAAATAAATAAATAGATAGATAGTTGGATAAATAAATAAATAAATAAATAAGGCTCAGACTTTAGAAAGCATGTCTTTCTGTTCTTTAGCAACAGAAGCCTAAATGCCACATATACTCTTTCTAGTAACTCAAGCAGATTCTGTGGGTTATCTCCTTTCTTCTTTTCCTGTGGCTGTTTTAGTTTTTCCTCCTACATTTAACCTTCATGCTTGGTCCTGGGCTCTGAAGTCTTCCTTCTGTAATTCCCCTCCTATGTTAACTTGTTTTTTCCTGTGGCCTTAAGTTCCCTCTCTATCCCAACAATGCTCACCTTTGTATTTCCAGGCCAGCTGCCTCTCTGAGCTCCAGTATCATAAATGCAACTGCCAGGGGACCTGGGTGGCTCAGTCAGTTAAGTGTCTGACTTCAACTTAGGTCATGATCTCAAGGTTTGTGAGTTCAAGCCCTGCATCAGGCTCTCTGTTTGTCAGTGGAGGGCGCGCTTCAGATTCTCTGTCCCCTTCTCTTTCTGGCCCTCCCCCACATGTGTGCATGCACTCTCTAAATAAATAAATAAATAAATAAATAAATAAATAAATAAATAAAATTTAAAAACTAAATAAATAGGGGCACCTGCGTGGCTCAGTCAGTTGAGTGTCCAACTTCTGCTCAGGTCTTGATCTCAGTTTGTGAGTTTGAGCCCCTCATCGGGGTCTGTGCTGACAGCTCAGATCCTGAAAACTGCTTCAGATTCTGTGTCTCACTCTCTCTGCCCTTCCCCCCCTCACATTCTGTCTCTGTCTCTCAAAAATAAATAAACATTAAAAATAAATAAATAAATAAATGTAACTGTCATCTGGTATCATCATTAGCATATCCTCCAGGTTTCTCCAACTTAACATGTCTAAAAATCAAACTTGATCCTGTGCCCTTCTCCCCAACATTTGTTTCTCTCAGTCTTTATATATAATCTGTAAATGACATCATTCAGCTCTATAAACCAAACACCCTGGAAATTATCCTTGAATCCTTTTTCTCTCACACATTCCCTACATTCAATCTATCACAGAAGTCTGGTCATGTCTACCCCTAAAATAGAAGGCAATTCTATTTTTCTCCATCTCATCACTCATTGCCTCTATCCAGGTGCCATCATTTTTCACCTGGTTTCCTACATTGCTCTTTAACATCTCCATTCATCCTTGTGAATCATTTCCTCACACAGCAACCAAATTAATCAGCTGAAATTTTCAGTTGATTCTATCCAATGATTTTCTACCACACATAGAAACAAGTCTAAATTTCTAACCATGGGCTGTGATGACTGCAGGTGACCCACACCTACACAGCCATACCTCTCTCTCTTCCTTCTCCCCTGCTCTTCAGTCACAATGCCTTCTTTTTCTTCCTGACACACAACAGAGCTCTCCCCTCAGAGCTTTCAGATATATGTCTTCTACTTAGAATAGTCTTCTCCTACTCCTTTCCCAGAGGAAAGGGCATGGTGGAAGTTAACACTCTGAAGTCAGCCAAGTTAGGACTCACGAGTGATACCTGGAGAAACCTGGGGGACCCTTTCCTCTCCCACAGAAAGGCTGTAGCTGAAATGATAAAGGTAGGACCTTTGCTGGGCAATGTCAAGAATGTAACCCTGTAATTACTTCATTAAATGTTACTGAGTCACCTATTCCTTATTCCTCTTTCATAGCATTCCTGGGGTGAGGTGATATAAAGAGGAACTTAGACTTCTGCAAACTGATGTGCAGCATAGGGCAGTGGTTAAGAGCCTGGTGGAGGTGTAGACAGGAAGGAGACTGACAGTTGAATTAATGAGGGGTGGGAGATGCCAAGAACTCCATAGACATGAGGACAAGGGTTTCAACGAATATCCAAATGACTGATTGAAATGGTTTGCTCTGGGAGTTAATCTGGGTAAATGAGGGCATGAGGGGGTGAAGAACATTGGGTCCCAGTGAGTCAATGGATTGTTGAATGAGAGGCACTAAATGAAGCCAGTTGGTAAGAGAGGAAATGGTGGCAGAGAGAAGGATGGCTACAATTGATATTGTAAAGTGACTGTCTGAGGTTGGGTGGAAGGCAAGATTATTGGAAGGAAGAAGTCAAGGAACCAAGAGACTAAGGTCCTGGAAGGATCCTCGATGTGGCTAATGAGACCACAATAATTGTGACAGGGCAAGGTAGGATAGCATGACCTGAAGTCTTGGAGATTGAGAAGTGATCCGAGGCACTGGCAGATTCCTGCCACAAGGAGAGGCCATGGGTCAACCGCAGTATTATGGTAACAATATATATTTGTATTGTGCTTTACTCTCTAGAAAACATTTGAATACAAATCATCTCTATTAATATTTTTATAAACTTTGTGAAGTAGGACTTTGTGGGGAAAGACAACTAACATTTGCTCAGTCTATTCTCTGGGCCAGGAACTGTGCTAAATTTTTCACATATTATATCTTTTATTTTCTTTTTTAAAAAATTTTTTTTTCCAACGTTTTTTATTTATTTTTGGGACAGAGAGAGACAGAGCATGAATGGGGGAGGGGCAGAGAGAGAGGGAGACACAGAATCGGAAACAGGCTCCAGGCTCCGAGCCATCAGCCCAGAGCCTGACGCGGGGCTCGAACTCACGGACCGCGAGACCGTGACCTGGCTGAAGTCGGACGCTTAACCGACTGCGCCACCCAGGCGCCCCTCTTTTATTTTCAAACCTACCCACCTGCTTGGCATTTTTTTTCTCTCAAGCATAGTCTTAGAATTAATAACCTACCTCACTGATTAATCAAGTTAATAAGAAGATCTGTTCTCCTTAAAGACTTTCTGACTATCTTTCTCAACTTTTCTGGGTTGAGGGGAGTGTAGTTAAAACCATTAACTCAGGGCACCTGGTGGCTCGGTAGGTTAAGTGTCTGACTTTAGCTCACGTCATCATCTCACAGTTCATGAGTTCAAGTCCCACATTGGGCTCTATGCTGACAGCTCAGAGCTTGCTTCAGATTCTGTATCTCCCTCTCTCTCTGGCCCTTGCCCACTCATGCTCTGTCTCTGTCTCTCTCTCTCTCTCAAAAATAAATAAACATTAAAAAATAGTATTAACTGTTTTGGGGAGACTCTGGGAGAATCTGAACAGAAAAGGTCAGACAAGCTGGACCAGTGAAAGAGAATAAAACAAGAATGTCAAGTTATATTGTCTTCACTACATGAGAATAACTTGAGGAGGTGAGAAATTAAGTAAGAATTGAGAGCAAGGTCTCACTCATGCTCCTTGAAAGCTGGATAAGAGAGCGTTGGAAATCCATGTGCTTGAACAATCCTCCCAAGTCCTGAATGACTCTGAATGCTCCCCTCCCCTACAGAACAAAACTGTTCCCCACTCAAGAGTGTGTTCACCAATCATCCAGCACTTATTATACACAGGCATTGAGCCAAACACGTTTACGTTGTTTCTGAAGGATGACTGTTCTGATAAACAGCTATGATGGATGCTTTTATGGAATGTACCTTTATCCTTTCTTTCCCCTGTCCATCTCTAAAACCTGAAAAATCCCTACCTGTGTAGATATCAATTATTCTCTTTGCTGAGAAAAAATAGAGATGAGAAGTTGTTGAGTTTGGGGAAGTTTTGTGACCTTTATTTCACACAAGACATATTTCTTTGTTCCTAAAAGAAAACAAAAAACCTGCGTGTGAATTCAGTGAGGTCAAGCGGCAGTAATTGTTGAGGTCAGGGCTCACACTTTGTATTCAGTGGAGCAAGTATGGGGCCTCTTGAGGGATAAAGACTCATCCTTCCTTTGAGGCTGTGGAATGTCTGAGTGGAAAGAACAAAAACTTTGAGTTTAAGTCCTTGTTTGGGTAGTTTCTAGCTGTTTGATGCTGGGCAATGTGCTCTATCTATTTGTACCTTAATTCCTCCATCTTTAAAACGAAGATGTTGGTAATAATATCTGCCTTATGGAGTTGTTTTTAGACATCATGGTTTAATATATACTTTGTACTAATACATAGTAGGTACTTGATAAACATAACTATTATTTTAAAGTCAGGAGGATCAATGAATGCACATATCATCTGAATTATATGTGTTTGTGAGATAAATGAGGATTCATTATCCTATTAAATGCTCCAAACTGACCACATCAATGCTGTTTTTAAACTGCTTTGTGTGTTTTAATATTTCGTTCTTTCTTTTTCTTTCTTTCTTTCTTTCTTTCTTTCTTTCTTTCTTTCTTTCTTTCACAGAAGAGACAAGAAAATTATCCTACTATTTTTGTTTAACCTTTGGTTTCCAAGAAGTCTTTTGAAGCCAGCATATAGTTCTTCATCAAAGCTAAGGAGGTGTTGAAGAAAAGGCAGCAGCTGTCCTTCCCTTTGGTTCAGTCAGGGAAGCATGAACTGGACCGAATAAAAAGAAATCTCAGTGGGGTTGGAAAGCTGGATTACTGGGCCATCACAGAATCCAGCCAGAACTGTCCAATGAAGAATAAACTGTACCACCCTACAGCCAGTATCTGTCTCAAAATGGAGAAGACATGATACTGGCTAAGCTTGGTTTGGTCCCTCTTTCTCTGAATGCAAACATCCTCTGATTTACAGTCAAGTTCCTTAAATGAATAAGAGAGAATAAAATGGAAATTAGAAAAGTTTAAAGTTAGATAGCTGTTTTCTAAAAGTATTTTTCAAAAAAATTTTTTTTTTCTATTCCCAAGGGCCCTTGTGTATTTGGCTTGTCTCTTTTAAAACAGAGTGGTCCAGAATGCCTCGTATTCCCTGAGGGCCTTACAGGAGTGTTGTTCCTGCAAAGATTGCCTGATTTGGCCACTTCAAGGCTGGGGAGATGGGGCCTCACACTCTTGCAGCATCATTCTGCTTTCATGTAGTTATATCTAGAATCCAAAAGACAGGTAGGGCTGGAGCGATGGCACTTCTAAATTTGTATATCTAAAATCTAAGCTAGTTTCTCTACCCTAATGACTAAGCACGTTAAGTATTTTCTGAAGCTGTAGCAAAGGAACAAGCTCTTCTCTCCCTGAATTCCAGCAGCATTTCTGATCTGTCGATTTCTTTCAAGTAAGAGCACTTAAAGTCCATCTTCTGTAGATGAGAAAGAGAGCGTCATGCTGAGGGGGAGCACTGCCCACTGGGGAAAGCAGCAGATCCCTCGCCCACCCCCACAGACTATAGTTCTACTGGAAAACTAATGCAAGCAGTCACTTGTTTGCTTGACTTAGGGAAACCAGAGCAGGAATTCAGCTCAGGCCTTGGGGAGTTTACTTCTTTACAGAGTTGATTTGAATGTAGACATTGTAGATGGAACATCAGCACAAACATCTGTTTCATGGGCAAGTGATGGCATGCATTATAGATGCACATGAATGCTTAGCATGTATTATTAAAGCTTAGTTTTGTGTACATTTCACATAAATATTCCAATGTTTTGCAAATTGATGGCCTCATAAGCAGAATCTGACCCTTTTAAATATGTGCCTTGGCCATTTTAAATTTGGCTTTGACCCCTTTTAGATGACACTAGAGACCTAGTTCCTCACATTCCTCCCCTTTCCTCATTGTCTTATATCTCTGCTTCACCTGCTTGAGTCACTTTTCCTACTCTTGAAACAATCAGTGTTTGTGAAACCATATAAGTGGTTTATTTTTTCCCTTAGCATAGCAAATTTCTCTTGCCCAGAAGAAATTTCACTTAATATGGCCTTATATTGTTACATGGATAAACCTTAAAAATGTACATGGATCTAGGGGCGCCTGGGCTCAGTCAGTTGAGCTTCTGACTCTTGGTTTCAGCTCAGGTCATGATCTCACAGTTCATGGGATGGAAACCTGAGTTGGGCTCTGCACTGACAGTGAGGAGCCTGCTTCGGAAGGATTCTCTCTCTCTCTCTCAGCCCCTCCTCCACTCGCACGTGCACGTGCTCTCTCTCTCTCAAAATAAATACATAAGCTTAAAAAATAATAAATTAAAAAGATAAAATGAATGTGGTTCTAGAAGCACACAGGCTCAGAGTTAAAGGCTGAAAAATGAGTGAAACACATCAAGGAGGGAAGCCAGATGCCTTGCTCCGTCCCTCCGAAAGCAGTTCTATTGTATTGCTGCCCAGCCTTTGTGTACTGTTCCTAGATGGAAATCAGTTAAGTTCAAATACACAGAGAAAGAATGCTAAGAGAGTGGGGCCAGAGACAGAGGAGGCACAAAAAGAGACTGGGCATGAGTAGGCAGCAGGTTCAGTGCAAGAATAATTTGTTCTTTTCCAGAGTGAAGCAAAAAAAATATTCTTTGGATAATAATGAACTCTGTTTTATTGATGAACATTTATGAGTGTGAGGAAACGGAGTGTGTGGGCTGTAACCGGGGTAACTGAGTGGGCAGTAGTTCAGCAGTCTGGTAAATTTATGGTAAAACTTAGAAGATTCATCAGTACACTTCAGGTTCCTTCATCCAGAGCAGCATCTGATGCTGCTCGACGGAGGGTCAGGGAGAAGAGGGTTGGCTGGCAACTGAAGAATCTAGCCTGAATCATCATTAGTTCATCAGGAAAGGAGAAGTGAAGAGATAACAGAAAGAAAATATGAGAAAAGTAAAGTAGGACGTGCTGAAAAAAAAAAATTAAGTCTATTTTTATTTTTTTATTTTTTTATTTTTTCAACGTTTTTTATTTATTTCTGGGACAGAGAGAGACAGAGCATGAATGGGGGAGGGGCAGAGAGAGAAGGAGACACAGAATCGGAAACAGGCTCCAGGCTCCGAGCCATCAGCCCAGAGCCTGACGCGGGGCTCGAACTCACAGACCGCGAGATCGTGACCTGGCTGAAGTCGGACGCTCAACCGACTGCGCCACCCAGGCGCCCCTAAGTCTATTTTTAGACACACACAACTGCAATGTGAATAAAGATCTCTGCATGAGGATGACCAGATACTCTCGAGCTGTGCTTGAGAATAAATCTTCAGTCCTTTGTAACCCTGGCCAGTACATAAGCAGGAAACCACAGCTTTTCTGGGCTATCACCTGATGCCTCAACCACACTAACTACTGGTTGATGGGTATGTAAAAGGTAAGTCCTTTACTAAATACACTCAGTAAAAATAATTTCTTTTTTTTTAGTATTTTTTTAAATTTTACTTTAGAGAGAGAGAGAGAGAGAGAGAGCATGCACGAGTAGGGGAGAAGGGCAGAGGGAGAGAGAGAGAATCTTACACAGGCTCCACACTCAGCACAAAGCCTGACACGGGGCTCAATTTCACAACCATGAGATCATGACCTGAGACAAAATCAAGAGTTGGAAGCTCAACCAACTGAGCCACCCAGGCGCCCCTATACTTGGTAAAAATAATTTCTGGCTGAGAAAAATAATTAGCTAAGTACTGTATATCAGATTAGTATAGCATATGTAGCCTACAGACAGATTTGTAAGATCCTGAATAAGGAGTTACTAAATTATAGCCTATTCTATTAGGAATCCCTGTGAAAACAATTAAGGCATGTTATGATTAAGTAGGTTCCTAAATTTTCACTGATCAACGTATAGAATGCTGCTGCATTAGCGATGTGTTCAAATTAGCCAACTCTTGGGGTTTGTCAGCCTTCTAAAGAGTCATAGTCAAATGGTGTGTCTATGAATCATTCACAGTTTCCCGTTTATATTAATTTTGTAATGAGTTAATGCTTTAAACTTTAATTTTAGAACTTCAACGCATGACAGGGACTCTTCTTAATTATCTCCCAAAGATTAATTTGGTTAATACTAATAAAAGGCTGATGTTTGAAAAATATAGTTTCTCATCAACCTATGGGATACACAATTTCATGTTGACATATTGACTTCTATGTCTTAGTAGAGTTACAAATGCCAGTAAATGTGCCTGCTGAAATACAGGAAAGATTCCACTGACATTTTCGGAAAGAAATTTTTTTAAAAAAACAATGTGAGAAGTGGCAGGAAGACCTTTAAAAGTGGATCATTTGCAGCTGATAACTTTCATATTATTTTCTCTCTCCTCTCTGAAAACAATGGCTTAAATGTTCTTCTTTTCCAGGAAATAGATGCTGAGCTTTACTAATAGGGCATTCATTAGTAAGGTTTAGTGTTTTGTCTTATTTCACCATTCATTATAAACCAAGATTCTCTCACAGGAGTCCTCACTGCAATGCAAATTTGAACATTTTTTAAAACCTCACGCTCATGATGAAAAAGGGAAAGCTTTATTTCTCATAATGTTTATTTTGTTCATATCTCAGGTAACAAATTGGTCTGTAAGTCTGTCTACTACTAGTTGACAAAACACAGTAGATGAGACCCTGCTAATTGACAGAATTAAGTAGCAGGAAATGGGAGTGGAAGACTAACTCTCTTGTTTCCCTGTGGCTTATATTTCAGTGTCTGTTATCTATTAATAATTTTTGTGGCCTATTCCAAACTTTCCATGTCTCAGCAATGATGTATTTGATAATAAGTTTCAAAAGAAACTATGAGATCAAGATCTCTCTTTTTATCATAAAATTCCATGTCTTTCAAGCACAGTGGCAGGCAGGAGTGGAAACTATGGGTAAAACAGGGGTGAGTGGAACATTTCCTAACTCTTCTAAGATGTGACCTTTCTTTCTACAAATGACCATCCATAGGCATCCATGGTTTCCTACTGCTGTATACTGTATATTTGTGCCCCTTCCCCCAGGATTCATATGTTAAATCTTAATGCCCAATATGATGGTGTTAAGAGGTGTAGCCTTTGGAAGTGAGTAGATCAAGAAGTTGGAGCCCACAGGAATGGAATCAGTGCCCTTATTAAAAAAAAAAAAAAAGACTTCAGAAGTGCCTGGAGCTCCACATTGGGCTCCACGCTGAGCATGGAGTCTACTTAGGATTCTCTCTCTCCCCTGCTCCTGCTTTCTCTCTCTAAACAAACAAACAAACAAACAAACAAACAAACAAACTACAGAGAACTCCCTAGATCCTTCTGCCATATAAGGATACAGTGACTAGACAGCTGTCTATGAACAGGAAGCTGGTTCTCACCAGACACCAAACCTTCCTGTGCCTTAATATTGGACTTACCAGCATCCAAAACTGTGAGGGATATATTTCTATTGTTTATAGGCCACCCGGTCTGTTGTCTTCTGTTATGGTAGCCCAAATGGACTCTAAGGACATCTCTAAGGATGATGTAAAGAGTTAAACAATTGTACTGGGTAATAGCTTAGCCAGTTTTGATGCTGCAAAGCTGTATCTTAAATAAGGAAATAAGTGCCTCATGCCCCAAATCAAACTTGTTTTCCCTAAGCTTGGTAAAACAGTGTGGGTGCTTTTCCACATTGTATTATTCTTCCATGTTCAGTGATGTATCACAATCACTTCCATTAGTTAACTTTCAGGTTGTGATTCCTATAATAAGGTCTAAGAACCAAGATTTCTGTTTCCAGTAAATTGCAAACTGGATTCAGATCAAATTCCTGATGAAAACAACTAAAATGCCACTTAAGATTTTTAAAAATCTTTTTAAAAGAATGAAATATTTGATAAAAAAGTAAGAGACCACCAAGCCAAAACCTAAAGGAACATGGGATTTAGAAAAATAAGTAAATACTGAAGCTCCTTCTTGCTCGAGGGCATTTGCTGAACCCAGTAAATTTGAATGAGAGAGTCAGAAGTTAAGGCCCAGAGTCCACTCAAGGTGGTAAGTTTATTATGAGACTCTTCCCACATTAAGCTGGGTGCCAGGGGGTTCATCTCAGGGTAAAAGCAAACAGGAAATAAGTCCCTATCTTCCTCTTCACACACATACACACCCCTCCAGAGACTGTAGAGAAAATTATCATGGCACTGAGTAAGTAGAGGGAAAGAGATAAGAGGGCAGAGAAAGTTCCTGAGAAGTTGTGGTCACCACAGTCTTATCCTGGTAAAGATTTGAAGTTTAGATCACATTATTTGGACAGCCAATCAATCTCAAGCCATGAACTTGGTTGATGGTATTAATAGTGTCCAGTAGAGTCTACAGAAGAAAAGGCAAATCATCTCTGCAGGAAGGCACCTTAATCCTAGGCCTCAAAGATCCATAAAAAGTACCTTTTCAAGAATATTGAGGAGCCCACAGTAAAAATAATCAAATACACAAGAAAATAAAGCACATGAAAAATAATCAGCACCCAAAAAATTGCAGAAGAGATACAAAATATTTGAGATACTGAGATGATCAGATCCAGAAATAAAACAAGTATGCTTACTGTGTTTAAAGATATCAAAGACAACTTGAATGTGTCTGCAAGAGAGGGAAACTATAAAAATAGTCCCAGCACATTTCAAAAAGAAAGGAAGGAATAGTATAAAAGAAACAAAAAACCAGAAGAGGCACACATAAAAACTTAGTTGAGGGGTTAAACAGAAAATTAGGCACTTGAGGGGCGCCTGGGTGGCTCAGTCGGTAAAGCGGCCGACTTCGGCTCAGGTCATGATCTCGTGGTCCGTGAGTTCAAGCCCCGCGTCGGGCTCTGTGCTGACAGCTCAGAGCCTGGAGCCTGCTTCGGATTCTGTGTCTCCCTCTCTCTCTGACCCTCCCCCATTCATGCTCTGTCTCTCTCTGTCTCAAAAATAAATAAACATTAAAAAAAAAATTAAAAAAAAAAAAAGAAAATTAGTCACTTGAAAAAGATTCAGGGAATTAGCTAATGGGCCAGAAAATTAACAGAATGCATCATACAGAGATAAAAAGATGGAAAATATAGAGGAAAGTTAAGATATGGATAACAGAGAGAAGAGATAACGTACTTTTTTATTAAGTTTTTTATTTTAATTCCAATAAAGTTAACATACCATGTTATATTAGTTTCAGGTATACAATATAGTAATTCAACAATTCTATATAGTACTCAGTGCTCATCATGATAAGTGTGCTCTTTAATCCCTATTACCTATTTCACTCATCCCCCACCCAGCAATATTTTTCTAGATATGTCTCCTAAGAAAAGGGAAATAAAAGCAAAAAATAAACTATTGGGACTATATCAAATGAAAAGCTTCTGTGCAGCAAAGAAAACAATCAACAAAACTAAAAGGCAACCTACTAAATGGGAGAAGATATTTGCAAATGACATATCAATAAAGGGTTAGTATCTAAAATATATAAAGAGCTCATATAATCCAACACTCAAAAACCAAATACTCCAAATATAATTAAAAATAGGCAGAAGACATGAACAAACATTTCTCCAAGGAAGATATGCAAATGGCCAACAGACCTATTAACAAAGTTAACTTACTTTTAATAAGAGTTCCACAAGGAGACAGATTCAGAAAGAGGGATGAAACAGAAGTATTAAATAAAGAGGTAATAGCTGATAATTTTCCAAAACTCAGAAAAAAACAAATTCAATAAATGAAACCACATTTAGAAACGTCATAGTGAAACTGCAAACCCCAAAGAAAATGCAACTACTGTAAAGCAGCCACAGGAAAAAAAGGCAGATCATCAAAAGAATGACACAGAGACAGTCAGTGCTTTAAGAGCAACAATAGAACTGAAAGTCAATAGTATGATCATTTATATGTACAGAAACAAAATAATTGCCAATCTAGAATTTCATACCCATAAAAAGTATCTTTTAAAAATGTGAATGGACTTAATGCTTCAGGGATTGTCAGACTTCTTTCTAAAAAAAGATATACTTTTTATGTTAGAATAAGTTTAAAGAAAAGAATATAACGAGATATACTATGCAATTCTAGCAAACAACATGGCAGATATAGCTTTATTAATATCAGACAAAACTGTTCTTAAGCAAACAGCAATACCAAAGATAAGGTCATTTCACTTTGACAACAGGCTAAATTTTTCACAAAGATGCCACACTGTTTAAATTTGTAAGTAATTATTAAAAGTCCTAAAATATAAAAATCAAAACTCCCCAAAACACAAGAATAGATAGATATACAATCATAATAGGAGATTTTTGTTGTCATTAAAGAGGCTTCCCCCCCACAACATTATGCAGGTATAATTTTAATTCAATAAACTGCATCCTTTATAGTATGCAATCCAGTGAGTTTTGACAAATGGAAATAGTATATTTCCATCTCTGTAAATGTTTTCCAATTCCCCTTAATAATCCAACCTTTTCTCAGCACCCAGTCTTCTGGTTTTTTTTATCACTATAGGTTAGTTTGCATTTTCTAGAACTTATGTAACTGAATCATGAAGCATGTATTATTTTGTGTGACTTCTTTCACTCAGCATAGTGATTTCAAGAGTGATTTCTGTTGGTGTGTACACCAGTAAGTAGTTTTTATATTGCTAAAAGGTACATTCTTTGGATGGAGGTATCAAAGTTTACCTATTTACCTGTTGATAGACAGTGGAGTTATTTCTAGTTTTTTGCTCCTCTGGAAGTTCCCTTTCTGGAAAAGAACGAAATTGTGATTGGGAAGAGGCCTACCAGAACTTCCACCATGTTAGCAAGATTCTACTGGTGGTTATACAGGTATTTATTTAATAATGATTTACTGAAATATGCACACAAGTTATATTTACCTTTTTTTTTCATTATGTTAGATTTCATAAAAAAAAAAGAAAACTCAAGATATAGTAGCTGAGACTACATATGCCTGAAAGTGAAGGAGCTATGGTTTAGTGAAGAAAATCCTAGTCCTGGTAAAACGAATTGGGGCAACATTACTTAACCTCTCTCAGCCCCTTTCATTTGTAAAATTAAGATGATAAAACCACATAAGTTTTATTATAGCACTTTGTGACTTGTACCATGCTATACCTACAGGACATATTATTGTGATTATCATTATTACTATAAGGGAATAGACAAAACGACTTGAACAAAAAGATTCCAATTTATCCACCTCCTGATTAGCCTATGGGTTCTTTCCCACTGGGCAGCTATGAAGCTATGCCACTCAGATCCTTCTTCAATAGAGAACCTTCTGCAAAACCTTCTGACCCCTCCAGTGGCCACATCCTCAAGATCTGCTGCAGCATTCAGCTGAGAAAGCACTCTCCCCAGGTTGCTCCCACCAATGTCAGAGTAGTAGAATGGGGCCATTTCTGCCCAATACAAGATTCCTCTAATGGGCAATCTTTTTGTTCCAGTGCTTCACCATGGCCTAGTTTTCTCAGAGCTGTGCTTCTTCTGAGTCTCTTCCTACCCAGTCCTCCTTCCTCTGTCCCTTCCCTTCCTCTGATCAGAATGGTAGCATTGTTTGAAGGTGCTCCTTGACTATTCTGCCCCCTCTACTTTAGTTTTCACAAGATTTTCCTTAATAAATCTCTTACACTTCTAATTCTGTCTTAGCATCTACCTAGTACCTTGGAGGAGCAGAACTGACTACTGAATTCAGAATGGTGCTTTTAATTAACAAGAACTATAAAAAATTTTTTAAATCTAAAAAATAAGAAATTGTATGAGATTTTGCAGGCACTGAGATTTCTGACTTATAAACAAATAGCCTCATACAGACAACACAAACCAATTTTTAACTTCTATTAAATCCCATTTTTCCGTGTAAACACAGCCAGAGACATAAGATTAATATTTTTATCCAAAAAAAAATTAATGAATACGGGGCGTCTGGGTGGCTCAGTTGGTTAAGCGTCAGACTTTGGCTCAGGTCATGGTCTCACTGTTCACAGGTTCATGTCCTTCATTGGGCTCTGTGCTGATAGCTCAGAGCCTGGAGCCTGCTTCAGATTCTGTGTCTCCCTCTCTCTTTGCCCCTCCCACCACTCACACTCTGTCTCTCTCTCTCTCTCAAAAATAAATACATGTCAAAAACAACTTCAAAAAAATCCATGAACAGAACAAGCAAGTCTTTAAAAATTTTGCTTATTTTGCATACTAAACTACATTTTCTCTCTTCTCTACTCATGTCTACATTAGATCCAGATTTATTTTTAAATAAATTTATTAAAAGCCCAATGAATCTGGATTTGTGAGTCTCTCAAAATAAAGTCACCTAAATAGTCTCTGTGACAATTCGGAAATGTTACTAAACTGTAGAATTCAGATGATATGGAGAATTTAAGGATTACAGTAAGCAGAGTATGTTAAAAAAAATCTTTGTATCCATATTCTGCATTTATGTTTCAAATATTTACCAAGTCAGCAGCCAAATGAAAATGATTTTTGCATAAACTGTGAATTGAAAATCTCAAGAAACAAGGAAACTGCATTTAAATTTATTTCATTTAAAAATAGCCATAGATTTTACAAAATTTATCATCTTATAATTTTAAAGGAAACAATAGGGAATACACTTTTTAAATGGTTGTTCTGAAATCAATGTGTTTTCCTAAAATTAAACATGATGTCTTTTATTTACCTTTAACATAGCTACTCTAGAAAGTATCCAATTCAAATCTAAAATAAAGCTTAATTTCATTTTTTGGATACCAAACACCCCATTAAAAGGTCACTCTATAAAATTACCCCTTTGACCATATATAAGGAAAGCACAACGGATTATCTGCACTATTTTAAGTCATTTTTGGAACACTGGTGGATAGACTATGGTGCACTGTTAATTATCAAACCTGGGTGAGAGGTAAGAATTCTATCACTGATTCAATGATGCAGGTAATATCACAGCTGGTATCTGTGCAAAACTCCATCTTGTTGACTCTGCCACCAATTTTCTCCCCTCTAAATCTCACCTGGTTCTTTTTTTATTTCTTTAATTTGCCATCTCTTCTTCTCTTGTATATTTGCATTTTCTTCCCTCTTTGTTTATCTACCTCCTTTTTGATCCATAGAACAAATAAATGCTTAAGGTCAATATTCACTTCTCAGTCTTTCCTCCCTCTGTCTCTCAACCCAATCAACCCAACTTCTTTTCTACCTTCAGTGTATTCTCTCAAATGCCCCCTTTGGAGTTGTTCACCAACTTTCCAGATCTCCTTCTGCACAAGCACCCTGAATATATCCCTTTGTCCACTGACTCATCTTCTGGATCTTGTCCATCATTCATAGCAGTTTGATGACATGTCAAGAACATTGCATCCCAAAAGAATCTAATCAGTAAGTTTAATACAACTAATGATATTTTAACAACTTCAAACAGAAATGGGCCTTTAATTTGATTTTTTCTAAAAACTAAATATTCAAATTTCTCTTCTGCTTATACTTAAATATTCTTTAAGCTAACTCATTATTTCCTGGATCAGCTTCATTGGTAGAAGGAGGGCAAAGTCATAACCATAATGAATTCTTAGGTGTTTACACATGAAGCCTCTACTTGGGGCTCAGCTAAACCTGGGAAGCCTCCCTCTCTGGTCCTGGAATGTATTTCTATTGCAGCGGGAAAGAAATGGAAAAATATGGGGTGAGGAAGTTCCTTAAGTAGACTCAGGCAAGACCTCAAAATAATCTGCTCCTCTTGTTTTCAAAATTGCAGACGCAATTTTGTTTTCAACCTTGAAATATTTCATGGATACCCAAAACCATATTTTGAATCTCAGAACTCTTCATTCATGCATGCATTCATGCATTCATGCATTCATTCATTCATTCATGTTCCTTTAAATGCTTACAATGTAACAAAAGCTGTGCTAGCCCTTACTCTCTCTCAAGGAATGATTCATAAAGATACATGTCCCTCTATCTTCTTAATTTCACCAGTCATCATAATTTCAGCATAGTATCTATCCTCAGCCAGATGTTAGGATCAAACTCATTCCCAGGAATGTTAACTAATTAGCCTAGATGGATCTCAAGTAGATAAAGTCTGAGAGGACGGAGAACCCATTCCTATCACCTGCAACATAGACACTCCTGCCAGATTAAGGTAGATAACATTCCAGGTCCTGCTCCCACACCAGTTCCTGTAAAAATCAAGGCCAAATACTTACATTCTGCTGAAATTTCAGGCCAAGATGATATGAATCAACAATACAGACAGATTATTGCTACTCTTCCTTGCCTTGGCTTTATCCCTTCATAAAACGTACCTTCACACTGGCCAGAAATCCAGGCTAGGTTTTGTCATCACACCTACTGCTCTGAACACACATACAGAAACACACACACACACGCACACACACACACACACACACACACACACACACACGCGCGCGCACGCACACACATTCATCCAAGGCTCCATGCTGCCTTCTTCATCACCCTCTCTGATTGATTCTTGCACCTTCAATACATTTTCTTCTTCCACTATCCTCAACAGATTGCTCCTCTTTTAGTTCACAAAGCCTTGAGTTCTCTCACTCAACTTACTAATTTGCGCTTCCTGTCTGAGGAAAACATCAAATTCTTAACTGAATGAGGTAAGGTAGGCAAAGTACTTTATTAAATAGAAAGGAACGACAAGATGTAAGCCATTGTTCTCACGGAGGTGGCTGATTCTGCAGTAACTTGAGAAAGGCCAAGACCGCCTTCCTGGATTTCTGTGATTCAGTTTGTCACACTGCCTGCTCTGACAGGTGCTCCCCAAGGGCTCCTAATCCACAGCAAAATGAACTACCTAGTGTTAGCTCATCACATACTTTGTTTTTACCTTTGAAAAACATATTTGTTTAATTTACAAGCTGTGCATGAAAACATTCTGATAGTAAAACTATAGATAAAGCCTAATTCTCTTCAGCTTTTACCAATTCTCTTTTCATCACCTGCTACAGAAAAACTGTCCTTGGCAATTTGGCTCATATCTTTGCAGACCATTTTCTGCATGTTTAGCTATGTATATGGATATATAAGAGATTCAGTTTTGTTTCCCAAAATATTTTGTTATGGCTACAAAAAATGGGATGGCACTGTTCATTTAGCTTAGCAACATGTTTTAAGTTAATATGTCTTGAAAATATTTTCCCAACTTCAAATCATTCTTATTCTTTTAACTGCTGCAAAGTTATTTCATTTGAATATACATAATTTAATCACCAATCCCCTTAGGTGCTTAGCAATTTTCACCTTTCCCAATGATGCTGGGGAATATTTTTACAAAGATCACTTTGCACATATGTGGGAATATGTTTGAAACACAGGTAACTATTTGAATAAAAACTGCCAAATTTCTTTAAAAGGTTCTTGATGACTAATTTGTACATTTTTCATCTTTCCATATCCTTGCATAGCACTTAGATAATCTACAATGTTTTTGTTTCTTTTTAAATACATGTTGCAAATATTTCCTCCTTGTGAGTTTCTTGACTGTTAACTTTGTTGTGTTGAGGAAACTTTGTACTTTGTACAGAGTTAAATTATGAGATTTTTTTTACATTTGCATTTTGGATCTTGATTAGTGGACTTTGCCCATCCCATATTTATAAACATATCTCCTCATGTTTTCTCCTAATTCTTTAACAGTTTTGAATTTTTATTTAACTCTTTAATCACCTAGAGTTCACTTACATGTATATTGTAATCTAAATAATTTGCTTTTTTCCTAAATGAATAGCCATTGACACAAAATCATTTACTGAATAGTTAATACTTTTTCTCTTTGATGTGAAATGCTACCTTTATCATTCACTAAATTTTAGTGTATATATTGTTCTGTTTCTGAGCTCTATTAGGTTCAATAGATTAATTGTTCCATCTTTCTGTAAATACCAGGCTGTTTTAATCACTATAACTTAAGAATATGCTTTACCACATGGAGATAAAATTCCTCTTATTTTTAAAAAAATTATTTCTTCATTATTCTTGCGTGTTTTATTATCCAGGTTAATTTTATATTTAGCCTATCAAATCCTTTAACATTTCTTGTTGAATTTTTTTATATTACTTTGAATTTATAGCTACTTAATCACATTTTTTCAATCTATAAGTCTTTAATTAGATGTAAAAACCAACAAGATAAAAAAGCCTTCAAGGAAAGAGAAAAATTTCTTTGCAGTCTTGAAAAACAGGTAGTGTGGTTTTGATTTGACATATGAGGTAATGAGGAGTCTTAATGAATCGAAGGAAGAAATGCAAGACGTGCTGTTTAAAAGCTTTTGCTAATTGCTTCCGAAGCTTGCTAACAGCAAAGATCAGGTTAGGGTGAAGGTTTTGAAAGAAATAGTCTCACAGAAGGTAAACAGCTAGCTGATGATGTGAATCTGGCTGTGAAGGCATGAGAAACTGGCTAGGGTCGTGCCAAGGGGGATGGAGGGGAAAGAGCAAATATTGCCAGAAGCCAAGCTATCCAACCAGCCTGATGGCAGGGCCCAGATAGGGACAGATAGGGACTGCATGGTGGCCCACAAAAAGTGAAGCTTCTTGTACTCCTGCTTTTATGTAATTTGGCCTTAGTGTTGGTCAGGGCAGCCCCCCTACCAATGAAAGTACCAGGGGATTTGTCTGTTGGGGAATTGCCCACAACAGGCCCCCTGGGAAAAGAACCATTGGGGAAAGAAATAAGATTTCCCTGTGGAAATTATGCGGCCTTACATCCAGCCCTTGCCACCCTCTATAAGGACTCCTCTACCTAATGGAAGGATAGCCGCATATATTTCCCAGCCAAGGAGGGGACAAATGGGTTCAAAATCCCCACTCCGGCAACAAAGGAATGTATCTATGGATACAAGTTACTCCAACCCCCTAGGCCCACTTGGCCCCCAGGAGGCATTCCAGATGATGACTGGACCTGGTGGGTTAAGGTACAGAATGGTTCATTAGTTTCTAGGTATACATTGTCTCTCTGGAAACGCATAAGGCATGGGTTCTCAGGGCCCTCTTGGTTCCCTCCTGGCACCCCAGACCAAAGCGAATGCTTGGGTTCCTTATACCGCAAATGGTTCAAAGAAACAATTAAGAAGTCATGTCTATAAACACTTGAGGTGTTGAGAGCTAGATGACCTTTCATGCAAATAGCAAAGCAAATGCTTTATAAACTATAAATAAACATAGATACATAATGAAAGTAGTATGACGAAATTAATCAATAAGCAAAGGGCAGGAGGGAACGATACAAGAAAATAACCATGTTGTTCCTTAATGGGTGATTACACAAAGGAACATTTTTAGAATTAGGTAAAGCCGAGAAACATAGATGACGCATGCTACAAGGAAATTGCTAACAAATATAATGCCACGTTTGCCACAATAAAGCGGCCAGTCTAACACACTGTTGTTGTCTGTGTCCATTTGTTATTTTCGCCGATGCCATTCATCCTTCAGAAACCCCTGGACCTGCTGGGGCTGGACTCCGGCAAAATGTGAACTATTTCCAAGGAAGAAATGGGCTGTCATCACACCCTTGTCTGATAATTAAGGCTCTGAGGCATTACAGTGAAGTATCTTGGCTTCTTGTCTTTGGGTCTCCACTCAGGACAGAAGACTTTCAATGCCAGAAAACGTTATTCCTATTTGTTACTTTGTTTGTGTACATCTTTGATATGACTGATTTGTGTTCAGGAACATCGCAGCATTACAGTCCAATATTTTCTGATTGTGACCTAGAGCTGTTGCCTGGGTTTTTTTATATATGGTTAACCTTTTGACTGACTTTAATGTATTTTACACAACAGCCTGGTTAATTTAAAAGATAAACCCAGTTTTAGAGTCGCTATCATTGTATTAAAGTCACAAAAACATCAAAATTAAATCTGTAAATCTTACTGCACAGATTCAATGGAATCTTCAGGGTTGTAGATCTTGGACTCTTAAGAATATTTATTTTCTAATGATGTTCATCATTATTTTCATCACCGTGATAACTCAGCATTTATTTGAGCAGTCGCCATGAACCAGGCACTTTGTTAAATGCTGGGTACATACTACCTTAGTCAAGGAGTGTCTTCCCAAGAGATAATACTAATATTCCCACTTTATAGATAAAGAAACTGAGATGAATAAAAGTTAAGTAACCTGTTCAAAGGCAGGCCTACTGCTAAATGACTGTGTTGAACACAGCATAGTCCTGAGGCTAGGCTTTTAATGGTTATTCTAAATGGTTAAATCAATAGCATCTTTGCTTAGATACAGAGATCTTTAGCAAGTTGCTAATTACCACTCACCTTTTTTTGTCACTTATTTGAGAACCTATTTCTTTTCCTAGTAACATATTTAGATGTATTGAGGTCACATAGTTGTGTTCAGAGCTTTTATTTAAATGAAAGAGAAAGTGAGTCATCAGATTTTAGATGCTTCTTTGACTTGAGTGTTCTAATTTTGCTTGTTCTCCCTGGAAATGTGCAAACATCCTGAATGTCTGTGTGACTGAAGCTTCTGAAGTTAGACAGAAACATCCCTTACATCACTTCCCATTATTCACTGTAATGCCGGTCACCTAATGCTTCTGCAAACTCCATTCACTGCTGTCCTACGTTAGCACCTAACATCTGGTCACCAAAGATAAAAGTTCTCATTCTTCCGCTCTTTTTAAGCTGGCTTATGTTTTGTGCATTTGAGGTTTGAGCAACAGTTACTGAAAGCCAGTTTCTTTCCTGAATACATGACAATGGAGGTTTTTGGAGGAAGTGGATCCCCGCAAGTAATTTCTGGTTTTGAGTCGGTGGTATTTGATGAAATATAATCCTCAACTTGAAGACAGTTGCGACACGTCAGTCCAACCCAGAATGGTATAATACAGAGGTGCCGCCAATGTTCAATTTACTTGATAATGACTGAGAGCTGCTTAAGGGGTTCAGCTGCATTCACCCAACTACCTTGTGACAAAAGAACAAATTGTTTCCCAATCTGCCTTGATACTCTAACTGTAACTGTAGGCAGATAAGAAAAAAAATGGTCTGGGCTTACATACAATTTAGTTTAAATAAGGTAAAATGAAGAAATTACTGCTGTTGATATTCTCACTTTCTTTTTGACAAAATTTTGGACCATATTGGCTTTTGGGAAAAAGCTCCCATAAACCATCTGTGCTAAGAGGCCATTCAAACTCTCAGAGTGGACTTCCAAGCAGCCACACTCAGAGGCAGAACCACTGCAGAAAAACTCTTAGTTTTGTTTTGTTTTGTTTTTTTGTTTTTTGTTTACAAGAGGGTGGGAAAGTTGTGAAGGGTTCTGCTAATTGGATGCATAATACTAGTTTGATGAGCTCTGATGTATGCTTTTCCCTCCGGGGTTATTTGCTGAAGGAACAAGGAGACTCTGGGGACCATCACACTACACAAAGCAGTGTTTGCTGCCCAAGGCATTTATCCCACAGGTAAAGATGGACTTATTTCATTCATTTGGATTGTAGCCTTTCTTTGGACCTGCCCCAAAAGTCTTTCTAAAGATGCAAAGCAGAAGGACTAAAAGATCAGCAAGTAGAATGAAAAACTAGAGGCAACCCCTTCTACATATTTTTGCACCCACTTGAGATATTTTCCTGCTTTCAACACACATACACACACACAGAGAGAGAGAGAGAGAGAGAGAGAGAGAGGGAGAGAGAGATCGATTGATTTTTAAAAGGCTTGGGCGGGGTGCACCTGGGTGGCTCAGTTGGTTAAGCATCTGACTTCAGCTCACATCATGATCTCGAAGTTTGTGAGTTCTAGCTCTGCATCGGGCTCTGTGCTGACAGGTCAGATCCTGGAGCCTGCTTCAGATTCTGTGTCTCCCTCTCTCTGTGCTCCTCCCCCACTTGCACTCTGTCTTTTTCTCTCAAAAATAAACATTTAAAAAATTATAAAAAATTTAAAAATAAAAGTTTTTTTTTTTTTTTTTTTTTGAGACAGACACACAGAAAGAGAACACAGGGAGAGGGGCAAAGGGAGAGAAGAGAGAGAATCCCAAGCAGTCTCCATGCTGTTAGCATGGTGCCTGTTGTGGGTCTCCATCCCACGAACCATGAGATTATGACCTGAGCTGAAATCAAGAATCGGATGTTTAACTGGCTGAACCACCAAGGAGCCCGTTTTTTAAAGATTTTTAAAAATTTTTTATTTATTTTGAGAGGGAGGAGATTTTAAAGCTATGCTGGAAACATTGTTTGAAAAACTGAAGTAAATACCATGCTCACATTGGAAGAAAATTGGGGCCAGAGACATATCCAAGTGGGCCATTCATTGTATGCCTTCTCCTGAGTATATATGAAGGCCTGCTCATGTTCAAAGTCATAATGAAATAGGTGACAAACACTGATTCCTCTCAAGTCGAGATCAAGAGTATACTAGTGGTTGTCTATTAATAAAGCTGAACTATGACATCATATATTGTAACTTATCTTGAATATAATTACTGGGAGAGGCTAAAATACTTACATAGGACAAAAAAATGAATAATTCTCAATTATATTTGATTTCTCAGCCTAAAGAGTCCCACAGCTAAAAGTTGATTTGTATTAATTATAATTCAGGCATATGTGGTTTTCATTACATTTCCAATCAGCCCCATCAGAACCAAACCATTTTTAAAACAGCAAAATATGAAGTATATAACAGGGACTCAAGCCCCAATTTCAGCACTATATGGTACCCTGTAAGGTATGCACAGTTTTCTCACCTTCCTCTTGTGACTATGAGATGTTTTTGGTTTTTTGTTTTGTTTTGTTTTGTTTTTTGCTTCTTCTTTCAGGCGGCAGAATAAAACTTAATCAGAATCAACTTTTTTTAGATCTATTGTCAGTATTTGAAATGGGAAGTTATTATAAAGATCTGAGATCGTTATTTTTCATTGTAGAATAATAGATGGCAGTTCTAAAGGAAAAAAAATCACATTTCATTTTATTAAAAATAACTGTGGGGCACCTGGATAGCTCAGTCGATTAAGCGTCCAACTTCGGCTCATGGTCATGATCTCGCGGTTTGTGGGTTCAAGCTCCGCATCAGGCTCTGTGCCAACAGCTCAGAGCCTGGAGCCTGCTTCAGATTCTGTGTCTCCCTCTCTCTCTGCCCCTCCCCTGCTTGCACCCTGTGTCCCTCTCCCCCTCAAATATGAACATTAAAAAACATATTTTTTAAATAACTGATATTTTTAACCCAATGTGAAGAAAGAAAAGCAAAAGAAAGGTTGATTTTCCCCTTTAGTGTTTACTGACCTGATAGCTAGGCCTTCTTGACTTCTTATTTTTGGTTTCCAACTACAAATCCAGCATCAAGCCACATTTTCACTCCATCAGGAAGTTGGCAGTGCCCTAGGATAAGCCTGCTCTTGCAACCTGCTATTAGTAAGTGGTGGCAGACTGGATCTTCCAAGGAGAACCCCAACATTATCTCCTCCCTGAAATGCTACTCTAGTACCTTGCAACTCCCTCTTCAATCCTGGACATGGGTAGGCTTGTGACATACTTGTCAGCACTAGAAGGAAGCAGAAGGATGCAGTGTGACTTCCCAGGCTTGGTCAACTTCCTCTTGTGAACTGGAATATTCATGCCGGAGCCCTGAGCCGCCCTGCAAGCGGCCCAGCTTCCACAGGGCTGTCATGCTAGGAGGAAGCTTAATCTAACCCACATGGAAAGACTACCTAGCAAGTCCTAGGATGACACGAAGACAGCGGGTGGCTCCAGTCCCTGCCCGTCCTGTTCTCTGCAATTGCATGAGCACCTGAGTCAGAACCATTCAGCGAAACTCTCCTTCCCAAGCAGTTGGCTCACAGAAATGGTAGAGATGGGAAATATTTGTGTGTCTTAATCTACTAAGTTTTGGAGTGATTGGTTACAGAGAAATCATAACTAAGACATAGGTATCAAGAAGAAAGTAAATTACAAATCAAAGCAGTATGTCAGCTTCAGAAATTCATTGGCAGAATTTCTGGTGCAGGTGTATTTGAACGTAACCATCTGTTTGGTAAGTTCCACCATCTCTCATTTGTATGTTGAAAACTCTGGATCCCAGTTAGCATAGAGATTGAAACATTTGAATCACAAACCTTGTTTTCTTCTGTCTGTAACAAACTGGCCCAAATGACATTGCAAATGAGTCAAACCCAGAAAGAGAGTGGTTATATGACAAATAGGTTAGAATTACTTGGAATCAACCAAAATTTTCCTTGAGTGTTTTTCCCTTATCTCTGAGGCAAGTTCTCTCCCCATTTTCAAAGTGGTAAATAACAGAACGACCTCCTACCATGCTTCCAGGATTTTATGCTTCTCTATGGGAAGGAGAGTCATGATTAAAAGATGAAATGGTCCAGGAGGCAACCATTTAATCATTCTACGCTGAAGAGTTGGGTTTCTAATTTGGATGTATTCATTGGTGCCGATTAGGCTGCTTTGTAAATAGAAGTGTTCTTCCACATCTGCCTTATACTTGTGGTATGCACTTTGTCTCATAAGCAAGGAAGAAGAGGAGCTCTGTCTTCTCTTGTACCCTGCTGCTCCCCACAACACTGACCAGGGCCCTACACCCAGAGAATGTGGAGGGAGTATTCCTAAATGGAAATATTTCAAAGAATTAGCTATCCAGCAAGATCCTCAACAAATGTCTATGAGATAATAATAATAAAGGCCTTGATTATCATAATAATAATGATAACATTTAATATTTATTGAGTATTGACTATGTATCAAGCACTGCACAAAATATTGTAAAGTGTTATCTCATTTAATCTTTATAATATTCACTTAACTGGCATAGAGAACAGCTCTGGAGTGTGTGTGTGTGTGTGTGTGTGTGCATATACCGGGGCCTTCAGACTCTTGGTTATTGTTCTTTGATTGTTCTTACAGCTTCATGAAATACTGAAGGCATGGGAAGAGAATTGCTTTTTCTATAGAAATGGACAGCAGCCATGGGAGGATAAGGAAAGTAGCAAATTATACAGCAGGACCAAGCCCAACGGAATAGCTATCAGTATCAGATTTATCTAAGCTGATCTCTGTCAATCACATGGATGGAGGTGAAAAATGGGATAAAACGAGGGAACATCTTACTTCCTTAGAAAACCTTTCCTGACAATCCATTCTAAAAGATTCTTTGTTTTTCCAGCCCCACAGCTCCTGCCTCCTGCCCCTTATAATTCTTACGCACACACACACACACACACACACACACACACACACACACACACGCGTGCGCGCACACACAGGCATGCACACAAACACACTTGCACACAGTATACTAATTGTTTATCATTGCTCCTGCAGGACTTAATCTCATTACTCCTTAGGATTAGAAATAGCTGGAAACCTACTGTGCCCCCAAAAAGCCTAGAACACAGGCTGGCACAGAGTAGGTGTTCAATGAATATTTGTTGAATAAATTAAATGAATAAGAACAGAATTTTTTTAGTTTGAGATAGAGAGTGAAGGGGGTGGAGAGGGTCAGAGGGAGACAGAGAAAGAATCCCAAGCAGTCAACAAGACTGAGCAAAATAGCAGACACATGATAGGACACAATGTTTCTAACCACACAAAAGACCTCATTTTCAAAATACCTGCAGCCAGAGAGGAAACAATAGTTGTCTTTGATTTGTTTTCCTTCTCATGCTTATAGCATTGGTAGACATTATCTTTACATTTTTAATTATCACTTAATTTTTTTTTTAGTTAAAATCTCCCACCAGCATTCTTTTCACTTAGGTACCATAATCCAGAGACTAAAACAGTATCCAATATTCTTTAGATTACTTATCCAAAGCCTCTCAGATAATAGGTCAGATTATTCCTTTCCTCTTCATTTCACAAACACCTGCTACATATACAGCCTGTGTTAGGCATTGTCAGGAAAGCAAAGATGATTCAGATGTAGATTCAGCCCTCAGAAATCAATATGGACCCCACCAGACCACACCATTTTCAGTGAACACCTGTACAATGTTTCTTTTCTGTAGAAGCAAGTGACAGTTTACATTAACTCATGGAGTGCATTTTCACTGATCTCACCAGCTGCAGAGCGGCTTTCATGATATTCTTTAATGTCATGGAAAATTTCCTGTGGGTTGTGTTATCCTGTCTTTTCCTTTCTTAAAGCAGAAAGTAAGAGGAAAAAAAATATTAGGACATCTGGTATATGCGTCTCTGGGAAAGGACTGAATTCTTCATACTTTTTGCTCCTTTCATTGCTGCCTTTACCACCATGACATAGACTATTAGTCACTTCAACAGATACCCAGATTATGGGGGGTTTATTTTATTTTTTTGAATTTCTGACTTTATGAACACAAATTCATAGTCCTACCTATCAAGTGCATTCATTCATTCGTGCATTTATTTATTCAACAAATATGTCTTGAGTTACTAGTACAGACCAAATATTACCCTACTCTCAAGAAGCCTGTTGCCCTGAGGGAAGATAGACATGCAAACTTACAATTTAAGTACAATAAGAAGTTTGATTTAATAAAGATATGTGTATGCCTGGGTGAGGAGGGATCATGGCAGGGAGCAAAGGAAAGGAGGCTAAGTCTGCTAGGAGAATCAGGAAAAGATTCATAAGAGAGATAAGTATCAAGCTGCCAGCAGAAAAATAAATAAGAAGCAGCTGAGCAGAAAAGCAAAAAGGTGTGTGTTGGGGGTTGAGGGGATGTTCCAGGCAGTCAAGAAAGTTAAGAGAGATAGAAATGCAAAACAGATGCAATATAGTTGGAGCATGAAGTAAACGTGAGAAGTGGCAGAAGAAACTGGAGAGGAAATCAGAGTCTACTTATGGAAAGGCCTTGCATTTCATGAAAAAGAGTTGATGTATTTAACCCAGAGGAAATGTGAAGGCATGAGAAATTTCTGAGCAAGAGAATGATGGAATCAGATTTTGTTTTGGAAAGACAGCATCATGAGAATCGAATTTACAATAATGGGGCAGTGGTGTAAGGAAGCCAAAGAGAGGCAGAGAGATAAGGAAGGTAGCCTGTGGAGATAACATAGGTAGGAAATGATGCTGTTTTCATCTAAAAAGATTCAATTTTGACTCCATTTGATTAGCTGAAATTAGATGGTCAATATCAAATAATGAACAGAGAAACACTAGAATCAAAGCATTACTTTAACAAACACTTATTTAGTACTTACTACCTGCCAAATGATGTGATAGTTGCCAGGAGGAGAGAAATGGCTAATATATGGTCTTCTTAAGAAAGCTCCAAGTCTGAGAAGTGAGACAAATCACGTCAACCATAACAAACAATGAGATAAGAGCCCCACGGAAGCATGAAACTCTCTGGGAACAGAGAAGCTTTAGTAGGCCAATGATAGAGGATTTACATTCTCTGATTATCACAAACACTAACTTCATAAGAGCTAACATGTTTTTTGAAGACCTACTCTATGCCAAATTCCGTAGATGTCCTTTTGTACCCAGTCTCCTCAAAGGGTGAGATACTAAAAATTACTTTTAAATTATCTCTTTTCCGTCCAAAGATCTTAACTACTCCAACAATATTCTAATTAATTACACGGTGGCTTGTTCGGAGTACATTCATTTTTGTTTGACTAAGCAATAGTACTTTTGCAGTTTCCAGTTTTCCCCCTTGGCTATGATTATCCAAACCACATAATTACATTAATGGGAAAAAAAAAGACATTAAAGATAACCTTTTACAAAGGTACGCATTTGGACTGCTAATTACAGCACCTGATTTATTACTGCTTCCATTAACGATAGATTTCGCTCTTACTTAACAAGATCTTAAGAAAACATTAACAGATTGCAAATCTTGTCCCTACTTTTGTACTCTACTTAACAGCTCAGCTGAATATTAACCACCGGCTGGTGGTTTTAGAGAGGACGGAAGCCTGAGGTCACTTGGACTGGCGTGGGCAGTGCATGTACCTGATATGCATCATGCTATTGGTCTTTCCACACACCTGTTTAGTATGTAAAACTGGATGCACTTCTCAAGGACACACCTTGGCTTCCCCTGCATAGTTACATTGTGTACATTGTGCTGGGAAGACACATGATAACGTGGATGATATATGTTTGGGTGGAGAAAAATCTAGGTTAACAGACTATCTCAAATGGTCTCTGAGATCCTTAAACAACAGACGTCTGTGACAGCACCTTTCATTAGTCAAAAGGTTTTCAGTTTTACATTTCACATATAACTTTATTCAGTTCAAAGAAACAGGTTTCTACGAGCATTAAGGGCTATTTGGTCTGAGCACTACGCTTTATCTACTATCCATACAAGCTGTTTTCATGGCATCAGTCATTTTCCCAACTAAACTACAAGTTTCATAAGGGCAGAAACCATGTCTTATATTTATTCTGCAAACCCCAATATGCTACACATGAAATGTGGACAAAATAATTCTGCATTTGGCTCTACTGCTTGCCATCTGTGTATCTTAAGTAAACTTCCTTCACTTCTCCAAGCTGCAGTTTGCTCATGTATAAAACAGGGAATATCTTTTGAACATTAGTTAGACAAATTTAAACAATACTCTGCAAGCCTAAATAAATTACCAAATATAATCCAAAGTATATTAATAGTACATAATATTACCAAGCATTATGCTCATATGATATGATCTTGCTATTGATGATTACAGGCAATCAGTGAAAATACCCCCCCATGTCTTAAATGGCAAATCTCTTAGAGAAGAAATTTCTGACAGGGAAAAAATTTGTTTATATAATTTCTATTGTGCTCTCACATGTACCAATGATCTTACATGCTTTTTATAATGATCATGGCAATGCTACCAACATCTCCAGAGATTATAGTTCTCAGAAAATCTACGATGTTTACCAAGAAACTACATTACAACTCAAAATCAGTCCATTTAAGATGTCTTTATTCCGGTTAGAAAGAAAAGGTCAAGAAATGTGTATATTCACTGCCAAAAATAGAGGAAAAAAACAGATTTAAAGAATTTTTAAAAAATTGAAATTAATATATTCAAAGCTATGGCCATCTTGAAAATAAATTCCTGTTTTTAAAATCACATTAGTCAAGTGAAAAAGAATTGTAAACATTGTGGTCCCTCCGGTACATTCTTTCTGTTTCTATGCATTTTATTCAGAAACTTTTTTGTTCCTCTTTGTTTGTCTTAAACCTAGGGGATCTAAAGCTCTATTAACAATAAGTGATGGGGCACCTGGATGACTCAGTCGGTTAAGCCTCCAACTCTTGATTTCAGCTCATCATCTTGTGGTTTGTGGCATTGAACCCTGAGCTCCACGCTGGCAGTGCAGAGCCTGGGTGGAATTCTCTCCCTGTCTCTGCCCCTCCCCCGCTTGTGCACGGGTGCACTCTCTCTCAAAATAAATAAATGAACTTTAAAAAATACATTTATTTTTTGAGAGAAAAATTATTCATTGCTTTTGAGAGAACGTAGATCAAGTTGGAGGTACCAAGTCCAAAACCCAACATCATATTGTGTGAAGCACCTTCTTTATAGGCCTCATCTCACTCTCTTTATGTGGCAAGTCCATGAAATATGCAGTAGAAATTAAAAGAGAGGACATCTGAACCTTAGAAGGTAAGGCAGCCAGTAGATTTATTCCCACCAATATATAGCATCTATACCCTTTAGGATCCAAATGTTCCACAGCTTCATGTCTTTGATTTAACCGACTGTAAGCTAGCTACCTCATCTAATTTAGTGCTCAGGCTGGGGTGGGGGGGGGGGGGTCTAGCCCTCCCCCATCCCGCTCCACCACCCCCCCCCACCCCCCCCACCCCCCACCCCCACAAATAAGATCATGCCACAGTAAGGAGTGAGGGGTAGGTGGGAAGAAATTATCCTATATTGGCCTGCCCTAAATACCACTTTACAGGGAGCCTAGGTGGTTCAGTCAGGTAAGTGTCCTACTTGGGCTCAGGTCGTGATCTCACAGTTTGTGAGTTTAAGCCCTGAGTCAGGCTCTGCGCTAACAGCTTAGAGCCTGCTGTGGATTCTCTGTCTCTCTGCCTCTGAAAAATAAATAAATAAATAAATAAATAAATAAATAAATAAACATTTAATTTATTTTTAAAAAAAAAGGTCACCTTACAAAATATTTACAGGAATTTCCTTAGTCCTTTATGGATAGATCCTTCCCAGACTTGACAACTAGAGGGTTTTCTTAAGGAATTGTCTGCTAGATGTTTCCTTGACTAGCCACTCTTTTTATTTATTGCTTTATTTGTTTTCTTAGTAATGTTTTCCTTATGCAAATAATTTTAATTGTCACTGCTAGTTTTTATTAACTTTAGCCAATGTTATTATAAAAGTCTGATAATGGCCATAGTGTGCCTATCGCCTGGTTTATTACCCAGCACTCTGGAGATCAGTCTTTTGCATTTTGGAAACCCTGAGTGAAACACTTGGAGAGAGGCCACTAAAGTTACAGTGTGTGGTCCCAAGAGATTGTAAGTAAAAGACAGTCCTGCTGTTTTCACTTGGGTCACAGAGTTCAGCACTTATTTCTAGTCAGAAAAGGGGGCATTTTCAACATAGCCAGATTATGCTAGGTGATATACATAGGTTCTTGGAACACTAGTTTTCATTTATAAACTAAACTTATTCCTTTGAAGACTTGAGATACTGGGGGCACCTGGATGCCTCAGTTGATTAAGTGTCCAACTCTTGATTTTGGCTGAGGTCATTATCTCAAGGTTTGTGATTTTGAACCCCTCGTGGGGTTCGGTACTGGCGGTGAGGAGCCTACTTGAGATTCTCTCTCTCTCTCTCTCTCTCTCTCTCTCTCTCTCTGCCCCTCCCTAGTGCACACATGCTCTCTCGCTCTCTCTCTCTCTCTCTTAAAAATAAATAAATAAACACTAAAAAAATGATTTGAGATACCAAAGTGGCTCTAAAAGGCAAAAGTCTCTTTTTTCTTTATCTTCCATCTACAACACCCAGATACCTGATGCTAAACTATCCCCAACTCTGAAACCACATGTTAATCCTTTTTTTCTGAAAAATTAATTATCCTCAAGTTTGAAAGAGACCTACAGAGCTTATTATTGATAACTTTTGCTAAAAATAAAGCATCACATTCTGATATAAAATGACCAATAACAGTACAAAGAAATCTTCTTTATATTTTGACTAAGGATTGATTCCTTTCTAGGAGTAAAACTCTTGTCAAGTAAATGAATAACCATTTATGCATCCATTAATGCATCCTAAAAATTTTACTGAATACTATCCATGTTCTGTACTAACAGTTTATCTAGCACAAGTTCAGTTGGAGCATGTTTGACCCACTTATGAATAGATTGAGGTGAGATTTATGATTAAGTAGGTAGAGATTGGCTCCACCAGACCCTTAGAGATACTGAATACAAAATGGGGTTGATTATAAATATCAGAAGTCTTCGGAGGGAAGAAACACAGGTGGCTCTTTGATCTCCCATTTCTTTTCTACTCACCCACTACATTTCACATCCTTCCCCTTTCCTACATTGCTTAGAAACCCACTGAAAGAAAGAAAGAAAGAAAGAAAGAAAGAAAGAAAGAAAGAAAGAAAGAAAGAAAGAAAAGACACCCAGATACCCATTGAATGCCTGTATACTTTGGCAATTCATTGGTAATCTTAAAGCTAAAGGACCAATGTTACAATAAAATACCGAATGAAGAGTTGCCTATAAAATTCAGCAGAGCGAATGCAGTAAACAGGAAGCTAAATTTGGTTTTTTAGGTTACCCAAAAAACAATGGTATGTCTTCACAGAGGATCTTACACTTCAATACCACTAGAAGAGGAAGAGAAGCCCCCTTCCCACAGTAACCATGCTGTTTTCTCCAGGCAGTGTTGGCACCCCCTTCCAGCTTAGGGCTGAGAATGGCAGCCCAGGTGAAGAAGTGAGCAAACCAAGTCCTCTGCCTTCACCTAAGTTTGGAAATCAGCAGTAAACAAGACTGCTGTTTGGATGTTATTTATTTCCTCCATGTGCTTGATATTGGGTCATTTTCAATTTTGTTTTTAATACAAAAACCTGGACCTAGTCCGAAATAAAAATGACAACTGGGTAGTTTTAAGGTTTAATAGCTAAAAGTTGATCAAATATATTTACTGGAGGAAAAAAAAAATAGAATAAAGAACTCTTCATATGGTGAGATGTAATCAATTAACCTAGAAATATACATTAATATCTACAATCTCATCAGCATCATTTGCCTCAGAAACAGGATCTGCAATGATTTGTGAAATGTAGGCCATATAAATAGTACTCGTTTGTACACTACCTAATTCCAACCACCACCACACCTGCATACATGAAGTTTTATTCTCCTTACTCCTTCAGCAAATATAATGCTGCCACGTACCCTTAATGTGGAAACAGAATATAACTCTATTTTAGAACTAAACAACAGGGTACATCTGTATGTATGTGTGTTTGTGGGCACAAGTTCCCACACTGCTCTTTTTTTCTTTAGATGTCATAGAACTTCCTGCAAAGAGCTTTGGTGATCTACTTTTTCATTTTGTAGAAATGAAAATTCAGAGTAAGTGACTTCCCTTTACTGTCATTTTAAAATTTGTTCTTATGAAATTTCCAAGAATTTTCTGGTCCTATTCATTGAACAACCCTGAATTTTACAATGCCATAATTTTGGTTGATCAGATGGTTACTAGAAAGTGGTTAACTGGCTATTCGTGACCATTTTTGTTACAGACTAATTGAAGAAAATTAGGAAGAAATAACTGTTTGCCTATTATAGTAGGTTCCACGTGTTACAATTAGAGGAAGCAGTTGTTTGCTGTATTAGAATTTATTCCTCAATATCTTTTTCAAAATGTCAACCCTGGCTGTAATTAGAGGCATATAGTTTTCTGAGAAAACAAACTCTCAGACAGCTTTTAGCTATTATTCAAATCTTCTTTAACTCAGATTGAGCAACTATTAATGTTTATTCTGAAAGGAAAAAAGGATGGAATTAGAAACTAGGCTCCCACAATTAGAAAGCCAGTGTAGGGGTTACTATCTTCAACCGAGTCCAGTTTTATCTTTCTCTGCTGAATTTTTTTTCTTTTTGCTTTGGGCTAATTCCTCTCAAGAGAGTTGAGGTGTTTGCATAATCCACACTCCATCTAGTGGTGACAGATGGAAAAATCCACCCGGAAAAATAAGCCTTTCAGAAAGTGAACAACTGACAAAGTACAGTACTTCCTCTTTGAAATTATACTTAATAAGATATGCCATTTCTTATAAAGAATCAAACAATTCTTTTTTGACAATTATTTTTGATAACTTTTGAAGTTATCAAGTGGGTTATCTATGGCGAGGGGAATGAGTGTTTCTAGAGAAATTCTTTGGAGACAGGAATTATTGTGTGTTCGGTCTGCTAGCAATCACTTCTCATTCACATCCTTGCCAGAGGAGGAGTAGTTCAGGTATTAAGTGCTCAGACTACTGGTCAAAGGAGCTGGGATCAGATTTCTAGCTCTGCTTTTTATTATCCGAATGACTTTTGGCAAAATTACTTAATTTTTCTGACTTTCTGTAAACCTTTCCTATAAAACAGAGATA
Source organism: Neofelis nebulosa (assembly GCF_028018385.1). Taxonomy (NCBI): domain Eukaryota; kingdom Metazoa; phylum Chordata; class Mammalia; order Carnivora; family Felidae; genus Neofelis; species Neofelis nebulosa. The sequence continues at coordinate 33,755,729 of NC_080795.1, forward strand.
AAATTAAAACACACGCACACATATATATGCGCGCGCTAAGCACTTACAAAAATACTCCATGTATGTTAACTACTCAGTAAATGTTCGCTATTATTATTATTATCAAGCAAATCAGAAAAATGTGTAACACTTTCATATTTACCCAGTCTTTCAATCAAGCCAATATAGAATATTAGAACTCCCCCCACCACCTAATACCATAGGTGTATTGTTAGCTGCGATTGTGTGTGTGAAATTTGTGAATTTCAAAGGCCCAATACTCACTCGAGCCCACTTAGTAACTCAACAGCAGTGCATCCTTGAGACAACAGGAGAGGATGCTGGCACCATGGAATTTCTCTGTCAGTGGAGATGGGCTCAAAACAGGTTCCTCTTTCAATGGCCCATTCTTGAATTATTCCCTAAAATATTTTTCTGCTTTCTGCTGGCTGTTCTCGAGCCAGTCCACTGTTCATTACTGGGCAATAAACAAGGGAGTGATATTAAAATATATTCTGACTTATTTTATTATTCTGGTTGAATGGGAAGTCAGAAAGGAGGAAATATCCATCACCGTTGAAAGCACTGTATGTTGAACAAGGCTCTATGGGAAAGAAACATATGGTAGATGAGTTTTGATTGATGGAAGGAAAGAGGAACAGAATGCAGGTGCTGTTGAAAGCATTGAGCCCACGACAGGTGTCCCAGGGGAAGGTACCTGGGTAAACACACGGCCACATTGAATACTGATTCCTTGAGTGTGAAAGACCTTGACATCCTTTTTCACTATATTGTGCCTCAGCCTGGAGCTGGACATTGATAAACTGCTTCTAAAATGCATTCTCAGTGTCTCTGGCTCTACCATCAACTGCAGACTAAACTGGCAACTTGCCCTTTGATTTATTTGACAAACATGTATTGAACATCTGCTTTACAATCATCATTAAGTGGTTTCTTCATACACAGAGTAGTGAGTTACTATTAATAAGTCAATGACTAACTTTCTGTACTTGGCTTTTCTTGGTGTTAAAACATGGTCTTCCCATTTAAACACGTATTCAGCAAACATTTTTTTGAATATCTGCTATGTAGCAAATACATGTGTGTATGACTTGGATTCAGTGACAGAGATGGGCAAAGTGCCCAGCTCATGAGAAGCTTACATTCTGCAGGGAGACAGATACATTGACGTGTAAAATAAATAAATAAGAACAAAAGACTGCAATTAGGGCTACTTTGAGTTGAGTGGTCAGGAACTAACTGTTTCTGAGAGATTTAAATTTAATCTAAAATAAGAATGACAGAGGCCGGTCACATAAACATCAGTCATATATATAAACATCTTTCCCGCAGAAGGAAGGGCTAGTGAAAAAGATAGAAACAAGCTGGGCATGCTCAAGAGACAACTTTCCCCAGTTGAAAATTTTCTCTGCTTCTGTTTCTGGTTTCTCTACTTTTTCTCCATGAGAAGAGATTATTTGCAGCTAGTGGTCTCTGGCAACTTGGGTAAATTCCTGCCTTATTCTGAAAATGCCACTAAAAAGAGTTGAAGTAGGTCCTTCCTCAATATTGCTCTATACCCAGAAAGATAGCCTAGAAAAGGCATACAGTTTCTTTAATCAACTGTTGGAGGTTTAGTAATTTCCCATTGCTATGCTAGACACTTTATACACATGACTTTGTTTGGTCCTTACATCATTCTCATGATAAGGAAAGAAATATTTTCTCTATTTTATAGATGAGTAAACTAGGACACACGGCTATTAAATGGCAAAGGTGAGGCTCAAATTCAGATTTCTCTGGGGACTCTTTAAAATATATAGAAGCAGGGGAGCCATGGGTCCTCTCTCTGGGTATGATACAGGTGAGAGATCAGTGGAGATCTCCAGCTGTATACACATGACCAGTACACACACACACACACACACACACACACACACACACACACACAGAGTGAGAGAGAGAGAACTCCAGCTGCCTAAACTCTCCTTATTTTTTTAATTTTTTTTATGTTTATTTATTTCTGAGACAGAGAGAGACAGAGCATGAGTGGGGGAGGGGCAGAGAGAGAGGGAGACACAGAATCAGAAGCAGGCTCCAGGCTCTGAGCTGTCAGCACAGAGTCCGACGCGGGGCTGGAACTCACAAGCTGTGAGATCATGACCTGAGCCGAAGTCAGACACTCAACCGACTGAGCCACCCAGGCGCCCCTCTCCTTATTTTTGATAAGTGATATTCCAACATGATGGCAAGGAACACTTAGCATTGCTATATAGAGAGCAGTTGTTTTGTCTAGAAAATTAGAGGCCCAGAAGTTAAGGAAAATATATGAAAAAAAAGATGAAAAGATTTTAGGATGTAAAAATAAGCAAAGAAAATTATCACTTAGATTTGGTATTTAGTAGGAAATAGTAATTCTGTTGTTTTTTAAAAGTCAAATATAATCTCTCAATAAGTTTGTCATATAAATGCAGAATAAATTAAGTATAAGGAGCTGTCTTTGTTCAGGTAAGGAATTGTCTGAGGGGGCACCTGGGTGGCTCAGTTGGTTAAGCAGCCGACTTCAACTCAGGTCATAATCTCGCTGTTTGTGAGTTCAAGTCCCATGTTGGGCTCTGTGCTGACAGCTCAGAGCCTGGAGCCTGCTTCAGATTCTGTGTCCCCCTCTCTCTGCCCCTCCCTCACTCATGCTCTGTCTCTTTCTCTCCCCCAAATAAATAAACATTAAAAATTTTTAATAACAAAAGGAATTGTCTGAGGATGAGGATTTACATGTTGGAAGAAGAAGCTGAGAAAACCCAGAGTACAAGACATTGAACTATGGCCATTAATGGAGACCTTTATTTTATCAATATAGAATGCTTCATTTGCTAAATTTTGTTGAAAATTTTCAAACTAATCTTCCATTTTGTATGCAACTAGATCTAGAATATCAAGTATATTGTGGACATGAGAGTAGTTCTTTGAGTAAAAGAAGCATCTAACTTCCTAGGATATGTGGAATTTAAGAAACAAAACAGATGAACATAGAGGAAAGGAAAAAAAAGATAGGGAGGCAAACCATAAAGACTCTTAACTCTAGAGAACAAACTGAGGGTTGCTGGAGGGGAGGTGGGTGGGGAATGGGCTAAATGGGTGATGGGCATTAAGGAGGGTACTTGTGATGAGCACTGGGTGTTATATGTAAGTGATGAATCACTAAATTCTACTTCTGAAAACAATATTACACTCTATGTTAACTAACTAGAATTTAAATAAAAACTTAAAAATAAAATAAAGTAAACATCCTAGGAGACTACAATAAGAGAAATTAAAAAATATAAAATCAGGGGCACCTGGGTGTCTCAGTCAGTTAAGTATCCAACTTCAGTTCAGGTCAAGATCTCACAGTTTGTGGGTTTGAGCCCCATGTCAGGCTCTGGGCTGACAGCTCAGAGCCTGAAGCCTGCTTCAGATTCTGTCCCTCTCTCTCTCTCTCTCTCTGCCCCTCCTCTGCTTGTGCTCTGTCTCTGTCTCTGTCTCTCTCTCAAAAATAAATAAACATTAAAAAAAAAAAAGAAAATGAAAAGAAAAAAATCATACAAGGGCAAATGGTTCATTCTGTTATTTGTTAAATATAAACTGATATAAATTTTTAAATTCTCATAACCATAACCTTCTCTTTGATGTGAACCCCTTGATACATTTCGAGAGCTGGAAGACTGTATTGTATCATAAATCTCCAGATTAAAGCCTGTCAGTAACAATACATACTGATTCACTGCAGGGCTTCACCATATCTGTGTAATCAAGCAGGGGATCCATGGGTCACTGCCCTATCATATGCATCAACCACATCTTCTTCAAAGGAGAAATTATCATGGGACATGGCATTGCCATTTTAATAATTGCTCTTTTGAACCACAACTTACGGAAACCACAAAGCTTCTTCCATAGATAGCAAATTTTTTCCTGTATAAGCTACCAATTTTGTTAGCTTTGGAAGATTTCTCTTTCACCAAATCAGAAATGCTTGATAATATTATTTATTTAAGTATCAATAACACTTAAATAGTTTTGTTTATACTCTATTCATCAGACATATATCACATGGTTATATACAGAAGCCATATAAATGATAAAATATTCAAATGTATATATCTATGCATCTTCAGGAAATATTGGATATTGAATTAAAGAGCAAGAGGTTTCAATTTTTTTAAAAGGAACACTGCAAGGAAACGTTCTTAGAAAAAAATTATAGCAGAAGAAAATCCAATGAAAGGACTTAAAGTTGAAGTGGAACCTGGGTAGTTCAGTCGGTTAAGCAGCTGACTCTTGATTTCGGCTAAGGTCATGGTCTCAAGGTTCATGAATTTGAGCCCCCACATCCAGCTCTGCACTCACAGTGTGGAGCCTATTTCAGATCCTCTGGATCCTGCTCTCTGCCCCTCCCCCCCCCCCCCATGCAAGGCATGTGCGTACTTTCTCTCAAAAACAAATAAATGTTAAAAAAAAAAGATAAAGTTGAAAAACTCTGATAGAGAGGTCACATATCTGACAATTGAAGTTCCTGAAAGAAGAAAGAAGGCAGATGAGAAGAAATTATGAAAGGTGTATGTCAAGAATACCTCCCAGAACCAAAAAACTTGAAATCCAGATTAAAAGACTGAGTACCCAACATAATGATCAACCCCACCCCCCACCCCAAAATGATGAACATAGGGATCATTGGTATGAAATTTCACAACACCAGGAATGAAGAGAAGATCCCAAATCTTTAGGAGAAACTGAATGTAAATTCTATTATTGGTGTGTGTGTGTGTGTGTGTGCGTTTTGAACAGACAACTAGGCCAGTTTATTCTTCATAAGTCTAATTCAGGCTACAGGCATTCATAATACCAAATGCAATAAGATTTTCTAAATGTAAATCAGAGGATTTAATACTATTAGGTACCGTTCACCATTTCCATATGGCTGAAAAAGCCCACTTTAGCAGAATTCTTTACAGTTAGAATAGTCATGTGACTCATTTCTGACCAATGAAATCATAATGATAGTAAGAGGACGTTTGCTGGGAGCTTCTGATAAGCTTTTCACTCTCCTCTTTTCCCGCCTCCACAGAAGTGGACGTCTTGAGACCACTGAGTCATGCTCACAGGCTAAGAATAGTGGAATCAGAAAGAAAAATGTCACCTGGGTCTTTGATGATAAAGTTGAAGTGACAAGCACATTTTTAACTCATATAGTGATGCTTTAGGTTTCTTTTGTGTCAAAGTTTATTTAATTATTTATTTTCTACATATACCAAGAAAATGTGAAGATACAAATCTTTCATAAAAAATGCCATCTTAATTACTCACAAAGCACCCCCGTTTTAAAAAATAATGCCACTTGAGGCACCTAGGTGACTCAGTTGGTTGAGCAGCCAACTTCAGCTCAGGTCATGATCTCATGGTTTATGGGTTCAAGCCCTGCATCAAGCTCACTGCTGTCAGTGCAGAGTCGGCTTCCCTTCAGATCCTCTGTCCCCCTGTCTCTGCCCCTCCCCTGCTGGTGCTCTATCAAAAATAAGCATTTTAAAAAATTAATGCCGGGGCGCCTGGGTGGCTCAGTCGGTTAAGCACCATCTCGCGGTCCGTGAGTTCGAGCCCCAAATCGGGCTCTGGGCTGATGGCTCAGAGCCTGGAGCCTGCTTCCGATTCTGTGTCTCCCTCTCTCTCTGCCCCTCCCCCATTCATGTTCTGTCTCTCTCTGTCTCAAAAATAAACGTTAAAAAAAATAAAATAAAAAATTTAAAAATTAAAAAAAATAATGCCACTCTTTCCTCTTTTAAGTGTGTTAGGTGCACCACAACCTAATTTTTCTTCACTAAAAAGGAGAACATAGGAAACAGAGCCAAGACTGGTTATATAAATTATATGTGCATTAACTGGATTCTTGGTTGGAATATTTGAACCATTAGGGGTATTTTTTTCCCAGTTATGCATCCCAGTTATGTTTCCCAGTTATGCATCATGTACTCATAAAACTGTTTACTGTTGGTTTACCTTTATTTTACTTACTTTAAACTATATGGTAAGCCAAGTGAGAGCACAGGCTCTTTAGACTCAGTTGGCATGGATTTCATACGGTTGCTACCTCACTTATATCTCTGTGACCTTAAACAAACTACCTGATGACCTCAATCCTCAGTTCCCACATCTATGAAATGGGGATAATGATAATATCAGCTTCATCAGGTTGTGGTAAAGGAGCTTATAAACAAAAATGTTTAGCACAGTGCCTGGTGTAAAATGTGGGTTCAGCCAATGTTAGCTATTATTATCATAATCACTACTACTTTACTTAATAAATACATAACATTTATTGTATGCCAGGCACTGCTCTTATGCTTGGCAAATATGAATTTACTGATTGCTCATAAAACATGGTGAAGTTATTATTATCATTATTATTGTTGTATTAATTTTATATTGGAGGGCACAGAGAAGTTTAGGATTTCTTACAGGAGCACACAGCTTGAGGGTGGCAGAGCTGGAATTTGGACACAAAAGCCTGGCTCCAGAATGGGTGCCATGAGCCCTCTCTCTGCCTGCCCCCACGCTTCCTCTTTCCCTTCCCCCCTCTCTGCTCTTCTCTAATAGTTCCTAGCAAATGATAAGAATTAAAGAAATAGTTGTTAGGGGCACCTAGGTGGCTCAGTGGGTTGAGGGTCCAACTTTAGCTCACGTCATGGGCTCATGGTTTGAGAGGTCGAGCCCCACATCGGGCTCCTTGCCGTGGGCACAGAACCCACTTAGGATCATCTGTCCCCCCCCTCTCTGAACCTCCCCCACTTTCATGCGTGGTTTCTCTCCTTCTCTTTCTCAAAAATAAATAAAAATTTAAAAAATTAAAAAAAAAAGAAATGCTTGTTAAATTATGTTTGTACAGAAAAGAAACAGGACCAGAGTTTCTAGTAACACACATGGAGATAATTGTGAAAGACTTTAAAGGATTTTTAATCATCCTTACTTAAAATATGAATTTTTACTTAAAACAATAATAGGTCCTGTTTACTTAACTGAATATCAGTTTTCTGTATTATAAGAGAAAGTGGAACTTGAATAAACTATAAAATATTAACTTACAATGAGTGCTTTCAATAATCTTCATTATTTTTTGGCAGCAAGCAAAGAAGTCTCTAGATGAAACTCACCAATAATCTTCATTTGCAGGAGTGAAGAAGATACACATTTTGGAGGCTGAGTAATGAAATAGGAGAAAGCATCCTGCAGTAATTAGTTTTCACTGGGGTTTGACATTTAACATATAAACCCAGAATTTATTTGCAACTATTTCATTACTTCTGACCAATGACCTGCTGACAGTAGAGGCTGATTCTGCTTTAAACAGCTGGAAATCTAGAGCCCTCCAAGTGACTCTTCATATGCCTGTATGAGATGCACAGTCTGCACTTTCTGAACGCTTTTGTGGACACCACCACTTAGAATTTCACATGCTCATGTTGCTTCAGGGACTGCTGAGTAGATACTATCTGCTCATGATGTATGTTCTCTCTGTATCAGAAGCTCCTTAAAAATGTCCATCACATATACATGAAGTATCCCCTAGCTGACTCCATAGGCTCTAGCTGCCTGTAAAATAAACATTGACGTAAATGAACAACAGGATACAAAAAGGCATGTGTGCTGGTAAAAAAATGAAAGATGAGAAGCCAAAATCTTAATGATCATGTCATTCTAACAAAGTCCCCTAAAAAGATGCTGAAGACTTTTTTTCTTCATTCATTTGTGGGTCACTCTTTTTTAAAAAAAAATTTTTTTAACATTTATTTATTTTTCTTTTTTTTTTTCTTTTTTTTTTTTTTTAATTTTTGGGACAGAGAGAGACAGAGCATGAACGGGGGAGGGGCAGAGAGAGAGGGAGACACAGAATCGGAAACAGGCTCCAGGCTCCGAGCCATCAGCCCAGAGCCTGACGCGGGGCTCGAACTCACGGACCGCGAGATCGTGACCTGGCTGAAGTCGGACGCTCAACCGACCGAGCCACCCAGGCGCCCCAACATTTATTTATTTTTGAGACAGAGAGAGACAGAGCATGAACGGGGGAGGGTCAGAGAGAGGGGGAGACACAGAATCAGAAGCAGGCTCCAGGCTCTGAGCTGTCAGCACAGAGCCCGACGCGGGGCTCGAACCCACAGACCGTGAGATCATGACCTGAGCCGAAGTCAGCCGCTTAACTGACTGAGCCACCCAGGTGCCCCTGTGGGTCACTCTTAAACATACTAGCTTGCATGAGATAGCACTTCATTCAGCCGTCACCTACTCCTCCAAAGAAATCTAGAGTGGCGGATGTACCGATAAAATAAAATGCAGAAAACAAAAATAAAGATATGCTTTGCCTTGACTATGTTTTACTTACAGTACTCTAAAAATTAATTGCTCAATGAGTATTTGAAGAGATAGAGAATCCGCAAACCTGGGCAAATTATTTAACTTCTCTGGGACTCCTATTTCTTAACACACATACTCTGCATTTAGCTACAAATTATTTGCAGCTTCTCAAAGGAGCCACGTTTGTTAAATATTTATATTTCCAGCCCCCACATGTATTGCCTGACTCGTAGTAGGTTCTTGGTGGGTATTTGTTTTTAGTGGTGCAGGAAAATCTACCACAGTAAATAATTGGGGAAAAAGGAACGTAGCTGCTCATTTGCTTTTTTCTGCCTCTGTCTGTCATTACACAATTAGATATGCTTGTATGAATGTACAAGCCCTGAGAAAATAAATCATTTCCAAGAACTTACTAGAGTGAAAGACTTTGCTTTGAAAGAGGTCAGAGAGTGCCAACAATGTCTCAGATGTTAATACAATTTACTTTTATTTTATTTCTGGGTGGACTTAATTTTTACAATGAAAATGAAAGCTATCAAGAAAATCCAGAGGCCTGAAATAGGCCAAACTAAAAAATAAGTTATCAGGGGAAGGGTAGCACTTATTTTAACATTTTGCTTTCATTTGTTTATGTGTCTGTCCTTTCTACCAAACAGCAAGCTTCTTGAGATGAGGAACTGTAAGCCATTTATCTTTATATCCAGGGATGATACTCAAAATATTTAATTAACAACCAGTATAGGAGAGGCTCTGACCAATCAGAACAGATGCTGACTTTAAACTACCAATGTGGCCACAGCTGTGTGCTGGTTAAATATTAGACCTATTCTATTCTCAGTGCCTAGCATAGTGCCTGGGAAAATGCTGGCTGCTAAGTAAATGTTTGGTGAATGTACAGATAAAGGAAAGAGTAAGTGCTAAATGCTACAAGCAGACCATGTCACCAAAACCCAGTTCTTCCAGGATTGTCCTACTGTCACTCTTAGCATCTCCTTTGAACTCAATGGTCCTTGCATAGTGCAGAGAAGGGCTGCAGTTGTTACTGAAGCCACGTGACCTAGATTGCCCTGGAACTATTGGCAATGGATTCAGCTAGCCCAGGGCTTTGTGATCGTTCCTACAACCATGGGTATTATTGAGAACATAACCTCAGTAATACACATGGAAAGCACATCAAAGCTCCCTGTGCAATGAGGATTGTGGTTCCAGAACAAAGGCTGATTGTCTCAGTGCTTTCTATACAGTTACACCTAATTTGGATACAGAAATGACTGACTTATAAGAAGCTTTTTTTAATGGTTATCTTATGTCAAAATCAAATTGTATTTAAATTATTTTTTGTCTTCTCATTCTGTTATTTTGGGTAGGTATCTTTTTATGGTTTTTTAGAAGAGTGTAGAAAGGTATAAAAAATCAGCATCAAATTTTTTTAAAAAAGATGCTTTCCTACTAAATAAATTTAAAAAATAAATCTTAACCCTTATATTTGTTTATTAATTATCAACAAAGCATCAAATAGTAATCCTTTAAAGGTAGTTGTAGTTGGAAGCTTCCCAGCATTCTTTTTTTTTTTAAAGGAAAGCAATTTTTTTTTTAGTTTATTTATTTTTGAGAGAGAGAGTGTGAGTGAGTGAGGGGCAGAGAGAGAGAATCCCACTCAGGTTCCACACTGTCAGTGCCTAGCTTAAAGAGGGTCTTGAGCTTACCCAATGTGGGACTCAAACTCCCGAATCTCAAAAACATGACCTGAACCGAAGTCAGATGCTTAACCAACTGAGCCACCCAGGCACCCCTTCCCAGCATTCTTAAGATATATGTGTAGCCTTAAAGGATTGCATGGGCTGTCAGACCTTTCTCAGGGTCCAGACCCAGTAGAGAATGGGCATGTAGCCTAACTTGTTCGATTACTCTCTCTCCAGGCATTTTTAATTGTAGGCAGAGTGACACAAGTGTAGAAAAAGTAGGTGGAGCTGACAGACTGCAGGGGCTGTGCCTATGGAAGATCCTCCAACCCTTCCTGCAGCTCTCCCAGACCTGCCTGTTTATCCCAGGTCTGGATCTGCAGCTCTCCCATCAAGCATTTCAGCTCTTACATATATTTTCAATAAATATCATTTTAGATGAAATTAGACACAGTTAATTTCTGTGGATGGCACCGAAGAGCTGTAACTACATGTGCCATAAGGTCCTGGAATTACAAGCAGGTGTGCAGCACTGTCCTTGTCATCCATGAGTAAACAAACTTAGTTGAAGAAAGAGAGAATGTGAGTGAGAGTGCAAGCAGGAGGCAGAAAATGAGCAAATGTAGGATGGACACATAAGGTGAGAATCTGAGTGAACTTGGGAGTCAGGAGGTTGGGGTAGACCCTTTCATCATCCTCACTCCTCAGCTTTGTTCAATTAATCCAAGGACAGCATTGACTGTCAAGTGTCCACAGAGGCTGGATAATGGAGACAGAAAAGGAGAAAATGTGGCTGCTGCACTCGGAGAAGAGTCCTATCTAGTTGGAGAGGTGCATGTCATACATTAAAAAATGAGAAATTACTATAAAAGAGGACATAGCTCAGTGTTAGACTTGGTTATGCTAACTTATAGGACTATAAGGACTATAAGGAAGTCTATAGGACTTCAAACAAGAAAGAAGGGACAGGATAAAAGCAGACATTAAAGAGAAGCTGGGGCATCAATGAGTTCAGAACAACCTTTACATTTTGCTGTTTCAATGAAAAGAACCAGTTTGTTTGTTTCTTGGCATTATATAGACCAAAAATTAAATCCTCTGATTTACTTTTAGAAAATCTTATTGCATTTGGTATTGTGAATGCCTGTAGCCTGAATTAGACTTATGAAGAATAAACTGGCCTAGTTGTCTATTCAAAACGCACACACACACACACACACACACACACACACCAATAATAGAATTTACATTCAGTTTTATCCTCTAGTGAGAGAACACATGAACAGAAAGAGTAGATTTTTTAAAATTTTAATTCTTAAAAGTAAAAATGTCCTAGGGGTGCCTGGGTGACTCAGTCGGTTAAGAGTTCAACTTAGGCTCAGGTCATATATCACGGTTCGTGGGTTTGAGCCCCACATTGGTCTCTGTGCTGACAGTGTGTAACCTGCTTGGGATTCTCTCTCTCTCTCTCTCTCTCTCTCTCTCTCTCTCTCTCTTTCTCTCTCTCTCTCCCACTCTCTCTTCCCCTCCCTCGCTCACACTGTCTCTGTCTCTCTCAAAATAAATAAATAAACGTAAACAATTTTTAATAACATCTTAAGAAAACTGTATTTCAAAAATAGTTAACGTTTAGATAGAAGTTGCAATGGACCAGCCCTGTACTTTTACATATATATTAACTCTTTCAATGTATGCTGGTAAATGGTTTATTTTTATTTTTTAATGTTTATTTTATTTTATTTTGGGAGAGAGAGAGACAGAGTGCACGTGGGGGAAGGGCAGAGAGAGAGGGAGACACAGAATCCGTAGCAGGCTCCCGGCTCTGAGCTGTCAGCACGGAGCCTGATGTGGGGCTCAAAATCACGGAGCGTGAGATCATGACCTGAGCCAAAGTCGAACACTTAACTGACTGAGCCACCCAGGCACCCCAGTATGCTTGTAAATGTTGAACAGCCTTCCCTGGGTAGGGAAAGAGTGGAGCTTGTGTGGTCACTGAAGACAGAGCTGGAAAGACGAGAACACTCAGCTCTGGGGAGTCACACAAGGCAGCAGAGCAGACCTTCAGTTCTGACATCTCAAGTATACGTGTGGGAGAGGTATAGTTAGGATCATGTGTTCATCATGGATAGGTGGGATCTGAAAAGGGATTGAGAGGTTCAACCTGTCCAACAGTCACAATGGAAAATATGAAAAATTAAACTGCCATGTAGGCTACTCACAAACTCAAGATCACACTAGAAATTGAGAGCTAACTGTGGAGCCTAGATATGCAACAAGCTGAATTCTAAGCTAATTGGTCAAATTCCCATTCAAAGGGCAATCTAGCCCCGAAGGTGGTCTCTGTTTTCTTAGTTGGGGAGATGTCCAAATTTCAAGTCTCCTTTTCTTTTCTTTCCTTTTTTTTTTAAAAAAATATATGTATTTTTCTGAGAGAGAGAGAGAGAAAGAGGTGGGGGGGAAGGAAAGGGGCAGAGAGAGAGAGTGAGAATCTCAAGCAGGCTCTGCACAATCAGTGTGAGCCCAACTTGGGGTTCTATCTCACCGTGAGTGAGATCATGACCTGAGCCGAAATTAAGAGTCAGATGCTTAACCCACTAAGCCACCCAGGTGCCCTTCCTTTTCATGTTTATACACAATTCCTGGCTGTTCCATTCCCTGGAGAGTGCCTGGATAATCTTACTGCCTTCTGGTTTGTTTCTTGTACAATATATCAAAAGCCAATCAAATTGGGATAAACCTAACCACTTATTCCATGCCCATGTAACTGCCTTTGGGATGACCCTTGGCCCTAAATTAGCTTCCCCACATTCTGTCACCAGGCCTGAAATATCAACATTTAATCCTCTGGATCTTAAATATTTTTCTGTTTTTCTAAGTCCAATACCACCAATCCTGCTGGGAGAATTATTTTGTCATATAGATTCGGGGATGTTCATTCACAGAGGCTAAGAGAAAGTTATAGAAATCAAACATGTCAGAAAAGTTTTAAACTTCATTATTAAAAGTGGAATTAAGAAACCTTTATAAACCAACTTCATACATTTAACACATTGTCTGTGTTTGGAGTTAATATCACTAGAAACTTTTCCATACAGCAAGATTTTAGTTGTAAAGTCTACTGAAATCTAAAATAAAGCTGTTAGGTAACTCTCATGAACAATAAGAAACTGTTTTTCCTTCTTTTTTGTTCAATTTTTAAAATAGTAAATTGTTTAAGAAACACTTTTTAAAATAATAAATTCTTTAAGAAATGCCTTCTGTGTTACTCTTTCTCTCGAATGATTTTATTTTCCTTTTTCATTATTACTTTTTAGGATGCTCATAAAGCAATTTTCTAAGGGCCTATAGCCCTTGTTACCAATGTAGAATTTTGCTGGTTTGGAAATTGCTTTTGGATATTGGTGGTGGGATGTGGGGTTCATTACACTTTTGAAATATTAAACTGGCTAGTCATCAACACTATGAAGGCAATATGCTCAGCTGACTACTTAGCCAGGAGATTGTTTCCTTTGGCAGACAACATAAAGGGGATATTTGCTTTATCCATGAAATATATATTTAGTAAAACAGTAAGCATAACTTTACATCCCTGAGTAGATGAAAAATGATCTATTTACTCTGAGAATATCAAACCAACGACCTTATGGATCTCAATAAAAAGGGAAAAAAAAAAGATTTGATAGGCTTCATGGTGACCAGGATCATAGACTATCAGCTAAATCTCCTATAGCACCACTCCCTCTCCCCCCACTCACAGATTCAATCCTCCTCTGCACCTCTCCCAGGGCTGTAGCAAAAATGCCTCAGATAGCTGCCTTAAACCAAAACCAAGATAGTACCCTTCTCCCATTTCAGGAGAATGATTTCATAATCCCTCATGAGCACCCTTCCTCCCATGGTGTAGGCCAGCTACTATGCCCTCTACTTGGAGACCCTGTCCCCAACCTGGGAGGTTATTCATTGATTTCTAGATGGTTTTCTTTGCTCTCTTCGCAGGAGAGTTAAAAAACAAAATAAAAATGAAAACAAACAAACAAAAAAACAATCAACAAAGGTGAGGAGATACCTCAAAATATATTAAAAATACATTAAGAACCTTAGTAGTTGTATTATCTCAGGACACTTTAAATTCATTTCTGCACTGCATCCTTTCCTGACCTCAGGGAATTAAGGTCCACAAACAGGATTAGAGTAGAGACAGGCAGGGAGAGATTAGACGTGCTCTGGGACAAAAATAAGCAAAGGAAACAGGGCTATGCTTTCAGGCATGGATTAATTTAATTTTCTGGGAGAGAGGAGGGGATTGTTCAGGGGTTTAAAACCATGGGGCATGTCAGATGCTGAAGTTTGACTTTTTTTTTTTGTTAACAGATATATAAAGAGCAGAAAAACGACTCATTATCTCTTTTGGAAAGGAAAAACTTCAGGGGTTTATTTAAATCCTGTTTCCACATAATACTTTTGGCACAGACTATACCTTTTAAACTCATTGTTATAAAAGAACCTGGTATTTGGGATGATTTCAGTTCAGGATCTCAATAATTAATTCCTTAAAGATAATAGAATGTTTAACCACTAAATGTTTATTTAAGTCATCACTAATAAAAAATATTCCAAGCAGCCTATTTTACAATTTACACATGGAATGAGAGAATATCCAATTAGGGGGAAATATTAAAATATTGAATAATTGAAATGAATATTTCACAAAGTGAACTCCAATACCTGTGAGGTGCTTGGGAAAAGGTGGGGGTGATGGTGAAGGGGCTTCCTCCTCCCAGACACCTAACGTAAGTCCCCAGGAAGTTCGGAGCACAAAGAGCACTGGGTGGGGGACCTGGAAGCCTTAAGTCATCTCCTCTGCTGGTCTCAGAACAGCCTGTGACCTTCATCACAGGAAATGACTCCATTTCTAGAGTTGCAGGGGGAGGAGGGAGGGAGTGTGAGAAGTCAGAGGGGTCAGCGTGGGTAAAGATATCCTCTGATATCTAACCATGTTAAAGGTAAGTGGTATTACCACAACCTCAAACACCTTTAAGGAAAGTTCCTTCATGGCTCCTGGATGGCTCAGTCTATTAAGTGTCCAACTTCGGTTCAGCTCATGATCTCACGGCTCATGGGTTCGAGCTCCGCGTCAGGTTCTTTGCTCAGAGCCTGGAACCTGCTTCAGATTCTGTCTTGTCTCTCTCTCTCTGCCCCTCCCCTGCTTGCGCACTCTCTCTCTCTTTCTCTCAAATATAAACATTAAAAATTTTTTTAATTAAAAATAAAATAAAAAGAAAGAAAGTTCCCTCTGTGAAGGAACTTAGCAACTTTAAACAAGATCCCAAATACACATAAAAGGGTAGTTAAGAAACTCCTCTCTTCAAGGCTAAATTAGGGCTGCTTATTTAAGCAACTCAGAGAAATAGTACAAAGAGAAGGAAAGTGAATGACAAATCACAAGGACTTACTAATTTAGCTACAGGGTCAAGTCTAATGTCCTAATTTAGATGAAAATGTATGTTTTCCCATAACACTAGCAGTCAGAGACATCTATTGGCTGCTTAATTAAAGCTAGGGGAATACCTCTATGGAGATAGGTAGGACAGCTCAGTAAACCTGTTTTCTCTGAGACTTCAAATCCAGGTAGGTCTCAGCACGTGGCTCTGTGGGTAACCCAGTAGAGGCAACTCAAACCATCTGGTCTTTTATAAGTGACTTCCTCTAGGTCCTGCCCGTAGCTCTCTCTACTCCAAAGAAAAGTAGTAACTGTTCTCAAGGGTGACTTTCTGAGTCTGTGGAGCAGCCAACTGTCTGCTCTGCTTCAAGGAATGCAGACCCAGCTCCTTACTGCATCAAGCTTTGTTTGTTTACTTAATAGCTTTATTGAAGTATAATTTATATACAACAAACTGCACATAATGAAAGGGTGCATTTTGATATGTTTTGACATATGTACAACCGTGAAGCCATCATCACGATCAAGATACAAAGCATATCCATCATCCCTAAAGTCTCCTTGTGCTCCTCTGTAGTCTCTCCCTCCTGTCCCTTCCCATTCCCCGAATCCCCTAGCAACTATTACTATAGGGCAGTTTGCATTTTCTAAAGTTTTATGTAAATAGTATTATATAACATATACTCTTTTGTCTGACTCCTTTCACCGAGCATAATTTATTTTGATCATCTGTGTTGTTACAAGTTTCAATAGCTCATTCCTTTTTATTACTTCATCAACTTTTCCCATCCAACCTCCTAAAACTTTTAATTCCACCATGCAACATCCTTTTGAGTCAAGAAAACTTTTGGATCTTTAACTTGCCACTCTTAAAAATGCGAATCTCTCCCCATTTTGGTGTCAGCTAACATCTTTGTTAGGGCAGTGTGTGATAGCTCACTATGAATCAGATACACATAGCAGGCATGCTCCAAGGGAAGAATATAAACACTGGGCAGCAGGAAGCACCAGATAACAAATTTTGAATTTTTGTTTTTTTGTGATGACTACACTCGCCCTATCTCATTTGGATACTCTAATTAGACTTCTTTTCAGTAGCTGAATAATTATCTTTCAGTCTCTGTTGCTTTCATGAGCTAGCCAAGGTCGGAGCTTTACCTTACACATTCCCATTCCCTTTTGACTAATGAGGATGCCCACCTTCTGTTGCAGAGAGGCTTAAATATGTCCTGGATTGCTGAGACAATCCCCAGTCCCTGGGATCAACTGGGATCATCAAAGCCCACTACAGTGAAGAGATAAATGGCGCCCTTCCCAGAGCTACAAGCTGTGCTTCTCAGGGTTTGCCAGCCTTGTTGGTGCCCGCGGTCCTCAGCAGCCTCCCCACTGCACCCAGGTCCTGACAGGGGTCCAGTCAGGCCCCATGCTCTCATGTCCTATCCCCCCAGTCTCCAGTTAAGGAAGTTCCTAACTCCTGCTGCCACTCCATAACCTCTCTTTTTCCTAGAAAACCTGTTTCTGATTGACAGGGGTGAGAAGACAGTGTGGATACAACAACTGATTCTTGTATTTCTTTCATTGCAAATCTATTGCTAATTCTTAACATCTGGGGTTTGTTTGCCTCAGGTCTTTCTTCCTGATGATCATCAAGAATGTGACTTAGATAACTTAAAAAATAATAAGAAAATAAGGATGGACAAACTATTTATTCATCTTTTGTTCCCAGTAAACAATTTCATTTTTTTGAATCATTGTGGAAGAAAGGTAGGGGTCAGTAAAACACAAACACTATTATTTCAAGATATTATCTTACTACATGTATTTAAATGATTTATATGCCCCTGTGATCCCTTAATATTAATGGATTCAGAGACATTTTTAAATGGAATTTAGTAAAATAGTTCAAACTGTAAGAAATGCTTACAATATAATAGTAAGATTTACCCATCAAGATATGCCTTTTGACCTCAGGAAGCCTACTTAACTTAGGTTAAATTAAAAGATTATTTTGCAGCCTTTTGGAAGAACAAAAACATAAAATTAAAGAAAAAAGATATCTTTATTATCCAAAACCAAGTACCAAATAAATGTAGTACTGTGCTATTTTGAGCAAGGGCAGTCAACTTGGGCTGAACCTGCATGAGGCCACTTCAATACCATTAGTTTTCCTTGAAGGGACCATTTTTGATCCCTCAACAAATCAGGTTTGACAGAGAACAGAAAAGAGCCATTCTGTGTAAAGAAATAGTTTACTATGAGACTTGATTTTTTTCCCCCAAGATTTCTATTTTTAAGTAATCTCTACACCCAACAGGGGGCTTGAACTTACAACCCTGAGAACATGAGTCACAGACGCTACTGACTGAGATAGCCAGGTGCCTCTACCATGAGGCTTTTAACCAAATGTGCATCCAGGTTTTCCAAAAGGAATGCAGCTTCCCTTGTGCCCCTGACTAGTGAAGAGTTCTCCTCTACCTGGGAGATCCTGTTTCCCTGAGACCACACTGGCAAAGGTTTGCATGTCCTGGAAACCTATTAAGAAAGCCCGATCAGTGGATTCAGTTCAAGGGTTTAACAGAGTGACCTATTTCATTTACAAACTTTACCATCACACACACATTTGAATGTTTCAAAGATCATTCATTCATCAAGTGCTATCTCTACAATAAGCTCAACCAGAAGCCAAAAGGAAATGGATCTCCCCTTCATAGTAACTGTCCCTTCTTATTTCAGAAGTAGCCCCAGCTCAATTCTCTTTTCAGTCAAAGCTTCTGTTATTTTCATTCAATCTACATGAACTCACTTAATCTTTCAGAAGCTAACAGAAGATTTATGGTCTGTGAATTGTAACTAATACTTCTCTCATATATATTTTTATGAAATAATTATATGCTAGTATAATAAGTCTACTATATTTGGAGGCTATGATATTTTCAATTTATTCTTTTATTTTTTAAAAAAGCACACAGATCTCCTTGAGATTTTGAAGATACTGACAAAAAAAAGTAAATGGTATATTATTGGTTGCATTTTTTGTTGTTATACATCTGCAATTTTATTTCTTCTTTGGGGTTAGGGTTGAGGGGAAACAGAGATTTTGACTGAGAAACAAGCTTTTGCTGAAATTGTATCCTGAAAGTTTTAAGTAAGTAGCAAAAGAGGGGAAGATAGGTAGTTGGTAAACTGGGGTCTGAGGTTGTTATCCCATTTCCATGTCAGCCACCATGACTTCCTGTCCCAAACCAAATTACAATACAGAAGGGAACCATTCTACTCTCTATTTTGCTTGTTAATGATGTAGACAAGAGAGAGAAGGGGGGTGCCACCACAAGTTCCGAAGAACGAGGGGCACAAATCCATTCATTCTACTGTCTCTGTCTGAGGTACAATCCCTAAGACCCCTACCAAAGGGTAGAAGGTAGCTGTATGTACTCAATTTGCTTCTGGACCTTTTCCAGAGCTTTTCTGTCCAGCTGTCGCTGATGAATGATGACAAGGCAAGCAAAGACCAAGGTCACCCCCCACCGTGGCCCCTTCAGATTTCCGGAATAAGTGTTGTTCCATCACAGGTGAGCTGCAGCCTCTTAAAGGAGCTGCATGTGATTTTCTCCACATATGCTGTGGAACCACCAGGGGTGATTTTAGACTGGAAATTAGAACACCACAAACTCTTCCAGCAGTCAACAAGGCAACTTTGAGGTGCTCGCAGAGCTTTAAGGTGAAAGAACGGAGCAACCAAAAGAGGTGGGTGCCCTGGGGGAGGCATGGAGTGCTGGGTGTCTCCCCTGTCAGGACAGAGGGATCTGCTTGAGGCCTCACACCCCTGTTGGAACACTTACGCTGAAGCCTTCTGAGAGGCTCCAGGTCTGGGCTGCAAAATGCTGGAATTGCCGATCAGGGCAGAGGCTTTATTAGGACATCCTCACGGCCAGGGTGAGAAAAGCCAAAACACATTTGTTGGATTGGGCTATGAGCTCACTTCTTCAAACCCGCATGGCCCGCAGGGAAGGCTAGGTCCTAGGGTCTGCCACCTGGCCACCTCTGAGCTGTCCCTGTCTCAGCCATCTGCATTTATATGACATTCTGGAAAAGGCAAAACCATAGGAACAGAAAATTTTCATGGTTGCCATTAAGTATGGGGGAGAGGTGACTATAAATCGGCAGCAGGATGGAATTGGGGGAAATGGAGCTGTTCTGTATGTTGATTGTGGTGGCAGTCACAGGGCTCTATGGGTTTGTCAAAACTCATAAAGCTGCACAATCCAAACATGAAGTTTTTCTGTAAGTAAATTTAAAAAGAAAGTGCACTGATTTCCATCAAATTGTTTTCTATAAGAGATGGAACTTGGAAAAAATAGTTGAAATTATGAGATAGTTGAAATAGTTGAAATAGGTTTGATCTGTCTTTCTCATAAGTCCTAGGAAAATCACTTGTTTCTGTATTATTATTATTAAAATAATTCTTGATCACCTTCTTAAAAAATGAGTAATATAGATATTATGGCACATAAAGAATAGCAAAGTTAAGTACAATGGCAGCCTTGCTCAATTTTAATAGGACACCTTAAACATAATTCCTAACCCCCACAAAACCATTTCTACCTTTCTCTGACTCGATCCTTCTCAGCTAAAAAGTTGTTAAGTAAAAGGATATATGTACATTTTTTTTTCAACCTTTAACACTTGGTGTTTACCAGAAAGTCATACACGCACTCCATCATTGGAAGCTAATCATGTTCACAAACAAGACTGTTTACAATGAAACTCAACCATCTTTGTAGTTCTTATTCACATCTGTGTCTCCAGAAGCTCCAGCCTGCTCATGTGTTTAGTAGCCAAAGACCTTTTTTCCCTTGGGTAGAAACTGCAAATTTGCTAGTTAATTAGGTAATTTGTTTCTCTGCTTTGTGAACAGTGCTCATTTGTTCTTCCTCTTTCCTCAGATTCATGCTGCTGGATTCTCTTCCCATTTGAGTGTCTTCCACCTCCCCCAAACCCCAAACAAGATGGTCAATTAATTTCCTAAAGATTTCTTGAGTCTGTGTGTGTTTAATAAAAAAAAAAAAAAAGAGGAATGAAGTAATATGAAATACTTTTGTAAAGATCTCTCTGACAGAAGAAACAGTACTTTTTTTTAAATAAACTTTCCAGTTAGTATGTGGAGACAAATGTTAACTAAGGTCAATTTAGGGTGATATCTCTCAACCAATTAAAAGGAGCAATTGTGAGTTCTAAACCAGATATTCCTATAGGAATATTCCTTACAGTTCTTCTGTTTAGTCAATAGAAGCAAAATACTTAAAGGTCTCCCAGCTATGACTCCTGGTCTTGTCTCAACTCATTTAGCAGCCCATTAAAGAAATAATTTCACAGTGAGATTTATAATGGTAGAAATGTATTAGTAGCTTTCTATATTCTTTAAACCATAGTTTTTCCTTGCACTTTTCCCTGAAAACTACTTAAACTCTATGTGAATATTTAGACACTTGTTTGTTTGTGAGTACCTGACCTGTTAGGATACAAAACCGTTTGGTTGGAAAACAATAGGGTAATTTTGGCTTGAGTTAATAATTACAGAAACTGAAAAGCTATTTGTGAAAACAAATGACCCAAAACATCACTAAAATATCCGAGACACTAATTTGTGTTCTACAAATCTGTATTCTTTCCACCAACTTCAGGGCTCAGATTGTATTTCTCCCTGGCCTCAGAATGCGTCACTGTAGCCTTGACTACAAGCAAGCCATTGATTCAGAATACAAAAAGGGAGTGGGGACAGTCCCTGCACAATTGAGTCCCTGAGCCTGCTTTACGTCTCTCCTGGACCTGAGCAAATCAGAACTTGCCAAATACTTCATGCTACTCTAAACTCAATCTGACATAGTTCCTCATAGTATATCATTCAAGATTCATCAGTTTGAGAATACATGTTGTTTACAAAACTATCAATGTGGAAAAACAAACCTCCTACAACAATTTCAGTACATATTCTTTGATATTGGATGGCATGATGTCAGATTAGAAGATATTTAACCAAGCTTCAAGACTTGTTGGTATCTCAGTAAATTTTTGAACTGAGATTATATTCTCTGGCTGTGAGGGAATATAGTCCTAACTGATTACCTACCATGGATAATAAATAAAAAACTATTTCAATATGAGCTTACACAATTAAATAGAGAGAAATATATGGGAAAGACTCAGAAAATCGGAAAACAGGCATGATTTCCCACCATGTTACTGAGTTTCTTCTACTGGTTTTTTTGCACTGAATTTTTTCACTTCTGTGCATTTCTCGGATCTGAAACTGAAAGCCATTAATATCACCTTTTATTCTGAAGTAAATAATAATAACTTTTCCAAAATATTATGACAGCAAAAAGAATTTCCAATGTGTACAGATACCTTAAAATCAATTTATGTTGTGGGGCGCCTGGGTGGCGCAGTCGGTTAAGCGTCCGACTTCAGCCAGGTCACGATCTCGCGGTCCGTGAGTTCGAGCCCCGCGTCAGGCTCTGGGCCAATGGCTCGGAGCCTGGAGCCTGTTTCCGATTCTGTGTCTCCCTCTCTCTCTGCCCCTCCCCCGTTCAGGCTCTGTCTCTCTCTGTCCCAAAAATAAATAAAAAACATTGAAAAAAAAATTAAAAAAAAAAAAAAATCAATTTATGTTGTTATTTGGTCACTGTCAAGTTCTTCATCCAGTTTTCAAACATCTAGAGCCTGACATCTTCATAATGCCATTTTGTAAACCACTATGGTTACTGTGTTTTATCATTATTAAATACAAATTTATTTATATCTAGAATGTGAGTCTATAATTTCACATTCCTTGATCATATTACTGTGATTATTTTTTTTTAGCCCAGCCTCCCCTGACTTTTAGATCAAATATGAGCAGCTCTTCTTCTGCAAGGTAATTCATACCTTTTCCCTGGCCCACACCATTTTGTTTGTTTTTTGTTTGCTTTAACTGCATTCACTTTATTCAACCTCGTTAAATGTAACTTCCTATTAGGTCCTTTGTTTTTTTCTTATCATCTTACATTCCTTTCTTCTCTATGTACGTATGGATGAAATAAATGAGCTCCCAAGTTTGTTTCCTTTCTTTTTCTCATACTAATTCCTTCTCAGACCTCACCTTTCTTTTAAGCCAGCTTTGGTCACCTTAAGATTTCCAGGGTCCACTAATAATACATTTCTGTCTTCTGGTCTGGTAACAGCCCCTTGCCTTTAAGTGGTTCCCATCCTTTCTCTGTACCTTGCCTGTGTCCCACTTGGATTTTAAGCCCCATGGACAAAGAATATAACTAATGCTGTATTCATTACAGAATCCAGCATCATCAGTAGCAGCTATAACCATAACATTCAGAATTTTAATTAACTTGCAGACAATTGCATTAATATAGTTACATTGAAACTCTCTTAGAACATTTTTAATTCATTTTAATCATTGCTGATGTAATAGGCATCAGTAAAAAGTTGATGCAATGTTGATAGCCTCAGGAAAAATTCTCTGGAACAATCTTAAAGTTGCTGTCATGCCTCAGAACACACAATCTCTATTGTTGCTAAGTCATTTCTATTCTAGAAATACTGCTATTAAGCAGCCAGAGCAATATATTGCATATACTCTCATGTTTTACAGACCAGGTATTAATGGGTAAATACGCAGGCTGGTGTATAGGTAATTCAACCCAGAAATTATACAATCATTAATGAGAATTATGTACTTCCTTCTGTGTGACACTGAAAATCTAAATCTAAAAACCTAATTATCACTTACTGCCTTATCTTTATATAAAATAATAAGGCAATCATTAAAGACTCATAAACCTTTGATTTTTTTGCCTTGAAGGGCATGTACAATATCACAAATGTCACTAGACAGCTCATGTTCTGTAGCTAATGCTAATAGAAGGCAGGAGACTATGGGCAAATATGTCCTTGAATTACCTCTGAAAATGAAACAATTCTCTTTCTGTAAAATAATACATGTCTACCTGAAAGATAATTTGCCTTGTATATTAAGAATTTACATAAAAGGTCATTTCTGAGAACACTCCATGAACAATCTTTTTCTTTTTTTTAATTGTTTTACTGTTTTTTATTTTTTGAGAGAAAGATGGAGAGCAAGCTGGGGAGGGGCAGAAAGAGAGGGAGACACAGGATTCAAAGCAGGCTCCAGGCTCCATGCTGGCATCTCAGCAATGTGGCTCAACACCTTGAGCCCTGAGATCATGACCTGAGCCGAAATCGGAGGCTCAACAGACTGAGCCACCCAGATGCCCTGGACATCCTTTTCTTAATTTTCTGTGTAGTAATTACAATCCTGCTGAACCGAACTAATTTTTATAAATATATAAATAGTAGAATAAATTCAGAGTGCTTAAATTATTATTATTATTAAATACATTTGACCCATCTATTTCTATAAAGAAAATAAAAAGAATTATTTTAATTAAATTCTGTGTAATTTTGAGTGCTTGTGCTAGATACTGGGATTATGGTGAGAGAAGTGTGGGAGTCTTTGTCTTCTTGGAGTTCATAATCAATCAAGGAAAACACTTTATTTATTTATTTATTTATTTTTTACCATTTTTAAAAATTTACATCCAAGTTAGTTAGCATATAATGCAACAATGATTTCAGGAGTAGATTCCTTAATGCCCCTTACCCATTTAGCCCATCCCCCCTCCCACAACCCTTCCAGGAACCCTCTGTTTGGTCTCCATATTTAAGAGTCTCTGATATTTTGTCCCCCTCCCTGTTTTTATATTATTTTTGCTTCCCTTCCCTTATGTTCATCTCTTTTGTCTCTTAAAGTCCTCAAATGAGTGAAGTCCTATGATACTTGTCTTTCTCTGACTAATTTCGCTTAGCATAATACCCTTTAGTTCCATCCACACAGTTGCAAAAGGCAAGATTTCATTCTTTTTGATTGCTGAGTGATACTCCATTGTATGTATGTGTGTGTGTGTGTATATACACACCACATCTTCTTTATCCATAAGGAAAACACTTTAAATAGGTAATCAGGGGACTGCTGAATATTATAAATGGGGGGAAATGGACAATTATAGGAACACACGAAAATATAATTTATCTTGAACAGGAGGGGATCACCTCATGACCTAGAAAATGGTCCATTGTGGCTGATAAGCCTTTCCATGCAACAGTGGCTGAACAAACTCATTCCACATAGGCCAATTTGATCATTCAAGGGCCAGTATAGCTCTCTGCATTGGTTAGAACCTGGAGTTCCGGACATCAGAGTTTAGCTCCATTTCAGATCACTTGGCTTCCCTCATAAGGAATCTCTTTTCTTTCTCCCTACCCTGGCTGATTGCCCAGGTTTCTAGCAAAATGTGTGAACTGGAAATTGGGTCTGAGAATATAAGTGACTCACATGAACTCTTCTCCTTTACTGGCAAGTAAGTCTTTTAAAAATGTCCTGCTGATTGGGTCAGTAGCTACATTTGCATGTGACTCTGAGGTCTATTATTACTCAGACATACTTGAAAACATCCTTGGATACAAACAGGATATTGAGATTTTGCCAGTTTGCTTATTGAAATGCAATTGAATATTTGGAGTAAGGGAAGAAGGGATAATTTCATAGAATCTAGAACAAAAATTATGTACATTAAAAGGTGCATTATATTTCAAAACTATGGTGCTGTCTAAGCAAGAAACTGAAGGTAGACAGGCTATAATGAAAGCTTTTTTAAAATGGACAAGCACAGTATTTCCTTATACAGAGCAGGCAATCGAAAACATTTGTAGATTGAAGGAATGAATCACTGCAGAGCTGAATCAGTGGGCTCAAGTTCTTGCACGTTATGACGAACCAAACGCACCTTCTAACAAGCTGCACAAAATCTAATTGTTGGGAAGATGGCACTGTTCTCCATTTTTCCCTTGACAACCCTTTTCAGTGGTCATGTCAGCTTTAAATTCCTCCAGTGCAGAAAGTGGTAACGTGACAGGATCCTTTGCAAACTATTTTGTTAGACCCGGTAAGGCTACTGGCTTAAAAGAGGGCACACAGCAACCCTGACTGGGCGTGAAGTAGCAGTGGATGCCTGGTCAACCTCCCAAGCAACACACTGAAAAAAAAAAAAAAAAAAAGGAAAGAAAAAGCAGAAAATAAAGGCAGAAAGGGTTTCTTGCTCTTACTATAACACTCACATTCCCGTCTTAGGTCCAGTTGGGGTCTCATGTTCTATTCAGTGAACTGGAGGGCGCCCTCTCCCCAAACTTCACTCTTACTCCCCAGAAGCACTGAGGCATTCTGAAGAGAAGGTACATACATAGCCTCATGCCTTTCGATCTAAACAGATGACCACAGAAAATTTTAATGTGTAATCTTACCTAGAAACGAGGAGTTGTCCACATATCATTAGAGTTGTGTAGATGGTTCCAATGAAGTTACTGTGGTGGAATTGAGAGAAGGAAAATGCTACAAGGAGAGTAGGTTTTGGTTGTATGACACTATTTCACAGTTGTTGATGTGAGTGGCCACAATATTTTGCATCATGTCATTCACCCTACAGAAGGTTATTTCTAAAAAAACATTTAAATGACTAATACTCTCTTCAGCCTTCTCTTCGGAGAAAAGCAATCAATGAAATGCCCAAGCCTCACACATCTGCAATAGGAGATTTCTGTTACTATGTGACCATCTGTATCCATGCTTCCCAATAGGCATTGCTTCTGACAATGCCTGCCAAATACGTAACTTGATGTCATCATTATATTCCAAATAAATAGGCCTTCGTGAATCACACAAGTTTGATGGTGCATCAGTACATTTAAATTAGGCATAGAGGATACAAATTCCTTTTAGTAAAAATGTTCATACAAAATCAGAATTGCATGAACAATTGGGATAGTTATATAGGATATCTCTAGATCTGGGGACAGAGATAAGTAACATATGATTTTGAGTAGGGCTGTTCTTAACAAATATTCAAATATCATGTGGGATTGCGAACACTTTGAAAATTTTTAAATGGGTCACTTGCCTTCATTCTTTGTGCCCTCATCCACTCTCTTTCACTTTTCTCTCACTTCAATATATGGCAACTATGTATTACATGGAATGGACACTTAGGAGCTAATGGATTAGCAGGGATCTGACAAATATAATTCTCCATCCCACTGAGTGAATTCAGTCCATCTCACAAGAAAGGACAAAATGTGGGGTTCATAAATCCAGAAGATTTGGTGTTCTTTTCTGCAACCTGAGTACAACTGGGGACTTTATAATGCACCCAGATAATCTAATAAAATTTTACTCCCAAAGGGAAGTGTTTGAGGTTTCCATCCTCTTTCTCTTTGGGGGCCTAAGTTTTCCCTTATTGTACACATGATCTACTCCTTCGGCAACAAAATTCCAGTTTCACAATCCTAGGAATATCAGTTAAGAAACAAATGGGCTTGGGGCGCCTGGGTGGCTCATCAATTGGGCATCCAACTTTGACTCAGGTCATGATCTCGCAGTGTGTGAGTTCGGGCCCCGCATAGGGCTCTGTGCTGACAGCTTGGAGCCTGGAACCTGCTTTGGATTCTGTGTCTCCCTCTCTCTCTCTGCCCCTCCCCTGCTAACTGTCTCTCTCTCTCAAAAATAAATACACATAAATTTAAAAATTAAAAAAAAAAGCAAATGGACTTGCTGGTCAGTTTTTAAAAAGATGTCCTAGTCCACCTTTCCTCAAATATACTGAATGCTGCCTTGCTTTTTAGATCCATAACTTATACCTCTTCCCAAAACACAGGCAGGCAGTGTTGCCGTCTTCGATGCACTTCAATATTCAGCAGAGAACAAGAAAAAAATTATTAAATATAAACCTGAAGTTGGAATTTTACCAGCTTCTTCAGCTTTTTATTCATTAAAAGAAGTGGTTTTTCATAGAGCCCAGAAGCAGAGTCGCATGAATAAAAAGACAAGTAACATTATTTTCAAAGCATCCTATCTAGCCAGGAAACTAAATACAGAGCAACTTCACTAAAGCCTTGGAAATGGGGCGACACCACATTTCCTGGAGCATAGTAGTCATGCAAGAAATATTTGTTGATTTAGAGATGAATGTAGAAATTTGTGTCAATAGACTAAAGAACTAAATCAGTTGGCCAGACTCTCACCACAGACAAGAAACTTCTCCGGAAGATGAGTTTGCCTCTGCTATCTACTCATGTTCCACGTGTGTAGATCCAGTCTGAGAAGAATGACATTCATTTTCTCTCAGCATCCCTCCCTGCAGGGGTCGTTTTAGCTTCTGGTCATCCCAAGGAGGAGGACGTAAAATCCAGGAAATTCCCAGTCACCTCCCTTTGAGCTCTGAACTTAACACCCGCATGGATCTGAGCCCACAACAACCTGTGGATCCCCTGGGCATGAGACTGCAGCTCTTCCAGATAAGATGCCTCCCCGCCCCCGCCCAAATGGACTCACTCTAAAAAGAAGGCAGGTTAGAACCAGAGGGCAGAGGAGGAAGCAGAGCATAGGGGAAGAAAGAGTTGCTTAGATGCACTCTGCCACTCTCATTCCCATTTCATTTGTTACTGGGGTCATTTGTTCTGGGTCTCCTCTGTTCAGAGAATCTGGCAGTGTCACCTCCCAAGACTTAGTTCTTACTCCCCCCAAACACTGAAGTGTCCTGGCAAATAAGCACATAGTCCTTCAGTCTGGGCAGATGACCACAGAAAACCTTAATGTGTAATTTTGCCTAGAAATGAGGACCTGATCACATGTTATTAGAAAGTTGTGCAGACAATTCCCCGAAATGAATCTGCCATAGAGTGGAGAAAACAAAACGCTACCACAAAGGATAGACATTGGTCATATGAAATTATTTCACTGATGCTTCTATGGATAACACAACAGCTTGGCATTTTAGTCTTCTAAAGAGAGGTGTTTTGTTTTTTTTTAATGGATTTATGTTTAAAGATGTTCGAATATCCGAATAATACCCTTTGCGGAAATCTCCTTGGAGAAGAAATGCCCATGTCTCAATCACAATCTTCACTAGGAAACTTTTGTTACTATGTGACCATCAGCGTGCATGATTTGTAGTGAGAACTGCAAGATAACAGATATCTTGATGTTACCATTATACCTGAAGAAATTACTTTCATAAATCACTCAGTTTGGCAATATGTTGGCACATTTAAATTAGGGATAAGTGATACTGATTTTCCCTTTGATAAATATTTACCCCAAATCAGGGTTGGCATGTACAAATAAATGATGTAACTATTCAGAAGATTTCCAGATCTGGGGATGAGAATAATTAACATATAGCTATGAGCATAGTTTTCTTGATAAAATTAAAATACCAAGTGCAATTGTTAAGTTGTTGACAACTTTTTAAATACCTCACCCACTTTCATTTTCTCAGCACCTTCATCCGCACATCCTCACTTTAGTACCGTTTAATCTCTTGCAATGCCCGTGGATCCCCTGCTCATGAGACTGCAGAATTCTACATATGGCTTAGCTGGTGAAACCTTGGAGAAAAGAAAACAGGTCTTCCACTTTTCTACCTATTATCATGATCCCTGTGATGTTATAGTAATGTGTTTTACATCATTTTGTGTTGGAGTTCGAACAGACATGTTGGTCAGCCAATAATTTTGTATGTGAAATCTTTTTTCCCACTAAATTAACATGGTGTATCATATCAAAATCACAGGATTTGGTAACTATTTTTTAAATATATTTAAATGAATTCTTTATGATGTTTCTAATGTACTCATAAATCTACATATTTTACTTAGTGATAGGTGTATCAGATATGATACACATACATATATATGTGTATATATATATGTATACACACACACACACACACATATATATATATATAATATATATATATATATATATATATATTATATATATATACACACATAGAGAGAGAGAGAGAAAGAGAGAGAGAGATTCTAAGGGATTTTGCTCATGTGACTGTGGAGGCTTGGAAGTCCAAAACCTGGGGGCAGGCAGGAAGCCTGGAAATGCAGGCAGGATTTCTATGTTAGTCTTCAGAATTCTTTCTCTGGAGAGCTTCAGTTTTTGGTCTTAAGGCCTTCAACTATTTAAGTAAGTCCCATCCACATTTTTGAGGGCAATCTCCTTTACTTAAAGTCAAATGATTGTAAATGTTAATTACACCTATAAAATACCTTCACAATGACATGGAGGCTAGTGTTTGACCAAACAATTAGGCACCATAGCCTAGCCAAGTCAGCACATAAAATTAATTACCAAGAGTGTGTAACCTATATTATTTACAAAATAAGGTCAGGTACCCTTTATTATTCAAATTAAAATAGTCTCAAATTGCTTTCTCATTTATCCCTGGACTATTCTCCTCTCCCCAGGATCTCCATTTCCATGATGCCAAGAGGTCTTTTCAGTCAATTTTGGTAGCTCTCACTAGTGGTTTGGCCAACGTCTCCTGTAGTCCTTATAGCTGTAAGGACTGGGAATCTTTATCAACTGTAGATGACTGTTACTTTAGGGGCCAATATGTCTTTGGAGTCTGGGCCAGATCAGGAGCTGTTGAACAGCTGCTCTTTGTGCCACACATGTCTTTGGAGTCCTGTGGATCAGGAGGGCTGGTTGGTTCTCTTGTTGCCTCATAAAGAATGACCCCACCAGCTTCCTCATTACTTCTATGATGATGGAGGCTTTGCCACTGCTTAGTCCTAGTCTTTCAGATTGCACACATCAAGGATAAGGAGATCTTTCCTTGAGGGTTAGCTGTGATCACCCCATGTAACCACTGGTCTGAAAATACTCTGTTCTTATAAGGCTACCAATCCTATCAGATTAGAGCCCCATCCTTATGACCTCATTTAACCTCAGTTACCTCTTAGAGGCTCTATTTCTAAGTATAGTCACATTGGGAGTTGGGCTTTAACACACGAATTGTGGGGACAATACGGTTCATAGAACCTTCCTTATGTCTTCACTGTCCCTCAAATCCAGTGTTGCATTCTTCTGACTCTTACTAAGCTTTCCACAGCAATGCACTTATTTAACATCTAAATGTTAGGAGGTAGGGATGATGACAGACTAGGACATGATAGTGTTATTAGCAAACAGCAACCATCTCAAGGGTATCATTTCTTAACACAAAGA
Organism: Neofelis nebulosa; assembly: GCF_028018385.1. NCBI lineage: Eukaryota > Metazoa > Chordata > Mammalia > Carnivora > Felidae > Neofelis > Neofelis nebulosa. The sequence continues at coordinate 33,786,354 of NC_080795.1, forward strand.
ACACAAATAAACTATTATCAGCCTAAGAACATGCCCCCTCTCCTGCATTTACTTCTATTAAATCAAAGAAATTAAAGTCAGGAAAAAAAAGATCCAGTAAGGGAGAAACTGTGGGTACATTACTGGTATCTAAACTTCCAGTCAATGAGCAAACCCACGGCCAAATATAACAATCTCTGCCTGTAACTTCAGGACTTCTATCCCTCGGGGCAGAATTGATCAATAAGTAGATAAGTACAGTTTTCTATTTTCATTTCAAGGCATTTTATTTCCTAGAGTCATCAGAAATTTAATTTTAAATATTTTATATAGTGGTCAATTAGTATAAGCTAATACATTCTCATCAATAAACACAACTATGATTTGCCTAATTTAAATTCCATTTTTCTAATGATTTAAAAAAGTGATTATTGCTAAACAAATTTTACAAAAAAGAACACAACATTACTGTTGGGAATATTCACAAAAAGTAAATTTCACTTCCTGAGATTTGTCCCAATAATAAATCCAGTTAACAGCTAACTTCTTGTTAAATAACATAATTTAATGAGGTTCTAAAAACAGAAAACTGAATCACATACACCAAATAGGCTTCCGATAGTTAAGAAAGTATATTTTATAAGCTCTTCGTCAAAAAATGTATCAATAATTGGTATGTGAGCTTTGTTACACTGCCAATATGGAGCTCAAAACAGGGGTATCTGCTTCCATGACTCTATAATCAAAACTTTCCCACAGTCCAAAGTGCTTATTGGAGATCTCCAGGAAAACTGACTGATGTCTTCTTTAGCTAAAAGTCATATTCATAGAGCTAAATGTATCACCATTTTTAAAATTTGCTTTTACATGTATTTATTTTTGAGAAACAGAGAGACAGAGAGTGAGTGGGAAGGGGCAGAGAGAGAGGGAGACACAGAATCTGAAGCAGGCTCTACACTCTGAGCTGCTAGCATAGAGTCTGATGTGGGGCTCAAACTCACAAACAGTGAGATCATGACCTGAGCTGAAGTCAGACGCTTAACCTACTGAGCTACCCAGGCTCCCCTAGCCATTTTTTTTTTTATATTGACTCTCTCTTGACCTCAGGCTATGGAGAAATAAACGTAACCTCACTGTATCATGAAGTAACTGCTATTTATTTAATATCATATATGTATGTATGTGTATATATATATATATATACACACGTGCACAAATATGGATGTGTACAGACATATAGATACACACACATAAATATATATATACATATATATGTGTATATATATATATATGTGTGTGTGTGTATAAAACCTAATTTTCTCAACAACAATATTGTGTAGGAATCAACTGTTATTCCAATTATCAGATGAGGAAACTAAGACTTAGTCAGTAAATGGCAGACCTGAGACCAAGATCTGATTAGGTGAGTTTCCAAATCTACACTTCCTCATTTTTCTTCAGTGCTTCCCACTCTGCTTGCTCTAGGCTCATCAATGTGCTAGGGTCTGTGGAGGATTTAAAAGAAGTGTAAAGAAATATCAGTCTCTTGAAGAAATTTTAAACTCTGTTTTGATAGCAAGAAGAATGTAATGAAATTACAATAAAGAATTACAATAGCTAAAAGCTTCTGGATGCTTTATGTCAGGCTCTCTTCTAAACTCTTCACATGTGATGATTTACTTAATACTTATAACAGCCGACTGGGTGGTAGTAATTATTCCCACTTTACAGATGAATGTCAAACAGTTATTAAGTGACCAAGTTAGGATTTGAACCCAAGCAGTCTGACTCCAAAGTCCATAGTCCTATCCACTACGGGCAGGAGGCTTTGGATGAATCTGGAAAAAGAAGATCTAATGGGTCAGAAAAGGATTCTCTGCTCAGCACAAGAGAACATAATCATGATAAGAATCAAGTCCCCCCACCCCACCTATTCTGACAGCATTGGAGAGAATGGGGAGGGGGGCCTGCATATGCACATCAGGGAGAGATTTGGCAGAGAAAATAATAGTTTTGGTTCTTTTCTCCCTAGAAGTCAGATGTTGGCTCAGGCACCCAGGACCAGAAAGAGGCACAAGTTTCCTGACCACCTCTGAATATATACAATTCAATCTCAACAATGTTAGGAGGTTGAATATGAGAGCAAAGACACCCCAAAGTTCAAATGTTAACTGGGAAATAATAACACTAAATGGTTTCCACAAATGAGGTTTAAAGAGGATAGTGATTACCCAGAAATACAGTGTCTATCCCCTTGGGTCATTGAGTTACTGTTTGTAAACTGCTTAGAACAGGGCCTGGCACACAGTGAGCTCTATGTCAGTGTTTGTTAAATAAGATAAATGGATATCTATACTTGGTGGGCAGACAATGTCTCAAACCCATCATGTTTCTCCTTCCCCACACTCACCATCTTACTTAACTCCCATGATTTCTCACGTGCATCACTGAAACAGCTCCTGTGTGGTTCCTGACTTCATGGTGGGGAGGGGCAAGGGACCCTAAATAAGAGGAGACTGGACAAACAGCTCTAAAACTAAATAAAAATGCAATGAAGAAAACCCTAACTGCCAAGCAGATGTCACAGATAGTAAATGCTCTGAGTTCAGAGGAAATTGAAATCTCTGTGGGCAAGGTTGTAATACATTTACAAAGGATGAAAGAATAGAATGAGAAATGGAAAGAACGTGGAGGGGCTGTTTCAGAATACAGAAACAATGGTAGAGAACATTCAGAAGCTGGAAACTTAGAGATTCCAAAACCTAGTGAGTCTTGCAAGGTTTCTGCTCCATGGAGCTGCTACCTCTTGTATTATTAGTTCAGGTCGGAAAATGTACACTAAGGTGCCTGTGTGGCTCAGTCAGCTAAGCATCTGACTCTTGATTTTAGCTCAGGTCAGATCTCAGGGTTGTGAGATCAGGCCCTGTGAAGGTCTCTGTGCTGAGTATGGAGCCTGCTTGGGATTTTCTCTCTCTCTCTCTCTCTCTCTCTCTCTCTCTCTCTCTCCCCATAACCCCTCACTACCCCCCGACTCTAAAAGAGAAAAGAAACAAAAAAAAAAAAGAAAAGAAAATGACCACTAATTTGTCAATGAGAAGAGTACATTGATTTCCTAAAAAAACTGATGTTTTCCCAGGGCGCTTGGGTGGCTCAGTTGGTTGAGTGTCCGGCTTCGGCTCATGTCATGATCTTATGGTTTGTGAGTTCGAGCCCCGCATCGGGCTCTGTGCTGACAGCTCAGAGCCTGGAGCCTGTTTCGGATTCTGTATCTCCCTCTCTCTCTGCTCCTCCCCCACTCATGCTCTCTCTCTCTCTCTCTTTCAAAAATAAATAAAAATTAAAAAAACAAAACCAAACTGATGTTTTCCCATGGTCTTAAACTCAGCCCGTCCAATCTCCCATTAGAGTAATTTCTCTTTTATATCGAAAACAAAGTCTCAATTCCTTGAGCCCCAGTTTTTATTGTTTTTAAGTATGCACATTACTGATCCTTCTAGTCTCTTAGAATTTCTGTTCCGTGTCTGCAGTCATTTTTAAGATAAGGAAATTATTTACAATTTAAAAGTATTTTATTTGTTATGTAGTCTCTTTTGAGGATGAATGAAAACTCTTCTTTTCTATTCTGAAAACATGGCTTCTTTTTCCAAATTTCATCCATGGGCACCTGTTCTTCACTTGGTTTCCAGCAGCCACAATAATAGAAGCACTTTATGTTCTCTGAGCTGCCACGACATGGACAAAGCTATTACAGATTTGATTACACTCAGTAGAAAAAAATAAGGCTTTTAACATTCTCTGGCATTGCTTTTGCAATTTATAAAAAGGTTAGTGAAACGGCACTCTGAAAATGCTCTCAGCTTCCACCATAGGCAGTAAATGTCCCCGGGGTAATTGCTGTTGGTTTCATGGCAGATCCTCACTCACTCAGTGGAAATGACACTTCCAAATGGGTTTTCCCTGGTTAATTTGAATTCTCTTGCTCCTTCACAATGCTTTAAATTTTTCCCTTCTCCCTACTCCTTCAACTATCTGTTTAAGCCTTCAGAAGTTTAATGCTTTTATATTCTGTGTGGCTCTCCAGAAAAATATGAACTAGACTTCTATTCTCTCCATATCAGCAGCTCTCATGGGTCAGTGTTAGGCTTCAATCAATCCCATGGGGATTCAAAAATTTTCATTTATTTGAATCGATCCTCTGCTTTTACCAAGTGGCTCCATATTACACTAGGGAAAGAAATGAATTTGTTTTTCCGTGCCTTTTCTTTCTCTGCCTTTCCCCACTCTTACCTCCAAGTGATGAAAGATGTTTCAAATGTTATTATGTCAGTATATATCTTGATATTATTTTTTAATCTGTTTTGCTCCTTTTGAAAGTAAATGCAAACAGTAGTACATCATGGCATTTTCTCTCTCCTCTTGGGGATTCCGGATTCCTCTTGAGGATTTCTGGTTCAGATTGAATCCAGGCCCTGAGAAAGCATGGGCCCACATAAGTCCAATCAGATCTTCACTGAGCTGTACACCTAGTTACTGACTGAAGCAGCCTTGCAGCTGTCCTCATTAATGCACCCTCCTCTTCTTCCAAGCACTATCTGGAAACTAAAGGTTATAGCCATTCACCCTAGCATCTAAGGGTGGCCATGGGACTAAATTTTTCACTAATGGAATACAAGCAGAAGTGATACATGCAATATATGCAAATTCTGCTTCATTTGGTTAGTAGGAAATTACTCTCCTTTGACTTACTGTTACTTCTTTTTGCTAACTAGACACAAATATGCCCAAGATGCAGCTTCAGCCTTCCAGACAAGCCAGGACCCTGAGAAAAGAAGAAAAATAATGGAAACAATGTGTCCCTGAATGACCACATAGAGCAGAGCTATCCCACAGCCTCCACCAAGTAGACTATTGTGTGAGCAGAAAGAAGCGCCAATCAATTGCAAGCCACTGTGTATTGTATATTTGGGTCATTTTGTTCAGCAATTTAGCCTTTACTCTCACTGTTCCTCTGAGCCAAGACAGATTTGCTCCCTCTCCTCCCACATTGTCCCACAGGGGATACAAACAAACCTTGTGGATGTGGAAAGGAAAACATCTCTGCTGGCCTCTGTGACCGTCATTCCACCTATAGCTCATTCAATCAATGTTTAATGTGTGCATGTCTTGTACAGGACTCTGGGCTACGCGTTGTGCAAGAATGGATACCAGCCTTGCTTGCTCAGAAAAGAGAAGAAAACATACCCAACAGGAGGTATCACGAGAAACCTCAAAAAGAATGTAATGCTGGATTTCACAGATGGAGATAAACGAATGGAAATTCTAAGCAAGAGGGAATGCACTAGCAAAGAGACAAAGGCAAGAAAATTCCTCAATTTGGCTAGAGCATGATGGGAAGGAAGAGAAAGTGGAAGATAAAATAAAAAAATATATAGTTAGACCTCATTTTTGGGAAAGTAGCCGAAAGAGGTCTGGGACAAAGTATGGTGAGCCCTAAATGACAGCCTTTATCATTACACAATGGGAAGACATTGAAACCCTCTGCAAGTCTCATAACCCAACCAGGCCTAGGCAAAAATTCTTTTCCTCTTTTTATTTGAAATGACTTCTGCTGCTGGCAGGTGACAAGTGAAGGCATTCATTTAGTGAATTGCCTTGAAGATACAAGGCACTTTGTAAGTATTGATAGTGAAGCACTAATGTTATTTTCAGTGACTTAGTATTCTTATGAGAAAGCCAACTTTTTCCATATCTCCTTTTTAGTCTGATCAGTGAATTGTGAAGCTGATTGAAATGTATTTAGAACTATCTGATTTTATCTATGCATTTAGTGTGTGTTTTTCTTTGATTGGTCACACTGTCACATCAAAATGCATGCCTACATACTTTTAACTAGCATACATGGTTTTTTAGATTGCATCTTTTAAAATGTAAATAGGAGGGGCGCCTGGATGGCGCAGTCGGTTAAGCGTCCGACTTCAGCCAGGTCACGATCTCGCAGTCCGTGAGTTCGAGCCCCGCGTCAGGCTCTGGGCTGATGGCTCGGAGCCTGGAGCCTGTTTCCGATGCTGTGTCTCCCTCTCTCTCTGCCCCTCCCCCGTTCATGCTCTGTCTCTCTCTGTCCCAAAAATAAATAAAAAACGTTGAAAAAAAAAATTTAAAAAAATAAAAAAATAAAAAAATAAAATGTAAATAGGAGATATGTACAAATTACCTATTTGTTTGTGTTTGAATTATACAATCATCAATGGTGATGGGTTTCTTTTCACTACCACTTCCAAAACTAACTTGTTATTACTTCTCCATGAAAGTAGTACTGATGGATTAGCATTTACAAACACACCCAGTGTAAAATTCATAGTAAGATTCCTTTTTCTGCCTGAGTTACTGTACAATGATTGGAAGAACTATAAATGAAGGTATATATATATATAGTTTATATATATATATATATATATATATATATATATATATATATATAAACTATAAATGAAGGTGAGCTTCAACTGATTATTTTAATAGGATTATGGAGGGGTGCCTGGGTGGCTCGGTCGGTTGAGCGTCCGACTTCGGCTCAGGTCACGATCTCACGGTCCGTGAGTTCGAGCCCCGCGTGGGGCTCTGTGCTGACAGCTCAGAGCCTGGAGCCTGCTTCCGATTCTGTGTCTCCCTCTCTCTCTGACCCTCCCCCGTTCGTGCTCTGTCTCTCTCTGTCTCAAAAATAAATAAACTTAAAAAAAAAAAAAAAGGATTATGGAGAAATGAGGCCTTGCTGCAAAATTTTATCCAAAGACTATTCTTATTTCTGACAATAAAATTTATTTCAAAACCTTTACTTTGTATTTTAAGGTACAAATGGCGTAGCTTAATAAGTTACCATAATTAAGAAGTGGAAATAAAATCTATAGACATTTGGGGGGGAGAGAGAGAGAGAGAGAGAGAGATGATTGATAGATAGATAGATAGATAGATAGATAGATTTTTTTCTGAGTTATAATAGGCTCAGTATAGCCAGAAAACAGAGAATCTCCTCCATTACCCCTGTCATACTCACCCCTCAAAATTGGGCATCCTGTCTATGATTCTGATAATATTGAATAAAAGAATATAAGAGAATCATGATACTAAAAATCACCAATATCCTTCTCAGGGAAAAGACCATGAACTATATTCACCATTATTGTCCTTAACTCACTTTAGCTTTAATTATTTTCTAAAACCTCTAATTTCTAATGCCCCACCTATCCACACAATATTACTGTCTCATACCCTCGCCATTGCCCTTGGAAATATTCCAATCTCTCTCCAAATCACTGATTCCAAAATCACTCTTACCTCATTCTGGTGAATTTTTATTCCCCCTCCCTTTACTTACTTAGATTAGGCTTCTATTGTACTTAAGTTATTGGGCTAAGGATGCACAGAATGAACCATTATCCAAAGCACAAGTTGTAGTGCACTGAGAATTTGGCATCCCAATGTTCCTCCTTGGTAAATGACTACAAATCTAGTTTAACACACTAATCCTCCTAAAAGCCAAACAACAATGAGGTGCCTGGGTGATTTAGTCGGTTAGTATCCAACTCTTGATTTCGGCTCAGGTCATGATCTTATGGTTTCAGGAGTTCGAGCCCCACATTGGGCTCTGCATACTGACCCCGTGGAACCTGCTTGAGATTCTCACTCTCTCCCTCTCTCTGCCTTCCCCTGCTTCTGCTCTCTCTCTCTCTCTCAAAATAAATAAATAAACTTAAAAAAAAAAGCCAAACAGAAGATCTGATGAAGGAAAAAGTTAAGAATGGAATTAATTTGCTCAACACCAAACATCCAAGAGAAATTGGAGTGGTTTCACAAAGGTGCACACATCCCCAAGAGCATATTAAATCTCTGACAAACAACTATAGACTAATCCAATAGTCAAAGAAAGGAAGGAAGGAAGGAAGGAAGAGACTGCCCTGACCTATTTACTTCTAATATAACATAAATAAGTAAAATGCAATAAACAAACAAACAAAAAAAGTACCTAAGAGAAAAAGAATGAGTTAAGAAAATATTTTCATTCATGAGACTCATTTGCTGTTTGGCCACTTTCATTGTATCTTAACACCTTTACATTTCCCTTCCTCTTACTATTCCCTTTCTTCTATTTCCATTGGAAATGATCTTCACTTGGATTTTAATAATGAAGTATTAATACTTTCATCAGCAAGTATATATTCTCAGCTAATCTTGTTGCATTGTTTCCATCTACAAAATGTGTGCTAAATTCCCAAGTTTCTTAATTTCCTTTGGCTACGATTTTTCTCCAAATCTGAGAGCGGTCTGGCTTTTGCAGCTTTTCTTTGTGACTCCTGCCATTACCTCCAACCTGAGCCTAAATGCTGAGCTTTTGTCACCCACACACCTGACAGCCTGTCCACCGTTAGTGCTTAATTAATGTTAGCTGCTCTGTCATTACCACCACCACTGCCACTGCCATCTTCCTCTCCTTCTCCTTCTGTTCTTCATCTTCTTCTTCCTTTTCTTCTTCATCGTCGTCTTCAAAATCATCTGTAGAAGTCCCAATCCCTTGTCTGGATTTCTGATCCTTTGTTCTCTAGTTAATTAGCTTAGATTAGCAACTCTTTCTAATTGGTGATATGGACTCTCAACTTTGGTTGGAAATACAGAACTTACAGGACCACTCCATATCTTAGCCAATTTCCCTAGCCTTCACTTCCATGTTTTCCTAAATCTTCATTATCTTTATTTCTTCCTTTCATATCATAGCTTGTTAGAGGTAGAAGTCACCTTCATCTTGCTAACCCCTACTTTCTAAAGGTAAGAAAAGTGAAATTTAAAATTAGTAGTACAGCCACTCTTCCTTCTTTGAATCCAAACACTTTTTTCTATAGCGGTGGTTCTCAGCCAGAGATGATATTGACACCCAGGCAATGTCTGGAGACATTTTTGATTGTCACAGCTGGGTGTGGAAGGGATATGCTATTGGCATCTAGTGATGTTTAGCAGTGTCCTTGGACTCAACCTACATTTAACCCTATAACTGTTAAAGATGTTCTTTTCATGTAGAAGCAACACCATCCATTTTCCACTGTGGTGCCCTTCCGAAAAGAAAAGTAAAACTTCAACTCACAGTGTTGGCATTGTATTGTATTGTATTGTGTATTACATTGTCTTTTTTTTTTCATTTTCCCAAAATTGGTCCTTTTGTAGTTCTTCTGTATTCTGTAAATATTAACTGTCTCCCCAAGGGAAGAAAACTACTGTCTTCATTTGATGAGAAAAGAAAGAGGCTCCACTAAGTGATATTGGGACCCCAGCCGGGTCTCAGAAGGAGTCTTGCAGAGATTCACCAGCTCAGCAAAGAAGATGAGGCCATCTTGCAAACAACACTGGAAGTCAGAATAAGTTACCATATTTTGTTCTCAGTTGAATAAAAATTACATGAGGAAAAAGAGATATTTCCTGGACTTGTATGCACTTTTGTTTCACAACCTTTGTAAGTCGATATACCCCAGTGGCCTTCTAGCAAAAAGACCAGTCTTCCTGTGAGCTCTCGGATCTGAGGCAGATGGCACCTGGTCCACTCTGGCCAGACTGTGTAGGGATAGGAACAGAAAACAAAGATGAGAAACAAAAATCTCCTCAGAATGTCTTTCAGAGTTTTATCCTGTCAGCCACCTACAGGAGACAGGGGAAAAAAAAAACAAATAAATAAACAAAAGCCCTTTGATTTCTATGGACGGTATTTTTACCCAGAGAGTGTGACCAGCAATTTTACCGCTGATACTCCAACATTTACTGTTTTTCAGGCTCAGCGGTCAGCACCCATGTCCTCTGTCCAACCCAGAGTCTCATATTTTGTTACTGATTCAAAGTGTACTCATAAGTTTTTGCCGTATGTGCAAGCTATACACACAGACTCAAGTCTCCAAAATCATAATAGTGTTTTGATGGAGTCAAGTTGCCTCTGGACGGAATCTGGTTGGTGATTTGGCTTCAATACTCGTAATTACTTGAGTGATGTAAGACTTGAAATAGAGAGACCACAATTGCCATAAATAATGCTGTAAGGAATCACAGCTCCATTTTTCCTTCCTCTTCCCAACAGTATTTATGACTCAGCATTGATATCTGTTTATTGCTTATTGGCTTATCTGACTGATTCTTTTAGAAGCCTACGAATTCCTTGAAGATAGGAACCACATCCTGTTTTTCTCTTTATCCCAAGCATAGTATAGTACCTGACACAAATTAAGTGTTTAAGAAATATTGGTCAAGTTATCTAATGAATGAGCAAACAGTGAATTGCATGAATGAAAGAACGAACAAGCACTGGATTTCTCGGTAGGTCTTTATCTATCATAAATAAGGTCCCAGAGTCCACGTTTTGCTACTGTTAGATACCAGAGAATGCGACGAGGGAGGAGTCCCTGACACATCAGAAAACTTTCTCAGGGACTGAAAGCCAAGCAGCTTCTGAACAATTTACTCAGAACTTGGAATAAAGACATCAGCTTTCTAGGCTGTGTTGACTATGCACTAGTTAACTGGAATGTTACACTACTGAAGAAGATATGCTCACCGTTCCAAACCTCAATGGGATCTAAGAGGAGCCAATATTGTTCAGGCACCAGGAGCTGTGTGACTTTTACCTCCCAAAGGTTAAACACTTGTACATTTGGTGGCAATGAGCTGGATGAACACCATGATTCCACTAAGCTCAAACATTCTATCTCTACCAGGGCAAATGATAAGAGAACTCTAAAGATACAATTCTAAAATACTCTTAACATCAGCATGTCCGTTCTATTCAGTTCAAAGCCTCTGCATGATAAGTGGTAAGCTGTTTGGTTTCCTAGTCTCAATGTTCTCATCTGAAAAATGGAGACTCACAAATAAGTGGACTCATAGCATTTGCCAGCGAAGTGGACAACACTAAACAAACATTGACTGATAGGGTTTAAAACACAGTCCCTGATGCTAAAGACACAAAGAACTGTAACCATGATGTGCTAAGTACAATGAGAGCTGTAAGTTCACAATGTTACAGAAACACAAAGAAATACCCGACCTCAGCATGGTACAGGGCTGAGGTTCTCCTGAAGATGTCCCCTCATCTGAGACTTTGAGGATAATTAAGAGTTTAGGTGTCATCAAGTGGGGAGATGGCATTTCAGGCATCAGGAACAGTATGAACAAAGACATAGAGATTAGAAACCCCGTGGTAGGGGCACCTGGTTGGCTCAGTCCTCAGTCAATAGAGCATGTGACTCTTGATCTCAAGGTCGTGAGTTCAATCAAGCTCCATGGTGGCATTAGAGCCTACTTAAATAAATAAATAAATACATACATACATACATACATACATAAAACCATGTGGCATACTGGAAACCACTGCTGTCTGGAGTCCAAAGCTGAAGATATGGCAGAAGAGGTATGCCAGGGCCATCAAGATGAGAACCATTGAACTATGTGAAGCAAGAAGCCATTTGGCCATATCTGTCATTCAGAAAGTAAATCCTTGTAGCTAAGGAGAAAATGGTGACGATGTTGCCGGAGCCCCGCACTGCTGGAAAATGGTGAAGCTTTAGAAGTTCTTTTGTGTTCTGAAAATACGGACAGAGAAGTCCCCAAAGCCTTAGGTAAGATTCATGGAGGCTCCTCTTGCTTACCTATGACAAGGCCAGAAACAGACACTCCAAATTCCCATTCTTTCCTTCGTAAATTAGCTAAAGGATTTTGTCCCCACTGATGAATGAGAACAAAATGCTTGTCAATCAAGTTTTGAAAAGGTGAACTTTGGCCCTTAGCAACCTGAGCCAGGCTGCAGCCCCTCCTTGACAAGCCATCCTGAGAACAGAGGGGCCTCAGAGGGATTTCTTGTATCCTGTCCAATCATGCCTCTCCCTTTCGTCCCACTTGCCCATATCCAGTTCTCTGTTGTCTTATTTACTCCTCCCCTAAAAGAAAAACCTTTGTGATGTTCGCAGATCTCATGATCAGAACATTCTCCCTATTGCAATAATCCACTTCATAACCCCCCACCTTGTAATAATTGTTTTAAATAAACTCTCTCCTTACTGAGTCCAGATTTGTATTTTATTTCTCAATGGACTGGACAGGAACAAGCCTGGAGACCACAAGGGACCATTGCAACAGTCCAGACCAGAGTTGGAGCATCTGAACTAGCACACTGAAGTGATTTGGAGTGGCAAGAAATGTTTATAAGGTGAACTTAGTGGAAACTGGTCGTGCTCTAGACAATCTAAACGCAAGATGCTTCTAGAGAGAAGGAAGAGTCTGCATCTTGCCTGGTTGCCCTCACTATGTGTGTGACCTCTTCCTGGGAGGATGCTCAGAGCTCCTGGTGCCTTCTCTGTGCTCTCTCTGCACTTGCTGTGTCCTTGCACTGTTGCACAGGTACTATGCAATCACTTGTTCCTATAACTGCCTCCCGATGAGCTGTGAGCTTCCTGAGAACAGGGTTCATGATTCCAGTCACCTTTGTACTCCCAGCACTAAGTGGAGTACCTGGTGTTCTAGAAGCAGCCACCAATCAGTGCACCAATCAGTGCACTGATTCACATTAGAGACAAATTCACAAAGCCATTTTATGATTTCTAGATATATCCATATGTGTGCAAGTTCTCAGTAAATAATAAATGACTGGGAAAATAATATTAGGTAACATTTATTCTAGACTTACTATGTGCCAGGCACTGTGCTAAGCAGTTTGAGTGCACATTCTCCTTTAATAGCCACTAAACCCCCTAAAAATTAAGTATAATAACTATCATTCTTATTTTACTGATGATTAAAGTAAGACTAGAAGAAGTAATTTTCCATAAGGAAATAGAAGTGGGATTCTGACCTTTTGTCTGACCCAAGTTCACACACTTAATTCCTACATACTGTTATTTTCCTTCAGTCTCAGAAATGGCTGTGACCACGTCATCACGGGAGAACTGCTCATCTTTACATACAATGGAAAATCTGAATAATCGTATGTCAAAGAGAAAGACAGCTGATTAAAATGAGCAATGGAGCTTACTCTTTCAGACAAATGCCAGAAAGAGAAAAATCATTTGGGAATGTGTATGCCATATTTATAATTCAATAGAAACACTGACTCGAGGAGGAGATGAGACCGTGAGAGCCTTGCTGTTCTGTGCTAACCGTCAGTCAGCATAAAGATTACCTTCCAAAGCATTGCAGCCAGGAACACACACACACACACACACACACACACACACACACACACACACAACCTGAAAAGCATCATTTTTGCAAAATGTGTGCTTTTCTAAAACACTTTGTGCATTTCCTTGGCACATTTCTGCATTAAGCAGCTAGAAGATGCAGAGATTTAGAACAGCCAGCATGGTGCACTCTAGAGCTGACTGGCTACAAATGTGACCCTCACTTACCAAGAAAGTTGATATTTCATTTGCTATTCATTAATCTAAAGCCATGTGACTGCAGATAAGTTTGTATTAGGGTAAAAATACTATGAACCAGAGAGTTTGATTTCTAGCTTGTTATAACCTGCAAGGGAACAGCCTTGCAGAACTATGGTATGGGACTCTGAAAGTGATCAGCCCTCTAACTGCACCTGAGATATGTTTTAAATCGTTTTATCCAAGACACACTCCAGAGTGACAGCCATGTGGTGGGCTTAAACATACAGAAAGCATAATCAGCATGAGCTTTCAGCCTAGCCAGCTGCCGGAAGAGAAGAGAGACATTGAAGAACGAGGATATCCTAAGACCACTTCAGACTGAATTGGTTCCCTCTGAGAGGCCATGAGCAGGGCACCAACCTTGCTGACCCTGTTTTCTAACCTCTGGGAATGCTGAGGATCAAAGGGAAGGGGGAAAGGACTGAGGTCGGTGATGTACGACATCGCTCAACTGATGTCCTGCAGTTCTTCTTGCTGTTATGCAGGTTTTTAAACTGAATTTCAAATAGTCAAGCTCATGCTTAGAAAATATAAGCAATCAAAATTAGATATCCTTTAATAAATATGATGAAAACATATAACAAGGGTGATGTGATGGGGAAAATTGTTGATCAATGACGTTTTTTCTGAGGGGAGAGTGTTGAGAGGCCCAAGGACAAGCAGGTTCTACTTCATGTGGTTGGAGGTAGAGGCAGGGAGCCCAGGAAGAGGCTACTGGAGTAGTTGAGACCGGACCTGCACCAGACAATGAATTGGGCAAGGGGTCCGCAGCCCAGCTTTCAAGGTGTGCCCTGTCCCGTAACTTCAGAAATTACTTCATGCACTTCTGCCTCCTCCTTAATCCTTAGTAAGATGTTCGAACTGCTTTACTCATTTATGCTCAAACATTTATATTACTCTCCTATACACACGATCCTTCAACTTTGGACAACATTGCAACTTGGTTCTAACTTCACTGAGATCCCAAAAAGTAAAAAAAAAAAAAAAAAAAAAAAAAAGAGAGAGAGAGAGAGAAAGAGAGGGAGGGAGGAAGGGAGCAATGTGGGTGGGACTCATCCAATCAGTTGAAGGCCTTTTGAGCAAAATCTGAGATTTCCCAGAAAGGAAGAAATTCTCCCTCAAGACTGTAACAGAGAGATCCCACCTGATCTTCCAGCCTGCCAGCCAGCCCACACACTTCCAATTCAAAACTGCATCAACTTTTGCCTCAGCTTCCAGCCATGGCCTGCCCTGAAGACTTAGGATTTGCCAGCCTCCACAATTGCATGAAACGACTTCTCAAAATAAATTTATATCTATAGTTTTTTAAATCCCAAAAAGTACTCTTCTTGTTGGATTCCCTCTGTAGTATTTTTCTTAGAAAACTTTGCTTTTGATTGAACGAACAAATGAACCAAAAAAATCTCAAACAAAAGAGCAAAAGCCTTCAAGTTCATGTTCGTCTCCCTCATCTGTACCAGGCTGTGTCCACAGTACTATTTACCCTATTTCTAGATTGTTTGCTTTGTGATTGCATTCTGTAATGTTACAACAGAACCAGGAATGAAAGCAGTCATCAGTGGTTCAAGATTAAAATCATCACAGTATGTGTAAATACGTGTAAGTTATGCAATCACTTACAAAAAAAGCTGATATTTCATTTGCTATTCATTAATCTAAAGCCATGTGACTGCAGATAAGTTTGTGTTACAGTAAGAATACTATGAACCAGAAAGTTTGATTTCCAGTTTAGTCAATTTAAGCAAACTCCCCTTTCACACAGTTCATTTGATTGTGAACTAACTAATTATCTTATATAGTCATAGTTGTCATAAACATAAAATGAAGGAGTATGAGGAGTTGAATTGTGTCCCCACAAAATATGTTCAAATCCTAACTCCTGGTATCTGAGAATGTGACCTTACTTTAAAACAGGATCACTGGATATATAATTAGTTGAGTCAACTTCATGCTGGTATAGGGTGGACCCTTAATGCAATATGGCTGGTATCCTTGTCACAGGATGACAGACACACAAGGAGAACACCAGGTGATGATGGAGGCAGAGATTGAGGGGCTGCAGCTACAGGCCAAGGATTGATGGAAAACCGCTGGAAGCTAAGAAGAGGCAAGAGAGAATTCTGTTCTGTGAGTTTCACAGGGATTGTGACCCTGCCAACACCTTGATGTTGGACTTCCAGCCTCTAGAACTGTGAGACAATAAATCTCGGTTTTAAGCCACCAATTTGTGGTGCTTTGTTGCACAAGCTTTAGAAGGAGAACGATAAATGGGTGCCTGCGTGGCTCAGTCTGTTGAGTGTCTAACTTCAGCTCAGGTCATGATCTCGAGATTCATGGGTTCGAGCCCCATGTCAGACTCTGCACTGACAGCCCAGAGCCTGGAGCCTGCTTTGGATTCTGTGTCTCCCTCTCTCTCTGCCCCACCCCAGCTTGCATTTTCTCTCTCTCTCTCTCTCTCTCTCAAATAAATGAATAAATAAATGAACAAACAAACATTTAAAAAAAATTTAAGTAGAATGATAATTTGGAGAGATTTAGCACTCTGCATGAAGGGTTTAGTGGTACATTTAGAAAGTGAGCAATATATTAGCAAATATAGCACAAGTGTCAGACACTGTGATATACACTTTATTTGTATCATTTCATTATATTATCACAACAACCAAATGAGGTAGGAACTACTATTATCCATATTCCACAGCTAATGAAATCATGCGTGGGCAGCTTACAGCCAAGGTCACATTACCAGTAAATATAGGATGTTATGAGGACACCAGGATATTTCTTGCCCTTATCAACTTTAAAATCTACCAGGTAAAAGCTAAAATATATGCATGCTAGCTTCGTCATTCATTGGCTTTGTTTTTCCCCTTAAAATATTAACTCAAATAATCCAACAGAGGATTGAGAGAGAGAAAAAGAGAGGGAGAACATGTAGAGGGGCAGTGCAATCCTCAATAGACCTAAGAAATACAAATACAAGCCTATCAGATTCCTCATGTAATCGTCACATATGGGAAGAACTGGTTTTCATAATCCCCAGAGTTCTGGCTTCAGGTGATTTTCTAAATTAGCATCCATCCTTTTTCTTGAAATTCCTGAATTCTTTGCGGACTCCGCGAGTAATTGCCTCCCTCCCATTTTCTGTGTTCACTCTGGCAGTGAATAGAGATGCGCTATGTGACAAAGATTCTTTCCTTCACGATAAAATGTGAGGAAATGCTCTCACTCTTTTTGCCAAAAATCTTTTCTGCAGATTTTGTTTTGTTTTCTCTCCTTTGTTAAGCATTCAGAATGTCTAGGAACATTTTCCTAGAGTTATCATTGTCTTTGGCTCTGCTAAACCAGCCTCTTAACCAGTTTCTCCCCGTTCTGTCTCACCCTCCGCAACTTGCAAGGGAGGAGGAGACAGATTAAAATCTGTTCTTATGAGCCATTTCTTTTAAAGCTCTTCTGTTGTGGACTGTCTTCTCCATGACCTTTTCCTTGCCTAACTACAACATTTCCTTGAATTTTCTAAGACACGTTGTAAAAGGATTTGCATATGATTCTCAGCTTGTAGGTCTTAGCTCATTTTATTCTTTCAGTATTATGATGACAAGACTAATGACGGCTCCAAAGTGACTCCAATTTTTCTGCTTCACAGTGACCAGAAATGCTATTTTCAAAGCTCTTAATTGTCCCCCAAAATAAGTAAGACAAAACTATGTGTATTCAGATTCATGGTCTTAATGAATTCGAGGTCTCAGCGTGACAGATGTGCAGAATCGCTGTTGTTCATCAGCCGTTTGGATTTCACGTAGACCCTGGGAAGGACTATTTAATAAGTCCTTCCCAGGATTTATTCCTAACTTTAGTAAATTTCTAATGAGGTAACTCTGGAGCTGAACAATGACTAATGCAGCCTCCATGGATAAGGGACTGGATTCTGATGTGTACTGAATATATTTTGAATAGCTGGATATTTTGTTAGGAAATATTTATTATTTCCCTGCTTTACAAGCATTATCTTAATCCTTATGCAGCTCCATAGGGTAGGTAATATTATTTTTATATCCATTTCACAGATGAAAAAACTGAGGTTTTTAGGAGTTAGCAGCTTACTCAAGGTGGAGCCAGGACTCAAACCCAGACAATTTGAAGCCAAACTTTTTGCTCTGAGCCACTATCCTCTACTGCTTCCTGCCTCTTCCTAGAAGAACTCCACTGAGGGTCCTGCTTTTAAGACACTTTTAATTGCCAAAGTAGCAAATGCACTCACATTTACACTGAATGGTTTTTTTTTACTGTATTTTCTAGTGTGAGAACCTCAGAAGGGAAAATTCCACCAGAGATATGCCAACCAAGAAATGTATCTTCCAGGAAGTCATTAATTGCCATGCTAGTTTTGTTTTTGAGGGAGAGAGAGAGACAGAGCATCAGCGGGAAAAGGGCAGAGAGAGAGGGACACACAGATTCTGTAGCAGGCTCCAGGCTCTGAGGTGTTAGCACAGAGCCCGTGGGGCTCGCACCCACTCCATGAGATCGTGACCTGAACTGAAGTCAGATGCTTAACCAACTGAGCCACCCAGGTGCCCCTTGCCATGCTAAATGTACAAAGTAAACTTTTTTTTTCCCATTGCCATTCATTAAAGATAGCTCACACATTACTTACTATTGCATACAGAATTCTTCACAATTCAACCATAGCGTTACCTCCCGACTCACCTCTCATACCCACCAGCTGCCTCTACTCCATCCACATGCCTTGTCTCTTTAATGTTCAGGTAAGTTGCGATCCCTAACACCTTCATGCCATTATGTGTACCTTTCTCCTTCCTGGAATTCCCTTCCTTTTTTTGCAAGGGTGCAAGTGCCCTATTCATCATTCAGGACCTGAAATTTTTTTTTTTTTTTTTTTTTTTTTTTTTTAAATTTTTTTTTTTCCAACGTTTTTTATTTATTTTTTTTTTTTTTTATTTTTGGGACAGAGAGAGACAGAGCATGAACGGGGGAGGGGCAGAGAGAGAGGGAGACGCAGAATCGGAAACAGGCTCCAGGCTCCGAGCCATCAGCCCAGAGCCCGACGCGGGGCTCGAACTCACGGACCGTGAGATCGTGACCTGGCTGAAGTCGGACGCTTAACCGACTGCGCCACCCAGGCGCCCCTCAGGACCTGAAATTTTATCACCTCCTCTGTACAACCTTCCTTGACTCTCCAGTGCAGAATTAATCACTCTTTTTACTATCATACATTTCTATGAATATCACAATCATTGCTCTTCTTTGTTTTATTATAACTATCATTTCAGTTATCTATTGTCCCAAAATGAGAGTACTGTAAGCCCCACAACAGCAAACCATGTTTGCAATTATTAGGCGCTGCATTTCAATTTCCCTCTTGCCAACATGTGCCTTTCTGTTTTTTTATGCTTGTAAAACATTAGTCTTATATCCACAAGATAACAGATGCCTTTTTTTCCTATCCCAGTTTCAACCAGTTTATTACCTTATAAGATCAATTTATTTTTCACATTCAAGTTCCTCACCAATCTCCTATGTCTGGACACGTTCACTTACAGCTTAATAATTAGAACTCAGAAAGTCAAATTTTTAAATACACCTTGAGGGAGGAGCCAAGATGGCAGAACATCATGGAAGCTTTCTGTGTGTCTCGCGTCCATGAAATACAGCCAGACCAACACTAAACCATCCTACACACCTAGAAAACTGATTGGAGGATTAACACAACAATCTGAACAACCTGAACCACAGGATTCAGCATGTATGCAGCACAGAGAACCGAACGTGGGGAGCAAGAAGCCGCGAAAGGTAGAGAACCGCTTTTGAGGGCGGAGAGAGGACAGAGACTGGGGAGAGGGGGGAGAGAAAGCGGAAAATTGTAAACAGCCGCAGGGACTAAACTAAAAAGGGAGAAAGGAGAGGGTTTAAATTCCATTAAGACTGTAAACAAGGGGAGCGCAGTCTGCAACTCCACATCTCGATACCTGGTGGTGTTCTGGTAGGAAGGGTGAATCCCCAGGAACAGAGTGGGATCCAGGAGGTTCTCGGGCCACACGGGGAAAAGCGGTTCCACTTCTGGAAGGATATTTGGTAGAGACTGTTGAAGCCACCTGGTCCCAGCAGACCCCAGAAAACGGCCACATTCGCTGATACTGGGGCAAGGTCGTTAAGGGTGAAGCCTGGTGCCAGGTGTGTGTTGTGATTTTCCATAATCCCTGAGATGCTGCTGCTACACTCTCTCGCGAAGTTTTTCTGGTGTGGGCTGGCACCAGGCCACAGTCTTGGGGCACCGGCAACAACAGAGTCAAGCGGGTGTACCTGGGTGCAGCCGATATTCGGCCATTCCTCGGTTAGACCCTCCTGCAGAGGCACGGAACCGGTCAAAGCTGCAGTCCTTCGGAAGTAAGGGGCCGGGGAAAACAGCCACATCCGAGACAAAACTTGGGAGAGAGGTACTGCCTGGGGTCTGGTCACGGAGAGTGAAGAAGCAGGGAGCGGATGAGAGCTGAAGACGGAGGATGGGTATACGATTGCTGATCCAGAAGAATAAACTGAGTACTTGGCTGGCGCCATTTTCACCAATCCCGCGCATGTGCATACGCACCTATGAGCCCCACAACAATCCACCCCAGTAGGCTAGCAGCGCCATCTACTGGAGAGCAGAGCTATTACACTGAGCCCTGCCCAACTGGGCCAACTTGGCTCTTCAAGAACACAAGTCTCACTGTCCGCTTAATTTATGGACTATAAAGAGCTACACAGACTGACTTTTAGGGGAAAACGAAGTAATTTCAGTCTTCCGTCAATCTGTTAGCATGTTCGTCTATTCAATTTTCTTTCTTTTTTTTCTTTTTCCTTTTTCTCTTTTACAATTCTTTTCTTTTTCTTGAATATAGAAAGAGAAAAAAATTCATTTTATTTTCAATATTCATTAAAAATATCTTTCTTGGGGCACCTGGGTGGCGCAGTCGGTTAAGCGTCCGACTTCAGCCAGGTCACGATCTCGCGGTCCGTGAGTTCGAGCCCCGCGTCAGGCTCTGGGCTGATGGCTCGGAGCCTGGAGCCTGTTTCCGATTCTGTGTCTCCCTCTCTCTCTGCCCCTCCCCCGTTCATGCTCTGTCTCTCTCTGTCCCAAAAATAAAATAAAAAACGTTGAAAAAAAATTAAAAAAAAATAAATAAATAAAAATATCTTTCTTTAATTTTTATTACTAAATTTTTTACTTTTGTGTAAGTTTTTTCAAATTCTACTTTGCTTCCATCATTTTATTTTAGTCTACTTCAGTGTATTCACCTTTTCAAATTTTCAAACAATTTCCTTTTCTTTTCTTTCTTTTTCTTCTTTTTTCTTTTTCATTTCTTTTCTTTTTCTTGAATGAAGAAAGAGAAAAATTCATTTTTACTTTCAATTTCTATTAATAATATTTTTCTTTAATTTTTTTACTATATTTTTGGCTTTTATGTAAATTTTTTCAAATTCTATTTTACTTCCATCATTTTATTTTAGTCTACTACAGTGTATTCATTTTTTCAAATTTTCAAATGATTTCTTTTTTATTTTTTTCATCTTTTTTCTCTTTTTTGTTTCTTTTCCTTTTTCTTAAATACAGAAAATAAAAAAATTCATACTTATTTTTAATTTCTATTAAAAATATTTTTCTTTAATTTTTCTCTACTATATTCTTTACTTTTGTGTATATTTTCTAAAATTCTGTTTTACCCCCATCATCTCATTTTAGTCTACTTCAGGGTATTCATTTTTTTCAAATTCTCAAACGATTTCCTTTTTTTTTTTTTTCTCTCCGCCCACTTTTTTTTCTAATCTGTCAAACCACTTTCAACACCCAGACCAAAACACACCTAGGATCTAGCATCATCTGTTCGATTTGTGTGTGTGTGTGTGTGTTTAATTTTAATTTTTTTAATTTCAATTTTTCTAGCTCATTAACTCCTTTCCTCCCTTCAAAATGACAAAATGAAGGAATTCACCCCAAAAGAAAGAGCACGAAGAAACAACAGCCAGGGATTTAACCAACACAGATACAAGCAAGATGTCTGAACCAGAATTTAGAATCATGATAATAAGAATACTAGCTGGAGTCCAAAATAGATTAGAGATAGGTTAGAGATTTATGCAGAGATAAAAGAAGTAAAAAATAGCCAGAATGAAATTAAAAATGCTATAACTGAGCTGCAATCACAGATGGATGCAGCAGTGGCAAGGATGGACAAGGCAGAACAGACAATCAGCCATTTAGAGGACAAACTTATAGAGAATAATGAAGCAGAAAAAAAGAGGGAGATTAAGGCAAAAGAGCACAATTTAAGAATTAGAGAAATCAGTGACTCATTAAAAAGGAACAGCACCAGAATCATAGGGGTCCCAGAAGAGGAAGAGAGAGAAATAAGGGTAGAAGTGTTATGTGAGCAAATCATAGCAGAAAACTTTCCTAACCTGGGGAAAGACACACACATCAAAATCCAGGAAACACAGAGGACCCCCATTAGATTCAACAAAAAACGACCATCAACACAGAATATCATAGTCAAATTCACAAAATACTCAGGCAAGGAGAGAATCATGAAAGCAGCAAGGGAAAAAAAAGTCCCTAACATACAAGGGAAGACAGACCAAGTTTGCAGCACACCTATCCACAGAAACTTGGCAGGCCAGAAGAGAGTGGTGGGATATATTCAGTGTGCTGAATCAGAAAAATATGCAGCCAAAAATTCTTTATCCAGGAAGGCTGTCATTCAAAATAGAAGCAGAGATAAAAAATTTCCCAGACAAACAAAAATTAAAGGAGTTTGTGACCACTAAACCAGCCCTGCAAGAAATTTAAGGGGGACTTTCTGAGGGGAGAAAAAATGAAAAAAAAAAAAAAAATATATATATATATATATATATATACCAAAAGCAGCAAAAGATTAGAAAAGACCAGAGAACATCACCAGAAACTCCAACTCTACAAGCATCATAATGACAATAAATTCATACCTTTCACTACTCACTCTAAATGTCAATGGACTTAATGCTCCAATCAAATGACATAGGGTAACAGAATGGATAAGGAAACAAGATCCATCTATACGCTGTTTACAAGAGACCCACTTTAGACTTAAAGACACTTAAAGATTGAAAATAATGGGATGGAGAACCATTAGTCATGCTAATGGTCAACAAAAGAAAGCAGAATAGCCATACTTATATCAGATAATCTACACTTTAAAATAAAGACTGTATCAAGGGATGCAGAAGGGCATTATATCATGATCAAGGGGTCTATAGACCAAGAACACCTAACAACTGTAAACATTTATGTGCCAAATGTGAGAGCACCCAAATATATAGATCAGTTAATGACAAACATAAAGAAACTCATCGATACTAATACCATAATAGTAGGAGACTTCAACACCCCACTCACAGCAATGAACAGATCATCTAATCAAAAAATCAACAAGGAAATAATGGCTTTGATTGACACACTGGACCAGATAGACTTAACATATATTCAGAACATTTCATCCTAAAGCAGCAGAGTATACATTCTTCTCCAGTGCACCTGGAACGTTCTCCAGAATAGACCATATACTGGGACACAAATCAGCCTTAAGTACGTACAAAAAGATCAAGATCATGCCGTGCATATCTTCAGACCACAACACTATGAAACTCGAAATCAACTACAAGAAAAAATTTGGAAAGGTAACAAATACTTGGAGACTAAAGAATATCCTACTAAAGAATGAATGGGCTAACCAAGCAGTTAAAGAGGAAATTAAAAAGTATATGGAAGTCAATGAAAATGATAACACCACAACCCAAAACCTCTGGGACACAGCAAAGGTGGTCATAAGAGGAAAGTACGTAGCAATCCAGGCCTTCCTAAAGAAGGAAGAAAGATCTCAGATACACAACCTAACCTTACGCCTTAAAGAGCTGGAAAAAGAACAGCAAATTAACCCCAAAACGAGCAAAAGACAGGAAATAATAAAGATTAGAGCAGAAATTAGTGCTATCGAAACTGAAAAAACAGTAGAGCAGATCAAGGAAACCAGAAGCTGGTTCTTTGAAAGAATTAAAAAAACTGCTAAACCACTAGCCAGTTTGATCAAAAAGAAAAAGGAAAGGACCCAAATAAATAAAATCAAGAATGAAAGTGGAAAGATCACAACCAACACAACAGAAATAAAAACAATAATAAGAGAATATTATGAGCAATTATATGCCAATAAAATGGGTACTCTGGAAGAAATGGACAAATTCCTAGAAACATACACACTACCAAACTGAAACAGGAAGAAATAGAAAATTTGAATAGACCCATAACCAGTAAGAAAATCAAATTAGTAATCAAAAATCTCCCAAAAAACAAGAGTCCAGGGCCAGATGGCTTTCCAGAGGAATTCTACCAAACATTTAAGGAAGAGTTAACACCTATTCTCTTGAAGCTGTTCCAAAAAAGAGAAACGGAAGGAAAACTTCCAAACTCTTTCTATGAGGTCAGCATTACCTTGATTCCAAAACCAGACAGAGACCCCACTAAAAAGGAGAACTATAGACCAAATTCCCTGATGCACATGGATGCGAAAATCCTCAACAAGATATTAGCCAACCGGATCCAACAATACATTAAAAAAATTATTCACCACAACCAAGCGGGATTTATACCTGGGATGCAGGGCTGGTTCAATATCTGCAAAACAATTAACGTGATTCATCACATCAATAAAAGAAAGGACAACAACCATATGATCCTCTCAATAGATGCAGAGAAAGCATTTGACAAAATACGACATCCTTTCGTGATAAAAAACCTTCAAGAAAGTAGGGATAGAAGGAGCATACCTCGAGATCATAAAAGCCATATATGAACGACCCAACACTAATATCATCTTCAATGGGGAAACACTGAGAGCTTTCCCCCTAAGGTCAGGAATGAGACAGGGATGTCCATTCTCTCCACTGTTATTCAACGTAGTATTGGAAGTCTTAGCCTCTGCAATCAGACAACACAAAGAAATAAAAGGAATCCAAATCAGCCAGGAAGAGGTCAAACTTTCACTCTTCGCAGATGACATGATACTCTATATGGAAAACCCAAAAGATTCCACCAAAAAACTGCTAGAATTGATTCGTGAATTCAGCAAAGTTGCAGGATATAAAATCAATGCACAGAAATCGGTTGTATTCCTATACACCAACAATGAAGCGACAGAAAGAGAAATCAAGGAATCGATCCCATTTACAGTTGCACCAAAAACCGTAAAATACCTAGGAATAAATCTAACCAAAGAGGTGAAAATTCTATATGCTGAAAACTATAGAAAGCTTATGAAAGAAATTGAAGAAGACACAAAAAAATGGAAAAAGATTCCATGCTCCTGGATAGGAAGAACAAATATTGTTAAAATGTTGATCCTATCCAAAGCAATCTACATATTCAATGCAATACCTATCAAAATAACCACAACATTCTTCACAGAGCTAGAAAAAATAATCCTAAAATTTGTATGGAACAAGAAAAGACCCCAAATAGCCAAAGCAATCTTGAAAAAGAAAACCAAAGCAGGAGGCATCACAATCCCAGACTTCAAGCTATACTACAAAGCTGTAATCATCAAGACAGTATGGTACTGGCACAAGAACAGACACTCAGATCAATGGAACAGAATAGAGAACCCAGAAATGGACCCACAAACATATGGCCAACTAATCTTTGACAAAGCAGGAAAGAATATCCAATGGAATAAAGACAGTCTCTTCAGCAAGTGGTGCTGGGAAAACTGGACAGTGACATGCAGAAGAATGAACCTGGACCACTTTCTTACATCATACACAAAAATGAACTCAAAATGGATGAAAGACCTCAATGTAAGACAGGAAGCCATCAAAATCCTTGAGGAGAAAGCAGGCAAAAACCTCTTTGATCTTGGCCACAGCAATTTCTTACTCAACCCATCTCTGGAGGCAAGAGAAACAAAAGCAAAAATGAACTACTGGGACCTCATCAAAATAAAAAGCTTCTGCACAGCGAAGGAAACAATTAGCAAAACTAAAAGGCAACCGACAGAATGGGAGAAGCTATTTGCAAATGACATATCAGATAAAGGGTTAGTATCCAAAATCTATAAAGAACTTATCAAACTCAACACCCAAAAAACAAATAATCCTGTGAAGAAATGGGCAAAAGATGCGAATAGACACTTCTCCAAGGAAGACATCCAGATGGCCAACCGACACATGAAAAAATGCTCAACATCACTCACCATCAGGGAAATAGAAATGAAAACTACAATGAGATACCACCTTACACCTGTCAGAATGGCTAACATTAACAACTCAGGCAACAACAGATGTTGGCGAGGATGTGAAGAAAGAGGATCTCTTTTGCATTGTTGGTGGCAATGCAAGCTGGTGCAGCCACTCTGGAAAACAGTATGGAGGTTCCTCAAAAAACTAAAAATAGAACTACCCTACAACCCAGCAGTGCACTACTAGGCATTTATCCACAGGATACAGGTGTGCTGTTTCAAAGGGATACATCACCCCCATGTTTATAGCAGCACTGTCAATAATAGCCAAAGTATGGAAAGATCCCAAAGTATGGAAAGAGCCCAAAGTATGGAAAGAGTCCATTGATGGATGAATGGATAAATAAGAGGTGGTGTGTATATATATATATATATATATATATATATATATATATATATACACATACACACACAAACACACACACAATGGAGTATTACTTGGCAATCAAAAAGAATGAAATCTTGCCATTTGAAACTACATGGATGGAACTGAAGGGTATTATGCTAAGTGAAATTAGTCAGTCAGAGAAAGACAAAAATCATATGACTTCACTCATATGACGACTTTAAGAGAGAAAACAAATGAACATAAGGGAAGGGAAACAAAAATAATATAAAAACAGGGAGGGGGCAAAACAAAAAAGACTCATAAATATGGAGAACAAACTGAAGGTTGCTGGAGGGATTGTGGGATGGGGGATGGGCTCAATGGGTAAGGGGCATTAAGGAATCTACTCCTGAAATCATTGTTGCACTATATGCTAACTAATTTCGATGTAAATTTTAAAAAATAAAAAATTAAATTAAAAAAATTTTTTCAATGGAAAAAAAAAAAACTCAGAAAGTCATTCTCTTGGCCAATAAGGAAATTTTCCCTGAGCTATGTGGGTTTCAGTGGAGCCAAATAAATATTTTCAAATATTCCCCTGGTGCCAAATAACCATTTCTTTTTTAATATAACCACAGCTGTTAGCTAGCAGAACAATTTCTTTAAAGGAGTAAGATTCTGGGGCACCTGGCAGGCTCAGTTGGTAGAGCACGAAACTCTTGATCTTGGGGTTGTGAATTCAAGCTTCATGCTGGTATAGAGATTACTTAAAAAAAGTATTTTAAAATTAAAAAAAAAACAATAAAGGAGCAAGATTCATTAATGCCTTCACATAATAAATGTTTAGAGTACTTGCTATGTGCCAAGCACTGTGTGAGATCCTGGAAAACAATAGCTTCATAGTTTACAGTCTAGAGTAAAAGACATGTTTAATAAACAATCACTCAAATAAGTGTACATTTCCAATTGTGGAAGCACAATAATGAATAATATAGGTTCTCTGAAAAAGAACAGCAGAGATTCTCATCAAGTGTCTCTCAGAAAAGGACATTTAAATTGAGACAGGAAAAGTGAGCAGCAGCTAACCAGTCAAAAGGTGGAAGAATGTCCCAGGATAAGGGGCCAGCAGTAGCTCAAAGATGCTAACTGTACACGGCTCACATATATATTTAGCTCTATGTATAGACACGGCCACTAAAATGCCAAGAGGTATTTCAAAGATACTGAACATAACTCATTTTTAAAAAATTTTTATTTAAAGAAAATTTTTGCTACATTTAATTACTCCTTGGTTAGGTGATTATTATTCAAGGTAAAAAATAGTTACACATAAAAGGAATGTGAGAAAGAAACGTGGGAAAAGTGACTGCAGAGGTGATAAAGTAAAGGAAATTTTCAACTTTTCATGTATGTGGGCCCTATTCCTGGGCTCTCAGGGAAGGTATACTTTACCATTTACCAAGGTCAAAATGACTTGCCAAAACCTCAAAGCATGGGCTCTATTTCTGCCCTGAGCCTACACTGTACATTTGCTTCATTAAAAAAATAATAGTAATAACCAAATAGGAGAATTCCAAATATAAAAAAAGAAAAAGAAGTAAAGCTCCCTGGCTCCCATAAGATTTAAATGATACAGCCTTGCACATACTATAATAAACATAAGATAAAGTCTATAACTTTCTGGAATGTCCTTTGCTATGACAATGTGTAACGCTTCATATTAAAAAAAAAAAAAAAGTATATAATCCTGCACCAAATCTTCCTTCCCTGGAGCAGTCTCTTCTTTGTGAAGGTTGTGTATCCTGGGCAGCTGTCCTAACTTGGACTCAAATAAAACTCTTTTTCATTTTCTTCGAAAATTTCTAAAAGCTTTATTCATTTTGTATCAACATTTCCCAACAGACTAAGACTAGTGATTCTAATCAGGTCTTGGCTGTATGAAATCTGGCAGAATCAAACAGAATCTCAGTTTCTCAGAATACCAGTGGCTAATAAATATACAGAAGACTGGTTAGTGAAGCCAAGGAGAGAGGGAACCAAGAAGTTGAAGGAGAGACAGGAGCTCTCAGCAGAGAACAGCAAGAGCCAATGCACAGAGAAGAACAGCCACCAAAGCGGAAGGCATGTGAAAGGAAGTGGCTCCTCCGAGGTTTTTTAAAAATCCCCCACAAAACAGAAATAAAAATAGAACTCCTAGCTTCCCACCTGAGGAACCATCAGGCTCAATCCCCCACCACCCCAGACTCCTTGCTTATCAGTTCTCATCTTTTCTGTTTCCTCTGGCTCTACATGTTGGCTGTTCTCCTTGTCTGTTTAAACTGAGGACCCAACTTTGGTCCATGTGGCTCTGACCCAGTCCGTTGGGGATGTTCTAACAATTGCCCTTCAGCTGCATGCTTTGCAGCTGAGATGAGAAACCTGAGCCCTGTCCATCTCCCTGGAACAATGCCTGGTCAGACCCACAGAACTGGCCATTAGGAAAGGGCACAGATGGGCTGCTATGGGACTAGAAGGGCCTTCTCACATGCAAAGCAGGTTAGCCTTGAGCCTTTAGGTTTGGTGCCACCATCACTTCAGAGGAAGACTGCTATCAGATCTGTGTTTTAGAAAGTTGTCTGGAACTAAGCGTGAAAAATGGATTTGGGGCACCTGGGTGGCTCAGTTGGTTGAGCGTCCGACTCTTGGTTTCAGTTCATGTCATGATCTCACAGTTTGTGAGTTCGAGCCCCGCTTGGGCTCTGCTCCAACAGCACAGAGCCTGCTTGGGATTCTGTCTCCTCTCTCTGCCCTTCCCCTGCTTGCTCTCTCTCTTTCAAAATAAATAAAAATAAACTTAAAAAAAGAAAGAAAGGAAAATGGATTTGAGGGGGCAAAGCTGAAACCATGGAGACTAGTTAGGGGTTACTAAGTAACCCAAGTGAGACTGATAAAGCCTGAGCCAAAGGAAAAGCAATACAACAGGAAGATACATTCGAGAGGCATTTTGGAGTTGGTGGCATGCCTTAGTGAGCCCTTAAAAATGTACAGGACAATAGGGAAAATACTGCAGATGACTCTGAGGTTCCTAGCTTGGAAAACTAGAGGACAGAGTGATATTAACAAAGCAGGAAGTACAAAGCATAATGTAAAGAGTTATCCAATCACTGTGTTGTACACCTGAAACTGCTACATTGTACATCAATTATACTTCAATTAAAAAAAAAGCAAGTTCAATACAAAAACAGATGCCATATATATGAGCAGAATTGTTCTACAACTAATTATCTCCAGTACCTTCTCTCAGCAGCTTTAATGAAAGCTTTGTTTTGGTTAATCTGACACTGCTTATAGCATCCTGTGGAATTTCTACATGAATTGGGAGGGGGAAGAATATTTCTGAGGGATAGTTTTAAAATACGAATTTATGTCATTGAATTAAAGATACCTTCATTAAAATGATTCTCCTACTAGTAAATTCCCAAAGAATATACTCTTTTTTATTGAGGTTATCATTGACATGGGAAAGAAGCTGTCCACATTTAATGTATACATCTTGATGAGTTGAAGCATAAGTATACACCTGTGAAATCACCACCATAAACAATACCATAAACATAACCATCACCTCTAAAAGTTTCCTTTCCTCTTTCTTTGTAAGACAATTTCTATCTTAGATTCATAACTTTTGGAGACCAGGAGGTCAGGCTATAGGGAATCAGAGCACTGTGAGGAGACTGGGGTTGGGAAGCAGAAAGACTGTTGAAAAGAAGGTGTAGGTGGCCCGTTCTGCCATGGGTCCCTGAGTGAGTGGCAATAATGGAGACCATGTTGACATTGTCTGAAACAAACGCATTCTTTGTAAGCCTCTTGCAGGCTTGGCAGCCACAAAGAACACACTCTGGGGACTCACAAATAAGACTTTGCCTAAACTAAGTGGTCATATCACTAAGGATGGGAGGCAGAATCATAGGAGGAGAATGTTTGAGGGAGACAAATCCTGCATTTTCCACCAATGTGTATCCATAGATAGGGTGGTAATTTCAGGGTAATTGCTTCACGTGGAAGAAGAAAAAACTGCAAAGTAGCTGTCAGAGCCAACCCTCACACCTGACAACTCCGATTGTGATAGACCAGGCTGCAGAGGCCCTGGAAACCAAAGTTCACACCACCTCCTTCTCATTTATCTTTCTCAATGGAGAGTTTCATTTTCAAATGGTAAAAATGGACTTCCAGTCTCAATGGTAGACTAAGATAGTGGGGAAAAAAATCGCTTTTCTGAAAATATGAAAATTCTGGATATCGTATAAGAATGGAGTGTTTGGAACACATGCCTGAATGCAAAGCGTGTGCATCACTCCTCAGGCACATTTTAATCAAAGCCAGAAGTGGGTGCCAGAGCAGTGAGCAGAAGCAAAGCCAGAGAGGCCATTGAGTCTTTGAGCTAAAGCGCCAGGATGGATGGAAGCTTTGAGTTTCTGTGAGATGATGGTCTCCTCAGTACGGAGGGGATGGTGTGTTGGACCGGGTAAATCCAGGAGCCGCGCAAAGCCACCCAGTCCCAAGAGCTAAGACTAGAAACTGACCCACCCACCTTTTTTGGGCTCAGAGACATGTGTGAAAGGACTTTGGGTGGAAGGAGACTCATTCCTAAGGAATCAGCCTCCACCCTGCATGAGTGTGGGATCAGAGGTAGCACAGACCTGCACAGCAAATGTGCACCCATCCCATAAGGATACTTTCCACAGCCCAGTGCCTTGGTGGGACATCTAAAATGCCTATCTAACATGTATGTCTATAATCCATTTAGTTTTTGAAGAATATATTAAGTCTTTATGAAAGTAAAAAAAAAAAAGGTTGACTTTATAAACTGTGACTTTTCCTTAATAAATGTTTGCAACCTCAAGCTGGAGTTGGAATTAGTTTCACTCCGGAAAGCCAAAATACCAACATATGAATATCTTATGGCGCCATCTAGTGCCCAAGTGTTGTATATCCAAACTGCTTCACTATGAATAAGCATCTCTATCATAGGTATCTAAAGATTTCATGAACCATTGTTTTGAAGGGCCATGAATGCCTGCAGTGTTAGGTTAGCAGTTCTTTATCTCTGTTAAAATAATGTTCTGTACATATTACTTGTGGAGTCCGTGTGTTTTTGCTCCACACATGCCCATTTCCACTGTCTGGACATGTAGGAATCCATTCCCATTCGTGTCTGGGACTGCCATGCTGTACACAGGACCTGGAACAAGCGAGGTGCTGAGTAAATCTGGATGGATGAGAATAGAAATGACAACAATTTGGTAGAACTACACTGTCATTTTTAAAAAAACAATTTTTTTAACCTTTATTTATTTTTGAGACAGAGAGAGACCGAGCATGAACGGGGGAGGGGCAGAGAGAGAGGGAGACACAGAATCCGAAGCAGGCTCCAGGCTCTTAGCCATCAGTCCAGAGCCCGACGCAGGGCTCGAACTCACGGACCGCGAGATCGTGACCTGAGCTGAAGTCAGACGCTTAACCGACTGAGCCACCCAGGCGCCCCTACACTGTCATTTAAAAGGAAAAATTTTGATGCCCAAAGTGATTGCCTTATAAGAAAAAGGTGTATCTTCATAAAAAAAAATGGCAATAGTCTCTTGTAGTAAAACTATATACAACCATTTCTTCTGTAAATTGCTTTGAGACTCAGCATTTGGAGCTTAATGGCCTGCTTGTGTTGTCAAGGGTCCTGGCTCACAGAAAATGCCTCCCATTTGTGTGGCACTCTAAAGGGATGAACTGAGGTCCATGATAGCATTTGCCTAATCAGAAGTACATGCAGGGGTCAGCTCTCTCTCGATCTTCATCCTTAGGGATGGCACCCCCAGCTTCAGTGAAGAATAAACACATTCTGTTTGTTTGCCTGTGTTTTTGCTGGTTTGTTTTTCAGGGGTAGGAACTGGTTTCCTAACTGTAAATTGAACTGTCTCAGATATTTCAACAAAATAGAGTAAAAAATTGGTATTTTCACCTCTTGCCAGCTACTGGTAATAAGGGTTTTTATATTTTCCACTTCTTTGATAAGCAAGTGCCTGTTAGAGATGGACAATTTCCCCAAACTGGGTAAAGCCCCTTGACTGGAGCTTACCCGAAAGCATAAACAAAACGTCAGAGCCACAAAATTTAGTGAGAAGAGTTGCAAACACTCTAGAGTAACAATAAGGGCAAGTTCCTTTCAGCTCACAGAAATGAACAGTCTAATCCTGTCCTTACCTCAAACTGAAGGTCATAAACCATCACTGCTAATGTTCCTTCAGGCCTG
The DNA here is from genome assembly GCF_028018385.1 of Neofelis nebulosa. Lineage (NCBI taxonomy): Eukaryota > Metazoa > Chordata > Mammalia > Carnivora > Felidae > Neofelis > Neofelis nebulosa. The sequence goes on from NC_080795.1 coordinate 33,818,724, forward strand.
ACTTTAGACAGGCCTCAACCTTGACTAGAAAGTGCCTCCTGTGGCCCTCCCCAGGCTCTGATGTGGGCAGGACAGGGGGGTCACCAAGAATACTTCATGAAAATAAACTATGTTATGTTATTTGTCAGTAAATTATAGAACAAGTTGTTTCAGCTCTGGATTTGTCTTATTCCTAGTAGGTTAAAAGGGGTGGGGGTTGAATTTAAAAAGCTTGTCAAAGGGAGCCTGGGTGGCTCAGTTGGTTGAGCATCCAACTTCTGATTTTGGCTCAGATCATGATCCCAGGATCATGGGATTGAGTCCCATGAGTCCTCCATGAGTCCTCCGTGCTGAGCATGGAGCCTGTTTAAGATTTTCTCTCTCTCTCTCTGTCCTTTTCTCCCACTTGCACTCTCTCTCTCTAAAAAATAAAGATAAAAAGCTTATCAAAATAACATAACACACTATCCTTGCATACATGTTTTAGTTCTGTTCTCTACCTTCTAATTCATCTTTGATATCATTTGCAACTGGAAAGCAAAGGAATCCAAATTAAATCAAGATATTATTTTTCATCTATTTGAGTAGGATTCTTTTTAAACTACCAATACCCAATATTTTGGCAAGGGTGTGGGAGGCACAAATTTATACAAACTTTCTAGAGAGTAAAAAGTGCATGCCCTTTGACTCAGAAATTCCATTATGGGGTTTATCCCAAACACAAATGTAGAAAGAACACTGCAAGAATTTTTAATATACCATTTATTCACAAGAGAAAAGCTTGGTAAATAATCTGAATCCTCAAAAGTAGGATAATGGTTAACTAAGTTGTGATATTTCCACATGATTAAGCATCATGTAATCATTTAAAAAGTATATGGGAGATTATTTGAAGAGAGAAAAATTCACAATATAAAAATGGAAGGAAAAAAAACCTACTACCAAGCAGTGTGTACATATTTATAAACTATGGTAATGTGAGAAATAGATATCTCTAGGTGTTGTTATGGGTAATTTGATTTTTCTCTTTGGGGTTTACAGATTTGCACAATGAGCATGATTACCTACACTAACCTCAAAAATAAACAATACATTATATACAAAAAATTCAAAAGAAGAAGAGTCATGTGTTGGATAGAGTCACAAGCCTGAATGAGGAAACAAAAATAGCCATTGTTCCTCCAAAATAATCATGACTCTGTAACTGCAACTCAGCAGTCATCACAGGGGCCAGCCAAGTGTCACTGCTTTTCATCATTGATGTGATGAGATTACATGAATCTACCTCGGATTTTATTTTCATAAATTATACTAGTATGGTCCTGTAGCAGGACTCTATTCTGCACATGTATAAGATATACGCTGAGGCAATAAGGGGGCTCACACATTTGCGGCAAGACTTCACAACTGGAGTGGCTGGAAGAAGATGGCAGCACATACAGGTGTCTCCATAACCAGGAAGTTCCAGCACGACCACGACACGTGGGAGGAAGTGCAAGCTGGGAAGGGGAAGGAGACTGGAAAGAGGTCGTTGAATGTCTTGGAAGACTAGAAAGATGCTGTGCAGGGACTTTAGAGTTTGGGTATGTTCAGTAGGTTAGTGGCAGAACTTTTTCCCTAGCCTCTTAAGCACGCTGATGTCCCAATTAAGACCTGTGTTTTAGAAGTGTGTGTGTGTGTGTGTGTGTGTGTGTGTGTGAGAGAGAGAGAGAGAGAGAGAGAGATGGAAGATGAATTGAAAGCAAAGAAACCAGAGGCAAAGCTACCAGTACAAAAGCCGTTAGAGAGGCATGGTGGTGGTCGAGGGACCAGGGCTTGGTGATCAAATGGAAGGAGGAAGTGACTGAGGAGACATTTAGAAGGTGGCTGTGATGGTGTCATCAGTACAAACCATGGATGTTTTGCTCAAGACTGTCTATATTACTGTCTATATGAATAGACAGCTTTCTACAGACCCCTAGCCTGTTTCTCCTTTAACAAGTGATAATGTGCCACTCCACTTCTAGTTTATTACAGCAATAAAGAGCCCCTCTGCACCTTAGAGGACATGGAGTTTGTAACATTATGGTATGATAGTTACCATATTTGTTACAGACACATGTGTTACTATATATATATATATATATATATACACACACCATGTGGTCCAGCTACCTCTTCATTAAGCACAAGGTTAGAAGAGCAGTAGTATAGATAACTTAAAACTGGATCTTTTGAAAATACAATTTTAGAAAATAGGAAATAGGTATGTTCATTAAAAAAGCAAATTTTGACCTGGACAAAACAAAAAGTTTGTTACATTTATATTTATAGCTTTTGTTGTTGTTGCTGCTGCTGCTGTTTTACTGTTAAGTGATATATGTGTGAAGCAGACATTTTCAGCTCTTCCTTGAGCCTCACATCATCTCCCATTGAGGTGCAGACCCTGGATAGGCCAGACAGAAGGGAGCTGATAGACAGGGGTGCTGGGTTGTCATCACCCAGCAGATGAGGTCATATGTCTGCCTCACTGGCTCCTCATAGAAAGGACAATAAATCCTCTAAGTAAAGTGTGTATTTTCTGGCCATTAACTTTTATAGGCTGTATCTCGCTTCTCATGTTCCTCTTGTATGTTTACAGTGGAAATGTTCATTGGCTGAAACAAATTTCAGAATTGGCGTATCTTTCAGGGCACAGATTGGTAGTTGCCAGAAGCAGGGGGGTAGGGGATGTGTGAAAAGGATGTAGGTGGTCAAAAGGTACAAACTTTCAGTTTGTAGATGTTATCTTTATAACATCTACAAATTTGTCCCCCCTCTCTGCAACTAGAGGTGGTCTTTCCCATTTTTAAGAAAGCAATCTGTTTCCTAAGCAGAGAATGATTAGCTTATTAGATGGTGCAAAGAAAATAGCCATTTCCCATGTTCTCTTCTTGATAAATGTTAATAAAGCTGTGTTCGTAGGTTTCTTCCTTCTTTGAAGGCTTGAATGGGTAGAAATTTTGAGGACTCAGTTCTCGACAAACTTTTGTCTATTTTTCTTTCTTTTTCCACACGGCAACCACAAAGTAGTTTTTAAAGACCTCAAAGAAAGCCCTTGTTTCAGAATCACCCATATTTGAACATAGAAAGCAGTTGCTTCTATCATACTGTCTTTCATGAAAAAAAAGCTCCCACTGGGGCAACCCACTTTCCACTAAGAAGACTGTTCTCTGCACACTCTCTGGTTTTTGGGTGCACAGCACTTCACAGCTGGCACTTGTGCACAGTCACATTTCCAAACTGCCACCTTCCTCCCTGGCTTTCCTGCCAAAAAGCAGTGAACATGGCCCCTCACTGTTAGTGCCTCCTGCTTTGTCTGGGAACACCAATGAGATGGGCTATCCTCTGGAGAGATGCCAGTCCTGGGCCCTTGGTCTTGGCAGGAGCCTGGATTAGTGAAAACCTCCAACCCAAGCTGGAATTCACAAATCACTCTAGGACAGTTTCCCCACTTTGGAGGGAGGCTTTGCTTCAGCTTGACTCTGGCTGGGGAAGGAGAGTCCCTTGGTTTCTTTAACAACACTGGAGTGTATGCTAAGAAGGGACCCCATCCTTGCCTCCCTCCTCTTTTACTTTCTGTTTCCATTATGAGCGTCAATCTCTCCTAAAAGGCCATGAAACTCTCTCACACACACCATCCACACCCTTCTCACTGTTCTCCTTGTCACCAACCCACACTGGCAGGTGTGGGTAGGTGGTATTTATTGTGGCAGGGAATGTTCTTAGCACCCCAAGGATGCTAATGCAGGGCGTCTAGCACTGAGCTTCACTAATCACTTTTAAACTGAGGCCAGCTCTGGCGCAGAGTGAAGCAGAGTTCTTCTGAAGTTACTCAAAACTGTGGCCAGAGCCGCCACTCAAAGCTCATACCATGAGAACTGCCTGGGGCATGAATCTAACTTTGGACGGTTTATGAGAACAAACAGAACTCTGCCTCTAGATCCAGAGGACAAATACCCAACTGGACCCTCCAGGTTGATCCCTGGACAGCTCTGCAAACGTGGAACAGAATCTGCACCCCCCAGACCCAGGCTCTCTGCCCCATTTTTTCTAATTCTAGAGGTACAGGTTTTGAAAGGGGCAAAAGATGAATGTGGTCAAGGACCCAACATAAAAGTCTACGATTCTTCCACCCATCCCAAACCTTTGGAGCATCATGGCAAGCAAATGGAATTGGCTTTTCTGTTCACCTGCTGTGACATAAAGCATCGCAAGAAAAAGGTTCTTGCTCTTTTGCTAAAACAAGGATTTTCACTTGTCAATGAGGCATTATTTTCTATCTATAGTTAAATTGCGTATTTTATCCAGAAAATGAGTTAATAAGTGGTAAGGCCTCCAATAGAGAATAAAATCAGGGGCACCTGGCTGGCTCAGTGGCTGGACCACACACCCTCTTGATATCAGGGCTGTGAGTTTGAGCCCCATGTTGAGTGTGGAGATCACTTAAAAATAAAATCTTAAAAATAAAGAAATAAAGTCATAGGTAGTCACTTTTTAAAATGTAGCTTAAAAGGCTCTATTGTCACAAACTAGATATGATTTTAGTAGATAAATGACTGATATCTGCTGGGGGAAAAAAGCTAGTGATCTTTTAAAACCAAAGCTGTCCCTTTTGTCAGATGATCCTCAACTTTAGCATAATGATATTAATTCTATACAACATGCTAATTAATTCAGTTGCCTTACAAATAGTTCTTGATGCCATTTTATTTCAGAAGAGGGGGCACTAAGAAGTGATTCTACTGTCCCTTCTCAGTAGAGAGACTAAGGTTCTATGAAACATGCTTTTTTTCCTTACATCTGAGGTAAATATCTTTCCATAGACATTAAAAGATTTTTTTTAATAGAAAATTACCCACACCATTCGGGTAGAGTTTCGGGGACTTGTGGCCCTCTCCTCAGAGTAGTGTAGAAGGCACCAGTCTCCGAAGAAAGTCCCGGTGGCCTCCAAAGATGTGCCTTCACCCTGTCTCCACGCAGGAGGCAGGTCCTCTCTGGCATGTGTGCAGCATAGCCTGTCTGCCCAGCCCCACAGGCTGTCAGCCGGAGCATATGACTGTGCCCAGAGCTGGCACCACAGGACAGCCACCCCCCAGGCTCTTGTCATCGGTACAGCCTGGAATCACTGCTGTGCGGTACAAATCAAATCCGTGTTGGGTAACAATATTTTGGTATACCCATTCCTTTAGATTTTCTAAAAATCCCTCCCTCTGGCAATTCAGACCAACAAGCTTTACATGGCTTTTGAGCTCCCTGGAGCTTTTTTCACAAATTACTCATTGGACTCCATTGAGAGATATTATGAACAAGAAACTTGTTGAATCTCACAGTGTGTTTACCATAAAGAACTTGCTAATTGCATTGCACTTGCTAATTACATTGCACATCCTCTCCAGGAGATCCCACAAGAAATTTTACTTTGAGTCTCAGAGTCAGGAATGAATATGCTTCCTCTACATAACTAATTAAAATTAATTTATTATAATTTTATTGTCACTTTGAAGCCTGTTACCTGCTTTCTTTGAATACATTGCTGAAAAGCTGAGAGTCAAATTTGAAGCTTATCCTTAGCAAACCATCATCTACAATATACGGCTTAAAATTTTTTAATATTTTCTGCACAGTGAAGAAAATATCAACAAAACTAAAAGCCTGAATGGGAGAAGATATTTGCAAATGGCATATCCAATAAAGGGTTAGAATAAAAAATATATTAAACAGCTGATACAACTCAACACCCAAAAAGCAATTAACCCAATAAAAAATGGGCAGAAGAGGGGCACCTAGGTGGCTCAGATTGTTAAGCATCAGACTTCAGTTCAGGTCATGATCTCATGGTCCGTGAGTTCAAGCCCTGCATTGGGCTTTGTGCTGACAACTCAGAGCTTGGAGCCTGCTTTGGATTCTGTGTCTCCCTCTCTCTCTGCCCCTCCTTACTCCCACTCTGTCTCTCTCTGTCTGTCAAAAATGAATAAATGTTAAAAAAAAATTTTAATGGACAAAAGACACAAAGTCATTTCTCCAAAGAAAACATACAGATGGCCAATAAACACATGAAAACATGCTCAACATCACTCAACATCAGGGAAATATAAATCAAAACTACAATTTAAAAAACCTGAAATATCACCTCACATCTGTCAGAATGGCTAAACTCAAAAACACAAGAAACAAGTAAGTGTTGGCAAGGATGTGGAGAAAAAGAAACCCTTTTCTTGCACTGTTGGTGGGAATGCAAACTGGTGCAGCCATTCTGGAAGACAGTATGGAGTTTCCTCAAAAGATTAAAAATAGAACTACTCTATTCTCCAGTAATCACACTACTGGATATTTACCCAAAAATACAAAAACACTCATTCAAAGGGATACATGCAGGCCTGTGTTTATTGCAACATTATTTACTATAGCCAAACTGTGGAAGCAGCCCAAGTGTCCATCGATATATGAATGGATCAAGAAGAGGTATATATATATAATAAAATATTGCTTAGCCACAAAAAAGAATAAAATCTTGCCATTTGCAACAACACGAATAGAGCTAGAGAGTATAATGCTAAGCGAAATAAGTCAGTCAGAGAAGGACAAATACCATATGATTTCTCTCATATGTGGAATTTAAGAAACAAAACACATGAACAAAGGGAAAAAAGAAAGAGAGAGAAACCAAGAAACAGACTCTTAACTACAGAGAACAAACAGAGGGGAGGTGGGTGGGGGTGATGGGTGAATTAAGTGATGGGGATTAGAGTGCACTTATTACAGTAAAACATAAAATAATAAAAATTTTAATATTTTTGCATTTTATTTATAATTTAATATAATAATCTTACCTTCTAGTTTTTTCCTATTCCTTCTACTTTCATTTTAATTTTTTCCTGCTTTTCTCTTGCAATCAATTCAAATTAATTTTTACCTCAGTTATATCTATTTGTATAAGATAACTAAAAACCTTTGAAACAGAGAAAAGAATAAATAAAGACTGGAATATCCAGGACTTTGATTTAGTTATTTCCTAGAGACAAATAAAATATCTCTTTTTTCCTGAATTGATATACCAGGAAATAGAATGCAATTATAGAGGAGTGCCTGGGTGGCTCAGTTGGTTAAGCATCCAACTCTTGATTTTGGTTCAAGTCATGATCTCATGGTGTGAGTTCGAGCCCAGTGTTGGCTTCTGGGCTTCATGCTAAACAAGCAGAGCCTGCTTGGAATCATCTCTCTCTCTCTCTCTCTCTCTCTCTCTCTCTCTCTCTCTCTCTTTCTCTCTATTGCTCTGTCCCTCTCCTGAACTCATTCACTCACTCTCTTTTGCTCTCTCAAAAGAAATAAACTTTAAAAAAATTTTAGAATTCAATATAGAAATGTAGAGTTAGAATAATAATTTATAGAATATTGTTGCAAACAAATCTACTAGTTAATACTCAAAGCACCACCTTAGGAAGGATTGAAAGTGGACCCAAAACTGGAACAAATGCAACAGAAAGAGGAAGACAATGGTTTGTGAAGCCAGATCTAAGGTAAGACACCCAATGTTACCTCCAGAGTCACAAACCATATGTGGGTTTTTTTTAAGATTTATTTATTTTATTATATTTTAAGTAAGCTCTATGCCCAACACAAAGTTGAACTCATGACCCCAAGATCGAGAGTCACGTGCTCTACCGACTAAGCCAGACAAGGGCCCCAAACCATACGTGTTCATTTCCATCTGTACTGGATTGAATAGTGACCCGTAAAAGATATGTCCAGGCAGAACCTCAGAATGTGACCTTATTTTTGTTCAAATCAAACGCAGAGACCAGACTTGAAAATTCCCTGAGCAGATCAAACCAGTTGAGTCATACAAGCAAAGCTTAATTTCCCTTATGTTGCAAAACCAGTGAGACTAACTTGACCTGTGTCCCTTCTTGCCTGTGCCTGTGAAAATCATAAGTGAAACTTAAGTTGTTCCCCAAAATTGATCTGAAGTAACCACTAAGCAAGTCCCTTCCATTTAAGAAAATTCTAATATTGTAACCAGTCACTGTGAAGAAAAACAGCGACGGCTTCTGTGTTGTGTCAACTGCTTTGTAACAATACACCTCTGAGCATCATTCCATGTTTCAGTTTGGGTGCTTCTGGTGTGCAAACGGTCTTTTTGGTGTATTACACAATAAACTTGTACTAATTACTACTCAATGATTTATTTGTTTTATTTCTGGGTTTTTTTTCCTGAATATTTGAAATAAGCATCTTTTAAAATGTAATGAAGGAAAGGATCTAGCAAGGAGATCATCCTAAATTAACATGGGGCCTAAATCCAGTAGAAATGGAAGGAGAAGACTCAGCGGGGAAAGCCATATGAAGACGAAAGCAGCGACTGGAGGGCAGCCAGCAGCTAAGGAAAGCCAAGGATTGCCAGCAACCACCAGAAGCTGGAAGAGAGGCACAAAGCACATTGTCACTCACATCCTCCAGAAGGAATCAAACCTGTCCTTACAACCACTTTGGATGTCTGGCCTCCAGAACCATGAAAGAATGAATTTCTGTTGTTTTTAAGCCACCTTGACTATGATAATTTATTACAATAACCCTGGGAAACTAATACACTATCTTAAGTCTCCAGATTCAAATTCACACTAATTCATGTTCTAGGTTTTAGAACCTATTATCTGTGAATTAAAGTCTTGGTTAAAGTAATTTTTTCAAAGTGTAGAGGCTTAAATATTTGGAAAAAACATTCCAAATACAAATCAGTAATTATTTGTCATATTAAGTTGAAGATGTTTAAACTTTAGCCTAAGTATTTTAAGTTTCCAGAAGTTTATACACTTAAAGACCATTCACCGTCACATTTGTATACAACATATTTTAATAGACATGGTAAGATATGCAATAGAATGAAAAGAATACAACTCATATGTGCACATCTTGTCAATCGAACATAAATTCCTCAAAATATAGTTATCAGTCTTGTGCTTATGTCATGGAATGTAGATCTTCTTGACAAACATTTTTTTAAATATGCAAGCAAAGAAAATAGTAAGCTGTTACATAACTACCAGGAGACAGAGAGAAAGGGTAAGAGAGAATTTATTAAGACAAGAAAACCCAGGACATATAATAATACAGGACAAAATCGAAATGGATATTAGACAGTGATGAAAGATATTATTGGGGCACCTGGGTGGCTCAGTCAGTTAAGTATCTGAGTTTGGTTCAGGTCATGATCTCATGGTTCACAAGTTCGAGCTCGGCATCAGGCTCTCTGCCTAGACAACTCAGAGCCTGGAACCTGCTTTGGATTCTGTCTTCCTCTCTCTCTGCCCCTCCCCCGCTTGCACTCTGTCTCTTTCTCTCTCTCAAAAATAAATGAAACATCAAAAAAAATTTTTTTAAGATATTATTATTGTTAAGTATAAATCTGTTTTTCCTATTTTAGAAAAAAATAAGGGTGCCTGGGTAGCTCAGTGGGTTAAACATCCAACTCTTGGTTTTGGCTCAGGTCTTGATCTCACGGTTTGTGACTCTGAGTGCCCTACAGGGCTCTTGATGGCAGCGTGTAGCCTGCTTGGGATCCTCTCTCTCTCCCTCTCTCTGCCCCTCCGTGCTTGTGTTCTCTCTCTCTCAGAAATAAATAAACTTAAAAAAGAAAAATAGAAATGATTTCATAAAAGTTGTAAGAAGGAAAAAAGAAATTTGTGAGATTTCTTGTACTTTTTTACAAAAAAAAAAGTCTGGGTGTTCTATTTACTCAGTTCATATTGACCTTGGTGAAGTAAAGAATATCCAAATATTTAGAAATTAGTTTGCAGTACCTAATTTCACCAGAGGATGGTAGAATAGGGTCAAAACATATGAAAAAGTCTTTGCTACTTCATATTTTTCTCTCATGAATTCATACAACAAAGTCATCTGATATATCTAACTGGTAGAATTATCAAAACCTTTTTATTTAAAAACAAAAATTAGCAGGGCACCTGGCTGGCTCAGTCGGTGAAGCGTGCAACTCTTGATCTTGGGATTGTGAGTTCAAGCCCCAGATTGGATGTAGAGATTACTTTTAAAAAAATTAAATTTTTACAATTAAAAAAATTTTAAGGAGATGATACATACTGTTGGTTGTTAGTAGGGAGAGAAAGGTGGGAAAAACTCCACCCTGGGACATCAAAATGTGACCTACAAGTTCTTTGCCACATCAAATCAGCATAACAAGAAATTAAGTCTGTGAAAGAACATCTTTCAGAGAGACAGTTAAAAACAAAATGAGTTGATTTGTAAGAACTTTACAAACGTTGGAGAGAAGGGAACCTATTACCCAACCACAGTCTTCCATTCAAAACCCATAAAGAGGGGCACCTGGGTGGCTCAGTCTGTTAAGCATCCAACTTCGGCTCAGGTCATGATCTCATGGTTTGTGAGTTTGAGCCCCATATCAGACTCTGTGCTGACAGCTTGGAGCCTGGACCTGCTTTGGATTCCATGTCTCCATCTCTCTCTGGTTCTACCCCACTCACACTCTGTCTCTCTCTCTCTCAAAAATAAAATAAACAGTAAAAAAAAAAATCATAAAGGGTTAAGGGACACATTGGGAGGGTCCAGCAGTAGCCAGCAAGAAAGAGAAGGCTGTTTTTTCCTATGCATGAAAATTCCCAGTGTGCACCTCGCTAACCGTCTTACACTCTTCCCATCACATCCACCCAACTTCTACAAAAAGATCAAGATATTTTGATCTTCAACAGGAACTTGAGCTGCTCAGTGAGGGAAAACTTGGGGGCAAATCTAGGCAGTGAATAGTCCACATTTTATTTTTAAACAGTAACTGAGTTCCTGCTAAGTACAAACTACCAGGTTCTGGGGATTTCCAAGATAAATACGGTCTGGTTCCTGACCCTGACACCTTAAAAATGTTGAGAGTTAAGTGCTATTGTCTGCCATTGGTTCTTCCATCCTGCAGATTCTCTCACTCCTGGTTTACAGTTCCCATGGAAACAAGCACTCCGACCCTGAGAAACCATGGGCTCAGTGCCAAGCTCCTCTCTGGGGACTCTGAGTCCTTATTGTCACCTCCTATCTGGATTCCTGACCTTTCTTGTCTGGTCCCTGCTGCCCCAGACAGCCTCCCTGAATAACTCCCAGCCTTTACTCCTCTCTGAGACTTAACGCATCTTCCTAGCCCAGCCCTACCTCTCCTATACCCAGCAGACAGTATCCTCTGTTGGCCTGCAATAACCTAGTCCTGAATCGACTACAGAATGCATGTAGGTGGGCTTTTAAAGTTTGGCATTGATAGAAAAGCACCTGAGGGTAACTTGCATAAGCATAGAACATGAAAGTAAATTACTATGGAAATGACAAATATTTACATCATAACTTCAGACAATATTTTATCTCACTATTTCTTTGTGTCAGTATGAACAGAATTGAAGGCATCAGAGCCTACTTTTTGAATTCTTATCCCCTGGAATTGTTCCAACATAGAGACTGAAGGAGGAGTTCTGAGTTTCTAATTCCAGATCTGCTATTTACCTGCTGTGTGACCATGCAAAAGTTACCACACATCTCTGAGCCTAAATTTCCTCAACTGTAAAATCAAACTAAGAATAATACTTACCTCACAGGTTGGTCATAAGGAGTAAATGAGATAATATATGTTAAAGGTATTAGGCATAGCACATGGAACAGAGTGAGTATTCAATAAATGTAAGGAGAAAATAACATTGCTACATGTTAAAGCTATTTTCCAGCTATTTAAGAAATCTGAAAGCATTAGCATTAGAATTTTTATTGCTTGTATTTTTATTCTGAAAGTTTCAAGTGGAAAATACATAAAATATCCAATTATATAAAGAACCAATTTTCACATCTGATATCTGATTAGTCAGTCCCCAATTTCCCTAGGGTACATATTCAGGCTTCTCTCTTTTTTATTCTTTCCCCCCTGCCACTTGCATTTTTAACTTGACTTTCTTTTTACTATAGATTTATTGTTTTTAAGGATTTCTATTTTTTTAATGTTTATTTATTTTGAGAGAGAGAGAGAGCAGGGGAGGGGCAGAGAGAGAGGGAGAGAGAGAGAATCCCAAACAGGCTCTCCACTATCAGCACAGAGCCCAACACGGGGTTCAATCTCACAAACACTGAGATCATGACCTGAGCCAAAATCAAGAGTCGGGTGCTCGGGGTGCCTGGGTGGCTCAGTCAGCTGAGCATCTGAGTTTGGTTCAGGTCATGATGTTGCAATTCATGAATTGGAGCCCCACGTCCATGAATTGGAGCTGCATGCTGACAGAGCCTGGAGCCTGCTTTGGATTCTGTGTCTCCTTCTCTCTCTCTCTATGCCTCCCTCACTCACACTGTCTCCCTCTCTCTTTCTCAAAAATAAAGAAACATTAAAAAAAAATTTTTTTTAAAGAGTCAGACGCTCAACCAACTGAGGCACCCAGGTGCCCATGTTTTTTTTTGTTTGTTTGTTTCTTTGTTTGTTTTTTTAAATTATAGATTCAAAGAAAATACATCAGTTTTAAAACTTTTAAGGTAGAAATAGATATAAAATGAAAAACCTTTCCCTCCCACCATGGACTTCCTATTCTTTTTTTTCCCCTGAGATAATCACTATCTCTATCAAATTCTTACAAGTCTTCAAGCTTCTGAATAGATTTTTCACATGAATAAGACCATACTAGAACACAATAGCATATCATATACAAAAGACACAGACCTGCCATGTCATTTTTGATGTGAAGTAGCAGCTTGCTTAAATGCAACATGTTTTATTTGAGTTCCTTCTTGATGGACATTTATTTGTGATTCCTGTTTATACAAATAGCAATATTTTCTATGCTTTTGCACACATGTCTTTGCATACTTTGGTAAGAATATGGGTAGGACAAATTTCGAGAAATGCTGCTATTAGGCCAAAGGATCAATGAATTTTTAATTTGAATAGGTGTCACTGCCACACTGTTCCCTTACCAGGTAGAACCAGATTGAACTCCTCAGTGGAGCATACAGTATCTGCTTTCCTGTAACCTTTCACCAAATGTATTATCCAGGTTTTAAAATGCATTAATCTGATAGATGAAAAATTATTATCTCTTTGTTGTTTTAATTTTCTTCTTTTTAATTAGTGAAATTGAGCATTTTTCACATACTTATTAGCCATTTGTAATTTTGTAAACTACCTGCCAAAATAATTGCCCATTTTCCTATGTTTTTAATGACTCTGTAAGTTCTTTCTATAGAAAAGGAACTAATCCATTGTTTGCCATATGTGATGCAAACATTACAATTTATAGTGAAAATACTTCTGGCACTAATTGTATATTCATATTTATATCTCACATTCAATTGCTGCACTTATGAAACCTAAAAAAGAAAAATAAAACAAAAAACAAACACTGATTTTATAATTAAAGGAAATGTCACTCTAGCATTTTATTATTGTACTTCATTAAACAAATTAAATGATGTCAAACGATGAATCATTATTTACTATATCCATTCATACAAGTGTCCTACAGATATACTTAAAAGTAATATTTCAGTCTTTGTATAACTTTACAAAAATTTACTGTACTAAGGATCAGACCATATGTGCCTTTCTTAGAGAACTGAGTTTTAGAGCTTGATTCTTTTAATATGCTATTTATAAATATTCCATGGTAGTTAGGGCCATCAAGATATTTAATTAAATGATTCTAAAAGAGGGGCATCTGGGTGGCTCAGATGGTTAATAGTCCAATTTTTTTTAAATTTTTTTTTAACGTCTATTTATTTTTGAGACAGAGAGAGACAGAGCATGAACAGGGGAGGGTCAGAGAGAGAGAGGGAGACACAGAATCTGAAACAGGCTCCAGGTTCTGAGCTGTCAGCACAGAGCCGGACGCGGGGCTTGAACTCAGGAACCGCGGGATCATGACCTGAGCCGAAGTCGGACGCTTAACCGACTGAGCCACCTAGGTGCCCCAATAGTCCAATTTTTTATCTCAGCTCAGGTCTTGATCTCAGGGTCGTGAATTCAAGTCCTACGTTGGACTCCAACATAGGCTGGACATGAAGCCTACTTAAAATTAAAAAATGATTCTGGAAGAAACCTGTGCTAACCAGAAAGAGTTGACAGTAGAAGAATGAAGCAAGATGATCACACCCTGCTTTGTGAGCTCTGGTGGGTGATAAATGCTAACACTAGAGGAAAATCACCACTGTTCGATTCTGCAAAATTCCCATATTCCAGTGAACAATGCCCAAATTAAACTGAGTCTCTTATGGATAGAAAATGTACCTTTAGAGTCTTTTTAAAAAAATTTTTTATTGTCATGAAACTTACCTTCTAACAAAACTTAGGTGTGCAATACATCATCATTGACTCTGAGTACAAGGTTGTATGGCAGATCTTTAGAGCTTATTCAACTAGCTTGATGAAAACGTTATGCTTGTTAACTAGTAAGTCCCCATTTCCTCTTCCCTCAGCCCCTGGCAACCACCGTTCCACCCTTTGATTCTGAGTTTGACTATTTTAGATACCTCATGTTAAGTAGAATCACATGGTGTTTGTCTTTCTGTGACTGGCTTATTAACCTTAGCATAATACCCTCCAGTTGATCCATGCTGTCATATATGGAAAAATTTCCTTATTTTTTAAGGCTGAGTAGTATTCTGTCGCATGTAGATGCCCCATATTCTTGATTCATCTGTCAGTAGACAGTTATCATATTTGCACATATTGGCTTTTGTGAATAGTGCTGCCATAAACATAGCCTTGCTAATATCTCTTCCAAATCATGATTTAAATTCTTTTGGACAAATACTCAGAAGTGGGATTTCTAGATCATGTGGTATTCCTATCCTTAATTTTTTGTTTTTTTGAATATGCTACATATTGTCTTCCACAGTGGCTGCACCATTTTGTACTCCCACTCACAGTGGACAAGTGTTCCCTTTTACCCATCTTCTCGCCAACATTTGTTGTCTTGTTTTTTTTGATAATAGCCACCCTGATAGGTGCAAAAAAAATCTCATTATGGTTTTGATTTGCATTTCCCTGATGTTTAGTGATGTTGAGCATCTTTTCCTGTACCTGTTGACTGTTTGATCTCTTCTTTGGAAAAATTTTTGTTCAAGTCCTTAGTACATTTTTTAAATTGGGTTATTAGGGGTTTTTTTACTAATGAGTCTTAGGAGTTTTGTTTTATATTTTGAAGATTAACTTCTTATCAGATATGTGGTTTACAAATATTTTCTCCCATAGCTAGATTGCCTTTTGGTTTTGTTAATTGTTTCCTTTGCTGTGCAGAAGAATTCTAGTTTGAGATAAGTTTTACTGTTTTGTTTTCGGTTTTGTTGCCAACCAAGTTTCTTTATATGCCCCCAAATTAACAATTTCCATTAATATTTGCAGATTAATATGAACTTACCAGATGTTTGTAATTGTTTTGAGTTTTACCTAATGGTTATTAACACCATACAATAGTCTTAAATATAAATCAGTAATTTCAGTATAAATATACTTATTCCCCATTTCTAACTATGCCTGCTATGTCTCTGATTCATCATTTCTTCACCTACATATCCCTTATTCCTATTATCTCACATTTTATTTAATCCATCAATGCTTGAGGGATTTTCTTCATCTATTTCTTTTTTTTTAAGTTGTTATTTATTTATTTTGAAAGACAGAGAGAGAGCAAGGGAGAGTCAGAGCGAGAGGAACAGAGATAATCCCAAGTAGGCTCCATGCTGTCAGCACAGAGGCCTCAAACTTACAAACTGTGAGATCATGACTTGAGCCAAAATCAAGAGTCAGATGGTCAACCGATGAGTCACCTGGGCTTCCCTTCTTCATCTATTTCCAATTATATAAATACATTTAGTATTTATTAAACTACTTATCTTTTACAGAAGTATATTTTGGGGAATAAATGTAGACAAAGAAAAAAATTACAGACCAAAAAATGTTTAAAGCGAAGGTCAACATTACCCAACAATAACCATTTGCTCCCATTCCTGTGGAGCATTTTTAGGTGCTTTAATCATGATGAAATGGTCCCTATTAACCTAATGCATTTAATGAAGTTAATAGATCTGCCTTAAAGTTGTTTAAAGTCATTTTGAAAGTTATCTGCTTACAAAAGTGCAGACAGTGATGATTCTTCGACCTTTAAGTTTCTCATGCTCCACATCTGCTTTGATTTGTGATAAGACTGTGACTTAGAAGACTGTGCAGACTCAGGACTCTGAGAGTGGGGAGACGCCTTCCGCATGAGGTTCCTGGATATGACCCTCTGAAGATTCTTCATGGAACACCCTGCAGCCCTGGTGATCACCCAGGGGTGATCCAGGGCCTGCCCGGCTGACATGCGCTGATTAGCCTCCAAAATAAGTAGTTTGTCTATAAAGTCCTTCGCCAAGTGGGAAATATTTGGCCAAGGCTAGAAAGGAAAAAGAAATAAAATAGAATTAAATAACTAAAATAAAAACACACAAACACACATAGAGAATAATCTTCTTAATGACATAAATCAACACATATCAAATCCAAAAGACTTTTTCAAATAAGCAAATTAAATACTATATTGTTAAATATATAGTGAACCTGAAAATCCACTTTTGAGAAAGGCAAAATAAAAAAAAAATCTATTTGGCAAAAGGAAAAAACAAACACAAATTCTGTTCCAAACTTTCTGTTCAGTGAACAAGAATTCCTTTCTAGAAATCTGTCCAGCGTGCTGCAATTAGCAATGTGAGTTTCCACATCACATTTATGTAAGCTGGACAAGGAAGAGCAGCTGTTGTACATGAAGTACACCAGTATCGGGTTAGTATTTCCCACATTCTGGTCATCTCGTAGAGTCCCCATGACTCCAAGAATGAGCCAGAGTGGGAAGTGGGATGGATTGAGAAATCATCAACTTTTCTCTCCCTTTGAAAACTTATTCCACACTTAGGATGCCTTCATCTCCACAGCCTCAAGAGAGAAGGAGAACAAAGAAGGCACTTCAGTGAAGACTCTGGCTGCACTGCATTTCCTCAACACACACAGGGCCCTCACTGTTCCAGTCAGCTGGCTCCAAGTGGGATCCAGCATGTAGCAGAGATATGGCAGGGTGCAGTATGTACAACCAGCTATTTGATGGTTCAGGGATTTATTCTGGCAAAATTACAGCTTTGGCACACACTTTAAATAGAATAGCAGCAATTCATAGTGACTTCTGGGAGGGTAAAGAGAGCTGTGGCTTTACATGTGTTTTCTGCATTACCTACCAATACATAGCATATATCTAGGAAAAAACTATAGTTTTGTATCCCTTGTCATCTACAAAGGAGAAACATTGAGAAAATTGCCAGTACATTTGCTGTATCTTTAGCAGCAATTTATGATTGACATGTATTTTTAAAAAATTGTATCTCCTGGGGCGCCTCGGTGGCTCACTGACTCTTACTCGCCTGACTCTTGACCTTGGGTCAGGTCATGATCTCACGGTTCATGAAATCCAGCCCTGCACTGGGCTCTGCACTTACAGTGGGGAGCCTGCTTAGGATTCTCTCTCTTCCTCTCTCTCTGCTCCTCCCCAGCTTGTGTATGCACATGCGCACGAGCTCGCTCTCACTCTCTCTCTCTCTCTCTCTCAAAATAAATTTTAAAATTATCTCCCAAGAAAGATAAGGAAATCCTTACAACCTATTGTCTTTGTCCTCATGTAAGGAAAAATCAGAATCTAATCAGATATCACAGTCTCCAATCTCTTAACGCTCTACTAACCTAGAATTTGAATCAAAAGAAACCAGTAGGGGAGCCTGGGTGGCTCAGTTGGTTAAGCGTCTGACTTCAGCTCAGGTCATGATCTCGCCGTCCATGAGTTCGGCCCTCGCGTCGGGCTCTGTGCTGACAGCTCAGAGGCTGAAGCCTGCTTCAGATTCTGTATCTCCCTCTCTGCCCCTCTCCCACTTGCACTCTGTCTCTCTGTCTCTGAAAAATGAATAAACCTTAAAAAAAATTATAAAAAAAAAAGAAACCAGTAAAAAGGAATTGCTCTTTTTTTTTTCCTTCAGTTTACTTAGGTAAATGAGATGCAAGAGATATTTATGCCCAAAATAAAATGCATGAAATAAATGAATACATTTGCCAAATACTCAAACACAGGAAAAATAAAATGTAAACACTGCATGTCTAGACAAAGTGCGTCAGGGGCTGACACTCATCCTCTGCTTTGGCTAGACATCTATTTGGCTCTGGATCCAGACACATTTATCTAGGCTCAAGGTTAAATTAGATGTCTCCAATGGAACATTATAAGACAAGCAACAGAATCTTTCTGGAAAATGTAAAATACGGGTAGTGAGATTTATGGAGAGCTCATTAAGATGACCTCAAATGAATATACACTTAAAATGCAGTTGCAGAAAATAAGGTAACATGGAAAAAAAGTTCTTCAGCCAAAGTACATTATTCAAACACGGGCTATAAACTACAGGACTCCTGAGCCATAAAGAACAACTGGAGAGTACCTAGGAGTGAATTACATATTACACATTAGAAAATGACAGGTATAGAAAAAATGTCAGAACTATTTTATTTTTATCTTTTTAATATAAAATTTATTGTTGTCTCTGTTGTATAAAGTATAAAATAAATACATATATATATATATATTATATAAATGAATAAGAACTGAGTGTGCATGCTCACATTTCTTTAACGAATAGTGTTATCTGACCAAAAATGATTTAGAGGGGCACCTGACTGGCTCAGTCAGTAGAGCAAGCAACTCTTGACCTTTGAGCCCCACACTGGACATAGAGATGACTTTTTAAAAATAAAGATTTGGAGACCACACATTGAACCACATTCATATCCTGGACGAACTCTCAATGCCATCATTGGGTCCCTTCACCAGCCTGGACAGCCACTTTGCCATTTCCACTCTTTGCCTTGAAAATTCTTCTGTTCGGCTCTTCTCAGCAGTCTCAAGGAGACACTGTCATCAGTCAGCCTGTTAACCCATCTCAATATGGAAAAAGCCTGGGATTGAGGTAAGTGGGTCTGGACTAGACAGGCTATCTGGCCCTCTATAGCTCTAAACAAAGGATCTCAGTCTTCTCATCAAAAAAATGGGAATCATCATATCTCTTTCATAAGAGTGCCATTCGAACCAAATTAGATCAAATATGTGAAAAATGGTTTTCAAAATATAAAATGTCATATATATTTGTTGTTCTTGTTCTTGTTCTTGTTACTATTAAACCACAATGTAACTCCTTCCTCAGCTCTTTTGTGGACACCTCCACTGACTATATTCAGAGAACTGGAAGATGAAAATTATCTAAAACTTCTCATACCAGTTCCACTTACTATTATCATGATGAATGTGTGTCCTCAAAACACTGTTCTGTGTTAAGAGGTAATGAACCAAATACAAAGAAAGGTAACAAGACATCCAGATGGTTAACAGACACATGAAAAGATGCTCAACATCACTCATCATCAGGGAAATGCAAATCAAAACTGTAATGAGATATCACTTCACACCTGTCAGAATGGCTAAAATGAACAACATAGGAAACAACAGATATTAGCAAGGATACAAAGAGGCACCCTCTTTCACTGTTGGTGGGAATGCAGACTGGTGCAGCCACTCTGGAAAAGAGCATGGAAGTTCCCCAAAATGTTTAAAGTAGAACTACCCTCTGATCCAGCAATTGCACTACTAGGTACTTACCCAAAAGATATAAAAATACGGATCCAAAGGGATACATGCACCCTAATGTTTATAGCAGCATTATCAACAATAGCCAAATATGGAAACAGCCCAAATGTATATCGACTGATGAATGGATTAAGAAGTTGTGGTATATCTATACAATGGAATAAAGCTTAACCAAAAAAAATAATGAAATCTTGCCATTTGCAATGACATGGATGGAGCTAGAGTGTATTATGCTAAGTGAAATAAGTCAGTCAAAGAAAGACAAATACCATATGATTTTACTCATATGTGGAATTTAAGAAATGAAACAGATGAACACAGTGGGGGAAGAGAGAGGCAAACCATAAAACAGACTCTTAACTATAGAGAAACACTAAGGGTTGCTGGGGGTGGGAGGATGGGTTAAATAGGTGATAGGTATTAAGGAGGGCACTTGTTGGGATGAGCACTGGGTGTTATATGTAGGTGATGAATCACTACATTCTACTCCTGAAACCAATATTACCCTATGTGTTAACTAACTAGAATTTAAATAAAAACTTGAAACTACAAAAAAGAAAATGGTAGCACTTTGTTTTATCCCAAGGTCATTCAATTAATTTAGTTACAAATAAATTGTAAAATTTGTGAGCAATTCAGTCTTTTTTTTCCCCTTTGTTCTTTCTTCCTTTCCTTATCTGGTTCTTTGCCTATTTGTCCTCTTGAATAGAAATTGGCAGAACTCTGTAAATCAACACTAACAAAAAGAAGGTATAAAACCAAAATTTAATACTAACAATTGCACTACTTACTCACTTTGGAAGAATAAAGGGAATTTAGAGAGATGGTAGCTTATAATCTATTGATGTCTTGATTCTTTCACCTTTAAATAGAGAAGTAAGGAATGACTTTAGTTTTGTGCTTTCCAATTTCTTGATGAATAATTACTCCTAATGTGGTTCCTTTGCAGAAATGCCCATAGAGAATCACTAGTAAAAGTCATCATTAAGAAGCTAGACCCTACAAACATACACACACACACACACACACACACACAAACACACACATAATATATGCAGTTCCTAAAATTCTAGATTCAACATCTTAAATTTTAAGGATTGTAACTGATGCTAAAATTTGATAAATATAGAGCTTACTGAAACAGGGTAATAACTATTCACAGATTTAATTACAGAGTTTTTAGAAAACTATAAATATCTATTTTTAAGTAGATAGATAAGTTGCCATTCAAATCTTTGAGCTAAGAGCACTCAACAGCAGCAGGTTTTAGAGGCACCTGGCTGGCTCAGTCAGAAGAACATGCAACTTTTCATCTCAGGGTTGTAAGTTCAAGTCCTACACTGGGTATAGAGATTACTAAAAAAAAATAAAAACTTAAAAAAAATTTTTAAATAGTTTTTATTGGAAACGTCTACTTATGACAATTCTCTGACTAGCATTTCTCTTCCTTTGAACTTTAGTGTATGGCCTTGGTAGGATTTCATTTAAGCTCTACAATTAAATTTTATGTAAATGTGTCCGAAAGTAGCAATGAACTCTCCATGACCTTATTAGTTGTAGACCGGTAAAATCACTCTTCCTCAGCTCAGCAAGCAGGAGATTTTGTACATCATCCTTATGCTATAAATATTTAAAATTAAAACATTTTTCCTCTCAATCTACAAAGCAGACTTTAAATTGTGTTCTATCTTTGCCAAAACTAAAACTGCTCAGAGACAAAGCTAATTATGTCAGAATGCTTTAGCTATTAGGGCATTTGTAAACCCTGGAAAAAGTCAAAAGATATACCCAAGTTTATTACAGGAAGCATCTAATAAAAAATAAAAGTGGAAAAGATTGATTGGTGTAATCAATCTTACACCAGGCTCATAAAGAGAATATTTTTGTGAGTTAAGGGATTCTTGACATGAGACAAGTGATGCTTCTGGTTCTTCTTATAAGGAAAACACTGAAATTTAAAGAGGATTGAATAGAGCCTAATTTGTTTGAGCACTTATCACATTTCAAAGCACTCAAGGACATAAAAGTGACAAAAAATTGGGGCGCCTGGGTGGCGCAGTCGGTTAAGCGTCCGACTTCAGCCAGGTTACGATCTCGCGGTCCGTGAGTTCGAGCCCCGCGTCAGGCTCTGGGCCGATGGCTCGGAGCCTGGAGCCTGTTTCCGGTTCTGTGTCTCCCTCTCTCTCTGCCCCTCCCCCGTTCATGCTATGTCTCTCTCTGTCCCAAAAATAAATAAAAAACGTTGAAAAAAAAAAAAAAAAAAATTAAAAGTGACAAAAAATTGAATTGGCCTTTGAACTCTGAGTCAATGGTTGACTTATTCTTCCACATGTAATATATATTTAGAACTAGTTCCTATTATAAACCTCATAAACCAGAACATAAACAATATAACTATAACATTAAAACCAAGTATTTCTAAGTTTCAGAAGCTTTATGTAAATAGTTATTTTCTCCTCAACTCAATGAATTCCGCTGATGATATCAAGGTCAAGAAGTGCAACTAATCAAAGAAACAGATAACTACTTTCCATTCTAATCACTATCCCTTATACCAAAGGTAACAACTACACAGTCAAAAAGGTAATGCACATGGTTTTGATTCCAAGAAACACTCACTGTGATTGCGTTTCTTTTTTTAATGTTTATTTATTTTTGAGAGAGAGAGAGAGAAGGAGAGGGAGATAACAAGTGGGGGGAGGGGCAGAGAGAGAGGGAGACACAAAATCTGAAGCAGTCTCCAAGCTCAGCTGTTAGCACAGAGCCTGAGAATCATGAATCCACGAGCCCTGAGATCATGACCTGAGCCAAAGTCAGACGCCCAACCAACTGAGCCACCTAGGTATCCCTCACTGTGATTGAGTTTAAGGGGAGAATATATATACCTGTCCAATTTAAGTCAAAGAAGAGATGAAGAAAGTGATAAGTAGAAAATGAAGTACATTACGATAGGTTTTACAACTATTGAAAGTATTTTCCATAAAACTACTTTTAAAGTAAAAATGTCATCTAAAAAGTTGAACACATTTTTGTGAACATAAGTTTTTAAGAACTAAACCACAGGAATGGGAACCAAATTACAGGAATTATGACCTAACTGAACTGTGGTTCATTTCATCATTGAAATTCTAGTCATGATGGAAAGAGAATGAAAAGGAATTAAAGAGCCAAATCTTTTGCTCTCCTTTCACTTTTTCCTACTTAATAACCTGCATGGAAAAGAAATATAGCAAAGAAAAAATAAGAGAAATAAATGGAGATGAGGATATAGAGAGAAAATTGGGGTCATGGCTGGTGACCAAAATCCATCAGATATGTTACCTCTCAGGGAGTGCATCAGTAAACTTTTTCCCTACCAGTATGGCAATCATAGGTGAATCTAAGTATACGGGGACCATTTTTTATCACTATCCATGTGGGATTTTTTTTAACATGTATTTAATACCAATGTTTATCTTTGTCAGATGGCTAACTAACATGGTTGTAAGACTCATTTTATTATCAACTTATTTCACACTGAAAAAGACTGCTGTAATATAGTTATAATATAATTACACAATAATATATGATTTCCCAACTCATTGGCAAGAATGTGTAATTTACCATTAGCATTAAAATGTTAACACCACACTTCTCTCACTCTTCCATTTAAAAAATGAAATGGTGTACTTGGTAAGTACAGTGTGCACTGTAAGATATATATGTAACTAGTAGCTTATTTAAGCAAAATTCAAACTTGTAGTCCCTCTGTTTTCCATATTAATAGTAATAGTAACAGAAATAGCTAACACAAATATAGCACTATGTACTAATATGTTAAACTATTCCAACCACTTGACATCTTTTAGCTCATCTGATCTTCACAACCACCTTGTTAGGTAAACACTATCATTATTACTGTTTTACAAATTAGGAAACTGAGATACAGAGAAATGAAGAAATATGCCCTAGGTTACATGCTTAGTAAATGGCAGAGCTGGGAGTAGAACCAGGCAGGATTGTTCTGGAGTGTGTCCTTAACCACTACACTACACTGCCTTACAAAATACCCACATAAATATACATTCACCTGCACACAAATGCTCTAAAATTCTTATTTTTTACTATACAATATATTCCTTTTTATGTACTTTTGTATGTTGTTCTGTCTACTTGGAACATACCAGTCTCCCTTTCAGAAACTCCTACCCTTCCTCTAAGACACAGCACACATGTCCTCTCCTTTGTGAAATCTGACCCAAATATCCTAAGTAGTAAGAGGCTGTCTTCCCTTCTTCCATGAACTCTGAGCCTTTGCTCCTACATGTATCAGAGCACTTAAATTTGAAGAGATACAAAAGAATACTTGGTCTCTCAGACAAGATCACCTGATTTCAAAGAGCAGGGTCATGGAGTATTTTCATATGGGTATTCCCAGAGCTGAGCATGATTCCCTAGCCCGAAGAAGGCTTGACAAGGAGGGTGGAGACCACACAAGGATGCTTTCCAACTATCTCTGGGAGAAATGGTGGGTGAGTCTTTTACTTACTATCTCCAGCATGAGCCCTGCCACCAAGCTGAAAACCATCATGATGGTACTGGTAATAAAGTAGGTAAGTGAAGGCCTCCCTCACACGATAGATAAGAAGTTTTTTTGTTTTTTGTTTTTTTTCTTTTTGACCTGTGCTGTGTTTTTCCAACCTGGTTGCTCCTTGAGCATTGCAGGAAGTGACTGGAAAGGAGAACTACCCCTACCCTGCAAAGCCCAGTGAGTAGAGTAAATGTACCCTTCCAAACCACACTAATGTTCCAAAATGAATCTAATGAATTCAGCAACTGAAGGTATTAGTTATCTAAAATCCACCTTGCTATAAATTAAAATTTGTATTTTATGTTCAATGCAGTTACAGTTGAGATGCATTTACTCATGTTGTTATAAATCAGAATCTCTTTATAATTTTTAAAAACGATTATTTTTTGTTAAATGTTTCTCTATACTTAACTCTTCATGATATTTTATTGGATATAAAGTGGAAAATATGGTAGAATCCCAGCCTTCAAAGAGCCAACAACGTCTTGGAAAGATGACATATAGATTAAATGTCAAAACAAAAGACATTTCTCATAATCCTAAACACTATTCAGAGAAGGGAAAGAATAACACAGGTGGAATGGTCATCAAAGTTTCATGAAAAGGAATATATTTCACACCAAAATCAAGAAGAATTAAACATTAATATCAGAGCTAGTTTTTTGCTTATACATGGGTGGAGTCAGAGTATACATCTGCCAAATATCTAGCAAAATATTTGCTATATATATATATATATATATATATATATATATACATATTTTTTAAATTTTATTTTATTTATTTTGAGAGGGGGAAGACAGAGGGAGAGAGAGAATCCTAAGCACTATCAGTGCAGAGACTGATGCAAGGCTTGAACCCAAGAACCGTGACATCATGACCTGAGCCAAAATCAAGAGTTGGACACTTAACTAACTGAGCCATGTAGGCAACCTTGCTATATATATATTAAACACATCACTCCTCTTCATTATAAGAGATACAGCACTTAAATCTTTGGAAGTTTTGTCCTATTTATTGCACTTCTCCACCGGACTTCTAGAGAAAAGAAATGATTCACACTATGTGTCATAAATGGAATTTTAGTTATAGACAAAGAGACTTTAAAAAACAACACACATTTATTATCTTACAGTTCTGCAGGTTAACATGGGTTTTACAAGCTAAAATGGTCAGCAAAGCTGCATTCCTTCTAGAGGTTTCAGGAGAGAATTCTTTCCTTGCCTTTTTCGGTTTCCAGAGACTGTCCATATTCCTTGGTTCATGACCCCTTCCTCAATTTCCAAAGCACATCACTCCAATCTATGTTCCTTTCATCAAATCTCTTCCATCTTTGACCATCCTGCTTTCCTACTGTAAGGACCCTGGTGATCACATTGGGTTCACCGAGATAATCCAGGATAATATCCCTATCTCAAGATCTTTAATTTAGTCACATCTGCAAATTCTCTTTTGCCATGTAAGATTATACACCTACAGATTCTGGATATTAGAATAGGGACACCTTTGGAGGGCTATAATTCTGTCTACCATACCTATTCTTCCAGAATCAATGGTCACTCTGGTATTTAAATAAAATTGGTGCATTTAGAAATTACTAGGCTTGTTGTAAGTGGTAGGTATACAATGATATGATGACAGAGAAAATGTGATGATATGCCTTTCTACGTCTATCAACATGTGTTTCCTAGATGTCATGGACTGAATGTTTGTGTTTCTCCAAAATTCATGTGTTGAAGCCCTAGCCTCTTGTATCACTGTATTTAGAGACGAGGTCTCCAAGGAAGTAATTAAATGAGGTCATAAGGGTGGGGCCCTGATCTGATAGGATTAGTGGACTTTTAAGAAGAGACACCGCAGAGTTGCCCCCCCTCCCTCTCCCTATCCCCATCTCTCTCTCTCCACACACACAAAGAGGTCATGTGAGTACACCATGAGATGGCAGCTGCTTACAAGCCAAGAGAAGAGGCTTCATAATGAAACCTACCTTGTTGGAATCTTGGTCTTGAACTTCTCAGCTCCTAGAGCTGTGAGAAATAAGTTTCTATTGTTTAAGCCATCCAGTCTGTGGTATTTTGTTATAGCAGATTGAGATGACTAAGACACTTGGTAATATTGTAAGAAAATGTTAATATGATGGACATGGGTGCCTCACAAACACGGAAAAGAAAACCAAGGGAATATAAATCCAGTAACATTTTGCAAGCAGCCACAATCTTACTCTCTGTTATATGTTATCTGGGGCTACCAACAGGTATTTCCTCAAGATAGAGCGTGCACCATGGAGATAATGTCAGTGCTCCAAACAGAGCTTGAGCCCCTCTTTTCTGTATGTACCCACACCCCCTTCCTTTGGAGTGCTTTGCTTCTTTTGTTTTTAATGTTTACTTATTTTTGAGAAAAAGAAAGAGTGTGAGTGGGGGAAGGGCAGAGAGAGAGGGAGTCACAGAATCTGAAGCAGGCTCCAGGCTCTGAGCTGTCAGCACAGAGCCCAACGAGGGGCCTGAACTCACAAACGGTGAGATCATGACCTGAGCTGAAGTTGGATGCTTAACCGACTGAGCCACCCAAGTACCCCTGGAGTGCTTTGCTTCTAAAACCCAATACCTTGCTTTTTTCAGTGACCACCCTGGGGCACTTGGAGCTACTTGCCTTTGATCCCCAGAGAATATAAAAATTTACCACCAGCTCCCCACCACCATCACCCCCATTGACTAGCAGAGAGGGGTAGATGTGAAAGCCCAACTCTCCTACCTCAGGTTGAAAGAATGCTGAAGAATTCTTCCCTGCAAAATGAGGCTGATCTTTATGGCCTTGGCCTCTTCACCTTCCTTGTCCTGATTTCCAGACTCCCTTACCTATCTCCTGGGAGTCTACCCTTAACAAGTCACTTGAACCTGAATCTTCTCGGGTTTCTTGGCCTTTAGGGGAACCCAACCCTAGAAACCCTCTGAATTAAACCTGATAAAAGGAGTTCTTAAAGAATATTTGCTTATTATTCTCACACATTAAAAAAGCAACAGTGATATCTAGTCCGAACATGGCCTAATAAACCACACTCCCAATAGTCATACTGTGTGCAGTCTCCCTCCACATTGAATCTGGGTTAGCCTAAGGCCCACAGAACTCACAATAGAATGAGGCAGAAGTAATGCGGTGCCATTTCCAAGCTCAGCCTTCAAGAGGACTGGCAATTTCCACTGTCTCCCTCTTGAATACTCCTTTTTGGAAAGCCTAAACTAACCTGTAAAAAGTCTGACTATTCTGCTGGAGAGACTCCATGGAGAATGACCCCAAGAAGAGAAGGCTCTACGAAGCATAGAGAGTGGAGGGGGGAATAAGGGTTCCGGTGACCTAGATGACCCCAGATTTCCAGCCATCCCCATCAAGATGTCAGACATTAGTGGGGCGCCTGGGTGGTGCAGTCGGTTAAGCCTCCAACTTCAGCCAGGTCACGATCTCACCGTCCGTGAGTTTGAGCCCCGCGTCGGGCTCTGGGCTGATGGCTCAGAGCCTGGAGCCTGTTTCCGATTCTGTGTCTCCCTCTCTCTCTGCCCCTCCCCCGTTCATGCTCTGTCTCTCTCTGTCCCAAAAATAAATAAAAAACGTTGAAAAAAAAAATTAAAAAAAAAAAAAGATGTCAGACATTAGAAGAACCATCATAGATATAACATCGCAGTCAGGCCACGATGACAGCAACTCCACCCAACAGTACATAGAACAGAAGAGTCACGGAGCCATAGCCAAAACAGAAAGACATATTCTTTATAAACAAAAGAACAACAGAAACACAAAGATATTCAAATTATAAAGAAAAAAACCAAAATGATCCATAATCCCCAAACCAGGAAATGAGCTCTGTTAACATTTTACTGTATTTCTTTTAAGCCTTTTTCCTATGCATACACTTTCCCACATGATTGTGATTATACTCTATACATAGTTTGTATTTTGCATTTTTATTTTCACTTGGTAGTATACTGTGCACATTTTCCCAATATCTGTACAATTTTTAAGCATACATAATTTAGAAACTATCATACTCTATCATATGGATGTCTCATAATATGCAAACATTCTTTTAGGGTTTTTTTTCCAATTATCCACTTTTGTAACTATAGCTCTGATGACCATCTTTATACTGAAACCTTTGCTGCATCCGGGATTATTTCCTTAGATTGTTAGAAGTGGAATTACTAGATCAAAATGTATAAACTTTTAAAAGTTCCAGATGCATATTTTCAATCTACTTTCCAAGAAATCTGTAAAATTTTCCCTCCACCAGCAGCAAATGAGATGGTTGATCTCTTAATACTCTTAGCAATGAATCAAGTTGAAGGTTTTTTTTAATCTTTATTGATTTAAAAAAAATTTTTTAAAGACTTTGTTTTCATTTGCATTTTTGGGATATTAGTGAGGGTGAACATTTTTCAAACTTTTAATAATCAATGGTACTGAACTGTGTGTGAATTCCCCCCATCCTTTCCTACCTTTCTATGTAAGTCTTAGTTCTCAATTACCAATTTCGATGAGTTTTTTACAATGCATACATCTACAGTAAGATATTAAAGCTCTGTCAAAGTACAGAAAATATTATATTTAAATTTCTTCTTTAGCTTTTGATTTTGTGCAAGATGTTATACATACAGATATTATACCTTAAGTAGATATAATCAAACTACCAATATTTTTCTTTATGAGACAAAGAACCCTTTCATACTTAAAAAGATAATGTATTTGGTCACTTGCTGAACATGAAATGAATTTCCCTTTTTGTCAGGCATCCTACACGCAAACATTGACAACTTTCCTTCTCTACTCAAAACAATAAGAAGTGAACACTTTCGCGAACACTGGGAGCTCCAAGTTTAAACAATGGATAAATATTTTACATAAGCTGTAAGGCTAAACGTTTCACTGAGGAAACATTATATCACAAAAAAGGCTTGGATTATCTAGATTCAAGGCAGAGAATCTCTCACCAAACACCCAAGCATCATGCTGAGCTTCTGGTACACATTAGTCTACTCAGCTGATGGAAGAAAAACTACACACAAACTAACTTGTCTACTTAATTATTAATGTCATGTACTGACCACAGACAACTCAGTAATCGAGGCCCTTGCCACCTTCAGATCAATGGCTCTCATCCAGAGGTGGTTTTGCCCCAAAGGGGACATTTAACAATGTCTGGAGACAATTTTTGTTGTCACAATTTGCGGAAGGTGTTGAATCTAGTGTATTTACTAGATATTAGTATCTACCAGTAGTGTATAGAGGGTGGAGTGAAGGCCAAGGATGCTTCTAAATATTCTGCAATGCACAAGAAAGCCCCACTCCCATCCCCTACGCTACCCCCCTGTAAAGAATCATCCAGCTCTAAATGTTAATAGTGCTGAGGTTGAGAAATTGCACTAAGCTAAATTAATAAGAATTAAAATTATTTCTTACCTCTCCTGTATAATTATATTTGCCTTTCAGAATCTTCCTGTAAAGTCTTGTATGGTTTTCATCATCGAAAGGCAGGACTCCACTAAGTAAAACATAGGTGATTACACCAAGAGCCCACATGTCCACGGCACTAGTATAAGGTTTCCTTAGCAAAATCTCGGGGGCTATGTACTCTGGGGTCCCACAGAGTGTCCTCATTGTCCAGTCTCCACTTTTGTTCCCAGAGTGTGCCAAACCAAAATCTGTGATTAAAATTTTCGACTCGGCACCTGGGTGATAATATAAGAGATTTTCAGGCTTTAGGTCCCTGTGGGTTATTCGCAATGCATGCAGATACCGGATGCCATCTGCAACCATCTGGAGAATTCTGACAGCGTCCTGCTCTGTGAAGGATCCCTGAGTAATGAGTCGGTCAAAGAGCTCTCCTCCCGTAGCCAACTCCATCACCATGTAAACTCGATCCTGAGCCTCAAAGATCTCCACGAGCTGAACAATATAACGGTGGCTAACCCGCCTCAGGATGGTGAGCTCTGATTCACATGCTTCTCGGCCTTCTCTCACTCTGGTTTCCATCACTTTTATTGCAAAAGGTTTCTTGGTGGTCTTCTGCTCCACCCTGAGAACCTTGCTGAAATTGCCTGTCCCAATAAGAGCCTTGATGTCATATCTATTGGGAAGAAAAGCCAAATCTGTTATCCTCTGAATTGATGATTCTTAAAATTATTTAAGTTGGTGCTTTGTATCATCTTTTTATCTATCTTTATATCCCCTCATCCAATTCCCTTGCTCATTACAGCTTAATCGTATTTATTACTTTTGAAGTCCTCTCCAGATTCTTCTTTGGAATGTAGGTAAGTGATATGAAAATAATTAGTTGGTGGAAAGAGAACTATTAAAACAACAGTCTTTATAACAACAGTTACCATTTATTATACATTTATTGTGTGCAAGAAAATTTATTTTTAAAAAATCTCACAATACTCTTATTGACTAATATGATACTATCCCCCTTTTATAGGTAAGAAAATTAAGAATAAAAAAAGTTAAGTAATTTCCCAAGGCCACACAGATTGTAGTTGAAATGGATGGGAATTAAATCTAACCCCTTCAAATGTATTTCACCAAAATTTCATTGAAGAACTTTAGGATCGCCTTCTACCATTTTCTTTCTTCCCCACAACACTTGTTTTTATTATTCTGCAACAACAACCACCAAACCAAGTGGAGGAAATAAAAAAAAAGAAGCTTAGTCCTGTTTATAACTTCTCATAAGAAGGAGGAAATCATATCACAAGACAGGGTCTTCTTCAGGTTTCTTGACTGTGAGCTCTCAGTCCGAGCGAGGCACATGCCCTATCTCATCCACAGTAGCGCTTTAATAGATAACCACTGATTAGGTAAATATGTCTGGTGGGGGTGGTGTTAGAACCACAGTTTCCTCCCACCTGACCCTCAGCTCTTGCAATTTCTGCACTGGAAACAGAATTTTAACATGGGATATATGTTAATGTGTAAAGTATCTCTCAGAAAGGCCAGGAAGTCAGCTAGGATTTCAAAGGCTGGTGACCTTGAACTTGAATTATTTGTGTAAATGTCTATGTCCATCTAAGAATTCTATCAAATTTAACTCTCAATTTAAGAAATGCTGATGGGGTACCTGAGTAGCTCAGTTGGTTAAGTGTCTGACTTCAACTCAGGTCATGATCTCATGGTCTGTGAGTTTGAGCCCTGCATCGGGCTCTGTGCTGACAGCGCAGAGCCTGGAGCCTGCTTCGGATTCTGTGTTTCCCTCTCTCTCTACTCCTCCCCTGCCTGTGCTCAGTCTCTCAAAAATAAAACATTAAAAAAATTTTTTTTTTAAAGAAAGAAATGTTGAGAAAATGCTATACTTAGAATTATGATTTTACATCTGGAAAGAATATTAAAGAATGATTTAATCCAACCCCTCATTTTACAAATGAGAAAATTGAAGATCAGGCTAGCCAACTGGTTAAGTTCTAGAGTGAGGATGAGAACCCAGGTCGCCTTACTTGAATGTAATTTGGTGCTCTTCCACTTTATTAGAACTTCTCCCAGGAAAGGATGCCAACAAATGGAAACGTGCCCTGGGAGTATGCAGGGAAAAGGTAATTCTTTAAGTTGCATACTCAATACCAGAGATTCAAATGCAAATCTCAATCTGTGCTTTAAATAGCCTTATTTCTTTTTGCTGAGTTTATTCTTCCAGTAATTTTCCCCCCACCTATCTGTTCCTTATATTCCTGTGCTTACTGAATAAAAATGGCATTTGGCTGTACCAGCTTACTGAAAACAGCTTTGTTCTATGCAGTGCATTTAATTTTCTGGCCAATTACTTTATCAAAACAGATAGCAATTTACTCATCTTAAATGGATTCTGTCACCTCTTCTCTTTCCAACTTTGCTTTTATATTCACATGCACTTTCAGGTTGATTTTGAAGATAATCACAGGCATTTCAAATTCTATTGCTTTGCAAACCAACCAAGTTTTACATTTACCTCTAATGTGGATGAAAGCACTTTGCAGATACTAATTTATCACTATGCCCTCAAAACTGCAGGCGAATTCATTTGCTCATGGAATTAATCATCAGCTATCAGACCAATTACCATCTCTGAGGAACTACACTCTTTTGCTTAAATAAAAGGAGCTGTATTCAATACTGTTAAGGGGCCTTCATCCCAAATATTTGAAAAACTGCTAGTAATTTGGCACTGAGGGAAACATAGGCTTTAAGCCAAAATGTAGAGTAGTGGAAATAAATGATTGCAGATTGAATAACCAATGTCCCATAACAAATTCCAGTAACTGCAGCCTTGCTTGTGAGCCCTTGATGGCATGGATGGTGACGATTTTTATGACTTGAGTGGCTAGATCTTATGCAGTGCCTGGCACAGAGGGAACAGCAATAAATGTTGAATGAAAGAATCGTTCACTGAATACCTATTATTTCCAAATTATTAAATATACTTTGAAAACATTAACGATCAAATCAAGCATTGGAGAAGGCATTTATGAGCCCATTCCTTCCCTTCCACTCCTCCACTCTTACCCATCACCCAACAAAACAGCCTCAAAGTTAATTTTGTAGGTGGTGCAATTGTACATTAGCCTAGAAATTATAGAAATTGAAATTATTCCTGTAACTTCAGCTGCTACAAACTGGGGATCTTTTGAACATGTATTTAAAAAATGACACATGGAAACAATAGTAATATCACAACCTATTTGATAGAAATAATTGTAATGAACTCCCAAGAAGAAAGCGAATATCCTCAGATTTAAATTCTATCAGCTATATTCTGCAAGAGTTCTAAGTGGAATGACAAAGGAGAAGAAAGACAACTGTACTCTAGACTCAGTTCTGCCTCTAACTTCTACAAGTCAGTTAATCTTCTGGGGCTCAACTCTCCATCAGGTAAAGAGCCTTGAGTTAGTCGCTAGAGCCCTTACAGCTATAGCCCTTAGAGTGTCATGACCCTCCACCTCTATGACCCCTTCACACCTACAGGACTAGGGACTACCCTGCCGATGGAGGTTATGAGAGCGGAAAAGCCACGATTCTCTGGCTACAGATGACCAGAGATACCATCTAACCAATTTGTCATGATAAGATCCCATGTCCATCCTGATTCAAGTTCAGTTGGATCAGCCAACTTTGTCTCTAAGCTTCACAGCTACTGGACTCATCCACAAGGTACCTTTGTATTTGAAGTTGCCAAGTAGGCCAGGAAATGGCTCAGCATAGACTCTGTTCACAGCACTGTGATGAAGTAAGCACACAATTCTAGGGCCAGAAGTGTCCCTGAGAAGCCAATGGAGCCAGCCACCACTGTGTCCCGCCAAGCCCTGCAGAGTGGAAGAGGATTTCACGATTTTCTTTCTCTACATGTCCAACATGGTACTCACTGAGGAAGTTATTTTTCAGGCCAACCAACCCGCGATCCTTGCTCATTTCTTGCAGAGTCAGCTAGGTCCTATGTGTGCCATATGAAGACAAGAGTAAGTACTGCACCAATACCTAAATAAAGATTTGTGCCCTGCACTGTGCAGCATAATTTCCATATATTATTTTAATTATCCTCACAACACTCCTATGGAGTAGATACTATTATTATTCCCACTTTACAGAGGCAAAAACTGAGGGAGGAGAAAGGCTAAGGAACATTCTCAATTAGACATGCAAGAAGAGACAGGAGTGGATCTCGAGTCTGGCTGATTCAAAGACTTGTTTCTATCCTGTGAATTATAAGGTAGAATGTGGTAAAGATCCTTTTTCAGAATGCAGTAAAGATCCTTCGCAAACCAGGCCTGTCTGGACCCTGCCTCATCATATCTGTGGCAAGGCTCTCATCCATCAGCCCTACAGGGGTTGAGAGGCCTTCCGCTTTCCCCGGCTCAGAGGCCTGGGACCCCTCCCTTTCCTCACTGCTGTTCCTCCTCCACTTTCAGTCTGGAATCTTCCACATCCTCTGCCCTCTCTGCTCAGAGGTGTCAAAGAAAATTTGTCCCTGACTCTTATTAAAACCATTGAAGAAGACTTTATTCCAGACTATTTCAAATGAAGTCAAAATTATTGCAGTAGGAGAGAGACTGACTTTAACTCTGTTTAAACAAAAGGCAAGAGAGTTTCAGCACTGAGAGAGCTAGTAGAGAGATAGTAGGGCACATTAGCTTGGTGGGGAAGGTGGTCAACATGAGTAGGCCATCCGTGCTAATTGGGGCTCACGCAAGTTAGGCTCCCCCCTTCCCACAAAGACTGGGAGAAAGTGGCCCCATGATTACATTTCAAAGGGAACGACATTCCTTGAGAAAGACATTCCTGGGTTGTGGAAGACTTACATCTCAAAGGGGCAGAGAAAGAATTTAGTGACATCAGGGGCCTAGCAGCATGAAAGCAGCTGGTCTAAAGCCATCTTGATCCGTCTTTAGTCTACCTTCCTCCACCCAGCCCCAGGCCAACCCCTTTGCCAGTGCTTAACCTGCCGCTTTACCTGGCAAGGACACGAGGATCGAACCTGGCGCGGAATCGGGCCACCTGCATCCTGCGAGCCGCCTCAGCCGCCGCTTCGGGCCCGGGTCCTACGCCTCTGGAGTTAGCGCAGCCTTGACCCTCCTGCTTGACCCGGGGCAGCAGGGGCGGCCCCGGGACCACCTTCGTGCTGACGCCGCAACCCATGCCCACCGCACTCCCGAGAGGGGCCTGGAGCACAAGGCGCCACCGCGCGTTTATCCGCAGACCAGCAGAGCAGAGGCGGGACAGAACGACCCGCCCCCAGAGCCGACCTGGGAAGAAACCCCACTGTGGGTCTTTGTTGGGAAAGTTACTTTCAGAAAGTCCCGCTGCCATTAGGTCGCCTTCGTCGTCACTGACCACCTATCTGTGCGTGGAGTTTGACGTGGTAAAAGCAAAGTGGACGGACGAAAAGGCAGGAGCCTTAATTCTCTGGGACTCAGTTTTCTCACCTGTAAAGTGACGATGTGAACATAAAAAATTATATGAATTTATGAAACATATAATCTTTGTAAAGGACTTTGTCTCCAAGACTGAGCTCATATCCAGAGGACATGAACATTAAATATATATACTTTGTGTATGTACTTTAAACTCTAAGAGCTTATAATATTTAAAGTATATAATAGTACTGTACTCTATGCATCAATTAAACACACTAGTCTGTTTCTGGTATGCCACTAACTCTCCTACAGCTGGAAAAGCCTCCCCTCTGGCTGATCCATCCGAAATAGAAAGACTGGGAGCAAAACCAGATATCTAGAATCCAGTCCAACTCACTGTGCAACTACAAGAATAAAATATATAAAAATAAAAAGATTATATAATCCCTCTATATATTATGTAGAGATTGTGTAATCTTAATATATTAATTATATAATGTAATTATTATATTATTAATTATAATTATTATACAATATATAATCTTATATATGAATGCTATATATAATATATACATTATATATAGCATTATATATAATATATATAGCATTATATATTATATATAGCATTATATATAATATATATAGCATTATATATTATATATAGCATTATATATAGCATTATATATAGCATATATTATATATATGAATGCTATATATAATCTTATATATGAATGCTATATATAATATATACATTATATATAGCATTATATATAATATATATAGTATTATATATTATATGTAACATTATATATAGCATTATATATATAGCATATATTATATATATGAATGCTATATATATATACATTATATATAGCATTCATATATATAATATATATAGCATTATATATTATTTATAGCATTATATATAGCATTATATATATAACATATATTATATATATATGAATGCTATATATAATCTTATATATGAATGCTCTTTGCATTCATAATTATCCATATATGTATGGATATGGATATTTTATATATTTGACAAATATTTCTTTTGATAAATGATATTTTATGTATGGATTTGATATCAGTATATTGATTATATATAATTCACATTGCTAAATGTGGTAAGTGGTAGGTAAGTGATGTGTGGGAAGTGAAATTCAGTCAAGACCAAGGAGTCAATATCAGGCACCTGTAGCAAGTTGTAGAACCAGAACTGGAGGCCTAGTCTCCAAACTTCCAGTCAGGTGCTCTTTCATTTGTGCCGTTGCCTTTATAATTTCATTTAATTTTTAGTTTGGTTTAACAGAATATCTGTGATGAGTCAATTAGTCATGGATTTTCCCAGAAGAACTGTATTTTGAAGGAAAATTTGAAATATGACTTGGGGGTAGTTGAGAGAAAAATGAACCTATCTTATGGAGAGAGCTTAGCTACCAAATAATGAACTTTTCTTGATAAAGAACCCTCAGAATTCTCCAAATCCTAGGAAACAAAGAGATGCAGCAGTGAAGGCATCAGGCAGTCAGTTATGAGGAATTCCTTCTGTGTGTCTGGGTGCTCCGAGCTGCACTAACTGCAGAAAGTTCTGGTGTCCCGGCCATGGCTGGCTGCACAGCAGGAAGAGCTTTGTCAAGAGCCTTTTCCTAAACCTGAACCACATTCCTTGAAAATTGGCTAATATAGTCACTGATTTGAAAGCCTTGAAAAATGAAACAGCAATGGAAACTACTGATTAGTTCCTTTTTGGAAAGCACCAACTATTAACTGGAAGTATTATTGGTCAAATAAATTCTGTGCCTGGAAAAAAAATTGAACTATTTAATGCATTCAAAACTTCTACTTTGAAGGCTTTCATCAAGATTTGAAATGTTGCAATGCTAAACTCACATCATAAGCATGTTCTTTTAGCCTAAGTGACCCTTGAGAAAGGGTGATACCTAAAAGTAACTTGTAGAATAACATCTTACTACACAGAGTTTCCTATGTGTACTTTTCTTTATTGTGCATTAATTGCTTCATTATTTGGGAGGCCTCTCAAACTTTGTTTGGGACACATACTATTTACACATTAATTAACTAGTTATAGTTATTTAAATTATGTATTTATCTGAGTTGAAGTAATAAAATTGTTCAAATGAGCTTTACACTTAAAGCCAATTTTAAATGAATTTTTATGTTTACATCAATGTGTTTAGTGCCCATAAGTTGCTTCCTATAACACTCACACTAGCTGAATAAATGGAAATGGTGTTTAGCATTGGTTCTGGGCTGAACTTAACTCCAGTGACATTTTCTAAAGAGTATTAAATAAATTGAACCTCCCTCCAGCTTCTGAAGAAAAAAACCTTACGTCATTCTCAACTCCCACTCATTGCCTAAAAGTCACAAGTTCTTATGAAATGGTCAGCCATAACATCCATAACAATATGCAATATATTTGCTCCAATCCCTCAGCACCAGGTTCTATCCTACACCTAGTTTTTATTTTTTTTTTTTAACTTTTTTTTTTTATTTATTTTGAGACAGGGAGAGACAGAGCATGAACAGGGGAGGGTCAGAGAGAGGGAGACACAGAATCGGAAACAGGTTCCAGGCTCCGAGCTGTCAGCACAGAGCCCGACGCGGGGCTCGAACTCACGGACTGTGAGATCATGACCTGAGCCGAAGTCGGCCGCTTAACCGACTGAGCCACCCAGGCGCCCCTACACCTAGTTTTTAAAAAGCAGAGTTAGAAGTCGAATCCTGAAAATTGAGGATAAATCCTAAACATTGTTCTGGGCAATAGAGATTCTGAACCCATAGAAACTTCCTCAAATAACATTCTGGCTTATACTTCATAGATTGATGTAACTTGATTTGTGAGAGCTGCATTCCCCCATGTTACAATCCAACCCCTAAAGAGTATTCCACTGAGAGCATGTAAGGAATTATGCCAAATCAAAACCCATTAAAGACTTAGACTATCATTTAAAGAAAATTCATTTAACTCTTACATGAACAATATTGGTGGAAAACATGAAAAAAATTATAAACACTCTGTATTCTGGTCTACTGTCAATCTTTAGGACACTTCAGTAAAAGAGAGCAACACAAGAAATTAGGGATATCACAGGGAGTGATATACTGGGAAGACCTTCAATTTTATGCCCTCCTGTATCTTAAAAGCAATGTATATATATATATATATATATATATATATATATACACACACACACACACACACACATACGTATATACATATATATACGTATATGCGTATACATATATACGTATATATGTGTGTGTATATATATACATATATACATATATATATACATACACACATATATATATATGTGTATATATATATCCAAAAGACATTTTTAACACATAACATAAAGAATTTGCTTCATTTAGAATTGGATCCTCTAGAATTGTGATTTTGTTGTGGAGGTTTTTCAAGTCTTACTTCTCTTTTAAGCCTCCCTGTTGGGATTCATTTTCCCTAAAGTGATCTCACGCCTGAAACATCAGCTTGAAGGTGTTCATCTGACTGACTTCCTTTTACCCAAGGTGTGGGATTTGTGTTTGTAATGACAACTCCCATGGGGCTCTTTTAAGCCCATTTCACATACACAGGGAAGTGACTGCATGCAAGCGACAGCACAAAGCTCTCTCTGAGCTTTGTTCCCGTGAACAAATAAGAAGACTCTCTAAGTGGGATGCCTTTGTGTGAAAGTCAGAGATGGGAGAAACTTCCCTGCTTCCCTTGGCAGACTATTTCTCACTCTCATGACACCTTACAAAAAAAAGAGAGAAGAAGAAAGACCATAATCCAGACAAGGCAGGAAGAAATTTTCAATGACTGAAACTGTTTTTCCTTCACTCAGTAATGAATTATTCATGTTAACTTGCATATCTCTAGATTTGGCACTAAGAGTGCTTAGCTTTTATAGAACTTCAAGTTTTAAAAATTCTTTATCTTATAATTACAAAATAGAAGACAATATTAGTATACAGTACGAGGTAAGAGCTCTGTTGTCAAGTAAAAACACAAATTTCACTTTTTGTATAGAGGTGAATCAAAGAGGCTGACAATCATCGCAGTGAATGAAGTTTCTCTTTGTGCCTAAATTAAAGATAAAGTGGGACAGTATTTCACTTTTTTAGCTGATTCACCTAAAGAAATTCTGTCTTGTCAAGGTGGCAATTTGTATCCAAAGCCTTTAGAAAATGATAGTTAGAAATGTTTAGTTACATGGGAAAATCTTTACAATATGTTGGAGTGTGGAAAAAAAGAAAGCCCTATATAGTGTGATCTTATTTTTAAACTCACTAATGAGATAAATTCCTGTGGTGAGGAAGGAAGCCTCTGGCTAATCAACAGTAAGGAATTAGGCCTGCTGACAACTATGTGAGTGAACTTGGGAACAGATTCTCCGACCCCCACTGAGCCTTGAGATGGCTCCAGCCCCAGACTACAGCCTGATGCAACCTCCCGAAAGCTTGGCTCTGAAAGGAGAACTCCCACATTCAAGTCCCAGTAACACTATTTACCAGCTCTGTGACCTTAGGAAGGTTAGTTAAACTTCTGGGCACCCCCCAAAACTTTTCTTGTCTGAGAACCTGAAATAAAAATATAAATGTCGTAGGGTTGTTGTGAATAACTTAACACATGTAAGCACTTAGAACAATACTTGAAAGATTATAGATGCTTGAAAAATGTCATTATTGTTATATATTATATGTAATTATTGCACATTATATTAAAAAATAACAAGTAAATGACTTTAAGGAGTTGCGTGAGTTATCTATTATTATGTAACAAATTTTCCCCAAATTTAGCAGCTTTCAAACAACAAGTGTTGATTTTTCCCCAGTTCTGAAGATCAAGGATCTAGGAGGGGTGCATCCTAGCTGGGTGCATCTGGCTCAGGGTCTCAGGAAGTTATAGTCAAGCTGTCTGATGAGGCTGCAGGCATCTCAAGGCATGATTGAGCCTGAATGCCCTTCCAGTTTTATGTCTGTAATTATTAGCAAGTCTCAGTTCCCTACTGGCTGTCAGACAGCCTCATCACTTGCACTTCTCCATGGGCTCCCTGAATGTCCTCTCTATACAGCAGACAGCTTCCCCCATGACTGGTAAGGAGAAAAAATGAGCATGCACTAGTGAATGAGTAGAAAAGCACCCCAAACAGAAGCAGCAGTCTTTTATAGCTTCATCTCAGATGTGACATCCCATCACCTTTGCCATTTGTTCTTGGTCACACAGCATCTCTGGTACAATGTGGGCAGGAACCACACCAGGGTGTGACTACCAGGAGATAGGGATTTGAGAGGCCATCTTGAAAACTGGCTTCCTCAGGGGTAGAACTAAGACCAGAGAGTGAAATTTCATTCTAAAGAGGAATTTGGAAAGTCAAAGACATCCATGGGGGAGAAGGGAAAGTGGGTGATGGGCATTGAGGAGGGCACCTGTTGGGATGAGCACTGGGTGTTGTATGTAAACTAATTTGACAGTAAATTATATTTAATATTTTTTTTAAAAAAGTCAAAGATATCTAGAGATGGAATTGTAGGCTCTTTTTCGTACTGGAGTTAAGTAGTTTTGCAAACAGTTGGCCTTGCTGGGGAAGAGAACATTCAAGCACAAAGGTGATTGGACTTGATGAATATTCAAATCTCTTCCAAGCCTGGGCTTCTAGGACTTCTTCTCTTGTGTGGTCAAGTCTAATAATAACTGGATAGTAGGCCTCTTGAGGATCCAGACCATTGTGTCCATCCAACTCTTGAAAACAAAGGAAGATCTCTATAAATGCT
The DNA here is from genome assembly GCF_028018385.1 of Neofelis nebulosa. Lineage (NCBI taxonomy): Eukaryota > Metazoa > Chordata > Mammalia > Carnivora > Felidae > Neofelis > Neofelis nebulosa. Next base: position 33,859,658 of record NC_080795.1, read on the forward strand.
TGTTCATTCAGTCTGTAGCCAACAGACATCAAATTATCAGACTGAAACAGTATGAATTTATCTGTTGTTTGTATATTTTAAATATATTTGTATCCATCCCTTTGTAATTAAATTCTTGGATTTTACTGTAGTAAGTCCGTCATATTTACTTCTGTTGAATTACTCTAGGGACTTCTCCATTTTATAAACTTTTTGAAGGTCTAAGATAGCTACAGAAATAATTTAAAAATTGAGATAACTACAAACTCATGTGATTTCAAATAAAACCTCTTGTAGGGAAAATGTGAAGTTGCTAGGAGGTAGAGAAATAAAAATTTCAAAAAGGATCCAAGATATTTAAGAGGAGAAGGGAAATGCAAATGGAATCAATGAGTACCAGTGGCACCCCAGCAGAGTAGAACATTTTCTAATATTCCGCCACTGCAGTTAGATTCTAGCTCCATATTCTTCCTGTTTGGAAAAAAAAAAAGTGCATCTCTACTGCACTTCAAATTCAACCACTTTAACCTCCCATCGGAACACAATTCTGAGATACTACCAGAGATATTGTGTTATTCCAGGCCTTGCAAGAAGCAGATTCCAAGATAGCACTAAATGTGCAAGGATTTCACTCAGCGAAATGCCTCTGGGAAAGGAAACGGGGAGGGAGCCAAAAAACAAAAAACAAAAAAACAAAAAACAAAAAAACAAAAAACCTAAAAGAGCCATTAAAAAAGGTTGAGTCCTAAAGGGTCATGCAGAAAGTCATCAGGAAATCCTTGAGCCAAAGTCATCTGAGAAGAGTCCATTGTCTCACGAAGAGGTCTGCCTTAGAATCCCCACCACATCAATGTACGGGGAGAAGGTGGCCTCTGTGCAAAGGCAGCAGTGGATTTCAAAGCGAAGAGGCTAGACCGCAGTCAGTCAAGTTCCTGGAAGTAAGGATTCTCAAGGTGCAATTTTCATGGCCGCCACAGATACCAAGTATCAACCCAATTATTATGAAAAGAAAGCAGTACTTGAATAGCTAGACAAACTATTTTCTTTTTTTCTTAATGTTTATTTTTATTTTGAGAGAGAGAGAGAGAGCACGAGCAGGGGAGGGGCAGAGAGAGAGGGAGACAGAAAGTCCCAAGCAGGTTCAGCACTGTCACTGCAAAGCCCTGGGGGTGGGTTTGATCCCATGGCCCATGAGATCATGACCTGAGCCGAAATCAAGAGTAGGATGCCTACTCAACTGAGCCACCCAAGTGCCCCTAGACAATCTGTTTTTATTTTTTTTTTTAATTTTTTTTTCAATGTTTTTTATTTATTTTTGGGACAGAGAGAGACAGAGCATGAACGGGGGAGGGGCAGACAGAGAGGGAGACACAGAATCGGAAACAGGCTCCAGGCTCCGAGCCATCAGCCCAGAGCCTGACGCGGGGCTCGAACTCACGGACCGCGAGATCGTGACCTGGCTGAAGTCGGACGCCTAACCGACTGCGCCACCCAGGCGCCCCGACAATCTGTTTTTAAATGAGTGCTCTAATAAACAAAAATCAAAACATTCATTCAAAGAATTTTTGCAAAGTTTTCATAAATATTTCAAACCCCAGTGGCTTAGAGACTGACTAAATGAAGAGACTTAAATAAATCAACATTTTATAACTATTTACTGAAACGTGCCCTGGATTTCCTCACTGCAATATGTAAGCCACACAAAACTCTCCAAAAAAGGTTAACCGGGAAAAGGACCTTGGTTCTTGACTGCCTTGTGGTTTCAAGGCATCTGCACATTGTACAAGATACTACTCATATACCTATGGTTCTCACACAAGCCTTTCTCTCCAAAGAAGTAGCTTTCTCTTCCTAGAGCGCCGTCCACTGCATTCTTGGCAATACTTTTCTCTCCAACTGTTAGTCTGTGACTGATGTTCTCGCTCCAACATTTAGGAGAAACCTGCTGTGGATTGAAATTGGAGGTCACAGTTGCCTTCCAAACATTAGTCTCAGAATGTAGGACAAAGCCCTTCTGCCCAAGAGGAGCCCGTGGTCAAGCTGAAGTCAGCTGTGAAAGCTTTCAAGACTAATTTTCTTCACTCTATTATCAACTCTTCTGGTGTCCAAATGTGTCAGGTGCTGTTTGGCTTTAGGACTAGCAGAGAACGTTTAAATCCAGATTTTATTCCTCTATTACATAATGTTTTATTTCTGAAACACTGTTTTGTTTTGTTTTTCAAGACATTGCTTCTTGGTTTACTCACTTCAATTTCCAAATACATGCTGGTGCTTTAATGAAGTAGTAAATTTCTGGGGTGGGTAGTGGGAAGATCTCAAGTTATTTAAAATTATATCACTGGTTTGTCCCGATATGTTTGTGCCTTTAAAAATGTTGAGTATAACCATCTACCAGAAAAAGAGTTCAGAGAAGAAGACTAATAAATAAAATACAGTGCTTAAAATCATTCACTAGTTCAAATATTTTTATTCTCATTTTTCTCACCTTTGATCCCAGCCATTACCAATCAGTCTTAAACTTTAAGATGCATAAAAACGACTCAGGGAGGGGTGGGCACCTGGGTGGCTCAGTCAGTTAAATACCCAACTCTCGGTCTCAGCTCAGGTCATGATCTTGTGGTTCATACGTTTGAGTCCCAGGCTGGGCTCCACACTCACCATACGGAGCTTGCTTGGGATTCTCTCTCTTTCCCTGTCTCTATGCCCCTCTCTGGCTCATGCTCTCTCTCTTAAAATAAATAAACTTAAAATAAAAAAAGGAGCTAGTTAAAATGCAAATTCCAGAACACCATTCCCCAAATTTTAGATTTACCGAGCCTGAGGAAGAGCCCAAGGATCTGCATTTTGTTTGTTTATTTATTTTGAAAGAGACAGAGAGAGAGAGAGAGAGGAGGGGAGCAGAGAGAAACAGTGAGAGAGAGAGAGAGAGAGAGAGAGAGACAGAGAGAGACAGAGAGAGAGAGAGAGACAGAGAGAGACAGACAGAGAGAATCCCAAGCAGGCTCTGTGCTACAGCAGGGCTCAAACTCACAAACTGAACCATGAGATCATGACCTGAGCCAAAATCCAGTCAGCTGCTTAACCTATGGAGTCACCCAGGCACCCCAAGAATCTACATTCAAGCACCCGATGCAAAGGGTCTACAAACCACAATGTGAAAATCCTGTTTTAGATGTTCAAATTTAAAAGTTATTAAAATGTGAACCAAAGATTCACAGGTATTTTCAGTGCTATAACTCATAAATGGCAAAACTGACCACCTAAACAGCCAATTCATGGACCCCAAATGCCTCACTTCCAGGGAAATAGGAATATGAGGTAGTCACAGGGAGAAAAAGAGAGAGAGAGATTTGTGTCTGGCAAGCTCTGAAAGGTTTAGACAGGCAGAGGAATATCGTGTAGTTATCACTGCAAAGGAGTTGCTTTACTGATCTTTTCATGTTACGTTTACTTTTGCTGTTTTTTTTAAATTTTTTTAATATTTATTTTTGGGAGACAGAAAGAGACAGAGCATGAGCAGGGGAGGAGCAGACAGAGAGGGAGACACAGAATCCTAATCAGGCTCCAGGCTCTGAGATGTCAGAACAGAGCTTGACGTGGGGCTCGAACCCATAAACCCCGAGATCATGACCTGAGCTTGAAGTCGGACACTTAACCAACCGAGCCATCCAGACGCCCCTGTTTACTTTTGTTGTTTTTCAATTTCAGAAGTAATACACGCTTAGTGCAAAATTTTTGAAAACAACAAAAATGCTGATTATTATGAAACTTTATAGATGTATATAAATGCCATTCATTTCCATGTTTATATCCTCTTAGTTATTAAAAATATCATTGTGTATGTAATGCAATGTAACATTTTTCTGCCTGCCAGTATCCTTATTTTCCCATGTCAAAAAAATATACTTATCTAAGAGATAATTTTAAATAGCTGACCAGCATTCCATCATCTACATACTCCACAATGTAAGTAAACATTCCTTTGTTATTGAATATTTAGTTCCACTGTGTGGAGACACTGGAATGTTTCACCATCATCTGCTTCAACACACAAGGTTGGGGTTTTTTTGTTTGTTTTGTTGTTTTGTTTTAAGTAAGTGCTAAGCCTGAGATCAAGAGTCACCTGCTCTGTGGACTGAGCCAGCCAGGTGCCCAATTACATAGGTATTTTAAATATTTGTGTAGAAGACTCTCAGTTTTTTCCTGTATTGTTTCTGTCTTTTGCATTGCACTCAGAAAGACCTTCTACTTTGGAAATATTCTGATGTTCAAATGCACTAATTAGGCTCAGTATTTTTCGTTAATCACCTTCTCATTTTCTACCCACCACACAGATGTGAGATCACCAAAACAAATTATATCTCAGTTCAAGAGTCATTAGAATTGACTCTCACTGCTTTAGAAGTAAAGTGAAGTGGGGAAATGATGACCTCACTCTTAAGTAAATCCCACTCACCTGAATAGTTACAACTTCCTATCTTTTGTGACTTTGCAATTCACCACTCTTCACTGAACCTAATTACCACTCCAGACCTGTAGGAGGTCCCATATTGTGTGTTATTTGGTCACCTGCTGTCTAGTGGTGTAAATAGAGAAGTATAGTGTATTTTGCCCCAGAAGAATAACTCAATTTCAGAATATAGCTCTAAGGTCAATTGGATAATAACCTCACATTTGTGTAAAATTATGAATAAGTTTATAAATTAGTTTTAAAATAGTGGGAAGAATTATAAACCTGAAGTCAGAATATCTTTGCTTTATCCCCAGTTCTGCCAGTCTTGATTTTTCATGTCTGTTTTAAATAAAAAATCCTAAACCCCTTTGAAGCTGAGTTTCCTTTTCTTTAAGAAGGCTTTTTTTTAATGTTCCTAAGTTCTGTCATTTCACTCTTTTTTAAAATTCTATTCCATGAAGCACTCTCACATCAAGAGGTTTCTTTTACAGAAAAAAAATCATTTTGAGTGTTTTTAAAAGCCATTTTGTAATAATTTTTAAGAGAATTTGGTGAACTGAACAATCTTAAAAACAAAACCAAACAAAACCTAGGGGCACCTAGGTGGCTCAGTGGGTTAAGTGTCCGACTTTGGCTCAGGTCATGGTCTCATAGTTCTTGAGTTCGAACCCTGCATCAAGTTCACTACTGTCAGTACGGGGCTTACTACAGATCCTTTGTCCCTGCCCCTCACTCATGCTCTCTCTCTCAAAAATAAACAAGTATTTTTTTTTTAATCTTGGGAATGCAAACTGGTGCAGCCACTCTGGAAAACAGTAGGGAGGTTCCTCAAAAAGTTAAAAATAGAACTACCCTACAACTCAGCAATTGCACTGCTAGATATTTATCCAAAGGATACAGGAGTGCTGATTAAAAGGGACACATACACCCCAATGTTTATAGAACCACTATCAACAATAGCCAAATATGGAAAGAGCCCAAATGTCCATCGATGGATGAATGGATAAGGAAGATGTGGTATGTATACACATACACACACACACACACACACACACACACACAATGGAATATTACTCAGTGATCAAAAAGAATAAAACCTTGCCATTTGCAACAACATGGATGGAACTAGAGTGTATTATGTTAAGTGAAATAAGTCAGTCAGAGAAAGACAAATATCAGATGATTTCACTCATATGAGGAATTTAAGACGCAAAACAGATGAACATAAGGAAAGGGAAGCAAAACTAATATAAAAACAGGGAGGGGGACAAAACATAAGAGATTCTTAAATACAGAGAATAAACTGAGGGTTGCTGGTGGGGTGTTGGGGGGTGGGAAATGGGCTAAATGGGCATTAAAGAGGGCACTTGATGGGTTGAGCACTGGGTGTTATATGTAAGTGATGAATCACTAAATTCTATTCCTGAAATCACTATTACACTATATGTTAACTAACTTGGATTTAAATTTTTTTTTAAAAATTTAATTTAAAAAACCCTATTAGGGTGCCTGGGTGGCTCCATCGGTTAAGCATCTGACTCTTAGATTCAGCTTAAGTCGTGATCCCATGACTTGTAAGTTCAAGCCCCACATCAGGCTCCATGCTGACAGTGTGGAGCCTGCTTAGGATTCTCTCTCCCTCTCTCTCTGCCCCTACCCTACTCACTCTGTCTCTCTATCTCAAAAATAAATAAATTTTTAAAAATAAAAAAAAAACTATCTTGCTGAAATAGAACTAGTGGGTTTGAGTTCTATGGAAGAATCTTTTTCTTTACTAAGAAATAGATATTTTTAACACTTGGAAATATCTGAAAATTTAATGATTAGCCTCCAAAAGCCATGAGTTCCTCCCTTTTCTGCAGTTGATGTGACATCTAAGGTCCCATCCTAATCTAACATTGTAAGGTTTGTTAGTATAAAACCTTTTCTGATTGCAGTCTTTCTTCTGTGACTTTTTTCTAGCCTCATAATAATGTAAAATAATAACCTTTCTATCTATAATAATTTACTTTTCTTAGTTCATACTTTCTCATAGAAATAGTATTCTTGTCATAATAATGCCATTTATTATTCCCAGTGGTGAATTTTCCATCATTAATTCATGTAATTACCATACAAGCTTACTGCTGTAGCAAGACAGGTCCTGGGATCTCTGCCATCAAGTTAGAAAAAAATAAAAATGGGAAGTACTTGTAGGAGAGAAGAAAACTTTATAAGGTTGTTACATTTTAGAATACATGTGAATTCAAATATATATATAATTTCTTCAAGTTAGAGATAAATCATTTATTTAATAGTGCAATACAAGTTTTATAACATTTAAAAATAATGAATGTTATAAATCAGAATTTCCCAAATGTTCCAAATACTACTACTCCAGGTTGTTAAAAGCATGAATTACCCAAAGAAATGCAGCCATTGCCCGATCAATTGTTTGAAAAATGCTGTTTTAAAGTTAATCAGCTTTGGGGTGCCTGGGTGGCTCAGTTGGTTAAACGTCTGACTTTGGATCAGGTCATGATCTCACGGTTCATGGATTCAAGCCCCAAGTCGGACTCTGTGCTGACAGTTCGGACAGAGCCTGGAGCCAGCTTCAGATTCTGTCTCCTTCTCTCTCTCTCTCTCTCTCAAAATAAATAAACATTAAAAATTTTTCAAAAAAAATAAAATAAAGTTAATCAACTTTAATCACCAAAGTACCTGTCAGAGACTTATGCTAATATGTATTTGTCCAAAATGGGATATACTTATCTCTTGCATTTCTTGAACCCATTTGCTCGCAGAGATTTTCTTCCCCTCCTTCCCCTAGAACATCTCTCAGGGATGCTGAAAACACAATGAAACCAGTTTGTGAAATAACAGATGAAAAGTTTAAAAAGTAATTTGTAGTCTAGAAAGAAGAAAAGGGCTTGCATTTATGAAGCCCAACGATGGTTTAGGGAATGGAGTAAAAGATAGATCATGGCAAGACTCCCTGCACTTAGGGAGGTGTCTAAAAGGAATCTTTTAACATAAGCAACTGGAAGTTACTTGTTTAAGTTTTGATGTGACATTTTTCAAATGAAAAATTTACAGGCGAGGTGAAGCAAATCAAAGGAAGCTTACTATAATGTTATGGTGCCCTCTTGTGGTTCAAAACCAAAATGACCCTCCCTTTGCAAAATTAATTCTGGCACCATAGTAGCAAATATTTTGGAGCTTAAATAACCTTTTTCATTGTTCACCCAAACTGTTATCAGTGGTTATCTCTTTAGAGTAGTATTAGGGGCAATTTAATCTCATATATTTCTGTAATGGTTGAAGTTTTGCAAAAAGTAGGCATTGCTTTGGTGAGCAGAAAACAATAAGAACAAAATATAAAAATGTAAGAGGAAATGATCATCTTTCTCAGGTAATTTTTCAGAATATAGAATTTAGATTAAAGTACTAGTTAATGTCCTTAATCTTTTGAAACAAATAGCCATCCCAAGATTTTGAAGTTTTTAATTTGCAGAGTTACACCTATGTAAATATTGTATCTGGAATTATGAGTGATGATTGATTTTTGTTCTTTTCTAATTCAGCTAAAAACTTTTGCCACAGAACAGATTTTGTGATGAGAAATCAAATATGGTCACTGAAGAACAATGAGATATTATGAAGGAAGACACATACTATATTAGGTCCAGGTTAAATTAGTATATGAAAGCAAAAATATTATTTTGTTAAAGTACAAAAGGTGAACCATTAGGGCGAATAGCACATTGCAAATCACTGACAGAAAAGGTTTCATAGCCATCCAACACCTGAAATACTTTTGGTTTTCTCCCCAGGAAGAAGAAAATATTAAAATACCCTTGAAACTTTGAATTCTACAAAATCAATAAAGTATAGACAGTCTCACATCTAATCTCAAACATAAAGGATCCTTCTCGCTGAAGTAGCCCAGAAAGTCAGTGATTCTGATGACAGTTCACAAATTCTCCTGTTTCTAAGAAGCAAGTTAAACCAAAAGTGTACTTTGGCTGGGTAACCTGATAGCTGTTCTGAATCAATGTCAAGGGAGCAATCTTGGTTTGCCTGCAGCCTGTCTGTTCTGAATTCAGTCACATGCTTTCTGTTTTTTCTCAGCGTAATCCACTCTAATCAAGTTGAGATTCTTGAAGAACATACACAGGAGTTCAGTTCATGTGGCTTTAAAACTCATTTTTTTCAGGATAATGTTTTTCTTGGAAAGACATGGGAGGTTTGTTTTGTTTTGACAGGCTCTAATTAGAAACGCTGAAGTACTGGAAGGGAATGTTAAGGAAAGGTAATGGCAAACCCATCTACAAAAGTACTGCCTCTACTGAGCACACCTGCTCTTAGAAATCCCCCAACCCCTGGGTATTGACCTTAGCTTCCAGTGAACAGTGTGGGGCCTTCACATCACCTGCCGCACTGCCCACTACATTGAAGAAATTTTGCCTTTTTCTGAACACACGTTAAGAACTGCAATGTTAAACCAAAGCTTTTGGGAGAAATGGCTGATTGCAGGTCTGGGCAAAAATTGTACAAAATGAGCATGGACCATCCTGTCATTACAGAAGGCGAGGAAGCTATCAAAGACTGCCAGAGTCGGGGCGCCTGGGTGGCGCAGTCGGTTAAGCGTCCGACTTCAGCCAGGTCACGATCTCGCGGTCCGTGAGTTCGAGCCCCGCGTTGGGCTCTGGGATGATGGCTCGGAGCCTGGAGCCTGTTTCCGATTCTGTGTCTCCCTCTCTCTCTGCCCCTCCCCCGTTCATGCTCTGTCTCTCTCTGTCCCAAAAATAAATAAAAAACGTTGAAAAAAAATTAAAAAAAAAAAAAAAAGACTGCCAGAGTTATATCAAAAGAACATGCTGACTGTGTTTAGATCCATAAATTGATAATAATATTTTTTATAACAATAAAACTCTTATTGGTTACTTTTGAAGGATGCTAGGGAACAAACACATTATTTGGAAAACTGTTAAGTAATAATTAAGCATTTATCCTGCCTTTCCATGTAAGAACTGTAAGTTAAGGTAACCAATAGTTGATATTAAAAGTTTCTTTTTTATAGACATAATCTAGCTAATAAATGAAGAAGGAATTGATAAACTAAAAAATAATCATTTTGTTGCTCCAAATGAAATAGTAGACCTAGGTGGTAATACAAATGGCTGCTGACTTCTTTAAAAGGTAAGAGACAGGGGGTGCCTGGGTGGCTCAGTCGGTTGGGCCTCTGACTTCGGCTCAGGTCATGATCTCATGGTCCATGAGTTCAAGCCCATCGTCGGGCTCTGTGCTGACAGCTGAAAGCCTGGAGCCTGCTTCGGATTCTGTGTCTGCCTCTCTCTCTGCCCCTCCCCTGCTCGCACTTTATCTCTCTCTCTCTCTCTCTCTCTCTCTCTCTCTCTTTCTCAAAAATACGTAAGCATTCAAAAAAAAAAAAAAATGAGAGACAGACGTTACATGCATCCTGATGGAAATAGTCCATATTGTTGTGAGTGTTCTTACAAAAATATCTAACATAAAAGTGATCTAACTTCCAGATCTGCCAATTTATAGAAATTACAGGAGACAGAGCAACAAGTTAAATGACACCTCAGAGGCAATCACCAAATTCCTAACTGTGGAAAACTCTACAAAACATGCCACCCAGCCTCTTGTTTTCTTCTTTTTTTCAATGTTTATTCATTTTTTTGAGAAAGAGAGACACAGAGCACCAGTGGGGGAGGGGCAGAGAGAGGTGGAGACACAGAATCCAAAACAGGCTCTAGCTCTGAGCCCCACAGAGCCCGATGTGGGGCTTTAACACATGAACCATGAGATCATGACCTGAGCCGAAGTCAGATGTTTAACCGACTGAGCCACCAAAGCACCACATGACCCAGTTTCTTAAAGACAAAATAGCACTAGTGGGAGTGAAGGTATACCTAGAAGAAAGTTGAGAGACATATAAACCAATTGTAATGTCTCCCCATTCAAACGAACCAAATGTTAAAAAAAAAAAAATACTGAGAAAATTTTAACAGTGATATTTAATATTAAAATAACTTCAGTATTATAATAGAATTATAATAATATTGTAAAAGAGTCCTTATCTTTTAGAGATACTAAAATTTGTGAATAAAATAATATGATATTTGGGGTTTACTTAAAAATAATCCAGGGTTAGAAGGAAGTGGACAAGGTTATAGATCAAGGAGTGATAAACTATAGCCCAGAGGCCAAATCTGGCCCACCACTTGTTTTTGTAAATGAAGTTGTTTTTTTGTTTTTGTTTTTGTTTTTTTAACATTCAAAGTGCATCGTCTTCTATTTTTCAATGTTTATTTGTTTTTTTTGAAAGAAGGAGAGTGCTCATGTGAGCAGGGTAGGGGCAGAGAGCGAGGGAGACAGAGGAGCTGAAGCAGGCTCCAGGCTCTGAGCTGTCAACCCAGAACCCGATGCAGGGCTCAAGCTCACAAACTGTGAGATCAAGACCTGAAACGAAGTTGGATGCCTAACTGACTGAGCCACCCAGGCACCCCTGTAAATGAAGTCTTATTAGAATACAGTCATGCTCATTTATTTATGTGTAGTCTATGGTTGCTTTTCAGCAACAATGGCAGAGTTGAGTATTTGTAACAGAACAGTTTGGCCCTCAATGCCTAAAATATTTACTTTCTTGCCCTGTACAGCAAAAGCTTTCTGATAACTGGTATAGCTAAATCAAAATTGGCTATAAGTAAGTGGATTATTACTGAAACTGGGGGATGGATACATAGAGGTTATACATCATATTATGGGACATGTAATGTTTTAAAATTTAAACAAACAAACCAGTATATTGTGGTTGGTTTTAGGAAAAAGTTTTGACTTGGCCTTTGACTTTATCATTGAGGATGGCATCCTGGTTCCACTCGAGGGTGCATCTTACCCAACACTCTGCCTCTAAAGACACTCCCAGGGACTGTTCAGAAGTGGGTATGGCTGTCTACCTTGAGAACTACCTCAGAGGCCTTAACAAGGCCTTGACCTGCCTCAGTCAGCTTCATCAAAACATCCAGAAGATTGTCCATGGGAAGCAGCCTGGATGGATCTCCTTTGCTTACTCACTATCCTTTGAAGAACCTACTACATCTAGAAAGAAACTTTTTGTTTTCAGGATAACAGACACTGTACCTCTCCAAGAAGTATCTCTATTTCTTAGAAAAACAAGTTGATCTTTCAATGCTATGAAGATAATGACACTTGGAGGCTCTTAAAATTGACAGAAAGTCACAATAAATCCTATATACCTTATAGATAAGCATACACACATGTATGTATCATGCTGCAAAACCCACAAAATAAACTCATTCCTCAAATACACTTACCAAATACAGGCTTTCCTAGAGAAACACACAGTTAACAACTTTCAGAGCAAGCTCGGTCATTTTAGAAGTCCAATTCTGGTTCCTCCAGCAAGCACCTATTGACCATCTGCTCCTCTCACGGTGTGTTGCTAAGCAGTTGAGAGACAGAAAGATGCATGAAACACTGTTCTTGGGCTGAAGGATCTAGTGTTAACAGATTAGGATTATAGTGGTTTGTAGTATAGGAGAGAGAGAAGCCATTGCAGTAGTTTCTTTTATTACATACTTAGCACACATGCCTACATGTGTTAAGCATTCTAAGCATTTTATATCATTTAATCTTTACAATAAACTATGAAGTAAGTGTTACTGTCCTCATTCTACACACTGGTACTTAGAGAGGAAATAACTTAAACCCACAGTCTGTCATACTCCAAGCTGCTCTCCTAAACATCATTGGTAGTTTAAACACTGAAATGAACATTTTTATTTTGTTTGCACCATGGAGACGCATTTATAAAGAAGCTCCAACTACATGTCACTGTACTGGGTTTCCTCTCATCTCTCATGAGTTGGATCTCATCTTTGACCACCTTGAGCAGGAATGAGACATTTTTGTTTATGCCAAGTGTGAAGGACAATGTGAAAATTCTGCGAATTTTGTAATCGCAGAAGAAGTTGGTATGTATCATTTTTTAAATTGTTTTGTGGTCTTTTAACAATTTTTTAAAAGTAACCTTTATACCCAACATGGGGCTAACTCACCACCTCAAGATCAAGAGTCCCATGCTCTACAGACTAAGCCAGCCAGGAGCCCTGGTATCTATCATTTTAAAGAAACACTGGGCCCTCCTCCGTTCATGCTCTGTCTCTCTCTGTCTCAAAAATAAATAAACATTAAAAAAATTTTAAAAAATGGGGCGCCTGGGTGGCTCAGTCAGTTAAGCGTCCGACTTCGGCTCAGGTCATGATCTCACAGTCTGTGAGTTCAAGCCCTGTGTCTGGCTCTGTGCTGACAGCTCAGAGCCTGGAGCCTGTTTCAGATTCTGTGTCTCCCTCTCTCTCTGACCCTACCCTGTTCATGCTCTGTCTCTGTCTCAAAAATAAATAAACGTTAAAAAAAAATTAAAGAAACACTGGAACTTGGCTTGAGAGACTAAGAGAAAAATTACCAGGTGTACTCACAACTGCAAAGAAAAGACCTCCCCTCCCCCCCCCCCCCCCACCGTTCCTGGAACCAGCCAGGGCGTGCCCAGTTGTGGTCTGACCTAAAGGCGGGAACCAATCAAGTTCTGCTGAGTGGTTTGAAAAAAAGGCGGAAACCAATCAAGTTCTGCTGAGTGTTCAAATTTAAATGTCAACCAATAACAGCTCTGTAACCGCAAAAAAAAAAAATCCCTAACTTGTTTGTGCCTGTCTATAAAAGAAGCTGTAAGACCCTCACTCGGGGCCTCTTAGCGTCACCGGCAACGAGTGTGCGGAGGACTGGGTTCAAACCTGGAATAAATGACCCTTGCCGCTTGGCTTTGACTCTGGACTCTGGTGGATTGTTTTCGGGGGGTCTCTCCAATCGGGGCATATCATTTGGGGGCTCGTCCGGGATCCCCCCCAAACCCACCAGACCCCAAGTCAATGGGTCGTCCCTGAGACCGATCGGTAAGTGAGCCGGCTCTGTCCGTTTCTGTTTGTCTGTTTGTTTCTGGCTCTCCCGCGCGGGATCTGTATCAGTGACTGACACAGCCCTGGCGGATGCACTATAGGGCAGTTGGTCGGGTCCAGTAGGAGACGTCCACTGGCACCCGTCTGGGGCACCTTTTTGGGCCCATCGGAATTTTTCTGTTCGGGTGGCAGACACTCAAAACGTGCTAGCGATCTAAGTGTTGTGTTCTCTATTCTATAACTTTTAAGTGTTAAACTCCTTCTCTTTCACAGGTGACCTGGCCTGGCCCAGCCAGAAATCCTCATAACTTTACTGTTTCTCCTTTTAATCCTTTCCTCCACCTCCAGGATACAGATGGGCCAATCTCAAAGCACTCCTCTTTCTCTCCTCGTTGCTAACTTCAGGGATGTTAGAACCAGAGGACAGAATTTGAGTTTAGACATCCGGCGGGGAAAATTAATAGCCCTCTGCCACTCTGAATGGCCAACCTTCGGCGTTGGATGGCCAACCAAAGGAACTTTCTGCCTCCCTATAATTGCTAAGGTGAAATCAAAGATTTTTCTACCGGGTCGCGAGGGACACCCGGATCAGATTCCCTACATTCTTGTATGGCGGAATTTAGTGGAAAATCCACCCCCTTGGTAGGCCCCCTTCCTATCCTCGGGAACGTGTAAGGTCCTTGCCATGCGGCCTGCAGATCCCCCAAAATCAAGGATGCCAGCCGTGCCCTTGTATACCATATTGCCCGATAGGACCTACTATCCCTAGACCCTCCACCCTATCATCCCCCTCCCCTCGTACCCCAGGCCCTGCCCGCAGCAGCCGCCCCACCAGTCGCCCCGCTAGTTGCCCCCCCAGGGGAACCGGGAGGACGGGAAGCGGCAGCTGCGCCGGAACCAGGAGGACAGGAGGCAGCAGCCGCGCCGGGCCCCATTGAAAACGAAACCAACCTCGAGGGGCCAGCCAGCGGAACCCGTGGGCGCACCCAGCGTGAGCCAAACCCTCGGCTCCCCGACTCCACTGTGGCCCTACCCATGCGGGAAATAGGGCCCCCTGATGAAGAAGGCAACCCCCGACTCCAGTATTGGCCCTTTTCCACCAGTGACCTTTACAACTGGAAAACACAGAACGCTCGATTCTCTGATAACTCTAAAGACCTAATAGCTCTTTTAGACAGTGTCATGTTCACCCACCAGCCCACCTGGGACTGTCAGCAGCTCCTCCGCATCCTGTTCACTACAGAGGAGCGAGAGAGGATCCAATTAGAAGCAAGAAAGCTGGTTCCCGGAGACGACGGTCGGCCGACATCTAACCCTGACCTCATTAATGCAGCTTTCCCCCTAACCAGACCTCCACAGGACAAATGGGACTACAACACGGCAGAAGGTAGGGGAAGGCTACTCATTTATCGCCAGACTCTGATGGCGGGTCTCCGGGCTGCAGCTCACAAGCCCACCAATTTGGCTAAGGTATATTCGGTCGTACAGGGAAAGGCAGAGAGTCCAGCTGCTTACTTAGAGAGATTAATGGAAGCCTTTAGGCAGTTTACCCCCATGGATCCAGAAGTTCCTGAGAACCAGGCTGCTGTCATTATGTCCTTTGTAAATCAAGCAGCTCCTGACATTAGAAAAAAAAAAAAAACAACAACTCCAAAGGCTAGAGGATTTAGAAGGTAAACAGATCCAGGATCTGCTCCGTATAGCACAACGGGTCTACAACAACAGGGACGCCCCAGAAGAGAGACAGATCAAGGCCACAGAGAAAATGAATAAAGTCCTGGCCGCTATAGTCCAGAAAGAACAGCCACCCCCAGAAGGCACTCAAACAACACGCCCTCCCAGGCAGCACTTAGATAAAGATCAATGCGCCTATGGTAAAGAAAAAGGCCATTGGATACGAGAATGCCTAAGAAGAAACAACCCCGCCCCAGCCAAGGGCAATGGCAGCCTAAAATAGCCCCCATACTGTTTACCCAAGATACAGAATAGGGAGGACAGGGTTCAGATCCCCTCCCCGAACCTAGGGTAACATTGCAAGTGGAGGGGACCCCGGTCCAGTTCCTAGTTGATACCGGGGCACAGCACTCAGTTCTGGTCAAGCCCCATGGCAAAGTATCTGAAAAATCATCCTGGGTACAAGGGGCCACCAGAATAAAGAAGTACCCCAGGACAACTCAGAGGACTGTGGACTTAGGAACTGGGAAGGTAACCCACTCCTTCCTGGTCATTCCCGACAGCCCCTGCCCCCTGTTGGGGAGGAATTTGCTTACCAAAATGGGGGCCCAAATTCTTTTCCAACTGGGGGGATCGCCAGCGGGGAGCGGGGGCGGGGCCACGGCTCGCCCAGCGGCGTTGCCGCAGCGTCCTGCGGGCCGCCGGGGCACGCATCCCCGGGGCACAGCCCCGCGCGACTCAGCCGTCCCGACAGGGCAAAGGGGGCCGAGAGGACTTGCAGGACCAACCATTATTGTATGAGGACACCATCTGGTTCATCGATGGAAGCAGCTTCGTTCACCAGGGACAAAGGTATGCGGGGGCGGCCGTAACTTCAGAAACCGAGGTCGTTTGGGCAGAAGCCCTACCCCCCAGAACCTCGGCCCAGAAGGCTGAACTAATAGCCTTAACCCAGGCCCTAAAGTTAGGAAGAGACAGCAAGCTAACAGTGTACACTGATAGCCGATATGCCTTCGCCACCGCTCATGTACATGGGGCGATATACAGAGAACGGGGGCTCCTCACAGCTGAAGGGAAAGACATCAAAAATAAAGAAGAGATTCTAGCCCTGCTAGCAGCCTTATGGGAACCCAAAAAGCTAGCGATTGTGCATTGCCCAGGACACCAGAAGACAACTGACCCAGTTTCCCGGGGCAACAATTTGGCCGATCAGACTGCAAAAAACATAGCTCGGCCCCAGCGCAATTGCTGACCCTACAGCTGCCAGACCCCGGACCCTGGGAATTGCCCCCCAGCCCTGAGTATTCAGAAAGCGACATTCAATGGATGAGTAAACTTCCTATGACCCGAATCAAAGATGGCTGGTGGAGAGACTCCAAAAGCAGCATTATACTCCCAGATAAACTAGGATGGCAAGTTCTAGAGCGGATCCATCGCAGCACCCACTTAGGTTCCCGGCGAATGTTGGACTTACTGAGACAGACTGGACTAAAAATCAGAAATGTCTCTGATAAGGTCGATCAAGTAGTCACTAAATATACAGTGTGCCAACCCAACAATGCGAGTAGCAATCCTCAGACAACAGGGGTAAGACAAAGAGGGAGCAGACCGGGGACCTATTGGGAAGTAGATTTCACTGAGGTAAAACCAGGAAAATATGGATATAAGTATTTGCTAGTTTTTGTAGATACCTTTTCAGGATGGACTGAAGCCTTTCCAACCAAGAATGAAATGGCGCAGATTGTAGCCAAAAAGATCCTAGAAGAAATCCTGCCCAGGTATGGTTTTCCAGTAATGATAGGGTCAGACAATGGGCCTGCATTTGTCTCTAAGGTAAGTCAGGGACTGGATTCCATACTTGGGGCTGATTGGAAATTACATTGTGCATACCGACCCCAAAGCTCAGGACAGGTAGAGAGAATGAACAGAACATTAAAGGAGACCCTAACCAAATTGACCATGGAGACTGGCACTAATTGGGTGGTCCTTCTCCCCTATGCTCTGTTCAGGGTGCATAATTCCCCATACAAACTGGGACTCACACGCTATGAAATAATACATGGTAGACCACCCCCATCATCCCTAACCTAAAAGATAACCTTGTCAAAGCTGAGAACGATAATAGTCTTGAATTCTTGTTCTCCCTACAAGCCTTGCAGAGGGTCCATGAAGATGTATGGCCCAAATTAAAGGAACTCTGTGAGACTGGACCCCCGCCTATTCCACATCAATTCCGGCCAGGGGATTGGGTCCTCGTCAAACGTCATTGGCAGGGAACTCTGGAGCCCAGGTGGAAAGGACCCTTCCAGGTCATCCTGACAACGCCTACTGCCATCAAAGTAGACAGAATCACCACCTGGATCCATTTCGCCCACACCAAACCAGTGGACCCGTTCTCAGACCTCATCGGACCTTCAAAGACAACCTGGACTGTTGATCGGACTAAGGACAATCCTTTAAAATTGACCCTACGCCGCCAACGGACTGAACCGTAACTATGGTACTTGCCCTCTTCTTGATTGTTCTGCAAATTCTGTCTGTAAATCCAAACCCCCACAACCCCTATAATTTGACATGGGAAATTACTAATTTAGAGACTCATGAAGTCTACAACAAAACCCTAGGAATTGCCCCATTAAATACCTGGTGGCCAGATTTATATTTTAATTTAGAAAAAATTAGTCCATTAGAAGAAAGGGAAGGAGGTAAATGGAGGCAACTGCAAAGGAGGGTATCAATAAGTAGAAATGGATTTTATGCATGTCCAGGATTTAGGACAGGGGCGATGAGGCGCACATGTGGAGGGTTTGAAACCCTCTATTGCGCAGTGTGGAATTGCGTCACCTCCAATGAGGGGAAGGGAAGTGGGAAGTAAAACCCCAATTTATTGAAATGTCCTATGTCCAACCATGTACCCACACCAGGTATGATGAAAACTGTAACCTTATTCGTGTAAGATTTACAGAGGAGGGGAAAAAGGACAGGCGGTGAGTCTCAGGACTCACTTGGGGACTCTACTTATATCAATATCCCCTCTTGGGACTGCCATTCAAATAAAATTAAAAGTCTCCCCTCTTGTACAACCGGTGGGGCCAAATCAGGTATTAGAAAAAAGAAAAAAAAAAAAAAGAGACGAGCCTATCCCCAGGCAGATCCCCACTACTCCCTCCAGCAGGACCCCCGTCCTTATCCCAGGAGTAAAAGCACAAGCTGTCCGAGAAAATCAGAACCCAGAAGGCATAGATTCCCTATGGAAATTGCTAACAGCAGCGTATGTGGCCTTAAACCGATTGGACCCTGAGGCAACAAGGGCCTGCTGGCTATGTTATGATATAAAACCCCCCTTCTACGAAGCCATAGGTCTCGCTGCCCCTTTTTCACAGTCAGGAGAAGAGTCGCCAGCAGCTTGCAAGTGGAATCGAAAGGGCCCCGGCCTCACACTGCAAGCGGTCACTGGCAATGGGACTTGTATAGGAAAGGTCCCCTCTAGCCATATCCAGCTCTGTGCCCCGACTAATTACTCTATGGATGAATCTAAATGGATAATTCCAGCTCCTAACAGTTGGTGGATTTGTTCTAAGACAGCACTCACCCCATGTGTTAGCAGAGATATTTTTAATTCGTCACCCGAATATTGTATCATGGTATTAATATTTCCAAAGGTTATTTACCACCGAGAAAATGTTGTATATGATCTGTGGACAGAAGGGACAGAAGCAAGAGAGTCAATAAGAACAAAACGGGAACCCTTTACGGCCATAACCTTGGCCACCTTATTTGGCCTAGGTACCATAGGGGCAAGAACAGGGATCTCATCACTAGCCATCCAGCACCGAGGGTTCAGTAGCCTAAGGGCAGCCATTGATGAGGATATAGCCAGACTTGAGGACTCAATCTCGCACCTCAAAAAATCTCTGACCTTCCTTTCTGAAGTAGTCCTACAGAACCGAAGGGGACTAGATCTAGTCTTCTCCAACAGGGAGGTTTATGTGCAGCCTTAAGAGAAGAATGTTGTTTTTATGCTGACCACACCCTAGTAGTCCGAGAGTCCATGGCTAAAGTTAGAGAAGGCCTGGCCAAATGGAGGCGTGAACGAGAACAACAACAAGGCTGGTTTGAGTCTTGGTTCAATCAGTCCCCATGGCTAGCTACCCTGCTTTCTGCTCTAGCTGGGCCCCTTATACTCCTCCTTCTCCTCCTCACCTTCGGGCCTTATATTATTAATAAACTAGTTGCCTTTATCAAAGACCGAGTTAACACGATCCAACTGATGGTCCTTAGGACCCAATACCAACCCGTCATTACCGAAACATTAGAGTCAGTCAGACACATAAGATCCAAGATTGGCTCTTAAGGCACCAAAGAGAGGGGGAAATGAGAGACTAAGAGAAAAATTACCAGGTGTACTCACAACTGCAAAGAAAAGACCCCCCCCCCCCCCACCCTGCCGCCGTTCCCGGAACCAGCCAGGGCATGCCCAGTTGTGGTCTGACCTAAAGGCGGGAACCAATCAAGTTCTGCTGAGTGGTTTGAAATAAAGGCAGGAACCAATCAAGTTCTGCTGAGTGTTCAAATTTAAATGTCAACCAATAACAGCTCTGTAACCGCAAAAAAAAATCCCTAACTTGTTTGTGCCTGTCTATAAAAGAAGCTGTAAGATCCTCGCTCGGGGCCTCTTAGCGTCACCGGCAACGAGTGTGCGGAGGACCGGGTTCAAAACTGGAATAAACGACCCTTGCCGCTTGGCTTTGACTTTGGACTCTGGTGGATTGTTTTCGGGGGGTCTCTCGAATCGGGGCATATCAGGTTCTACATATAAATGTAAAAGATAACAAATTAAAAAGTCTTTTTGCACACACACACACAATACTCTTTTTTGAGCACGTTGACATCAAGGCTAGCTCTGGGCAAAACTCTGAGGATTGTGAGTTATACTTCGAATGTTTAATAACAGCTTTCCCCCCAAAATGTGTGTATATGTTTATTATAAATTTTATAGTATTAAGGATATGTACCACCCAATTTACAAATAACAATAAAATAATACTCCAAATTGTAAATTCCATATAGTCCATTGATTTTCACAAAATGATTTCATTGATCTTTGTTCAATTCTACTCTCTGTAGCCAAACTTTGGTTGCCATTGACAAATAAGTGTAGTTCCAACATTAATGGTGGTTGACATTTTTATTTACATTAAAGATTAGGATGAAACAAGAAAACAGTACATCAGAACTTCACTTGTTCCTCATTACGTGAGTGCCATCTTTGCTACACTGGATAATAGTTTTTGAATAATGAAAAACGATTTCTTCAAATTTTGCAGTTCACATTGTAATGGCTATAGATACCACATACTTTTAAGTTTAATTTGCACGGTTAACATTTTCTCCATCATTTTCTCAAGTCTGGACAAATGACCAACAATAATAAATAAAGCCCTGATTTGTACCATTTGCCTATTTCCATAGTATAAACACTCTCACCATGGTCAAATTCAAGCTACAATTAGGACATCATTAAACCTTTACTTAAAAAGGTAAGCATAGGAGCACACGATTATACAGAATATCTACCACATATATACAATAGACATAACCTCAAGTGCATTCATAGTAGTAATATGCTAACATGTCCAGGGAATGATGAGTTTGTTTTATAATTTATTTAATTGTAAGTTTGTATTGAATTGAACTGTATAAAATTACTGATATGCAACCATATATATATATTTTTGATCTACACAAGTTGTAAGTTCAAATGATTCAACCTAAAATGTACTCAGGTAGTTTGGGGATGGTGGAATTATTGGGGGGAGGGTTGGATAATGATGATGGTGATAAAAAGAACCTCTATTTACTGAATACTGTGCTAACTCAAGTTTGGCTCTCTGATTTTCAATAACTAAAGCGGAATTTCTTGTGATTCAATCTTATCTAGCTTCTCCCAGTTTGAACATACTGAGACAGAGATCAGGAAATTTCTGGCACTTTAAATTCAATTAAGAATTTGACACAATATATATGTGAAAGTGAAATACTATCTATGTAAAATAGTGTTCAGGATATTTGACACAATTTTTGAGCTAAGTATAGGAGAGAACAAACACTCCTTTTTGGAGCATGAAACTCAATAATTAAGTCCTGGCTTAATTAACTACTTACTGTATTATGAACTGTACATTTTGAACTGCCTCATGGATTCTGAGATCTGGTTTCTTATCTGTGATTTGGGTAATAATACTATCTGCCTGATTTATATGTTCTAGTAATCATGAGATTTAAATGGGAAAAAGAAAATAAAGAGCACCTTATAAACGGTCCAATTTTATAAAGGTAGTGGCTTATTATAGAATCACAGCTCTGTGTATTTGTCTCCAGGATTGTTTTCTGGGCTCGGATCCCAGACAAGGGGCTAGGGGAAGGGGGGGAGGTGGGGTGGGGGGAAAACAGCTATCAGGCTTTGCTATGCGAAGACATTACTAAACATTTGTTTTACAGTAAACAACTGCATTGCTGAATTAGCTTCTCAGGATCCTTCAAACTGCCTGCTCACACCTGATCTATTTACAAAATTTAATTTTTAAAAGAGAAAAAAAGCCCTCTCCTCTTTCTGCCCCTTACCCACTTGTGTTCTTTCTTTCTCTCTCTCTCTCTCTCAAAAAAGAAAGAAAGAAAGAAGAAAAAAAAAGAAAAAAAGCCCTCTCTTTCTTCATATTAATAATCTTCAAGAAATTGAGGACAAATGTAATTTACAACTGAAAGCTCACAGGCTCCGAGGGAGGGAGGAATGTTTACCAAACATTCAGGTGTTTCAGGCCTTCCAGTGGCACAGCTGGGAGGGGGACCCTCCCTTTGGGAGGGATAGAGCAGAGCCCTGACCCTCCCTGTCTCCTACTCTCCATGGTTTGCTTCCAGGGTTTACTCGAGTTATCCAGCTGATTCACTGTTGCTGTGAAAACAGGGCTGAGCAGGCTATTGAAAGCCACAGAAACCAGAAGAAACTAGTCATGAAAACCCTGACTATCAGCTGACAGATTTCTTCCTGAGAACTCATAATTGAGCATTTTTTTCCAGACTAGAGCAAATCTTCAGGAGCTGACCAGGATCCGGAGCTGTTTCAGCCCAACTTGGCTCTGATCCCTTTGGTCATGCTGGAGCGTGCCGAGTTCTACTTTAACGTGGACCATGGCTACCTGGAAGGCCTGGTGCGAGGGTGCAAGGCCAGCCTGTTGACCCAGCAGGACTACATAAACCTGGTCCAGTGCGAGACCCTGGAAGGTAAGAGCTGCTCTTCTCACCATGTAAAAAGGGGAAAAGGGAATGACACCTCCCATTGGGAGCTTAAAGAACCGACTGTGTTCCCATGGCCTGAGAGTCCAGAAAGGTTTTTATTCCCAGGGTCCAGACTTCAGGGGTCCATGAACTTGGAGGAGGAAAAAAAAAAAACAAAACAACTCCATCTTTATTTCCAATTTTCTGTAAGTGAAATTTAGCATTTCCTTTCATTATGAATGTAGGCAACAATCAGTGGTTAGTGCTTTGTCACCAATAGAAAGTCAGTATTTTCATATCCCCATACAATTCTTGCAGATACTTTGAAATATCATTTATATTTTCACAATTTTGCACTTATACTAGGTATTACACTTTTTAATCTTGATATTTAATGTCTTAGTAAGTAAGTATGTTTTACACATTTTAAAACATCTTGATAACTGTATTTTAACATCTTTTGTTCACTTGTAATCTTATGTATTTTCATCCTACATATTTATAAATAATATTTGGAGAAGGACTCAGCAAACTGCCCAGGGACAAATGCCCTCCCCACCCCCCAACAAAATGCTAAGAAACTTGGTTTAGAGAGTTTTATTCTATACCTAGTTTATTAGTATAAATTGGTATGAGAGTTTATTTCAGGTTTTTACCTTTAACTGAAGCTTAAGAAAAAAGTCAAGAGATGAGCAAGTGGTGAGGCTAACCCTGGATTCAAAAGTACTGACTTTGACCTCTCCAGGGGCTAGGTAGGTGCCCTAAGGCTCAAAACCTGAGCCTCAGTGTCTTCATTTGTAAAATACGATGGTAAAGCCTGCTTTGCCTGCTTTGTTTGGAGAAATAAATGAGATAATACATGAGAAATGTGTTAGAAACTGAAGCACTAGGTAAATGAAAATGATCTTGTTTTAAGCACTTTATTGAGGTGTGACTGACATGCAAGAAACTGTACATATTTAATGTATACAACCTGATGAGATTAGCGGTAGGTATACATCCATGAAATCACCACAATCTATGCCATAAGTCAACCATTACCTCCAAAACTTTCTTCCTGCCTGTTATTATTTGTGTGTGTGTGTGGGGGGGTACTACAGGCTCTATGCTATACAGATTTCTAGGACTTACTTATCTTGTGTTTCCAAAACTTTGCACCCTTTGACTGATACCTCCCCATTTTCCCCTTTCCTCTGGAAATTATCTTTAAGCTACAATACTTTCAAAACTTTCCCAAAGATTTTCATCTATGAAACATTATTTTTATTATAAAAACAACTACACTAGTTCATTTTGAAATGTACTTATAAAATCAACACACGTCAATAATAAGGTGCTTTAAAACTTCCAGATATTTCTAGAAAAAGCAAGAAAGCAATAAGGATCAAAACTGCTAGGAAGGGTATTGAAAGCAAAACAAAACAAAAAACCTGAAGGTGACTTTGCTGAGTCTGAGGGTCCTACGTCACTTGTTTGTAATTCTGACCAGTTAAAGCCAGAGTTAAGGTGGAGCTGCCCAAGTTGAGATTAACCTACTCCTTTCATTAGCAATGGAGACAGCTAGAAAAATCTTTCAGATGATAAATAATTCTGTAGGCTACGTATAATTACAATATAATCCCAAACCATAAATCACTTCAGCATATTAGGAGTTTGGTGACTGAAGAATGTTAATCATGTACAGAAACTCTGCATAAATATTGTGATAATTTTGTGTAGTGACTGACAGTCACTATACACTTATCGTGGTGAGCATTTTGTAATGTATATCATTGGGTTGTTTTGTTTTGTTTTTTAAAGTTTATTTATTTTTGAGAGAGAGAGAGACCAGGAGCAGGGGCAGAGAGAGAGAGAGGGAGAGAGAGAATCCCAAGCTGGTTCTACACTGTCAGTGCAGAGTCCAACACGAGTCTTGAACCCACAAACTGTGAGATCATGACCTGAGCCCAAATCAAGAGTCAGATGCTTAACCAACGGAGCCACCCAGGTACCCCGATAATTGTTGAATCACTGTGTTGTACACCTGAAATTAATATAATGTATGTCAACTATACTTGAATAAAAAAAGAAAATGTGCTTAAGTTGAAGTAGAAAAAGTGAATGAACACAAGGCAGAATGAGTGTTTCTAACAGAAGCCACTTCAATGAATTCTTTTTAGTTTTCAATCAAGCTTTTACTTTTTTAAGATTATTTATTTATCTATTTTAAGTAATCTCTACACCCAAAGTGGGGCCTAAACTCATGACCCCAAGATCAAGAGTCACACGCTCCTCTGACTGAGCCAGCCAAATGCCCCAGTCCAACTTTTAAATAAGCTAAAAAATGCAAATTTTAACACAAACAATACAAAAAATACCTAAAATATGATACAAAACCAGATTTAGCCAGCTCACTAAAGAATTCAGAAAGAAATCACCATCAGCTTTAATTTGGGAGGAAAAAATGGGTTTCGGACCCTTTCGAAGATCTAGAGAATGACTCTTCTTAGAAAAACACACCCAGGTAAATGCACACAGAATTTTCCATGTAATATCAGGGGTCCTGGGCCACCCAAAGCCATCCTTACACCCTGGTTAAGAGATCCTGTCACATCCATCAACACTTTGTTGTTCTTTTATCTCAGGTTTCTATCTTTCTTTCCTCTTAATATATTTTTTTAACCACTCATTTCATAACTATGTTTGAATCTGTGTGCCAATCTGTTTGGAGACCCCCAGGAGTGTCAAGTGTGGGTCATTAAACTACGGGTTATACTGGCTGCTGAGAAAATAAATCTAAATAAGGATTTCATGTCTGCAGTTAACAGTTGAGGATGCTCAGGCTTAGAATGCCTCTGTCTAATCTGACACTCTTGTCAGGGATGGAGTATAGACATATCCACAACTCTTTTTCCACTAAAATGTCTGTGCCTCCTGAGCACGAATTAAAGATAAATGATTATGCCTATGTTGATGTCAGCTCCTTTTTGATATGGATAATAATAAGGTCTGCCCTACCTGATTATTTCATAGGACGTTGGGAAATAAATAACTTGGGAAAAGCAATGCAGCTGTTGTATCTGCAAATACACTGAGAGAAACCGAGCCATCTTCTGAGTTGATGAAGAGTTGAAGAGAAGGGTGCCTGGTGGGCTCAGTCAGTAGAGCACGTAACTCTTGATCTTGGAGTTGTAAGTTCGAGCCCTACAATGGATGTAGAGATCACTTAAAAATAAAATCTTAAAAAAAAGAGTTGAAGAAAAAAAAATCAAGGGCATTTATCAGGATCAATGTTAAGGACTTAAGGATTTCTGTTTACATTTGCACAAAATCTGCACTGTACCAATACGGGGGAAGAAGAGTGGATAAAACTGTCATTGTGGTACTATGTGCTGACACAGACACTTTCTGTAAAAGAAGAGCTAATTTGGCAGAGGTTAAATTTGCCTTTAGTGTTATCAAGTCCTCTAGACTTCAAGAGTGTTCTGACATCAACAAATTGTTTTACACTTACTTAGAATATAAGGTTTCAGGTAAATTTAGAAGAGAAAATGAACATTGTCTAGAAAAACTTTGAAAAGTCCTAGAATTCATAATTGTGCTTAACTGCATATATAATTGTGCTAGTGTGACCAGAAATACTCATCTGTTCCAAGGTTTGCCCCTGACTAACAGTGACCTGAATCAGTTGCTAGGACACTCTGTGACTCTGCTGTTCCCAGAGATAGAAGGGGGAAGCTAGTTCACATGGCCTATCCCATTGGTAGTGCTGGAAGGCTGTACTACGTGGAAACTTTGAAGTCTTTAAAAGTGACTTTGCAGAAAAATAATAAAGTCAAAGTGGCATAAAATGTTCTTTTAAAGAATTAACATTTTGCGGGGGCATCTGGGTGGCTCAGTTAAGCTTCTGACTTCGGCTCTGGTCATGATCTCCTGGTCTGTGAGTTCGAGCCCCATGTCAGTCTGTGCTGACAGCTCAGGGACTAGAGCCTGCTTCAGATTCAGTGTCTCCTTCTCTCTCTGCCCCTCCCTGTCTCTCACTCTGTCTCTCTTTCAAAAATAAATAAACATTTTTAAAAATTTAAAGAATTAACACTTTTTAAAAAATTAAGACTTTTTTTTTTTAGAGCAGCTTTTAAGTTAATAGCAAAATTGAGAGGAAATTTTAAAGATTTCCCATATGCCTCCTGCCTGCATCCACTCACAGCTTCATCTGTTGTCCACATTCCCTACAGTAGCCTGTTATAATTGATGAACCTACAATGACACATCATAATCACGGAGAGTCCATAGTTTGCATCAGGGTTCACTCTTGTTGTTATACATTCTATGGGTTTGGACAAATATATTGACATGTATCCATCATTATAGTATACAAAGTATTTTCATTGCCCTAAGAATCCTCTGCTCCACCTGTTCATTCCTCTCCCCCATCCCACTTCTGGCAACTGGGAATCTTTTTTGCTCTCTTGTAGTTTTCCCTTTTCCAGAATGTGATATAGTTAGAATTATACAGTAAGTAGCCTTTTCAGATTGGCTTCTTTCACTTAGTAACATGAATTTAAGTTTTCTCCATGTCTTATCATGGCAACACTGCTATTTTCGTCAGAATTTTTTATTTTTTTAATTTTTAACTTTATTTGTTTTGAGAGAGTGCAAGTGGGGGAGGGGCAGAGAGACAGAGGGACAGAGAGATCCCAAGCAGGCTCCGCACCCCCACTGCAGAGCTCAATGTGGAGCTCGAACTCACAAGCTGTGAGATCATGACCCGAGCCGAAGTTGCACACCTAACCAACTGAGCCACCCGGGTGTCCCTCATTAGAATATTTTTTTTTTAAACGTTTTATTTATTTTTGAGACAGAGAGAGACAGAGCATAAACGGAG
Organism: Neofelis nebulosa; assembly: GCF_028018385.1. NCBI lineage: Eukaryota > Metazoa > Chordata > Mammalia > Carnivora > Felidae > Neofelis > Neofelis nebulosa. Next base: position 33,886,884 of record NC_080795.1, read on the forward strand.
CAGGGGCAGAGAGAGAGAGACACACAGAATCGGAAGCAGGCTCCAGGCTCTGAGCCATCATCCCAGAGCCCAACGCGGGGCTCGAACTCACGGACCACGAGATCGTGACCTGAGCTGAAGTCGGACGCTTAACCGACTGAGCCACCCAGGCGCCCCTCATTAGAATTTTTTAAATTACAAGTAAGACTTTTGCAAATATTCTTTCCTCTTCAAAAATGACAAGTTGGTAAAATTAATATTTTAGATCTCTAGAATTTAGTAATTCATATTTTCTAAAATTTTTGGTGAAAAGTGTCCACTGGCTCTCTGAATTAAACTTTTTCCTTTTTTGAAAAGTAATTTTTTGAAAGGGAATGAGGAAAGTTGATTATATCTCACCGTTTAGAGGACATGACCTTCATTCCTTTCCAATAAAAATTAATTTAACAACAACATATTAAACATTTCTGGCTAGAGTCAAGGAAGTAAAATTAAATAAGATACAGTCCCTTCTCTAAAAGGGCTTCCACTCTGGTGAATAAAAATACTGAAAAAAAAAGATCTTTAAGGGGGCCATTGGGCAGTAACTATCAAAATTCCAAGTGCATATACACTTGGCCTGAGATTTCATATCGCATTGTTTAGAATAGCAAAAGATGGAAACAAATCAAATGTCCATCTGCAGGGAACTAATTAAACAAATTATGTAACATTCACATCACAGAATATTCTGCAGCTATTAAAAAAAAAAAGCATGAGGACACTCTCTTAAGAGAACTGATACAAAAAGATCACCAAGATCTATTAAGGGAGGAAAGCAAGGGGAAGAATTATGTGTGGCATAGTACTCTTTAGTAAAAAGGCAGACAAATTTAAAAATATTTTTTCTATATGATGGTCTAGATACAAAGAAACTGAAAGGATATAACAGAAACTAAGAATAGTTTCTGGGAATGAGTGGGCGGGTGGTGGATGACAAGAATGGGTGACCTTTTACTTTTTACCTGTATTTATACCTACTATCTATTTTTAAACATATATATATATATATATATATATATATGTATATGACTTAGTTCAAAAGGCTTTCTTCATGCTCCCTTAAATATTATTTGTGCCTCTAATTATAGCACTTTTTTCACCTTGTATTAAAAGTGCATCCAATACCTTCACTTTCCTGTTCAAAAATAGTTCAATGGTTTTCACCATACAGGATAAACTTCACCCTTGGCTCAAAAGACTGGAGCAGTCTTGCTGATCTCTACCTTGTAAGCATTTCCTCAAAATCCTTCTACCTTTTGTAAAGCTATTCCTTCAGTCACAGATTCCATTCTCTATCCTGTTTGCCTGGAGAACAGTCATTCCTCTTTAAAGTCTCCACTCTGAGTTACTTCCTCTGTAAATTTTTTCCTCCTGTACCCCTATTGGAGTACAATTGACAATCCTTAACTTTGTACTCTATTATGCCTTGTAACAGTCCTAATTCTGTGACACTTGCATAGATGCGTCATGCTGAGGGAGGACATTTGTCTCACTTTATCTTCTAGCTCCCTGAATTAGCACAGTTAAGGGCTTAACTCATAATTGAATAATGAATCTAACTCCTCCTATATTCTAAGCTTCTTAAGGGCAGAGCCTATCAATATGTGAGGCCGCTGAGGTGTCAATTAAATAGGTGGGCAGGATCCTTTCACAATGTATATGTGTATCAGATGTACACTTTATTGTTTTTTAAAGTTTATTCATTTTGACACAGAGACGGTGTGAGTGGGGGAGGGGCAGAGAGAGAGGAAGGGAGAATTCCATGCTGCCAGTGCAGAGCCCCACACAGGGCTGAAACTCACGAAACCACAAGATCATGATCTGAGCTGAAACCAAGAGTGTGACACTTAACCGACTGAGCCACTCAGGTGCCCTATTAAATGTACATTTTAAATACTTTAAAGTTTGCCAGACGCCTGAGTGGCTCAGTCAGTTGAGCTTCCGATTTTTGATTTCAGCTCAGGTCATGATCCCAGGGTCATGGGATTGAGCCCTGAGTGTGGAGATTTCTTATAATTCTCTCTCTCTCTCTCCCTTTGCTCTCTCCCGCTTACACACACTCTCTCTCTAAAATAAATATCTTACAGTTTTATTTGTCAGTTGTACTTCAATAAAGCTGAAATTTTAAAAAGAAATTTAAAAAAAAATTTTTTTTAAAAAAGGGACAGAAACTATATAATTTTCTGTCCAAGTTCTCTAGCCTAAGGCTGTGTTTTGTACCTTGTAAGAATCTGAAAATTCACATTAGAAATATCTACATGTTTGGGTTCAAGTCCTAGCACTTCCACTTTCTGGTTCTAGGATATTAAGCCAGCTGCTTAACTTTTAGCATGGTGTTTTCTTATCTGATACTTAGATGGTATCTCCCTGGCCTAATCCTAAGTCATCAGGAGCATCAGAAATTCCTGAAAATGTTTTGTAAACTGCATATCATAAGAATTCCTGGGAAATCATAAGCACCTCCCTGAACTGTAGTGTATACACAACAAGAATCAGTTTCCCCTCTTTTGCTAGACTTTTGAATTCCTGAAATAATTCTTCCCATCTCATGGTTATGATTAATGGTATTTAGTATATGGTTCTATGTAGCTGATTCTGTTCTTCAGAGAGCACCAGTTTGTTTGGAAACATTCATTCTGGTGAATAAGAATCAAAATGTGGAGTTTCAACCTTGGTAACATGGAATTGTATAATGAAGTGCTATATTGGTCCTGAGTTTGTTTTTTAATTTTTAATTTTTTTTTTTTTAATTTACATCCAAATTAGTTAGCATATAGTGCAACAATGATTTCAGGAGTAGATTCCTTAATGCCCCTTACCCATTGAGCCCATCCCCCCTCCCACACTCCCTCCAGTAACCCTCTGCTTGGTCTCCATATTTATGAGTCTCTTATGTTTTATGCCCCTCCCTGTTTTTATATTATTTTTGTTTCCCTTCCCTTATGTTCATCTGTTTTGTCTCTTAAAGTTCTCATATGAGTGAAGTAGTATGACATTTTTCTTTCTCTGACTGACTAATTTCACTTAGCATAATACCCTCCAGTTCTATCCACATAGTTGCAAATGGCAAGATTTCATTCTGTTTGATTGCCAAGTAATACTCCATTGTATATATACATACCATATCTTCTTTATCCATTCATCCATCGATGGACATTTGGGCTCTTTTCATATTTGGCTATTGTTGATAGTGCTGCTATAAACATGGGGGTGCATGTGTCCTTTCGAAACAGCATACCTGTATCCCTAGGATAAATACCTAGTAGTGCAATTGCTGGGTCGTAGGGTAGTTCTATTTTTAGTTTTTTGAGGAACCTCCATACTGTTTTCCAGAGTGGCTGCACCAGCCTGAATTCCCATGGTCCTAAGTTTTTAATCACAAATTAAATCTGCTAATATTTGAAGTTCATCTATGCAATAAAAATTCTATTAGATGATGTGGAGAAATGATATAAAATAAGATATTATTCATTCCCTAAACACTATCTAGCTGAAAGGATATCATAAATAAGTAAAAACAATTAAAATTTAAAAATACAAAAACAGTTGAAACCTATAAATAGCAGATACACTCAAAAGTGAAACAGATCTTCATGGCTATAGGCTAGGAAAATGCCAGTGAGATGCAGGGAAGCAGTTTTGAGATGGTTGGGCACTGGGCCCCAGCAGGGAAAATTAATAAAATACAGATTCCTGTATTTAATAAAAGCATATAGGTGAAGAGTAAACCAGTTTGGCTGCAATACTAGAATACCTAGAGAAAAGGCCAGAATTTAGACTGGGAAAAATTTTGAAGGACCTTGGAGGTCTGATTATGGAGCTTTAGAAAAACTAATGAGGACAAGAGACATGTCTGAATCTTCAGTCAAATACTTGCAAGCATAGAAAACATGAACATGTTATTTCTCTGAGCCTCAGTTTCTTCATCTATGAAATGGGAAATTTTGGTAAGGCTGAGAGTTGATGTCCATTAAAACCATTCTGTCAGTGGCAAAACACTACAAATATTATGAAGGTCATTCTTAATCTCCCTACAACTTTCAGTGACTCCAAGATTCATATAGGAGTCACTATTACAAAATCAAAATAATTATTAGTAAAGATTAAATTTGAGGCAGGGAGTACATGAGGAGGAAATGAACTTGGGAGAATCAATTTAAGAGCTCACCACAGTAATCTTGATGTCATGTGGCCATTCTAAACCAGGGGCACACAGAGTGGAAACCAGAGAGGACATTAAGGAACAATAGAGGGGATTTGGAGTAAGAAAGTACCAGAGAGGATTTGAAGTTTTATCACCGGAAGAATGGAAGTATATTAACAAAAATGGAGGGAGGAGTTCTGGTTTTATAGATACTGATATATACAAATTAAAATCTGAGTAATTATAAGATGTGATGGCTGATGCCAATATATTGGCTGAGAATAGTCTGATTTAGAGAATAAAAACCAAAGTCTTCAGCGAAATGAATCAAATTATTTTTGAAATAGGTGGTAAAAGTGAGAAGAAAAAAGATAATATTAAGTAGTAGTTCCTATATGCTGGCTCTTCACCTACATCATCTTGTCTAATCCCCACAACAACCTAAAAGTACGAATTCTATATCCATTTTGCAGATGAAGAAATTCAAAAAGGTCAGATAACTTTTGTAAGTTCAGCTTCAGCAGGGTGCAGGGAAAAGGCAGGGGACTGCTCAAGGATAGCACCTTTTCCAGGTACCTCTTGAAGGTGCTTCCTTGGCATAAAACTTACCTGAGGGGGGGCCTGGGTGGCTCAGTTGGTTAAGCCTCCGACTTTGGCTCAGGTTGTGATTTCACAGCTTGAGTTGGAGCCCCGCGTTGGCCTTGTTGCTGACAGCTCAGAACCTGGATTCTGTCTCCCTCTCTCTCTGCCCCTCTGTCACTTGCTCTCTCTCTCTCTCTGATATAAATATATAAATAGAGATAAACATTAAACAATTTTTATAATGAATAAATAAATAAATAAATAAATAAAACCTACCTGCAGTGTGAAAGGTCTGGACATTCACTTTTATAGAGAGCCCCAAATGGGAAACAGCACAGGAAAAAAAAAAAAAATTACCCTTCTCTAAAAATGATCTGCTCACAAGCTAATAGAAGATAATCATAATGTCCCAGATCATTATCCTGTCTCAGTAGCCAAGTGACCTCAGATAATTCCCTGAACCCAGTGACTGCAACCCACAGAAGACCCATTTTTACACTACAACCTGTACGCACACATATGTATATGCTACTCGGTGTTATATACTCTGATATTTGTTACAACAGCCTAATCGAATCCTTTTATTCTTTGCTGTTTGGGACCTATTAAACTGATTTAGTTGGTAGTGATCCCAGTTTGGAAAACATTCCATTGCCTCATTTGAATAAAAAAGAGAAATGTCACTTGCCACATTACTTCTCCGGATAAAAAAGCAGTGTAATTTTCCAGTCTGCTCTGTGGGTGGTTCCATTGTTTTCTAGTGGCTTGGGAGGTTCAGCACCATACTCTTTTCAAAAATCACTCAAATTAATGTGTTAAATGCTTTCAGTTCCTGCAGCTAAGAAGCCTGTTTATTCCAAATTTATTTGACCACAAAGTCCTTTTTATCACAAACCTATTTAAATAAGCACTTGGGGAAATGCAGAGAAAAAATTATGTTGAACCCATTTTGAAAACTATAAAACTACATGCATTGTTGACCTTATTGGCAGTCAATCATCATCTCAGAGCAAACGGTTCAGATCCTGAGATTTTCTTAGTATCTGAATGCAAGTGTCCCTTGGATTGTTTTCATGCTGGGAAAAAAAGGTTCCTTCTATTTCATTTGCCTCTCCACTGACCACAATATTACAAGATTCCTATGGGGTCTGAAACACTTGAGACGTTGAATTTCAGGATCTCACTGGCAGCTGAAAGGTTTGGAAGTTATTTTGCTTAGAAGAAACATATGCCACATGAGCAAAATATCATGGTTTTGAAAGAAATAACATTTGTGTTTCTTCTGTTGGCAAATATTCCTCAGTGCTGAGAATACAAACTGTCAAATTGTATAAAAATCTGAACTGCTAGAATAAAAGCCAAATAAGACATGGCAAAAAAAGGTGGGGGGGTATAATTTTTAAAAATTAAGTTAATTAAATAGGTAATTGAGCAAATGAATTCTGCTGTCAGGTAAAGAATATTTCCAGTGCATAATATACTCCAGATACTAAGGAAGAGTGCCTGCCCTCTGAATCTCAGATATGTTAAGAATCACTTGAGTGCCTAATTGCAAACCCACTGTCTCATCAGCTCCCAGAGCAATCAATTCATAGCCCACTGTGGCTCCCTCTTATCCTCAGGATGAAGGATACCATTCAAGCCTTTCTTGGGACATCCCCTGCTTACTTCTCTGGCTTCATTTCTTACCTCTCCTCTCCCACTTAATGCTTCAGCAATCACCTGACATTCAAAAACATGGCCATTTACAAGACACCTAGTATGGTCTTCTGGAAATGATGTTGGATTTTAAGATAAGTAGATCCATCTCCTAATTCAAGCCTTACTACTATCTGACTCCACCATTTAGCCCCAATGAGACTCGATTTCTTCATCTATAATAAAAGGGTATTATTGATGACTGCCCATTCCACCTTCCATAGCCATGGTAAACATCACTAATAAAGTTCTCTTTTCCATCAAGCTGAGATGGAGTCTTAGTATCCTTCTCTACAGTTTTCTGAGCAGCTATTTCCAAATGACTACAACTGGCTAAGGTAAACTTAGAAGTAGGTGGTTGTTAATGTTCTTTTCAGCTGTGTTAAATAATTCTAGATTTTTTAGGTAACTGAAATTCTTCTGTTGTATCAGAATATCTGTATTAACATTGAATTTTGTATTGCTTTAGAGAGTAACACTCAAGGCTGTATCATATAAATACCTTATGTTAAGGTCTAATAAGATAATTTAATATACATTTATCATAAAGTCACAATAAACTCAATTAACATTGTAAAAGCTAGATATGCATATTCAAATTTTAATCTGATTTGAGGTTTCATTTAATTTCAGATGTGAAAATTCATCTCCAGACCACTGATTATGGCAACTTCTTGGCTAATCAAACAAATCCTCTTACTGTTTCCAAAATTGACACGGAGATGAGGAAAAAGCTGTGCAGAGAATTTGAATATTTCCGGAATCATTCCCTGGAACCTCTGAGCACATTTTTTACATACATGACGTAAGTGGTAGCAGGAAGCCCTATTTTTTTTAAATTTTTTTTTTAACGTTTATTTATTTTTGAGATGGGAGAGACAGCATGGACAGGGGAGGGTCAGAGAGAGAGGGAGACACAGAATCTGAAACAGGCTCCAGGCTCTGAGCTGTCAGCACAGAGCCTGACGTGGGGCTCAAACTCACGGACTGTGAGATCATGACCTGAGCCACCCAGGCGCCCCAGGAAGCCCTATTAATCCCCACTGTGATTGTGCAAACGACCCTCAACAGTTATAGGTGGGGAACTAGGCTGGCATGAGGCTTAAAACCTTTTCTCGTTTGTAAGTTTGAAAAAATTCAAATTTTAGCAACTGATAAGCTCACAGAGCCACATATTCACTGTTAGAAAACAGATTTATTTATAAACATGATGATGTAGATGGTGGTGGCCCCCACATGAAGCAGTATTTTCAGGGGCACCTGCCTGGCTCGGCCAGTAGAGCATGTGACTCCTGATCTTAGGGTCATGAGTTCACGCCCCACGTTGGATGTAAAGCTTAGTTTAAAAAAAAAAAAAAAAAAAGGCAGTGTTTTCAGTTTTCATTTTAAAAAGTGATAAGTGGTGCTGATGTTGAAGGATTGTGGCTGCTGGCACTGAAGGTAAATACATATGACATTTTTGGATCACTTGTCAGGGTGGAGCTGAAATATCACAAATTGATGTTAAGGCCACATCTACCCTTTTCTGATTCCCCTTGCAACAGCAAAAGTAGCTCCCATCATAGTTATATGTATTTTATTTCTGTCATTTTCCATCACCAGTAGCTCCAATCTTTCATTGTGAAGGCCTTTCATTCTAAAAAAAAATGTCTGAATTTCCACACAATAATAAATTGTACTTTTATTAACCAGTTAATAAACTATAGACAGTGCTCCAAACTTTGGGCCTCTCCAGTTTTTCTAACTGACAAGCTGGGAACAAACTTCCGCAATAGATGAGCTGTTTATCATGTGTATACAATTTCATTGTAATATACAAAATTGTGAATACTAGACTGGGCCCTAGACTGGTTTACAAATGTATAAAATAAAAATGTTCCTCTATTTCACATCTCCCCTTCTTCCCTTCTCAGTTCCTTTCCCCCAAAGTAAACACTTCTCTATTTCTTATGTGTTTTCTAGAAAAATATTTACATCTGAGTATGTTTATTGGTACACACTCAACCCACCCCACTTCCACATTTCAAATTTATGCAAACGAATCACATTCCTTCTGCACTTTGTTTCCCACCTAATATTTCTCAGAAATGCCCTTGTCAACACCATTCTCTTTAAATAACTGCCTAGAAATTCACGTTTGGTATGTATCATGACCCAATTTACATCTATTAACAGAGAATAATTTTTTTCCATTGTAAAAAGTTTTGTGATTAGCTTATTACTGTGTCAGTCTGGAATTTATTTTTAAGCTAAATTTTTAGCAGTGGAAGTAGTGAATCAAAGAAATGTTCTTTTTTTTTAATTTTGGTAAATTTTGCTAAGTTGTGCTCAACAAAAGTAGCACCAATTTGCACTCCCAAAACAGTGCATGAGAAGACCTGTGGACTGACACCATTACCAACATTGAATATTATCTTTTCAGTTTTTGCCCATCCAATAGGTTACAAATTATATTTTCTGTTTTTGTTTTAATTTGTGTTTATTAGCAAAATTGAAGATCATTTTGTATTTATTAGTCATATGGGTTTTCTACCTGACCAAATCCTTTGTCCATTTTTTTTTTTATTGGAGTATCCAGCAGTTTTTGTTGATATGTAAGGGCTCTTTATAAATTAAGAAAGTTAGCACTTCATAATATATGTTGCAAAATTATTTTCTCGGGGTGAAGTAATTTTAACTTGGATAGCTTTCTTCCCTGTAGAAACACTGAAATTTTTTAATTAGCTATAATCATCAATCCTTTGATTTGTTGACTTCTGATTGTTGTATCCTGCTTAGAAAGTTTTTCTCCACTCCAAATTCATAGGTAAATTTACCTGTCTTTCATTTCATTCATTCATTGTTGTTGATGTTTCTTTTTTTTTCTTTTTAGATATTTCATTTTTTTACATTTAAAACCTTGGTTCAGGGGTGCCTGGGTGGCTCAGTCGGTTAAGCATCTGACTTCAGCTCAGGTCATCATCTTGCAGTGTGTGAGTTCAAGCCCCACATCCAGCTCTGTGCTGACAGCTCAGAGCCTGGAGCCTGCTTCAGATTCTGTGTCTCCTTCTCTCTCTGTTCCTCCCCTGCTTGCACTCTGTCTCTCCTTCTCTTCCAAAAATAAATAAACATTAAATAAATAAATAAATAAATAACCTTGGTTCATGTAGAATTTACTTTATTGTAGGGAACGAGACGAGGGATCCAGCTCAAATTGTTTTTAACCCAATAGCTGTCCAGCTGTTCCTATACCATGTCTATAAATAAGCAAGTAGAAGAAATGAGCGTGGTTTGAGGCAAGAAGTAATCGCTGATGTACCTGAGACTTGTGGTTAGTGCCAATACACCTTGTTTGTGCAATTAGACTTCCTATCACTGCTGTAGGTTAGGATTTTATTTATAGGCAAGACCCCAAATGCTGATTTTTTTAAGGATCCACAAACACACAGCTAGTCAGAGATGACTATTAGGTGTGAACTTGGATCTGACTCAGTGCAAAGCCCAAGAACTTTCTTTGGGAAGGGTTCTCGGAAGCCTTCCCAGAGGGTCTGACATTGCTGCTGAACCTGGAAATGGGGTAGAATTTGGGGATGAGGGAGAAGGCTGAACATCTGGGGTTGAAGCATGTAGATGGGAGGGGCGCTGCATGTATGTTGAATCAGGTCAGTTTGGGCAGGAGTAGGCTGTGCCAAAAGGGGAGGAAAGAATGGGGAAGGGAGGTTAGAGAAGTAAGTTCCAGACAAAGTATGCACACTCTTCAGTGGCAGGCTAAGGAAATTGGGCTTTATCACAGAGGAGAGTATTTTTCAATCTGCAAGATTGAAAGAGAGTATTCTTTTAACTGCAAGATTCTTCCTTAAAAAAAAAAATCTGAAGCGGCGCCTGGCTGGCTCCGCTGGTAGAGCATGTGACTCTCCATCACGGGGACGTGAGTTTGAGACCCACGTTGGGTGTGGAGCCTACTTAAGAAAAAAATAAAATAAAATATTTTTTAAATAAGAAAAATATGAAGCAGAAAATCAAAATGTAAAAGAGACAAAAGAAGAAGCCAAGTTTGTTCATAGGATTCTTACCTCCTTGCAAGGGTTGAGGTGAAGTACAAAGTGCATGGGCTTGGACTGAATCAGGTCCAGGTTCATATCTAATCTTCAGTGGCTGCCTGATAGAGATGCCTCCTGCAAATATGTCTGGCAAGGGTAGTTATGGAGACACCAGCAAAGATTCCTCGGCACAAAGACAAGATGGCCCTATCTGTGTGGAAGCAGAAATGGCAGTCAAAATACTAGACAATATTTATGGAATGTTACATATGCCAGGGCTCTGCTAAATGCTTTATAAACATTGTCTCCTTTAAACCTAACAAATCTTAGTTCTTATCATCACCACTTTAAGGATGAGGAAACTAAAATTTAAGTGCAGTAGTTTGCCTGGGTCACAGATCAAGTGGCGGAGTTATACTTTAAAATAAATGTTGGCAGTAGGCTTTGCAAACCTATTTTGCTCAGATTTTAGATGAATCAAGAAAATCTGACCCATGATAATGACAGAGGACAGTCCAATTTTAATGGAGTCAGAAACCTGCCAGGTTGAGAGACAGAGCTCATGTGACAGAAACTTGCTCAAAATATATTAGAAAGTGCTCTAGCCCTAAGAGTGACTCTGAGTCACTTGGTCAATGTTTCCTCTTATGTGATGACTCCATGATTTAGTGCTTCCTAATTATAGAATCTTAAACCTGGACAAGGCCTTAACGTTAATTAAGCAAGCATGTTTATTTCACAACAAACATGTTGATCTAGTTAAAATGTACTCTGTTTCTAAAACAAAATTACTTAAAATTCCAAGTATTTCTAGTCATTAACAATGTTTAAAAACTATGTATAAGAATATAGGTGGTCACAAAGCCCTGCATAGACTATTAATGCAAACTGGAAGTGGAGAGGTAGTTTGGGTACTATCAGTATTGTTAGTGGTGTTAGTAATGGACATGTTTTAATTTATCTACTCTCTTGGCTATAAGTTCTTTTTTTTTTAAGTTTTTATTTATTTATTTTGAGAGAGAGATACGGGGAGAGAGAGAGAGAGAGAGTGGGGGAAGGGCAGAGAGAGAAGGAGCAAGAGAATCCCAAGCAGGCTGTCCGCGCGGAGCCTGGAGCAGGGCTCGAAACTACAAATCACGAGATAATGACCAGAGCCAAAATCCAGAGTCAGACGCTCAATGGATTGAACCCCTTGGCTATAAATTCATTAAATTAGTTCTTTTAGTATCTCTATCTGTACTTCCTAGTATGTAATGGGCACTGAATATTTGTGGAATTGATATATAATTCTGTATTTAGCAGCACCTTACACAGAGCTATAAAATACTTCTAGACAACTCAGGATTTTATATTTTATATAGCACTTGAATATTGGTTATTTGCTGGCCAATATGTTAGGGATAAAAACCAGGTGTCATGCCTGAAGATACATTTTTGTATGACCAGGTGAGTGTTTAAAGTACTTTTTAAAAATATATTTAGTCGAGGCTTGCATTCTTTAATTAGCCATAGTCTCTAATACTCCCCTATCGCCTTATCATCCTCTGATCTGTCTTGTGTCTTCTCAGTCTCATTCCATGATTCGTCCCACCGCATCATGTGAGTTGCCAGGCTAGGCAGCATCCAACTGCTCTGTGCAGAATCTAGAGATGTGTTACCATAACAAGAGGTGTACATACGAAAAAAAGTACTAAAAAAAACAAAAGAGAGAGAGGGAGAGTCCTAAAACTACTTTTCTTATTTCTCTTCTAGAATGTTTTGTGAAGTCAGGTGTCTAACTAGCACCCATGAACTTCCATAAGATAATTACTTCCTATTCTATCAGGAAATGTCCAGGCCATCCTTATGGAAATATTAAGTCAACCCTAATAGAGATAGTCTAAATTTAAGTTGTTTTAATAAATACAATCCAAGCATGGCACATTTGTGTGATATAATTACTGTATATGTGAAACTTACTTTGAAAATCTGGAATGGATATTTTTAAATACTTAATAGCAGGAAGATCTGGGGGTTTTGTATACTATAATTATACACAGTTTTGTGAAACAAAAGAATGAATCCATAGCGTTTTAATGAAGAGACTATTTAATATAGGACTGGATTGTTTTATTTTTCTTCCCTCCTACTCAACGCTTTCTGGCAGCATTTCAACTTCTCATCCCTTTTGAGATTAGCCATCTCTTAAAAATAATCTTTCAGTATTCAAAATATTCCACCTCAGGGGATATAAATTTTCTGAATATAGGATGAGGAAGGAAATATGGTCTTAAGTACTTGGACTCATATTAGCCAAGAACTATAAGTTAAGGACCACACACTGATGAAATCTTTAAGGATTTCTTTATAAAGGCAATTCAAAGTTCTTGACTATCCTGATGATGTATTATAAATCTTTTACAGGCTTTGCCCTGCACTATACATTAGGAGGCTGTATACCTTGGTTTGCCTCGAGCGGTTTCTCAGGATGCAGATCTTTTACTGCTAAAACCAGGAAAGTCCTCAGCCAACCAGATGAATTGGTTGCACCATCACTCGTTAGTCACAAAATCAGTAACATAATTCTGGGTCACTTACATTTTTACATTCTAATGGAGCAAGCTGATGTGTTCACAAATGGTGAAAAAATAAGACAGAATTAAGCAACAGCTGTAATAGAGGCTTATGCATTCAACTGGAGGAGGCTAAAGGATGGAATAACTAACTTTGATTTTAAAAGATTTTGCAGTGAAAATAAAATTTGAACAAAATTTTAAAGGGGCATTAAGTTGAAAAAATAACTAGTGAGGCATGAGAAGATTTTGTATGTGGAAATAACTAGTCATCTCAGATGTGGCTGGAGTCTAGATAAGGGCTGGGAAAAGAGAGTAAAGAGCCTGGCCAGATTAAGGGCTTTGACCTTAAGTCTCTATGAGTAAAAGTCAATAAAGGAAGGCTTTTCAGAAAGGGTTCCACTATTGGCATGCTTCCTACATGCTGCTGACTGTACCCCTCACCACATGGTCACCACCTTGTAAGGTGGGGCGTATTCTGCTGAGAAGCCATGTGGAAGACCAGTTGAACACTTAGGGCTTCTCTGCCTAAGGCAATGTGACGTGGCTTTAGTTTCTCCTCTAACCGATGGTAAAGTATCTGTTCTTACTATGTGTGCAGTGTTTGTTCAATAATGGCAAACATTATTGTTATAATAGTGTTGTTATAATAACACTCCTGTTATTATGCCTATTTCCTGGGGCATCCTTAAAGGATCTTGTAACTAGCTAGTAAATACAGAAGCTAAGGTATGAAATCAGGTCACTCTCGATAGCATTCCAAAGATGTTATTTTCTCTTTTTTGTTTGTTTGTTTTTACTTTTCAGCTCTTAAACTGCCCTGAAAAGTGAGGGGACTGATCTGATGTATATTTTAGGAAGATGGTTCTGTTGGTATTGTGAAATGTGCATTGAAGGGAGAGGACTTGAAACAGAGAAAACAGAGACATATTTTAAAAGTTTATGCTGGAAATAGAGATAGTGAGGAGGGAACAGGGGTTGAACACATTTGGGAGCTAGACGTAACAGAATTTAGCATCTTGATTTTTGATAAGAAAGAGAAATTCCTGGAAATTCTAAGCTAAGGAAAAAAGAATTTGCAAGTAAGATAAAGGATTTCGGTTTTACTTTTAATCAAAAAGAACAGGAAGCCCACTGTAAATTAGAGAAAATTATATAAATAAAACACCCTTAATCTCATCATCATTTGGCATTATTTTCATATTCTTTTTTCTATACATTTTAAAAGAACTAGAATCACTCTGTAGATATAATTTTGAATCTTAATTTTTCTATGTATAGTATCAGCATTTTTTTTTCTATGTCAAAAATTTTCTTAGCATTTTTAAATGACTAAATAGCTTTCCATCTGGTCATGAACATTTTAGAAGTGCTGAGTTTTGTGTCTTCCTTACATCAAAGTCCACAAAGTATTTAATTTGTTAAATCTTGATTTCAGTAATCACCTTCCCAATGATATCATGAGATTGACCTTTTGACACCACTATGCATTTGTGATTCTGAATCTCTGGCCAGAAAAGTCCTTCTGAAATGTTAAGAACTGCAACAACTTAACGGTTTTATATCCAGGGATTCCATGTGGATGTTCAATGGCAAGCAAGTATGTGGCAAAAATGTCTCAACTGTAGCTGCTGATAAGGCTTCCAGCATTTAAACTCTCAAGCACTTTGAGAATTGAAAAACCCTGGTGCTATTTTGCAATAGCAATGCTGGATCTGTCTATAACTGAATGACACTCACTTAGTCAGCATAACATGTACTAAGTGACTGCTGTGAGTGAAGGCCTATGCTAGGTTCTAAAATTAGAGATGAATTGAATATAATCTTGTTCTCTAAACCAGTGGAACAGTTGCTTAAGGTGCAGATTCCAAGACCCTGCTTATAAAAAGTATGTTTTATTAGGCCCTGGAATGTGGTCTGTGAATCTGCACGTTTAATAAGCCCTCCAAGTGACCCTGATGCAGGTGAGAAATTCTTGTAACTAGTCGGTAGACTCTAACCTGAGTCTACAATAGAGCAGTTATGGAACCTTGAAAAGAAGTTACTTACTCATTCAAAGACTTTGTTTCCTCATCTAGAATAGTAATAATTATATACAATATAGAATTGCAAGTGTAATTTGAAAATAGGACCAGCTATGTATTTTGCAAGGCCTAGTGCAAATGAAAATACAGGGCCCTTGTTAAAAAAATGTTTAGTAATTTCAAGAGAGCAGCAGCAGAGAATTAAACCAACCGTGGCCCTGTATGACTATATAGGTCGCACGCCCATGAAACTGGATGAATGAAAAAATATATACATATTCAATATAAACATATACATGTACCCAAAAAATGCAGCTAATTTTTTGCATTAGGGTGTAATATTCACTGGTGAAAGCGAGAAAAGACTGCATAATGAAGGTGATGCCAAAGCTTAAGACTTGAAGGACGAGAGCGTGTTTGTACACGGATGTGGCTGGGAAGAGGCAAAGCGCAGCCGCAGAAACACAATACATAAAACCACTACTAATGTTGGGCTGCCGATGGCAAGTGACGTCAGCAAAATTAGTGTCTGAGGTTTAAGGATGTTAAGATATTGGATGTAAAAGAGCTTAGGATGCCATCCCTACGACACTTCTCTTTGAGTGGGAAACAAATCAGGGCCAAAAGAGACGTGTTTTTTCCTTCGCTCTTCGTCGACATTCTGGGTAGGGTAGCGACCAACCACCAGGGGCCATGACTGATCCCAGTAACCTGCTTTCCAAAGTCTTGCTCTTTCCCCAACATTTGCTGAGTAGCAGAGGTTTGAGCCTGTCTCATAACCTGGAAAGACTGAAATCCACCCTGGTACTGATCCAGATATCCATTGCCGTCCTTGTATTTTACTTTTTTGTGTTTATTTTATTTTTTTAATTGAAAAAGAAGCCTGTGCCTATGTTTTTTTTAAAGAATTTTTTATTACATTTTATTTAGTGCTCACTACAAGGCAGCACTTTTATAATTACTTTACATGTATTAAATTCATTTAATTCTCATGACAACCATATGGGTGGCACTGATATTATCCATGTTTTAGAAATAAGGAAACCAAGATTAAGTAGAGACTATATTTATGAATATATTTCCCAAAGCCCAGAGGTTTTGACTTATTTTTTTTTACTTTTTTAAAAAAAAATTTTATTATTTGTTTTAGATTTTACTTTTAGGTAATCTCTACACCCAATGTGAGGCTCAAACTTTCAACCCTAAAATCAAGAGTTGTATGCTCTACCGACTGAGCCAGCCAGCCAGGCATGCCAACCTTCATAAGTTTGATGCATAATTTCTTCTATATGAAAAAGTTTTATGTATATACATGTTTATATGTAAACAAACAAATATAAATATACATAGTTGGTTTTATTGTTTGCTTTAGAACAGTGAAATTATATATATTACCTATAAGTTATCTTTTACATAATCTAGTCAGAATTTTCTTTTTTTCAAAATTTTTTTCATTTTTTAGTTTATTTTAGAGAGAGAATGAGTGGAGTAGAGGGGCAGAGGGAGAGAGACAGAATGTTATGCAGGCTCCATGCTCAGTTCTAACACTGGGCTTGATCCCACAACTCTGGGATCATGGCCTGAGGTGAAACCAAGACTCAGATGCTCCACCAACTGAGCCACTCATGTGCCCTGAGAATTTTCTGCATAAGCACATAAGATCTATCTTATTTAAAAAAGATTTTGTATCTCACTGTGTTACATCTACCATTATTTATTTAACTACTCCCCTTTCATCCATCTACGTTGTTTCATTTCTTTGCTTTCTCAAATAATGTCTCAACAGGCATCATTGTACATATATCTTTGCTTTCCCATGCCAGAATTTCTTTAGCATGAATTCCTAGAAGTGAAATTACTTTTTCAATAGATATGCAGGTCCTAGATTTTGATAGATATTAGCAGATTGCTCTCATACTCCAACAGCATATGAAAGTTTTGTTCCTTTCCTAGTCTCTCAGATTTTTTTTTTCTTTTCTCATCAGAAGATATAAGATGCTCCAACATCTTCTGTGACTGGTTTGTTGAATATAAGAAAGATGAGATCCACCTGTTAACTGTTCTTGACCAAATGAACAGGCTATGATAAATACAACTTGTTTAACCTCTCTAACTGACAAGAAGAATCACTCCACTGGTGTTTTCCTGTGAATTACCATAGTATTTACATGCATGGCTAAAGAAGGGGTGACATAGAATAATCTCTCTAATATTATAAATCTCCTCAGTGGAAAAGTATTGAAAAAGCAAGGAATAGGCAGCTGTGACCCTAGAAAGGCAGCTCAGGGTAAGATACCAGGTAGTCAATTAAGTCCTTCACCTTTGTTTACCCAGTGACTGACGGAGTTAATGTACTTGAATGAACATAAAGAAAAACTTATTCATTGATTGAAAAAAAATCATCATTGTGTCTGTATTCTGTACAAGTATGGTTCAGGCTTCTTGGAGGCCACAAAAATGTACTGAACAAACTCCTATAACTAATAAAGATTGGTAAGAATTATCTGTAAATAATTGTATTTGAAATAAATATGTAAAATGACGTATCCAAAAGCACACAATTGAATAGGGGCAGAATTAGCACTGGAATCCAGTTCTTATGTCCTCGGATATCCAACAAATATTTGTGAATGAATGAGCTAACTATTCTTTATGTTCACCATTGATACTGCCAATATATATTGAAAATTAATTTCACCCCAAGGTAAATATAAATACAAACATTTAGAGAGAGAATCAAAATAGCTAGAGAATGGAGAATAATAGGAACATGGGCACTGATGTAGAAAAGGACAAATAAGTTTGAAGAATTTTTAAATCCTCACAGATGGGTTAGACCAAGATTGTAGAGAAGTACTAGAGAAAAGAGTCTTCTAAAGATTCCAGAGCTACCAAGAGTTTGGGAAATGCATAGTGATCAGCAGTCTTGTTCTAAAATATGCTATTATAGGCAGTGCTGACTTCTGAGCAATTTTTTACTATTTTATTTTTCTAGAAGGAAAAATTAGTGTGACAGCAAAATTAATTGCTTTTAAAAATTATTTTAATTTTCACTTCTTCTATTTAAAAAAGGGAAACTTTAGGGGAAGTAAGATTATGTTACCCAAAAGAAGTCAAATTTCAAGAAGGGGCAGATGTTTATGGGGATATTCTAAATTTCAACATTCTCTTTAGCGAGTCAGACTAAATAGCAGAACTGCCCTATGTGAAGATATGGAGTTAGCACTGGATTAAATGAATCTGGAGTAAAAGAGATGTTTCCCAATGTGATCAAGGAAAACTTCCATTTGAATATTAACACATTGGGGGCGCCTGGGGGGCTCAGTCGGTTGAGCATCCGACTTCGGCTCAGGTCATGATCTCACGGTTCATGAGTTCCAACCCCACATCGGGCTCTGTGCTGACAGCTCAGAGCCTGGAGCCTGCTTCAGATTCTGTGTCTCCCACTCTCTCTCTGCCCCTCCCCTGCTCGTGCTCTGTCTCTCTGTCTCTCAAAAATAAATAAACATTTAAAAAAATTAATACATTGGAAAATACTTCCAATAAGGCCCTATTGTCCACGTCACAATTAATATTGTCAGGCCTCTTAGCGGTGAATCAGCACATTTCATTGAGGAATTGCATTGAGGAATGAAATAACTTACAGTACACCAAGTGTATTTCAGACATCACCCAATCCTGTCTATGGACAATTACTCTTGATTATGCATTTCATGTCCCTGTCCCTGTATTCTTTGTAGGTACCAGTGTGACCTAGCAAACATCACAGTTCTGGTCACCTAAGCAGAACTGTCATCAAGAATGCTGTATCAAGTGTTGCAGATGGAAAGATACTGATTCAACCTCTTGGTAGAAAGGAATGTATGGCAATCAAGTCCTGATATCAGGATGTGGCTCTTACGATCAAGTCACAATGCTTTTAGATAATGAAACTGTTGTAATCACCACGTGCACCAAGTTACTTACTATCTAAGTGCACCCAAATGGAGAAGTTCAGACAGAGCCCTGAAGAGTCTCCAGCTAACAAAGGGATTCAGGCCTTTTTATATATAAAAGCAGTTGTCATTCATGACAGCTAGTTAATCAGAATTGTTTTCAGATTAATGATTACATTCCCAAAAAGATAAACATTAAACTGTTTGAAGTTCCAGTATCTTATAGGAAACATTGTGAAATAATGACCATGCAAGGATCATTCTAGGCTTACAATATGCAGAACAGGATGGTAACAAGTTTTATAAAACAGGTATAAATCAGATTTAATGTTTAATAAATATCCTAGCAACTAACATAATTTATGGTCTTGTGGATGTTCCAGTCTTCTAAATGACTACCTCTCAGTTGTTGTCTTTACACTGTAAAGGGGTTAATAACGTCTGAGAAAATTTTGAAAAGGTTCTATTGGCTAGAACTCAATGTGAAACTACAGAAATGTAGAAATCTCAGCCCATAAAAGAGTTTAAACATTGCAAATTTTTATACCAAAGATGATGTGGCTTATAATTTTCTGCTCCCCTTCCTCCAAAGTCTGGTTTATAGGAAATTATCTTCCTCTAAGAGTATATGACTTTGCCTTCCTTTATCTGAGGCACTCTGCTAGTGCTTTCATTTGTGTTACTAATACTAATGCCAACCATTCAAAGTTGAATAAATATTTCCATTTTAAGACTGAGAAAATGGAGCTCTTGGTAAACTGGTTTTTAAGTGACAGAGTTAGGTTCAGAATTAGGTTTCTTTGTTTCAAACCCCGGGCTCTTCTACTGGGACAACTTAAGATTTACAAAATGTCATATGTATGATTTGATTAGTTTACACAGTGACTGTATGAAGACAGTGATATTCTACCCTTTCCCACACCTTGATGCTAAGCTTCTTAAAAAGGATAGTCTAGAGTCCTCTATTTTCTCACTTGTTTACTCAAACCACTTCAGTCTTGTTGTCTATGCCACAGGGCGACCCAAACCACTCTAGCTGCTAGGTCCAGTAGGATATATTTTCAGCCTTTCATAACTTGTCCTGGTATTCAGTTGTTGATGTCCATGTCCCCTGCATTCTGTGGTCACACTTTCTCTTCGTGCTCCTTTTCCCATTTTGGCCCTTCCTCAGTCTTCCTTGCAAAGTTTTCTTACTGCCCCTTAAGAGTTTTCTTTTGCAGGGTGGGGAGGGCGGGGTTCTGTTCTATTCACTTTTCTAAAATGCACACTTTCTTTTTAATGATATTATTCACATTCATAGCTGGAGAAGTAATCAGACGCCAAGTAATAAAGAGCCTTGTGTACAATAATGAGAAATTTGTTCTTTATTCTAAAGGCAAAAGGAAGCCATTGACAGATTTTTAGGAATGAAAGTAGTGATGTTGCTGATAGCAATTACAGAAGAAAGAGAAACATTAGGGGCATTCAGGTTTTGAGATAATATGACTGTGATGTTTATGAGAAGACCAGTCAGTCATAGCCACAAAAAGGAAGTGAAAGAATATAGATCTGAGGCTGGGCAGAGGTTTTGACTAGAGCTGAAGAATAATTCCTCTAACTCACCAAATATGGCTCTACATTATCTGACCATTCAGCAACTGTTATGACAGCCCAGAATTTGGTAGTTAGCATATAAGAAATATATTTTAATTAGCTTCAAGACTCTTAAATAAGTTTGGGAACAAAAAGAGGAAAAATAAGGGTGCTTTGCTGGATCAGTCAGAGAAGCATGCAATTCTTGATCTCAGGGTCATGAGTTCTAGCCCCACCTTGGGCATAGAGATTACTAAAAAAAAAAAAAAGAGAGAGAGAGAGAGAGATAAATTTTAAAGAGAGAGAGAAAAAATAGCACTAAGACCAAAAGGAAATGTGAAAATATCATTTGCCTTTAGCTTTTTTTTTCTGAATCTAATACAGAGTCAGAGGTTTGGTTTTGGGGTACCAACTCTGCCTCTTTCTAGCAGTGTGATCTTGGACAAGATATTTAAATAAAGTGGTGGTAGTGATGGTCCTTTCAGCATTGACTCGTTGACTAGTGCGGCTTGAGTGAGAACATGCATGCACCGTCTGACACACAGTAAAAGCCTCCAAGAGGGCAGGTATTTTAAAAATTATAATTTTTACAACCTAAAATTTTTGAAATTAAGTTGTTCACTCTATCACAATTTTCGGTGACATCATGGTTTTCGTAGGTGCCAATATCAGAGTTATAGAATAAAATATTTAGGAGGGGGCTAAAATGAGGATGTTTGTCTAGACTACTAGTAAAAGAAAAGTTAACCCAACTCATCCTGGCTCTGTCACTACTTATGAACACAACTATCTAAAACATGAGAACATTGAACTAGGTGAACATCCAAGTGTCTTTAAGCTCAGAAATTACTCAAGCAATATCAGCAGTGATTTTATTCCCTACCACTATATCACTGTATGCATGGCCCTGAAGGTCTATAAAGATTAGAGTCTGGAGAATATAAACTATTTCTAGGCATGCCAATCCCCCTGCCACCCCAGAGAGCCAATGATAGTTATATACCAGCATATGTGTGATGGGGATGAGGGAGGGGACAGGAAAGAAGTCCTCTCCCTTCTGCCCCCTGCCATGGACCAAGTGCTGTGTTCTGTCTTCATTTCCTGAACAACTAGGAAAACTGTGCTACTGTTCCATCTTAGAAACAAGACCGTTTAAATAATGAGTTGAAATAAAACCAATCTCTACAGCCCTGCTCTTTGCAATATAGGGCTTAGACTATTAGCAAAAAAAAAAAAAAAAAAAAAAAAAAAAATTAAATTAAATTTTTAGATTTTTTTAAGCAAACTCTACGCCCAATGTGAGGCTCCAATTCATGACTCTGATACTACAGTCATGCTCTACCAACTAAACCAACCAGACATCCCTAAAAGAAAGTAAGTTTAACTCAATACACACATGAGCACACCTACTGCACAGGCAAAGGCTTGAGTGTTACATGTCGCCTAAATCCTTACAGCACTGACATTGGTTGCCTGTCAACGTTGGTCTAATAGTCCTCTGCAAGTTGGGAATGTTAGCAGCTCATATGCTTTTACATTACAGAGGTGCTGTGGGGAACAATTAAATGTCTGGAGCCTGCTAAGGGTTATTAAGTGCTAGCAATTCCCCTCTCAGGTAATAGTTTTTGAGCCATAAAAGGACAGTTAAATAAGCACTTCCATTTTAATATCATTTTCAAGAGATAAAAAGGAGTCTAAAATTCTATAATGTCTAAATTTAGTACTGCTGTTTGGGAGGCGAAGAAACTTTAGAGTCATGTGCCTTTTATAAAGGGATAATTGCCTGCTTCTAAACTTCTTCAGATAGAATTTTTATTGGGGTAAACTGTCAAAGCTTCACAATGAAGGAGATTCTCGTCCAGCGGGAAATGCACTCTTGCACAGGAAGTCTTGTGACCACTGCAGCCACGTTCCAGGGACAGTGCTTCTAAGAGACTTGGCTAATTTTTATTCATTTACTTTTCAAGCCTGAATTGTGGCAGGGGTTAGTCCCGTCACTGTCAAACCTGGAGAACCTCAGCTCCTCAGTTGGCTGCCCCTTCACTCTCCTGATTCAAAACCTCACCCTCTCGGCTCCCTTCTTCCTCTCACCACTGGACCACGTTCTTTTCTCTCCCATCTTAAAAAAACAAAAACCAAAATCCAAAGCCCCTTGGCCTCTGGGTTTCCATTGAACTGTCTTCCCCTTTTAAGGTCAACTTGTTGTTTGAAATCTTTTCTTTTTAAAACTTTTTACTTCCCACTCACTTTAAACACATGTGATCACATTTCTGCCACCTTCTCCCGTGTCCTTTCCACCAATAAACTCCACTGGAGGTTTTTTCACTGTGTTGCCAGATAACCACTTAATTGCTGCATCTTATGGACACTTCAGTGTCTACCTTGAGTTTCTTGTGGCCTTTGATGCTCTGACCACTTCTTCCTAGGACTTGTAGAATTCTCTTTACTGGTTTTCCCCCTCCTTTCTGGTCATTCTTTCTGAGATTCCATCGAGGTCCTCAAATGCTGAGTTTATCCAGGGTTTTCAGGGCAGAACACTATATGCACTCTAGGATGTGATCCCAACCATACCCAAGACTTATGTTTCCACTGTTAAACTATCCTCCACCCCCACAAACCCCCCTCAAATGTCTGCTCCCAGCTGTCTTCAGGACTCATATTTCTGAAGCTTACTTAGCATCTCCTCTTGGATATCTCCCGGGCATCTAAACTCATTCTGTCCAAAGCATCTGCTCCCACAACAACCTACTCTTCCTCCAATGCTCTCATCTCAATAAATGACTCCACGATCTTGTAAACCTAGAAACCTATGTGTCATTCTTGACTATCCTTGACTGCTAAAGACAGCATAACATAAAGGCTAAGAGAAAGATCCCAGAAGCAGACTGCTTTTGAGTTCCTCAGCTCTTTCATTTGTTAGCTGTGTCATCATGAGTGAGATTTTTACCATACTTGGCCCTCTGGCTCCTCATCTGTAAAACGGAGATAATCACAGTACACCTTGTTATCATGACAGTATTGTTATCATGATTAAATGATGTAACTTTTGTAAAGCACCTCACTATCTGTTTGTTTACCCTTCTCTGTTTTAATCATTATTCTACATAAATCATAACACCCCCTTCTGCTTGAAGGCATTCAGTATCTTCCATCGCCCCCCACACCCAGATTCTTCATTTTGTCTGTCAAAACCTTGCTTGTTCAGCCACAGCCCCACCTCCAGTGCCCAGCTCCAGCCAGAGAACTCCTTGTATTCTCTTCTCTGGGGCTTTTCACATACACTTCCTTCTGCTTTGAAGTGCTCTTTTCCTCAATTCCTAGCCACTGTTGCCTGGATAGCTCCTACTCATTTTGCAAGTTTCAGCTTGAATATCATTCCCTAGAAGTCCCATCCCAGGCTGTTTTGGTGCCCAGCTCTGAATCCCCTCACTACACTATAATTTGCCTAGCATCTGTGCTTGGTTACAATTTACTATAATGGATTCTTTGTCCAGTTCCTCCCTCCAACTATATTCTCTGTGAAGTAAGGGACTGTGTTTCTTTTACTTCTCAACCTCATTGCTTGCAATATCTTGGGTGCTGAGCACATGATTGAACAAGCATATGCATCCACAATATCCTGGGCAGAGCTTATATTTAGCCATGTAACCATATAGAATACGAACCTATGGGCTCTTGGGGATCTAGGGAGAAAATGGCTAGAAAGTTCACTACCTGGTCTCATAGGAGGAAAAGAATACAGAATATTTTAATTTTTAAATAAATAAACAAACATTAAATATTTTGATATTAAATTTAATGAAATTTTTTAAATTTTGAATCAATGATGGGCTTTTTTTTTTTTTTTTAACAGGCAGGAAATTGACTTTTTTTGAGAGAGAGAGAGAGAGAGAGAGAGAGAGAGAAAGAGAGGATCTTAAGCAAGCTCCACACCCAACATGGATCCCAAGGTGGGGCTCAGTCTCTTGCCTGTGATATCATGACCTGAGCCAAAATCAAGACCACTGGCCACTTAACTGACTGAGCCACCCAGGCACCCCTGATGGGCTTTACTACAGATTTAAATAGTCAGTTTTTAAGATAGAGTGAAATACTCCAGGTCTGTGTTCCTCAACTTTTTAAGACCATAGCCCACTCTGAGAAACCACACAATTTCACACTCACCCTCATACCACGTTCACCAATTACAATGTAGGGGTCATTTTCTGCAAATTTCCACCAGCCTAGGTTTTATTTAGCTTTAGTTAGTTACTACAACATTGATTTTCAAACTATGATATCCCAGAGAGTCAGATATTTTACCCCATTCACATCTCTCAAACCCCAAAGTTTAAAATAAGAAGAGACTCCTATATTTCCTTAATGAAAAAGTATATGCCTGAACTATATTTTTGTTTATTTATTTATTTATTTATTTATTTTATATTTTTATTTTTTTTACTGGTGGTATGCTTCTTATTCTCATGCAATTGATTTCTTTCTTCTAAACCAGGTGCAGTTACATGATAGACAATGTGATTCTATTGATGAACGGTGCATTGCAAAAAAAATCTGTGAAAGAAATTCTGGTGAAGTGCCACCCACTGGGCCGTTTCACAGAAATGGAAGCAGTCAACATTGCTGAGACACCTTCGGACCTCTTCAATGCTGTTCTGGTTGAAACACCATTAGGTACAAATGCATAAGCAGTTGTATAGCTGCATGTGCACATCATCATAGTCAGTAAAAAATGCACATTCAATTCATTGTTTTCTCCATGAATATAATATCATACTATACAGATTCATAGACATGGAAGGGACATTAAGGAATCATCTAGTTCAGCTCCCTCATTTTTCAGATGGCAACAAATGAAAGTAACCTTCCTAGAGTCACATAAGATCCATTTGTAGCCCAGTAGGAGCTGGGACTACCTCTCGACCTCCACACCTTTGTACTTTGTACCAGATCATAGTAAATAAATGATAGAACTTATCATTTTTCAAAAAATTAATTTTCTAACTGGGTTCTATATGATTAATTCCTTATCCTTTCCTTTTAAATTTCTGTCTAAATAAGGCTGTGTACATTTTGTTTAGAAAGTTTAGGAATGCCATTTTTCTGAGACGCTCAGGGGTGCCTGTCAAATGACCTGAAGCAATGAGGAAACAAATGCTAATTTCATTATAATGTAGCACTGATAATAGTTCTAGCATTCAAAATGCTAATGGGATAATTTTATATACATTATTGTCAGGAAACCTGGATAGTAGCAGTTCATAGCAATTCACTCTAGATCATTTGTCAAAATAGTTGCTGTTGAAAACAGAAATTTTAAAAAGAAAAAAAAATGGTGTCATTAAATGTGTGGTGCTAAGGGAGTGAAAGAAAGAGGGTAAGCCTATAATCATGGATGTTTGATTCCAGGCTCTGTCTGTTCCCAACATGGTGACTTGGGGCAATTCAGTGCATCTCAGTTTCCTCATTTTAAAAACAATAGTATCTTAGTATAACAGAGTTTTGAAAACTAAATATGACACAGTTTTAGCACAGCTCAATCCTTAGCATATAGTGAGGTTGGAAGTGATAAATATTACGATTAGATGAGGGGTAGGGGCACTTCAAAAAGTAAGGCATAAAGTGAACAGGTCCAAGGTGTTGTGAGGATCAAATACATGCAATGTTTAGTGAACAGCTTGCACTGAGTAAATGCTAAATAACTAATCACTCTCACTGTCACCATTACTGGTAGCTTTATCCAGTCTGTGGATTGCCACTCCACAGTGTCCTGGTCAGGAATGAGCACAGGATGGTATATGCAGGAAATCTTTCCATAGTTGATAATCATGCTTTTGATGAATTTATTTTGTGTGATAATTTCCACTTTTAGCTCCATTCTTTCAAGACTGCATGTCTGAAAATACCCTAGATGAACTGAATATTGAATTACTGCGCAATAAACTGTACAAGGTAAGTGTCTCCCAAAATACTACGGTTTTCTTTTTTACATAATACATCTTAACCAGAGTTCTTTATCAAAAGTTACTTTGCCCATGAGCCAACTTCTGCAATTATGAAGCTATACATGGTTGGAATACAGCTTTTACAGTCTTGGTCTTTTGGTTAAATACATACACGTCAGCTTCCCCTGAAGCAGCAAGATTCTTGAGAGGAAGTAATGCGCCCATCTTTCTCTGTATTCCCAGCTCCTTGCCTGGTGTGCCTAGAGCACAAAAGGTAGCAGCTGGATAGGTGAATGGTAGGTGGGTGGATAGATGAGCAAGATGAACCATATCCATTTTAAAACAACCAGCATATAGGAGTGCCTGGCTGGCTCAGTCAATAGAGCACGCAACTCTTGATCTCAGGGTTGTAGGTTCGAGCCCTGTGTTGGATGTAGAGACTACTTAAAAATAAAATCTTGGGGCGCCTGGGTGGCTCAGTCGGTTAAGCGGCCAACTTCGGCTCAGGTCATGATCTCGCGGTCTGTGAGTTCGAGCCCCGCGTCGGGCTCTGTGCTGACAGCTCGGAGACTGGAGCCTGTTTCAGATTCTGTGTCTCCCTCTCTCTGACCCTCCCCCGTTCATGCTCTGTCTCTCTCTGTCTCAAAAATAAATAAACGTTAAAAAAAAATTAAAAAAAAAAAATAAATAAAATAAAATAAAATCTTTAGGGGTGCCTGGGTGGCTCAGTTAGTTAAGTGACCGACTTCCGGTCAGGTCATGATCTCACAGTTCGTGAGTTCAAGCCTCGTGTCAGACTCTGCTGACAGCTCTGAGCCTGGAACCTACTTTGGATTCTGTGTCTCCCTCTCTCTGTACCCCTCCCCCACTCATGCTCTGTCTCTCTGTCAAAAATAAATAAAGATTAAGAAAAACTTAAAAAAATAAAATCTTTTAAAAAATTAAAAAAACAAAACAAAACAAAACCCAGCATACATAGTGAGCCTTGTGTCATGTAGCATCCATTTCTATCCTTAATCCTATTATAGAGTCTTTGAGTTTCACAGTTAACCTGTCCATTTACTGACAGTGTGCAGCATAAGAAGATGACCAACCCCTGGACACTACAACATAGGTACCACCTTGCATGATCTGGCCAGCTATCTGTCTATGCTGCCACCATTTGAGTAGCTCTATGTCATATGCACTGAGCAAACTCTGTCCATTTACACTCATACAACAATAGCATCTTTGGACAGACACTCTCACAGAGTAACTGAAGGAATATATACTGTCATGCCATTTACATAACTGGTTATGCTAAAACATAAGGTCCTTTCAAAAGCATTGTGTTGCAGGCAATTTTCCTCTTTATAAAGAAACTTATGGACTTAGAGCAGCCATCTTTAAGATATAGCTAACAGAAGGCACTGTTTTAAGTAAATTATAGGCATTAATTCACTTAATCCACACAGCAAAACTATGTGCTATCCCCATTCCTCATATGAGAAAACTAAGACATAGAGAGGTAAGATTTACTTGGCAGAAGTCAGTTAAATGGTAAGTGATTGAGTTGGGATTCAAACACAGTCAGTCTAACTGTACAGCCCAGACTCTGACTTTCCAATGTGTCTTCCGTGTTCAAAGCCATCCCAAACGTGTCTCCTGAGCACCAAGAGAGATTAAATGTCGGCACAGGACCAAATCTAGAATTATTTGTTGAGCTCATAAAAGAGTTTGGCACTCTTATTAGAGTACCAAACATTAATCATGTGAAATAAACCCAAGAACCATGCAAAAAAAAGTGCTTGTTAAGGAATCATAAGGTATGATAAGTACAATTTTGTTCTTTTTTAAAGCTGTGCAACATACTTCATTGTGAAAGTTTGTACCAAATTTTTAATAAAATATCGCCCTATGGGACAAGTAATTCAACCTCCATTAAAGTATTTAATAAGCCATGAAAAGCTGATCTACAAATTTCCAAAGGAAAATATCTTCATTTTATTGTTTAATGATCTTTCTTCTTTTTAAGTCTTACCTCGAGGCATTCTATAAATTCTGTAAGAATCATGGTGATGTCACAGCAGAAATCATGTGTCCCATTCTTGAGGTAAGAAAGTCCTTGAATTTCTTTGTGCCAAATAATATGCTTACACACTTTTCACTTGCATAGTCCTACTTATCTTTCTTTATCTTAGAAGCTCCTTTATCTAAAAATAAAATAAACAACATATTTTATCATATATATCATTTGATGCTTTCAGTTAAGAATGGTATTTTGCAAGTTTTCTACATTGAAAAGTTATTTTGGAATTAGAAAAGAAAAATGCTTACAAAATTTGGTCATGATTCATTTTTACGTGGTATGAATAGATTATAATTAGTTAAAAATTTGGTATACTATTAACAATTGGTGAAATACGAGTACTTGTAATAATCACTCAACTTCCCTCCAATGAGGGAACACTGGGAATCTGGGAATTCTCACAACTTGGAACCAAAGTCCACTCTGCGCCTTGTTCCTTATATAAATCCTAAAATAAAGGAAACTCAAACAACCCTCGGGCATTCCAGCTCTGGTTAGGAAGACTTTTGGGGTTAGGTGATTCACAGTTGGCATGCTCACTTAATTATCTGTCAAATGCCCCCATTGCTTTCTACCTCTCTAATTGATGCTATAAACGTCTTAATTTCCCTTTCTCATCACAGATTTCATCTGTGCTCAGAGATCCTCCTGTTCACACATGTTGATCTCAGAGATCAGAAGGATCTGGGAACATGCTGGGCATATTTTGTACTGTGTTTCATATAGATCTCTTTTTCTGGCTTCACAAGAATAACAAAATGGTGGAGGAAGAAGGCAGGTACCATTCTAGACTTAGAAAAGCCCTTTGCTTTGTCCTGTGAAACTAAGTTTTGTCTAAAGAATATCCTTAATCATTAGATTATCTGTCACAGTGACTTCATTGGTAGGTAGATTCAATAACCTGATTTCAAGAAAAGCCTGGTAATGGGGCACCTGGGTGGCTCAGTTGGTTGGGCGTCCAACTTCGGGTCAGGTCATGATCTTGCAGTTCATCAGTTTGAACCATGCATTGGGCTCTGTGCTGACAGCTCAGAGCCTGGAGCCTGCTTTGAATTCTGTGTCTTCCTCTTTTTCTGCTCCTCCCTCACTCCTGCTCTCTGTCTCTCTGTCTCTCTCTCTTTCTCAAAAATAAGCATTAAAGTTTTTTTAAAAAACATTAAAAGAAAGAAAGAAAGAAAGAAAGAAAGAAAGAAAGAAAGAAAGAAAGAAAGAAAGAGAGAAAGAGAGAAAGAAAGAAAGAAAAGCCTGGTAAGAACTGCCCTATAGCAAAAAAAGGAAAAAAACAAAAAACTTGAATAACTTCACCTGCATGTATTTTAACCTAATGTTCTGAAACTGCATATGATAAAATTAGTTCCCCTCAAAACATTTAATCTTTAAAATTTTACAGTTGAAGATACTTTGCTATCCCCTGTTGAAACTCTTCAAGCAAAAGCAGTCCTTGAAGTAAAAATTTATCACTGGAGAGCTCCAAAAATTCTTTTTTGCCTTTATCTATATTACACAGGAAGTGGGCACTGATAAATAAATAACATTTTTTTATGGCATACTAAATGTCAGAAAGTGAGCTAGTCTCTTTCAGACATTCTGAACATAAGTAATCTGCTGGCCCTAAGAAGCACTCCCCTTTCTTGTCATAAATTTTTAACTACTAGCCACACTATAAGAAGCCACATTATCCATGGCTCAAAAGTGTAATTTCAACATGGCATAATTCCTGTGGTTTAGAAACGGCTTGTGTGCTTTATACCCACAAACTATGTGCAATAAGAGCTATGGCAAAACTCAGAACATTTCAAGAGGTATACAATGACATTATCAATAGTTAACGTGTATTATGTGCCAGATGCTATCCTAAGTGCTTAATGTACATGAATTCACTTGGACTTCAAAACAGCACAACAACAACAAGATGGGAGTTTAGCATCTATTTTTCAGAAGGGGAAACTGAGGCACAAAGAAGCTAGTAACTCGCCTGATGACACACACCTAAGAAGTGGTAATGTCAGAATTTGAACTCAGGCAGCCTCTCTCTGGTTCCTCTATGTTCATCCACTATTTTACTTATACATTAAAGTTAGCATTCACAATTCTTGTATAAAAGTAAGTACTAATTCATAAGCAAGATCATACTGCATGTGGTATAAAAATCAAAAATAGATAAGAATTATGTCTCTGTAATCCTCAGTAATGCAGAAAGGACAGCATAGTAGAAGAATCCTTGTCACTGGAAGGGTTTGATCAAAATACTGTATAATACCCAGTGTTCTCATTATCCCTTCTTATACCCATGATACTACCATATTAGATTAGGTTCTTTTTTAAGCTGCGTTAAAAATAAAAGTTTGCTTGAGCCACCTGGGTGGTTTAGTGGGTTAAGTGTCTGACTTTGGCTCAGGTTGTGATCTTGCAGTTCGTGAGTTCAAGCCCCACGTTGGGCTCTGTGCTGACAGCTCAGAGCCTAGAGTCTGCTTCACATTCTGTGTCTCCCTCTCTCTCTGCCTTCCCCCTGCTCACACTTTGTCTCTCTCTCTGTCTCTCAAAAATAAATAAATGTTAAAGAAAATTTTTTAATTAAAAATAAAAAAATAAAAGTCCACTCAACTACCTTTATACATTACACTGAAGTATTAGTTACACAGAGCATGCAATTATAATGTGTCTAATGATATGATCAGAAGAGATTTTTCAGATTTATATAAATATATCAGATCATGTAATTACCTCTCATTTTACTTGTGCAACATTAGAGCACCTCAGTTATCACATTCTTCCATCTATGTTCTTATTTAATCTGGGTTGACAGGAGACTGAAAAAGACTTAATATGGTGAAAGAGAGCATTAACCTGGACTTGCATGCAAACATTTGACCTAATTACAAGCTTGTGAGTTCCTATGGGGAAAAAAAAAAAAAATTGACTTATGGTCAAGGGAAATACACTGCAATGTACTGTTTGCCTTTATGCCTTTTATTATTTGTCTTTGCTCTCCTGACAATCTATATGTTTAATGAAACAGCGAAAAACAAGCACAGATGAATAAGTTTGTTTCATCTTCCCTGGTTAGTACACATGCTAATGAGGCCGGGCTTGATTCCAGTTCACTCTTCCATTGTTGTTGACTCTTCCACCCACTGCCCCCACAAGGTATTCCTTTCCTCGAATGATGAACCGGCAAAAATGTGTGATCAGCCCAACTCCATCATGTGCAAGTGATAATGACTTTGAATAAGTCAACAGTACACTTAGTTTTTGCAACAACAACAAAAAATAAGTTATGGTTTTAAAATGAATGAGCATAAGGAACGGTGAAAGGACATAGGACATCTGGCATCCTCTATGCCACACAGGATGCCAGCCCTCTAAAAATGACAGAGAGGGCTTAAGTGAAATCTAATACCACCCCATTTACTCTTCCATAATCAGATGCTGTGTCAAACTGTCTGCTTAGGGATGGTCAAACACAGGATAGCCCTTTTACAATTCCAAGATTATAGTCCTTTTCACTAAGAAAACACACCCTCACACACAAAGAACCTCTAGATTAGAAAAGGGTGCTGAGGTAAATATACAGACTGTTATAATAAAAGGGAAACTGAAGTATAATAAGGAGTCAAAGGAAATCATACCCAATTGGAAAGGAAATAGAAGGACTTCTTGTAAAATAAAAAAAAATAATAAAAGCCATTTAATGGGACCCTTCAATGTAGGTAAGATTTCAACATGGAGAGTTCTGGAATGAAGTACACACATTGTAGGCAGAGGGAAGAAGTATTTACAAGAACAAGAAGTTGGAATGTGTGTGGTGTTTCAGATAACCAATTGTATCAACCAAAGTCCTCTCCTGGCATGGCACGCGAAGCCTTTCCTGTTCTCTTCCTAGCTACCTGTCCAGCCTTCTTCTTCTTCTTCAACTGCTTTCCCAGTGCCTGAGCCATGACCATTCCTCCACAATGTCATGCTTTAACTTCACGCGGCGTCCTCCTCCAGAACGGCCTCTGCTGCGGGGCCATCTGCAGTTCTGCTGCCCCACCCTACTTCTCTCTGGAAAATCCCAACATCTTACACAGCAATGCATGTCAATTATTTCTCAATAAAAGTGGGGGGAAACAGGAATAAAAACCAACATCTTAGAACTAGGAAGCACCCTGAAGGGCATGTGGGACAATTGGCTCTATTGTTGCTCCTCCTGCTCTAATTTTTATTTCAAGGTTTCTTATTGCCATGAAATCTCCTTCTTACATTTCTTCTCCTGTCCCTGGAAGGTCTAAACTTACTGCTAGGACTGGTGACATTCAGTGGCCAGAGGCAGCTGCCTTTGCTTCCAAATGAGGCCACTCCCTGCTTCTGGGTCACCCACGCTTTCCATGAGATCAATCAGAAGGATCAGAAGGAACTAAAGCTCACCCTCTTGATAGGAAACACCTGTTCTAACAGAAGAGTTCCAGCAAAATCTGTTGCAAGTCTAGATTCGTTAGTCAAAAGTACACTGATCAAAGGCTATTGCGGAGCAATTTATTTCAGCTATTGTGTTCGTTCAAATAACCTTGGGATACTGTTAAAATGTAAGCCCTGGATCAGGAGGGCTGGACTATGGCCTGAGACTCTGCATTTCTAACAAGCTTCCAAGTGACATCAAAGCTACTGAACCATGAAACACACCTTGAGTAGCAACATTGTAGAGAATATTATAGAAATTTGAAAATAAGAGACTCACAGACCATCCTGTTGGATTCAATGATTCAATGAAGATTCATTGAAGATTCAATGATCTTATGCACTTCCAGGCACTGGATATTAAAAATAAAAAATAAAAAGAGTGACATGATTTCCCTCAAAGATTTTACAGTGGAGTAGGAGAGAAAGAATTTCCAGATTTTAAAAGAATGCAAGTGCAGGGTGTTTCAGGAATGTAGAGTTTTGTAGCTCAAGGACACTATGATAAACTCCCATGATAAGCAGAGAGGATCCCAGAAAGGACAGACTGAGATGGAATGGTCAGAAGAGGTAGGAGAAGAACCAAGAGATAGAAGAAACATGGAGACCAAAGGAATAGTAAGAAATTTCAAGAAAAACAGAGTGGTTACAGGAAATAGGCCTGACTTGGAGCTGTTTGCTCAGTTGCCTAGTGGTGCTGAGCACAAAGGCAGGCCATGAGCATACGTGACCCACCTGAAAGATCATGAGGTCAAACCCTATCATCTTACAAGTGAGGAAACTGAGGCCGGAGAGAAAGGTAACTTGTCCTGGGCCATGTAATTCTTAGCTACTGAGTTAGATTTATTAATGTCCAACCTAGGACTTTAAAGAAGAAAACCAAAACTATTAAAGAGCAAACAAATGGTGGGGTGCCTGGGTGGCTCATCGGTTAAGCATCTGACTCTTGATTTCAGCTCAGGTCATGATCTCACTGTGTATGAGATCGAGCCCCTATCTGGCTCTGCGCTGACAGCACAGAGCCTGCTTGGGATTCTCTCTCCCTCCTTCTCTCTCTGCCCCTCCCCCACTCAGATTCTCCCTCTCTCTCTCTCTTACTCTCTCTTTCAAAATAAATAAAACATTTTTAAAAAGTATAAACAAATGGCATATAGCATAAAGTTTCATTATGTAAAAAATCCTACTGACATCAATAACCAGAAAGAGATGTTAATATTTATTTCGTGCACTTTTTGCTCCAAACACCCCCCAGGCACTTCCACTTACATTATCTTGTCCTATTCTTGAACAGACCCCAACAAGTAGGTTTATTCCCATTTTCATGGAAAGGATATTTTAGACTCTAGTGGCTTATGTGACAGAGACACATGAGTAACTAATTGCAGAGTTCCTGGGAACTAAAGTTTAGTGGGGTTTAAAGAGTCCTAACCTATTATCACTAGGTGATCCTTTTCTGGGAAGCAAAATTACTCCATTGAGACTAAGGGAATATTAATAACACATATTTGTATTAAAATTAGACATAAATCCAGAACAGAGAGCAAATCACTCTGGACATAAATTTGTCTACTTAGGGTTCTGTTTACAGCAGTTAGTACATGGTTAGATTTTGCTGATACTATGTCTTTGCAAATTCAGTTTGAGGCTGACAGACGTGCTTTTATCATCACTCTTAACTCCTTTGGCACTGAACTGAGCAAAGACGACCGGGAGACCCTCTACCCGACCTGTGGCAAGCTGTACCCTGAGGGGCTGCGCCTGTTGGCTCAAGCAGAAGACTTCGATCAGATGAGGAGAGTAGCAGACCATTATGGAGTACGTGACCACACTGGGGACCCTGAAAGCCTCATGCTATTTCATCACGTGTACTTTAGAAGTTCACACATCAAAATTACACATCTTATCTAAAGCAGTTATAATGTTTGTAAGGTAGAAAGCAATGTCATTTTGTAACTGTGTCTCCCAAAGAAATACTTGAAGTTTCTAACCCATACTAGTGGTTTTTTGTGTTTTTTTTTTTGTGTTTTTTTTTTTTTTGAGGTTCCTGCCAAGCAAGTACTTGTTTAAATCTCCAAGGAGCAGTCATTTGAGCACTTCATTTGAAGTGCTTGATAAAGCAAGTTCCCCAAGGGACTGGTGCAGTGTTCTGGATATGTGAGCTCATGTCAAAGTTATATAAAATAGCCTGACCCAGTAGTCCTTTCAAGTGCCCATTGGGGAAACAGGCTCAGGTACAGAATGTCTACCGGAAATACAAGGGAGAATATGGACATATTGGTTTATACCTTTTCAGTGGCCAGAAATAGGCACTGGAATGAAGGCTGCTATGTCCTGCCCTTAATCCACATCTAGGTTCTACACCTCATCCCCAGATTCCATTCTTTCTAATTTACAGAAACATGATTTCCTCCAGGTAACTTTTCCAGAACTGGAATGACACTCTTATCTTTTCCTATGGGTTTCTGAAGACTTCCAGAAAAGAGAAGCCAGTAAACTGCATAAAACTTTGTAGTATCTCATGTCATTGCAAGAAGCTTTTGAGCATAATATTAAATTTTGAACGTTTCCCCAATCTCCACCCCTTCCACACCTGAAATTCCATGTGAAGTTTATCAACTGCCATGCCAAAGAACCCATGAACCTGTGATGGTTAAACCTCAAGCATTCATTTAGCCTCTATAATGTGCCCAACTAGCCCTAAGAACTGAAT
The DNA here is from genome assembly GCF_028018385.1 of Neofelis nebulosa. Lineage (NCBI taxonomy): Eukaryota > Metazoa > Chordata > Mammalia > Carnivora > Felidae > Neofelis > Neofelis nebulosa. The sequence continues at coordinate 33,922,588 of NC_080795.1, forward strand.
GTAGAAAATAGCTCATCCAATGTACATTGAGAGTACAATTGCATTTGCTGCTTCTTCTAAAGACCTGAATAAGCCAATGGCTAGAATTCCATCCATACTTTTTTATCTGGATTTTTGGGGTATTTTTTCAGGAGGCCAAAAATCCTACAAAAAACCATTCAGCCCTTCTGGATAGATTTTTTAGAACAGACAGATACGTCATTTTCTATATAGCCAGGAAAATATCCTCATATATAAGAAATGAGAATTCGTTTAAAATAATCTTTTTGTTTTTTAGGTATATAAGCCTTTGTTTGAGGCTGTGGGTGATGGCAGTGGAGGAAAGACGTTGGAGGATGTGTTTTATGAGCGTGAGGTATGATATAAATGGAAATGCTATTAGTTTATGTTCTCTTTTTCTCTTGCTCTGGGATTTAGATGTTTTCTTACTTCGGATTTTCTTTTGTGTGTGGTGGGTCTTTTTATAGTTGATCAGTTCACTTGATTAAACACACTCACAATTTGATGGCCAAATGGGTACTAGCATCCCTGGAAGGCCAATGGTTTTCATATGATGGCTTCCTGTGCAATTGTCCTACCCAGAAACACATAGTGTGCATAGTGATGCTTTGCAAGGAAAGCAGCAATTCCATAATTCACCAGAGAATCAGAGCTAGGACATTCCCATGATCATATATTGACTATCCTCATGCTGTGCACTCTGTTAAGTGCATCTTACTCTCTGATCCATTCCTTCTTCAAGAAGGATTTGTCTACGGTTATAATATAGCTTATGAACACAATTGCAACACTTACTAATTATTTGTATAGAAATCCATCCAGAGAGTTTAGATGATTCTCTTTCCTAAAAAGCAGAACACTTAATCCATTCATAGTGAATTCCTGGGCTACTAAACCATTCAACAAAAAGGTCTTTTTTTGAGGGGGATAGTAAGGTCTCCCAAATTTAGAGAGTTTTTCTGGTATATTCTATTCATTTCTCTGAAACCACTGACTCTTCCCTTTTAATTGATTGACAGAGAACCCTGAAATCTATCCAAATTTTAGGGTAAGGCTGGCTCCACAAAGCAGTACGGGACCCTTCCTGTAAGTCCTACTGTACACATTTTCCAACAGCTCTCTAGTGCCTGTCACAGAAAAAAGTAAAAACAATGCAAGTTATCCCATATCTTAGGGATATTTTTAAAATTCCACACTATTGCACAAGTGCTTCAAAGAAAGCTGTTAAGAAAGCTGCCCTTGGCAGGAAAAATAAGTGTCTGTTCCTGCAAGCAAGGACATCCACTTCCTGAATACTTGGCTTGAGGTTTTCAGAGCTGCACGAGGGACTCAGTACCTCTCATCCTTTTTTTCAAGATGGAAAAGAATAAAAGAATTATTCCATTTCAGACTTCACCCCAGTTAAACAAATTTTCTTTGAAAATTTTCTTTTACTGATCTACCTTCTGCAGAAACAAAACAAAACAAAACAATTCAACCATATGTCTTGTTGCTGCAGAGCATCTTAAGAAAGCTCATAATGTCACTCATTCCAAATCCCAGGGGCCTGTGACATTGCCATGGAGGACAGTTAGATAGCCTACAAACCTTTTTAAAATGTTCAAAGTTGTGGCCAAGGAAAAGCAGTTTACCTAAGTGAAACAAGCCTCTGGCTAAAAGCCAACTATATTACTGCAAAGTTCCACACAAACACCAAGATTTTCGTTATCTTTGTGGTAGCAGTGCTGCTCAGATTTGGAGTTTGTCTTGAGATTCTAGAAACCTACTTTGTATTTATTTATATTTATTTATTTATTTATTTAAACTTGCCTTTTTAAAACTACTATTGTCTACCTTTATCTATAGAGTGACATTAATGCTCCCTTTAGAACCTCATGGGTTGTTACTGTTTTCTTCTATTTGACCCATTTTGGACATTGCCTATTTAAATACAAATAAGCACCGCACATACACAAGTTAGTCTGTAGCTTAATGTTACTTCATAAATGTAGTATGCTCCCAAGAAGTGATGGTCCGTATTGATGGTCCGTATTTTTTTTTCTTTCCTCAGGTACAAATGAATGTGCTGGCATTCAACAGGCAATTCCACTATGGTGTGTTTTACGCATACACAAAGCTGAAGGAACAAGAAATGAGAAATATCGTGTGGATAGCAGAATGCATTTCACAGAGACATCGAACTAAAATTAACAGTTATATTCCAATTTTATAACCCAGTGAGGGACCTCACATGCGGAAAATCTTACATAGTAAGAAGAGGTTCTGAGGGGAAAAAAAAGAATTGTGTTATATTATCTGGGTTATATAAAAATAATCCACACCATTGCGGACCCACTAGAAACATAGTAAATCAGCCCTGAAATAGTATTTCTTTTTTTTTCCAGTGGCCTTAAATTTTGTTTCCCCATTTATGTCTCACTTTTTACCAGATCTTAGACATTAATCCTAATTAACCTATAGTACGTTTCCTATTCTTGTTTGGTTGTATTAACAATCAGATCTAACTAAAGTGTTTTACTCTTGCTTTCCTATGCTTCTCTACAGGCCCAAGTACTGTCTGCTTTTCTTTGTCCTCCCCTATGTCCACAAAAATCCAGGGCTATATGAGGCCAACATGGACCACATGTCATGAAAATATTGTATTTTTTTTCCTAATACACTTTTACTGGTTGTCTTGGGAAAGCTACACAATTCTGAATCATATTCCTTAGATGCAAGTAGTATTAAATTTGTTATTAAGGCTCCTGTTTAAACTTTCCTCACAATTCCCTTTAAATCTCTTGCAGTTCCTTCATGCTTTGCCTGAGAAGAAAGTAACCCTGCTAATTGTATTTCATTCATTCAGAAGAATAAATCTCACATTCAGTTTACAAGATATGGACTTTTTATAGAATTTCTTTAGAATTTCTACCCAGGAAAGGAAAAATCAACAAACAAGTTCTTTCTTTAAAAATAACAGATTCCTAAGTAAAAGATCTGTATTTACTATATTTTAAAATATAAACATATAGGGACGCCTGGGTGGCTCAGTCAGTTAAGTGTCCAACTTTGGCTCAGGTCATGATCTTGCAGGTTGTGGGTTTAAGCCCCAGATCAGGCCCTATGCTAACATCTCAGAGCCTGGAGTCTGCTTCAGATTCTGTGTCTCCCTCTCTCTCTGCCCGTCCCCTACTTGCGCACGTGCTCTCTCTCTCTCTCAAAAATAAACATTAAAAAATGTATATATATATATATATATATATATATATATATATATATATATATATATAAAACTCTTTGAGTGTATGTACAGAGAATCTACATATACTTGTATCTAAAATTAGGCACCTGGACCAAGGAGTAAATCTATTTTTCTGCCAAATCCAACTTTTTCATAGAATATTTTGGTAATTTTATTAATAGAAATTTTTAAGCATAAGGAAAAGCAGTGGCTCAGATTCCTGAAAGGAAAGTCAAATACCTAGATTTCCCAGTGCAAAAAGCCTAGCTCATACCCATGTCATGGTGGCTAAAGGCCAGTGCCTTGTAAAGGGCTCCACTGCAGACTTGTCAATTGGCCCCAAAGAGCCTGGTTCCCACATGTGGCCTCTGGTCTGGGAAGCATCCTCCCTGACTTGCTCCTGGCCATGCATGAGTTTCCTGGACCAGGAAACGCCTATATTTTACATTTTAATCTATGGTATCTGCAGTGGGAAGGTCTAAGGCTTCAAGCTGAGAGCAAAGATGATAATAGGAAAGAGGCAGCTTAGAGAAAGTTACTGTGAGAGGATTCTCAGACCAACCCTTGCCCACTCACCTCTGCATGGTATGTATGGGGGGCCCTAATGGGCCATAATGCAACAGGCTGAAGTTATCCAAAGGGCTGCAAGTCCCTTTCCTTCTACACAACTGAATGGCTCCAATTCCCCAAGCCCCTTCCCCAGTCAAGTGTAACCAATGTGTGACTATATGAGCAAGGAACTTCCCTACAACCCTGTGAGGCAAATAGAACATGCCCCCATTAGGAAGATACACACGCTGCAATGAAGAACTTGCCTTGAAACAAAGCAAAACAAAACCAAAACTATGAAGAACTTGCCTTGGATTTTAATAGCTTTCAGGTGTCTGAGCTGGGATCTGACTTCTCTGTCATGCCCTAGGAAACTGGTCTACAGTGGAGATCATGGACCTTTGAAAAGCATTTTATCTTATGTAAAATGAGGCCAAAAGTCAATTATATATGCAGTGTAGAAAACAATGAGGCTAAAAGCCTTTTTCTAAGCAATTGAAACTGAGACTCCTTACCATCCCTTTCCCACATTCTTCCCAGCAGTATTTCATCAATTGCTCCAATTTCCACCTCTATAGTCTGCTGCATGGCTGGTCTTGGAACACTATTCTAATGAATTCTATACCCAGAACTGCATGCAGTCTACAGCAGTCCTGCCTATACCCTAGTGTAGACTTCTGTCCATTCCTTACCCTTTTGTGTCACCCCTCCCTCTAGCCTTGCTCCCGTTTCCTTTTGTATCAGTTCACATGCCCTTCTTTATCAGTCTACCCGTGGACAGGAACTAAGTCTCTAATGAGGTTTTGCAGTTGGGAGAATTTGCGGTGCTCTATGGGATTCAAAATAGCAGTTGCAATTCTCAGGATATTTAGAGAACATCTAAGAAGAAATGCAGTCATTTTATCTGTTCCAGATGCCTTAAGAAAGAGCATGGACTGAGGGCAAATGGAAATGACCATCCTGGATCTCCTAGATCTGGAAGAGTTTGGCCCAAGGCTAAGTAACTATTGCTGGACAATGAAGGAATTCACGTAACCATTCTGACGTGTCCACCTCCACCTCCATCTCAACCCCCAGCATGGCAGCAATGTAGTAAGACATTGAGAAGGTGCAATAAAAGAAAACTAGAGTGAAGGAAGACTTGATGATGATCAGATCTGAGGATTTCATTAGTAGTAACTCTTATGTTTACCACTATTTTAAAAATGCTGTTAATAATGTCAAATCTCACAGATGGGATGTAGGTATGGGAAGGATACAATTACAGTTACTGTTGTGCCTTAGTTTCAGGAGCAGATAAAAGTCTCCTTATTGTTTGACTCATTTCAGCTCCTTTGAGTCATTTTCTCTTCATGTCAGCAAATGGAAGCATTAATACATGTATGTATAGAATAGTATTGCGAGGAATATAGGTGACATTATCAGAGGATGTCATTCTTGGTGATTTCATCTGACTTGCCACAAATAGCTGATGCCAGGATTCGTGGTGTCATTTTGCTATGTTGTCATAAAATGTATAAGCTTTATACATATGAAAATAGGATCTAGGAGCTATAATAAGTTCCAAACCACCTGCCGTAAGCAACCTCCCATGTTCTTTCTTCTCATTTACATCTTCATTAGTCTATCCAGCCCCCCATTGATCACTTTTCTACCCCTTTCCCCTTCTCCTCAGTTACCCCATGCTGTAGGTTTTGGCTTCCACTGACTGAAGACTTGATCACTGAGTCCAACTCAGCAGAGCCATCCTCAACATGGACACCTGACTGTTTAGGCACAGGAAGGCAAGTTGGGATTATCTTTGGAAAGAAGAGAGAATAAGAAGATGCATGTAGAGACTAGTGTAAATCAATATATTAGAAAGGAATTGTCCCCAAATAATTATGACTCTGACCCGATCCACAAATGCCATTTAAAAGTTAAGATCATTGGAGCACCTGGGTGGTTCAGTCGGTTAAGCATCCTACTTTAGCTCAGGTTATGATCTCAGCAGTTCGTGAGTTCGAGCCCTGGGTCAGGCTCTGGAGCCTGTTTCAAATTCTGTGTCTTCCTCTCTCTGCCCCTTCCCCACTCACACTGTCTGTCTGTCTGGCTGGCTGTCTCTCTCTCTCTCTCAAAAATAAATAAACATTAAAAAAAAATTTTTTTAAGTTAGGATCATTGACAAACTATAAAAGTATATCAGTAGCTCTATGACAATGGTGACTTCTGGAACCCCTGAGACTATTTTTATTTGCTAGATGGTGTGGACCTCTTATTGACAAAGTTGGAAATAAACATAAAAATGTAAATGAGAAAGTATGAGGTCTCAATTGCAGTTAGCAAGGAATAAGCATCCAATCACTAGAGAGGATTGCAGTGGTTTAGCATGTGTCTGCTCATTCTTTGACATGCCCCTCACCAAGAGATGGAGACTTTGTCCTTTTTCCTAGAATTTGAGCTGGCTTTAGTGACTTGCTCATTAACAGCAAAATCCAGACAAAGTGGTGCTGTATGACTTCTTAGACAATGCAGTTTCCTTTACCTGCTAGTTTGCAGTCCTGAGCTACAGGTAGATAGTCCAGCTCTTTTGAGGTTCCCATACTGTGAGGAAGCCAAATCAAGTGTGGACACTCAAGTCACATGGAGTAGCCAAATATAAGTAAATATGGCAGCCCCAGTGGAGCTCCAACAATAGCATCAACTGCCAGCCATGTGAAGAGAGTCATGTTGGAAGTGTGTCCCAGTAACATCATCAGACACGAAATTAAAGGCCAAGCCTAACACCAGACCACAACTATATGAGAGGCCCCAGCTGAAAACCTCCTAGACAAGTCCTTCCTAAATTTCTGACTTGAATCCTTGAGCACAATAAAATGGTTGTTTTAAATCACTAAATTTAGAGTACTTTTGTGCAATACTACCAAGTAGGACAATGGTGCTTAGTGACCATCATTGGATGTCTCCAACAGGTTTTTCTGGCTACTCTGAAGTCCTTTCTAAGTCCTATATAAGCCTCTCCCTCTCCAGTCATCTCTGCAGCTGGTCCAGACAAACATTGTTTCTGGACATGTCACCTACAAGTGAGTCTTGGACCTGGAAGGACTACCACTATACCATTTGAAGACAGAAATGCCATTCCCAGAGCCAGATATGAATAAGCAACTCCAGTTGACAATGTACCCGTCTTGTTTTCCAAGAAGACTTGGCAGCACCAGATTCACTGATATTCAATCTAGCTCTCCAGAGGTAAAAGCCATTATCACCTTGGTCATTTTTTGAACAAACAGCAATTCTAGAATTTAAATAATTTATACATTTTCATATCTTATTTTTGTTGGTTTTTAAAATGAACTATTCTCTTATTCGTGCTGAGATATACATTTTTTTGTATAAGATGCTTGCAGCTTTTCATTTTTGGTTTGTTTCAATGCGGGATTTCTTTTTAATTTTCTGGTTTTACTTAAATATAAGAGTGGAATACTAATATATTTCAGTTTATTTCTGCAACATCAGGAATTTTTAAAAATTAAAGATTTTGTTTTTTCAGCTTTTGTTGAAGTATAATTGACAAATAAAATTGTAAGATATTTAAAGTGTACAATGTGGTGATTCCATATATATGTACATTGTGAAAGAAGTCCCCCATTGAGTTAATTATGCATCCATCACTTCACATAGTTATCTTTTTTTCCCCCATGAGAACATTTAAGTTCTGCTGTCTTAGCAAATTTCAGTTATACAATACAATGTTATCAACAATAGTCACCATGTTATACATTAGATCCTCAAAACTTATTTATTTTAGAACTGAATGTTTGTCTCCTTTTACTAACCTCTCTATATCTTCCCATATTCCAGCCTCTAGCAACTACTTTTCTACTCATTATTTCTAGGGGTTAATTTTTTTCTTTTTTTTAGATTCCACGTGTATGTGAAAATTAAAAGGAAACATATGGCTAAGATTTTAATAATCTTCACGATTAGATTTTTTAATTCAATAATATTTTACTTAAGATTTTCAGAGCCCATGGGGCACAGGTGGCTCAGTCGGTTAAGCATCCGACTTCGGCTCAGGTCATGATCTCACCATCCGTGAGTTCGAGCCCCGCGTTGGGCTCTGTGCTGACAGCTCAGAGCCTGAGCCTGCTTCAGATTCCGCGTCTCCCTCTCTCTCTGCCCCTCCCCCGTTCGTGCTCTGTCTCTCTGTCTCAGAGATAAATGAACATTAAAAAAATTTAAAAAATAAAAAGATTTGCAGAGCCCTGGAAGAAAGATGGCCATAATTCTCAGCTCCCAGTGTCCAGATCATGTGATACTGCAAAAGGATTCACTTTGCTGGTGTGATGACAGTGATTTACACGGATAAAACTTTCAAAGCCTCAAGGTTTTTCAGTAGGAAGATCAGAGGAAAGTTATTTAAGATCCACACATGCAAATACATAAACATAAATCATATTATAAAGAATTAATACTTCATAGTTTAATTGTCCCTTGTGCTAAATATAATTCTGTGAAATACTGGGATTATCTGAGCCATAGAACTTAACATGAGTTGGGGCGCCTGGGTGGCTCAGTCGATTGAGCTTCTGACTTCGGCTCAGGTCATGATCTCACGGTCTGTGGGTTCGGGCCCCGCGTAGGGCTCTGTGCTGACAGCTCAGAGCCTGGAGCCTGTTTCGGATTCTGTGTCTCCCTCTCTCTGACCCTCCCCCATCCGTGCTCTGTCTCCCTGTGTCTCAAAAATAAAATAAACATTAAAAAATTAAAAAAAAAAAAAAGAACTTAACATGAGTTGTTAACAGTGACTTGAATCATTTGGGTTCACATAACCCTTTAAGAATCTGATGAGCACTATGGACACCTTCCCTCAGAATAATAAACATCTGCACATTGACCCAAAATTTTGCATAGTTTTTGAAAAGACTACAGACCCTTTAAAATCTATTCACGTGCAACCTAGAGTTCCATAGACTCCAGGTTAAAAACCTCCATTGATTAGGCCAAGGAATGAAAGGAAACAACAGGTTATAAAGTAATGGGTGGGAAAGAATTTAATTTAGAGAAATAAAATATAAATATCATATACCCTTCCATCTTTTGGAAGGGCATCCTGTTTAGCTGAGCAAGCATGTTCAGAATGGAGAAACATGCTTTGATAGAAAGGGCTCCTCACCTGGCCAGCAAGGTCAGTTATGTCAATCATGGAGACGATTGAGGAACAGAGGTCACAATCAGTTTGCTCTCATTCTAAATTAAAGTTATAGTCCAAAGCATCCAACTCTACTTTTTGAAACTATTGATGTTCATATCCATCCAATGCATTAACCAATGCTACTTTTTTTGCAAGAAGAGTAGATGAAAACTTTGTGGACTGGTTAAAAATAAATGCTGATCTATAAATATAGTCAACTGATCTTTGACAAAGACAAAGGCAATACAATAGAACAAAGACAGTCCTTTCAACAAATGGTTCTGGAACATCTATATGCAAAAAGAAAAAAAAAGACACTAGAAACAGACCTTATACCCTTCACAAAAATAACTCAAATGGATTATGATCTAAATATATGGCCTATATAATGACCTAAATATAAAACAGGAAACTATAAAGTTCCTAGAAGATAACTAGGAGAAAAGCTATATAACCTTGGGTTTGGTTATATCTTTTTCAATACAACACCAGAGACACCATCCAGGAAAGAAATAATTGATAATCTGTACTTCATTAAAATTAAAATTTTCTGCTCTGCAAAAGACAATATCAAGAGAATTATAAGACAAGCTATAAACTAGGAGAAAATATTTGCAAAAAACACATCTGGTGAAGTGCTGTTACCCAAAATATATTAAAAACTCTTTAAACTCAACCATAAGAAAGCAAACAACCTGATTAATAAATGAGTCAAAGACCCTAACAGACACCTCAATAATGAAGATATACAGGTAACAAGTAAATGTATCAAAAAATGTTCCATGTCATATATTATCAGGGAAATACAAATTAAAAACCATAAGGTTCTATTACATACCTATTAGAATGGCCAAAGTCCAGAACATGGGCAACTCCCAAAGCTGGCCAGGACACAGAGCAACGGAAACTCTCATTCATTGCTGATGGTAATGCAAAATAGTACAGCCACTTTGGAAGACAGTTTGGTGATTTCCTCAGAAGTTAAACATACTCTTACCGTACAATCCAGCAATCACACCCCTTGGCATTTTCCCAAAGGAGTTGAAATTTATGCCCACAAAAACCTGCACATAAATCTTTATAGCAGCTTTATTCATTATTGCTAAAACTTGGAAGCAACTAAATGCCCTTTAGTAGGTAAATGGATAAACTGTGGTACATGTAGACAAGGAATATTATTCAGCACTAAAAGGCAATGAGCTATCAAGCCATGAAAAGACATAGAGAAACCTTAAATGCATATTGCTAAGTGAAATAAGATAATCTGAAAAGGCTGCATATTGTCTGATTCCAACTCTATGACATTCTGAAAGAAGCCAAACTATGGAGACAATAAAAAATTTATGGTTACCAGGGGTGGAGGGAAGTGGAGGAGGAGATGAACAGGTAAAACAGAACTTTCAGGGCAGTGGAAATATTCTATATGCTATTATAATGGTGAGTATATGTCCTTATTCATTTGTCCAAACCCCTGTAATAATCGACACAAAGGATAAATTTTAAGGTCAACTATGGGCTTTTGGTGATTATGATGTGTTAGTATAGATTCACCCTTTGTTAAAAAGAAAAAAAATGTACCACTCAGGTAAGTTATGTTGATAATGGTGGAGGTCATCTATGCATGAGTGGAAGCAGGGGTAAGTTGGAAATCCCTATACCTCCTTTTCAATTTTGTTGTAAACCTAAAACTGCTCTAAAAAAAAAAAAAAAGACTTAAATTCTGACCAGCTGATATTTTCTGAAGCTTATCTTCAGGATTGAATGATCAAATGGGAAAAATTACTTTTAAGGCTTCATCTTTGGTGAAATAGAAGAAAACTGTGCTCTCACATTTCCTCATGGCACCTAGAAATGAATCATTTCTATCTCCTTAGTCACCTTTTATTGCTTAAAGCCAAATAAAAGTAAGTCAAGTGGAATAGCAAAGAGTGGGCAGGACAGATGCATAAGCCCTTGGTAAATATTATAAATCCAGGAAGAGCAGGTGGAAATTTAAATCGGTATATTTCCTAGAAGTAAACATACAACTTTATGTTCAGGAAGTAGCCTCTGCTATCCTGCTTTGATGAGGCCATTTTCAGGCAAGACTTTGGAGAGAGGAGTTGTATGTAAATCAAAAACAGCTGGGCCTGGGCTAACCCCCTCCTGGGCCACATGGAAAGCATAAATTGACTTAAGACAGGAGTAATTGTAAAATATGGAGGGCAACAGCAAGGAGAAAAGGGATGCCTCTGTAAAAATTAAGCAGACCTCAGCACTCAGTTCAGAGAAAATGACTTGTTTCAAAATTAGCTCTCCACTGAAGCTATGAGAATAGCCTCCTTTGAGAGATAACTTACCTGAGGAAAAATAAGTAAAAACAAATGTCGTGAATATTGAATGAGGAACATACTCTTCTTAAGTCAAATTAATGCTTTAACCTTTTCTCCCTTAGTCCTTTTAGGTTTTCCCTACGTATTTTCCCAGCAGGGTATAACTATTAGAAAGCAGTAAATTAATTAGGAAAGAATAGGCTCAGAATAAAAAAAAATAAAAGCAAATTTCAAATATAACTCATGGGCACTATGGAAACAACAGGGTTTATTTAACCTCTCAGAGACCAACATAAGGCAGCACCACTGCTTTTGTTGAGCATCAAAAGGACCCAACCTAATAGCTACACACAGGTTAAGAGGCTCATCTCAAAATCAGCAAACAGTTCATGGAAAGTGACCCCCAACCTCTGACATTCTATGAATGTGGTAGCAGATACAAAAGAAAAGCTCTCTTTTTATTAAATAAACATTATAAAAGAGACTGATTTTTGTACAAAGCTGATGTAAACTGAGGGTCTTTCTTTTCAAGATTGTGAAGTGCTAATATCCCTATTAAACTATTTTAGGGATCCTTGATTCCATGCCTGATGTAAGCCCACAGCAAGAATTTAAGAGGTTTTGGAACATTTATTAAGAAAAGTAATAATAGGGGCTCTTGTGTGGCTCAGTCAGTTAAACGTCTCACTCTTGATTTCAGCTCAGGTCATGATCTCATGGTTTGTGAAATCGGGCCTCTCATGGGGCTCTACACTGAAAACGCGGAGCTTGCTTGAGATTTGCTCTCTATCCTTCTCTCTCTCTGCCCCTTCCCTGCTCTCTTGCTCTCTCTCAAAACAAATAAACATTAAAAAAAAGAAAAGTAATAATAATGGAGACATAGAAGTTACATATGTTTTTTTAAACCAGAGTTTCTCAGCCAGTATGTCAAAGCACATAGCTATACCTCACATGGGTGATGGGGTAGAGATGATTCCAATAGCCTTGGGGTACCCGTGGTCCCCAGTCTCCTCTGACCCTTGGCAGTCTTTCCTGCTTGCTTTCAGATGCCAAACAAATGCTATCATTTTATATGTACACAGGGATATGGAAAGAAAACAAACAAGACAACAGATGAGTAACTCATGGTTCCTCCAAGAGATATAAGCAAGAGTAGCAGAGCCCATTTTCATATTTTTATGATACTCTTTATGGGTCTTAGAACCCCTGATCAGCACAATTTGGTTTCTATGTTCCCAAAAGATTAGAATTCTCCACATTCTCAGCAGCTAAGTCTATGTCTTACAGCACAAATTCAAACTAAATATCAACATGTCTCCAAAAAAATATTAACTTATATGGATGATCCATTAACTTTTTACAGTAAATCTCTTTACTTTAATGGTCATATCTTGATCTGACAACTTTAGTAATTAGGCTGAATATTCCTTTGTTTCCTTATTCAATATGGCCATCTGAGAAACACGTTTCTATTTTGTCACTGGTGTATCTATCCTAGAAACACCAAGAAATAAGATAGATGATTTAAGCTGGGTACTGAAACACTAAAATGGGTACCATGAAAAAGAATTTTTTCTAATTATTTTATTTATTTGTTTGTTTATTTGTTTGTTTGATTAGAGTAGGCTCCACACCCAGGGTGGAGCCCAATGTGAGGCTTGCACTCATATCCCTGAGATCAATACCTGAGCTGAGATCAAGAGTAGGACACTTAAGCAACTGAGCCACTCAGGCATCCCAAAGCACAGAATTTCAGAACCAGAATCGACACGAGTTCAAATAAGGGAACTATAGTCAGAAGAGCTAAGAGTAGATGAATCAAAACTAGATCTCACCCAGCACAGCCCAGTAACCATCTGCAACTATTTTCCGATGGCTCTTTCAACATCATAGCTCTTTCCTGGTTTGCACCACCCCCTCCCCCACCAACCCATTTAAAAAGTTTCTGAACCTTGCTCAATGAAATGAGATAGAGCAAGTAAAAGAATAGAACTGAACCACACTGTTCACTGGGGGGATAAATCTTTTCTTCCGTGTCCAATGAGGACAGTGGTCCATTCTGGGGTCAGGGCCACCTCTTTCACCCTATATTTCCCTGCCAGATGCAGGCCAAACTTGTCAGCTATTTCCAGTCCATCTATGGCTTAGTGGTCTTTTGTGTACTTCTTCAAAGCCTGTGTGTACAGCCTTGGGGGCCTGAATCCTTCTGCCTACTTGTGTTTGTGACAGAAGCTAGAAAATTACTCTGTATTCTCTTTTAATCCTCCTTTACTTTCAAAGGCTGCAACCACTCATTGCTGGGAGAAGGTTGTAATCTTTAGTTATCAAAATTTACTTGTTTAAAAAAAATCTTTTTTTCAAATGCCCTGACTCTTCTATTTTGTACATGTGTGCATTCTACTTTCTTAGTGGTGGTTTCATTTTTTATTTTCTCCTGAAGTTATATTTGAGCCCCGGGTTGGGTGTAGGGATAAATAAATAAATAAATAAATAAACTTAAAAAAAATGGCAGAAATCCTATCAAACTACCTTAAAATCCAAAAAGGAAACATATTGCTTCATGTCATTGGGAATTTGAATTGCTCTTGGAACTGGATCCAGAGCTTCAGAGAGTTCATTAAGAATTGTCTTTCTACGACAAATATCATATGACTTTACTCATATGAGGACTTTAAGAGACAAAACATGAACATAAGGGAAGGGAAACAAAAATAATATAAAAACAGGAAGGGGGACAAAACGGAAGAGTCTCATAAATATGGAGAACAAACTGAGGATTACGGGAGGGGGTGTGGGAGGGGGGATGGGCTAAATGGGTAAGGGGCATTAAGGAATGATTGATGAGTTTATGTTTGTGATTAATTGATTTATATATTTGGGTGCTCTCACATTTGGTACATAAATGTTTACAATTGTTAGGTGTTCTTGGTCTATAGACCCCTTGATTATGATATAATGCCCTTCTGCATCCCTTGATACAGTCTTTATTTTAAAGTCTAGATTGTCTGATATAAGTAGGGCTACTCCGGCTTTCTTTTGTTGACCATTAGCATGATAGATGGTTCTCCATCCTCTTACTTTCAATCTGAAGGGGTCTTTAGGTCTAAAGTGGGTCTCTTGTTAACATCATATAGATGGATATTGTTTTCTTATTGATTCTGTTACCCTATATCATTTGATTGGAGCATTGAGTCTATTGCTGTTTAGAGTGGTACTGAAAGATATGAATATATTGCCAGTATGTTGCTTGTAGAGTTGAAGTATGTTCATAGTATGTTGCTTGTAGAGTTGAAGTTTCTGGTGGTGTTCTCTGGTCCTTTCTAATCTTTGTTACTTTTGGTATGTATGTATGTGTGTATATATGTATGTATGTATGTATTTATATTTTCATATTTTCTCCCCTCAGAAAGTCCTCCTTAAAATTTCTTACAGGGCTGGTTTAGTGGTCACAAACTCCTTTAATTTTTGTTTGTCTGGGAAACATTTTATCTCTCCTTCTATTTTCAATGACAGCCTTGCTGGGTAGAGAATTCTTGGCTGCATATTTTTATGATTCAGCACATTGAATATATCCTGCCACTCCTTTTTGGCCTGCCAAGTTTCTGTTGATAGGTCTGCTGCAAACCTGATCTGTCTTCCCTTGTAAGTTAAGGATTTTTTTTCCCTTGCTGCTTTCATGATTCTCTCCATGCCTGAGTATTTTGTGAATTTGACTATGATATGCCTTGCTGATGGTCGGTTTTTGTTGAATCTAATGGGAATCCTCTGTGTTTCCTGAATTTTGACATCTGTGTCTTTCCCCAGGTTAGGAAAGTTTTCCACTATGATTTGCTCACATAACCCTTCTACCCCTATTTCTCTCTCTTCCTCTTCTGGGACCCCCATGATTCTGATGCTCCTTTTTAACGAGTCACTGACTTCTCTAATTCTTAAATTGTGCCGTTTTGCCTTAATCTCCCTCTTTTTTTCTGCTTCATTATTCTCCATAAGTTTGTCCTCTGTATCGCTGATTCTCTGTTCTGCCTCATCCTTCCTTGTCACTGAGGCATCCACTCATGACTGCAGCTCAGTTATAGCATTTTTTATTTTATTCTGACTAGTTTTTACTTCTTTCATCTCAGCAGAAAGGGATTCTAATCTATTTTCAACTCCAGCTAGTCCTCTTATTATTGTGATTCTAAATTCCGGTTCAGACATCTTGCTTGTATCTGTGTTGGTTAAGTCCCTGGCTGTCATTTCTTCCTGTTCTTTCTTTTGGGGTGAATTCCTTCGTTTCATCATTTTGAAGGGAGAAAAGGAATTAATGAGGTAGAAAAAATTAAAATTAAAATAATTAAAATTAAAAAATTAAAAACACACACACACACAAAATTGAATAAATGATGCTAGATCCTAGGTGTGTTTTGGTCTGAGTGTTGAAAGTGGCTTGATAGATTAGAGAAAAAAGGGGAAAGAAAAAAAAGGAAACAGTTTGAAAATTTGAAAAAAATGAATACACTTTAGTAGACTAAAATAAAATGATGGAAGTAAAAAAGAATTTGAAAAAATTTACACAAAAGTAAAAAATATAGTAAAAAAATTAAATAAAATATTTTTAATGAAAATCGAAAATAAAAATGAATTTTTCTCTTTCTGTATTCAAGAAAAAGAAAAGAAATGAAAAAGAAAAAAAAAGAAAAAAGAAAGAAAGGAAATTGAATAGATGGACCTACTAATAGACTGAAATACGGCTGAAATTATTTCGTTTTTCCCCTAGAAGTCAGACTATGAAGTGCTTTGTAGTCCATAAATTAAGCAGGAGGTGAGACTTCTCTTCTTGAGCAGGGAGGTTGGCCCAGTTGGGCGGGGCTTAGTGTAACGGCTCCGTTCTCCACTAGATGGCGCTGCTACCCTTTTGGGGTTGGTTGTTGTGGCACTTGTAGCTGTGTATGCGCATGCACGGGATTGGTGAAAATGGCGGCACCCAGTTACCCAGTCTTAAGTATCAGAATGTTCTCTCCGATAAGCAATCATGCACCTGTCCTTTGTCTTCAGCTTTTGTCCACTCCCCGCTTTTACACTGTCCATGACCAAGCCCCACGTAGTACCTCTCTCCTGAGTTTTCTCTCGGATGCGGCTGTTTTCCCCGGCTCCTTACGTCTGAGGGACTGTGGCTTTGACTCGTTCTGCCCCTCTATGGAGAGTCTCACGGAGCAATGGCCAAATGCCGGCCGCACCCAGGAAGGTTTGCGTTACTGTGCTGCTGCTGATGCCCAGAGACTGCAGCCAGGTGCCAGCCCACCCCAGAAAAAGTTTGCGACATAGTGTAGTAGCAGCTTTTCAGGGATTATGGAAAATCACAACACACCTCTAGCACCAGGCTTCACCTTTAAGGACCTTATTCCAGCACCAGCGAATGTGGCCGTTCTCTGGGGTCAGCTGGGCCCAGGTTGCCTCACAGCCTCTACCAAATGTCCTTCCAGCAGTGGAACCGCTTTTCCCCGTGTGGCCCGAGAACCTCCTGGACCCCACTCTCCTCCTGGGGATTCACCCTTCCCACCAGAGCACTGCCAGGTATTGAGCTGAGGAGTTGCAGACTTTGCGCTTCCCTTGTTTACAGTCTTAATGGAATTTAAACCCTCTTCTTTCTCCTTTCTCCCTTTTAGTTCAGTCCCTGCGGCTGTTTCCAATTTTCCACTTTCTCTCCAGCTGCTTTTGGGGAGGGGTGCTTTCCCATATTCTCACCACCATCTCCGTC
Source organism: Neofelis nebulosa (assembly GCF_028018385.1). Lineage (NCBI taxonomy): Eukaryota > Metazoa > Chordata > Mammalia > Carnivora > Felidae > Neofelis > Neofelis nebulosa. The sequence goes on from NC_080795.1 coordinate 33,939,579, forward strand.
CTCTCTCCACACGCAAAAGCTCCTGCCTGTCCTCCGCAGCTTTTCTCTCTCCAAGTTCAGCTCTCTGCGCCGTGTACCTGCTGAATTCTGTGGTTCAGGTTGTGCAGATTGTTGTGTCAATCCTAAGATCAGTTTTCTAGGTGTGCGGGATGGTTTAGTGTTGGTCTGGCTGTATTTCATGGACATGAGATACACAAAAAAACTTCCATGTTGTTCTGCCATCTAGGCTCCCTACCTCTCATTCTCAAGAGCATTTTAAAACCTAAGATCTTATCATTCTCTTATTTAGAACTCTTCCATTGCTTTCGAAATAAAAGCAAAATGTTACTATGACCCATTAGGCCCAGAATGGTCAGGTCTTTGCTACTTTCCTATTTTTTTCTCCTATTGACTTCTCTCTGTCCAACTATTACACTCCCACTGGCCTTCTTTCAGATTTCCAATACCCCATACTTGTTATCGTTTTGAAGCCATCATACCTGTTCTCTCTACTGGAAAACTTTTTCACTGGATTTTGACATGGTGGGCTCCTTTCCATCAGGTTTTTTTTTTTTTTTCAACATTTATTTATTTTTGGGACAGAGAGAGACAGAGCATGAACGGGGGAGGGTCAGAGAGAGGGAGACACAGAATCGGAAACAGGCTCCAGGCTCCGAGCCATCAGCCCAGAGCCCAACGCGGGGCTCGAACTCACGGACCGCGAGATCGTGACCTTGCTGAAGTCGGACGCCCAACCGACTGCGCCACCCAGGCGCCCCTCCATCAGGTTTTAATGTCACCATGTTGCCCAACTCCAGTGGGCAATTTTCATAACTTTAGAATTGTGCAAACCACCAGTATACAATAATAATGCATATTCATCTCATCAAAGAGGTGTTCCAATCTTAATGAGATACCTCACATTTCCTTTTTTTTTCCTTTTTTCCCTTTTTTTCCCCTTTTTTCCCCACCTCACAATTCTTATAACAAGTATAACCATAAATGTATTTATTTGTTTGTTTTGTAATATTGGTCTTCCCCATCCAACTATGCTCTATGAGACTAAGAAATTTATCTTTTTATCACTACTATATATTAGTATTTGGCACAGAGGCTGGCACATGGCAGCATTTAATATAAATTTCTTTAATAAATTAATGAGCAAATCCTTCCACCTGTAAAATTCTATGATTCAAATTATAGAACTGCTAAAAGATAAACTATTACAAATTTCAAGAGTTTATTTAAGGGGCACCTAGATGGCTCAGTCAGTTGAGCATCGGACTCTTGATTTCAGCTCAGGTCATAATCTCATGGTTCTTGGACAGTGCAGAGCCTGCTTGGGATCTCTCTCTCCCTCTCTGCCCCTCCCTAGTCACGTTTTTGCATGCACACACATGCACACTCTCTTAAAATAAATAAACAAGCAGCACTATAGACAATAGCCAAAGCATGGAAAGAACTCAAATGTCCATTGATGGATGAATGGATAAAAAAGATGTGGGGTGTGTGTGTATGTATATATATATGTATATACATACATATATATATACATATATACATATATACAATGGAGTATTACTTGGTAATCAAAAAGAATGAAATCTTGCCATTTGCAACTACAGGGATGGAACTAGAAGGTATTATGCTAAGCAAAATTAGTCAGTCAGAGAAAGACAAATATATGACTTCACCCATATGAGGACTTTAAGAGAAAAACAGATGAACATAAGGGAAGGGAAACAAAAATAATATAAAAACAGGGAGGGGGATAAAACACAAGAGACTCTTAAATATGAAGAACAAACAGAGGGTTACTGGAGGGGTTATGGGAGGGGGGATGGGCTAAATGGGTAAGAGGTATTAAGGAGTCTACTCCTGAAATCATTATTGCACTATATACTAACTTAGATGTAAATTAAAACAAATAAATTAAATTAAAAAAAAAAAGTCTTCCCAATTGTAACTTCAAATCTAAAGATTCAAGGCTACCACATACTCTCTTTTTAAGCCCCACCTGATCTCAGAGAAGGTAATAAAAATGGAAACATGTAATACTTTAAAAAAAAAGTAGTATTTTTAGAATAGGAGAATAAATTTAATTCTTGGACAGAATTAAATACTGTTCATTTGAAAAAAAAAACCCCAACACATATATATGCAGCCCCCAAGAGGAGGGCTATGGTGTTTGCATTTGGGTTAATTCTGGTGTGGGGACTTGCCTATAAGTGTAAAGCAAGAGTCTCAGGACACAGCAGGGCATACCTATGTAGTAGGGCACATTCAGGGTGCTAACTGCTCTGTGGGCACCTTCATCCCTCCTGGTGCTGAGAGGTGCCCCATGTCCATGAGGACTAGGTCCTAAAGGAGCAGGACCTCTCTTTAACTTAGTCTTTGTGGCCCTGAAGATACTTTCTAAAAAGGCAAATCATAAAAATATAAATTCTGAAAACAAACATAAAACAGGGTGATAGAGGTGATAGAGGAAAGTTTCTTGAACCATCAAGAAGGGTTTATATCCAGTGTGGAGGTTTCCATTCAAGCAGGTAGGAACATTATTTACCTAACTTTCTATTAGAATTTACTGTATGACTGAGTTGAGGCATGGGGAGGGGAGGAGACGGAAAAAAGAGGAATGATGAGTTCCTAGAAACAAAATAGGAGACATGACTGTGGGCAGCAGTGTAGCAGCAGACAGTGTGATGAAGGACTTGGGGAGGAATGGGAAAGGAAATGGGCCGAGTAACTGGAGCTGCAAGACAAGCACACGAGCCACTCTAGGAGATTGGGGAAGGGAGGCCTTGGGTTGGAAGCAGAAGAGAGTACTGCACGAAGGGCACCATCTGGTGATGTGCAGGTTGATCTGGGAGGCGATGGTCCTCATTTATTTTAATTAATGAACCTTTAGCCAAATGTAATCTGGGAATAAGGTAAAATTATTTTAGTCATATATCTATACCTGTCAATATCAAATAGCAAATGTTTGATTTTGTTTAAAAAGAAGTATAATTTGTTTTAAGCAAACGCTGTGTTGTGAATGGATAGAAACTCAAAGACAATTAAGAGATGGTTTTCACTTTCCAGATGCTTTCAGTCGAGTGACTGGGATAGTCACATGCACGAGTCAATCTAATGCAAGTCTGTCTAAAGAAGGTATGAATAGAACAATTGAGCTTGTACTTTGTGCCCGACTGCGTATTACTCATTTAACTAAATTATTTTACCTATCCTATAGCAATCCTAAGAAGTAGATATAATTATTTCACTTTCACAGATGGGGAAACTGAATCTTAGAAGTTCAGTTAACTTGCCTAGGGACACAATGTTCTGGAAATTAGGGAAGATAGATTCAAATTCCTCTGACTCATACTCATTCCTCAAGGCTTTTCTGCTCTAACCAGTTAATTTCTTAGAGTCAAAGTGTGTTTATTTGATACCTGACAAGATTTAAAATATTTATTTTTGAGGCTTTCATCTACTGGGTTCTATCCAGCAGAGTAAAGAGATTGTGTCGTGGAGAGGGGTGGAACAATAGTAATTCAGCCATTATCCTAATTTTTTTGGGTGAATATGGAGAATGAAGCTCAGCTCTGAAACCATTTTACTCCTTGATTTTTTAACTCTCCACTCCCACATACTATCAAAGCAAATAACAGTGTTTGAGTTAGACTTGTCTCATAATATTTCTCCATGACTGTGAAGCAGGTTCTGGAGAAAATACAAGACAGGTTAGAAAAATAGAGAAATAAAGACTAGGATGTCCAAAATATCTACATCTTTGATTACTTTCCTGCACTTTGGTCTATATTTCACATCTTCCTAAGTGTAAGCCAGTTAAAGTCTTAGGATCATTGAATGGCTAACTTGGGAAGTGTCTCCTTTGAAGCTCTCTTCTTTTGGAATGATGCAGTTGAGAAACAGTTAGCAATTTGATTTATTATAAGTGCCTAGGAAGAGTGGATGGCACTGAGGAAATACAAGGCTATTCCATCGTGAGTGCATTTTTAGCATTCCTTATCTCGAAAAAAATTGTAGAACTACAGAGGTTTCATAAGATGCCATGAATTTATGTGGCTTTTAGTCTGTGTTTGGGCATGGTTTACTTAATCTTAACCTCCACCTGAAGGAGTTTTTTGTGGAATAGCTCTCCCTCTCTCCCAAAGGGTTCCACATTTAAGAAAAGAAAATTGTTTGCTTTGAACAGATGCCTAAATACTTCCTAATATCAGGAGATCATACTAAGAGTATGTAATAAATATGAAATCTCCAGAACAATTATTTCAGAATAGCTCTGATATTCCTTTAGTTCAAAGTACAGTGGCCTCTCTGTGTGCCTTTCTGTTCCTGATAGTGCAAAAGGGGTATGGCTTGGTGCCTGGTAGACAGGCAGACACTGGTTTAAGTAATGTTGGGGACTTTGTAATTAAAGTTAAATGCCATTAGCAGATGTTTGAAGTAATTTCTATCTCTCTCTTTTTCTTTATTTAAAAAAGTTTTTTTTTAATGTTTATTTTTGAGAGAGACAGAGAGACAGAGTGCGAGTGGGGGAAGGGAGACACAGAGAGAGAGAGGGAGACACAGAATCTGAAACAGGCTTCAGGCACTGAGCTGTCAATACAGAGCCCCATATTGGGCTCAAACTCCGGAATGGCGAGATCATAACCTAGGCTGAATGAAGTTGGACACTTAACCAACTGAGCCACCCAGGCACCCCAATCTCTCTTTTTCTAAATATCATTTACCTTTTACTCCCTTAATATACCCATTAATTTTCATCACCAAAGTGGAATATTCTGTACTTCTGGTTTTATTCACATGCTTTGAACCATTTGAAGGAGAAAGATAACATAATTAGTTGAATAAACAGTGCAATGCAGAGTAAATCTCACTTGATAATTCAGTCTATTGTTTTTCTTTTGATGTACTTCATAACCAGGGGAAGTAACCAGTTCTTTATATATTCTTAGACTCCTATGAATTTCAAGGTAGATGTTAAGTGTTTGAGCAGGCAGGCAAATTGGGCTGAGAATCATTACCCAGGTTTATCTTGGTGTTCAGAGAACACCATGGAGCAACTTCAGTGAATTTCCCTGTCCTTTGGGTTTGTCCTTTGTAAACACCTGTGTTTGTGGACCATGGGAAGTAGGCTCCATTTAGTTAAGTAGTTCTTGGCCAAAGTATATTTCTGTGATCAAATTGGCTTGGCTTCTGACTGTGAGTGCTATGCCAGCTGTGACTGCAGGCAAGAATGACAATCTGGCTGCTCCACTCTCTAAGCAAATGCTGTGCTTGAACAGATCCCATGTTCCCTTTTGCTGTAAGGGTGAGGTACTGCTGCAATACTTGCCTCACATATGGGTTTATTCATTCAACAGATATGTGCAGTATGCCTCTTATGTGCTGAGCATCGCAGTGCACTCCAGAGATGTATCCGTGGCTGAGCCATCAGGGTCCCCACCTTTGAGCGTGTTTCCATATTTTCACGGAGTGAGACTGTGGCAGTCTCTCAGTCTAGTTTTACTTTCTCTATCTTCCTGAGTACTGAAAATATCTGTGCCGAAAGAAATCCATGGGTCCTCTAGCCTAGTTATGTTTTGGTCTTTCCAAATTCTGTTAAATTTATTAAACAGGCTATTAGACTGAAGTGGTTCCAATACCTTAGCAACCTAGGAAAACAGAACCAAATCTAGGCTTGTAAATGACTCGAAGTTAAGAAATCAAAAGGACAACCCGTCATAAGTAGCCAATAGGCTTTTCCAAATAAGACAAATGCTTAAGCCATAGCCAATTGAATAATTTCCTTTCTTTGCTTCAGCCTTTTCTCCATAAGTCTTTCTCCTCACTCCCAGCACTGGAGCACTTTTAACTACTTCCCATGTGCCCAATTGGAATAGATTTTTACTCAAATAAGTTTTTTTTTTTAATGTTTGTTTGTTTATTTATTTATTTATTTATTTATTTTTATTTATATCCAAGTTAGTTAGCATTTAGTGCAACAATGATTTCAGGAGTAGATTCCTTAATGCCCCTTGCCCATTTAGCCCATCCCCCCTGCCACAACCCCTCCAGTAACCCTCTGTTTGTTCTCCATATTTAAGAGTCTCTTATGTTTTGTCCCCTTCCCTGTTTTTATATCATTTTTGTTTCCTTTCCCTTATGTTCATCTCTTTTGTCTCTTAAAGTCCTCATATGAGTGAAGTCATATGATATTTGTCTTTCTCTGACTAATTTCGTTTAGCATAATACCCTCTAGTTCCATCCTTGTAGTTGTAAATGGCAAGATTTCATTCTTTTGATTGCCAAGTAATACTCCATTGTGTGTGTGTGTGTGTGTGTGTGTGTGTGTGTGTATAAAACATCTTTTTTATCCATTCATCCCTCAATGGACATTTGCGCTCTTTCCATACTTTGGCTATTGTTGACTGGGGCGCCTGGGTGGCTCAGTCGGTTAAGCGTCCGACTTCAGCTCAGGTCATGATCTCGCGGTCCGCGAGTTCGAGCCCCGCGTCGGGCTCTGGACTAATGGCTCAGAGCCTGGAGCTTCCTTCCGATTCTGTGTCTCCCTCTCTCTCTCTGCCCCTCCCCCGTTCATGCTGTGTGTCTCTCTCTGTCTCAAAAATAAATAAACGTTAAAAAAAAAAATTTAAAAAAAAAAAAAAAAGATAGTGTTGCTATAAACAGCATACCTGTATTGGTTGGATAAATACCTAGTAGTGTAATTGCTGGGTCATAGGGTAGTTCTATTTTTAATTTAAAAATACTACTGTTAGAAATTAAATATCTTTCCTTATAATTTCAGAATATAAAAAGGCATTAAAAAGGCAAAATAATAATACAGTGTTCCCTGAGGGGCTGCTGAACTGAATAAGCCCACTTGCCCTTTTTTGTTTTGTTTTGTTTGTTTGTTTGTTTGTTTGTTTGTTTTAAGTAGGCTCCATACCCAACATGGGGCTTGAACTCAGGACCCTGAGATTAAAAGTCACATGCTCTACCAACTGAGTCAGCCAGGCCACTCTGCCCTTGTTTGAAATGACTCCAGACAAGTACGTGTTTTGCAGTTTAGGGATTACTTTTTCTATAACTTTCTTTTTCCTTCTCTCACTGTCAGTGTGATAGAAATTATTTTTTATTCTTCTTCTCTAGTTTCTTTCTATTGAATCTGATTTGCTGCTCAACTAACTGAAAGCAATAAAACTAAACTTTTATACCAGCTCAGTTAGGTCTAAAAGAAGAGTAAATAGAGCTCAATGTAAACTTTAGTACCTGGAATCGTGATACAGCTTTGAATTCTCAGTAAGCCCTTTGACTTGATGGATTATTTTCTATTTCCTGAGAGCTGAGATTACTTTGTTAAATAACCAGTGGGTACGTGAAGAGTTTTTATATTAGTGTTCTTGTTGACAGGAAGTGGTGGGGCTGAATCAGAGGACTGATATGTCCTCTAAATCAGTATTAAATAATGTCTGTGTCCGTATGCAAAGACCGTGGGTAGTGGAGATGCCAATTGCCAAACTGCATTACAAAACCAAGCCTTTAATTCCTTCTGATTATTAAGTATTCCACTGAGTGTGTGTGATAACAAAACAGGAGAAGATATTTTCTTCCCAGGGTTCTGCCAATTCTCAGCTTGGATTTAACACTTTGGCTGAACACATTTCCCCTTTCTGTTTCATCTGGATAAATCTGGCTTTTTTCGTTTCCTGTCATATGAAGTTGTGTTTACAAAAGGGCCATATCATCTTTGGGTAGAAGGTATTTCACAGGGCACTGTCAGGCTAATTAGCAAGGAAAGCTGCTTAGTGCAAGCTGCTATGGAAACGCCAGATACTACATTATGTCAGACAGTGTCATTTAAATTGGCATTGAGGGAAAGTAGACCTAATCTCTAGGAACAATTTAAGCCCAAGTCCTTTACTAATTTGACATGACATTTTATTATATTTTATTGTATTGTATTTAATTCTATTCTATTCTTCAGCCCAATTAAAAATGTTTTTTATCTTTTTTTAAGTTTTTTATCCAAATTTTTATTTAAATTCTAGTTTGACATGGCACTTTAAATCTGAAGTGGAAATTCAGTTTCTAGAAGGGGGAAAATATAATCTTTTTATAAACAACATGAAAATAGGATACCTGAAAAGGAAAAAAAAAAAAAAAAGGACACCTGAAAAGGAAAAAAAAAGGATTTAAATTGTGTTAATATGGTTTGTAGAAAAGGTTATTGTGTATTTGCCTACCTTTGCTTCTGCTAAGTCTAATCTCTTATAAGGCAATCAAATCCGTATGCTCAAAAAGCATCACTGTGTGGGTTTATGAGAACCTAATCATTAACCCATGGAATAGAGAATCTACCAATAGTGTTTGTATCCCTTTAGTACTTTTCTAATTGGTGCTTTGGTTAAGATTTTTTTATTTGCAAGCAAAAGAAACTGACTGGCTAACCCAACTGAAACAGGAGAATAGGTTAAAAGGTTTGCTCTCAAAATCAAAGGAAGGGTAGGATTCATAGACCTTGAAGAGGACAGAAATCAGAGCAGATGCAGGGAAATCGTCATAACTGGTTGTTCACGAACCCTCTCTCTGGGATACTCACGTCAGATGACTCAGCTCTGAGAACCTTCAAATTTTACATATCTCAATTTATTTTCAAATGTCTGGAGAGGGAATATCCGATGGGCCCAGCTAGATTTAGCATCTCTAGTTTTGGATGAACAGCCAATGCCAAGGATAAGGGGAAGAAAGTGAAAGGGAAGGCAGTACAGTCAGGGCCACTTGGAGAATCATTGTGCACTGAGCAGCAACCCCACTTTGCATCTGTTATTGGTGAGCTTATAGTCAGGCTTTAGATTCATATAGTTATAACTGAACGAACATTGATTTTCCTATATTTTTATCTTTTAAAATTAAAAAAATAATTGCAACACTTTAGTGAGTACCTATAGTATGCCAGGGAGAAGACAAATTCCAGATATAAAAAGGCAAGCTTGTACTCCAGAGAGAGATGCAGATGTGTAAGTAATGTAATTTGTATTATAATGGATATAATTCAGGCTTGTGCATATTTAGGAAGTTACTAGAAGCTTTGAAGGAAAGTGTCAATCTACATACACCTGAAGATGTCAGGGAAATCTTTCTAGAGGAAAGACTATTTGAGTTGCATCTTATAAGATAAGTGGGAATTTGCTGTGTAACAGGGGAAGAGAGGCATGCCTTACAGAAAAAGAGCATTTTTAAAACATGCAACACCTACAACACATAGAAGAAAAAGACATCATGGTTCATTTAGGAGCTGTGAGTAGATTGGTATTGTTAGAGTTTCAAAATCTGAAGGAGAAGTTGCTGAAAATAAGTCTGAAGAGAGAGGAAAGTCCCTGAAGTTTCTATTATGAAACATTAAGGTGAATAGACTAAATGCTTTAGATAATGGAGAGTCTAAATGATTTATGATTTGGTGAAGTGACATGATCAAGGTTGGTTTTAGAAAAACTACTTCAGCAGCAAGGTGGAAGAGGGTCTCAATAGGAGAAGAATACCAGCTTGAGGACTGCTGCAGGAGAGCAGAAAGGGAGGTCCATAGGAATTCAGTCTTCTTTCTCTGGCAACAGCCTAGATGGTGGGCTCACTAATGGAGATGGTGGGCTCACTACTGAAGAAAATGTTCCAACTGTTTAGAGGTCAAGTGCTTTATGAGAATATAGAAACACTAGAGACTTGTATTTCTGAGTCAAATATACAATTTAGCTATCAAAGTGTGGATACTTATGAGGTTTCGCATATAGAATATTTAGAATAAGCACAGGCCTTAGGATGGAACCTTGGAGACAATTAAGGGGGATGGATCAAGGAAAAGACTGAGCTGGAATTCAAGAATAATAGGAAGAAGATCAGTAAGGGGCAGAAATCACAGAAAGTAACAAAGGAAAGGGAGGGGAGTTCCAAGAAAGTATATATTGGTTAGGATTAGACTTAGCTGCATATTACAGTTCTTTCTCATCCAGACTAGATGTGGAGTTAGGCAGCTGGTGCTAGTGCAGGGGCTCCATTATCATCCAGTTCTTTCTATATTCTACTCAGCATCTTGAAAGTCTAAGTTGGTTGGCCATGGTTCAGCCCAGTACAAAGGAGGACATATTGAAGATGGGAGGGAGCACCAATCTTTTAAGATAGCGGTTTACTCTACATTTTGTACAATACTTCTACTTCCAGTCCATTAGCCACATGGCCACATCTGACCTCAAAGGAGCCTGGGAAATATACATCATATTCTGGGCAACCATGCGGCCAGCTAAAAATGGGGCTCTGCTTTACTAAGGAAGAAGGGGGGAATAGACCCTGGGAAGCAACTGGAAGTCTCTGCCACAAAGGAATTGTAAATAATGACATAAAGTGAAGAGAGTTCTTATAAGATAAGGTCTGAAAAGTGTTTATTGTGACAACCTTGGCAAAATTAGTTTCTTAGATGGTGAAAATGTAAGTCAAATTATCAAATTGCAGTTGATGGAATCCTGGCTTTACAATCAGGAAAATGAAGATGAATATAGATTCCTCTTTCAACAAGCTGGTCTGTGAAAAGGAAGGTAAGAGGTAAGATCATAGTTAGCCCAGCCCTCTCAAGAATGGAGTTGATGGACACTCAGGGCTAAGACTTTGATGGCCTATGTGCAAGCTGGAGTGCAGGAAGCCAGCCATGAGAAACAAGACAATGGCGCAATCTTCTCCTGGAAACTGAGTCCTCTTTCCACCTTATCCCAGTTTTTCTGGTTTTTTGGGGGAAGGTGTATTCTTATATGACCCATTTTCTGGTCAAGATTAATTGGTAGAGGATAAAATTGGTCCAAAGAACCCTACCTCAAGAACTAGTTGAATAAATGAAGAGTGGTTAATTTACTTAAATGAGCCAAAGTATCTCTACCATAGGATTTTTAGATTTCGTACCAGAGAAAATATCGAGTCAATTTCATTCCAGTGATTGAAACTATAAACTTTAAAATAAGTTTGTGGTCATGTGGGTTTTTGTTTTTTGTTTTTTGTTTTTGTTTTGTTTTGTTTTGTTTTATCATGTGTTGAAAAGCAAACTGCAATGAAGAAGACAAATGAAGCCAAGATTGAGAGGAACCCAAAGGTACAAAACTGACAGAAAGAAAGAAAAGAAGATCAGAGTCCTAGCAACATTTAGATCCTTGCTTCTGGTTGTTCCTGAGATCCAGCAACATTCTTTCCCTAGAGATCAATGAGATCGTTAGGATCCTTATAATAAGATTCCCCCTTAAAAAAAAAAAAGGATTACCCCTTTCAGCTTAAGTGAATTCTAACTGGGCTTCTGTCATTTACCATCATAAGTGTTCAATTAATACTGAGAAGAACATGTTTATATGTTTAGGAAAGAGATCCAAGAGAAAGATTGAAAATACAAAAGACAGAATTGGAGTGTAGCCCAGACAACAATCTGGTTTCTATATAGCTCCCTTTGAAGTAAAAGTCCCCTGTCCCAAATCCCTCTTGTCCTTGTGACTTCAATCCCTGACCAGAGCTGTTTGGATCATGAGGGGGTACCTGACTTCCCTCTATGTCCTAAATGAGCTGGTCTGATCAGATTCTCTTGTATGGTTTGGAATTGAGATGTATAGAGACTGAGCTCATAAAGAGTCAGGGCTGAGACTATGTTGGGCCATGTGCAAGCTGAAACTGAGGAAGCCATCCATTGAAAAGAAGTGGAACACTCCTATAGAGAGAAGCAGAAGTGACTGTGGGACCCTGAAAGAGAGGGCAATGGAGGGAATAACTGCCTTGATTAGTGTTAACTCGTATAATGTTCAGGAGTGTGAGTTTCAGAATCAGAACTAAGTTGGAGTTCTGGCTCCATATCAACTATTGTGACCTTGCAGAAGTTACTTAATTTCTTCAAAGCTCAATTTTCTCATCCATAAAATGGAGCTAATGGTAGCATCATTCTCATAGGGTTGTCGTTAGAATCAAAAGAAAGATGTGTATAAAGTACCGAGCAGTGTCTGACCTATGGTAAATTATAATGTTAATCATATCTTAAATATAATATGATAATCATAATAAAATGACAATAAAATTCTGATTCCCATCAATCTCAGGTCCTATCTTCATTTCTCAATGAAATCTATGTATCCTCACAAAAATCTCTTTCTCTTTGATCTGAATAGATTGAGATTGTGTTCGTAACTAACACAGAATTAAGAATTCTTGGCTCTCAGTCCCCAGGATGAGTTTGGACAAGTTACTCCCTGAATTATCATTTAGCAATATCCTCCCCCTCTGCCCATCCTGAAGCACTATTGCTCTTGGCTTCTGTGAATCTACTCTACTGGCTTTCCTCCTACTCCTCTGGCCATGACTTCTCCCTTGCTGGCTCAGTCTCTTCTGCCTGCCCTTTAAATGCTATAAATCCTCAAGGTTTATTCCTAGGTGTCCTCATTTTTTTCACTCTGTATTTTCTTCCTAGGCAATAATATAAGTGCATGGTGTCAATAATCATTTTATTGAACGCTTAAGTCCCAAAAGGTTATCTTTAGCCTGGACCTCTTCTAATCTCCAAATCTACATATCTCACTACCCAGTCAGCATTTTACTTGGAGATCTGAAAGGCAACTCACAATCTACATGTCCAAAACCAATCTCATAATCTTTTTCCTCCAAACCTGCTTTCCCCCCAGTGTTTTCTCTCTTGACCCACCCACCCATTCAGTTCTGCAAGCCAGAAACCTGTAAGTTACACTACAGACCATTCTCTTCCTTGTGCCCTGGTTCATCACTAAGTCCTGTTGATTTTAGCATCAAAATATTTCTTGAGTTTTTCTACTTCTCTTACTCCTTGCCATCACCCTTGTCCAAATCATCATCTTTCACAGGACCCTGCAACAGAAGCTATCTCATTACATCCTATCATATTTTTCTCCAATCTTTTCTTCATATTATAGCCAAATATGTATTTTTAAAAATACAATCCCTTCAATGACTTTCTGTTGTTCCTTAATATAATAAGCTCCTTATCATGGCATATAAAGCTCTGGATGATCTGGCCCTTGTGTGAGAAAAGGGGTCTTAGCAGGCTCATACTGGGAGGCAATGGCATACAGATGGTTAAGTTTTGCGGAATTTTGTAAATTGATTTTTGAATGGTTGGTAGTTTAAAGTTGGATGCGGTAGGAGAAATTGGCAAATGTTACAAAACACAGCGCCCCCCCCACCCCCCTAGAACCAGTTTACCAGCACACCACTGCTTATCTCTCCCCTGCAGCCTCAGACTCCCTTTAGCATTCTGTGCTTTCACCACACCAACTAACTTTAAGTTCCTCTAATATGTCAGACTTCCTCCTATTTAAGAACTATCAAATATACTGGCCTTTCTTCCCCAGGAAACTATAAATTCTAAGAGGTTAGTGACTCTACCTGTTGGCCCAACATTATATTCTCAGTGCCTACCAGTGCCTGCCACGTGGTGAGATGCTCAATTAATACCCATTGAATAAATACCTGTTCTCATGTGGATTTTATAAACCTTAAAACAATGTGGTACCAGTGATAATTATTTGAAAATGATAAAATAATATTTAAATATCATTCTGGATGTTTCATTTCTTGAACAAATGTATTCCTATTTTCACTAGCTTTTTTTATTTTCCACTTAAGATAGTATCACAATTCATCTGTTAAATGATGAATTTTTATTTCTATAAAATAGTCATCGTTGAACCAGGATATTAATGTTTATTTAACTTGAATTAGGATTTTTATTATCATAACAAAATTACATCAGAATAGAGGAGTGTGATATTTTACAATGAATTCTTTGAAATTTCTTCTTTCCTATTTCAAAAGTCAGCTTTCCAGAAACACATATTCTTCCTCTTTATACAATGAGGTAGTTAAAACATAATGTTAAACTATTTCCTCTCAAAAGAGATTGTTTAAATTATCAGAACTCTCTTGGAAAACATTTCCAGTAACTTCTAATGAAGTGAAAATTGCATCATCATCATAATTACTAAGATTATATCTACCGGTAGAATTTTCCATTTATATGGAAAAGAAGTATGTTCATGACTATTTCCCTATCAATACTTTTAACCACTCATGTATTTTCCATGCTACTCTCTTCCTTACAATGAATATTTTTCTTTTGTCCTTAAGGCACTGTATGCAAATCAGAGTTGGAGCACCTTGGTGTCTCAGTTCGCTTAGGTCATGGTCCCAGGGTCATGAGATTGAGCCACACCCTGCATTGGGCTCTGCAACTGAATGTAGAGCCTGTTTAAGATTTTCTCTTTCTCCCTCTGTTCTTCTCCCCAACTCGCATGGTCTCTTTCTAAAATAAAATTAAAAAATGAAAATGAAAATTTTAAATGTAAATTGGATTGATTTTACCATATGAGCTAATTAGCCAAGGCAATACTTTTTTATAAACATCATAGTTTTTTTGGATATATTATTTCTTCCACATAATTGCAACTTAACTTGGGAAGACCATTGCTCCATCATAGAATAATATGGGATAACATTGTAAAATGTAAAGTAATATGGAGTAAGTAGCTATTCTTTACCATAATCACTGGTTTTTGTTGTGTTTGGTGTTGGTACCAGATGTGATTCAGTAATTATCTTCTAGATTAATATTGGGGATCTGGTCAATCTTCTCTGGTTCCAAGTTCAAATTATCCCCATCTTAAGCATAACAGAAATAAAGATTCTATATGGAATAATCATCTCAAGTTCACATGGAACATTGAGCAAGATAGAACACATTCTGGGCCATAAAATATATCTTAACAAATTTAAAGGAATAGAAATCATACAGTATCTGCTCTCAAACCACAATGGAATTAAACCAGAATAATCAGATATACTCAACTTGTAATCCATGTGTTGGCCTCTCCCCACTGGTTTTCTTATTCTTGTATCTGGATGTGATCCAACAATGCAGTCTCCCTTGGTTGTAAAATTTCATCTTTGTACATCACCTTATTAAAGTTGCTTATGTGTATATCATTCAAAAAGTGTCTCCTGTTCTCCCATGAAGCATTGTTTTAAATTTTATGTTGTCTTTCCTTGTCAGCATACACTATTAGTTGTAATTAGTCTCTAGTTCCAAGTATATGTGAAGTGAACGGATACTTGCAGTCTTTCAGTTATATCTGATCATTGTGGACAACAAGTCAACAATTTAGACCAAAAATAACTTCAATCTTTTCCTTAATAAGAGATATGGTTTGTAGTTTTTGTTTGGAGTTTTTAAATATTTCAGCTGTCTTCATATATTTGTTATGTTGAGTTACCTTATAGAAACGTTTTCTCTGCTTTTTTCATTTTGAGCTGAGTATTGTAATTTAAATACTAACAATGTTGTTTTGGTAAGAATTTAAGATGCTTTCCTTTTTATAAGACTCATAGCTTATATAGTTTACTAGACACTACTGTTTGGTACTTCATCCTAATTCAGTGTCTTATAAGATGCTAAATATTTTTCAGTTTATTGTATTGCTTCACTTGATTATTTTATATATACCAACATTTGTAACTGCTCCCTCAAGCCCAAGGACCACATCAGGCAGAAAGATTTATACAGAAAAGTATTTAGGTTATGGTCTTCAAAAACCAGCTCATTGTAAAATCAGTTTTGTAAGTTGTCAAATACTATATCCAACACATCTCTGATGCTCACTCCATTCTTATCCTTTCTACAATCTTCTCTGACCCCCCAGGACTAAGTCAAATATCCTCATGGTATGCTCTTATAACACCACATTCTTTTGTTACATAACTTTTATCTCAGTTTGTAATTATATATATATATGTATATATATATATATATTTTTTTTTTTTTGAGATTAGTTGATTAACATCTAAGTTTCTTTGTAGATTGTAAAATCCATGAAAGCAGGGATTGCATTAATAAAGGTACAGAGCAAAATGCTTTAACAAAGAGAACCTCAAATAATAAAACTTATACCAGTTGCAAGCCTATTTCTCATTCATATAACATTCCACGTTAGGGCAATATGGAGTTTGTGGGATGGCTCAGCTTTCCTCAACACATGGTTTCCATCCCTAAGTCAAGGGAGCTGACAATTTCTTACCATCTCCCTGTCAATTACAATAGAAAAGGACCAGAGCAGTAGCACAAGTTCAATACTTTAAAGGATGAGACTGACCCTAAAGGAGCATACATTGCTTCTACTAACAACTCACCAACTATAACCTAGTCGTATGACCACAACTAATTGCAAAAGAATCTGGGAAATGTAATCTTTAGCGGGTAATCACCTATTCCAGGGAAGAAGGAGGGATTAAATCTAGGAGGACAGCTAGCAGTTTGTCACAATGTCTCTGTTATTACTACACATTATATCTACAGAACTTACTCTAGTGCCTATTCTATAGCAAGCACTCAGTGAATATTAAAGGATGAATGAATGAATGAATGAATGGATTACACATTTTCATACCATCACTGACCTTTCCCCCAACCTGAGACAGCTGTGGACCCAGAAGAGCAGGAGGCCCAGGGGAGTAACAGTTACGGGAAAGTGACTGTACAAACAGCCCAGGAAGCTAAGGGTGAAGCTGGTGAGATAAACTGAGACTCATGCTGAGATTCACTTAGTGTGAATCACTAATCCCTAAGATAAAATGAAGATATTTCAGAACCTACCCAGGTGGGGGCATCTTCCATTGCAGCATCACCCATCACTCTTATGTTGAAGGTGTGCCAATTTCTTCTTTCAATTGAACACAGAGGATTGTTGAAAGGGACACACACACCTCCAAAAACTAAATATTAATTCTGAGAGATGGCACAGTACAAATACATATGGAAAAGAAACATTTTTCTCTTTCACAACTGAATTTTTACTTCCCGTTATCAATGGAAATAAATGAGAAATAACACCACGACTCTCCAAGGAAAATTTAATTGCAACTTTCTCCATGCCTGCCTAGCACCTTCTATAGCACTTTTCACATGCTATTATTGTTAATTACATTGTGAGATATTTGTGGACTGAGAATATATCTTGTTTATATGTATATATCCCCCAAGTACCAAGCAGCACATAGTAGTACTCAGCAAATGCTTTTAAATGAATCAGTGAATGAATGAGGAATTAATGAATGCATAATAAAGCTCCTGAGCTATTGTATTATTGGAATATAAGATAATTTGAAGAATAAAATCTCCTCTCTCTCCTCAAAAGAAGTTGAAGGAATCTCAGAGCTTTGGTAAGGCCTTTGTGAAGAAAAAGTGTTGGCCATTAAAAAAAATATTGGAAACAAGGGAAGAAGGAAAATACTATTTTGTTTTTGCTTAGCTTAAAAAATGTGAACTATTAATTTAATTATGGATGAGAAAAATGTTTCTCTATTATAGAATTGGATTTCACTATCAGAATTATGTGCTTTGGGAGGTTGTGTGTGTGTGTCTTTGCGTGTTTTAAGTATTTTTCCACGCACAATTGGGTGGAGAAACTGCCATTTTGTAAACTTACATTGCTCTCATGGAAGCTTGTTACCAAGCTACTTAGGGAGTGTCAGCACAGATCATTGACTCCCCACCTCCCACCCACCCACCCACCTGGAATGTTACTTTGAAATGAATGACTCAGATTTGGGAAAATGTACTTTTGTGAAAAGACGAATGGATTGTGGGAGGAGATCAACCTCTGTAGTTAAGAGGCATGATTTCCCATAAGGAAAGCAAAGATTTGCAGGGCAGAAGTCAGAAAAATAAAGCATGATATTTAAGGAGTCAGATTAGAAACATGGATGCGCCCATGAGGGGTTCCCCGTGAGTATTTTAGCCTCTTGCGTGCTGTGTCTCTTTGGACCTTGGGAAAAGCCATATTTGGTGCACACTTGGTAACAGCCTTGACTTACACCGAGCTGTGTAATAAAGTTCGAGAAAGCGATTGTGTGTATTATAGTGGTGGTGTCAGTGAAGAAGAGTGGGCCTACACTCAGTTAAGCTTGCCCACCTTGGGCTCATGGACAGAGGTCTACTGCCTTTCCCCAGGCCTGGGGTAGAGCCAGAGGAGGGCAAGGACGATACTGGGGACCACTCCCACACAGAGGGAGGCAAGATTTCACATTACAGAAAGAAGCTCTTCCTTCCCCAAAAAGGCAGATTTTTTTTTTTTCTCTAAAATGCTCCTTGTTTGAATCTCATTTGGGTTAACTTGTCAAAAAGTTTAAACATTTCAGAATTCTGAAAAGACCGTAACTCTAGTTCACTTTGTCCTTAATATTTTCATTTCCAAAGAGTTTGCTTATAGGTAAGAAGCCAGAGAGCCTACAGCTATTAAGCAACTTATGTTTGTCATTGTTTTTGAGTGGTCCCAGAGATTCCTAAGATCATTGGTGGGAGGCAGGGTATCATGATAATGCTCTGCATTTAAAGAACATAGTACTCTAAGGACCTAAAACAGTTTCATGGTGGATTTTTGTTAAATGTCATTGATTTCATAAGCTTAATGTCACAGTAATTTGCTCAGGAACTATTTTAAAAGATTATAAAATGCTTTTTAAAAATCACATTGCTTTCTTTTTTTAATGTTTATTTATTTTGAGAGTGAGAGAGAGAAAGAGCATGTGGGAGCACAAGAGCAGGGGAGGGATCTGGGAAGAGAGGGGCAGGAACATAGGGAAACAAAGAATCCCAAGCAGGCTCTGCACTGTCAGCACAGAGTCCGATACAGGACTTAATCTCACAAACCGAACCGTGAGATCATGACTTGAGCCAAGGTCAGGAGTCCAACGCTTAACCAACTGAGCCACCCAGGAGCCCCTCTATTGCTTTCAGTAAAAACTGATTATCACCTATTCTCAATTTGAATGTATCATCTCCAGTCCAGACACTAATTCAAAGCTACAATAGCCACTTGGCTATCACTATGCATTCATTTTACATGGCTGTGTATATTTACATACAATTTTTATGTTTAATATGCAACTACTCATTTCTCTGTCAAATCTCCTAGAAAGTCTCCATTGTTTTTCTGTGGTTTATAAAAGCTGCATATTCTCTAGCTAAAGAGCAGATAACCAGCAGACACTTAATAATTACACATTGATGATCACCATGTTAATGGTAATTTAGGATGTGAGATGAGTTAAATTCAATAATTTCTTCTCATCCAGCAGAGACAGATTTTCTCCTCATGGAAGAATTCCAGTGGCAATGATGAAATCTTAAGGCTTCCGCAGCAGAATTTGCCCTTCATTTGTCTGAACTTCTCTTCCTTTTGCCTCAAGCCTTCTTCCAGGACTTCTTTCAATCAGCTGTACCTATGGTCCTGCCACAGTTCCTCAACTGCTGTTTGGAAGTGGATTAGCTAGCCATCTGGCCAGAGCCCGCCCCCACCCCCCACCCACCCCTGAAACCTTACTGTCAACATCAACTAGAAACAACTCTCAAGACTATTTGTGAAGGTGACACAAGGTCCCAGCTCCTTGGAAAGTTCCCTGGCTCCCAAAATGCTTAGGTAGATGGATAGATCAGTGCAGTGCCATCACTGATAACATTCAGGGAAATGCAAACCAAGTTGTACAGAGGAATCACCACTTTTGTGTCTGACCAGGTCTACATATCCACCAACAATTTGTCAGGAAGTCAGTTGTGAGAAGTTTCCTGAGTTAATCTGATTTTTCCTCTTAAGCTTTAAGCCAGTAACCTTACATTCTCTTCTTACAACTTAAGTAATTTTTAGTTGAACTAATTATAGAAGTAAGTTTGGTTCTACAATAAGGCATAAAGCTGACCTGGTCTCTTTGGGAACTCTGTCTTTAATCTCAACTAAAACTGTAACATATACATTCTATGCTGACTGACTTGTGGCATTTTTCCCAGGTACCAGGAAAGCAGCACTGCATAGAGAGGATTCAGTATGTTGGATGGGCCATGATATTGTAGCTTCCTATTTATCAGATTATTTCCCATCTCCACCCTCAGAATACACTTAAGTCTTAAAAAGGTTTTGCCTGGCAAATAGTAGAGCATATAAATATTTCTTAAATGAAAGAATCATCTTTTTTTATATTTTATAGGATAAAAATTTTTTCATTTATTATTTTATACATAGGTTTTCCAAATTGTGTACTCTTTTGCTTTAATAAGTAGGACAATTAAAGGGCTTCAAGAAGCTGCAAGTAGGGTAATGTTAGAAAAGTTTATTTATTGAATCATTTGGGAGAACTGGATTGTTTAATTTATAATAATCAAAATAAGGTATTTTGCAAATGTCCACGATATGATTTATTTTATTCCCAAAAATTCAGTGTTAATTTTTCATTGACCATCATAATTCAATATGTCCTGGCTAAGCTAATTAAAACCAGATAATCTGGGTTTCCAACTACTAGGTTTCAAACCAAGAGTTTTCAAATATGACTAAAAATCATTCTGAAGTTAAAGACCTGATAAGTTAAACTTTAAATCATTCTAAAATTAAAGGCCTGATGAGTTAAAGTAGCCTAGATTTATTAGAAAATATAATAAATGTACCTCTAGGAGTTATCTAATTGTGGGTTTTCTTTTTCCAGATTTCTAATTTGTTTTATATTTTCTACACAGCAGTAATCATATTTATTCAATGATATACTGTTTTCTAGTATGATATTTGCAAGGCACTGGTTCTTGGTATTTTATAAGAAATGAAGATGGCTAATATGAGGAAAATTTATCAAAGACCCGGAGATGGCCAGGAGGTACTACTGGTGTCTTTTGAGTGGAGACATTGGTATTAACAGGAAGACTCTCTAGGGATTATCTGATTGTATAGAGGTGTGACCTTTGACTCTGTTTGGTTGACTAATGTTTTGCAACTCTGTGAAGACAGAGTGGAGATGTAGAAAACTGATTACAATGTAAATAATTTATGTTCTTGCCAATGCAAATTAGTTTTGTCCTATAAAAATGTAAATCTCTGCAAACCAAATTCTTATTTGAAACAGTTTTAACATCTTACTGGTTCATTAATGATTTAAGTAATTTTTGGTACATGTTCAGTTTTCATTGGTATAGGGTCAGTGATTTCACTATTTTAAAAATTATACCTTAACAATTAAATACATCCCTGCCCTTTAGAAGTTTATAATCTGAGGTGAGGAAATATATATATGTATCATGTCTATAACATACATGTCAAATATTGGTAAATTCCCTGTAAGAATTGTGTGTTCAGTAGAGAGATTATTTTTACTTGGAGAACAGAGATTTCAAGCAAAGATTCAGGCTGGTGTATTCTGATGACAAAGATAGAAATAGAGGAAAACATTTCAGGTAACAATACTATAAACAAATACACAAAGATAGAGAAAATGAATGTAATGTTGAAGTAACAGTAACCAGGTCAGTTTAATTAGAGCATGACTGTATATAAGGAAGTTGTAAAATTAAAGGCAGTAAAGGGGAGATGGCTACTTATCGGAAGAAGAGGCAGGAGGGAAAGAGCAACTGTTTTGGGGGGACATTCCTCTACAGTCATACTATTTTACAGTGTTTAAGGTAACAGGTTCACATGATGACTTTTAAGACTGAGATAAAAATACATTAGAGGGAGAAATGTGAAAGCAGTAGCCGTATGGGACCCTTAAAAGTCCAAAGTGTTGCCATTTTTATATACAACCCATCTGCTTACTTGTGCCCTTGACCTGCCCCCCACTGGCAGTGCAGCCTCTTTCTCCTGGCCCAGGCTCTCCCTCTCTGATGTTAGAATGTGGCCATTTCAAGGTAAAAGTAACACTGTGATAGCAAATTCTTGGCGCCCAGGAAAACACCAGCGACAAGCGACAAACACTCAGGGAATCAGAAAAGACTGTTTATCTCGCACTGGTGCCTGCCCAGTGGAGTCCCCTTCAAAGACTGAGCATCTGACTCAAGCTTTACTGGTCTTTTATACATTTGTGCTTCTGCGATGGGCGGGGCTAGTACAGTCAAGCTTCTGGTTCCTGGCTACAGGCTGATAAAAGAGGCAAGCAAGATTTGAAGAAGCCAAAAGCATGCAAGGGGAGTATCTGGCATCGGACATCTGGCTGCCCCTTTTTATCTGCTTTTTTACCAGCTTTGCTTCTCAACACCATGATGGAAATATTATGAGTGTTGACACAGATAGATTTAGGTTCAACTCTTGACTCTGCCACTTAGTAACTCTGGTGTTGAGAGCTTCAGGATCTTCTGTAAAATAGTTGCATCTGAGTCTTAAGGTCAATACCTCTGGCCTTAGGGTGGGAAGTCTGAGGGATAGGGGAGTTAGGGAATGAGAAGATGTAAAGACATTTGGCATTATTTTTCTCCTAGCTCAGCTTTCTCACACAAAAACTGAAAGAGTCTCAGTAACCTGCTATTGAATTGGCCCATAGGTGAGGAGTTTTGTTACCCTACACAGAAAATTCCAAGCCAAGTTCCAGAAGCCCTATCTATGCTCAAGGTTCTAAAGATAAAATCCAAATGACACAGACTTAGGGAGAGGGGGTGGCATTTCACACTCTATTCTAGTTATTAAAGAAATAAGGAGTTGACCAAATGTGCATCCATAAATGAATGGATAAACAAAGCATGGCATATACATACAAGAGAATATTATTCAGTCCTAAAAAGAAAAGAAATTCTAGGGGACCCTGGATGGCTCAGTCAGTTAAGCATCTGATTTGATTTTAGCTCAGGTCGTGATCTCTCAGTTCATGAGATCGAGCCCCATGTTGGGCTCTCTGCTGACAGCATGGAGCCTGCTTGGAATTCTCTCTCTCCCTCTCTCTCTCTCTCTGCCCCTCCCCTGCTCTACTCTCTCTCTTTCAAAATAAATACATAAGCTTAAAAAAAAAAAGAAAAGAAAAAAGAAAGAAATTCTAACATAGGCTACAACATGGATGAACCTTGAAGACGTTATGCTAAGTGAAATAAGCCAGTCACAAAAGGACAAATATTGCGTGATTCCACTTACATGAGGTAACTAGAAAAATCTAGAGGTGGATGGTGGTAATAATGGTTGCACAACAATGTGAAATATACTTAATGCCTCAGAACTATACATTTTTAAAATGGTTAAAATGGTAAATTTTATGTTATGTAGATTTTACCACAGTAAATAGAAAACAGTATAGAGTTGAGCTGCCCAGTTCTTCAGGATGCCCTCAAATGCATACTTCCTAAGTTAGAGATCATTCTATAGTAACCCTCTCTCTGTTTCTAATGCTCCTATCATCTCTCCACCAAAGTCTCCAGTTTCTTCATCATGTTGCTCTTCCCCCCTCCCCACTTCCTGGGTACTGCAATTTCCCCAGCAGCTAGCTGTTCATAAGCTTTCTTTAGCACCTGGGAAATTTTGTTTTCTTCCAGCATTAGTTGTGAATCATAGTCATTTCCTTCCTTCGCCCGGTTTTCACTGCCGGGTACTGAAGAAGAGGAAGCTTCAAGCTTCAGGATGGGGGAGGAAAGGAAAATAATCCTCCAGTGTGAACCAGAGTTTGGGTCTTTGGTTTGTTTTTCTTTGGTTGTCCTAAAGAACATGAAACAAGTTAGATAGCCTCCCTGAAGCTACATAAGAGATTCATATCTCTCCTACTAGCACAACTTCAAACCCTTGTGTTAAAAGAAGAGCTTCATCTTTCCTTGGTTGCATTTCAAAAGTCTCTTCCATTGATTCAGCATGGGAGGACTCCATGACTAACTGTACCTTCCCAATAACTATAAAACACCCACCCACCCCACCCAAGTCAAGGGATAGGGGATTTTTGGTAGTGTCTTACCACACTGACCTAAGAATGAGAATAAAAGATAACACAGGTGAAGTCTCCACCTGTTCTTAACATGGAAGCTCAATAAATGATACACATTTTAAAGACCAGAACCACATGTAAGTAACATGGAAGAACTTTAAACATTACCTGAATCTTTTTAGGATCAATGAAGTTGGATGAACAAGGGAATGACATGTTCGTAGCTGTCCTTCAGGAAGATGAAATTAGCACCAGTGAGGAAGATGGGTTGGAAAAGAATGCAACTAGATGCTGAAAAAGTAATTGGAAGGTAAGGGGTTTTTCATGTAACACTTCTGACACTAATGCTAGAATGTTTTCCAAAACATGAAGCAGCCAATTCTCAGATTCTCTGGACACCAACTGGATGTTCAACAATTCAATTCAATACTGATATGTAACCAAAGTTCGTGCAGCCTCCACAGGTTAAGGGTTCAGTACCATAAGGCTGTCCCCTACTTCAGATGCTAATCACAAATCTTGAGCCTCCCCCCATACTTGTGACCAACAGGCTACGAAACCATGGTCGCCACTATACCTCTTCAGGTTTGATAATTTGCTAGAACAGCTCACAGAACTCAGAACACACCTCACTTATATTTACTGGTATATTACAAAGGACATTTTAAAAGATACAAATGAATAACCAGATAAAGAGGCACATAGGGCAAGATCTGAAAGGGTCCTGCCCAGGAGTTTCTGTCAACCCTAGAGATGCAGCGTTCCATTCTCCTGGCATGTGGATGTGTTTCGCAACCTAGAAATTCTCTGAACTCCATCATGCAGGGGTTTTTACGGAGGTTTTATTACATAGATACAGTTGAGAAAATCATTGGCCATTAGTGATTAATTCAATCTCCAGCCACCCTCCCCTTACCAGATTGGAAAGGTGAGGCTGAAAAGTATAAGCTTCCAAGTAAGGCTTGATGTTTCCAGTGACCAGCCCCCATCCTGAAGCTACCTAGGGTCTCACCAAGAGTCACCTTTTTAGAACAAAAGAAGCTCCTATCACCTTATCACTCAGGAAATTCCAAGGGTTTAGGAAGAATGCCAAGAATGGGGGACAAAGACCAAATATCTTTCTATGATACCAAAGGAGAGTATTGCAGAAGCTTCTAGGGAAAAAAAAAAAAGAACTTTGGTTGTTGGTGTTGGAAAATACCGCAGCACTGATGGTTAGAAGTTAAGGACTTGTCCTAAAAAAGTAGATGCAGTAATGGAAAGGAGAAAAGCAATGTGAGAAACACTGTCAAGGTAGCATTAATAGAATGAGATTGCCCATTAAATATGAGGAAGTGGGGGACTCAAAGATGACCCTTA
This sequence comes from Neofelis nebulosa, assembly GCF_028018385.1. NCBI lineage: Eukaryota > Metazoa > Chordata > Mammalia > Carnivora > Felidae > Neofelis > Neofelis nebulosa. Next base: position 33,964,650 of record NC_080795.1, read on the forward strand.
AGTATGAGTCTACATTGCTAGGAAGATATTAATGCTGCCTACTGAGAGGTAAAAATAGAGTAGACTACTCTAAAGATATTCAATTTTATACATGCTGAGTTTGAAATATCAGTAAAAGATTCTAGTGCAACAGCTCAAGTTGGGAAATGAAAATATTAGGGTACAGTTAAGTAACAATTTTATACTGTATTGAAAGAACTGCTTCTTTGAGATTGGATCAACCCAGATAAAACTTTGGGACATGTTGATATTTTTTCCTCTCCATGTGATATCCTCTCCATCTTCAACTTTTGAAAGAAACGCACACATTTGGAAATAATTTTCACTACTAAGTTGAGAAACAGGCATACCCCAAATAAGAAGAAAATATAAAATATAAATGAATCCTTAAAACACTTACCTTTAGACACTTTCCAGAGAAATGTCTATCACTGACCTAGGGGCTGGAGAATGCTTTTGTCTGTGCGGTATGCTAATTATAGTCACGTTTCTGAAGATGGGTTCATATTTACCTTTGCCCTTTCATTTAGTTTTGAGAGGTTTTCTTTTCTTTCTGATTTTCTGTATTCTGAAATGTACCCCTTCAAAACTTGAAAAGAACACGTAGCTTGGCCATGTTCTTTAGTATACTTAACTTTTTGAGTTGTCAACCATTTCTAATAGAAATAGAAAGTTGGCAGTAGAGAGCTGGCAAGATGTAGTGGGAAGGGGAGAGAGGAGAGGAGAGGAGAGGTTTTGAGGCACACGAGGCTGGTGGGTAACTTCTGCACAATCTCAGACATACTATTTGGCAACAAGCTCTGGTTCTAGTAATTAGCATTAATGTTTTCAACTTTGCTGAACATTATCTAAGGCTGTTTAAGAAGCCTTGACACTTGTGGAATGAAAGGTAATTCTCTCCTAACATGTCAGAAATTCTTTCATCCATTCTATCTTGTTATAAAAATAAGAATCAGTAAAGCATGGATCCCTGAGATTGAATGGCTGACTTGCTCATTTCATAGTTGCCTGATTTAGAGTAGCATCCAAAAATAATCTAAATAATTTGCCTCTGTAGAACAGCTATTTTTACTGCACATATATAACAATTGCTGGGTACTTATTCTAGGCTCCACAACTTACATGCACAATTTTGTGTAGGCCTCACAACAATCCTATGAGAATGGGATATTGTCATGCACACCTCCATCGTCGGTGTTAACCTGAAAACGAAATCTCCAGAGACTGATAATTGTCACTCTCAAACTTTCTCTATACCCTAATTTAGAAACTCTGGCTGGATATTCTCTCACACTTGAGCTTGAGCCCTCATTTTACTAGTTTTACCACAGTTAAAATCTCCTTGATGTAGTCAGTCCCTAAATCTGCCATTCTGTCCCTCTGTCATTACTGATGCACAAGTTTGTGAATGAACATTTTCCCTCATCAGACCAGAGGCTAAGTCTTCCACTGACTGGGGTTTGAAGACTACTAATCCCATGAGACTCAACAAAGGCCATTTTTCAACTCATATATAAGATGAAGAAAGCATATGGCACTGCCCCATTAGTGGCTTTTTTCCCTCAACCACAGATGCATGCCCATAATCTTTCAGTGGCTTTCTAGAAGAGCAACAAAAGAAACTACAGCATTGATTCTTCGATGACTTTGGCATTTCAAAACCGTATGTCTCAGATTCAGCCTTTAGGCTCATAAAACATTTAGACATAAATCATTGACTTGTTTCCAGTGGACTTTACACAAATTTAATCATTGGTTTAAGTCATTTCCTTTATATTGACCTAAAGTAACTTGGATTCTGTTGAACCAGCATCAAAACATCACAAAGTTTTGAGTTCTTATGATTTCTGCAGAACTTGCAATCAGGCTTTTAAAAAATTCCAAAACAAGAATGAGTTTTGAGTTCAGTTGTGACATCAAGAGTTATGTGAGCCAGAATTTTTCAGTGAAAAACACAATTCGTGTTTCCTGTAAGCAAAAGAAAATAATATTATCTTTCAATTTTATGTATGTCTTTTAAAAGTACAAACTGCTATGGTAAGATTGAGACCAACAGATGATGAAATTCAAGTAGAAACTCTGGTTGCTGCCCAGAATGAACCCATCAATTCAGAAAGGGAAGAGAATTACAGAGGCCACAGGCTTTTATAAGGAACACCTTGTTCTGTAGAAACCTCTCTGCTGCACTCAATTTGTTTTAATTAGTTCTGTTTATGGCAAAACACTAAATGCATATTATATAAATTGAAATTTGATACTTCAGGAGCCTGTAAGATTTTCAGATAAAATCCCAGACAGAATGAGAGACAAGGTCTGTCCTTAACACAGTTCAGAGAGATTTCTCATGAGGAACTCCAGGATAATTTCCCATGATGAGATGGGCTACTTTATTAGCGGTAAGTAGCACAACACAATGTTCTATGGAGAGTTCATATTTTTCCATGTAGCATGTTGTCATAAGTTCTCTAGAAGAACTATATCTACTAAGTTTTTTTTCTACTAAGATTTTTACAGAATTTGTTTAAATACTATTTTACCATTTCTAGCAATTTAGAGTCAACAACAGTCACTAGAAACTCATTTGTACACTTATTTATTCCTCTAATAAAAATGTATTACATACCTACTATGTTTAGTTGTTTTATAAATTTTATGGATTATTTACCATGTGTCACATGTTGAACATAAAATATATGTGTGTGTGTGTATATATATATATATATATATATGGCTATATATAAGGCTGTGCCCGCCTCCAATTTACATAGTCTCATTAGGCCAAATCATGAGTGTTATTAAGACAGTTTTTAAAATAAACGAAGGTAGGAGTGCATGGGTGGCTCAGTCGGTTAACTGTCTGACTTCGGCTCAGGTCATGATCTCACAGTTTGTGGGTTTGAGCCCTTATCAGGCTCTGTGCTGGCAGCTTAGAGTCTGGACCCTGCTTCGAATTCTGTGTCTCCCTCTCTCTCTGTTCCTCCCCTGCTCATTCTCTGTCTGTCTCTCCTTCAAAAATAAATAAAAACATTAATAAAAAATTTTTTTAATAAAAGAAGGTAGAGGTCTTAATCAATTTAAAATAAAGTTAACTACTATTTATTTAGATTTTGTCATATGCCAGTCACTGAGAAAAATATCTTGTTTTTTTTAAAATACAATTTACTGTCAAGTTGGCTAATATATAGTGTATACAAGTGTGCTCTTGGTTTTGGGGGTAAATTCCCATGGTTCATCACTTATGTACAACACCCAGTGCTCATCCCAACAAGTGCCCTCCTCAGTGCCCATTACCCGTTTTCCCCTCTTCCCCCACCCCCAACCCTCAGTTTGTTCTCTGTATTTAAGAGCTTATGGTTTGTCTCCCTTCCTCCCTGTTTGTAACTACTTTTCCCCTTCCCCTCCCCCAAGGTCTTCTGTTAATTCTCTCATGTTCCACATATGAGCAAAACATATGATATCTGTCTTTCTCTCACTGACTTATTTCACTTAGCATAATACCCTCCAGTTCTATCCACATGGCTGCAGATGGCAGGATTTCATTCTTTCTCATTGCCAAGTAGTATTCCATTTTATATATAAACCACAGTATTCATCAGTTGATGGATATTTAGGCTCTTTCCATAATTAGGCTATTGTTGAAAGGACTGCGATAAACATTGGGGGTACATGTGCCCCTATGAATCAGCACTCCTATATCCTTTGTATATAAATTCCTAGTAGTGCTATTGTTGGGTCATAGGATAGTTTTTATTTTTAATTTTTTAAGGAACCTCCACACTGTTTTCCAGAGCATCTGCACCATTTTAATATGACTTCCATACAAACTTAAGTGGTAAGTTTAACTCTAGTTTGTAAATGATAAAACAGATTTAAAGAGATTTATTACCATCTCTCTTCACTTAGTGACCACCACCAAGCACCCTGCATTTTACCACTTTTGCCAGTTAAAATATTTTTAGCTTGAAGTAGAATAACTGGTAAAAGTGTCTTAAATCATAAGCATGTTCAGTTAAAGTCTGGACTTTTCCAGGGGAGGTTAAATTTTCAGCTTAACAACATGAGGGTTCTGTCTGTTTCTCCATGGTTCTCCTACCTTTCACCTCAAGCCCACAAGATGGCTGGAACAGGTTCAAGTATCACATCTTTACAGGACAAAATCCATGAAAGGAAAGGATGGAAAACTTTTTCTGGTTTCTGGTTTCGCTTTTTTTTTCTTTAATGTTTATTTTTTAGTGTGGGGGAGGGCCAGAGAGAAGGAGTCACAGAATCCCAAGCAGGTTTCGTGCTGTCAGTACAGAGCCAATCTCCAGGTGAGATCATGTGAGATCATGACCTGAGCTGAAATCAAGAGCTCAAACTCATGAACTGTGAGATCATGACCAGAGCCCAAATCAAAAGTTGGTCACTTAACCAACTGAGCCACCCTGGCACCCTTGGTTTCTGTCTTTTAACTGGGGAGAACAATCTTTCTTAGAAACTCTACATCAGATTTTCCCTTACATTTTATTGGCAAAAACTAGATCACATGCCCACCCCTAAGTTAATCACAGCCAAGAAGCATGGGATTACAGTGATTAGCTAAGATCAATTATGATTCATCCCCTGAAGTTGGAAATGATTTTGCTTTTTACTTAAAATTGGTTTTGCTTAGCAAGGGAGAAGGGAACAAGCAATAGAATCTCCCTTGTGCTGAAGTGCCCATAGATTCTATGTAATGAAGACTTTTCTAGCTTGCCACAACACATATCTTCCTCCATAGGACTAACACAGACAGGAATTTTGAATGACCAATTAACCTAAAAATGTAGGACTGGAGAGTAATAAAGATATAGGGCATCTTTGTAGATTTTAAGTTGTGAATGGGGTCAGCCATTGAAAAAGAAGATTTTGCATTATACCATGAAACACAATGAAATGTCACATTTTTGTTTTAAAACAATTTATGTCATTAAGACAAAGATTTATAAGTCAATCTCTTTCCACACCTTTCCTTTAAATTTTTTAAAAGTAAACAGTCTTATCAATTCAGATTTTTTTTTCTTGCCTGCCACTGGCTCCAATTCAGATTTATTGACTGACATAGTATTTATTTTTAAAAATCTTTGCAACATATATTTTAAAATTCTTAAATGTATTGGGGTGCCTGGGTGGCTCAGTCGATTAAATATCCAACTTTGGCTCAGGTCATGGTTCATGAGTTCGAGCCCCATATCGGGCTCTGTTCTGACAGCTCAGCCTGCTTCAGATTCTGTATCTCCCTCTCTCTCTGCTCCTCTCCTGTTCGTACTCTGTGTCTCTCTCAGAAATAAAAATAAACATTAAAAAATAAAAATAAGTAAAAATAAATTCTTAAATGTATTGAAACTTAAGCTTCTAAGATAAGATGCCAGACTGAACAAAGCCCCTCTATCTAAGCCCCTCTTCTGGAATCCAACTAAAACTATCGCAGAGGAAATTTTTACATAAATAACTCCATAAGGAAGGAGGGAAAGAGGAAAGCAATAAAATATTAGAAACTGGAAAGTGAATTCATGAAAGGTAACTGATTAGCACACTCAAGAGACTGGGTCCCTAAACTAAAAGTGGAAAAGCTGAGAAGCAATCTGGCTTCTAACGCAGACTGCTCAGAGCATCACATAAAGTCATGGAATTACACAGGCCTGGAGAAGGGGGCGGAAGTTGCAGCACTTTAATAGGGAGGATAAGTGAAAATAATGTCTAGCTTCCCCATTCTACTCTTCACCCATAGTAACTGCTCCTATCCTACGCTACTACTGATTTCTGGGAGACATCAGCACAGTTGGGATTCTACGCACCATGTGAAAATAAGAGATTTAAATGTAATTATATGTACCTATTACTAAGTGCTGAGACTGTGCTTTCTAGTCCTTTTCCAGCTCAGCTCCCAGTAACCAGCAGTCAGAACCTTGCCCTGAGAAGATTAGATTTCCTTGGGGAACCTGACCAGCCCAAGATGACAGATACACAGATTTTAACTTTGGGAAGTCCTCAACAAGTAGCCCACCCATATCACCATATATAGTAATCCCCCCTAATCCATAAGGTATTCATTCCAAGACTCCCACTGGCTGCCTGAAACCACAGATAGTACTAAACCTTACATATACGATTTTTTTCCTATATGCACACACCGATGATAAAGTTTAATTTATAAATAAGACACCTTAAGGTATTAACAACAATATCTAAGAAAATGGAATAATTTTAACAACATACTGTAATAAAAGCAATGTGAATGTGGTCTCCCTTTCTCTCTTAAAATCTCTTATTGTACTGTATCCACCCTTCTTCTTGTGATGTGAGATGATAAAATGCCTATGTGATGAGATGAAACTAGGTGAGTGACATAGGCATTGTAACTTAGTGTTAGGCTACTACTGACCTTCTGTCAACATGCAGGAGGTTGCTTCCAGACTGTGGTTGACTGCAGGTAACTGAAAACATAGAAATTGAAACTGTAGATAAGAGGGACTACTCTAGTCAGTTTTCAATTTCATAAACCTCATGCACACATTCAGAATTCCCATCAACTTTTTGATTCATTAATCATAAGCAGACAGTGAAGGCTTACAAGACATCTGAGAAAAGCCCTACTTCAACATGGACAACAGAAATACAAGTATAGATATTGAATCTATGAGCCAAAGAACATGTTACTAAAAAGTAATGCAAATAAGACCTTGGAAATTAAAAATATAATAATTAAAACGAAGGAAGAGGGAGGCATGAGGAAATCTCCAGAGTGTAGATTAAAAATAGGGAAGAAAGAATAGACTCAGAAGACCAGTCCAGGAGGTCCAACACCAAAATAATAAAAACTCCAGAAAAAGAAAACAACAGAAACAGAGAGTAAGAACTTACCAATGTAATGATCCAGAAAAATTTCCCCAAACCAAAAAAAAATATTTTCTATAGTGAAAAGGCTCATTGAAGGTCCAACACCATAAGTGAAAATAAAGGGAAGCTTAATTTTTTCCCTCATCTTAACGTTTCAGAAGTGCCTTACTTAGAAATATAATGCTGAAGCTTTATTCTCTACAAACTTATTGTGTGACTTTTCTACATTCAAGTAGTTTGTTTCTCATGCTTCTAAATGAGCCCTTAACTATAAGCTGGGAAACATCCCAACATGCCTAAGGCATTGGCATAGAGCTGACACTTAAGCAAAATAACTTTTCTTACCTTCCTACTAGCTTCACATACAAGAAATTGAACAAAGCAACTGAGAGGGATATCATCTCCAAAAAAACCCGTCTTTTAAGCCTAATGGAAAGACACAAACAGAGCCACTGCAGCACAATTATTTCCTTCACAACCACATCATTAGCCTAGACAACAAAACATGGCATAAATAGCAACATCAAGGCTCTTGCTTGTCCGGACGCCTGGTGGCTCTCAGGTCATGATCTCACAGTTCATGAATTTGAGCCCCACATTGGGCTCGCTGCTGTCAGCCTGTCAGCACAGAGCCCACTTTGGATCTTCTGTCCCCCTCTCCCTACCCTTCCTCCTCACGTGCTCTCCCCAAAATAAATAAATATTTAAGGAAAAAAAAAGATTCTTGCTTGTCAAGAATTCCCAGGGCTTTCTTTGTCTGCTAGGGTCTCTGACATCAGGATCATAATAATCCAGCTCTGGAGATTACCTGGCTACGTCTAGTTTATGGTCTCTTGTGAAATACTGATCCTGTCCTTTCAGGACAAGTTGCTAATATGGAGGCTCACAGTATGACATCCTGGGATAGAGTTTGAGATCCTTCCAGATTGCATATTTTAGCTCCAATTCTAGCACGGAGATGAGTTGATACCCACAGAAAGAAGTAAAAAAGGTGGCCTTCATGAATGGGCCTGCATGGCTTTAAGAGATTACCACACAAACCGGGAATTGAATTTATTAACTAGGAAGACCTAGCTTCGTGGGTTGAATATTAGCTCCCCTAAAGAATATCTACTTGGAACACTAGAATGAGATCTTATTTGGAATAAGGGTCTTTGTGATGTAATTAAGGATCTCAAGATGAAATTGTCCTGGATTTAGGGTGAGTTTCCTTTTAAAAGAGAGGAGAAGGAGATTTGACATACAGAGATAAGGGGAAGAAGACAGAGGCCAATACCAGAGTGATGCAGCTACAAGCCAAGCAAAGTCAAGGATTTCAGCCATCACTAGATCACATCCTCCCCAGAAAGAACCAATCTTGCCCATACCTTGATTTCAGACTTCTATCCCCAAAGCTGTGAGAGAATAAATTTCTATTTTTTTTAAGCTACCAAATTTGTGATAATTTGTTATGGCAACCAACCCTAGGAAGCTAATACACCCTCTCAGAGATATTCTGAACCTGCTCTGGCTAGAGAGAAAGTGAAAGTTCCTCAGGTGTCATCTGCTGGGCTGATTTCATGAAACAAGAGTTAATATCTCTAAGGCCCTATTTATACAATAGAGATGGATTACTTTTAAACTTCAAAGTACAGTCATACCAACTAATTAATTTCCATAATTCACTTGGGTCAAATAGGCAGGTGTCATTAACTGGACTTCAGAGTATAGCAAATAAGCCCCTTGCATAACATCATCAAAGGAATTCTTGACAGATGACTTCAAAACAGACACTACTTAAAGTAAATATTATAGGAAAGTAAAGCACTCATGGTCAGGAGTGGTACAAAAAGAATTGAAAAGCAGAAGATTTGCTATACACACATTCTAGAAGGCCTTATTTCCATATATGTATATGTATATACATACATATATATGTATATATATATAATGTTAATATAATGTTAATAATAATGTTAATATGTTATAATACATATATTATAATAGGAAAAAAATATATATCATAGAAAAAAATATATATATATATATTACAGAAAATTCATGCTACAATTTTCCCTTGAAAGACAAATGTTAAAATCCTGGCTTTTGCTACCATCAGCCTGTTGTGGAACAAATGTCAAAAGTTTCCCTGAGAAGTTTTATTGACCTGACAGACTTGTAGAGGGGATATCTATCCCACATTGTCTTAGAGTAGACATGTCTCAAGCCATAATTTATAGGAAAGACTTAGGAGGTTGAATTGTGCTATGGTTCCAAAACAACAAACAAAACTATAATATTTAGAATAAGGGACATGATAGCTGGGTTCTACTCTGCCACAATCAGACCATATCTGGAAAGTCTACATTGTCTACAGCATAAAAATCGGGGGTTTCTTAACATAAAAAGATCCTAGTGAGGGGTTAAGGAATCAAGGTTTTCAAAAGTAGCAACTCCTGAATACTGGGCAGGGCAGCACATGGGGGGTGAGGGCAGCAGTGTGTAAATCTGGAAAAGTGAAGACTCAGAACCATGAGATGGCTATCACCAAAAATCTGAAAGGATGTAATGTGAAGAGAAGTTTACTTGATAGGTAGAAATCACATTTCATCTTCTTGTTAAGAAATGTTTTTGAAAGGCAAAACTCTCCAAAGATAAGACCAATGTCTTTAACGAATAGTGACCCCCTACCCTTGGGACTATACAAGCATAGGCAGGTGAGTTACTTTGTGGGAGTGCTGTAGACATTTAAGCTTTTCTCTAATTCTAATATTAATCAATTCTCTAAATCTAATATTAATCTAAATCTAATATTAATATTAATTAATCTAATATTAATCTAATCTCTAATTCTAATTATTAATCAAATCTGTGGTCTTCTCATCTACAATTTAAATATCTACTAGGTCCCCAGAATCTGAAGTTCTGATGCTGAATCTGAAAAATGTAAATGACTTTTATGGAAATAAATCCAGGAATTACTTTGCCACATACTGTGTTGCTGTACCTATCCTGCTAAGTTGAATATGTTATTGTGTAAGTGTGAATAATGTTTAACAATATGCCAAAATGAGATGGAACATGAAGACCTGGAAGGGGTGGTCCTTAGTTGACAAGAATAGGATATATGAGTTGGCTGAGAAAAATCGGAGTTCTACAGAGAAACAGAACCAATAGGACATATATATATACGTATATATATATATATATATCATATAGGAAGACGAATAGAGGAGAGAGAGATGGGGGCGGGAGAGAGAGAGAGAGAGAGAGAGAGAGAAAGGGAGAGATTGATTTACTTTAAGGAATTGTCTCACATGATTATGGGGGCTGGTGAGTCCAAATTCTTCTGTGGACTGGCAGGCTAGAGAGTCACTGTTGCAGTTCAAGTCCAAAGGCCATCTGCTGACAGAATTCCTTCTTGCTCAGAAGAAGTCAGTGTTTCTATTAAAGTCTTCAACTAATTGGATGAGGTCTAAACACATTATGGAAGGGTACGTGCTTTATTCAAAGTCCACTGATTTAAATGTTAATCTCATCCAAGGAACACTTTCACAGAAACTTCCAGAATAATGTTTGGCCAAATATCTGGGCATCATGACCCAGATAAATTGACACATAAAATTAGTCATCACGTGAGGGGATGGATCCTCACAAGTGGGAAGTCCTTTGATGTATATGGGTATCAACTTGGAAGGATGAGGAGAGATGGGGAGAAGAGTTGGCTAACAAATGTCACTAAACACCTTCCCACATTGCCCCTATGCTTTCTGAAAGGACATCTCCAAACCCAGGTCCTTTAAAAGTCTAAGTTAAATAGACATATTTTGTATATTGATTGATAGTGGGTGGGTGCCATAACTGGGATACAGTCCACTCTGCCACCTGTTACCCACACTTTATACACACAATTACGTACTTACAGATAAGTCATATTTTTTAAAGTTTATTTAATTATTTTGAGAGACAGAGAGAGAGAGCAGGGAAGGGGCAGAGAGAGAGAGAGAGAGGGAGAGAGAGAATACCAAGCAGGCTCCTTGCTGATAGCACAGGGCTCTATCCCACCAACCATGAGATCATGACTCTGTGAGACCATGACCTCAGCTGAAACCAAGATTCAGACGCCTAACCCACTGAGCCACCCAGGTGCCTTGGTAAGTCACATTAAAAAAAAAAATTTAACATTTATTTATTTATTTTTGAGATATATAGCACGAATTGGGGAAGGGGGGGGGGGGGGCTCTGTCAGCACAAAGCCCGATGTGGGGCTTGAACTCACGAACAGTGTGATCATGACCTGAACCAAAGTTGGATGCTCAACTGACTGAGCCACTCAGGCGTCCCTTGATAAGTCACATTTTAATCAAATGAAAACATAGTAAACTTGTTCTTCTAAAGCATCTCAGAATTTAGAAGAAGGAGTACAAAAGAAAATAACCTAAAAACTCATGCTTCAAATAGCTTTTAGGTTGAAAAAATACAAATAGGGAAAAGCTAATCAGACAAATGGGGTTATTCTTTTATCTTCAGCACCAATGTAAGGACTCAGGAATGAAGAAGAGAATGCTTTTTTATTTTAATTGTTAACTTTTGTCACAAAATCACCACAAATTCAGCAGTAAAGGGTGGGTGCAGAAAAAAATGGAAGAAAGGGGGAAATATCATCAATGTATCAAACCATGCAAACCAAAACAGAGCTTTGGCTTTACACAACAATTTTTGTGTGATTTTTAAAACTAGGTACTATCATGGGCACTTATTTATACACTATCTCATTCAAGAAAGAAAGTTACCATGGGCATTTCATCATTGATGTTCCATAATGTGCTTGATTTTTTTTTTTTTAATTTGGGAGTGCTTTTAAAAGGCCACTTTTTAAAAAGTTTGTACTTCTGACATCTGTTCTTCAGCCACATCAGGGATGCAAATATTAAACAGCAATTGTAAATGACATGTCATTTTCTCAAACCAAACCAACCTCAATTTGAGATATATTAAAGGTATGTAAAAATAGAAGTCCACTGAGAACAAAGAGGCACACATAAATATAATGCATATGTGGAGACTTCACCAAAGGTACCAAAACCAAGCATAGGCTGATGGCCATTGTTACCAAAGGTAATGGAAAAAACACCTGAAAAAAAAATTCAAAAAATAAAATTAGATGTGAAAACCTATATAAAGTACTGCATATTTATATAAACAAAAATAAGATATAAGTTAATGAAAGAAAATGGGTTAAATTATCTGAGTTTAGAATGTTGAAGACTCTCAACGTCAAGGCAATGGTTGAAGGGAATGAACATCTAGTGTTTGCCTGTTCATGAGTGGAAATAATCATGATCATTGGCTAGTAAGATAACCATCTTCTGATCTAGGCAGCATGAATTCATTAAAAGGGAGTTCCTAAAGCTCAGAAAGTCACAATTTTCCCAAGAAAATATCTCAAGGCAATAAGAAAGTCATATCAAAAACACAGAATATCCCTAGACACTCTTGTTATTCAGGCAGATATTAACAGGTAAATATTATGACTTTATAGGCTCAGTACATTAAAAAAAATTCAAAACAAAAACTTTGGCCAAGACAATTCTACTTTTGGTGGGTTTTTGCTTTTGTTTTTGTTTTAGCCAAAAAACTTGAAGCCCTATTCTTGGTACCTGCTTTGCATTAGGATTGTTAAGGGTCCTGCACCAAATATTACCCAACCTAGGGAGAAAATTCAATAGGCAGTCACTTTTGATATATATCTTTAATAAATAGATATGAATCTATATCCCCAAAATATAACATAGCTATATTCATATTTATGAAACCCTTTAATTAAAAGATCATTCCCTTAGGGACTTAATTAAAAATTGCTTCTTGGGGCACCTGGCTGCCTCCGTCAGTAGAGCATGCAACACTTGATCTCACGGTGGTAAGTTCAAGCCCCAAGTTGGGCATAGAGCTTACATTAAAAAAAAAAAAAAAAAAATTAAAAAAAAAAAAAGAATCTCCTCCTAATTTGTAAAACACCCCTAGGAAAGATGAAAGATAATTTGTCATCTCACAACTCAGTATCAATTATCAGGTAACTGAGGGAAAAGAGCATTCATGTGGCATTCAAGACAAATGTTAATTACTTATACTTGTGGTTGCCCTTGCCTTCTTTTTAATGCAAACATGTATCAAATAATGATATAAACCATAATAACTATCAATGTCAGACTCTGGATTGTTTGCATGTCTTAGCTCATTTAATATATTCCACATTCCTAGGAGGCAGGAGTTATTTATTCCCATTTGAGACCTGAAGACACTGAGGATCAGAGATTAAAGAACAAAATGATCCCTCCTTCCCCATGTATTTTTTTTTTTTTAACACCTTCTGGAGGCCACCATATGGCAATAATCATACTATGAATTTTGGTTCACCTGACTGTTCAGACAGATTATACCCTGCCTAAGGGCAGAAGCCAAGTCTTACTCCTTTTTGCACCCAGAATACTTAGTAAGGTGCTTAAAATATAGTTGCTTTCAATAACTGATACTCAAATACGCAACAGTTAGGGGATGGCTGGATGGAAGAAGTAGAAGGGAGGATGGAAAAGGAAGGTTGGTTGTAAGTCATTGGAACATTGCTTTCTTTCTCCCTGTGTTCTTTATTAAATTGTTTATAGTATATATTTCTTATATTTATTTATATGTTCTAAAAGGCAAACACTCCAAAGGGACTGCCTAGATTTCAGTCTTGACTCTACCACGCAGTGTGAGGTTGGGCAAGTAACAACTTTTCTAAACCTGTTTCCTCATCTGTAAAATGGGGATAAGAGTAGTATCTGCCTTTGGTATTACTGAGAGGATTAAATGTGATAATCCAAGAAAAGCTTTTAACATGAAGCCTAGCTCACCAAGACTATTCTGATAATCAGAGCATCAAGGTCACTTTTCTCCAATAGTATCCCTACACTGCCAAGTTTTTGTTTATTTTCTTTCCTACCATTAAAGGGCTCTCCTGTAAAACTCCTCCTCATCCAAAATGAAAGTAAGTTTAAAAGAAGTAAAGTGGAACAGATGGAATTTGTTGGTGATCAAATTAAGTTAGGTCGATGTTTCAGGACAGGAGATGTTATCACTTGCCTCTTCTATTTCCCACCTGCTAAATCTGACCCTGACTGTACAAGATACCAGTGTGCATAGGTAGCTACATTAGTAAATTAAATAGTCTCTGGTCAAAAGACTCATAATGATCTGCCTCACCACCCAGAGGTTTATCTTTCTCTCTAGTAAACCTAATGGAACCCAAGAGATTTTAAACTGAGTAAAATCTACCCAATAAAAACTAAGACCAGATTACCTTTATGGGCTTCACAATTTGTTACTAATAAAAAGACCTACCCATATATGTTCTGAATATAGTCTTGAAACATGGTTACACCCAGTATATTTTATTTCACATGGAAAAAAATTACCTTGTAAGGTCTAGGTAGATTTAGCTCCTGGTATCTCAGTTTTAGTATTCCTATCATTGATAATACAGACCAAATAAAAACTACAAAATAAAGATAGTTTATCAGGTCAGTGAGGTTTGTTGAGACAATGGCAATTGATGCCATGGTGACAAGTACTAGCACAGATATAAATGGAGAGGAGTGAATATTAAGCATATTAAATAGCAAAGGCAGTTGGCCCTCTTGGCCAGCCATATATATTACTCTTGATGATTCAAGTACATTAACCAGAAGGTTGCTAAATATTGAGGCAGAAATACCAAAAGGAATAACCCATGTTAATGAGGGGATTACTCTATCAGTCCACGTGATAGCCACAGCACCTGCAGAAAAATAAGAACACACAAAAGACAATGTATTAAAAATAAGAAATTAATGATAAACCTTTAAAGATTATCTCTAAATGAAAGCAGGAAATTCAAAAGGGAATTAAGAAAGTTAAATTTTGTTTAATTTCATTATTTACTTTACATGTACCTAACACCATTTGCATGTGTCCATTTTAGCCCTATCACACTGTATCATCATAAATGGTTACCATCTCATGCATCATCCCCAACAGACCAGAAACTTCACTTCTTGAGGTCAAGTATCATTCATTTCTTTACTAGAAAGGCTTGTACTTCAATAAGTCTCAGAAATGTTTAAGTTTTCAATAATATTTGTGAAATGAAAGGTTGAATTGATGATTGCATGCTTATTTTCTAAAACTACAGAGTGCTAAGAGTTGCAATCAGAGTAAAAAAAAAAAAAAGCAACATTGCTGACACAGGAATGAGCCTTACAAAGGCCCCATGTTGTGGTGCAATTTTAAATACTTAATAGGAATTTAAAAATCAACCCTGTAGACAGAGAAAACAAATTACACACAGATTAAAACACTCAAGACATTTGGGTGCTTGTCTAAACTATAGACCAGTGGTTCTCAATGGGAAGTGATTTTGCTCCTCAGGGATCTTTTGGCAATATCTGGAGGCATATTTTGGTTGTCACAACTGAAGAGGTTGTGAAGAGATCTTCTATTATAAACACTAACTCGTTACAAGTCAGTAGATTAAAAAAGGTGCCAGTGAAGAAATGCACCCACTGCCTATGAGAAACTGAGTCCAATTCATATTATGTAGACATAAGGTAGGACAGATCATTTAGACACAGAGAACAAAGGTCTCAGTCTTTCAGTGGAATGAGCACACGAAGACCTAGTGTCCTTGGCAGTCGTGCTCTGGGGCGTTGCTCTGGGGCAGACGTTGCCTCTATGGCATCAACATAATGGCTTATAACAAATAGTAAAACTTGTTCAAAATGACAAAATTAAATTATCATCAATGGTCCTTGTTCTTAAAAATATTTATTTTTGAACCCATTTTAAACAGCCTTAAGTGCGTCCCTACTTCAGCAGCACATATATTAAACAGCCTTAAATGCTATTGTCACTTCTCTCTTTAGTGCTATTCTACAATGTTGGGTCTTGTTTTAAAGTATTTCCTGTCTCACGTATTGTTCATTTCAAATAAAGTATTATTAGTTGTTCCTCCTGGACACCCACACCTCCACACATTTTCCATTTTCAAACACATATCAGAAATACTTATTTCTGGTAGTAAAGTCCTCATTTCCTGGTCTTTATTTCCTGTCATGCATTCTACGAACCCGGTTATAATTAGAGGAGGTTCTAGTTCAACTCTGCTACATAATCTTTATCTTTATTCCACAACTAATTTTTTTCTTTTTTTATTCTCTTCTTCATGTCATTTATTTTCTTTTATAATTGTATTATATATGCTTTTGGTAGGAAGTAAAATAAATAGCACTGAAGCACATAAAGTAAAAAGTAAATGTCCCTCTCCTCACCAATCCTTCATTCATGCACCCCAGATGTAACTACTGTTAGTATCTTTTTGGATATGCCTTCAGAAAGTTTCTATGCCTATATAAGCATTCATGCAAGGGGTGTGTGTGTGTGTGTGTGTGTGTGTGTAGGCACACTTAGGCTTGATTTTTTTACTTTCCAATATATCTTGATCATATTGGTACATATGCATCCATCTAGCTATTTTAAAGAATGCTCAATATTCTATTATATAACTGTAAGTTAAATTAGTTACCAATTGGTGGATTTTTTAAATTTATTTAACATTTATTTATTTTTGAGAGATAGAGAGACAGAGCATGAGTGGGGGATGGGCAGAGATCGAGGGAGACACAGAATCTGAAACAGTCTTCAGGCTCTGAGCTGTCAGCACAGAGCTGGATGCAGGGCTTGAACCCACAAACCACGAGATCATGACCTGAGCCAAAGTCGAACGTGTAACTGACTGAGCCACCCAGGTGCCCCTGCACACACCTCATTCTCGAAACATCCTTCCCACTGTGTTGTAAAACTTATTTAAAATTATGCCCATTTTTTTTCTAAGAGAACAATCAGCAAAGAAGCAGGTCAGAGCTCTAACACTGATCAAAAAAAAAAAAACAATACATGATTAATAGCACTGGTTCTTTCTCCATATAAACCACAGAATCTAATATGTATCACAGCTTGGTATAATTTTTTTCAGTGTTCATCAAAGAAAATGTAGCATCCAATTCACACCACATCTTAGATACTCTATATTCCTCTGGAACTTTTCATGTCTTTTAAATACACTCATTTGATTGAAAACACTCCTTAATCCTTACATTTCCTTAATTTAGAAATCTATTTCTTTCACTTATAATTTATTTATTTCACTATATAAATTATACAGTTCATTAAAGAAAATTTGGGAAATCCAGGAAAGAACCAAGCAAAAATCACCCACAATATCATTCCAACAGATCTCCACCATTAACTATATACTTTCCGTTTTATATCATACTATAGATCCTGCTTTTCCATCACTGTTACATTATAAACATTGTCCCTTTACTTTAAGTATTTACAACAATATGGTCTTTGAAAAAACTCAGAATGGGCCTATTATTTGGATTTCACTAAATTTTTTATTTATTTCAAATTTATTGGATACTTTGGTGATCTTTAATTTTTTGCCCTCATATGTAATGCTATGATGGTTGTTCCTATACATACGTTTTTAATGTATAGCTCTAATTATTT
Organism: Neofelis nebulosa; assembly: GCF_028018385.1. NCBI lineage: Eukaryota > Metazoa > Chordata > Mammalia > Carnivora > Felidae > Neofelis > Neofelis nebulosa. The sequence continues at coordinate 33,982,074 of NC_080795.1, forward strand.
TCTTAACTTAAATTCCTAATACAATAGAAGATAGATATTTGAATTCCAGAAAATTATTACAGGATCTAAACAAGGTCTGAGGATTATACGCCTAGAAGAGTAAGCATTAAAAACCAAATTACAAGTAACTATAGTCAAAACACTTCATGGGTCTTCCTGCATGGGACTTCCACACGTGTGGAACAATTGTGCCACCCATAAAATTGCTGCAACTATTAGGACACCTCAGAGAAGATAATCATAATTTTTTAACAATGAGTGTGACCAGAGAAATGATAGTCATAACCAATGCCAGATTCAATGAACCATAACATCTGGGTCACCTGGGCAACAGCCCTGACCACACCCTAATTAATTTTATAAATTTATTCTCTGCATAATCAAAGTAGTTAATAAATCACCACTTGTTCTTATCTAACTTAGCCTTTGGTTTGTTCCCACAAATACTCAAAATCTTGATCATATCTAGTTTACATGTCCCTAAGACAACTAGAGCATTGTGAATCAATACCGATACCATTCAGGCAGATTCCTGAATGGCAGTAACACAAGAATCAAGGCAAAGTGTGTTAAGACTTTTTATTAAACCTCTCTTAGATTTACCTCCAGTGCCTCAAAGATTTATCAAGCAGTAATAGCTACTCAAAAGAGATTATTCCTAAAGGTACTGGATGATAGTTTATATCGGAAGTTTATGTCATATTTCCAATATGTTCAGGACCCCTTTGCCACCATAAACTTTAGAGTAATTTATAATAAACATTATTATATTACATATTAATACTATTAATTATATCCAGTAATTGACCCTAACTTCTACCCTTTTAACTGCTAATGTCCCACATTTCAAGTTTATCAGTCTTTATGTCACCTAGAAGAATATTTAGAAAACCATTGTTGTAAAAGTTACGGGCTTTTTTGTAAAAGTTTTAACAGACCTAAGCACTGATTGTATGGTGTCACTCTGGTGAGGAAAGATCATGAAAGGGATACAAATATTTTGAACCTAGTCTGCATCATATATCAGCATTATGGATATTTTTCCATATCATCAGAAACATGGTTTTCCATAGTATCATGCTTAAATCTAAAACTCTTTCCTAAGCCAAATCATATTCTTTGGCCCCTTCAATATTTTGAAAATTACAAGGTGACTCTATATAAAATAATGAAAAGCAAACAGTAGTCTGACTGGTAAAGTGATACTTACTTATACTAAATGGACTAGAACTGTCATTATTATTTATTGCCCTAGTCACTTGCATACAAACCTGAAGAAAGAATTTCCCTGGGTGTCAGAACAGTCAGGTAGGAAATGTTAACCAGCAGATAAATGATAGTTACCAGAGGTAACGCAGTAAATATGCATCTTGGGATTGTCTTTCTGGGTTTCTTCAGCTCCCCTGTAACATATAAAAGAGAAAAATAACAAGTGGTAAAAAATTATGTCTTAAATTTATCTTTAAAACTGCTTCCTGCATTACCAATGGGGCTGAATTCTTCCTATCCACTCTGGCGACTATCACACTTATTCATACACATAGGCACAAACACATTGATGAACTGCTACACACCTATCTCCTTTCTTGGATGATCTTGGTGTTAAGTGTAAAAAGGGGGAAATTTTCTTCCTTTTCCTTATAGATGATAACATTTCTGAAGAAAGTCACAAGAATGAAAATCAAAGATGAGTCCATAAGACCCTGTATGGTTTGGAGACTACCTGTGTCTTCAGCCTCATCTGTTAGGTACAAGGCTCTTAATCCGGGTAGTGGAATACGATAGTGAGCAAAAACAAACATAAAGTCTAACCTCAAGAAGAGCTATATACAAATTAAATAATCATATAAATAAAAGTTATAATAGTGACTGTGGTAACTATCCATATGAAAAGAAATACAGGGCTATGAAAATATATAACATGATAATTTGATGGTGCCCTGTGCTATCTGTGTCATAGGCCTACAGGTTTCAGTTTTTCAAAAATGTCATGCCCCCTATACCCATACTCTCATGGGGAATGTTCTTTCCTTTCCTAGTTGCCTGGTTTACCCTTACTCTTATTTTAGATTTCAGCAAAATTATAACTTGGGAACATAGGAGAGGAAGCTCTCCTCGGCTGGCAAAATTGTCCTATTATACATTCTCACAGCAGGGCGCCTGGGTGACTCAGTCAGTTAAGCGTCCAACTGTGGCTCAGGTCATGATCTCATGGCTCTTGTGAGTTTGAGCCCTGCATTGGGGTCTCTGCTGTCACCACAGGAGCCTACTTTGGATCCTCTGTCCCCCTCTCTCTCTGCCCCTCCCCTGCTTGCTCTCTCTCTCTCTTTCAAAAAATAAACATTAAAAAAAAAAGAAAATGGACATTCTCATTGCATATATGTAAAAAGTAAAAGAGTAAATCATAAATTCTCTTTCCCTGTAGGATCTTTGCCTTCCCTTTATGTCAGTATTAAGTGCAAAAAAGAAAAGAGGTCATGATTTAGCATCATAGATAATGGATTTTCTAAGACAATCTTATTCTCAAATATTGTTCCATTTGTCACACTGTTTTCCCAAATTTTGCCATTCTCTGAGAATTATCCCTGACATAAATAATTGAGCATTAGAGTTCTGTGTATATAATGTGACCCTGTGTCCTGGCTGCTGGTGAGAGAACCAAGTAAGACCTCTGACTCACTGGAAGCCAATCGTTGTCACTACACAAGAAGATTCCTCTCAAGAATTTGAGCCAAATGTCGACAAAACTGAGAGAATCAGGAAAAAAAGCGTCATAATGGTGGCAAAAAAAAGAAAGGTGACTGATAGATCTAGTTTTTAAGTCCTAGAGCTTCCCTATCTCCTGTTGCTCCTGAAGATTGATTACTCAGGTCTTCCTTGAAATACAGCATTATTCTTCCAGCAGGTTCCTCTTTTATTGTTTAAGCCACTGTGTGTGGGTTTCTGTTACTCAAAGCCAAATCCCTCTGGTTAATAACTATCTATCCTTCAATATATGTCAAATCTGTTTCATCTGTATCTGCCCAGGGGTGGCATATAATTCCCATGATATATAATAATATGAACTGCTTAAGCACTTAAAGAGTAAAGAATTAGAAAGTTCTCATTTAAATGCTGCCTGAACCATTTACTAGGTGTGGCCTTCTGGACAATTTATTGACTGCTAAGTTTTCAATTTCCTGACCTGTATTTTGGGGAGAATGGAAAATATAGAGACAATAAAATTCCAATCAAATGCCTAGCACTCAATAAGTTATTAATGACTATGGTTATTAGTCAAAGATTTTGAACAAGCAAAAAGGCAACTTTTAGGATTAACTATACTTTCCTCTGGGCCTTTTACTCTTTCTTATTGTGTATCAGATTTATAGAGAGAAGGTAAGGAACATAACATAACATAACATAACATAACATAACATAATTCAAAGTTATTATGGCCAGACAGTGAATATCCTTAGTCTTGAACTTAGAAGGTAGATGTTCCTACAGTGTGCTAAGTCAGCTGCCTATGTATCATCTTTTTACAGGTAAAAGAGTTACTTAGAGCTTAGCTGTATTTAAAGTTTATTAAGTGAATTAACATCCCAGCATACACTGAAATTCCTTCACCTTTGTTTACTGCCAGCTGCTTGTGAAGAATTCTATAATAGTTTATAGGTAAGTAAATTTTGTGAATCATTTTCAGCAGAGAAAAATTATCCAGCAGTGAAACATCTCTGGCAATGGAACAAGATGAATAAAATCAAAACCAGAGATATCTCTTCTATCCTTATAAGAGAGAAAAAGATGAAGTGAGACACAGAAAGGGAAAGTTGAGCTAATTATCCTAGTCTTTTCAATTGCAGTGGCACATTTAATCACAAACCGCTTAAGACAGTAATCTCATCCCATAGCTTCCTTTTCTCAATACTTCACATTTTAACTCAATGCAGACTGACTTTCCTCTTGTATCCAAAGTTCACCAATGATTTCTTAGTGAAATGGCTTCTGCTCAATCTTCATACTCCTCAACATGTTGATTACACCCTCTTCCTGGAACATGTAGTGATTTTCTTTTATAATTCTCTAAACCTCCTCTGACTTCTTCATTGCATCTTCTTTCTCCACCTACCCTCTAAATTTGGACTTCTCCAGTCATCTGTCTCCACTCCTATGTCATTTTGTTCTACTTCTCTTTATATGCTTCCCTTAGTAATCATATCTATTATCCAGCCCATCAGATGGAAACCATTTTTAAGTCACCCAAAGTTACGTGCTGTGTCTTATACACACCTTCATACTTCTGGTCTCCACAGCCTCACTCATATATTTTTACTGGTGGACTTTTTTGAGTTCAGTGAAAGTTGCCACCTTTTTGATGACACAGCTAAAGGTGATTTTACCATCTACTGAATTCTCATAGTAGTCATACTGTTCCCCCTTAAAACCACTTATTAAATACTATCATGCTGTTACTTAGAAGCACAAAATCATAGTGATTTTAAGTCATAATGACCATTTTTCGGATGGAGAAAAAAAAAAAAAAAAGTAAGTCCAGACAGGTAAAGATACCTGCCACAGTTCATAAGTGCTACAGGTCAGACCAAAATCTAGATTTTACCTCTTCCATTAGACTTTAGCCTCTTTAGGATAAAGCGTCCATATTACTCATCTTAAGGCACTACTACAGGGCTTCAAAAATAGTCAGTGTTTAATAAGATATTTGCTGACCAAATTATTTAATGAGTAATGGACACATCAGTGACTCGGGGTCCTAAGATTAAAGGAAATATCACATGTGTTTTAAGAGTAGAACCCACTTCACATTGAAAGGTTAAGGAAAAGAACTGGTAAAAAGGTTGAAGTTGAAAAAAATTAATAAATGGGGAAGATCCCTTAGGAGGTGAGAGGGAAAGGATAGAATTCAAGGGAAGAGACTGATTTTATTTTATTTTTTATTTTTTAATGTTTATTTATTTTTGAGAGAGAGAGAGAAACAGTCCAAATACAGAGGGGCAGAGAGAGAGGGAGACACAGATTCTGAAGCAGGCTCCAGGCTCCAAGCGGTCAGCACAGAGCCCAACGCAGGGCTCAAACTCTGAACTGAACTGCGAGATAGTGACCTGAGCCTAAGTCAGACACTCAAACAACCGAGCAACCCAGTCACCCTGAGACTGCATTTTAAAAATGCAGAGAGAAATCTTCTGTCTTGACACTGAAGGAAAGAGCATTAAATCCAGCCTCAGAGTAATTTAGTCCATCTATGATTCTCTTCTCTTTAAAAGTACTTCAGAGCATAAGTATGTCACACCCACTCACAACACAAACACAGTCTGGCATTGGATCATTTCTGGATTCACAGTTTCATGGGAGGGGACTATTTCCACAATCCCAGAATTCATCCGTTAACAGAAAGGAAACTAGATTGACATGGAGATCCCATATTTATGGCCCCAGAAAAGAAAGTGGAAAAAAAGAAGTCATTCAATAAAATAAGCACCTTTGAATGAAGGGGGGAAAACATTAAGACTGGGTGATAAGTGCAAGACTGCCATATTCTGACTCAATTTAGTAAGAATAAACATTGAATCATCATGTATTTAAAGTAAAACTCAAAATATACAAAAAGAAAGTACATTTCACATTGCATGCAGTAAGTCATGACTTGAGATTTTCTTTCTCAATGAATTAATTACCTGCTATATATGTAAAACATCCCCCGCCTGAAAACGCAAAATATCCTTGGAAAATGGCTTCTATAAACTCAGAAGCTTCTGGAAAATCAGTATCAAAAGAGTTCTGGAATCTTTCTACATTCTCCTTCCTTCCTCTCACCAGCAGCATGACTCCACTCAGGGAAATAAGGCCGAGTATAGCCATTTTCAGTACTAGACTGGCTGTCTGAAGCCAAGTCACCTCTTTCACACCACGAGAATTCAGAATTCCCACGGTCCACAATACGGCTAGCGCCAGACATTTCTTTGGCAGCTTTGGAGCAGAGCAGCTGGGATAAAAAGGCTCGATGCTGTACTCGGTGAGGAGTAAGGCTTGGCTGGCAGCTAACCCTGGCCCCAGAAACAAGCTTGTCCAGAGATTCAGGAAAGAGATTAAGTTGCCGAAACATCTTTTGAGAAAATAGTAGTGAGCTCCACTGCGTGGGAAGGTTATACCTATCTCTGCTGAGCAGAGAGTGGTCATCATGGACAACAGGGCACAGACAGTCCAAATACACAGGGAGAGCCCCACATTCATGCAAGAGTATTTCAGTACCCCTTTGGGAGCCACAAAAATTCCTGTCCCAATTACATTAGTGATTAAAAAACTTGTGCCCCAGCAATATCCAAATATTCTCTTGAGTTGTATCTTCTCTTTATCCATTGTAATTGAGGTATTTTTTTAAATATAAAAATGTATATAAATTATAATTTCTGAATATTCCTGCCCATCGTGCTGAAAAGGATATTCATGGATTCTCTGAAATAAAACAGTCCTGTCCTTTTTGTTCCACCTTGTTAAATAGAGCCTATTTTCAATCATTAACAAAATATATGCGATGCATCCAAGTAAAATAGTGTGAAGTTACTTGGAAGTGTTTACTTTGACTTCCTTCTTAATTATTATCAAAATAATACATTCAGATGGAAAAAAAGGAATTTCAAAAAACAGGGTATTACAAAAACAAAAACAAAAACAAAAAAAAACAAAACAGGGTTTCTTGTTCTACTTCACTCTTTCCCAAATACATTTCCAGTTCTTCCCTCTGGAAACAATAATTCATGTATGGTTTTAGTTCTTTTTGGTAGTTACATCCATAACTCTAAATAATATGAGAAGACTTTTATTCTTAAATAACTCAACTTTAGAAAGCATCTAATGATTTCCTCCAAGAAACATGGAGGAATTAGCTCACTTACTTTCCTATTACTTAATCTATTTCCTCTTCCTCCCATTTTTAATCATCAGGCTCTCAAGATACAAAGTATTTACCTTTCATCAGGCTCATGGAAGCCAATTAACAAGGTAGGAAAGTGAAATACCCTGCAAGACAAGACTGTCCTTTAAACAGCCGTCATTCTGGTAGCCTGGGTCATATTCAGAACAATGTGAACAGGAAATACAGGAGAAAGCCTGACCCCACAAACAGAAGGATGGAAATTTCTGAATATCTGAGCAAGGCCTGGGCCTTAGTAGCTCTTAAGTATATTGACAATGCAAAGCATTGTTCTGAGTATCTCCAAAGTCTTATGAGCTTGGGGCACACCCCCAGCCTTGGAAGTAAATTATTTCCCAATTATCCTTTAAGAGTAAATGAAAATGAAATTGTTTATGTTTTTGCTTTGATTGTAGCTATTTTCTGGCAGATTGCATCCAAGAAAATCCACTGATAACACTGTACAGATCTCAATAAACATGACCAGGTCTCCTCCCAAATGAAACCATGCCTCTAATCCCATATAAGAGAGCAAAGACCTGGGAGTGAGGGAAGGAGACCAGAAAGTTTACCCTAAGAGAGAAGCAAAGAATGAGAAGTAAACCAGACACAGAGAGACAAGTACTACATGATTTCACTTATATAAGGTATCTAAAATAGCCAAATTTGTAAAACCAAAGACTGGAATGGTGATTACCAGAGGCTGAGGGAGAAATGCAGAGTTATTAAGCAATAGTCAATGTTTAAGCTAAATAAAATGAATAAACTCTAAAGATCTGCTGTACCACTATGGTCAACAATAATGTACACTGAAAATTTGTTAAGGGGATAGATCCCATATTAATTGCTCTTATCATAATAAAATATTTTTTTAAGTAAAATACAATTTAACTCATGGGGGGAAAAAACACAAAGTAGAAATAGGAGGCAGAGTTAGCCAATGTCCTGCCCATCAATATCCCACCTACCTATTGTTTTAAGAAGAGGCAGTGAGGGAATCCATTACCCATGACCTGAATCTCACAGCAGGAAAATAAGATCCAAGGAAGAACCATGGCCTCCAAATAGGAGTGTGGTAGCTCTGCAGTATGTCACTTTGGCTAACCTGAACTACATTTCCCAAATTTCTCAGTTAGAATAGACCATCGGGACAATTCTTCTATGAGATTTGAAGTACACAAGTGTAATAGCAGTTATTTTGATAGTTCATATTGACAAGGAACCCCTCCTTGACCAAACTTTAATCAGGCTCTGTTGAGCCCTGTTCTCAACTAAGCTGCCTCCCTGGCCTGTTCAGCATAGTTTAGAAGAATGCCCACACTGTTGATATCTAATCAAGTTCTTCTTAGTTATCTTCCATCCACTGACACCCTCATTCTGCCTATAGGCAGAATCCTCAGCTGTCTTTGCTATATTTGGAGTTAGGCTCAGTTCTAGACTGAAGTCTCTCTTTTCCCTATATAATCTTGAATATAATCTGTCCTGCCATTTTTTAAAAATTTTTATTTTTAAGTAATCTCTACATCCAATGTGGGTCTCGAACTCACAACCCTGAGGTCAAGAGTTGCATGTTCCATGGACTGACCCAGCCAGGTGGCCCTGTCCTGCCATTTTTAATAAGCATTTTGTGCAATTTTTCTGTTACCACTTACATTGTCTTCTATACAATGGCCTACCCCTTTACTGTAATTATAATGTAACTGCTGGCTTACTTCATTGGTGAGATGATGACCAAGCCTTCAAGTGTTCCACCTTCACCAAGATCTTCTTTCAGCTTCACCACCTTCAGGTGTGTGTTTAGCTCCGTGATGAAGGACCCCAACTTCTGCAGTATAGCCACACCATCAAGGTTAGTGATAATGAGAACTGACACAGATTTCAGTCTGTTCTTGTGGGCTCCAACTCATGCCTGTACATTCCCACCTGTCCTTGTTTTCCTCTACTTTTACACTCATTATTCCTTTTGGGTTACTTGAACTTTAACTTTCCCAGCAGCTCCCACAACTGCATAAAGTCAGATCTCTATAACAAATAAATCCTTGTAATTATATGGATATGTGATTAGATAGAGATAGAGATTCAGATATAGACACAGCTAAAGATAGAGAGATAAATAGATACAGATGTACATGTAGATAAACAAAGATATAGATATAGATGTTCTAGTGATTCTGTTGCTTTGATTGATACAAAGAGCAAAAGCTATGCTATCTCATGCATTCCTGGAGTCCTACAGTATTCAGGTATGTTTGTGATTCTAAAAATGAGGAATGTAAAACAAGAGACTTGGTCTGGGTCTCTTTTGGCTTTCTCAGGACTATCAGAGATTCTCCAAACTCAAGAGAAGCACTCTCTAAACAGTACCCCTGGTCTGGGGGGGTGGGGGTGGGGGGGTGGATGCACTTGAAAATTCTATGTGGAGCTACTACATCAAAAGGGAAAATGTGCACATCATCCAATATTAGGCTCACTGACATCACTCTTGCAGTGCCCAAAGGAGTGTCTTACACACACACACACACACACACACACACACACACACACACACCATATGTGTGTGTATGTATGTATATATATATATATATATATATATATATATATATATCAAGTGAGCTCAGCCATTGAGTAGAAACTCTAGAAGGCTGAGAAACTGCCATGCTTGTGCCCTCTTACACATAACTGAAGAAACAGGAGACTGAGAACAGCAGAGGAGACATTTTGAAGAACATTCAATTTTACAGTGACATGCCACCCTGAAGGACTTACAGCTTGTCTTTATTGTTCTTTCTCTATAATTGATCCACTAAGAGAAGATCTGTCATATGACAGATCAAAAGGTGTCAGTCTTATTGAGTGTATATCATTAACTCAATTGTACAGATATGCAAAAAAAAGGCTTATAGAAGTTAAGGAATATGTCCAATTCATGTGCTTCCAGTCCTATCTTATTCCACAGTTCATGATAGTAATGTCTAAAGTATACTTTTTGTAGCCCTGACTTAAATATAAATATGATATTGGGGTGCCTGCATGGCTCAGTCGGTTAAGCTTCTGACTTCGGCTCACATCATAATCTCATGGCTCACGAGTTTGAGTCCTGTGTCTGGCTCCATGCTGACAGCCACACAGCCTGCTTTGGATCTTCTGTCTCCCTCTCACTTCCCTTCCCCACTCATTCTCAATATCTCTCTCTCTCTCTCAAATAAATAAATATGATATAACATATATTTTATATATATAATAAAAATGATATATATATATATGTATATATATTTGTCAAAATCAACCTTTTCTTTAGTTTAGAAACTAATCCAAGATTTGTAACAATCTGAGGAGAATTTATTCAGGAAAAACATCTGAACTTTGTGGATTTTTTAACTTGGCCTACTCCCATCCTATGGAGGCCAGAAGCAATGGGATGACATATTTGAAGTACCAGGGGTTTGAGGGGAAGACCATCAACCAAGAATTCTACATCCAGCAAAATATTCTGCAAAATTGTGGGAAAAATTAAGATACTCCACTGTAAACAAAAGCTAAAGGAATTCACAACCATCACTTCTGTCCTAATGGGAGTCTTTTCAGTCTAAAATGAAAAAACACTAGAGGGTAACTGAAATCCACATAAAGAAATAGAGTATCAGTAAGGTAACTACATAGATAAATATAAAAAAAATACAAATGAAATTTTTGTAGCTTTTTTCTTCTCCTGTCTGATTTAGAAGACACCTGTATAAAGCAATTAATATAAACCTGTGTTGATGGTCCTATAATGTATAAAGATATAATTTGTATAATGATAATATCACATAGAAGGGAGGGAATGGAGCTGTATTAAAGCAAATTTCTGTATACTATTGAAATTAAGTTAATATTAATCTAAGCTAGATTACTTTAAATTGGGAGGCTAGCTATAATGCCCCAGGCAACCACTAAGAAAATAACTTTAAGAAAAGAGTAAAAGAGGCACGGTGTGACCCTGGTATCTGAGCAAGGGTGGAGTAGGGTGAACTGACCTCACAGTTTCCTTCTCTCCTCTTCCCGTGGGGCCAGCTTGAGCTTCATCACTTTCAAAGGTCCGGTGAATGGAGCCTAAATCATGGAGCCCAGAAGAGCAACAATGGAGCAAAGACCATGGGAGAGGTTGTAGGGTAGCAAGTGTTCAGTATCCCCATGTCCAAGCCCACCACAGGTCTTCCAAGCATATAGCTCTGGCTATTTCCCAGTGCCAGGGACCTTTGCAGGGCACTGACCCAGAGGATGGTTGTGACTCGCCTGATGTGCTACACCCACAGATGCCTGGTAAAATATTTTTTTTAAAGGTGGGGGGAGGGAATTTAAATGGTACACTTGAAAATAGCTATTTAACACAACAGAAGGCAGTAATGGAGGAACATAGGGATAAAAAAGACATACAGAAAACAAAACAAGGGGCGCCTGGGTGGCTCAGTCGGTTAAGCATCTGACTTCGGCTCACGTCATGATCTTACAGTTTGTTAGTTTGAGCCCCGTGTGGGGCTCTGTGTTGACAGCTCAGAGCCTGGATCCTTCTTCGGATTCTGTGTCTCCTTCTCTCTCTGCCCCTCCACAACTTGTGCTCTGTCTATGTCTCTCAATAAATAAATAAATGTAAGAAAAAAATTTTTAAAAATACAAAACAAAACAAATAGTGAAATGGAGGGCATAGATCCTACATTATGGGTAGTACATTAAATGTAAAGAATTAAATGCCCTGATCCAAAATGCAGAAACAAGTAGAATGGATTAATAATAATAAAAAAAAACCCATGATCCAATTATATATAAAAAACACCTTATATTAAAAAAAATAGGTTAAAAGTAAAAAGATAGAAACAAACCATGTAATAGTAACAGTACCCAAAATAAGAGGTGAAGAGCTATAATAATAAACAGATGTTAAGAAAAAGTTGTCACTAGACAGAAAAGACATTTTACAATGATAGATAAATCCACTTAGTAGGAACAAATAATAAACTATATACACCTAACAACTGAGTCGCAAATATATGAAACTAAAATTGACAGAATTAGAGGTAGAAACAGAAAATTCACTGATAGTTGTAGCGTTCAATACTCTGCTTTCAAAAATTGATAGAAAAACTAGGAAGAAAATCAGCAAGAATATACACAGCTTAAAAAATATCAACCCACTTGACTTAACACCATTAACAACAGATACAAATTCTTTTCAACCACACTTGGAGCATTCTCTAGAATAAATCATATGTTAAGCAATGAAATAAGTATTAATAAATGTAAAAGGATTTAAGTCATACAAATGGAGTTAAATTAGAAATCAAAAACAGAAGGAAGCTACAGTAATCAAGACTGTGTGGTATTGGCAAAAGAATAGACAAATAGATCAAAGGAGCAGAATACAGAGTCCAGAAATAGACCCACACAAATATAATCAGCTGATATTTGACAAAGAAACAAAAGCGATTCAATGAAGAAAATAGAATTTTCAACAAATAGTGCTGGAACAACTAGACATCCAAATGCAAAATAAAATAAAATAAAATAAAATGAAATGAAATGAAATGAAATAAAATAAAACAAGCCAAAATATCCAGACAGAGACTATACATCTTTCACAAAAATTAACCTCAGGAGAAAATATCTGTAAATCACATATCTGATAAGGAACTTCTATCTAAAATACACGAAGAACTCTTTAAACTCATCAATAAGAAAACAAACAACCCAATTAAAAAGTGAGAAAAGAGGGGTGCCTGGCTCTCTCCTTTGAGGAGCATGTAAGTCTTGATCTCAGGGTTGTGAATTCCAGCCCCATAATGGATGTAGAGATTACTTAAAAATATAAATCTTAAAAGGAAAAAAGTGAAAAAAGAACTGATCAGGTACCTTATCAAATAAGATTTACAGATGGCAAATAAGCATATGAAAAGATGTCCACATCATAAATCATTTGGGAATTGCAAATTAAGGTAATACTACACACTTATTGGAATGGCAAAAATCCAGAGCACTGACAACACCAAATGCTGGTAAGGATATGGTGCAACAGGAACTCTCATTCATTACTGGTGGAAATTAAAAAACTGGTATAGCCACACTGGAGACTGATAGCTTGACAGTTTCTTAAAAAACTAAATATTGGCCTACCATATGATCCAGGAATTGCACTCCTTGATATTTACCCAAATGAGTTGGAATCTTACCTCCACACAAAAACCTATACATGAAGCTTTATTCATAACTTATATAACTTGGAAGCAACCAAAATATCCTTCAATAGGTGAAAGAATAAACAAACTGTATATATTAGTACAATGGAATATTATCCAGTGGTTAAAAGAAATAAGACATGGAGAAACCTTACACGCATAATACTAAGTGAAAGGAGCCAATCTAAAAAGACTGCACAGTGCATGATTCCAACTATATGACTGTTGAGAATTTAACTAAGTTATTCCATGGTATTGCTGGCTCAGCATCCATTCTGTTTGTCAAGTGACCTTCAGGGGATTTAAACTGACATTAGACCCTCATGCAAGCTCATGCCCCATATAACAATCTGCAAAGTCACAAGTAAATTTAAGTTCCTGATACGATTCCCCAACAGCTCTTGTCATAAAGTCTCCCCTACACCTTGTGCACCCTTTAGATAAGACACTGTGTGTCTTATCAAAACCCTGTTGTTTTAGTGTGAATGACCAATCTGGCCATAGCCTAGGAACCCCAAAGTACTCCACCCCTGGGCCTTAATAAAGGTATGTGCACCAGATCCTGCCACTCTCTTTCTACACTCTGCCTTGACTACTCCAGGTAGTTCCTCAAGGTATGCTGTGTACTTCCTCCATAACCTATGAGTAATAAACTTTTCTATTTGTCTTTTTCTTCACACCCGGTGTGGAGCCCAGTATGGGGCCCGAACTCACGACCTTGAGATCAAGGCCTGAGCTGAGATCATGAGTTGGATACTTAACTGACCGAGTGACCCAGATATCCCTAAACTTCTCAATTTGAATTCTCTCGTGGTCTTTTGTTGAACCAGATCTCACCATTCAACACCACAAGACTCTATGTAACAAATGCTCATTTTACAAAGCTACAACAAACGTTCCAGAAAAGGCAAAATTACTGAGACAGTAAAAAAGAAAAGTGTCTCAGGACTTTGGAGGGAGAAAGCTATAGCAGGGGGGATTTTAGAACAGTGAAACTATTTGTATGATACTATAATGGTAACTGTATTTGTAAAAACCCCAAAGATAGCTGAAACTAATGTAATATTGTGTGTCAATGAAATTAATAAATTAAATTTAAAAAAGGAAGGGGCACCTGGGTGGCTCAGTCGGTTGAGTGACCAACTCTTGATATCAGCTCAGGTCATGATCTTACAGTCATGAGACCAAGCCCTGCATCTAGCTCTGCACTGAGCTTGGAGTCTGCTTGGGATTCTCCCCCTCCCTCTCTCTCTCTGCCCCCCGTCCCCTTCTTAGTCCTCATACTGTCTCTGAAAATAAATAAATAAACTTAAAAAAAAAAACATAGGATGTACAACACAAAGTGAACCCTAATATAAACTATGGACCTTAGTCAATAATAATGCATCGATATTGGCTTATCAAATATAACAAATGTATCACACTAATACAAGTTGTTAATAATAGGGAAAACTGTAGGAAGGGTGGGGAGGTGATAGGTAGACGAGGTACGTGGGAACTGTACTTTCTGCTCAATTTCCTGTAAACCTAAAACTACTCTAAAAAATAAACTCTATTAATTAAAAATAAAGTACAGCATCAGGCACCTGGGTAGCTCAGTCGGTTAAGCACCTGACTTCAGCTTAGGTCATGATATCACAGTTCATGAGTTCAAGTCCCACATTGGGCTCTGTGTTGACAGCCCAAAGCCTAGAGCCTGCTTCAGATTCTCTCTCTCTCACTCTCTCTCTCTCTCTCTCTCTCTCCCCTCTGCTCACGCTCTGTCTCAATCTCTCAAAAATAAAAGTAAACTTAAAAAAAATTTTTTTTAAAGTACAGCAAAGTTGCTAGACAGAAGATCAAAATAGAAAAATCAATTATATTCCTATATATGAACAAAATTAAGAATATAATTTCATTCACAACAGCACTAAAAAGAATAAAATATTTAAGAATAAATTTTATAAAATAAATTCAAAACATACACTGAAAATTATGAAACTTTGCTGAAGTAAATTTAAGAAGACCTAAATCAATAGAGAGAGGCATTTTGTGTTTATGAATTAGAAGAGTCAATATTGTTAAGATGACAATTCTCTCCCAAATTTATCTATATATTCAACACAATCCCTATCAAAATTCAATAATGTGATAGAGATGCTAATTATGACTACAATTGCAGTCCTATTAAAATATATAAATGAATCAAATTAACATGTTGAACACCTTAAATTTACACAATATTATATGTCAAATATATATCAATAAGAAAAACTTCTGGCAGCCTTTTTTTTTTTTTTTTTAGAAATTGACAAGCAAATCCTAAAATTTGTATGAAAATGCAAAACACCTAAAATAGTCAAAGTAATTTTGAAAAATAAGAACAAATGGGGCACCTGGGTGGCTGAGTTGATTGAGCATTCATCTCTTGATTTTGGCTCAGGTCATGATCTCATGGTTCGAGAGATTGAGCCCTGCATCAGGCTTCATACTGACAGCATGGAGCCTGCTTGGGATTCTCTCTCTCCTTCCCTCTCTGCCCCTCCCCTGTTCATGTGCTCTGCCTCTCTCTCTCTCTCTCTCTTTCTCTCTCTCTCTCTCAAAATAAATTAACTTTAAAAAAGAAGGACAAAGTTAAAAACAACAACAAAGTTTGAAGACTTCTACTTTCTAAGTTCAAAACTTATTATAAAAGATAGAATAGGGGTGCCTGGGTGGCTCAATCAGTTAAGTGTCCAACTCTTGATTTCAGCTCAGATCATGATCTCATTGTTCTGTGAGTTCAAGCCCTGCGTAGAGCTCTGCACTAGCAGCACAGAGCCTGCTTTGGATTCCCTCTCTCTCTCTCTCTGCCCCCAGGCTGCTTGTGCTCACTCTCTCTCTCTCTCTCTCTCAAAATAAATAAACTTGAAACAAATAAAAAGATAGTGTAATCAAGACAGTCTGATACTGGTATACAGACATGTAATTATATAGATTTTTAGAATAGAATTGAGGACTTCAAAATAAAGCTTTCTATTTTAGTCAGCGATTTTTTTACAAAGATGCCAAAGCAATTCATTTAGTGAAAGGATAGTCTATTCAATGAATGGTGCTGGGACCATTAGATATCCACATATGAAAAGATTGACTTATATCTTCATCTCAGACCATAAACAAAAATTAACTCAAAATGGATCATATACTTGAATGTAGGAGTCAAAATAATAAAACATTTAGAAGAATATGTAGAAGAAAACCTTCAAGAACTTGTGTTAGACAAAGACCAAAAGCATAGGTCATAATAGAAAAAATTGTTAAAATGGACCTCACCAAAGATTAAACCTTTTGCACTTCAAAGACACCATTAACAAAATGAAAAGACAAGCAATAAATAGGAAGTAAATATTATCAAAACACATACCCAACAAAGGACTTATACCCAGAATTTACAAAGAATGCTTATAACTCAATAATATCAAGAGAGCCCATCAAAAATAGGCAAACATGTGTACAGATATTTAGAAAAGAAGATACATGAATGGTTAATGCAAAAATGGCACAAGAAAAGATACTGAATAATATTAATTGTTATGGAAATGCAAATTAAAACCAGAATAAGATATCATTTCACACCTACCAGAATGGCTATAAGTCAGGCAGGCAATAACAAGCATTGGCAAGGATGTGGATAAACAGGAACCTTCCTACATTGCTGATGGAAATGTAAAATAATGTAGTCATTTTGGAAAACAGTTCGGTCATTTCTCAAAATATTAAACATTAAACTACCATTTAACCCAGAATTCTACTCCTAAACCCAAGAGAAATGAAAATACATATCAGCACAAAGACTTGCACAAAAATGCTTATAACAACATTTATAATAACCAAAACTTGGGATGCCTAGATGGCTCAGTCAGTTGAGCCTCCAACTTCAGCTCAGGTCATGATCTCATGGTTCATGACAACTCAGGTGAGTTCAAGCCCCACATCAGGCTCCCTGCTGTCAACACAGAGCCTGCTTTGGATCCTCTGTACCCCCCACCGCCCCTTCCCTGCTTGCACTCTCTCTCTCTCTCTCAAAAATAAATAAACATTTAAAAAAATAACCAATCAGTTGCATTTCTATAGGCCAATAATGAAACAGCAGAAAGAGAAATCAAGGAATCGATTCCATTTACAATTGCACCAAAAACCATAAAATACCTAGGTGAAAAATCCATACAATGAAAACCACGGAAAGCTTATGAAAGAAATTGAAGACACAAAGAAATGGAAAAACATTCCATGCTCAGGCGTTGGAAGAACAAATATTATTAATATGTCAATACTACCCAAAGCAATCTACATATTTCGTGCAATCCCTGTCAAAATAACACCAGTATTCTTCACAGAGCTATAACAGTCCTAAAATTTGTATGGAACCAGAAAACACCCCAAATAGCCAAAGAAATCTTGGAAAAGAAAACCAAAGCTGGAGGCATCACAATTCCAGACTTCAAGCTATATTACAAAGCTGTAATCATCAAGACAGTATGGTACTGGCACAAAAACAGACACTCACATCAATGGAACAGAATAGAAAACCCAGAAATGGACCCACAGACCTATGGCCAACTAATCTTTGACAAAGCAAGAAAGAATATGCAATGGGAGAAAGACAGTCTCTTCAGCAAGTGGTGCTGGGAAAAATGGACAGCAACATGCAGAAGAATGAACCTGGACCACCTTCTTATACCATACACAAAAGTAAATTCAAAATGGTTGAAAGATCTGTGTAATACAGGAAGCCATCAAAATCCTAAAGGAGAAAACAGGCAAAAACCTCTTTGACCTTGGCTTCAGCAACTTCTTACTTGACATGTCTCCAGAGGCAAGGGAAACAAATGCAAAAAATGAACCATTGGGACCTCATCAAGATAAAAAGTCTCTCTACAGCAAAGGAAACAATTAGCAAAACTAAAAGGCAACTGACAGAATGGGAGAAAGATATTTGTAAATGACATATCCGATAAAAGGTTAGTATCCAAAATCTATAAAGAACTTATCAAACTCAACATCCAAAAAATAAATAATCCAATTAAAAATGGGCAGAAGACATGAAAAGACACTTTTCCAAAGAAGACATCCAGATGGCTAACAGACACGTGAAAAGATGCTCAACATCACTTGTCATCAGGGAAATACAAATCAAAACCACAATAAGATACCACCTCACACCTGCCAGAATGGCTAACATTAACAACTCAGGCAACAACCGATGTTGGCAAGGATGTGGAGAAAGAGGATCTCTTTTGCACTGCCGGTGGGAACACAAACTGGTGTGGCCATTCTGGAAAACAGGATGGAGGTTCCTCAAAAAATTAAAAATAAAACTACCCTATGACCCAGCAATTGCACTACTAGGTATCTGTCCAATGGATACAGGTGTGCTGTTTCAAAGGGACACATGCACCCCAGTGTTTATAGCAACACTATCAACAATAGTTGATTCATCTATCGATGGATGAATGGATAAAGAAGAGGTGGTATATATATACAATGGACTATTACTCGACAATGAAAAAGAATGAAATCTTTCCATTTGCAACGACATGGATGGAACTAGAGGGTATTATGCCAAGCGAAATTAGTCAGTCAGAGAAACACAAATATCATATGCCTTCACTCATATGAGGACTTTGAGATACAAAACAGATGAGTAAGGGAAGGGAAGCAAAAATAATATAAAAACAGAGAGGGAGACAAACCATAAGAGACTCTTAAATACAGAGAACAAACTGGGGGCTGCTGGAGAGGTTTTGGGTGGGGGGATTTGCTAAATGGGCAAGGGACATTTAGGAGGGCACTTTTTGGGATAAGCACTGGGTGTTATATGAAAGTGATGAATCACTAAATTCTATTCCTGAAATCATTATTACACTATATGTTAACTAACTTGGATGTAAAGTAAAAGCAATAATAATACAAATAAATAAATAAATAAAAATAAAAAATAAGTAAAATTATCCTATTTGAAAATAAAAATAAAAAATAATAAAAAATAAATAAAATAAAAATTTCAGACAAGCAATAAGAAAGTAACCAAAAGTTGGAAACAACTTAAGTGTCCATCAGCTGGTATGTAGATAGGGAAAAAGGTGGTATATCCATACAATGAAATACTATTCAGCAATAAGGAGGACAACGTACTGATACATGATCTGTCATGCATGAACCTCAAATACATTATGCTATATGAAAGAAGCTAACCAAAGAGAGCACGTATCATATGATATGAGTGTTTAGAATGTCTTTGTTTATACGAAATGTCTAGAAAAGAGAAATTTAAAGAGATAAAGAGTAGATTAGTGGTTTTCTGGAGCTAAGGGTGGGAAAAAGAACAAACTATATATAAGCATGAGGATCTTATTGGGGAAAAGGAACATGTTCTGTAACTATTTTATGGGAATGGTAACACTACTTGATAAAATTGCTAAAAACCATTGAATTGTACACTTGAAATAGATGAATTTTATGATAAGTAACACATACCTCAATAAAGTTAAAAAAAAGAACAAAGTATGGTAATGTGACATGTGAAGTATTAATTGGTATTTTCCCTTATCCTTCCTGGTTTCCTATTGATCCTTCCAAATATAACTACATGTGGAAAAAAGTGTGTATTTCAAGAGATTTTGGAGGTGAAAGGGAAAAAAATGGATGTCAAATTCTCATTTCTAAGCTGCAAAGACCATTTCCAGACAGAAAATATTTTAAAGGAGAAAAAGTGATCTGAACAAGCCCTCATTAGATACAGAATCTTCTGAGCAAGAAGTAGGAGACTTTGGACAGGAAAAAGAGAATTACACTGAGAAAAAGAGAATTACACTGTCTACAGAGTGTCTACAGTGACCATCTCCAGGACTTTCTGTATTTTCAAACTGAAACTCCTGCATCCTGGGAACCCTTTCATTCTCATCCAAATCCGGAGATTTAGTCACGCTACTTTTAGTTCATACCTTCTGAGTCAAGTCCTGGGGGATTGGTGTTGGGGTGTTGGTGGGAAGCCAAGAATGAAAGAAACTTATGTTCTGGTCTCTACTTGGGATCTCTGAAAGTCAGGAGCCTATTACACCCTCAAGGACATAGAAAAAGGATGGGGAACTAGACATGGTAGTGTGGCACACTTAGGCATGAAAGAGACATACACACCATCCCAAGATACCTATGGCAACTGGGGGGTGCAGAAGGGGTTCCAAAAGTTCCTTTTGGCCCCGCACATGGCATGGAAGCTAACTCATTGTTACCCTTGCAGATGTCCTACAACTGGGATGAAGAAGAGGTATATCCAACGGGGCCTATGGGAGCCACCCTCAAAAGAGAAGTGATAAGAATGGGCTCAGGGAGTCACCAGTGGTATGAAGCAGAGGAGATGCCAGGATAGTGCTGCATTCTACCCAGGTTGCCATTTGAGAAAGGATCATACTTAGCTTTTGCCATGAATCTGATAGGATAAATTATTATGTAGAAAGTAAAGATCCAATTTGGGACTGAGCAAATCAAGACCTGGATGAAATCAATCCTCTCTCACACCACCCAGAATGGCATATGCATAAGCCCTTAAAATTGAAAAATCCACCCAGGGTAAAGGATAACAAGAAAAAACTGAAGGCAGGGGGAGGGGAACATCCTAAATATAGTTAAATTTCAAAATTCAATGACTGAAAAACGTCTGAATTTATTTTTACTTCAAAATGACTAACCTAACATTTCTGCCTCAGGCAAAATAAGGACTTTGAGACAAAAACCAAAGTGAATTATACAGACAATAAAGGAATGGACATTTGAGAAGCTTCTAAAGTAAGAACTCTGCCCTCCACTGAGGTTCTCAAACTTTAACTTTTAGAGAACGTGGCAGAACAGTTGGCTTGTCATTTGCATGAAGACAAGTTCTGGCAGTCATTGAATCCCTGTGTATCCTTTGCAAATAAATCTCAAAGTGCCAGCACCATCGCTAGTAATGAGGTACCAGAGAGTGAAATACACCGGGAAACAGCTCATTGCATGTACGAGAAGATTTAATGAGGAGACCTGGGAACTCATTATATACTCATTTTAATAATTTACAGACTGGGAACAAAGGTTTACTTCTACAAACAGTGATTTTAAAATTAGAGATCTTTCAGCAATCTTGCCCCTGAACTTTGGATTCTGGTTAAATAATGTCTGTTTGGGTTTTCAAATTAATATGAGCAGAGAAACATTGTTTTCATGCATTATTCTAAGCTTTCTTGAATTTAGTGAAAACTGGAAAATATGTTCTGTTTCTCTTATTAATATACTAAGTGACTGTTCTTGTGCAGGGAAATGGTATGGGCTTGCTTTCAATATGTTTTATTGAGTATTAAGCATTTTTTTCTGATCCTGTTCAGTTTAAAACATTTAAACATACCAAATTATGTTGCTAAATCCTATCTTGTTTCTCAGACACCAATGGAGTTATATCTTTTAGCCAGTATGTATAACATTAAAATACATGGTATTTTTGTACATGTGAGTGGAAAAATTTTGGCAAATAATCCAATATAATTATCATTTGTGATCTCATATTTTGGCTTGGATCAAAAATCCACAACTGTCACATAAATGTCACATAATACTTCAAACAAGGATTGTGTTTCTACAGAAAAAAAAATGGGGGAAATTATTTGAAACTAAAAAATTACAAACTTTTCCATTACTGGTTCTTTTGTATAACATGTTGGCAAAATCCCCACAAAATGCATTTAAAAAAATGTCTGCCACAAAGGGACATAAGTACTAAGAAAAATATTGATATTCTTTATGAAAAATATATCACATTACACAGGTAATCAAAGAAAGATAGAAAGGTGGAGAGTGAGAAGATTAAATAAAGAAACCACTGAGAGAGGAAGGAAAGAGTTGAAGAGAAAGAAATTAAAAAGAAAGAATGGGGAAAGGAAGGAGATCTAATTTATCCTTTTGCTATTAATTACATTTTACTATTCAAATCTCAGGAGTTCTTTCAAAGTTTCTTTCATTTTATATTGATTTATAATAATGTTTTGAGGGAAATGGCCAATTTATAAAAAACCACTGCCTATAAAACAAATACAATTTGCCCAGTTCATATAGGTGGTACTTACAATTAGACTTAAAAAGACAAAAATGGTAAATGGAGGGGTGCCTGAGTGGCTCATCTGGTTGAGCATCTGACTTTAGCTCAGGTCAGGATTTCACGGTTCATGAATTTGAGCCCTGCATCGGGCTTTCCGTCAGCACAGAGCCTACTTCAGATCATCTGTCCCCCTCTCTCTCTGCTCCTCCCCCCCTCATGCTCTCTCTTTCTCTCTCTCAAAAATAAACATTTTTGAAAAATAGTAAATAGAAAGGGGAAATGGAAAACTAGTAAATGCACTTTTCAATTTTGACACTGGTCTAGAAATGTTTCATTGCATTGAAAAAAATGGGACAATGTCCAGTCTGGCTTCAATATCATCATGCTTTAAGTCTTTGGTATAGTGATATTTGGTATAATTATATTTTATTGTATGAGTTAGGAGTATATACAAATCAAATTCTAGGAAATCTGAGTGGCTTTTAAAAATATAGTCTTCTTTCTGCTGGCATCAGAGGAAAACTGAGGTAGACATCAATTTAGTGGCTTACCTCCGTCAAGTTTCCTAATGGTCACAAGATGGCTGCTAGAGCTTGGGCGTAGTGCCAGCAACAAGGGCAAGAGGAAGAGGAGAGTAGCAGTGCTCCCTCACATGTTTCTTTCGCCAGAGAATCAAGAAAATTCATGAAAATTCTCCAACTCCAGGGGTAGGAAGAACTGTTGGATCAGCCAACCAACAGTTGTCAGCAATAGTTTTTTAAGATCTGTTTTTAATTCTTTGTGCTAAGATCCTGTGAAGCAAATCAAGTTCAAGAGCTCCACAATAAATTATAAGAAATCTATTTCAAAAGAAGTAAATATTCTAGGAAGTAGGTTAACCTTTAGGTTCCCTAAATGCCAATTATACCTAGTGTTGCAAACCTCTTTCTATGAGAACTCGCTTTCCCTCAACATCTGTGTCTACTAGGAAAATACCTATCAGCAAAATAAACAGTGTTAAATTCCAACCAACTCATCTAGAAAATTAAACCAAGTCCCTTGTTGATTAACAATGGTATTAAGAAGATCAAGGCCCAGTATTTCATATGAATATACCAAGTTCTACCAGGTGGGAACTTAAAAAATCCTTTTATGGAAAAGAACATTGAAACGTATTTTTTTCTGGACCAAAGTAGTATTAATTTTTTAAGTAGAGAATAATGCCAAAGTTTGGCTCCCTAAGTATTTTGAATATTTATCCTTAGTTTTATTTCATTTCTTTTTCATGTTTTACAATATTTCCACATGATTAGCATTCTAGAAAATATCTCAGCATTGCAATCATTTTTCTTCTTCTCCACTAGTTTCACATACACATATTGGTCAGAACTGTTCTCAGGGGGAAAGTTCATAAAATAGATTTAGAAATGCTGGAACCTATCTTCCAGACCTACCAAGAAGTGAGCAGAGCCATTGGATTGTATTGGTACTTCTTCCAGTAAACTATTAGACAAGTTAGGTAAAACAAGTTAATGAACAATATCAGAGTTTCTGAAGTTGTCTATAGAGGAATCCTCAGGCCTCTCTCCATGGCTGTCTCTGATTCTGGCTAAATATTCTAATGGAGGGAGGACTTGGCCACTGAGGCCCCGGCCCTATTCCTTATCTTAGAAGTATTTTGTAGAAAGAGTGATTCCACTGAATTCAGGGAAATCCATGGGCCTCACAGGGTTGTATACTAACCCTATGTTATTTAGATTTTTAAAGTGTAGTTCATATTTGAAAAAATCATGAGTTTTGCTCTTGTCTCCAGAGACAGGCAAAGGCAGAATAGTCTTTATGGCTCAGTTTCTGTGGCCAGGGAAGGTCACACACATAAACTAGGAAACTATTTTTGATAACTTGGACTTGGAAAGACCAGCTGAGCTCTCTGTAAGCTATTTAAAACCTGCTCTGGATTCTCAGGCAGCACCAGATCTTCTGATTACATGTTTACAAGCCAGTCCTTAAAGATCTGTGTGGCTCTCCAGTCCACAGCCAGGACACCTAATGCTATTCACCTTTAAAGTGAAATCCAGATACTAATGGAATAATCTCCATAAATATCTATGTATGTAAATGAGTGCAGTATTTTAGAGACCAGCCAATAAGCTCTTCATCTAGTGTTACCAGGAGGATCCACATTAAATCTGAGTTCAAATCTTACACTTTTCCAACTTAGTCAAAATGCTCAGCATGAACTTGATGTCCTGGAAATAAAGTATTTGAAGAAATATAAGATAGATCCTGAGGAGCATGAGAAGGTGGTAGTTAAGTTCATAGACTCCAGAATCAGACTGACTATGACCATTGGCAGTTTGCTTGCTCTTCCTTTGACTTAGTTTCCCCATTTTTAAATGGGACAGATGGTAATAAGCATGCAATAAATTTGTTGTTAGAACAGAATGAGTTTAATGTTTGTAAAATGGTAAGAACAACTCCCTGGAACGTTGTGACTGCATCACAAGTATTAGCCATCATTAGCACAAAGCAAGAGATCTTGTTCTCCAAAATTACTTATTTCCCAAAAATAATTTAGTTACATATTCTCTCTGAACAAAGAGAGAATTGCTTTTCTGTGACACCAATGATCTATTTCTTTTATCTTGCTCTGGAATAAAGATGTTCCTATCAATTGTGAAATAGTGGGTGTGAAGATTTGTAACTACAGATATTTCAAAAGTCTATAAATAACATTTATTTCTCCACAACTGAAATTAATTTTACTCTCAAGCCCTAATTTGCATCTGTGGTAGAAAGTTCATTCTTGTCCATTCAAGGTAACTTTAATCACTTTTAGTTTAAAACTCAGTCTCTTATGACTATCTCATCTTTCTCTTCTCCTTTGCCCCCCTTACCCCTGTGTAAAGTTTCGAAGATTTTTTAAGTTCCTGAGATATTTGTCTGCACTTGTGGGAGAGGAAGGGTGTTCTGAGCTCTCTCTGGTGTGACTTCAGTGAGGGTAAAGCTTGGGCTACTTTACTTTGGGCATTGCTTTTGTCTCACTTTTTTCCATACTGTCCTCATCTGGTGTACATGCAGCCCGTTGCCTTGGCACAGCTAGTCCATCCTGCGGACCCTGTTACAGGCTCCATAACTCCAGCCCTGGATTCCTCTCTGAGATCTTAGTGCTTAACCAAAAAGCACTAAAGGGTGGGGATGAACTAGCTCATGCTGTTTTCGCTCAAGCATGCCACATCACCATTTCTGTTGAAGCCATCTCTTGTTGGTGCTACACTACATTAGTCGTCTATGGCTGCATAACTCATTACCCCAACACTTAGTGGTTTCAAACAACAAATACGTATTATCTCACTTTCTGTTGGTCAGGAATTCAAGAGCAACTTAGCTGGGTGGTTGTTGTTCAGGGTCTCTCACGAAGCTGCAGTGAAGAGGTCAGTAGGGCTGCAGTTATCTGAAAGTTTGGCTGAGGTTAGAGGACCCATTTCCAAGGTCACTCATGTCATTGTTGGCAGGAGGCCTCAGTCCTCACTGGCTATTGGCTAAAAACCTCAGTTCCTCTGAAGATTCCCCAGGACATGGCAGTCAGCTTACCCCAGAGCAAGTGTGTGAGAGACAGAACAACAATCTTAAAAGACTAACATGTTTTACTTGTAAAATAATGTTACACAGGACTCAATGGTTTATGTGGTTTCCAAAGCTTTTAAGGGAAGTTTGATATCTAGAATTAAAGAGATGATAACCCTGCTCTATGATTAGTCTCATTTGTTATTTACTTATTTATTTATTAAAGTTTATTTTGAGAGAAAGAGACAGCACAAGTGGGGGAGGGGCAGAGAGAGAGACTCCCACGCAGGCTCTGCACTGCCAGCATGGAGCCCAACGGAGGCTCGAACCCACAAAGAAGCGATGAGATCATGACCTAAGCCAAAACCAAGAGTCAGAAGCTCAATCCATTGAACCACCTAGGCGCCCCTCCATTCATTATTTAAATAACTGTCAGACATTGTGAATTTGAAGCTGTAAGACTGAATCTGCAAAAATGGGGATAATAACGACAAACTTTAAATCACAAAAATCAAATTATGGTACTTGAGCAGGAAATTGAGATGAGTATTATTTTAAACTGAATACATACACAAAATAACATTGTTTCTATAAGGCATTTGAAATTTTTTTTTTTTTAATGCACACACAAAAAAATAGAGATAAATATCCTAACGTATCAGCCTTCTTCCAGGAATGAAATAAGGGAAAAATGTTGATTGGGCATGGCATTACCCTCATCCTAGTATCAGTAGAACCATTCAGGAAACCTGAGAGAACATTTCATTTTTTTGTAATTATTTTCTTTTAATCAAGCATAATTGAATTTACAAATTCAACAGAGAAAATACAGGAAGAGAGAGCTGAATATGAGCAACTCTTATTTAACAAAATAATCTTGCAGATCAATATTAAAGAGATACATATTGCTTAAAATAATATGAATCTACAATTGAGGTATGAATTTAGGTCTCATTATACTATTTTCACCATTATTGATTTAGCAGACACTTAATCTTTCTTAGGAATTTGGACCATCCTCACAAAGCTGTGTTGTTTTTTTACAGCTTTCTGTTCTGGTAGCAATTCATCAGCTACATCAGATAAAGAAGCATTTGAAAGCAATTATAAATCAATGATTTTCATCAAGACAAAATGAAATAGAATTTAAATATACTAAAAGTAAATAAAACATATCCCACAGAGAAAATATTACACATAGATCATCTGGAGACGTGATCATTGATATCCAAAACAAAATAGGTGAACAGCTTAAATAGGAAAGCCCATAGAAAAATATCTGCATATTTCTCTGATGATACAGAAAACGGCATCTGGGTTAATGACCTAAAGCAACTGAAGCCATGTCTGAAGTTGTGCAATGAAACTGAATAGAAGGAGATGATTTCAGAGGGCATCTTTGTCAGAATTTTGGTTAAAAGGAAGGAGCACTCCTAAGTCATTAAACCCCATGCATGTGTCAGGATTATGACCACTTGCTGCCCTCGCCAGCTTGTGCTTAAGGAGATTTTCTTCAAGGCAGCACAAGCAATCAAATCTCATGCTAGAAAAAGTTCAGGTTATAAACCCATAGACATCATCCTGCTGTGTGACAGTCCGGATGTAGCAGGTTATTGGTGTGATTTAAGAGGCGTGTGGTGGGAGGTGGAGAATACAAAGAGGTGCTTGGACCAACAATTCCCTGAGTCAGTTCTGAGCTTCATTAATTCCCCTCACCCAAACACCTCCACTGCTGGTGCCACTGTTTCAGCCGCTAATCTCAAACAACACAATTAAGGATTTATCCTTCTGGTGTTGAGTCATTCTGCATGCAGGCATTTTCTCTTCATTTTGAAATAACAGTGTGAAAGGTAAACCTTTCACTTAATAACTTTTAGGGGAGTCCAAAACTGAGAATAACAAAGAAACAGGAATGGACAGACTATAACTAAATAAGGGTGCACAAGACAAAGGTTAGCTAATTTTCTCATAACTAAGGCTAGCTTTGCCACTTAAAAAAATGTTTTTAATGTTTATTTATTTTGGGGGGCGGAGGGCGGAAAGAGAGGAAGACACTGAATCTGAAGCAGGCTCCAGGTTCTGAGCTGTCAGCACAGAGCCAGACTTGGGGCTCAAAGCCACGGATTCCGAGATCATGACATGAGCCAAAGTTGGATGCTTAACTGACTGAGCTACCTAGGCGCCCTGCTTTGCCACTTTCAAAATGCAAATGTATGTCAGGTAATAATCATAATCATAAAAATTCATCTTTATTGAATGTATACAATGAGCACTATACTAAGTGCTTTGTTGTTATTTATTTATTTATTTATTTATTCAATTACTAAGTGCCAAACACTATTCTTTGTACATGGGTTATAGTAATGAAGAAAGCAGATACTATCCCTGTTTTCCCAGAATGTAGAGGAAGACAGACAAGCTGATAAACCATGTATCAATAGGTGGTAAAGGCTATGTTGAAAATAAAGGGAAAGATGGTTACAAAACAATGTCATTGTCTCATTTAATATTCACAGCAAACCTAAGAAGTACAAATGAGAAAACATGAGGTTCTGAGAGGTTAAGCAACTATACCAAAGTCACACAATATTTTTTTGACAGTGGTTTAACAAAATTCTTTAATAAAATTTATAAAAATGAATATTTAAGAATTTTCTCAGCTTGAATCATTTTGCTTTCCCACCCCCAAAGAAAATACAAAAGTATTGGCACCCACACACATATACACTCAAAGGACAGTGAGTGACATTCCCTACACAGGAGTCTAAATTGCTGAAAAGCCAAAACAATTCCAAGAAGTGATTAAAGGAATTTTTTTTTCTTTGAAAAACAGCTGACAGTAAAGCTATTTACATAAAATTATTTTCTGTGGTTTTCAAGTTTCCTAAAGGTTACATTTCAACCAAAATTAAATCCAAATCAAAATTCTCCCTCCCCTCCCCTTGTTAACACCCTTTAGGGCTATATTTTCTTCCTACTTCTAAGGGAAAATAATTGGATTTCCTCATATTTTCAGTTCTGTATGCACATACGAAATTTGGGGCAGATGTGTCCCAGATCAATGTGAACTTGACTCTTAACCATTGTATGGCTTTCATGGTTATTTTTATGTAATTATGTTCACTATTTGATGAAGGAATGGGACAAAGAATAGCGAAGAAAGGGAGGGACAATACTGTACCTCTTAGAATTTCTAAAGAAGGATAAATGATAGTGTAGTGTCCCCACTGCCAGTGATAAAAACTTCTCCACTGCTAGATGTGGGGTACCTAGCACTCTTTGCTTGTCCCTAGATGGTCCTTACCATGCTATATTTTCAATTCTTTATTTTCTAATGGTTCATTGAAGTACTTGATGGAAGGGATTATTTTTCATTCATGTTTATATTCACAATATCTAACCAAGACCAAATTTGGTGGCCAGTAAATAACTGTTGGATGAATAAATTAGCAATTAAGTTAGAATTTGAGAGAAACCATTTTTGAAGCAGATAATCTACAAAATCTTTGTTCCAGCTCTTCTTTCCTGCAGCCCAGAATACTTACAGAGATTAGGTTAAGAGCTCTGACAACAAAGTCAGAAATCCAAGGTTAGATTCTCAGCCACAGGACTTGTTAGTTGTATGCCCATGGCTCTTTACTCAATTTCTCTAAGCCTCAGTTTCTTTATCTGCAAAATATAGATAATAAAAGCATCTAACTTTTTGCTGATGTATTAGATATAATAGTTCATCTTAAATTCTTAGCAATGTATCTGATATTTTGTAACTGCTTCATACATATTGCTTGTTATTTTAGGTACTTGACACAAGCTTATAATTAGAGCATCTTGTTCTAACTAGTTTAAGTCAAGAACTTTTTAAGCAATAATTCTCCATAATAAAACCATTGTTACCCACTCGTTCTTTCTGTTGAAATCCTCCTATCTTTGAAGCACTAAAGACCAGATAGTTTTCCAGGCCCTATGGAAGAAGACTAGATGGAAACTGTAAGTTGGCAGGTTGACATTTTGGGGTAGTTCTCAGAGCACCACTAAGATTCTACTTGCTATATGATGAAGAAGAAACACAGGGTGCTAATTCATGAGTGACCCATTAGTGCTTTTCAAACTTCTATACATGACTAGCTGCATAACTGTTCTTCAGAAATAGAGTTAGACCCTAGGTTACAGAGTTTCCCCGGGGGTGTTTTGGCTCTGTATGGTCCTCTGAGGAATTCAGAGGCCCTAGTTTGTCTTTGATGGCATCAACATATTGGCCGCTCATAAAAATATAAAAATTTTCAGCATGATGAAATTTAAATGACATCATATAGCTCAGACACTTTAATAGCTTCATTGAGTTCAATTCTTAAAAGCTTATGAGTTATTTTTGTTCTCTTTCTAATGCAGTATACAATAGTCGCATTCTTATTTAGGATTTTCTCCTTTCTCACTTGTTCATGTCCAATAATGATATCAATGCTGGCTGCTCCTGGATATCTTTATTTCTACACTTTGCCCTTCTACACTTTTCTACAAGATCATTGTCTACAAAGAATTTTGAAACAAAACAAAGTGACTTCAAAACTGTGTCTCCACAACATTTAACTACTTGAACCCCCCAAAAAAGGAACACAAGTAAACCAGACAATGAAACAGATCCCATCTAATATTGTGTTCTTAACAAAAATGATGAGAAAAAAAAATCACAAGATACTGAAGCAAAATTGGGCAATGCACTGTGGTAAGCCTCATAACCCTCCTGTTCTAACCATTTCCTATTCATTTCCTTGGTAAAGGAGGGATCCTTTAACCCAAATAGTATGATATGGGGGTGCATGAGTGGCTCAGTTGGCTAAGCATCCAGTTCTTGGTCTCAACTTGGGTCATGATCTCACAGTTTGTGAGATCAAGCCCCATGTCAGTCTCTGCACTAACAGTGCATAGCCTGCTTGGGATTCTCTCTCTCCCTCTCTCTCTCTACCCCACCCCACTCACTCTTTATCTCTCAAAATGAATACATTTAAAAAAATAATTTAAATAGTATGAGATGGCTAAACACATGACACCTAAGACTGGACAGATGTGATTGACAGCAGTTATCAGTCATGTAACTCACACCCCAGGGGAGGGGGACACCATATGCCCTGCAGGGCCACAGGGATTGCACTCAGGAACAGAGTGAACCAACAAGAGCTGTGGGAGTCAGGTTCTATAATAACAAGTGGATGAGGTACCATCTGTTTTCCACTGGAGGATGTGATTGTCTTGTTGGAAAAATTTTGCAGGCTGACATGAAAGTAAAATCATTAAGTTGATGACTAGGTGTGGCACCACTGGTCCAGTTGGAAGGGGGACTAGTCAAGTTGGAAGCCTCTCCTGTTAGATGGGAGGCCTATCTAATGAGAACAGGAGAACTCACAGTAAGGCCTTTGGGGTTCATTGATGTCATGAAAGCACTTGAAATTTTATGTCTTACCCCTCTATACTACTAAGTCAACAAATCCCTTAGAATTCTCTCTAACACTCCAATACTTAACTTTTGGAGTAACACTAAGTGAGTCATCTTGTTTTGTCATAGAAATGAGTGATGGCAGAAACAGGTTCAGTAGGGGAAACCATCCATGGTGAATCACACTGGATTGAAGAACTGATCAGCAGCCTGATGGTACTCACTCTTCACAATTATTTTGTGATCACCAAAGCAGGGGGTGAACCCGCGTTCACCAAACCCATCTAATGCTCCTCTGGAGCACACATTTTCTCTGCATCTTCAAGACACTCTGCAACTACCTTGCGGTCATGAAACTGAGATTCAGCCAATGGAATGTGGGCAAAAGTTACAAATGCCACTTCCAGACCTGTATTTTCTCTTCCCTTTCCATAATGACCATAAAAGTCACAGGTTGAAGATCACAGTCTCACAAGATAAGAGGAGTTTAGTCCCTGAACGACTATGGTTCTCTTCTCCCACAATATCCTCATTGGACTAGGACATACTGAACTATCATCACAAACTTTTATTGTATTAAATCTCCAAGGTTTGAGAGTTGCTTGTTACAGCAGATAGTTTATCCTAATAGATAAGCCCAGTACAGAATACAAAGAAAACAAAAGATATGAGAGCACAGCCTAGGTATTGTTGCAAATACTGGATACCATTTCCTCTGATACTGATACCATTTTCTCCCACCATGCTTTGTGCTATACAAAGCATCTCTAACCAGTATCACAGAAAAGAAAGTCAATTCCTCATAGGGAAAGTGGAAAGAGAATCAAGAATTAAATATAATACAGCAAAGTCTGAACAATACTACCCAAACAAGAATAAAGTGAAAAGATATGGGAAGACAGTCTACTATATTAATAAACAAAATAAGAACTAAAAACCAAATGATAGGAAAAGGACCGGAGAATAAAGAAGAGATTATAAGAATTTAACTGAGGGTTAAAATAGCATGATTATAGATAAAGCAAATAAATTAGAAACAAAATAGAGACGAAAATTGAATTACTGAGACAAAAGATTTGAGCAAATCACCAGTAAAATCAATCACCAGATAAAAAAATAAGAGAGGGGAGATGGGTATTAAAACAGTCAAATGTAAACAAATAGATAAGGAGCATACATATCCACAATTCAACAGAAGGCTCCTGAAAGTAGAGAACTTAACAAACACGACCAAAAAGCCTCCAAAGAAGTACTACCAGCAAATAACCCTCAAAAAAAGAAAGAATGATTCCAGCACACTGAACACACATAATCAACACTAATCAAGCCATAGCTTAGTACAGTCACCATATTTTAAAGATTAAAAACCAAAAAAAACAAAAAACAAACAAAAAAAAAACAGATAAAAAGGCGGGGAGGAAGAGGTAGAGAAAGAGAGGAACAAAGAAAGGAAAATTTTGGAAAAGAAGAAATTCTTCAGGCATCAGGCAGAAAACAAAAAAAAAATCTCTGAAAAGAAAAAACAAAATGAGGGACAACATGACCCAAGCCAAAATATAGGGGGGGAACATATGAAAACAATTTCTAAAGAAAAAACAAAACAAAACAAAACATATAGCCCAAGGAGATTATACTTAACCAAGATGTCAGAATATCAAACAGACAGTACAAATTTGAAGGAATTCTAGGAATATAGGACTCCCAGGCTCTTACTGGAAGGGAAGAAAAAAGAAAGAAACAGTAAAAAAACAAAATCGAATTACTGAACTCAGAAATGGAAAATCCATATAAAGGGCCGTCGGATGGGATGAAATTCACCTAATCATGGAATAAATACTAAAGTAGTGTGGTCAAAAAACAATGGCATGTAAAACAGTATAAGTAATATACATTCTGACCGTAGGAAACAAAAGAGTTCCACTAACGAGTGGGGATGCAGGCACCAATGTGGAAGGAAGCAGTGGGAGTTAGCACCCAGGGCTCTGGGCCCAGATCTGAATTCTCACCCTGCTGCTTTCTTTGTTGTGTGGCCCGGGGCAATTATGTGAATCTTCCTTACCATAGTTTTCTCATCTAAAAATGAGGATGATATGTCTACCTCATGGGGCTGTTTTAGGGATGACATGATTTAATACACTTAAGGTGTTCAGAATAGTGCTTGGCACATTGTAATCACTCAGTAAGTGTTAGCTATTGTTAGTAATGACCTCATTTCCCATAGCAGGGACTTCAATCGATACTGTTTAAAATGGAAATAAGTAATTTTTAAGAATGACTCTGACTTCTTAATGTGTTTTATTATCTCTTTTGAGCTTAGAGAAATCTTAGAATATAATATTCCAGCAATTTGATTTCTCTTAAACTCAAATTTAAATTTAATATTTTAATTTAGACTATAATCTCATTACAAAATTACTTCCATCAATTTATATACCTATGCTTCCCTCTGTATATATATGTACAAAGACCTCTGGGGTAGTTATTTTTATATAGCAGGATTGGTAGTAATTTTTTTTTCTAATTTTTTTTTTGTTTTTTTTTGAGAGAGAGGGAGTGCACTTGTGGGTGCGTGAGTTGGGGAGGGGCAGAGGGAGAGAGAGAATCTTAAGCAGGCTCCATACCTAGTGCAGAGCCCACATGGGCTCAGTCTCACCACAGTGAGATCCTGACCTGAGCTGAAATCAAGAGTCAGAGGCTTGACCGAATCAGCCACCCAGGCGCCTCAGTAGTAATTTTTTTTAAGCTTTTTTCATTATCTAACTTCTTTATATTAACCCCGTGTTATTAAAATAAAAATAATATTACAATGAGAATAAGAAAAGCTGTTTGTTGCACTCCTTAGATTATGTATCTTTGGGTATTATATACCTAGGTATGTTTAGTGTTGAAATATTAAGGGATTTATGCAATCAAACACTATGCCCTTGGCAATATTACTTGGTTTATAGTCAATAGATCTTTTGTTCACCTCTTTATCCTAGTAGCTCCTTCCCTTCAGGAGCTTCTTATCACATTTGTTTTTGTCTTTTAAAGAAATCTTTTTAAAAGTGCCTTACTAGAAAGTAATGTAAACTCTTGGAAAATTTCAAAGAAAAGAAAACGTATTGAGAAAAGTAAATCCTATCCCTGACAATCCTCTTATTCTCATTTCTATCACAACAAGTTCTTACTATATCATTTCAGAAGTTTTCTAGGCATGTACAAGTACGCAAATGTGTGTGTAGAAAACATATGTTGGTTCACCACTTTTCACATATATAAGATAAAACTACACATATGGTTTGCTGCCTTAAGATCACAGAGGAGTGATCTCAGGAACACCTGTGGGAGGATAACGGAAACAGATTGACCAGAGTGGGGAGTTGAACTCTGATACTGAAAGCATTGGCATACAAGCCACTCTTGGCAACCACAATGATTCTACACAATTTTATCCTGACCTAACCTATACCACCGTTGCTACCAGAATTTACTTGTGTATTAGATTAATATTCGATTCCATTAACGAAGCAATGTGTGAACAAACAGGTCACAGTTCAGATCCTGTGCCATATAAAAATCCACAAGAATGACCTTGTATCTTTTCTTTTCAATCTTGTTTATTTATTATAGCTTTAGATAAGCTGATCAAGAGAAACACACTATGTATTAGTTATTGCTACTATAACAATATATAACAAATCAAACCAAATTCAATGGCTTACAAAAAAAGGGACTTACTCTCATGTCCAAAGATTTACTACAGATCAACTACAATTCATCTGTTTAAACTGGACTCCATTGGGTGGCTCTACTCCTGGCTTGGGTTCAGGCTGTAGGATAAGTTCAGGTTTGTCCTATATGTTTGTTCTACCTGAGGTGTCCTCCCCTCATGGCATGTAACTGTAATGTCAGGACAAAGACATTTAAAGCTTTTGCTCACATCATGACTGCTAGCATTCTATTGGTCAAAGCAAATCACAAGGCCGAGCCCAACATCATGAAACAAGTGAAATATACTCCACCCACAGTGTGAGGGGGAGGAGAGTGAACACTTGCTGAACAACTATTCAAATCACCACAGACTATTTCACTCAACATTATAGATGCCACCTCACAGTTCTTTGATGTCATTGGTTGTTTGAGAACATTCACTCTAGCATTTTTTTAAATTTGAGGAAAAACTGGATTGGAAATACCTTTTCCAAAATAAGAAAATAATGTATGAATAATTTAAAATTATAGTATATGGACACCTGGGTGGCTTAGTTGGTTAAGCATCCAACTTTGGGTCACGTCATGAACTTACAGTTTGTGGGTTTGAGCCCCACATCAGGCTCTGTGCTGACAGCTCAGAGTCTGGAGCCTGTTTTACATTCTCCCTCTCTCTCTGCCCCTCCCCTGCTCATGTTCTGTCTCTGTCTCTCTCAAAAATAAATAAACATTAAAAACATTTTTTTAATAAAAATAAAAATACAGCAAAAATAAAAATTGCCCATAATATGAACAACAGGTCATTACTCTTAAGTTTGGTAAATCTATTCTATATCTTTGTTTATATATTTTATGGCACATCTCAGTTATCATTATGACTATTTTATTAGATCATTAAATATTTTTCATTAACATGGGCTGTATAATATTCCATCACATGTTGATCCCTAATGTCTTCAATAATTCCCATTATTGGACATCAATGTGCATAAATTGTGCACCTTTCATTTTTTTTTTTTTTTTTTTTTTTACTACCTATTGCCTTCTCACTCCTTACTCTCTTTGCTCCAGCCACACTTGTCTCCTTGTTTTTCCTCAAAATTCCAGGCACATTCCAGCCTGAAGTACACTGCATTGGCTGTTTTCTACGTCTGGAATACTCTTCCCTGAGATACCTCACATGACTTCATCTCTTACTTCATTAAAGCTTTTTCTCAAATGTCAGCTTCCCTATAAAGCCTCTTGTTATACCCCTTCCATTTGAAACTGTAACCCAAGCTTTGTCATTTTCCCCATTTCTTCTATCTTGCTCTTTTTAAAAAAAAAATACTTAATATATCCTAATACCATAAATAATGTATTTATTTGCTATATTGACTATATGTCTCTTTCAGCTAAAATGTAAGTTCCACATGGGGCACCTAGGTAGCTCAGTTGGTGGAGCAATCCGACTTCAGCTCAGGTCACCATCTCACAGTTTGTGGGTTTGAGCCCCCCGTTGGGCTCTGTGCTGACAGCTCGGACCTTGAAACCTGCTTCGGATTCTGTGTCTCCCTTTCTCTGACCCTCCCCCACTCATGCTCTGCCTCTCAAAAATAAATTAAAATGTTAAAAAAATTGTTTTTAATGTAAGTTCCATGAAAGCAAATATTTTAATCTATTTTTATCACTTATTGATCCCCAGTGCCTAGGAAAGAGTCTAGCATACAGTAGGCACTCAATAAAGATTATGAATTAATAAACATCCAGAAGTAGAATCAAAGACTATACTTTAAACTTCTAAAAATTTAATTATGGCCAAACTTGGTCATTAGGCATTTTAAATAAAAGTAAGCTAGGTCACATTTTATTCACTATACTTTATAGTGTTTCTATATCCAAATAAAACTCTTGTACTATATAAAAATTATTTTCTATTCACAATTCATTCTTCTTGAAAGTTAGTTGATCATTATTCATACATAAATGCTTTCAAATTTTGTTACCAGAAAAATCGATCCAGCTTTTATCTTGTTGAACATGTTCCTAGCATGGCCAAATTATTAAAATCCAACATCTTCTACTCTTCACATAATTTAAGAACAGAGATAAAACAAAGCCATTATTAAAGTCTCACATAAACTTTCTCAAACCTCTTAAACATTCACTGAAGAAGTAACAGTCATGTATTAAAAGGAATTTGCTTTCACTGTTCATAGCAGATAAGTAAATGAGATTTAGTGTTTTATTTAGGAAATTACTAATTTCCTACTTCCTTAGTTCTCTCTCTTTTCCAAATTTCCTTATCTTCCTTGGATGTGTTACTCCTACTTTTTTTTTTTTTTTAATGTTTATTTTTGGGAGAGAGGAGACTGTGTATGAGTGGGGGAGGGGCAGACAGAGAAGGCAACACGGATCCCAAAGCAGGTTCCAGGCTCTGAGCTGTCAGCACGGAGCCCCAAGTAATGTTCCAACTCGTGAACCACGATCATGACCTGAGACAAAGTCAGATGCTCGCTTAAGCGACTGAGCCACCCAGGCGTTCCACTCTTATTCCTTTTTTTTTAAATTTTTAAATTTTATTTATTCTGAGGGAGACATAGAGGGCATGAGCCAGGGAGGGGCAGAGAGAGGGAGAGAGAGAATCCCAAGCAAGTTCCACACTGATAGCCCAGAGCCCTATTCGGGCCTCAAACTCACGAACTGTGAGATCATGACCTGAGCTGAAATCAAGAGTCAGACGCCTAATTGAGCCATCTAGGTGCCCCACCCCACTCCCATTCTTAATATATGTTCTTACCTTTGAAATTTTTGTGGTGCACATTCTTATTTTTTGCCCATTTTCTATACTTAACAGGGACTCAAATACTGCTCTGATTGTCCTTATTTTAAAGACTCATTGTCAAACTGCGTTTACATTAAATACCCACAAAAATATCAGGAATTATTGATTGTTTACATGTGTTTCTATTAGTCTTCAGTATACACTCTTTCAAAAGCAAACTTTTAAGAAGTAATAACTTAGAACTGTTGTTAATAATGGATAATAAAACAGTTTCATATATCCTTGGAGCTTGAACCTAAGGGACAATAGAATAAATGCTTTTTTTTTTTTTTTTTTTTTTGTATCTCAAAAACTACCTTTAAATTATCTTTGTACAGGAAACATTTTATTTCAAACGAAAAATGCCACCCATGCCAACAGTGAACACAGACATTTTTCCAACTGCAGGTCTCTGACAGGTTCATTCTCACTGAAACAGCAGTAGTGGGGAAGAGACTAGAGGAAAACTTGTCTGTTAATAACTTTTCTAAAACAGTCTTTAGGGAAAGTGATGTTGACTTCCATTCTGCCCCATCTAGCAGTGGAACTAGAAGAAATTGGCTCTGATTGCAGCCCAAAAGATTTACTGTTATTATGGAAGTTTTCTTCATTCTGCTCTCCCCTCAAATTACCATCCTATCATGCCTTTCTTTCATCACAAATGTCACAAAAATAACTCCCTCTTTACACCATGTAATCCATGCAATGTGGCTTCCTTCTCCTTCATTCTCAGAGATCACTAGAATCTCAAAACAGTCCCAAATGCCCTCCTCCTATTTCAACCTCTTTAATTTCTCTGTGGCATGTGACTCATTTGACCTTCCTTCATGGACCTAGACTAGTTCTCTCTGAACATAATTGTCTACTGTCTTGACTGGATCTGTGTCTTAAGAGTAGGCATTCCCTAACCTATGTCATCTTCCCTTTGTCTCCTTCAATCACACACTTCCTTCAGGACTTTAGTCATTTCCATGGCATTATAGATGCCCTATATTATAGCCAGCTTGGTTATATGACAATTTCAGTACACATCCTGTTGTTGTTTTTTCTTGTTTCCACAGCCTCACTTCTATTGTTTGTTCTGGCTCAAAAGATCTCTTTAAGATTATTTTTCAAAACTCAGCTTAAGTAGGCACC
This sequence comes from Neofelis nebulosa, assembly GCF_028018385.1. Lineage (NCBI taxonomy): Eukaryota > Metazoa > Chordata > Mammalia > Carnivora > Felidae > Neofelis > Neofelis nebulosa. Next base: position 34,020,885 of record NC_080795.1, read on the forward strand.
TTCTCCACGAAGCCTTCTCCAAATGAAAGTGAACATTCCTTTCCACGAATGTCCATAGTAATTTCTTCCACTTTTTTGTTATTTATTTTTTTATTTTTTTTTTATTTTTTTAGTGAGAACATGTAAGTTCTGTCTTAAAAACTTTCTATTACAGGGCCTCTGGGTGACTCAGTCACTCAAGCCTTTGACTCTTGATTTTGGCTCAGGTCATGATCATGCAGTCACAGGTTCAGACCTCAGGTGAGCTCTGGAACCTGCTTGGGATTCTCTCTTGCCCTCTCTCTCTCTGCCCCTCTCCTGCATGCACACACACACACACTCTCTCTCTCTCAGCATAAATAAATAAACTTTTAAAAAAGAAAATTTTCTATTATACAATACAGTATTATCAACTATGTTCACCATATTATACATTAGATCATCAGACCTTATGTGAACCGTTACAAATTGGGCATGCTGGGACCTGAACATCATCGCTGCTTGCAAGTTTTTTCTGAGCAAGGCTTTCTCAAATCAGGGAACTCCATTATGAGAAAGTGCCCAAAATACAGATGGCAAAGTGAAAATATCACCTGGCTCTCTCCAGAGACTTGGGCAGCCACAGAGGCAAGCAGGAAATGGTGGAGATGGAAAGCTGGGTCTCCCTTTCCACGGTGGGAGCAGGGCAAGAAGGCAAAAATGTGTGAGGCCCATCTGAGCCCTCAGGGGGTGCAGCCAGGATTTCTTTCTATTTTAAGGTTAAAGAATATTCCATTGCACGTATACCACATTTTCTTTATTCATTCATCTGTGAGCGAAAGCTTAGATTGTTCCCCTGGCTATTGTGAAAATTCTACAATGAACATGAGAGTACAGATAACTCTTCAAGATAACAGCTTCATTTCCTTTGGATACATACCCAGAAGTGGGATTGCTGGATCATAATGGAAGTTTTACTTTTGATTTCTTGAAGATCCTTTGCACTGTTTTCCATAGTAGTTGTACCAATTTACATTCTTACCACCAATGTACAAGAGGTGCTTTTTCTCCACATCCTTGCCAGCATTTGTTATAATTTGTCTTTTTCATACTAGATATCCTAAAAGGTATGATGTGATATCTCACTGTGGCTTTGATTTGCATTCTTCTGGAGATTAATGATGTTGAACACATTTTCATGTACTTTTGGCTAATGGAAAAATGTCCATTCCATTCCTTTGCCCCCCCCTTTTAAAATTGGATTATTTGTTTTTGGTGTTGAATTACATGATTTCCTTATATATTTTGGATATTAACCCCCTTATTAGTGGTTTCTAAATATTTTCTCCCATTACATAGACGTCTTTTCATTTTGTTGCTGGTTTCCTTTTCTGTACAGAAGATATGTAATCTGAAGCAGTCCTATTTGTTTATTTTCACTTTTGTTGCCTTTGTTTTTGGTGTCAAATCCAAAAAAAAAAAAACATTGCCTAGACCAATGTCAAGGATCTGAACCTCTATATTTTCTTCTAAAACTTTTATGGTTTCAGGTCTTACATTGAAGTCTTTAATACATTTTGAGTTAATTTTTGTGTATAAGATAGGAGTCCAATTTCATTATTCTTGCATGTGGCTATCCAGTTTTTCCAACACTATTTATTGGGACAATCTTTCCCCATTGTGTATGCATGGGTTTATTTCTGGACTCTCTCTTCTGTTCCACTGATTTATATGTCTTTTTTTAAATGCCAATATCACAACGTTTGATTACTGTAGCTTTGTAGTATAGTTTGAAATCAAGAGATATGCCTCAAGCTTTATTCTTCTTTCTCAGTATTGCTTTGGCTTTTCAGGGTCTTTTTAAGCTGCATACAAATTATAGGGTTATTTGTTCTGTTACTATGAAAAATATCATTGGAATTTTGATATAGATTGCATTTAATGTAGTACTGACATTTTAACAATCTGTTAGCATGGAATATATTTACATTTATTTGTGTCTTCTTCAATTTTTTCCATCAACATTTTATAGTTCTCAGGGTAGAGACTCATTACTTCCTTGATTAAATTTATTTCCATTTTCCAGCAACCCAATCTGTGGTAGTTTGTTATGGCAGACTAGCAAATTAGTACAGTACCATGGTATTAAAATAGAAGGTACCAATATTATCTAATTACAGAAAAAAATGCCTAAACGATAAAAGTTAATTATTTTTTCTTATCCCTTCCTTTTGACTTAGACTAAAAATTTATAATTGTAATAGCCAACATAAGCTCCAAAAAAGAATTCATTTTCTCCAGGAGAGATATTCAAAGAAAGTGGGTAGAAGTTGGAAATCTGGAAATTCTTCTGCTATTGCATCTGCTTCGTAGTATGCTGGTAAGAGCTCCTAAACCATCAGAGAAATACCTGTCTGATAAAAAGACAGATGGTGTCAGAGAAAAAAGCTGGGGGAAAACATATATACATATACATATATATGTATATGTATATGTATATATATGTATACATATATATATATATATATATGGAAAATAGTCACAATGTATCATAGAATGAGCCAAATAAAAGCAAGACTAAAAGTTGGAGCTTAAGATAGAAGAATAAAGGAAAGAAGGAAGGAAGAAAAGGAAAAAAGAGAGTGAAAGGAAAGGGAAAAAAGAAAAGGGAGAAGAGAGAGAAGAAAAAAAGAAGAAAAGAGCAGGTTAGGAAAGTGAGAGAGAAAAAGTCTATTAAATAATTTTTCTTCTTCATTTAATGTTACTAATAAAATGCCATGGAGTTCTTCCAGAGTGGAAGTGTTTGTATGCGTTGATAACACTGTTTTGGAGAAAGTGGCCAATGTGCAAAAAAATAATTTTGTGAATGTTTATAAAATAACACATCTAGTTTGCTCAGTTTTTTTGCAGAGGTATTCATAACAGCGATAAAGGGTGGGAAAAAATTGTAAGTGGAGAAGCAGAAGGTCTCAAATATGATGATTTTCCAAAAAATTATAACGCATAGAAAACCAGAGAGGGGTTTATCCTGTCATTAATTGGTTTCCGCAGTATTGTGCCTTCCAAGCACTTGTTAATACTGTTGCCAATACTGTTTAAATTTTTGTTACTGGATGATAACAACTCATGGATGTCTCCTTTTCCAGAGTGTTGCCCTCAGCCAAACAAGAGCCACCTTGCCTAGAAAGATATAAAAAAGGAGACATTAATTATAACACAATTTCTGCTCGAGAGCTCCCCTAGGGGAGACTGAAGTTGAGACCATAATTTTGCTTAGCTTTTTATCCTCTGCCCTATCCTGCTTCCTTCCTTCCCCTTATCCTGAGCATATTCCTGCAGTAAATCACTTCAGTAAGATCCTCAGTCTCAGGCTCTGTGTTTTAAGATATGGTCCTAAGAAGCAGCCTCTAAGGATGAGATGCTGGAGTTGGACCATTGCTGAAAGGCAATGAGGACACATCATGGGTAAGATGTAAAATACTCATAGTCACGGGCTTGCTATAGCTGTGCCATTGTTAAATTTCACTTTTGGTAAACTGTAAAGATTTGTAAGGGCATACAAAAGCTGATGCTATGTTTTGAGCAGTTGAGAAGCATTAGAGAAACAGCAGATGAAAAGACTGGAATGAATTGCTAAGTGTTATTGATTCATTGAAAAGAAAAACTAACAGTCTTAGATTTATTAATCAACAACTTAAAGCAAAACAAGAAAGTCAAAGGACTTCCTTGGACGCCTTTAAAGAGAACTTCATTTCCTGTTGCTGAAACACTGAAAATTGGGTACAAGATTTGATTATAAAGTGTCAGGGCTAAAGGGAAGGCTAAATTCTCATTCTGGCAAATCCCCTATGAGCAAGTCTGGGTCTGTTGGGGAAGTAGAATCAAAATTTGGGATGGGTATATCTGGGTAGATGCACTTCAGAACCTTGTGCCTCTAAATTCCCCTGAACCCTTTGGGCGCACAGAATTGACCTATGTTCTCTTATCTGAAAGATAGATCCACCTTCAGTTCCTTGCTTGAAGCCTATGTGGAAGACTCATTTGAGGCTGAAGGCTTAGACGATCATATTGCCATCCTCAAGATCTGCTTCCACCTCCCTAGCTACAGACACATAATTAGGGTCAAATCTCTATATAACCAGACTGGAGATATAGAGGACCTGCTGAGGGAGGAGAGAGAGTATATGTTGAAGGGGCTCTATAGGACCTGACTAATATGTTCCAGCAGGGACTGAAAAAGTGAGTGTATCTGGAGAGGGTTGAATCAAGAGAGATGGAATATAAAACTGGATATGGGTGTTTGTCAACATGGAGGACATTCTCCTGCAAGGCAGAACTGAATATCTTGGTCAGGGCCATGTGTAAAGGCTCCTCCAATATGCTACTGGGATAGTTCCTGGAAGCTTAGAAAAAATAATGGCCCATATTAAACAAAGTAATGATGTCAGATCTGCCATGTCATTTTAATAGAGGAAGAGACTGAAAGGCTCAGAGAAGTGGGCACACTAGACCCCTTTGATCTTGCATTGTTCCCAGTAACAGTGTGAGAGAGATGGCAATGCATAAAAGGGGGATGCTTTTTATAGCTTTATATAGAAGGGGCATGAGGAGCAGGTGTCCCATCCCAATGCCTTCTTCTGGTCCTTAAATGTGTCCACTGCAATATAGCTTCACTAGATTGCTCTTCAGGTTTTCAGATTACTGTCTGATAAAAAAAAATCTGGTTTTTTCCCCCCACAATTAACTGGAAAAGGCTTTAAAAATACTCCTCTATTATCTAAATGTTTGTGTAAAACCAAATTTTCTTTATATACTTCAACTGAAACAATATACTGCAAAAGCTTGAATACAGAATAGATATGAGAATTATCTGCCTTCTATCAATCCAAACATGAAAGATATTTATAAAAATATAAATACTATTATTTTTGTTTGGGACAAAATAGTTGTTTTTCATAAGAGTATGCTATCTATGTTAACATGTAATAAGCCTATTGATATTTTAAAATAAATTAATAAACAAATGTTTTTAAATGTGTCACTTTTAGCTTATAATACAGTAAATACAAATGGATATAACCCATATTAACAAAAGTTCTTTGGAGTCCTCAATAATCTTTAAGAATGTAAAGAGTTCTTAAGAAAAAAAGCTTAAGAACCATTGATCTATAGGATAGTGATCAGGGTCCTCCTTCTTCCATAAACAAGCTGAACCAAACAGAACCTTGAGCAGAGGATCATAGATTCTGAAAATGAAGAGCATGCATCCCATTGGATCAATAGCATCCTGACAAGACAATTCCTGCCATGAGCCCATTAACGTGTGGCCTCACTTCTTGCCCATTCTCAAGTCCAGTTATTCAGAATAATGTCCCATATCTTTCCAAAAAGTTGACTTTGCTTAAGTTAGCAGGGGTTAATTTCTTTTTTTTTTAATTTTATTTTTTAAATTTACATCCAAATTAGTTAGCATATAGTGCAACAATGATTTCAGGAGATTTCTTAATGTCCCTTACCCATTTAGCCCATCCCCCCCTCCCACAACCCCTCCAGTAACCCTCTGTCATCCATATTTATGAGTTTCTTATGTTTTGTCCCACTCCCAGCTTTTATATTATTTTTGCTTCCCTTCCCTTACGTTCATCTGTTCTGTGTCTTAAGTCCTCGTATGAGTGAAGTCATATGATATTTGTCTTCCTCTCACTGACTAATTTCACTTAGCATAATACCCTCTAGTTCCATCCACATAGTCACAAATGGCAAGATTTCATTCTTTTTGATTGCCGAGTAATACTCCGTTACATATATATAACTTCTTCTTCATCCATTCATCCATCAATGGACATTTGGGCTCTTTCCATACTTTGACTATTGTTGATACTGCTGCCATAAATATTGGGGTGCACGTGCCCCTTTGAAACAGCACACCTGTATCTGTTGGACAAATACCTAGTAGTGCAATTGCTGGGTCATAGGGTAGTTCTATTTTTAATTTTTTGAGGAACCTCCATCCTGTTTTCCCGAGTGGCTGCACCAGTTTGCATTCCCACCAGCAGTGCAAAAGAGATCCTCTTTCTCCACATCCTCGCCAACATCTGTTGTTGCCTAAGTTGTTAATGTTAGCCATTCTGACAGGTGTGAGGTGGTATCTCATTGTGGTTTTGATTTGTATTTCCCTGATGATGAGTGATGTTGAGCATCTTTTCATGTGTCGGTTGGCCATCTGGATGTCTTCTTTGGAAAAGTGTCTATTCATGTCTTTTGCCCATTTCTTCACTGGATTGTTTTTTGGGTGTTGAGTTTGATAAGTTCTTTATAGATTTTGGATACTAACCCTTTATCTGATATGTCATTTGCAAATATCTTCTCCCATTCTGTTGGTTGCCTTTTAGTTTTGCTGATTGTTTCCTTCGCTGTGCAGAAGCTTTTTATTTTGATGAGTTCCCAGTAGTTCATTTTTGCTTTTGTTTCCCTTGCCTCTGGAGACATGTTGAGTAAGAAGCTCCTGCAGCCAAGATCAAAGAGGTTTTTGCCTGCTTTCTCCTCGAGGATTTTGATGGCTTCCTGTCTTACATTTAGGTCTTTCATCCATTTTGAGTTTGTTTTTGTGTTTGGTATAAGAACGTGGTCCAGGTTCATTCTTCTGCATTTTGCTGTCCATTTTTCCCAGCACCACTTGCTGAAGAGACTGTCTTTATTCCATTGGATAGTCTTTCCTGCTTTGTTAAGATGAGTTGGCCATAGGTTTGTGGGTCTATTTCTGGGTTCTCTATTCTGTTCCATTGATCTGAGTGTCTGTTTTTGTGCCATTAGCAGGGGTTAATTTCTGTTAGCTGCAATCAACTCGTGCTAACAGATAAAGTGTCTAATAATACTCCTTTATTAGGTTCTGAGTCTAAAATCTTTCAGTTATAGTTCAAACTCTATTGTGTCAATGAGTTTCTGCCTATGGAGGCAAGCATCTGTGACACTAGGGAATCCACAACAACAAATGAGGGATTTAATTGAAAAACTTGGAAAACCCAATTCTGTTCTCCCTGGACTATTTTAAACCAATAATGAACTGTAAGCTCACAAGACCTTACCTTTTTTTAAAATTATTATTATTACATGTTGACAAACCAGTCATTAAATATCTACTTAGCCCTTTACCCCAGAGTTAGGGTGTCTGTTACATTTTATCTTCAAAGCCTGGTATACACATCAGTGGAATAATCTACACAACAAATATGGGTATTGCTGGAAATGCTATTAGCCCCATTTTGGAAAGTGTAGCAATTAAATCTTTTCCCTCAGGTCCTCAAGAGGATTCATATTTAAAAACTCTGGCTGCAAAGCCCACACCACTCAACATAATCGTGGCTCCCTGAACAAACATGAATGTTCAGTATCTGTACAGAAAGAATTTGAAGACAACAATTTTTCTGAACAAATTTTCTGTAAGGTCTTATTTTAAAATACAATGGGCAATTCATATTGCAAATTTGCTCCAAGACCAATTTTATATTGCTATTTTCTTTTTTTTTTTTTTTTTTTTCAACGTTTTTTATTTATTTTTGGGACAGAGAGAGACAGAGCATGAACGGGGAAGGGGCAGAGAGAGAGGGAGACACACAGAATTGGAAACAGGCTCCAGGCTCCGAGCCATCAGCCCAGAGCCTGACGCGGGGCTCGAACTCACAGACCGCGAGATCGTGACCTGGCTGAAGTCGGACGCTTAACCGACTGCGCCACCCAGGCGCCCCTATATTGCTATTTTCTAACATCGTCATCTAATTTCTATATTTTTCTGAAAGCAGTTGTTTCATGGGAGACCTTATTTACTAATTTTGGCTAACTTAACAATCATGCTATAGATTTGGTAAAAGATTTGTAAAATCTATAAACCTATACATGATCTAAGGATCAAAACACTTAATATAAAGAATTAGCAAGATATAATCTTGCTGTAAACCCCCTTTGTCAGACTATATATAAAGAAATTGCATTCATTCTTAGGCAAGACACATTTAAAAAGTGTATAAAGAAAATTGAACAGGTTGATAAATCAGACCAAAAGTAGATATTTACAGAGAAATTTGGAATGATTAGCCTAGAGAAATGTGGACTAAGGAGCATGATAATGATTGCCTTAAGCTAATTAAATGAAAAAGTCATTAGAGCTCACAAATTCATCACCAATTTATGAAAGCTACAAGCTTTCACAACTTTCTGAAAATAGAGAATTCCTCATCACTAGGAATATACAAGCTGGTCATGCTATAGAAATGTAAGAATCCTTCCAATTCTCAGATGCTTTTACTCTAATTCTTCTTGTTTGTTGTTTAAATGCCTTCCACATCTGGGGGTGCCTGGGTAGCTCAGTTGGTTGAGTGCCCAGTTCTGGCTCAGGTCCATATCTCATGGTTCATGAGTTCAAACCCCACTTCAGGCTCTCTGCTGTCAGCACAGAAGCCTCATCGGATCCTCTGTCTCCCTCTCTCTCTGCCCCTCCCCCGCTCTCACTCTCTTTTTCTCTCTCTCTCTCTCAAAAATAAAAATAAACATTTAAAACAAATAAATACCTTCCACATCTGAATCCTAAACAAACTGATGTTGAGTTAATGGGAGCAACTATCCAACTTACATCACACAAAATAATTTGGGGCTTAAAGTTAGTAATCTATAAGAATAAAATAGCTCTAAGTATATATCTTATTTATAATTGTATAAAAATATAGTAATGCTTTTCTCAGACATTTAATACAAGGAAATACACCCAGAACAAAATAAATTAAGGTTTAAGATGGTGGTACTAGAAATTTAACAAGCCAACAGAGCAACTGAAGTTGCCCTCTTAACTTGAAATCAGAGCCCAAAATAGGTTTTCAGAAAGAGAAAAAGATTTTATTTTCAGTAATTTTTAGTAAGAGTGTTGTATAGATTTAATAGAGACAGGAAAGAGAACAGAAGGAACAAATGAGTGGAAGAGGCAGGTTATAATTTATTAAGATATGAAAATGGAAGGTCTATGCCATTAAAAAAGGCACCCTTTCTGGGCAGGTGCAGCCTTTACTTGTGGTCAACAAAGCAAATGTGCATGCCAGCTGTTTGGATTGCTGCCCCCAGTAACCTGCACATCCTTAAGAAGTAGTCCTGTGAATAAAGGCATTTGATTTTCATTTTAACGAAAGAAAGTGCTCTTTAAGTATAGATTCTGTGCAGTGCTTAAAAATATACCTGTTACCATATGCTTGACGGCACATATTGTTAAAACAACAAAAAGAAGGACAACAGGCCCAAAATGGAGTCACTTGTACTAAGCCCCATGTCAGCAAACCTTGAATTAATACTTAACTTCATTGAGTTTCAGCCTTTCCCAAGAATGTAACCTTTACCAGTCAGTCTGGAATTACCTGGTCGGCACTAGTGAGGTAATATACTGGATAGTCTGCTCCTGTCCCCAGTAGGAATGTGACTTTGCCTGAAATAATCAATCCACTCTAGGCCAGGAACTCCCTTTTCCCACCCCCTTCTGCCTATAAAAGCCTTCCATCTTGTATAGATCCTTGGATCTCCTTTCTATTTGTTAGATGATATGCTGCCCAACTCATGAATCGTTGAGTTAATTAGATCTTCAAATTTACTCAGTTGAATTTTATTGTTTAACAACATTTAGGTATATAATATACCTAATATAAAATTATAAAATACCTATATATAAAATTACAATATTTAGGTATATCTATAATCTCTTTAAAAAAAATGTATAGAACTTTCACACCAGTGGTTTCACCAAGGATTTATCTTTATGTAGAATTGGAGAATCCATTTCCAGATACTTCAGAGAGGAAAGCATTCACTAGGAATTTTAAGCATTAAGTGGATTTTCCAAACTAAGTGGAATAAAATTGAAAACACTTTAAGTTAATTACAATAAAAATTCTTCTAGGGGCGCCTGGGTGGCTCAGTCGGTTAAGCATCCGACTTCAGCTCAGGTCGTGATCTCGAGGTCTGTGAGTTCAAGCCCTGCGTCAGGCTCTGTGCTGACAGCTCAAAGCCTGGAGCCTGTTTCAGATTCTGTGTCTCTCTCTCTCTCTCCCTCTGACCCTCCCCTGTTCATGCTCTGTCTCTGTCTCAAAAATAAATAAACGTTTAAAAAAAATTTTTTTTAATTCTTCTAGAAAAAGGAGAAAAGCAAAGATTAAAATATATCTAGGAGACCTGATCATTAGGATCAAGGCCAAGAAGAAATTAAGGCATTCTGGCCAATAGAATAAAAACAGTTTGTTTGGTTTTTTTAAATGCTATTTATCCAAATCCAGACATCATTTTGTGTATCCCCTCCTGAAGATATAGGAAACAGCAAATGATTTAATAGGGGAAAATGAGCTAATATTAAGTTGTCAGCTAAGACTAAATTTCAGAGATATTATAGGTTATTTTTTTAAAGAATGTTGGTCCAAACATAACATTTAAGAATCAGATTCATGAAGCAGCATCTCTCTTTTGGAACTAAACATTTTACCGACCAAAGTAGAATGATCATTTATGAGAGTTCCTGTGGAGCCTGTATACTAAGTATCAATATGTTTCATAGGACAAATCTCAAGGCAGGAAAACATCAATGATGAAAAACACAAGTAATATATTTGTGTCTATTATCATTCACAGTTGAAAAAGATCAACAGCAAGTGGTATAATTTCAGGCCTGTGAAAAGATGGACTGTAGAGAGGAAATTTGGAAACCTGGCCAAAATAACTTTCCCTAATACGCTGCCTATAAAAGTCCCTAAAGTCTGTCTGCAGAAGCATAAATCTCCACTATTACTCTCGCCTTTGATTTTGCACTTAGAGAATCTTGCATTAAACTGTGCAGCCTGGGGAAAAAAAACAATGTAGGCAGATACTCCCACATATAATTTGAGAAAAGCAGGCCCTCTCCTCTACCCCAAAATATCTCCACAGTTAGTCTCAGATTTTGTACCCCATAATTAGATGTGCATTCTTTCTGGGTCCTGAAGGGCTTTTGTGTTTTGTTGTCTTGTGCAACTGGAAAATATTACTGGGAAGAGTAAATCAATTAACACTTTAGAGAGAATTAGTTACTAAATAAGGGAGTGAGAGGTCTGAAGCAACACAAAAGGAAGGCGCTAAGCAGGAGACACCTGAGCCAGATTTCAAATCCTTCTCAGTTGTTTCCAAGGCTTTGTAAATGTATGTGCATAATATGGTTAGTAACAATAAATAATGCTAATTGAACACATTCTATGTGGCAATGTACCAACCCCTCACGTGGGTAGCAGATTTGAAATTCACCAGTTGCAATGACCTCAGATGCTCCAAAAATGCTTCATTAATTTTTCTAGAATTAAATACAAACTAGTCCGTAACTACCTGTGTCCACTAATTGAGGAAAAATATAAACATTCCCAATCAAAGTAATTCTAGGCACTTCTAATTTTAAAAGAAGTAAATTCAGAATTTAATCTCAGTTGGTATAAACTTTCATCCTCCCCTTTGATCTCATCTTTTCTCTATTAATGGTGTGAGAGGAAGATGGGCTCAACCCAATGCTTTGAGCCATATGGGGCTCAAAAGCCTCCACTATGAAAGTACAGTTTCTCTGACCTAGTTTTCAGGTTCTCAGGTTATTGTCTCTATTATAGACACTAACTTGCCATTTGGAAACTTGAAGAAAAGAAATACTCTTTAAATCTTGACTGAATCCTCCATCTCTACGACTTCAAGGGCGAAGCCCAGACCAAGTAGGTAAATACCAGGAAATACCAGGAATGCAGAATGTCTCTGTCAGTACTTCACAAGGATTCTTCCATTGCACATGCATTATTTTACTTAAAATTGTCCATGGCTTGGGGCACCTTGGTGGGTCAGTCAGTTGAATGCCTGACTCTATATTTCATCTCAGGTCATGATCCCAGGATCATGGAATCCAGCATGGACCCTGCTTGGGACTCTCTCTCTCTCCCTGTCCTTCTCCCCCATTTGTGTGCTCTCCCTCTCTCTGTAAAATAAAATTTAAAAAAATTTTTTTAAATAAATAAATAAAATAAAATTTTCCATGGTCATGGGTAGTGAGTGAAAATCTGCGATTTTCCTCACGTAGGACTGACAGCAAAGTCTGAGCAGTTACCTAGCCCTATTTATATTGTCACTTAGAGGAACAACAAAACCACCTTCCACTATTAACACCTCAATTTTTATTTCACTAAGTTCAATGGCTGGTTAAGTTTGATGATCTAACAAAGGTCTAGGACACAGAAAAGCAAAAAAAAAAAAAGGGGGGGGCGGGGGGAATATTATGTGTTACTCTTAAAGAGAGACCCTAGAAATACACTAAAATGGGGGAGCATGAAAACCTTCCTGTCAAGGTTAGGTGCTCTTCAGGGACTGTATCCATTTGGGGAGACAATTCTCTAAGGGTCTCTCATAATTCTGCACTTGTGTACAGAACCACTGATGGCCTTTTTTCTGGTTTGTTTTTCAAGAATTTTGCATAGTAAACAGCCTAGGAAGATAGAAATGCTGTCTTCCTCTACAGAGGGCAGGTTTGTTTGTTGTCAAATACAATGAAGATAATGTCTCCCCTCTGGGTGAAAGTTGGAGAGATTTGCTTGCAGTGCATTAACAAAGTTTTCTTAGCTTGAGTTTCCTTAGCAGTGACACAAACTCATTGTATGTGCAGCATCTACCTGGGCTGTTCCACTTCCCTTGTGACTTTGGGAACAAGAGTAACATATATGAACATGAAGCTTATGCTGCATTTTGTGCTGTGAGTTAGTCCATTGTCTCTGATGCAGGAATCTCATGTCCTCTGCCAACATCCACGAAATTGGCAGGCTAATCTGTTAGCTTGCAAGAAGGGTAAAATCTCAGAACATCCACAGTCCCTAACACCCATAAAATCTTGCTCTTGCCTTAAGGTAGCCTCTACTATAGTGTTATTCTGTTTTAGCCTATTAATATCTACCATGGGTTATAAACTGTTTGAGAATAGTGTATCAGACAGCTTAGGCAAAGTTGTGAAATGGTAACAAACAACCTAAACTCTTAGTGACTTTAAACACTGGAGTATTGGGAAACCTGGGTAACTCAGTCAGTTAAGTGTCTGACTCTTGATTTCAGCTCAGCTCATGATCTCACGATTCATGAGTTTGAGCCCTGAGCCAGGCTCTGTGTTGATAGTGCAGGGCCTGCTTGGGACTCTCTGTCTCCTCTCTCTCTGCCCCTCCCCTGCTTGTTCTCTCTCTATCTCTCTCTCTCAAAATAAATAAATATTTTAAAAAATAAAAGAAATAAACATTGGAGTATTGATATATATTTAACAATAAGCTTTCCAGGAATAAAGTCTTGATTTGTAGTATTTGGCAATTTCCATAATAATAACTCCTACCTTGGCCAATTTTAAGCTGCTAATATGGCATCCTAATGCAGAATTGTGAGGAGATGAGTACAATCATTTCCCACAAGCCAGTGCAAGCCAACTCGAGTACACTACTGGCTTTATTAACAAAGGCTTATTTCTTACTCATGGTACATACTTTTTGCAGTTCAGCTTCAATTCTGCCTAAGGTCATTTTCATTCCAAGATATAGGCTGAAAGAGCTGCCTTTATTTGGGATAGGCCAATTAGTGGTAGAGGAAAAAGAGTAAGAGTGGAGCTGTAGGATGACTCAATGAATCTGCTGGGAATTGATGTAAGTCACTGCTACTCACATTTTATTGGCCAAAGCACATCATGAGGTCAGTGGGTTGGGAAGTATACTCTTCCTGTCAAGATAGATCCAGTAAGGAGGGACAGCAAGTACTTTGACACTAATAAAATCAATAATAATATGTATCATATTATATCTTATTTATATCTTATTTCTCTTTAAATTCACACCACCTGAGACAATACTTTGCACATAGTTAGTGCTAGGTTAATGATAAGACTAAATAAGCAGTTAGTGATCACTGAGTCTTTTTTTTTTTTTTTTTTTTTAAATTTTTTTTTTCAACGTTTTTTATTTATTTTTGGGACAGAGAGAGACAGAGCATGAACGGGGGAGGGGCAGAGAGAGAGGGAGACACAGAATCAGAAACAGGCTCCAGGCTCCGAGCCATCAGCCCAGAGCCTGACGCGGGGCTCGAACTCACGGACTGCGAGATCGTGACCTGGCTGAAGTCGGACGCTTAACCGACTGCGCCACCCAGGCGCCCCAGTGATCACTGAGTCTTAATGATAACATTAGAAGGGTAGGCTAACGTGTTTGCTGTAATACTAATATTGTGACTTAAACTTGTTTTCCTTTTCCCAATGTCTTCCCAGAGGACTACACGGTGCTCTCCAAGGAATGCAGTATATCTAGTAGTTCAGGCTGTTAATTGTCTTAGTATTTTACATTAAACAAAAATTTCTTGAACTCATACTTTTGGGACAAGCATTGTTTTGGACTTGTGAATAGATAGCAATATGAAGAAAAATGAAGACAAAGGCAATGTGAAGACAAAATTATTGCTCTCATTGAACTTAAAATCTATCAGGAAACCTATCATAAACAAATTAATAGACATATAATATGCTATTCCATGATAAGTTCTATGAAGAAAAATAATATTTCATTAACATTTATGAAACCATTTTTATGAACATTTATGAAACCACAGCAAGAGTACAAAGGGAGACTCACCTATATTGTGTCTTTAATTAGTAATTAAAGCTCCATTTAGCAAAGAATATGACATTGTACAGATTAATGACATGTATAAGTTGTGAATTTGATAAAAATAATTTTCCTACTTGTTTTTATTGTTTTGATCATTAATTACATCTTTATTTAATAAAGAATTTGTAATGTGTTTTCACAAATTTTATGTGGCTTGTACTAGATTCATTGTTTCTAGGTTTAAAAATTTTAAGCAGTCTGCTTTTTTGGAGTTTTGCTATTTCAGTTTTCTTTTACTTTGGAGGATCAGTTTTGTATTTTCAATTTTCTATTATGTTTTAAACCTGTCCTCATTCTTAATGGTCTAAAGAATAAAAATATATAATTGTATTCAATGTACTCATAATTTGAATTCATATTCTATCTAAAAACATAAAAAATACAAAAATTAAAATTATTTGCATTCATGTTTTCAAAAGTGCCCTAGTTTTTTCTGAAATGTTTAGAATTATCCATTAAAATTAAAGGACAAAATTTTAACTATGGTTAATGAATATAAAATTTTAAATTACACTACATGTAGTGACTTGTAGGCTTTAGTAAAGAATTTAGAGTTTATTTTAGATGGAAAATCTTTGAAGAGTTTTGAGCAAAAGACTGACCTGATCTTATGTCAATTTTAAAATTATTTTTCTGAATGCAATGTAAAGAATGAATTACAAAACAGCAAAAATAGCTACAAGAAGATCAGTTTAAAAGCTATTGCAAAGGTTAGATGGAAAATGAAGATGGTTTAGATGGTCTAACCACCATGGTTAGACATGATGGATGTGGTAAAAGTGGTCCAATTCCAGAAATATTTTGAAGACAAAGCCCAAAGGATTGGTGGACTCACACCTCCATATTTTTTTTTTAATTACAAAAAAAAAATTTTTTTATGTTTATTCATTTTTGAGAAACAGAGTGCAAGAGACAGGGAGACACAAAATCTGAAGCAGGCTCCAGGCTCTGAGCTGGCACAACATGGTATTGGCACAAAAACAGACACATAGACCAGTGGAATAGAATAGAGACTTTAGAATTGGACCCACAAATGTATGGTCAACTAATCTTTGACAAAGAGGGAAAGAATATCCAATGGAAAAAAGACAGTCTCTTTAACAAATGGTGCTGGGAGAACTGGACAGCAACATGCAGAAGAATGAAACTAGACCACTTTCTTACACTATTCACAAAAATAAACTCAAAATGGATGAAGGACCTGAATGTGAGACAGGAAATCATCAAAATCCTAGAGGAGAAAGCAGGAAAAAACCTCTCTGACCTCAGCCGCAGCAATTTCTTACTTGACACATCTCCAAAGGCAAGGGAATTAAAAGCAAAAAAAATGAGCTATTGGGACCTCATCAAGATAAAAGCCTTCTGCACTGCAAAGGAAACAATCAACAAAACTAAAAGGCAACCGACAAAATAGGACAAGATATTTGCAAATGACATATCAGACAAGGGGCTAGTATCCAAAATCTATAAAAACCTCACCAAACTCCA
The DNA here is from genome assembly GCF_028018385.1 of Neofelis nebulosa. Lineage (NCBI taxonomy): Eukaryota > Metazoa > Chordata > Mammalia > Carnivora > Felidae > Neofelis > Neofelis nebulosa. The sequence goes on from NC_080795.1 coordinate 34,037,039, forward strand.
CACCTGAAAAACAAACAATCCAGTGAAGAAATGGGCAGAAAACATGAATAGACACTTCTCTACAGAAGACATCCAGATGGCCAGCAGGCAAATGAAAAGATGCTCAACATCACTCCTCATCAGGGAAATACAAATCAAAACCACACTCATATCACCTCACGCCAGCCAGAGTGGCTAAAATGAATAAATCAGGAGACTATAGATGCTGGTGAGGATGTGGAGAAACGGTAACCCTCTTGCACTGTTGGTGGGGATGCAAACTGGTGCAGCCACTCTAGAAAACAGTGTGGAGTTTCCTCAAAAAATTAAAAATAGATTTACCCTATGACCCAGCAATAGCACCACTAGGAATTTACCCAAGGGATACAGGAGTGCTGATGCATAGGGGCACTTGTACCCCAATGTTTAGAGCAGCACTTTCAACAATAGCCAAATTATGGAAAGAGCCTAAATGTCCATCAACTGATGAATATTGTGGTTTATATATACAATGGAATGCTATTTGGCAATGAGAAAGAATGAAATATGGCCTTTTGTAGCAACGTGGATGGAACCTGAGAGTGTTATGCTGAGTGAAATAAGTCATACAGAGAAAGACAGATACCATATGTTTTCACTCTTATGTGGATCCTGAAAAATTTAACAGAAGACCATGGGGGAGGGGGAGGGGGAAAAAAGTTACAGAGAAGGAAGGAGGCAAACCATAAGAGACTCTTAAAAACTGAGAATAAACTGAGGGTTGATGGGGGGGGCGGGAGGGAGGGGAAAGTGGGTGATAGGCATTGAGGAGGCCACCTGTTGGAATGAGCACTGGGTGTTGTATGGAAACCAATTTGACAATAAATTTCATATTAAAAAAAATAAAGTCACTTTTCTCAAATATTCTTTTTCACACCTCTAAATTTTTGCACATTTATATTTCTATAATTAAGAACTCATTGATCCTATTATTTTTCTGCCAAATATTCCTATCTATCAAGGCTTTGAATACCAAAAACCTTTCCAGTCTCAATAGAATGAAGATAAAATGCTGAAAATGGTAGGAGGTTAGTTGATGTTTGGGGGACAGGAGATCTTAATCTCCACAAGCAGTATCTATTCTACTTATTACCTTCTAAATATGAAACTGACTATTGAGTACTACAGAATACATATTCATTAGCAATTCATTAATTTTTTTTCAATCTCACCTGTATGCATGAATAGATCCACAAAAATAAAAACTAATCTTTTTGTCAAGAGAGACTAGTAATGATCTTTGCCTAACTGCTCCAGGGAACATCTCCCCTCTCATGAGAAAATATTTTGCAGTGAATTACAGAGAACTTATATTGACTAGGGCTTATATATGCTACACACCAATACACTGGAAAATTATACCTAGACTACATTATCACTATTTGTTTTACAACTGGTAGAGTTGTAAATAATTCTCAATATTGAGGTTCTGAATATATTCTTTCAATATTATAGAACTAAAATTGTCTTTTCAAGCAACTAAAATTGTCTTTTTCCACATAAAGCCTATTATGTCCTAAAACTAGTTTCTCAGTTTTAACAGTCCTTTCATTAATTATATAGTCCAAAAGGGATTTGCGAAGTGAAGATAATTTATCAAAGCAAGTAAACTGATATCATAATCAAAATGGTTGCTACAATAGTCATTAGTGATACACTCTTAACTAGGGAAGAAGGAACTTTAAACTTTGTGAATAGTAAAAGCAGCTGGTCCTTTGGGCTAGCAGTTCAATTCAGTTTTGTAAGGAAAATACATGAGTCAGAAAGGCAGTAAATTCTCAGGTGGAAACACCAAAAAGAATGACCCATGTTATTAAGGGGATAACTCTATTAGCCCATAAGACACACAGAATTGCAGAGAAGAAAAAAGATATATTTAAAAAGAATCACAAGTGATGGTTGCTTTGATCTATTTTTAAATGACTGCAGGTAATTCTCCTCTGATGAAGAATATTGACTTCTACTTTCCATGGCATTTAGTTGCATTTAATGCTTCTTCTTAACCATATATCTTGTGCCTAACTCCATTAAAACACTCATATTGTGTCATAAATGTTGATTTTTATCTATTTCTTCTACTAGATTGTGAACCACTTATTTAAATAAGAAGCACTAAGAAAGGTCCTAATAAGGATGTGAGTGGTTCAGTTCTGAACATGTTAAGTTTGGGATGCCAGTGAGGTAGCGGCTTATTTTACTAAAAAGATCTTCCAAGTCTAGGATACATTCATGTTTCCGTGTATGTTGATTAGATGTCTCAGATCATTTTATATAGTAGATGTTCAATAAATATGTTGATTGATTTAATCACTAATGAAAATTTCATTACTAGGTTTTAAAGCTGATTGTTTCATTCTGCAACTTAATAAAATTCACTCTAACTTCCTACTTTCAAAGAAAGAGATCACATCATCATGATGATCAGGTAGAGTAGATCATCTTTTACTGTCTACAAAACATACTTTTGTTAAGAGAATGCTCTTTTCACTTTGATTACACCATCTAAAGAAAAGTGCTCTTCAAGAGGGCAGTGTTCATGCTAACAAATACAGTCATACTACACGTCAAGAAGTGCTAGGCCAAGTTGTAGTCATGCAAACAATTTTCTAAGAAAGGAAAAGGAAATAGGGAGAGGAAGGAGGCTGACTCAGTGGGAGGCTGTTTGTTAATTAGTAAATATGTGCTGTACACATATTGAGCCATGTGGCTGCTTTTCAAAAAAGCAAAGTACATGGAGAAATGTGGCTGTTTCCTGAAAATATGCTCACTTACACTTCCCCAAAAGAGAGATTGTTTATTGCCTGTGAGAACGAGGACTTTGTTTTATTGAGAAGAAAGAAAGAAAATGGGGAAGTGAGAAGTAGATACTGTGGAGTCAGCCTGAAAAAGAGAAAACGTTTATGGCTGAGGGTTTGTTCAACAGAAACAAATAGATACATATTCTTCTTACCAGAATGTCACAGTCACATTTTTTCTTCCTAGAAAATTTGCAAAATAGAGTTGAAGACAGAATTTGGGCGTGGATGGGGTAGGAGGCTGGTGACAGTTGTTGGCACCCAGTTAAGTTTTCTAAGTATGTTTAAAATGTAGACAGTTTAATCAAGGGCTCTCAGGATCACTAGGGCTTGGACTGTTGTCCAGGTCCTTGGCCCATGACCATGTCACTGAGTTCATGGACTTTTGTTTATTTATTCAGCAAATATTTACTGAGAACATACTAAGAGCCAAATATTGTTCAAGGTGCTAAGAACATAGCAATGGAAAAAAAACAGATTAATGTCTCTGCTCTAAAGGAATTTACATTTTACTGCAGGAAACAGGACAATAAGCAAATAAATAGGATTTTCAGATGGTGATAAGTGCCATGAAAAAAACTAAACTAGGGTGATATGATAGGAGTGACCTTGACATTCAGTAGAATAAAATCCTCTCCACGGTGCCAGACTGGCTGTATTGGGGTGTGACCCATTAGAGTCTCTGTAGGGATCATGGACCACTCAAAATCCAAGTCTATGCAGAAGACAGCATATTCACCCATATTGGACGACTGCTCTAAAGGCTCCTGACTGGTCCTAGACCTATGCTGGCTAAAGGCTCTTCATGATCCAGAAGCAACTGCTGTCCAATAGCTCTGAGTTGCTCTGAAATTATAGGCCTCTTTAAGCAGATGCTCTTGACTAAAATAACTGCTCCCTCCAAGCATGCCCTGATTTATGGCCGGCTTAGTTTTCTTGATGGCCTTAATGTTGTTGATATCAAATTCCATTTAACCTTGAACCTCATCTCCTTTCTCTACTGCTATACCTAGACTATCCTGCTTGCTTTCTGTAAGAAGACAAGCTTACTTAATCCTATCTAAGGCCTAACTCTGTCTAGTTGTAACTTGGATGAAACACGCTACTGACATGCCCCACAATGATGACATCCTGGCAGAACCTGGTCTTTGCTCTCCCTGTGCCAGCACCAGGACTTTTGCCAACTTGCCTATTCTTACAAATGCTCTAGCAATGCCTCTTAAATCTATATAAATAGGATATTTTGCCAACTGAGGTTAAGATGTTATGCTTTGAACACTTCGTAGTAAATGGGCCGGAATAAGATATCAAAACCAAGATTGTGAATTGGCAGATAAAGACTCTACATATCAATACCAAAAATGTCAACTGTCTGAGAGGCATACCTGTGGGCACAAGAATTCAAACTAAGTGACAGAAAAGTCTGACTCAGAAAGCAGTAGTTGTTACCAGAGCAGTAGCATCAAGTCTATGCCAAAATGGCTCCAGAGCAAAGCAGAGGCTCATGTTAAACTGAACTTACTCAGAAACAGAAACTCAGAGCCATTTGAAATAAACCTGGCTGCCTAACAGAGAACAAAATGTAGGTATGGATAGAAAGATGCAGAGAAGAGAAATGGTACAACTTGAGAGAAAAAAGAAGAAAGGGGGCTGGTCTGAAGTTTTGGGTTTTTTTCCTCCAGTATTTATGAAGCCTAGTGGTACTATCTGCAGTTGGAGTGTGTGAGATTTCCACATAGCCTTCCAATAAACTCCTTTTCACTTGGTCTATTGGAAAGTTTTTCTCAGTACCCTAGGCATGTAACATTGGAGTGAGAAGCTACATAGCTCTTTCAGGGTATCTCAAATTCTTTGGTATAATAATCAGTCTTGGGGAGTTATTCCCAGCTACCTGTACTTCCTCTACCTGTGCCCACCAACTAGCAGACCTAGAGTTCACATATGTTATTCAAGACCCTTTACCATCAAGTATTCAAAGCATAACATCTTAACCTCAGAGTCTCAGAAAGAGAATCTGGTTGGCTCAACTGTACTTTTGATTGTTTTCCTATGAGTTATCTGTCCAGTCAGCTGTGGCAAGACCCTAGAGGTGAGGATCTAAAGACTCTGTGCTACAAACGTGGCAACCATGAGTGTGGGGTCAGAGGAGAGATTTTCTTAGATGGAGGGCAGGGTGAGGTGCTAATGATTAGCCAACAGGTCCAGTCATCACTCACAACTATCAATAAGGCTATACTTTCCAGGCCAATGGCCATAAAGAATCTGTGTCTCCAACTTATATGAATGCTTAAATTGCCCATTGTTAGTGAGAATGTAGTTCTAAGTTAATCCACTTTCCAAAGACAAATCAGACTGTAGATGCTGAAGATAGACATTTTGTAAATCTTGATCTAACATAATTAGTCTAGCTAAGCAAGAAGTTGCAAAGTAATGAATAAGAATGTGAATAGAAAAGAATTATAAGGTGGAGTGCCGGGTGGCACAGTCAGTTAGGTGTCCGACTTCAGCTCAGGTCATGATTCCATGGTTTGTGAGTTTGAGCCCCGCGTCAGGCTCTGTGCAGGCAGCTTGGAGCCTGGAGCCTGCTTCAGATTCTGTGCCCTGCTCTCTCTCTGCCCCTCCCCAGCTCCCGCTCTGTCTCTCTGTCTCTCAAAAATGAATAAATATTAAAAAAAAAAAAAGGTAAGAAAAGAATTATAAGGGGCTAGAAAATGGTGGCAAGCTTCCTTTGCACTTGCATATGTTGTTTCTTCTCCCTAGATTGTCTTTCCTTCCACCGCCTTGGCAACGTCTTACTCACTCTTCAAGATCTAGATTAACCATCATTTCATCTGGAAAGCTTTACTGACATGGCCCACTTTCTTCTCTTTCAGGCAAAGATCATCAGTCTCCCCTTTGATCAATTGCAACGTGCACATCGTGTCAATCTTTATTTCAGCAATTCTCACAATAACTTACATGTATTGCTTTACAACACTGCATCTACAATGCTACTTTAAGTCCCTTGAAGGCAGAAACACCATTTTATTTGACTGTGTATTCCTGGGCACCTGCTGGGTGCCTGAAACAGAGTTGGTATTCAAGAATTGTTGACCGAATGAGGAAGACTAAAAGAAAGTATATTATTGATTTGGCACAAGTGTAGTCTGAGGAATGTTCCAGATAATTGAAGTTTACACTTTCAGCAATCAAAACTTTTAAAATGTTTTATAAAGATGGAAATCTTTCAGATTTTTCTGTCTGATTAAAAAAAAAAATGAAACAATATCATGAATACTTTCTAATTTATTCAAATTCCTCATTTTGAATCAATTATACTTTAATGTATTCTCAAGAAAGCTTCGTTCAGGCACCACCTCCACTAAGAAGCCTTCTCTAACTCTAATAATATATCATCTTATATTATTCATGGGGCTGCCTTGCATACTCTTACAATACTTTATGGAAACAAAAAAATCCAAACTCATATTTACAGAAAACAGATTGCCAGAGGGGTGAGGGGCTTGAGAGTGGAATTGGTGAAGGGGATTATGAAGTACAAACTTCCAGTTATAAAATGAATAAGTCACAGGGATATAATTTATAGCATGTGGGATATAGTTAATAATATTGTACTAAATTTGTATGATGAAAGATGGTAACTAGACTTATTGTGGTGATCATTTTGTAATGTATAGAAATGCCTAATCACTGTTATACACCTGAAATTAATATAATATTGTATGTCAATTATACCTCATAATAAAAAATATTGTAGTTTGCAACTATAAGCATTCTTATAGGTGACATACTTGCATCATTTTTCAGCAACAATATCACATATTAATAAATATATTTTCAAACGTTTGTTTTTTAAGTACCTTTTCCATAATACTATTTAAAAAAAAATTTTTTTTTTACTGTTTATTTATTTTTGAGACACAGAGAGAGACAGAGCATGAGCAGGAGAGGGGCAGAGAGAGAGGGAGACACAGAATCCAAAGCAGGCTCCAGGCTGTGAGCTGTCAGCACAGAGCCCGACGCTGGGCTAGAACTCACAAACTGCAAGATCAAGACACCAGCCAAAGTCAGATGTTCAACCGATTGAGCCACCCAGGTGCCCCTCCATAATACAATTTTCCCCAAAAATGTTTACTTTCTCATTTTTTTAAATATGAAATTTATTGTCAAATTGGTTTCCATACAACACCCAGTGCTCATCCCAACAGGTGTCCTCCTCAATACCCATCACCCATCCCCCCCCTCCTTCCCACCCCCATCAACCCTCAGTTTATTCTCAGTTTTTAAGAGTCTTTTATGGTTTGGCTCCCTCCCTCTCTAACTTTTTTTTTTCCTTCCCCTCCCCCATGGTCTTCTGTTAAGTTTCTCAGGATCCACATAAGAGTGAAAACATATGGTATCTGTCTTTCTCTGTATGACTTCTGGAAAGAACCTAAAAGTCCATCAACTGATGAATGGATAAAGAAATTGTGGTTTATATACACAATGGAATACTATGTGGTAATGAGAAAGAATGAAATATAGCTTTTTGGAGCAACGTGGATGGAACCGGAGAGTGCTATGCTAAGTAAAATAAGTCATACAGAGAAAGACAGATACTTTCTCATTTACTGTGAAAAAAAAAGTTTTCTTTGCTTTAATGATACCTAAAGGATAAGCAACTTGTTTTTAAATATTTGCTAAGTAGCACTTTATTGATAAGTCTTTTGTCATCAGTGAAAAAATAAGAAAATTTTAAACACCTTTTTGTAAATAAAATACCCAATTTGTCTCTAAATTCAACAGCAGTTTTAAGTAATTTTCAATGAAGTAACCAGTAAAATTCTCTATGGTGGCAAATATTATCATTGTTATTCTCCATTTCATTACAAAGTCATGTAAATACTTGACAATATTTTAAAGGGTCATGTTTTTATGAAATTAAAAACAGTGTTCATGCACTTCTGATGAAAAGCTTTCCTGTCAATGATGCAGTTAAGAGATTTCCCATATAAAAATATTACCTAGAATATTTTTGGATTTTCAGCTGCAGGCAAAGCATCAAAGCTTCAGTTCCATCATAATATATATTTCCCATAAACATTTTTAAAAGAAAGTCAGTAAGGATTCTCTCTCTGCTGAGAATTTATCTTTTTCAGTAAATTCTTCTTCTTTTTAAAGTTTTTATTTAAATTCCAGTTAATTAACATACAGTGTTCAGGTATATAGTAAATTCTTCCTTTAAAGGCACAAAATCGTGATCAATTTTGAATCTCCTTTTTGAAATACAATCTAGCAAATAGATTGAGACACAGTAGAAATGCCAATATATCCATCCAATTTTATCACTACATAAATTCTAATGCTACATAATTTGTCTTAGCTGTTTCTCAAAGTCTTCAGCAAAGTTTTCTATGTAACTTCCAGCACTAGTGATAAAGGAATGAATATAACTTTGTGGCTTATTACTTCATGAATTATTTCAGTCTTATTCACTCTGGAAGGAAAAACAGTTTTCCAATTGGTCTCTCTCTCTTTTTTATTTTTTATTTTTAGAAATTCTTTATTTTCTGTCAACCTTATTTCCATTTTGTTTGCCTTTGTGGAAGAGCAGCGTAAGACCATTCAGTGGTTGTTCCTACCTATCCAGTGGCCTGAGCAGTGGGAGCTGCAGACCAGTCTTCAGTGGCAGGCTGAGTGCTCTCGTCTTCGGTAGGAACTGCTAACAGGCACAGAGGACACCTGCATGCCTTCACACCAGTCTGCAACTTCAGGTTGAGTAGCGATGAACTCAGGAGCTACAACAGTCCATTCACCCTGAAATTCTTCCTTGGTCACAGCCTTTTCAGCAGCAGCCCGCTCTTTCCTTTCAATATCTTCAGAATCTCTGTAGAAGTAGAGATCAGGCATTGGGTATTGTATGTAAGTGATGAACCACGGGAATCTATCCCAAAAACCAAGAGCACACTTTACACACAGCATGTTAGCCAAGTTGACAATAAATTATATTAAAATAATTTAGAATTAACCAAGAATGAATTCCAGGTTACTTTCAAATACAAATACTTACAAATAATAGGAGAAGTTCACAACATTTATTAAACAAAACATATATATATATTTATTATATACATTTCCATATATATATAATATATATATATATGGAAATGCCAATAGTAAGTGTATCTGGGTAATGGGAGGGTGTGTAATTTATAATTATTATAAAACCTGTATTTTCCATTTTTCTAGATGAGTATGTGTTACTTGTGTAATTAAAACATTATAAGGACAGGGGCGCCTGGGTGGCGCAGTCGGTTAAGCGTCCGACTTCAGCCAGGTCACGATCTCGCGGTCCGTGAGTTCGAGCCCCGCCTCAGGCTCTGGGCTGATGGCTCAGAGCCTGGAGCCTGTTTCCGATTCTGTGTCTCCCTCTCTCTCTGCCCCTCCCCCGTTCATGCTATGTCTCTCTCTGTCCCAAAAATAAATAAAAAACGTTGAAAAAAAAAATTAAAAAAAAAAAAAACATTATAAGGACAAAAAAAAAAAGTAGAGATAAAGCATGACCTCCCATGGGTGTTCACAGGAAATGGTGCCACACTTGTGCAGAACTTCCTGGGTCTGCATCCACCACATCAGACCCACTGAGTGAGCTCCCTTGTTGTTGCAAGGGATGGCAATGTCCACATAGCGCAAAGGACAGTCTGTGTTACACAGAACAATGGTAGGCAGATTAACATAAGATGTCTCTGTGAGAGGCTGGTGGTCAAGTAACCACCTGGGATCAATAACCACCAAAAGTCTCAGCTCCCAGAAGGCTGCCTGGATTTGGTTAGTGAAGGTTCCAGAGGTGAAATGGCCAGCAGTCCAAGTGGCTCTGGTAGCATTAGCAAACTTCAGAACAACTTGCTGACCGGTATTCCTGGGTGATATGACACTGACATGAGCGAGGTTTTCCATGGCAACAATGGCATCAGCTGCCAGCAGAAGCTTCTCCCAGGTTCTCTTCAGATTTATGATGTAGAGGCCATCAATTTTCCTTTTGTAGATGTACTGTTCCATTTGGAAGTCAAGGTTGGTGCCAGCTCAGTGGGTTCCTGCTGCAAGGATTTTGAGGACATCCTCCTCCTCCATTTGCATGACATTGAGGGCTCTGGACATCAGGAAAGTTTCCCTTTAAGTTATGATGGGAACACAGAACAATGTTGTATGGACCCCTGGAAAGTCCAAGTGGTCTTTTCTTATAAGTAAACTTCTAAACATTTGTTATTAAACTAGTGAAATTTCACTAAATGCCAGATTGAGTAACTCTTACCTTTGAAAACTTCTGAAAAATGCAAAAGACTGTCCTTATGTTTTGGATCCTTAATTGCTTTTTTAAAAATGTTTTTTAATGTTTTTTAATGTTTTCATTTATTTATCTTGAGAGACAGAGAGAGTGCTCACGAGCAGGGGAAGGGCAGAGAGAATCCCAAGCAGGCTCCATGCTGTCAGCTCAGAGTCTGACGCAGGGCTCAATCTCAAGAACTGAGGGATCATGCCTTGAGCTGAAATCAAGAGTCGAGTGCTTAACTGATTGAGCCACACAGGCGCCCCGGGATGCTTAGTCTTTTAAAGTCTTGCTAATTTCTCAAGGCACAATATATGCAGATGAGGTTATTCATTAACAATAATAACACACACAAAAACCCTTGGGAAAAAACTTGGAATAGTTTCATCATAAATTTGAACATGAGGACAGGTGACTTTTTGTCATATCTGATTAGATCATGTTTAATAATGTAGTTGCCAAAAAGCATGTTCACAAAGAGAAGCATCACGGCTAAGATTTTCTTTTTAGTCCAGTTGTGCTTGTATTATTAATTTTATCTGCTATTTCTTTGGAGGACTTTTTAAGTCACTTGTCCATTTCCTGAAGGCTAGCTTAGTAAAAACTTAAAGCAGCCCAGATAACCCACAATAACTCATGATGAAGAAACGGGAAGAGGTGCCACTTTTGTTCTGGGGAATGCAATTCCCACTCCTTTGCTTCCATGTGATACCATGTTAAATCCTAACACCAGACATCCATGGGGTACTGACTATGATGGCCCATTGTCAATCCTTTTTATTAAATGTTAGTAAGGACTGATTTCCTTTTAAATTATTTTTAAATAAATAGAAGTTTTAATATTTTCTTCCCACACTACAGTGGATTGCCTGGTGCTCCCTGAAGTATACACACCTCACTTTGGAGTAACTGTTCTAATATTTGCTTGAATGCGAAAAGATGTCAAACCTTTGAAAGATTTCCATGTACTGAAGTCCTGGGATTCTTACTATTTTGAGTACCAGAATGTACCATTTATCGTTTGGTGTTATTTTCATTTTAAATATATTTGTCTTGTCTCCTCAGCTAAATTATAAGCAACATGAAATCATGGCTATACTCTTTTCTTTCATTCTTCATGTTACCTAGCATAGTAATTTGTCTAGAAGATGTATGATTCATATGTTTTCTTGTGCTAAATGTTTAGTTTCTCATATACTGTTATCTTGTGTGCCTGAATTGCAGTTTCTGTAAGGACAGGAAACTTCTTATTCTTCTTTGGATTTCCCACATCTGCCACATAACTTATATGAGCTTTTAATGAATATTTGTTGACTAAAACCAGATAACCAAATAGATTTGACTAATGACCCCATTTTATCCAGAAATTATGCCAATAAACTATGGATCAGGACTCTGATAAAATGAATTTATTCTTTCATTTATTCAATCAAGTAATGTTTACAGTGCATTTTCTATGTGCCACACATTAATTATAACTGTGGTATAGTAAAACAGAAAGTAGAGAACACAAACTAAAAGCATGATAAAGTAAACCTGTTATATAATAATCATATGATAATCAATATTGGATAGAGGATAAAAGACGATGTTACACACTCATAAAACTATTCAATTTGGTATATAACACCCTATGTGCTTGTAAATTAGTTATCCAATATTGGTCTGTTTTCCTCACTGGAAAATAAGTTCCACTGAGGCCCAGACCAGGTCTGAGTTGTTACTACTCCACCCCTGGGGTGTAGCACAATGCTGACACATAATCAAGTATTAAATAATCATATGTGGATGAATACATAGATGAATGTATAGGGAGAAAAACAACACTGACAGTTGCATATATTTTTTAATCCCTAAATAGGGAGAATTATAAAACAGAAGATTAACCTTTGATTGAAGACAATTTGAGAAAGACAAATTATTCAAGTAAATTAGCCTATAAGTAAACTTAAAAGACTAATTTAAAAAATAAGTTTCTATTGGATTTTGGCAGAGGCTGACAAGTTCAAGAATTCAGTAATTTGCTCAACAAATATGTATTGAATTCATATGAAATGTTAGGCACTGTACTGGGTGCTGAGATGCAGAAGAGTAAAATAAATGTGTTCTCTGTGCATGTGGAATTTACACATATACAGAAGGTACTAAAAAGCACAAAGACTACTTTTCCAATATGTAAAATAAAACAAAAATTCTCTATTACCAAAAAGAATTGCATATTTGATAACATAAGCAAATACCTAACAAGTCTTTGATTATACTTTGGCATACATACATATTTTAGTTATATATGTGTAACTTCTGGTCCCACATTATGTTCTGTGGTTTCCTGTATAATTGATGTTATTCCACACTCCAAATCATTGCTCATACTTTGCTCCTTGCTGGAATCCTTTCCCACCTAAGGCCTTCTTTTACTTCTCTACATCTACTTATCCTTTAAATTTCTTGGACAAACGTAGCCCCCCAACCACCACCTGACACTCTTCAACCACATTTGTGTGTGTGGCTCATCATTGTACTTACCATAGTATTTATTTCCCTGTCATGATTTCTTCGTCTCTTTTCTGAACTCTAAATCTCTCTAGGACAGAGGCTAATTTTCACTGATTTTGTATTTATAATGCCTAGTACATAACAGATGATCAATAAATGTTAACTGGAGCTGAAGCTATTTTCTATGTAGAAACCTGTATCTACCTAATATAAGAGTAAGGACTTCACCTGACAGTCTATATTTCCAAGATTTCTTTCAAAGGCATTCTACAATCTACTAGCTATCAGGAAAAATCACAGCTACAAGCATTCACAAACCTGATTACATTCTTATTTCTTCTCACCAACAACTTAAATCCACGTGAGAATTTGAGGCAGAGAATATAATGGGTCTTTACCATCCTGATCACATAAAATCACACTTCAAGAACCAAAAGACTACATGATAAGCAAAGTCACATTTCTTCTTTGGCAAGTCTAGTGTCTAAAATGCTGCTAAAATGCTACAGGGGAATATTCTCTGTACCATTATCACTCCTGGGGTAATAGATGAGTTTTTCCAGAGACAGAAGAATACAAAAAAAGCTATCAATATATGAAAATATCTACCATCTGTGAATATTATCTCTGACTTGTTACCTCAGATACACAGTGAGGTCCTCTCATCAATTAATTATCATGTTGGTATCTCTGTATTATCTGTTGCCACAATAATGTTTCAAAACAAACCATTGAAACCCAGTGTCTTAAAATAATAAACATTTATTTAGTTCACTGCAGGTTGTCAATATTGAATAGGTTTAGCTGGAAGCATCTTCTGATCTCCTCTAGATTTTCTCATATACCTGATGGCTGGGTGACAATTGGCTGAACCAGGATTGCCCTGGCTCAGATGTCTGGAACAACTTAGCTTTGTTTTACATGCCTGTCACATCCTCCCTGCAGAACAGCCAGACATGTTCTCATAGCATGGCAGAGGGGAATAGTGAGCAGGCCCAGTCATGCAAAAAGGCAACAAAAAAGTACATGCACCATTCAAGCCTCTGCTTGTGTCATGTTGGCTAACATCCTATTGACAAAAGCACGTCACATGCTCAAGCATAGTCAGAGTAAGAGGAACGTTAAAGTTATAGGACAGAGACGCTTGGATGGCTAGTTGGTTAAGTATCTGACTCTTGGTTTCGCCTCAGGTCATGATCTCACAGTTTGTGGGTTCAAGCCCTGCATTGGGCTTTGCACTGATAGCATGGAGCCTGCTTGAGATTCTTTCTCTCCTCTCTCTGCCCCTCTCCCGCTTATGCTCTCTCTCTCTCTCTCTCTCTCTCTCTCTCTCTCAAAATAAATAAACTTTACAAAAATAAAGTTATGGGACAAACATTGTGGATTCAAAGAAGTCATTAAGTGAGGCCATTAATACAACCCATCTATGGACACCTGGATTCCTGAACCTACCACAAAATTTTAATGACACAAAAATTTAAAAACCTGTATAAGAGAAATTGCATAACATTTCCATATAATGAATTCAGAATACTTCAGAAAGTAAAGAATTATACTGCAGGGTTTTAAATATACTGCAGGGTGTATTTGGAGTTTGACACTCAGGTTCACAAAAGTATACATTTTTAAAAATATATTCCCCATCTGACATACTTGCATTAAACATAAGGTAAAGGAAAACTATGCAATAATAGTAATTATAAATTTCAAGTAATTTTTTGAAGTCCAGAAAAGTACAACTGTTAAGACAGATAATATAGAGGGTCCACTAAAGAAAGAAATAGGATGGGGGCACCTGATGGGCTCAGTCGGTTAAGCATTGACTGCAGTTCAGGTAATGATCTCGCGGCTTGTTCGTGAGTTCAAGCCCCATATCAGGCTCTCTGCTGTCAGTGTAGAATCCACTCCAAATCCTCTATCCCCCTCTCTCTGCCCCTCCACCCTCAAAAATGAATAAAACCGTTTTGCAGAAAAAGAAGAAAATAGGATGTAACAAAAAGAAAACAAAACCTACAAAGATACATGCACACACACATAAAAAATAGTATAGCCAAATCTTCCAAATGAATACTGAAAAAAATTGCTTAAACTAGAAAATTGGATCTAGCAATATTTTAAGAAAATAATAGCATTAGTTGGGTTTTTCTGGCAGCAAAAAAGCCACATGTAGGTTAACTTGAGTTGATTTATGGGAACATATGCAAAAACGGTTTCTCAACAGTCATATGGTCAGGCCTCCAGAAAAACTGGAATGTCATTCAAGATGCTTAGGTACTCTATATCTCTGCAACTACAGTCATCCAGCCAGAGTGTTGTTCACCCTGTTGTTTGTTCCTCAGCAGCAAGTATCTGCTGCTTTTTACTCTAGGTTCTCTCCCATATGGCTAAACTTATCTATGCTTCTGCAACGACTATTTCTATCTCACTGCCACTTCCATCTACCTGTTTTTACTTTTACCTCATTACTTCTGACTACTGCTTTTTTGAATATATATAAAGCCTCTTTGTTTCCATGTCATTCTGTTACCTGTATCTCTCTTGGGGTGTCTAATCCCACCATTATCACCTTTCATCACCTGTTGGCAAAGCCTTTATTCCAGGCCATGTCTGAAGCTACAGGCTAATTTTTAATGTTTATTTATTTTTGAGAGAAAGAGAGAGACAGAGCACTAGCAGGGGAGGGATAGAGACAGAGGGAGACAAAGAAAACGAAGCAGGCTCCAGGCTTTGTCAGCACAGAGCCTGATGCAGGGCTTGAACTCACAAACCCTGAGATCATGACCTGAGCCGAAGTCAGATGCTTAACAGACTGAGCCACCCAGGTGCCCCAGGCTAATTTTTAAATGAACGTCTTTGGCTCTAGATCCTACCATTGTTCTGCTCAGCTACTGTTAAGTGTTGGTGTTATTGGACAAAAACGAATCCCTCAGTTAAGACTATTAGTATTCCCTGCACTCTAAGGCCTCTCAGAAGAGGGTAGCCTAAAATGTCAAGTGCTTTCAATAGACTGTTTAATATAAAAACACTACAAACAAGAAAAAACGAATCCAGGAATGCAAGGATATATCACTATAAGGAAATCTACGATACAATTCCAGTGTGTGTTTTATTTTCAACACCAAGCAATTCTCCAATTCTCAGGGGGCACTGACAGGATGTCTGGCAATTTAACTCAATTCTGAAATTATCTTCCTGGAGATAGCATCAGATCCCACAGGTTATGAGGTGAGCCCTATAAGATGGCCCCTGCTCTTCCACAGATGCCATTTGCAAGTCCAGGTGGTGACCCGTGCTTCTCACCTACTGGCTTTAGACTGGAGGTTCCCATGATCCCTTCGGGGTTTGATTAATAGGCAAGAGTGGCTCACAGAACTTAGAGAAACATTTTACTTACTATTTTACCAGTTTATTATAAAATAACATAGCTCCAGAATAGCCAGATGGAAGAGATGCATAGGGCAAGGTATGTAGGAAGTGGTGTGGAGCTTCCATGCCCTCTTCAGGCATGCCACTCTTTCCAAATCTTCATGTGTTCACCAACCAGAATCCCTCCCATCTCTGTCCTTCGGGTTTTTATGGAGGCTTCATTATATAGACACAATTGATTAAATCATTGGTCATTGGCAATTGATTCAACCTCCAGCCCTTCTGCCTTTCTCACATGTCAGGAGAATGTTTATGGTTTTGGTTTTTTATTTTCTCAAATTAATCTATAGGTTTAGTGCAATCCCAACTGCACTCTTGATGAGTTTTTTTTTAATTAGACAAAAGTACCAATATAGCTGATAATAACAATCATGTGAGAAAAAAACTAGAAATTTTGAAAAGGAAGAATAATGAACATTTTCCTTAAAGGTAGCCTGTACATACACCCTATGGTTATACCCTGCGATCTGTGTTCAGCCCTTTGTTACGATTGCTCAGTTCATTTGATTCATGCTTGTGCCTTACCAGTTGTTAAACGTTTGGTACATTAGCGCTGTTTATAGATATTAAACCATATCCTATAGCTATAGTAATTAAAAGTGTGATACCAATGGTTGCAAAAATAGAAAGATAGATAAAAGGAAGAGAGTAGATGGCCCAGAAATAGATTATTGTTTAGTGGAATGAAAAAAAAACAACCCTAATTTTAACATTTTTTCTTGGGGAAAAAAAATCCTTGTGTTGAGAAAGATATCAATATATTGCAGAAGGGTAAAAGATGAGACCCTAGGGGCATAGGTTGGAAGAAGATAATGTAACAAAGAGATAGAAAAACTACTCTGCCCCAAAAATAAAAAGTGACAAATTTGATGGAAAGAGAGTGAATAGAGGAGAAAATCACCATGCTTGTAGAAAGGTGGTCAATGAGAAACTCCCGGCTATAGATTGGATGCAGACTTTTTGAGAGCAGAGAGTTTTTAAGATAAATTTTAAATTGTTTTCATTGGTACATGAAAATCCCCTTTGTCTCCCTTTAACTGTCGGTGAAGAATGCTACATGAGTGAGGTTTTCTTTTTCTGAGGGGCTGGATGTTGTATACATGTGTTTGTATGTGTCTTGAAATTCATGTCTAGTGTGAAGCAGAGAAGAGACCAGCCATGTAGGATGAGATGTGTGTAAAAGCAGAAGTTAATTGGTATCTGATTCATAAAACAAGAAGAGATCATGTGAATATATTCCCTTGGGGATTCAGAGAATTTGGGAGTGAGATTGGACTTCTCATAGAATGTTGACTAAGGGGTTGGAAACAATTTTATTTAAATATCAAAGGGTGAGCCAGCCTCAACTGACAACTGGGTTAATTCAGCCTATGATAATAATAATTTTTAAAGGTGGCATTATGAATCAGTGGGAAAAGACAGCATAAATGAAAGAAAGAACACATCTTTCTTTATAGATTTAGCAAGGGAGGGATAAAGTTTTACCTTAGAGTTTAATCAGATGGTAACTTTGTATAGTCAAAGGATCATCCATTAAGAGTAACATATCTTAGAACTTATTCTATGCTAGGCTCTGTCTTAGGCAATGGGGATATAGTAGTGAACATAGCAGACAAAACATCTGCTCTTAAAAATTTTTCATTCTAGAGGATGGAGACAGCCATTTTTAAAGTGAAGTATATACATCTTAGTGATGGGTTATTTTTGGTTCACTGAAAAATATACTTTGAAAGCAGAGAAAATGAATGAGAAAATATACATGGTCAGCAAAATGATATGAAAAGCTACCTCAAGGTAGCAAGGGATATGGCCTTGAAATTATGGAGTAATTAATTTATGTTTTAGAAGAAGGGTCAGCAAACTTATTCTGTAAAGGGCTAGATAATAAATATTTTGGGGTTTGTATATCATACAGTCTATGTTGAAACTACTCACCTCTGCCATTGTAGCTCAAATGTAGCCATAGACACTACAAAAGTGAATAAGCATATGCCTGTCTTGATATAGAACTTCATTTACAAAAATGCATGTCAGTTTGCAGACCATAGTTTACCAACTCCACCTCTAGAGTTAGGCTGCCTGTAGTCAAGTTTGACTTCATCTGGTACTGGATGTAAGATTTTGTACAAATTACTCAAATTCTCTAAACCTCATACTACATATGAGGAACATGAGATAATGCATATAAGTGGGTTTTTTTTTTTTACTGTTGCTGGCTCATAATAAATTCTCAAAAAGTGTTAGCCACTGTTACCAAATTAATGTTTTAGTTATGTATTTACAGCCCTGATAATAAATTTTGTCCTTGATGAGTGCATGTGTGTATACATGTGTTTATATGTGTATTCATGCATACATGGAAATGAGTGTTTGTGTGAGACTGATTAATATCCACTTCCTGGGTTATAAAAAGATTTAAAGTGTGTAAATCACACTGGTGAAATGACCATCCAAAGTGAAGGTACTGGATTTTTCATGGCCACAGTTGACTGAGTACCAATCTCATATCACCTTCTGAGACAATTTTACTGGCTTTGGAAGACCAAAAACTAACATGGATGGAACTTCAGGAGTGCCAGGACATTACTGTGGACCGAACAATTTATGCTTGGGAATTTTACTGCTTCAGGAGTAGTAGTAGGGAAATACTGAATGGATACTAAGGTGAAATTAACCCTCTGAGTTGAAGAGATAGAAAATATAGCTCAGAAAGATTACTGGACTTTGTGGAGTAGAGAAGTGGAGAGGAGAAAGCGATATTTCTTTCATGAAGAAAGAGATATTGAATTCTGCATAGCAGCCCCCTTGAGACTGCTATTGAATACAACTGACACATGCATAAGGTGAAACTCTCCAAGGCTGGACAAAAGATGGATCAGGGAGCTATAAAGTGAATATTTCTCAAAGCTCACAAACAGCTTGGAGATGTTTGAGTTTTGCCAGCCCGATTGTGTGAGCCTTATTGAATACCCAGAGTACAATCTACTCTAAATCAGCCCATTAAAAAAAGCTTAAAAACAAGATTCAAGAGAATCTAGCTGATTACCAAGTAACTTAGCTAATATATGAAAGTTTCAAAGTTTAGCATTCTTAGAAAACAAGCCAGTACTCAGCAAGCATACACTGACAATGTCCAGCATGCAATAAAAAATTTCCAGACATGCAAAGGAGCATAAACATGTTTCTCACACCAGAAGAATAATCTGTCAATAGAAAAAACATGAAATTATATAAATCATGGAATTAACAGACTAGAATGATAAAAGAGTTACTATAAACCTGTTAAAGTATTTAAAGGAAAAATAAATACAATGAAGAAAGAAGACATTTTTTAAAAGTCAAATATACTTTCTAGAGTTGAAAAATATAATATCTGAAACAAGAAATTTACTAAATGGTCTTAATAGTAGATTAGATATTAGAAAAGTAAAAATCAAGACAGAGCAATGGAACCATCCAAACTGAAGTATAAACAGAAAAAAGTCTCCAATTAAATTAAATTAAATTAATTAAATAAATTAAAATACCAACAACAAAAAAGCAGTAATTAAACAGTAATTATGTAATATATGTTATATATGTTTAATTACAATATGAGTAATCAGAGTTCTAGAAGGAGGAGAGAGCAACAGGAGGCAGGAAAAAAGCATTTGAAGAAACAACAGCCCAAACTTTTCTAAATATAATAAAGCATATAAACCCACAAATCCAAGAAGTTCAACAAACCTCATGCAGGGTAAATACAGAGCAAATCACATAAAGACACATCATAATTAAATTGCTCAAAACCATTTATAAATAAAAATATTAAAAAAAAACAATAACAAAAAGGAGCAACCCCCCCCCCCACAACAAAAAGATGTATTACTACAGAGAAACAAAAAATTTAAATTATTTCAGATTTTTCATCAGAAACTGAAGGCCAGAGGACAAAGCACATCTTTAAAAAACAGTAGGGGAAAAAAAGCAATCCAAGTAGAATTCTTTACCCAGCAAAAATTCCTTAAAAAATGAAAGTGAAATAAAATTTTTTTGGACAAATAAAATCTGAGATAATTATTGGAAGAATTTTACTACAAGAAATATTAAAAGAAGACTTTCAGGCTTAAGGAAATTGAAATCAATTTGTAATCCAGATCCACACAAAGAAATGGATATCACTGGAAATATACATATGTGGGTAAATATAAAACTTTTTTATTTTTTAAGAAAAAAGTTTCTTTAAAAATTTTTCAGGGGCACCTGGGTGGCTCAGTTGGTTGAGCGTCCGACTTCGGCTCAGGTCATGATCTCGCAGTCTGTGAGTTCGAGCCCCATGTTGGGCTCTGTGCTGAGGGCTCAGAGCCTGGAGCCTGCTTCGGATTCTGTGTCTCCCTCTCTCTGACCCTCCCCCGTTCATGCTCTCTCTCTCTCTCTCTCTCTCTGTGAAAAATAAATAAACTTAAAAAAAATTTTTTTCAATATTTATTTATTTTTGAGAGAAAGAGAGTGCGAGCAGAAGTAGGGGAGGGGCAAAGAGAGAGGGAGACACAGAATCTGAAGCAGCCTCTAGGTTCTGAGCTGTCAGCATAGAGTCCAACATGGGGCTCAAACTCATGAATCATGAGATCATGACCTGAGCCAAAGTCAGACACTTCACTGAGCCACCCAGGCACCCCAAGGAAAATGATTCTTTAAAGTAAAAATGCTAATAATGTATTTTAGAGGATATAACATGCAGAGCTTAAACTTATGACAATAGCACTTAGAAAAAGAAGGGAGAAATGGAAGTATATTGCCATAAGGTTCTTACGTTAAATATGAAGCAGTATAATAGTATTTGGACTTAAACTGTGTAAGTTAAAGATGTATTCTATAAGCCTTAAAACAAACACTAAAAAACAACTTAGAGCTATAACTAATAAGTCAGTAGTGGAGATAAAATGAAACATTAAAAAATACTCATCTAATCCAATGTAATGCAGATAAAGAAGGGAAAGAAGCAAGAAGAGATGGTGCAAAAATAAAGAAAATTTAAAAGACAAATAAATGTGAAGCTCATTGTTTCAAAAATTATTAAATTTAAATTGTCTAAACACTCCAATTAAAAGGCAGAGATTGTCCCAACTAGATTAAAAAAAAACCTCAAGTTTCAACCAATGCTGTCTACAACAAAACTACTTTGAAATATAAAGATATGGAAAAAGATACTACACAAACACTCATCATAAAAAAGCTGGAGTGGGTAAATTAATATTATCATTAACTCAAAACAAATAAGACTAACAGATTAAGAGGGAAATTTTGTAATAAAGAAGATAAAACAATCCTAAATGTATATACACCTAATAATAGACCTTCAAAATTCATGAATGAATTGCTGACAGAACAGAAAGGCAAAAATGATACATCTACAATTACAGTTAGGGTCTTCAATATTCCTTAGTAATTGATAGAGCAAGTAGATGAAATTCACTAAAGCTACAGAATGCTTGAAAAATACTATCATTCAAACTGACCTAAGAACCATCTATAGAACAATTTTCATTCTTCCCCACAACAGCAGAAAATACACTATTCATGTCCAAATGAAAAATTCACCTAGAAGCTGGGGGCTGTAAAAGCATCAATAATTTCAAAAGATAGAAATAATAGAGTATGTTCTCTGACCATAATGGAATTAAATTAGAAAACAATGACAGAAAGATATCTGGTAAGTTCCCAAATATTTAAAAATTATGCAACATACCTTCTAATACCTCATGGGCCAAAGAAGAAATCACATAAAATATCAGAAAATACCTAGGACTAATGAAAATAAACTATATAAAAATGTTGAGGATTAAGCTAAAGCAGTACTCAGAAGGAAATTTATGCTCCAAATGCTTATCCTAGAAAAGAAGTAAGGTCCTGTGATGCTTGGCTGGCTCAGGCAGAAGAACATGCAACTCTTGATCTCAGGGTTGTGAGTTTGAGCCCCATGTTGGGGATAGAGATTACTAAAATAATAAATAAATACTTAAAAAAAAAAAAAAGGTAAGATCCCAAAGAATAATGTACACTTTCACTTTCAGGAACTAGAAAAGAAAGAGGAAACAAACCCAAAATAAGTCTAAATATGGCAATAATAAAGATGAAAGCTAAAATAAATGAAACAGAAAATGGACAAATTAATGAAAGCAAAGCTTCTGCTTTGAAGAGATGAGTCAAACTGGAGGACATTTATTAAACTGATGAAGTGAAAAAGACAGATAAGACATCACTATAATCCTACGAATATTAAAGAATAATAAGGGAATCTTATGGACAATTTTAGGCCAATAAATCAGACAACCTAAGTGAAATAGAAAAACATTTTGAAAAACACAAATTGCCAAAACCAGTACAAGAAGATATGAAAAATTGAATTGTATTTTATCTACAAACAATATTAAATTCATAATTTAAACTCTCACAAAAAGAAAACTCCTGCCCTAGATAGCTTCACTGGTAAAATCTTTCAAACATTTAAGGAATAAATAATAAACATCTTATACAACTTTTTAAAAACAATTTTTCAATGTTTATTTATTTTTGAGAGAGAGAGAGAGAGAGAGGGCATGAGCAGGAGAGAGGCAAAGAAAGAGGGAGACACAGAATCTGAAGCAGGCTCCAGGCTGTGAGCTGTCAGCACAGCTCAAACCCACAAACCATGAGATCATTACCTGAGCCAAAGTCAGATGCTTAACCAACTAAGCTACCCAGACACCCCTCATACAACTTCTTACAAAAGTAGATAAAGAGGTTACAGTTCCAAGCTTATTTTATTAGGCCAGCCTTACTGTGATAACAAACCCAAAGACATTATGAACAAACAAACAAACAAAACTACACCAATATCCTTAATGAACTTAAGTTCTTTAAAATCTCTTAAAATTAGCAAATAGAACCTAGCAACATATAAGATGTCTAATACACCATGGTCAAAAATGGTTTATTTCAAGAATGTAAGGTTTGTTTAACATTTGAAAATCAATCAGTTTAACCCACCATATCAGGATGAGTTCATATCAAGATGAACCCATCAAAAGCTCATCTCAATGGATGCTCCCTCCTAAAGCATTTGATAAAATTTAACATTCATTCATGATAAGAACTCTCAGCAAACTAGGAAAGAAGGGAACTTCCCCAACCTGGTAAAGGGCACACACGAAAAAAAAATGTATGTATAACATATTACTTAATGGTAAAACTCTGAATAATTTCCTTAAAATCAGGAGCAAGGCAAGGATGTCCTTTCTTACCACTTCTGTTCAGCACTGTCCTGGATGTGTTAGTGCAATAAAGCAAGAAAAGGAAATAAAAGCATATAGAATGAAAAGGGAAAAAATAAAAGTCTTTATTTGCAAAGGCATGAATGTGTACGTGAAAACTCTTAAGAAATCTGTAAAGTATTAGTAGAACCAATAAATTCATTAGCAAAAGTTTCACAATACAAGGCCAAAATTCAAATCAATTTAAAAATACTATCAATGAGCCATTAGAAAATGAAATTTAAAACATCATTTATAATAGCATCAAAAGCATGAAATATTTAAGGATAAGTATATAGATTACCAATACTATAGGAAATACAAAATATTGCTAACAGAATTTAGAGGCCATCTAAATAAACTGAAATCTATGCCTGGGATTGGAGGATGAAATACTACCAACAGGTCAATCTTCCTAAATTGATCTACATACTCACTATTCCAAGCAAACCCCTGTAGGTATGTTCTAAAAAATATAAAAATTAATGAGTTACTTCTCACATTTATATGGAGATGCAAACAATCTGGAAGAGTCAAACTTATTGTGAGAAAAAAGAACAAACTCAGAATATTTATATTGCTGATGTTCAAGTCTTTCTAAAGTTACAGTGATCAGTATAGTGTGATGCTTTCATAAAGATAGACATATAGTTAAATGAAACAGAATAGGAGTCCTGAAATAGACATTGAGTTTTCACTAAAGTTGCCAAAGTAATTCAATGGGGGAAAGAATTGTCTTTTCAACAAATGGTATTGAAACAACTGCATATATTTGGGAAAAAATTAACATTGACTCTTTCCTCACAACATATCCAAAAATTAATCATAAATGTATTATAGATCAAAATATGAAAGCTAAAAGTATAAAATTTAAGAAGAAAGCATATTAAAAATCTTCATTATCCTAGAGTAGGTAAAATTTCTAAAATATGTCATAGAAAGTGTAAGTCACAAAACAAACAATTGATAAATTGAACTTCATCAAAAACTGTTCTTTAAAAGACATTGTTAAAAAATTAAAATGCAAGTTTATCTGTTGTGTAAAAAAATTCTTCAAGACATAGTGGTTGTAAACAAAAATAAACATTTATTATCTCTCACAGTTTTTGTAGATCAAAAATTTGTGACTTGTGTGGCTGACCATGTTGCAGTCATCTTAAAGTTTGTCAGAGGCTGGAGGATCCACTTCTAAGGTACCACCCATGGCTGGCAAGTTGCTGTTACCTGTTTATCGACAGGCCTCAGTTCCACTCTATATGGGTCTTTCTAAAGACTGAGTTTCTCTAGAACAAGCACTATAAGAGGGCAAGATGGATGCTGCAATCTTTTTTATAACCTAGCCTCAAATGTCACATACCATCATTTCGACAATTTCCTCTTGGTCACACAGGTCAGCTATATAGGGGAAGGGACTCTACAACAGTGTTGATACAGGGAGGCCAGGGTCAATGGGGTCCATCTTGGATGGGCATATAGTTTACAGATGTCTATATATGTGGTTTGACCACCACAGTAAGCCACAATTTGTGAGAAAAGATTTTATACATATACATATCTCACAATCTAGAACATATATAGAATAGATAAAAACAATTTGAAATGGAGAAAAGATTTGAACACACACTTCACAAAAGAAAACATACAAATGATCTATAAGCAAATGAAAAGATGCTCAACATCATTAGTTATCAGTGAAATATGAGAGAAAAATACAGTGACTCACCAATACACATCTACCAGAATGGCTAAGATCAGAAAGGACTGACATTACCAAGTGTTGGAGAGGAAATGGAACAACTGGAACATACCTTGCTGGTGAGAACGTAAAATAGTACAACCACTTTGAAAAGCAGGTTGGCAATTTCTTATAAGGTTAAATATAAACTTACCATACAGCTCAGCAATTCCACTCCTAGCCATTATTTACCCAAGAAAAATAAAAACATGTGTCAACACAAAGATTTTTAGCCACATATTCAAGGAATCTTTAGTCATAATAGCCAAACACTGGAAATAAACAAAATATCCATGGTAATAGAACAAAAATTTTAAAAATTTGGCAAATCCATAGAATAGAATAGTAGTGAACAGTAAAGGAGAAGGAACATTGCTACACACAACATGAATGAATCTCTAAAATATTTTGAACTAAAGAAGCCAGACACAAAAAAGTATATAGTGAATGATTCCATATATACCAAATCCTTGAAAAAGTAAAATTATTATCCAGTGACAGAAAGCAGATTGGTGGGATCTGCGATAAATAAGGTGAAGCAGCACCCAAATGAGCAAAGGATATGAAGCAAACCCACCTCTTTCACAAGTACACATGAAAGACGGGAATTTTAAGAGGCAGGGAAAACAAGTTAGTGCAAGGTTTCTCACTTTTGGCACTATATTGTCATTTGACTCATACTTCTTTGTTGCTGCAGGTGTGTGTGCGCATGTGTGTGTGTGTGTGTGTGTGTGTGTGTGTTTGTGTGTGTGTGTATGTGTGTGTGTGTACTGTCTTGTGCGCCAAAAGATATTTAGCAGTCTCTGGTCTCTCCCCACAAGATGCCAAAAACATTTCTCACCCTATCCCCTCCACCAGTTGTGATAATCAAAAAGGTCTCATAACATTGCCAAATGAACCTGGGATGCAAAGTTGTCCCCACTTGAAAACCACTGGGTTAGTGTATTTGTTATCTATTGCTGTGTAACAAATTATCCCTCGAATTTGGTGTTTCAGAACAATAAGCATTTATTATCTCACAGTTACTATGGGTTGGGTATTTGAGAGTGACTTAGTTGGGGGATCTGACTCAACTTTTCTCATGAGGTTGAAATCAAGATGTTTGCATCATCTAAATGCCTGACTGCGGCTGGAGAAACTGCTTCCAAGATGATTTAATCACATGGAGATTGGCAGGAGGCTCAGATCCTTGCTGGGTTTTGGCAGGATATTCTATTCCTTGCTGTGTGGGCATCTGATAAGGTTACCTGACATGTCCTCACGACATGGTGATTGCCTTTCCCAGAGCAAGTGAACTGACAGGGAGTAGGGAGCAGTCATAATACCTTTTTAAGACTTACTCTTGGAACTACCTGTCACTTCTGATGTATTGTATCCATTAGAAGCAAGTCACTGAGTACAACTCATATTCACTTGGAAGTTAATAAGTCTCTACTTTTTAAATTTTTTTTAATGTTCATTTATTTTTTGGGGGGTGGGTGGGCAGAGAGAGAGGGAGACACAGAATCCGAAGCAGGCTCCAGGCTCTGAGCTGTCAACACAGAGCCTGACGTGGGGCCTGAACTCACAAGCTGCAAGATCATGACTTGAGCTGAAGTTGGATGCTTAACCGACTGTGCTACCCAGGCACCCCGAGTCTCTACGTTATAAAGGCAGGCATATCAATAAATTTGTGGGCACATTTTAAAATAATCATGGTTGGAGAAGGATTCTTTAACAAACAAGCTGGGGAAGATCACAGAGAAAATAAAAAATAGATCATCATTCCATAATACATCTGAAAGGATTAAATTATTTAATGAAAAAACTGAAATTATCAAACATTAGAAAAATATAAAGATAGGTGAATGATATAATCTAAGGATGAGAAAGGACTTGTGAAGCAACAAATAATAGAAGAAAACAAAGATGGAAAAGATCAATCGTTTTATCTGGGATCAATATCTGCATACATATAAGTTGCCTTTTTGTGAATACCCCAGTAAGAAAATGAATAATGGACTAACAGTAGGATACATATTTACACATATGAAAATATACTATCATGACTTTGGCACAGTGAAGGACAATCATATACTCTCAAGCAGTGCTTTGGGAAAATTGATAATAGCAATGTAACAACAGTAATTTATTGATTATGTGCCACAAAATTTTAGGTATTTTATTTATAGCAATTCATTTGCTTTTTACTACATCACATAGCATTATACCAATTTTCTGGTTAAGGCACTGTCAGATGAAGGAATTTGGCCAAATCTCATAGTTTGTAGGTGGCAGCAAAATTGACCTATCCAATCGTCAGTAGGCATGGTGCCTCAGGATTGCCATACTTTAGGGGCCCATAAAAATGTTTTATTTTCTTTTAAAATCAGAAAGGAAAAAAATGAATGGTTTGGTTGAAGAAAATGTTTTAATGTATAATATTAATGTTATTAATATGTTTGTCATTATATCAATGTAGTTATGAATGTAATTTTTGATATTGCTGTATGGAGGAAGAGGTCCACAAAGACCCATGGAAGTCTGAATGTGGCCTTCCTGGGTGGCAGAAATGCATTTTGATCCCAGGCAATGTGACACCCAAGCCTATGTTCTTTCTGGAAGGCAACTTGCCAATGTGTTTCAAAAGGGCTAAAAGTGTTCACACATCTGATTACTTTTTAAGGGTTTAAACTAAGAATAAGTAAGGACAAAGACAATGATTTATTTAAAAATATTTTTTTAGTGTTTATTTTTGAAAGAGAGAGACAGACCGCGAGTAGGGGAGGGGCAGAAAGACAGGAGACACAGAATCTGAAGCAGGCTCCAGGCTCTGAGCTGTCAGCACAGAGCCCTACGTGGGGTTCAAACTCATGAACTGTGAGATCATGACCTGAGCTGAAGTTGGACACTTAATCAACTGAGCCACCCAGGTGCCCTAAAGACAATGATTTATAAAAAGATACTTATTTATAATAGTATTCATTTGAAACCAAAGAAATGTTGAATAATGAAAAGCTGATTCAATATTGGCTATCAATTTAGGGGCCTAGGTGACTGTTAGGAGCTTCTGAATGGAAGTAAACCAAGGGGAAACTAAGACTCAGGGGAGCTGAACATGAGAGAGTAGAGCAGGAAGTGGAAGGAGGTCTATAGGCATCCTGGAGATGGAGTGCAGACCTCTGCTGAGTATGTGTATGTAGTATCAGAGATTGCACTTGTAAGCATGTTCCTGTATTTATTTTTAAAGGGATTAGACAAGCAAAATGGTGAGGAAAAGGTTAGAAGAATCAGTACTCATTATAGCAGAGATCAGTGAACACAATCAGGAAACTCTGAAGATAGAGCTCTGAACCCCAAAGACAGAGGAACCAAGCATGCAAGAGTAAAGAGGCCTTGAAGATCATGTTAATCTTTCTCTTGAAAGCTCTGAAGAGCCAACGAAAGATTTTAAACAGTGAAGTGACATGTTCAGATGTATATTTTAGAATAATCATAGTGGATTATTGTACATTGAACCCTGGTAGGAATTCAGTGTGTAGAAACTGATGGAATGGAGAGGAAGAGAATGTACATTCAATCAAGAGTTATTCAATCCTAAAATTGTTCATGGGGTGTTGATGTTGTTCTTGGTATACAATTCTTTTAAAAGCTTAATTAGGATGGAAGAAGAGAGTGAACTAGAAACAGGTTTTAAAGTCAAGGAAAAATTTACAACAGAAAAGACTTAAAACATGATCATGCTGAGGGGGTCACAGAAAGGAGCAGACAGTAAAGAGGTTTGCTTTGGAGAGGAGCAGGGATACCCAGCTTTTTAGACAGAAGGAAAACTAATAAGCTTTGGTGTGGATGTAGGTAATTTGTGGGGTTTGGGTGAGGAAACCAAGCAAAAATTGTAGAAACCCGTGCTCAATGGCCTTTATTATTTCTTAAGTAGAAGACCAGGTCATCTGGTGAGTAATGTGGTCACCACTGACTTCTATTTGCAGGGTGGCCTTTCTTCTAAAAGAAATACACTGTACCAACATCACTCCTCCGGACTAGTTGATTCGTTTGTATAAATGGGAATAACAGACACTTTTCCATGGTATTGCTGTGTGAATTTGTTGCATTGACACACGCACTTGCTTAGTATTGATTTATCTTTGTACTCACACTGGAGTAGGGGGAGTGAATGTTTTGATTACTCATAAAAATAAAGTAAAAGTCTTCCAGTATGATCATCTAATCTGTTAAATGCAATATTTACTCTTGCAATGGGTTCTAAGTCAGATACTGAGGTCAAGGAGTATAATTGCTGTAAAGCATTCAACAAAAGAACGCCAGTGTCCCGAGGACTTGACTTGAGGTCATTCACGGGTTCTGCCCTGAACCGGAAAGTCAGGTCAGCAGCACCTACCTCTAGTTTAGAACAGGCTCTTCCCAAATCTCAGCGGCAGCCCCGCCCCTTCCACAGGTTCGGGCCCCGCCCCCCTCTCCCATTGGCTGGCCCTCTACCTCTTCTCGACCGCTCCAAAGACCCGGAGGAGCGGAGTTTTCCAAAAGCATCATCAGGGCGCCCTCGCTGCGCATGCTCGCGGGAAGCCGGATTCCGCGTCCGGAGTTGGAGGTTTTAGGCGGCCGCGGCGCAGCGCGCTGTGCGGGGCTGGCGGGGAGGCGCGCGCTCGCGGCGCGGCGCCGGCGACGCGAGCACGCGGCGCGCTCTTGAGGAGGGAGGTGTGGGGTCTGCTGGGGGTGGCGCGTGGCCGGGGTGGGGGTGGGGGGAGGGTCGGGTGTCGGCGAGCGCGGTGAGCGGGTTCCCAGTGGCTGCAGGCGGCCTGGGCTGCCGGGGCCGACGCCTGGGTGGCTGTTGCCGCCGCCGCCGCCGCGCCTGCTGCGAGATGGCGATCTTGGGTGCGGAAGGGTGAGGGCGCCCGCCGCTGGAGGAGGCGCCGCTGCTTTGGCCGCCCGACCGCCGGGAGCCGACAGCTTCGCGCCGGGTAAGGACGCTTCGGCAGGGGACTGGGGGTGCGGGCAGGGCGGGGGCGCGGGCCCAGAGCCTTCTCGGCGGTGCCGGTAGCCCGGCACTGGCAGCCCCGGGGCGGGACCCTCTGAGGGGCCGTCGGGGACGGTCCGCGCCGCCCTGGCTGCCTTCTCCAGCCCAGGGGCCGGGAGTTTTCTGGGGTGGGGTCACGGGTCTTGCCCCTAGTTGGCCTTGGCACAGGCCCAAGCTAATGATACTGGAGCGAAGTGTTTCCGTGACTCTGCAGCCGCGCTTCTCAAGCTTCCTTAGCCTTCTCAGCGTTCTACCTTCTTTTCCTTTGCTTAACACCTCTCCGAAAAACACCAGTGTATGGACTTACTGCCCGTGCCCTGACTTTCACCGCAATTCTGCCGTCCCAAACCAAGGACTCCCAGGCTTCGAACGTCTTTTAATGACGTGTTTTGTTTTGTTTTGTTTTGTTTTGTTTAAATCACTCCGGGTTCTTCACTGACTCTGCAGTACCCCCCCCCCCCAACACAACCCCCACCTCCACCTTTGTGACCCGGTAGATCCCAGTGACCTTGCAGTTTTTAGTAGTCCTTATCTGTGACTTGGACCGTCTTTCATCTTTGATTTTTTTTTTTTTTTTAAATTTTGTAGTTTGCCCATTGCTTTTACAGCCCTTAAATGATCAGTCTTCTCTTTACTCCATCGTTTAGAGCTGAGCGTCCAATGCTCCCATAATTATATGAAACCTTCCTTACCAAAGACAAGTATCTATTATTTTGACATTTTTACTTTCCAGGTTAAAATATTTCCCAGGGGCTTGATATGGCTTTCTTTTTCTGCTTGGCAAATTTTTATCTTTTTTTGTAGGCTAATGTGCAAGAAGATTTGAGTTTCTGCTTTAAAAAGCTATTGGTAATAGTGGAAAAGAATAATGTACAAAGTTATCTTTTATCCCCCTTTGGTTTTTTACCTGAAGTGCCTGGTGTGCAATGTTTGCGGATTTCTGCAAGAATTCATCCTGATGTATAAATCCACTTTACCTAAGTCTCTGTATTATACAAGCAAAATGCACCTTTTAAAAAACAAAGGCATTCTTTTATTTGTGACTTGTTTTTAGCCATTAAGTAGGTACGTAGCTGTGATTGGAAATTATCACTTTTCGTAAATAGTTAATATATTTTTTAAGTGAAACCTTAGTGACCAAGTGTTGGGAGCTACTCAAATTGAGAAGTGTAAAGTATGTGGAATAGTTACTTGATATGTAGCTTATTAATGTTTTCAAGTAGTCCTTTCCGTAAAATGCAAAACTGTTTATAAGACATCCAACACCAGGACTTAAAAAAGGTTATGTTTTTTGGAAGCCTGGTGTGATAAAGGATGTCGCAAGTAAGTTCTCTGCCTGCAAAGAGATAGTAATTTTTGCTGTTTACCCCATGAAGGCTGAAATTTCTTTTACTTCCTTGCATCTACTGCATGACTGTGTGAGGTATTAGGGGGAATGTAAAGGTGCGAATTATAGCAGTTTCTGCCTTCACAGACTAGTTAGGCAGGTAGGACTATACACAAATGCTCCATGTGTCTTTTAATACATAGCTAAATTTCATATGGAATTCAGATTGGGAGGGGGTAGAGCTCACATCATATTTAGCAAGGTGGGGTGAGAGGTGTTAATTCATAGAGCCTTCAGGCTTCTGAAGTCTTTGTTTTGAAGGATGATTATGACTTTTGATAAGCTGAGAGGGGCGCCTGGGTGGCTCGGTCGGATAAGCGTCCGACTTCGGCTCAGGTCATGATCTCTCGGTCCGTGAGTTCGAGCCCCGCGTCTGGCTCTGTGCTGACAGCTCAGAGCCTGGAGCCTGTTTCGGATTCTGTGTCTCTCTCTCTGACCCTCCCCCGTTCATGCTCTGTCTCTCTCTGTCTCAAAAATAAATAAATGTTAAAAAAAAAAAATTAAAAAAAAAAGATAAGCTGAGAAAGGTAATCCAAGCAGAGAGAAGGGACTGAGAGAAAAGAGCACAGAGTTCATATATTTGGGGAGAGGCAAGTAATTCTATTTGGATGGAACATAAAGTATTTGTGCTAACGTAAAGGGTGATAAAAATTGAAGTAAAAGTTTGAACCAGTTTATGATTGCTTTTAATGCAAGGCTGATGACCTTGGATTTAGTAGGCATTGGGGGTTTAACAGATGATTTTTGAGTTGTGAATGAAATGATTAAACTTTTGTTTTTAGAGGATGAATTTGGCAGCAATGTGTAGTGTGAATTGAGGTAGATATCTGGAGGGAGAAAGACCTCTTAATTGCTGTGGTCATAAATAATAGGGGTATGAACTATGGCTGTCATAATAGTAATGGAAAGGAGGAAGGAAGTTGAATGGACAGAATTTGATGATGAGAGAGAAATGAAGAAAGTAAAAATAACTAAGATTCTGATCTAGGTTGGGAAAATACCATTTTGAGCAACATCTTTGGAAGCTTTATCTTTGGCAAACGTATGTTACTTTACAGCAGTTCTCAACCTTTTGATAATTACTAATCCTTGGTTAAACTAAAAAAATCTGGCCTGGAAAACTTCCATATACACCTGTGCTTTGTGAATGTAATTTTATTTATTTTTTAAATTATTTATTTATTTTTTTTAACATTTATTTATTTTTGAGACAGAGAGGGAGAGAACATGAACAGGGGAGGGTCAGAGAAAGAGGGAGACACAGAATCTGAAACAAGCTCCAGGCTCCGAGCTGTCAGCACAGAGCCCGACGCAGGGCTTGAACTCATAGACCGTGAGATCATGACCTGAGCCGAAGTCGGACGCTTAACCGACTGAGCCACTCAGGTGCCCCTGTGAATGTAATTTTAGAGAAGTCCATGAACCTGAACTCACCTGAAGCTTATCCATGGAACCTGTGGGTCAATGGGTTGGGCTAGGAGCAACTCTCAGAATTAACTGCGGCTTTTAAAACCATTGAATCTTCAAATTCTTTCATTTACTGATAACCCTTACTATAGAGACTTACCTCATATACACTTATGTATATATCTCTTTACATTTGTGTTGTGGTTTATGGCTTACAAAGAATTTTGACTATGCTGTGTTATTTGCTATTCTATAACGACAAATTAACCCAAGGGGTTAAATGATTTGCCCTAAGTGTTTCAGTTAGTATAAAGTGGAATCAGCAGCTGATTGACACTGATGGTTTTCTTTCTTGTTAGATGTATGATTTAGCATTAGTTGCATATAGTTACTGCCTTTAAGTGACCTCATCAGTAAGACTAAATGATCCTGGAGGTTCCTTCTGGTTTTTAACCTTCTGTGATTCTTGGGTCTTTGATTTTCATTGAACTGTCTGTACCCTTCTTGTTTTCCATGTGCTTGAGAGCTAGTGAGACAGAATGAATGGGGTGTATGGAGAGCAGCAGATAGCAATATCAGACCAGTCATTTACTTTTTAATTTCCTTTGTATCTCAGTTTGGGTTTGTGGGTAGGGGAAGGTAACTGAAATAAGAAACCTTAAGAACTTTTATCTTTATTCTGTCTTCTGTATTCAGGTATGCCTTACTTAAGAATACTCATTTTACTTCATTCATGAAGCCGTATCAAGTGAAAATAGAAACTTTACAAAAGAAGTGTGGGGTCCTAATCAGTGCATTTTTTCATTTGATTAAGTTGCTAACTCTTCCTAGTATGGTTAAAGCATAATTTGATTAGTAAATAATTGACTTTTCTCCACCTATAAGATTATCTTCCTGGAAGGGAACCTGAACAAGTTATTATTTAGTGTCTTGCATAGCTCTAGAAACTTTGATTCCATAATTATTAGAAAGACTGGGGTCTTTTTTACCATTTCTATAAAAATATGATGTAATAACAAGTAGTGGAAAAATAAATTGGCCTTTTTAGTGGTGTTGAAGGAAGTAGTTGCTAATACTTAATGGAGGAAAAATGTCTAGCAAAAGCACATACATAGATGATTTTTCTTCTCTGCTGGCATTAAGAAGAGTATCATATCTTACATTTGTATAGCATTTGACATTTTTCCATAATGGCTATATAGACTATCATTTGATTCTCATGACAGCTGAGCAGTAGATGTGTCAGGAGATAATTATTGCTTTTTAGATGAATACATTGATGCTCAAAGAAGTTAAAACATTTTTTCAAGTGTATGGCTTGTAGGTAGCTAAAATTAGAACTAGAGCTAAAACTCATATTTTTGTTCCTAGGTCAGCAATTTTTTTTTTTTTTTTTTTTTTTTTTTTGCACTAACTCTTCATCTACAATGAAAATTTAGCTGAAGGCTATATGTGAGGAGTTAGAATTTATGTTTGGAATCTGTGTTAAACTTTTGTACTATGTACATGTGAACTTGTCTACTTCCTTTGTGTTAAAATGGTAACCTCATAGCAGTGGCTGTTGTTGGGTAATTTTGAAATTTGTAAGTATTCATCACAAAATAGTTAACCTGTCAAGAAAAGAGCTAAAGTTGATTTTTTTTTTTTTGAAAAAGTACATTGGTGAAATATAAATATTAATTTCTTTCTGAAAATTTGATTTTTTTCTCTGTCTTTTTTTTTTTTTTTTTTTTTTTTTGAGGGAGGGCGCAAATGAGTGAGGGGCAGAGAGAGAAAATCCCAAGACTGGCATAGAGAGAGAAGCAGGGCTCACCTGAAGCGGGGCTTGAGCTAACCTGATGTGGGGCTCGAACACATGAACCACAAGATCATGAACTGCGAGACCATGACCTGAGCTGAAGTCACATGCTTAGCCAGCTGAGCCACCCAGGCGCCCCTGAAAATTTGATTTTAATTCAGCTGTTTTTACAGATGAAGTTTGTTCTTCCTTTATAAAAGCCCAGTTTCTGAAAATTTGTATTTTTGGAGCATATAAATCAAGACGTGATTTCCAAAAGTGTCATGATGTTTCGTGATTTTTACTATTACATAAAAAGCTTTATCATTAAAAAAAGATTTGCCATTAAAGCTCTTGTATACACTTCAGATTCACATGATTAAGCAACTTTTGGAATATATTATGTGAAACCATATGCCAGATAATTCCTAAGTTAGAAGGAAAACTAACATTTGTCTTGACATTCCCTAAACCTATTGTTTGTTCATAATACAGCCTATTTAACTATTACATGCCAGGTATTGTGCTGGGTGCTGGGGTACAGTGCTGAGAGGAAAAACATGAAGCCTGTACTCTTGGAACTCAGAGTTTAGTAGACTCACTAACATTAAGAAAGGCATAACACTTTATCTTACATGGTTGTGTGGATGTTTGGGACTATAATTAATTTCATCTCTCTCCTTATCTCTGAGTTTTGAACAAATTAGGTAAAAACACAAGGAACCAGGGGCTCCTGGGTGGCTCAGTCGGTTGAGTGTCTGACTTTGGCTCAGGTCATGATCTCATAGCTCGTAAGTTCGAGCCCCATATCGGGCTCTGTGCTGACAGCTCAGAGCCTGGAGCCTGCTTCATATTCTGGGTGTCTCTCTCTCTCTCTCTCTCTCTCTCTCTCTCTGCCCCTCTCCCACTCATGCTGTCTCTCTCTCTCAAAAATAAACAGTAAAAAAAAAAAAAATTAAAAAAACACAAGGAACCAGGTAAACATCGTTTTGGTCATTTATTGCTGTGTGACAATCCTAAAACTAAGTGACTTAAAACAACCACCTTTTTTAAAAAATTTTTTTTTAAATGTTTTATTTATTTTGGAGACAGAGACAGAGCATGAGCAGGAGAGGGGCAGAGAGAGAGGGAGACACAGAATCCAAAGCAGGCTCTAGGCTCTGAGCTGTCAGCACAGAGCCCGACGCGGGGCTCGAACTCACAAACTGCGAGATCATGACCTGACCTGAAATCGGATGCTCAATGGACTGAGCCACCCAGGTGCCCCAGAACAACCATCTTATTTGCTTACTGTTTTACTATCCTGCACTGGACTTATTTGAGGATTTTGAGTTTTGCTGATGGCCACTCTAAAGGCTGCATTCAGCTGGCAGTTCAGCTGGGAGCTGGTCTTCTCTCTTTTTTTCTCTTACTCTCTTTTTCTTCATGTTTCTCATAGTGTCAATTCCCCCCCCCCCCCCCCCCCCCCGCCTCCCCGCCCACGGCCTTTCCAGCAGTTTTGCTGGCCTTACATGGTGGCTTAGGACTCACAACAAGTGCAAAAGAAGAAGCAACCAGGCCTTCTTAAGGCATAGGCTTGAGATGAGCATAGCATCATTTCTGCCACCTCTGTTGATTAAAACAATTCACGGGTCCAGCCCAGATTCAAGGGAAAGAGATGAGACAAGTATGTGAATCCCAGGATTGTACCAGACAGCTGTATTACACCAAAATGGGGCTTCTGGAAAACTGTTTATGAAACTGAGACTTAGGCTGCCTAGTACTAGGCCTGTCAGTGGGAAAATGGGAGTCTGAAATGCAAAAACAATAGCATATTTGGCTTATTATACAAATGGAAATAGCTGGCAATATCCTTGGGTAGAAAAGAAAATTTTGGAACTCTGGGGTTTCACCCATAATGGAGCAGAATTGACTTGCTCTACTTGAGGGCAGTGGTGTCTAAAAAAGTGCAGAACCCAGAGCCCAGGCTGCTCCGAAGCAGTGATTTACCCAAGTCTCCCAAATTGGATAAGACAAATGTCCTAGTCAGCACACTGTGCAGAGTGGGCTATGGTGGGCAGAGAGCCCTCCTCTTAGCCCTTATGATTAGATGTGAGGCTTAACAGTAGCAGAGCTCCTTGGTGAGTCACTCTGGCCTTGACAAACCTTGAGCAACCTGGTGCCTCACAAATACTATTTTCTGTTTGCAGTGTCTTGGAGAAAGGTTAGGATAAGCCACTCTTCCTTGGAGAGGAGTTGTTACAGTGGAGAGTATACACTTATAGAGACTGGGATGGGACTTTTCTCTCATTCGGGAATGGTAAGACAGAAAGTAATGCTTTTATCCTTTCTAGGAACAAGTAGACTCTGAGTGCTTAGCTGGGTTTTTCCTCACTTTATCTTCATTGCTTTATCAGTTTATCTTAGTCTCAGTGGTATTTTCTTTTTTTTATAGTTCACGTTATCTACTGTATAACGTTATGGCTAACAGTGGGATGAAGAAGATGAATGTTACATTATTATTACAGTATAGTTTCTGGATGGAATAATGAATCAATGTATTTCATTTAAAGAATTTAGGTAGATTTGAAGCATTTCATGTATACTGAGAAATGAACTGCATCCTAGTGTAAATAAATCTCTGCAAATTTCTGAAAATATTATGTTGGCTGTTGTGGGGAGGAGTCTGGTAATTGAATGTACTGAGAAACAATTTATATAAATAGGAAAGGGTAGAGCACAAAGAAGGGAACAGATAGAATTACCTTAAGGTGTTTCTCTATGACTCTTCAGGGTAGTTCAGAAATGTACTAGCATTAACAGAATTGTAGGTGTGATAGCTTTTTTATTTAATGAAAAAAGTTCTTTTGATAGCTGTTTCGTATACCCATAATTATGATTAAATAGGGTGGGTGGAAGCAAACTGTTGAGTCCTGACTTGAAGTAGGATACTCCAGTCATATGTTAACCCCAGCTTGCCAAGTTGTACTATTTTTTGTGCTTAGTGTGGGAAGGAGAATTAAATGAACTTGCTCTGTATAAAGTAGGACATACTTTACCAAAGTAATAAACTAGATCGTGGCACTTCTAAAGTTTAAGAATTAAAGGCATTTTGGCATGTGTGTTAAGAACTGTAGCTTTAAAGTCAGGTGTAACTGACTTCTGTCAATGCTTTTTAATAGCATTGTTGCTTCAGTTTCTTCTGTAAAATGTAGTGAATATTTTTGTTACTGGATTTTTGTAAGGATTAATTGAGATAATGTTTGTAAAGCTGAAGGCTGGTCCCTGAGACATAAGCAGCTCTTAAGTCATTTTTATTGCTCTTCACAATTACTAATAAGCAAAATTCAAACAATCCACTTTTCTGTGAACCACTCATTTCAACTCAAAGATAGTTTCAGATTAGTTTTGGCATGAGCAGAGCAGTATGTCTGATCTTACCTTTTAACTTAAAAAAATAAGTTGCTAAAAGGTTAAGAATGAATCTGAGAAGGACACTGACTCAACATGGCTGGCAGTTTCTCAGCTGGTGATGGTTTGGCTGCACAGTTTGGGAGCAAGAAATTGTTAATACCATCAATAGATGAATTACAGTATAGAACAGTGTTTATCAGTGCGCAGCCCCTTCATCAGAGTCATCCGGGGTATTTGTTAAACAAGATGTCTGAATACTTTTTGAGAACTATGGTATGGTCCTTGACGGTGGAGTTCAAGAATCTTCATTACTAACAAATATCTCAGATGATTTTATACATATTAGTTTTAGAACTGCTGGTAGAGACTGAATCAGTAATTTGGGGGTTCTGGTGTTCTCAGAGACTGTTTTTAAAGCTACAGTGTTCAGTAAACACATGTATAATGTAAACAGAGAGCTTACCATCTGAACCTTTCAGATGTTTAAAGAGGCTTAAGATAATTGCCAATGACTTGATCCAAACAAACTATAGAAACCTGATACAGGGTGATTATGTAAGTAGTAGGCAGGAGAAGTAGCCATGCAAAAAGCATCCATTAGGCTTCCTTGTTCAATAAAACTTCCCCATGCGTCTACAAAAGAAGATACTCTTTTGAGTAAAGGTATTTCTTCTTGGGATGCCTGGGTAGCTCTGTCAGTTAAGAGTCTGACTCTTGATTTCAGCTCAGGTCATGATCTCATGGTTCTTGAGTTCAAGTCCTGCACTGGGCTCTATGCTGATGGTGCAGAGCCTGCTTGGCATTCTGTCTCTCCTTCTCTCTGTCTCTCACCTGCTTGTGCGTTCTCTCTCCCTCCCTCCCTCCCTCCCTCTCAAATAAACTTAGAGATATTTCTTCTATAAAAATGCCTATGAAACAGTTAAATTAGATATTGTAATTTTCAGATAGTCTGATTGCTTTTCATTTAGCGAAAATAACTCAAAATAGAGAGATTGAAGTATGCCTACTTTAGAATTTGGTCATTTGGGTAGAAAGTAGGTTGGATGAAGACCATAATTTATAATCTGTCTCTTGTGGGGAAAGCCATTGCTTAGCTTAAGGGTGTTGACTTGGGAAAAATGTTGTGATAAAAGATTTAATTTTAAATCGTCAAGAAAAAAAAGTTGATGCTTGTTTTCTCTAACTTTTGTTTAAGGCAGTGGTTTGAGACAGCCTGGATTTTTTTCATTTAAACCTTCCTCAGTCCTGTGACCATATCTGATAATGGAAGAGCAGATCTTTAAGTTTGGGCTATTCCTGGAAAAACTTAACCTGTGTTTATATTAACCATATTTTTATTGTGTTAGTGCATTTTGTGGTAAAAAAAAAAAACAAACATGCCAGACCCATGATTCTTTCTAAATTTGAGTGGAAAGGATTAGTTGGCATTTGTTTGAGGAACATACTGTTTTTGTGTTTGATTGCACTGACTTTGTGGCCAGTGCTTTGGGGAGAAAAACAACAATAAACTCATTTCTTGTCCTATGAGCTGTGAAATAATATTGTCAGTATTTACATGTGAATACCCAGGATGGAAAATGTACATTATACTCCAGAATTTCATTGTTCTAAGTTAAAAGTTTTGGTAATTATAACTTGTTTAAACTTTTGTGTGATTTAATTTTCCTTTAAAGTGTTAGCTATTTAATTGGTTAGGCCTTAAAGTAAGACAAACTTAGATTTGAGTTTTCCAAATTCTTTTTTTTTTTTAAGCTTATTTATTTATTTTGAGAGAGGGCACAAGCAGGTGAGGGGCAGAGAAGGAGAGACAGAATGCCAGGCAGGTTCTGTGCCATCAGCACGGAGCTTGATGAGGGACTTGAACTCAAGAACTGTGAGATCGTGACCTGAACCGAGATCTAGAGTCCTATGCTTAGCTAACTGAGCCACCCAGGTGCCTCCCCTCTTTTTTTATTTTATTTTATTTTATTTTATTTTATTTTATTTTATTTTATTTTATTTTTTATTTTATTTTATTTTATTTTATTTATTTTGAGAGAGAGCTTGTGGTGAAGGGACAGAGAGGGAAAGAGAACCTCCGGTGTAGAGCTGACAAAGGGCTCGATTCCACAACCAACCCTGGGATCCAGGACCTGAGCTGAAATCAAGAAGAGTCAGATGCTTAACTCGAGGTTGTTATTGGCTAAGTGATCTTGGTCAAATTAACCTTGGATTAAGCCCTCATATTATCATATGTAAACTAGGTATTCATATGTAAAGTAGTAGTAATACCTAATTCATAGTTTTCTTGTGTGACTTAAAACTGGCACTTAGAAACAAGTAAATAGGATGGGTTCATAATACCTTGTTGATGACAGATAGGTTTCAGAATTTATATTTAATTTAGAATGGTAATGGACTCCATACACTATGTTAGGTAAAACCCCAGTGAAATATAGGGCAGTAGCCTCTACTTTCTTCAGCAGTGTTTAAGTATGGATAAAATAATGAATGACCACACATCCAGTTGGATTTGGCTATTAAATGAGTCCAAGTCAGTTTAGTTTTTGACACCAAATGAGTTATGAAGTAGCTTTATGATTTTATAGTTTTCTGGGTTTTAGATTTGTGGATAAAGGACTGTGTCCCTGTATTTCTACTGTATTTTAAACATGAGAAGACTTACATTATTCTAAGAGTAAAGTTTTAGCTGTTTAGTTGATTTTCTCATTTTGGAAAGTTTCTGTGTATTT
This sequence comes from Neofelis nebulosa, assembly GCF_028018385.1. Taxonomy (NCBI): domain Eukaryota; kingdom Metazoa; phylum Chordata; class Mammalia; order Carnivora; family Felidae; genus Neofelis; species Neofelis nebulosa. Next base: position 34,077,796 of record NC_080795.1, read on the forward strand.
TAGATTCTGATATTTTTCTCTAAGAGTGAGAATATCTGATGGAAGTTTATACTTAGCAGCCTGCTTTAAAATTCTTAGGAAGAGTAATAGTAAATTAACATTGTGTGTCAGTTACTTGAGTAGCTTTAAAAATCCTGAAATTGTGTATTTATAACAAAAATTTACCATTATTTCTCTTGAGTGGTTAGATGTAATTTTGATCTTTACTGCAGATTCAGGGGGTTTTGCTGTGTATCATTTTGTAGCATGGCCATGTGACTGAAATGCCTTTCTTATCCTCTTATCCTCTACTGTTGTGGAAGTATGGTAGAACAGTATTGGAGTTTCTCTGCCTCAGAATCTTGAGAATATGGCTAGAGTGGTGGTGGTGAAGGAATAGGGTTAGGAAATAAATACTCATTGCACATCCTCTGTATTCCAGATTCTACAAACAGTTCTAGTTTCCTAGAGTGGATGTTAATTAATACTTCCTTTTTGCTTCTCAAAACCATGTTAGTATCCTCATTTTACAGATGAGAAAACTGAGACTCAGAGGGGTTAATTATATACAAATAGAGTTGAAGTTTGACCTTAGGTGTGTCCTACTCTATAAGTAGTTCTTTATATTACATTACCTCAGTGTGCTCTTCTTACACTAGAAATTGGCACTTTGGAATTGAAGCATTAGCACATTTCCATGGCTACTTAAATGCTAGTAAATTAGAATCTTTAATGTATTAAGAAGAATCAGGAACCGTTTTGGTGTGAACTTAACTTTGGGTTATAATATCTTATCAGTGCAATGCAGAAGAGCACTAACCTCATCAGCAGGCCTGGGTTGGGACTGCCATTAAGAAGCTTTGTGTCCCTGAGTAAGTCTGTTAATCACCTCTCAGCTTTAGCTCTAAACTTTCATGAGATGTAGCACATACTGTATATTTGAAGAATATCAAACGTTAAAAAATTTTGCATTCAAAGGAAAAAAGTCTGGAAATCAAGTATTATACTATTAAAATACAGTGCTTTGAAACAACCAACCAATTATTTCTGGAAATCTTTTTGTCATTTTGAAATATGAGATTGTACATAATATAATTACATTAAGTTTGATCCTTGCAAAAGTAGGAATGTTATGTTGCCCTGGATGTTTTTCCCAGAATACATGGAAGTGATTTATTAACCGTGATTCCACAGTTTACCTCTTTCATTGTTAGCATGTTTACGCTTTACACATTATCTTTTTTAGATTACTTGTTCTTTTTCAGTTTTTAGGAAAAGCATTTTTTAATGACTAGCTTAAAAGCCCCAGAAACCACCCTACTTGAAGTTGCTTAATCTTTAAGTGATAAGAGAATAGTACTGTCAGGTTGATACAGCAAAATGCTCAGTTTAAGGCATGGGTTTAGCTCAGCATTTTTTTTTTTTTAAGGTTTTATTTTTGAGAGAGAGGGAGGGAGATGGTGGGGGCAGGGGGGAACAGAGAGAGAGGGAGACACAGAATCTGAAGCAGGCTCTATCCAGGCTCTGAGCTGTCAACACAGAGCCAGATGCAGGGCTCCATTTCACAAACTGTGAGATCATGACTTGAGCCAAAGTTGGATGCTTAACCAATTGAGCCACCTAGGCACCCCAACATTCTTTTTTTCTTTAGTTTATTTATTTTGAGAAAGATACAGGGATCAAGCTGGGGAGGAGCAGCGAGAGGAGACAGAATCCCAAGCAGGCCTCGCTGTCAGTGCAGATCGCTGTGAGATCATGACCTGTGCCGAAATCAAGAGTTGGATGCTTAGCCAGCTGAGCTACCCAGGTGCCCCGGCATTTTGTTTTTTATATTCTGTTTTTGTAGTGAAACGTAGTAAAAAGAACATTGACTTTGAGCCCAAGAGATCAGAGTTCAAAATCCTGACTTTCACTAGTCTTATGGCCCTGGGCAATAAATTCTTAAAGCCTAATTTTCTTCATTTGTCAGTAGGAATAATTAATGACTCTGAAGGATAATTGAAAACATTAGAGATAGTTTTTTGGTTTTTTTTGTTTGTTTGTTTCTTTTGTTATGTGACTGACAAATAATAGGAGTCCAATAAATGGTCACTGTTATTCTTACTGGTTTTGAAGTCAGAGACCTGATTCAGATCCCAGGTTTAAAACTGGCTTTGTTTCTGTGTCACTTAGACACTCCATGTAAGTGCACATGGTCCCAGGTAGTTACACTGTATCATCTTAGACTTCCACTTAGGAAGTATTTACTCAGCTCTTTTTATTCCTGTAAGCTGATGATGTAAGTTTGGAACTCAAGTTTTGAGATGCTCTTTGTTACTTAAATTTTATTTTCTTAATTAATGTAATCCAGCACACGAGTGGGAAATTTGTTTTCTACTGATGTTCAGTAAGATGGGGAAAAAATTATCAAATACAAAAATTTTTTGCTTGAAAAGTTTTGGTGTTTTGCCATTGTAAATAATACTGTATATTATGAGAAATTGAGAAATTATAATTAGAAAAGAAGCTATCTCATTCTCATTATTGATATCATTTTGGTGTAGTTTTCCTTTGTTGATGTAAATAAATACTAATGTCAGTTCTTTTAAAACAAAAATAGGAATCATCTCTCTAAATTAAGAATAACTGTGAAAAATAAAGTAAAAATGTGTTTCACTTTATGATGACCTGAGGAGGAGGAAGGCAATGGAGCAAGGAGAGAAGGAAAGTTAGTGTGATAAAAGATAGAATAACAGTGCCAAAATCCTGTGTTTTTGTTTTGTTTTTAAGGGCCATCATTGCTTAGCTTAATTAGAATAATTTCTGCTAAATTTCATATGTTTTTGTCCTCACTAATGTTTTCTAGTAAATGAAGTACAAGCATTTTTGATATCCCTTGCTTCCAGCAGAATAAACTGTTAATTTCATTTTTGGGGACGTTTGTATAATGTATTCAATTATATATATTTTTAAAGATGCATTTTTGTGGAGCAATATCACCATCTTGTGGCCTTCAAGAAAATTGTTGCCAAAGTTATGTTTTTACAACTGTAAGCATAAGTTAGCTTTCTCTGCTGTTTGTCACAGCTCAGTCAAGTTTGTAATAGGCAGTTCTTACTGTAAATGGGGGTGGGGAGTAGAAAACAAAATGACTTGTACACTAGGATTGCAACTTCGTAAAAAAAAAAAAAAGTGTATTGGAGGAAAATAATACTTTGAAAACAGTTGTGGGTTGGGTTGGTGAGAAGATTATGGATGATTGCTACTCTTATGTTCTCATGAAATATGCAGTGTTTTACAAGCAATTGTGAGCTAGAAAATCTCAGAATGTCCTGTGCTCTTTTAATAGGATTTCCAGGGCCCAGAGAAATTTAGATGTCCTGTCCCACTGTACCATTTAGTGAGACTGTTGCCTAGAGCAGTGTTTTCTGAGCTAGTGACTCTTGAAGGAATATTTTCTATGGGAACTTTTACACTCTTTCTTTCATTTTGATGATAATTTTAAAAGGGAAAAAGTCAATTCGAGAAGTATGGTGTTTCATTTAAAAGAGCACCTAAAAACTAAATGAGACCATTTGGTTTTAAGTCTGGGTTTATTTAATTGTTTTTGAGATTCGGTTGATACTAATTATCTTTCATTGGTAAATAAGTATTAAGCACTCTGTGTGCCAGGCTTTGTGGTAGGCAGAGTAGGTAAGATGGTGAGAATTTGTCCTGTACTCTTGGAATTTACAGTCGCAGATGCAGTGAGAAAAATAAAGCTATTTCGAGAAACACACAAGGTAGAAATCAAGAATTCTGGATAAAAATAGCTATAACTTTTTGAGCATTTACTGTGTGTCAGGCACCATGCAAAATGCTCTCAGTACTTTTTCTCTATGTCAGAAATTTATTTTGGAATTTTGCTTTGATTTTTGCAGGAACAAAGAGTATACACACAAATAAGTATTTGTGGAAGCTCAGAAACATCTGTGTGGAACAATAGGTTTCCTTATACAGTGCAAGTGGTTCAGCTGTTATGGGTCCAGTAGGCTTTTGTGGCTTGGTTTTGGTATCTTACCACCATTTATAACATTTCTGTGGGAAAATTTGTGCTGTGTTCTAAGCAGCTATCTTTCTCCCAGACTTTTAGAGTCCAATCGATGTGTAATTTGGTGATTAGCATATAACTTCTGAATTATTTTGAATAGTTAGGGCTTGAAGTTTTCAAGTTTAATGAACTTCCATTAAAATTTATATACTTTTGGATGTTGGAGTATTTAATAAATCAAATGAGCATTTTAGTTAACATTATGTTTTACTTTTGTATTGGGTATTTTTGTATTGAGCTGTTATTGTGGACTGTGGCAGTGAAATCACATTGGTAAGGCAGACATGGATTACCAGGGCAAAGATGGGAGAGGATATAGAGGTTTATAGGATCTTATAGGATTTTCTTTATAATATTTTAAAGTTTTAGTTCTGTGCTATATGAGTACTTTTTTTTTAACCTACCCACACTAGCCAATTCTACAGGGCTAATGTTTTATTAATTGTGAATTTTTATTTAACATGAATTTATTGAGTGTTCAGTAAGGGCTGAGCACTAGGCCACAGGCTGGAATTATAAAGATAAGTTTTAACAAAAAAATTTACTGTGTAATAGGGGAGATAAAGAAATAAACATGATTCCAGTGCTATGAAACACAAAGCAGCTAACTAGTCCAAAATTGGAGGTGTGACACTTGAACTAAATCATGAAGAATGGTTAGAAATTAAGTAGATGAGGGTTTGAGAGTACCCAAATGTTTCTGTGAGAATTACCTTGAGCCCCCAGTGTGCATAGTCAGTCCCCCAGATGATTCTGACATGCAGCCAGGGTACGAGAGACTAGTAGTGAATTAGAAATATTTGTCATTAGGGGTACCTGGGTGGCTCAGGCGATTGAGCATCTGATTTCAGCTAAGGTCATGATCTCACCGTTCGTGAGTTCGAGCCCCAAGCCAGGCTCAGAGCCTGGAGCCTGCTTCTGATTCTGTGCCTCCCTCTCTCTGCCCCTCCCCTACTTGTGTTCTCTTTCTCTCTCTCTCTCTCTCTTTCTCTCTCTCTCTCTCAAAAATAAATTAGCATTAAAAATTTTTTAAAAAGAAAAATATTTGTCATTAGTGAGGTTTGGGTAAAGAGCTTTTCTTGAGACTACCAATTATCTTGTTTTCTCTAGCTGAATTTTAATAAATAAAGGTGGCAAGAGTATGTATATACATGATACATTTGAATAACCAGAAGTAGTTTGATAGTAGCTAGAGTATATGCCCTTTTCTCTTTTGGAACCTAAACTCTATAAACGACTCTAACAATCAGTGTCATCGCTTCTAAGCATGAACTGTTAAAAACGAGTTGGAAAAAAATTCACATGTCTGTGGGGATTGGTGCTACTGCTCCCCTGGGCCCAAGTCTCTGCTCTGTTTGTCTTAAATTCCTTACCTAGCTGCATCCCTTTTCAAACAGAATGCCTTGTATTCCCAGTGTCTCAAGAAGTGCCTACTTCATTGGGGAAATGGGTTGGCCTTCTCACCTGTTCTTTTCTCTGTCTATCCTCAGTGTGAGCTACGTCTATACCTCTGTGTTAAATCTCAACTAGCCCTGCCTTCTCAGAGATCTTGTCTAGTCCTCATCATTTCTTCTATGACTTCAGCTTCTTCCTGTCTGAAAATATATTCAAGTCTCTTCCATCTTCAAAAACAAACCTATGAATACACCGCTTTAAGCCTGTGTATGTCTTTTCCTTCACAAACATCTAAACAATGGTTTCTTAAGCCATTAGCTTCTGGTCCTACCACTCTGTTAAAATTATTCTTGCTAAGTGCCTGCTGACATTCATATTGTGCAGTATACAGTTTTCTCTTTTTACCTATCTTACTGTTAACCATCTCTTAGAAGCTTTTCCTGACACCTCTTCTCACCAAATCTAATTTAGGTGCTCCTCTTTTGTACTTCTGTAATACTCTGCAAAGAGCTTAAAGCTGCTGATTTCTGTGTCTGTTTCCACTGCTAAATTATAAACTCATTGAGGGCAAAGAGCTTATCTTAGATGATTTAACACACTACTGTTTAACACATTACCTGAAGACACATCTGGTATATATATATATATATATATACACACGTATATGTATATATGTATATATATATATATACACACACATGTGTGTATATATATATATACATATGTGTATATATATATACACACGTGTATATATACACACACATGTGTATATATATATACACGTGTGTATATATATATACACATGTGTGTGTGTATATATATATATATGCTGAATGACTTAATTCACAAAAATTGTTAAAAGAAATGCCTAACATTTATTGATAGATAGCTCCTTTTTGCCTCATGGTATGTTGCTTTTCTTATGCTGGAAATATTAAATGAGAGGCTTAGGTCAGGATTTTGTGGGGAGAACATGGAGGGAGACCCAGTCAGTGTTTATTGAATGAACCATTATCTGATGATACAGAGAGGTCCTGGAAGGAATAGGTAGGAGGTAGCCACAGTTTGGACATGGAAGATGAGGGGAGATACTTCAGTAGATTGCTGAGGCAGCAACCAAATTGCCTGGGTAGAGAAGTGAGTAGGAGGTGAGAAGGAAGGGTGGCTATTCTTTTGAGAAGACAGGGGTTTTTTTCCCCCCCTTTTTTTATTGCCATTCTTTTTTTTTTTTCTTATTGCACTTGTTTCATCTGGTTTGCTTTTTGTTTGTTTTAATAAAACATGAGCCCCATGCTCATGCTAAAGGAGAGTTGGTTATGAATGCGAAGTGGGGGGAAGCACTATCCTAGGAAGTGAAAGTGGTGTTAAGCACTTAATCACTTTGGAAAGTAGGAGGGTATATTTCATTTTTAAAAACAGAACTTGGACAGGATTGCATGTAGTATAATTTTATAAGAATCTCTGTCAGAAGTTATTTAAAGTAGGTGGGGTAAGGGTCTCAAAAGGCTATAGTATTAAGTTTGAAAAGGGTAATCTCAGTGTTCAGAAAAATTAACTGATAAATTGCAGTAAATATAGTAGGACTATATATATTTTTCTGTAAATGTCTTTTTTTTTTTACTGTTTCTCATATTTAATATTGCTTTTTTAAAGTTTATTTTTGAGACACACAGAGAGAGAGCGAGTGGGAGAGGGGCAGAGAGAGATGAGGAGGGAGAGAATCCCAAGCAGGCTCTGTACTGTCAGCACAGAGTCTGATGTGGGGCTGCTCCAGCTCATGAACTGTTGAGATCATGACCTGAGCCAAAACCAAGAGTTGGACGCTTAACTGACTGAGCCACCCAGTCCTCCCTCTCATATGTTATATTTTTAATAATTTGGCATTTATATAGCACTTTGTAATTCACAAAATACTTACATGGATCTCACCTAGGCCATTTGCTACTTAGGTTAAATTACTTGTCCAAGGTCTTGTCAGTTTATTTATTAAGCATTAATTGTGTGCTGGGTATTTTTCTTAGTGCTTTGTCAATGTTAACTCGTTAACTCAAGGTAGGTATTGTTACCTTCTTCATTTTATAGACATAAAAACTGAGGCATTATGAGGTAAAGGAGCTTGCCAAAAGTTGAACATAGTAGTCACGTGGAGCTAAGATTTGAATCTAGGCAGTCTGGTTGCAGAATTTACACTCTTAACCACTGTTTCACTGCCTCTTAGTAAATGTGGGAGTAGAAATTCAAATCCAAATTCAAACTAGACTTTGGTAAATGATAGTTTCTTATTTTCAGTCTCCCCCTATGTACCCCTTCTTCACCTTATTAGAAATAATTGGACCACCAGGCACACTGAAAGCCTTCTATAAGTGACAGTTTAGTTGTTGACAGGACTGGATTTGTGTTTCTTGTAACTTCAAACATTACTAGGTATTTAGAGTTTTATATTAAGTTTGTAGTAAAGGTACTTTTTAAAAAATTTGTTAACCTGTGACTTTGAAAAGAGCAAAATGGTACTTTTATCAGCTCAAGATAGAAATATCTTTGATATTTGATCCTCTGGACTGGGCTTTGCTGTGGTGTGTCATAGCTACTGCTAATTTAACCTCTAGTTTACTGTTTAAATTCTCTTTTTAATTATTTATTACCTTTTTTGGAAGGAATTTGCATTCCATATAGACAAGAAGACCCTGTACATTTTGCTGGCTGGAACTTTATATGAAACACATTTTGTTTGAAAGGATGGGTGGTTAGTTTTGCCTTGGATAGGTAACTATCTTGTAATTATTTCTCAGATTAAGTTACTGTGATCATGGTTGTGCTTTGACTGGAGGCTTGCTACCTGTGATATACAAGGCTGATTTGAAGGCAAGGATGGAATTTGAATTAACCAGAATCCAGAAGGAACTTAATCAGAATGAGAAAGACAATTGAGTCAAATAGTTTAACTAGCTATTGGACCTGAATTTCTGTAAATAGAGTGAATTTTATGTGAAGAGCAATGAGGAAGTAAATTGCAGGAAATTAATGGGCAGCTGTTAGTAAGGGTGTGTGCCATGATAATATGAGGAGACATAGGTTAAATTCAGCAAGGCTGCTGACTACCTCATAACATTCACATTGTTAACTATGAATGTTTGTTGATCTGAAGAAGGGAAAGAAGTTTGTATTAACCATATAACCATGACTTTAGATTGGTCACAGAGTAATTTTGAGAGCAAGGAATTCACATAGTTTGGACACTTCCACCAATTTGGTGATAAGAGAATCTACAGATAGATCAAGGTTTAGTGCTTAGAAAATTAAAATTATGTGTATAGTACATTTCAATGTAAGATTTTTATTTTGTTTTTGTTTATTAGCTTGAAGTGGCAGCAGAAAACATTAATGAGAGCATTTTGAGAAGTTTATTGTAAAGCAGATTTTCTGTGTAATTGAGAGAAATAACACTTAAAAGGTACAGTTGAATATAAACTCACTGTACACAAGAAAATGAGATAATAAAATAGGGAGAATGAATTTATGAAAGGGGAGATGTGAGATATATATAGGGGGAATAAAGCCAAGAAAAGAGGACTAGATTTGTGTTGGTGGAAAAGTAGAGGTACAAATGGGAGGATAAATGAAAACAGAACCAAAAAGTTTGGGGAAAATTAATGTATTTGCCTCCTCTGGTGGAAAATCTGAAATTGAGTGGAGATATCAAATAATGAGCTGGACATACTCATTGAGGAAATTTGACACTTTGAACATAAATACATTTTTCTCATTAAAAAAAACAACAAAAAACTTCTTGTGCTCCTGTAAAGTTCCATAATACAGTGCACTAAAAGGAACTTTGAAATTGAAAGTACAGAAGGATGGAGGAAAGATGAGTTTATTAGAGCCTGTGATTAGATAGTCATTTTTAGATTAAAATAAACCCCAAACTATAGTCAGAAATTAAAAAGTACATGTAGATGCCCATCTTTATTTGTCCTTTGGCAGATACTGCCAAGTGTTTTTAAAGTCACTGGAATGACACAGTTTAAAATTGTTAATTCTTTATTACTCAGTGGCACTTGTAAATTATCAGGAGTGTGTTGTTTTGCATTAAAGAGGATTAGTGAGTGATACTTACATAGGTCTGTGTGGACAAGTAATCAGCTAGCTTTCATGGGGCAACTGGGTGGCTCAATTAGTTAAGTGATTCTTTGTCTCTTTGTGTGGACTTCTGGTTTTGGCTCAGGTCATGATCTCATAGTTCATAAGTTTGAGCCCATGTTGGGCTCTGTGCTGACAGCATGGAGCCTGCTTTGGATTCTCTCCGCACCCCACCCCCCTCCGCCCCTCTGTGGTGCGCGCACTCTCTCTCTCTCAAAATAAATAAATAAGCTTAAAAAAAAAAAAATCAGTCAGCTTCCATCCCAAATAGAAATGTATGTGAAAGTTTGAAACTGTGAAGTGCTATGAAAACATAAAATAGTGATGATACTATTGCAGGATTTTTTTCTTTTTTTTTTTTTTTACCTCAATAGCCGAGTTCATTGTCTCACTGCTTTGATGAATGAAGAGGTGGACACAAAATGAGCAGCAGGCAAAATTTTATTAGAGTATAAGATCAGAAGGAAAGCTCTCTAAGGTTCTAGTTGCCTCCCCATGTCCCCCCCCCCCCCCTTCCTTCCCCTTTGTTCCTTCTCAGGTTTTACCTTTATTGGCTGGATAACTCTAGGTGCTAGGTTGTCCATTCCTGATTGGCTCGATTGCATTGTATGAGGGGTGGTCTATGGCCATACCGTTCCTTGTTGGTCATAGGTTTTATGGTCCACTTATTTTTAGTCAGGTCTTTTGTCAAATTTCTGAGGAAAACCTGAGGGGGAGTAGGTGGTGTCTGTTATATTCTTAAGAAGGACCTTACGCCTCAGGGGGTTTGCTGTAGTCCGACATTCCCGGCATTGTTCCAAAAAATGTGTTTTTCCCCACCCAGGGATGTCAGGTCCTCATCTTTCCCTCTCTGCCTATTTTATCCTGTCTTTTCCCTATCATAATATTGCCACTAGGCACTGGTGGGGAAAAGGGGAGCTGGAGGGACTGGAGGCAGATTGTTAAGTGGACAGATTGTAGAGGGAGCATGCAGTGGTACAGCTATGGGGTCAGCCCTGCTGGTCAGTGGAATGAGATCGACTTGTGGGATACAAGGCCGAGGTGTTGTTGGCATAGATGTTGAGACAGGAGTGGGGATGATGGTGTAGTATGGGGAAGAACTGTGGGCCTGAATAGGAACTTGGAAATGCCTTTAAATGCCTTTGAATCCTTACGAGACCACAGGGGCAGTTATTTGGAGTTTAGTGAAACTAAACAATTCTGAGGGCTAAAAGGCACTGGGTATCAAGAAAGCTTCTTGCTCCTTCCTCTACCCTTTGCCCAACATGTAGTCCCAGTGGCATTGAAGCCCACTGATGAGTTGTCCCTGTAAAGTTGATTTTTCCTTTCTAATTATTTAGGTCATACAGAAATATAAAATTTAATGGGATTGTGCTTTATTGTAACAGGATTCTTTAAGAACAATCTCTTTGAGGTACATGAAAAAAGCTGCCTACACAGAACCATTATACTGTTTACTAAGGTTACCAAATACCCACCCCAGTGTGTCCTGAAGCAAGAGGTTTCCCAGGGAGCAGAACTAAACACTGGATGGTCCTGGAAAGTCAGTATGAGTCACCTTCTTATTTACTCTCTCCCATTTTATAAATTCATTGAAATGACCAATAATATCTTTTTATGAATGATCCTTATGTAGAAGTAACATTCTTGTATTATTTAAAATTAAATCTTCTATTTTGTAGCTTACGCTTTTATGAAATACTTATTTCTGCTTTAGAATTGCTAAATCTTGGATATTTTAGGGGCAGGGAAGCTGTTTTTTTCATCTATATCTTTGCCACTTCCAGTGAGTTTTAGATTTTGTGCAGTTGATATAATAGCTTTGCCTGAATACAGGCTTTCGAACCTTCCAAGTTCCACATTCATTAGATGAAACATCTCTGGCATCTGATTATGTACCATCCTATCTTGTTACTGAAGTGTTTACTATGTGTTAATATTGTCTTCAAAACTAGGCTAAGTATTCACTGGAACTTTGTCTTCTACAGTTTTTGTGTTCTTGCCATGCCCACTTTGCAGACTAGGTAGTATGTAAGCGCGTTTATTAATTGATTCAGGTAGATAGATATGTGACAGTTTTCTGGCTTTTCCAAGCCTTGATGCTGTGTGTAGCATGCAAAATGGATCAGATTTGTTGTTCTTTTTTCTTAAAAGTTGCTTTCTAAGTCAGTTGCTTCTGACTTAAGGATGACATCTTGAAGTAAGTAGGCAATTGAGATATATCTTCTAAGTGAGGATTTGATAGGCCTATAACCTTGGAGGACTGGAAGCATAGTTTGTTATCTACATTCTGGACTCTTCTTTTCTTTGCAGTCGAATAATAATGAACTCTTCTACAATTCTGTGGCATTTTTAAAGGATTGAGCTGGACATAATCAGCTTCCATATAATTGGCCATATCCTCTGGGTATAACTTGTAACCTAAATTCATTTGGATGAATAACCAGTTTGCTCAAAAATTTGTTAACAAACTCAAAGTTTTGTTTTTGCCTTTTGCCACAACTGGCCACACAGATGTTAAGTGGTAGAATTGGAAATGAAATCAAAATAGTATGACTGTGGAATTGGCTCTTAAGCTTTGTACTGTATTGTCTCCCACAATTTGTTCTTCTTATCCTTATCCTGGTTATGGCACCCTCATCCACCCAGATAGTGAAATGGGAAGTTTTGGTAGTTCAGAATCCTTTGTAACCCTCAGCTATCCCATAACCATCTGGTTAAAGATCTTATATATAGCCTGAGTCCCCCCCCCCCCCCCCCCCCCCCCCGCCACCTCCTCCCGCCCCGCCCACCACCACTCCCAGTGCTCTGATTCAGATAAACTCAATATTTTAGATCTAACCCTGCTGCTGCCAGAGTTATTCCCCTCAAATGTGATTCTTGTTATTGAAACCCTTTGGTGTCTTATCAGTTACCTTTATGATAAACTTTAAACTACTACGCTTGGTATATTTTGAATACCATGTAAACTATTCCATAGGATCCTGTGCAGTTTAGATTACTCAGTTTGCCTGTTAACCTTATCACTTGACACTATCCCTACCTTCCATTCTCCAGCCATTCTAATAGTTCTCCGAATGCACCATCATTTCTGTAATTTTCTCTTGGAGAATTATACTTCAAGAAACAGTTCATTCAAAGGAAGACACAGTTCATTCAAAGATACCTTCTCTGTGAACTGTCTCCTGATTCTGATAGTTTGGATTATCCACTTTTTCTTGTGTGCCCCAGATGTTCTACTTTACATTTTGCATCTATTTTAGTAACTGTAACACTGAAAGGTATTTATTTGTTTACAGGTTTGTCTCCTCACTAGACTATGAGCTCCTTGAAAGAAGGAATCCTGTCTTACTCATCTTTATATCCCCAGTGTCTAGCACAGCTCCTGGTACATAGTAAGTGATTAGCAACTTCTTTTTTGAGTAAGACTCTATTTTAACACTCTTAACTCCACATATTGACAGTTACTTATACTGATCTAGACCTATATTGTCATAACAAAATATGATTGTAGACTTTTAACACTTTTGAGGCACAATTTTCTCATCCATAAGATGAGACTAGTACCCCCCCACTCATACAACATTATTGTAATACCAGATTAAAGAATATATATAGCAGTGCATTATATTTTAAGTGTCATACAACTTTATGTTGTTAAGTGTGGGAACTAATCGTATGTTGAAATTGATCATTTTATTTGCTGTGTTCCTTTTAAGGCAAAATGGTACCATTTTTGAACCATTTCTGTCATGTTTTGCAGTTACTGATTACCAGAAGCATGTACTCAAAATAACGAATCCTATGCCTGTTTATCTTTTTTGCTCTGCAGTTACCTTTCTATCTAATTGACTAATAAAGTGTCTCAATTTTCTTTTAATCTGCTTCCAAATGAATTAACATCTTCACCTTTCCTTAGATCCCTCATCCATTGTTCAGAGGAAGAAGTGTCTTTTTCTTGGAAGACTAATCACATCATCTGTGACAGCTATGCCTTTCCCTTTTTTTTCCCTCACAGGCTATAGACATCATACTTGATGGATTAGTGATCTACACTTTACCTACTTTCTTGCCTTCCATGCATTCTTTAAATTTTTAGAAGTTCTGTAATTTTAACATGCCAGATTATATGTAACATATGGAAGTTAATAATAAAAACAAACATTTGGGAACCAACCACTTAAGAAGTAGGTCAGTACCTACACAGTTAAAGAGCTACCTGTGAGCACGTCTGTAACTGCATGGTCCTGTCTTTCTCCCATCCCTGAAGTAACTGCTGTTCTGAATTTTTTTTTATTCCGATTTTTTTATCTCTTCTTTTCCTTAGTTGCATTACCACAAATGTATTTTTTTTTGTTTTGAGTATAATAAATGTTCTTTTTATAGCCTTTGTAAACCTTGCACAAAAGGCATTTTAGTATAGAGGAAAACCTAATTTACAAATCTTTATACGTTCCAGAGAAAATATTCAAGTATCATAAAAGAATACATAGAAAAATTTCAGTGTGCACATTCATATTTATAATTAAATAATCATGGAGACTTACTTTTGGGCTGTGCTTATTGCCTCACCATATACAAAATGAAGTGCCTTATCCAGAGGACAGAAATATAGCAGAAGTATTCTCACATATTAGTTTCTTTAGTTTGTGCAGAAATGTTTCCATTAGATTCATAGTGTACTCCTTGGAAGAGTGACAGTTTGTCATTTGATTGCCTTTGGACCTTAGCAGTTCTTTAATGGGCTTCATTCAGTTTGTTGATTGTATAAGCATTTGAGACTCAGAATCCACAATGCCACCATGTTTTTGGATTTCTTTTTCAATCATGGAAGTGTGGCATTTTCAAAGGAATTGCATAGCAAAAGATGAAGTCATGATAGCTGCCAAAAGAATTCATTTCTTTCTTCTTTGTGTCTAAGAGTTGGAAGTATTTCTTGATGACCTTAGTTTAGAATGTTAAATCTTAGACGTGGGACTGAGTAAGAGGAAGATGACCTCAGTGGAGAGTGTTAAATCTTAAAGGTGGGACTGAGTGAGGCTCAGAACTCCATTTGTATTTTTTTTTCATTCACTATTACATTTCTAAGACCCATTCAGTGTTGTTGCTTGCAACTGTAGTTCATTCATTCTCATTGCTGTATAATGTTCCATTATTTGAGTTAGCCTAATTAACTTAACCATTTTTCTACCAGTGGACATTTGAGTATCAGGTTTTTTTGTTGTTATTTTGAAGTATGTTTACACTTGGCACACAGGTAAAAAATTTTCGTATTATATATCTAGAATTGTTCATTGAAGGATATGCAAATGTTCAACTTTATATGATAATGCCAAATTGTTTTCCAGTGATTGTACCAATTTTAACACCTACCAGCAGGATTTTACCAATTTAAACACCTAGTCACAGTGGGGCACCTGAGTGGCTCAGTTGGTTAAGCCTTTACTTCTGCTCAGGTCATGATCGCATGGCTCATAAGTTCGAGCCCCACATCCGGCTCTGTGCTGACAGCTCAGAGCCTGGAGCCTGCTTTGGATTCTGTGTCTCCTTTTCTCTCTACCCCTGTCATGCTCATGCTCTTTCTCTCTCTCAGAAATAAACAAACATTTGAAAAAAAAAAATGAAACACCTAGCAGCAGTGTATAAGAGCCACCATTGCTTTACTTTTTTTTTTTTTTTTTGCCATTATTTGGTACTGTCAACATTTCTAGTTTTTATCATTCTAGTGAGTTTAAAAATAACATTTCGTGTGGTCTTGAGTTTCTCTGATGAATAATAAGATTCTGCATCTTTTCATGTACAAATTGACCTTACAAGTTTCCTTATTCTATAAAATTCCTGTTCAGGCTTTTTGCCCATTTGACTACTTGTGTTGTTTTATCTTATTTTTTATAGAAGTTCTCATATAGTTTAAATACTAATCTTTAATCAGCTTTATGTTTTATAAATATCTTATAATTTATAGATTGTCTTTTAGTTTGGTTTATAATATTTTATGATAAACAGGAGTTCTTGGTTTCTACATAGTAAAAATATTTACACTTTGCTTTTTTGGTTAGTAAGTTTAAGAAATCCTTCTGTTCTGGGAGGGCACAAAACAGTTTTCTGCTCTAATTTCTTCTAAAAATTTTAAAGTTTTCCTTTCGTATGTACATCACTAGTCCATCTTGAATTGATTTTGTATATGATGTAAAGTGAGGATCCAATTTAATTTTTCCATATAGGTAATTTCAGTCTTATTTAGTAGTCCCTCTTTTCCACAGATCTGCATTGTTATGTCTGTTACATGAAGATGTCCTTACATACCTTGGTCTATTTTGGGGCTCCCATTTCATTTCATTTATTTCATCTTGTTTATCTTGTTTTATTTACCTTCTATCAGTCTTGGCAGGCATTTGTTTGTTTTAGTGTTCTTTTATTAAAATAATTTTTTTAATGTTTATTTATTTTTGAGAGAGACAAAGAGAGACAGAGCACAAACAGGGGAGGGGTAGAGAGAGAGGGAGACACAGAATCTGAGGCAGGCTCCAGGCTCTGAGCTGTCAGCACAGAGCCAGACACAGGGCTGAAAGTCACGAACTGCAAGATTATGACCTCAGGTGGGGTCAGACACTCAACTGACTGAGCCACCCAGGTGCCCCTGTTTTAGTGTTTTCTAAGAACTCTGACTCTGTTGATTCTTTCTGTCACCTTTTTTCTATTTCATCAGTTTCTGTTCTTTATTATTCCATACTTTTTTGGGGTTTTTTGCTGTTAATTTCTTTCTAACTTAACAGATTAACCTATTAACTTACTAATTTTCAACCATTTTTCTTTCCCTAGTATAAGTTTTTAAGGCTATAGATTTGCCTCTAAGTTGACTTTTCTTGTATCCCACAAATTTTTATATGGTATGTTTGTTATCTTCCAATTCTTGCTTGTTTTTGTTTTTGTTTTTTTTTTTAATTTTTCAGCATGACTTCTTCTAACCTATGGAATATTTAGAAGTTTTTTTTTCTCTATTTGTGTTTTTTAAAATTTTTCTTCCATTATTGATTTTTGAACTTAATTGTATATGATCAAAGCCTGGGAACAATATGATTGGTATATATTCTTTGAATTTCAGTGAGATTTTCATTATCTTCCAGTATATGTATTAGTTTTCTGTATGCCTCATATATGCTTGAGAAATGTTTCTTTTCTTTCTTTCTTTCTTTCTTTCTTTCTTTCTTTCTTTCTTTCTTTTCTTTCTTTCTTTCTTTCTCAAGAGTGAGCACGGAGGGGGAGAGAGAGGGAGAGAGAACCTTAAGCAGGCTCTGCGCCCAATATGAAACCTGGGCGGGGCTTGATCTTGCCACCTTGAGATCACGACCTGAGCCAAAATCGAGTTGGACGCCTAACTGAGCCACCCAGGTGCCCCAAGAATGTTTATTTTCTAATTGTTTGGTATATGATTCTGTTTAAGTTCTGCTTATTCATTTTGTTTTTATTTTTATTTTTGACCTATGAATAATTGGAGTGTGTTGAAATCACCCATGACAATGCCAATATGTCAGTTTCATCCTGTAGTTCTAAAAATCCTTTGAGGCTTTTTTTTCCCTTGCCAAGAGATGGTGAATTTTATTTTGTCTTGTCTGGATAAATATTTGATTTGCTCAGGAATGTTTCAGGGCAGTAAGAGTAGGAAAAAGCACAGGATGTAGAGGTCTATTCTGAATAATCCTTTCCCCTCATTTTAATCTTATTCATCAGAGAGAGCGGCATATTTTCAGTACTGCACTTATAGGCTGGATTCTTCAGGTTTCTTTGGCTCAGGTGCAGAGTTGGAATTTTGATCCTTTTAGCATGTTTCCTTTCAGACTCCTTCCATTTGTCTTTGTTCCCTTCCTATGTTAGGCCATGATGGAGTTCCCACTTCTACCTTTTTGGACACTCACCCCATCTAGTTTATTTTCATCTTCCCAGGTTCATCCTTCCTGAGATGATAGAGCTGGAGCTACTTTCCCCCCATGCCTTGTAGGAGATTGCTGCTCTGTTTGAGCTCTGAAATCAGCACAAGGATTAGCACTTCACCAAGCTTCCTCTTTTAATGGAGGGGACAGCATTACCTTCAGCAGCTAATCAGGTTTGGGTGGATTAGAAGTTGGAGAGTGGCAGTCTTCTGCCTTACTATTTTATTTTCCAGACATCTCACTTTCTCTCCTTCATGCATCCTGGTCTGACTTCTGACAGATGCAGCTGAAGTCCCAGTTTGAGATGACTCACTTCCTGTCCTTGACCATTCTTGTTCTGGAGTTTCTTTGCCTTGCCAGTTTGAGTGTCTCTCCTAGGGCTGTCATTCTAGTTTGGGTTCATCTAACTGATGCTGCATTGTCTCCTGTTACTTGTGTAGCTGCTTTTTTACTTCTTATTATTCTGTTATAGCTGGGTCAGTAGGCTTTGCTGCTCCAAACAGAATCTGCTCCACTAAACTGGGAGGTGCCAGCCAAGGAGTCCTCTTCCTTAGGAATACTCTGCAGCTTTAGATTCAGTTTGGTTCTTTGGGAGAGACCTCTGTCATCATGTCTCTAACCATCCCCAGAATAATTGTCTTTGGAGCTCCTCACTGACCATCATGTCTATCATATTGGTCTTCATGGTGGTCCCACTCCCTCTGTAGTCATCATCCCTTAGTAGCCACTACCACATTCACTTCTGCGGTTTATCCTGGAGCCATAGCTTCAATCATAGTCTCTGCTGTGTTGGTCATTTTAGCAATCCTGGCCTCCATAATGATCATGATATTTGTCTCCACAGCTGTCATCACCTCTTCTAGGTAGTCATCCAAGCTGTGTGTTTGGATGTTTTCTGAGAATCCTGATTTCTTCCTCAGCCAGAAGAAAAACCATCCTTGTCTTTAACTTGAGCTTGATCAGGAGTATCCATTGGAATTTTAACCAGAAACTCTTCATTGAGGGCATTGAGCAAAGAAGGCAAGTTCTCAAACTCCACATAGTCAAAACCTTTCAATCTCTTTGAGTTGCTGGGTTCACATGGTAAATGCACTGCACTGATAGTTAATCCTCTAAAGAATTCCTTAATGGAGACTTCTGTCACATCACCAGTTGTGTTTCCTAGAAAAGTGGTATAGAGTAGCAATTTGGGAAGATGGCTCTGGTCAATAATGGGTTGCCAGGCAGCCTGTAGAGCAGTGGTCAGGATGCAGTGATTAGTTGGAGGTGCCTTATACATGCTGTTATCATTACTGTATCAAGTGGTTGATAAATCTTCCAGATCAGTCCCACTTAGTGGTTTGGAGACAGGGATGCTTCCGCCACCAGTGCTATCATCCTCAGCCAGAAAGTCTGTTGGGGAAATGGTTTTCCCCTTCTTTTTTGCTGAGGCTGCTATGTTGGGGAGCATTTTCTTTTAAACATGCAAATTAAAAATTTTATGTCTATTTACTGAATTGAACGTCTTGTCATTTTCTTTGTTCTCCTTAATGCTGTTTGTCTGCTTTCATAACTAATCCCACCTGTCTTTTTGTTTATATTTGTCTCATATGCTATTTTCCATATTTTTAAAAATTCTGTTAGTATCTTTACTTGGTAAGTGTCTTTTTTGAAATTATCCATATATATTTGTTGTGATTATTTCTGTATTTGGATTCTCTTTGTGCTTTCTTATAGTTCTGGTTATTTATGCTTTTAAAAATCTGTCTAGACTTTTATGGATTAGTTGAATTCTTGGGTTTTTTAAATTCTTTTCTCCTCTACTAGCTTGGAAATTATACTGTCATTTCTATTTTATGATTACCCTTGAAATTCTGCTGAGAGTGCAGTACAGTCTAAAATTAAACCAGATTATAATCCCTCTGCAAGGGATTTACATAATTAGCTCCTATAATAAAATGTTGTTGTTATTTTACTCAGACAATATTTATTTAGATTTACTTGTATGGTTACCAATTTCTTTGCCCTTCTTTCCCTTGCCTCTTAGAGCATCCTTCTGTGGTAATTTTATTCGTATATGAAACATGTTCTTTAGATTTTCTTAAGGTAAAGGTCTACTGTTGATAAACTCTCTTTTGGTTTTTCTGGCAATGTCTTAATGTCTTCCATATTCTCCAAAGAGAGTTTTAGTGGTTGAATAATTTTTGTCTCAGTTCTTTGTAGATATGCTTGTTGTACCTTCTATGCTTTCATTTTTGTTAAGAATTCTGTCACATTATTCTCTTCCTTTGTAATGTCTTCTCTCTGGCTGCTTTTATTTAACATGGTCCTTTGTTGGTGTCCTGCAGTTTCACTACTGTGTGGCCACATGTGAATGTCTTTATTTTTATCCCACCTCTTTTGCATATACATATACATATACATATACATATACATATACGCATGCTGTACTTCTTAGAATTGTGGATAAATGTCTTTCATTGTTTCTAGAAAATTAAGTCACTTTCTCTTCTAGTATGACCTCCTCTTTCTTCATTTTCTGGAATATGAGTAGAAATATATGTCAGATTATTTTCATGTCTTTTAGCCTTTCTTTGGTATTTTCCATCTGTTTATTTCAGTACTTACTTGTTAATGACTTTTGCAGATTTATATTCAAATTTACTGATTCTTAAGTTCTATCTGGTCTGAATAAACTATAGAATTTAATAATAATATATTGAGATCATCTCATTAGTTATGACGAATGTGGCATACTGATGTGAGTTTTTATATACCCCACATGGAAGCTGAGTGTGGGGTATATGAGAGCTCCATTATCTTCTCAACTTGTATAAATCTGAAACCATTCTAAAAGAAAGAGTTTAAGCAAATTCTGTCAGGTTTCTTTTTCAAATATGCAATGCTATTTTTCCAAGTCTTTTTGCTTGACTGTGTTTTATCTTTTATTGTTAAAACTAAATTTTTAAAAATTTATACTTAATCTATACTATTAATCATCATAATATGTAAAGTCCATGTAGGCTCAGAGAGTATTATTTTTTGTTTCTACTCATGGTGACTTGTTTTCTTATAAGTTTGATTTTTTTTTTTTTTTTTTTAAACTGTAAGCTCATAACTGGTTGCTCTTTATCTTGGGTAATCACAGTGGCTTAAATTGGGGTCCATTCCTGCGAGCATATGTATATTTCTGCTGTGTTACAGGTTATAGCAGACTTGGGTTCTTGCTTCTTGTGGGAGTCTCTGCTCCCTTACCTTGCAACAGACCGAGTGCTTTATCTCTTGATCCCAGCGCTGCTATCAGCATGCACATCCAGGGCAATATTCTAGTTAAAAAAAATGTATTTTTTGCTTACTACTCGCTGTTATATTTCAGCTTAGTTAAAAGGTTTTTTTGTTGTTGTTTTTTTGGTTTTTGTTTTGTTTGTTTTTTTGCTATTATATGGGGTGGGAGCAAGCTTGATAAGTTTTTATACTTCTTGAAAATATAACAGTGTTTGAAAACTATACTGGTTTTAATTTATCCAGGATCTTTTACACTGAAGCAGGAGGACCTTTCAAAATATTTAGTATACCAGCTACTTAAAATTAAAAGCCTTCAGTTTCAAACCTTCACCATTGATTTTTTTCATTGTCCATGGATTATTGAAAGTTTCTATTCCCATTGATTTTCTTCTATGAATATGACACCTGACGTACCTGCAGGTGATATAATCCTTGAGTTGTTTTTCTCACCTGCAGAATAACAGCATTGGCCTAGATGAGGTTGCAGAATCTGTGAATAAATGTTAACCAAAGTTAATTAATCAAATAGTAAGCAACTGTTTATCTTTTTTTTTTTAATTTTTTTTAATGTTTTTATTTTATTTTTGAGAGAGAGAGACACATAGTGAGAGTAGGGGAGGGGCAGACAGAGATAGAGACAGAATCTAAAGCAGGCTCCAGTCTCTGAGCTGTCAGCACAGAGCCCAACATGGGGCTTGAACTCACAGACTGCAAGATCATGACCTGAGTCGAAGTCAGACGCCCAACTGACTGAGCCACCCAGGTGCCCCAACTGTTTACCTTTTTATACACATACACACATATATACAGACACATAATATATGCAACTATAAATAAGTGAAGAGAGAGTATAATGATTTTGAGAGTATTAGATTCCTGAATTTGGGGGAATGATCTAAATGGAGCATAAAAAAGACTACAAACAGGGAAAAACAAGATAAACATTATGTTCATTAATTTCTCTTCATCTTGACTAGAATGTTCCATTTTATCCTTCCTTTAGTGGATTAAAGGTGGATAGAAATTTAGTCTTAAAATATTTGCCATGTAGAAAAAAGGTGAAGTAGCTCAGCTTTGTATTTTACTTTAAAAAGTAAAAACTGAGGTGAAGGAATGAAGTAGAACATGGAAAAAATTAACTATATAAAGAAATGTAAGATTTACTGGAGACAGGATAACAAATGCAATATATAAATCTGAACTAGGTCCTATAGTGAAAAAATATGATAATGCCTTGTTTGTGACAGTCGAAATTATAGAATATGGACTGTATAATAGAGAATAGTAATGTACTAGTTAAATCACTGAATTTGGTCGTTGTTCTTTTGTTATTTAAGAGCTTTGTATTAGGAAATACACATTGAAGTATTAAAAGGTGAAGTGCCAATTTACTTAGGTGGTTCAGATAAGTAAGCAAGTAAATGAAGTATATCTTATATAATAAAAACTATTTGTATGTTTATTTTTTTTATAGACTAACCCTGGATTCTTAGTATTATCATTTATTTTGTCCAAATTGACCTAAATTTGGTTTATTGGCCATATTCTTCTTTAATGCTTATAGTACTAAGTTTTCATTTTAAATGGAAGACAACTGTGAATATGTCATTTGACGAGTTGAAAATAATGTATTAGGTATAGTTTCCTAATTGATTTAAACTGTTTTAATCATATTGAAAGTTACACTCCCTTGTCTAACACCTGAATACACTTTTTAATAGGTTTAAGCTGAATATTGGGACATGGCCACTGCTTCACCACGTTCTGATACTAGTAATAACCACAGTGGGAGGTCACAGTTACAGGTAACTGGTAAGTTATTTTCATAATAACTTAAAATAGCAATTCCCTGCTGAACCTTCCTTTTTAATACGCAATTCAGCAAACTTATTCCATAAGTGTCTTTTCTTTTAGTTTCATACTGTGGTATGTTTGTTGCAATAGGCCTTAAAGGTAGAGACCTTCTAAAGTATTTTATGTACTCAGTAAATATTTATTGACCCTGTGCTGGATGCAGGGAAGATATATCCTCTTTGGTAGTGGGAAAATTTGGGTATTAGAAAAAACATCATTGAAATGGTTCTTAAATGGTTACTAGAGTAGAGAAGGATGTTGAAGGCTGTTTTTCATTTATTTAGCCATCCAATCATTGGCCAGAATTTAATTGGAATTACATATAAGAAAACATAAGGCCCTAGTTCTCCAGGAATTTACTGTGTAGTATTAAGACAGGTTTGTTTTATATGGACAATTATCATTCAGAGTGATTATTAACTAGATGCAGTGAGAACTTAGAGGAACGTGTCTTTACTCTGCTTGGGATCGGAGATGGCCTGAAGACACAGGAGAATAGGGTAAGAGAAGGACTCAGAGCATAACACTTTAACTCTTGCAGGAGGAGTCAAAATTCATCTCAAATTAGATTGGAAGCAAAGAGCATTAGAGGGAGAGGGAACAGCATTTGCAGAAGATTAGAGTCTTGGTTAGCAGGTGAATTCATTCATTATATATCAACAATATAAATAACTGCAAGATAAAAAATTCCTGGAGGTAAAATATATATTGGGGAGAGGGAGAGGGAGGGAAGAAAGTTTATAATAGCAAGATTGGCAGTGGAATTCTAGTTAGACAATGAAATGAAATAAATATATGTACCCAAAGGAACCAAGTTCTAAAATAATAAGTGAAAGATGTGGAGTAGTGTGCATAGTATACAACCATATGGATGTAAAAAAGGAGGGATGTGTGTATGCAGCTCTGTGCTTAGAATATCAGAACCAGTATTTGCCTCAGGAGAGGTGGGATTGAGAAGATACTGTAAGAAGATACTGTAATTCCTATGGTACTTATGCTATGAGGTCAGTTGTTCCTAGGGTTTTCAGTGACCAGGGCTAGGAAATGTTTATGTCTTAGAAAGCAAAAACCAAATCCTGAGTTCGTGCTGATATTTCAAATTCAAAATGGCTGCAGTCTCTACATACCATTTTCCACTAAAAGGAGAAAAATGATATTTTTACTTTATTTGACTTTATATTTCTATCTTTCTCTTAACCCAAAAATCTTAATTCCAGATGACATTAACATAATTATGTCTGTTTTATCCTAATGCACACATACAGATTGCTAACATTAAAATTACTAAAAACAATAGACCCAGTTTATGACAATAGACCCAGTTTATGATTTCTTTGTAAGTTTCCCTCCTTAGGGTGTATAGTCAGAATACCATGTTTCAAAGTAACCTAAAATAGTTTCCCATTTGGTTATATCACCAAGTTGATAATCAGTTGGGCTTATTGCTTTCAGTTATTTTTATTTTTGTTTATTGCATGTAAAACATTTATATAGTTCTGGAGTTAAAACTGTTAAATCAAGGTATATTTGGAGAGGTCTGGTTACTCCATGCCACTCCTCGCCCTTCTCTCCTTATCTAAAAATGTACATAAACATTTTTATTAGCTTTAGTTTGCTTTTCCATTGCTTCTTTTTGTTTTTTTAACTTTTTTTAATGTTTATTTTTGAGAGAGAGAGAAAGAGAGAGGCAGAGCACGAGCAGGGGAGGAGCAGAGAGAGAGGGAGACACAGAATCTGAAAGGTTCCAGGCTCTGAGCTGTCAGCACAGAGCCCGATGTGGGGCTCGAACTCATAAACAGTGAGATCATGACCTGAGCTGAAGCCCGACGCTCAGCCGACTGCGCCACCCAGGCGCCTCTGCTTCTTTTTGAAAATTTAAGCAGATATGTATAGTATATGTATTCATATCTCTCCTCCCAACCCCCACTTCTTAGGCACTTTTCTTCATTTTACAGTATTATCTTGGAGCTTGCTCCATAGCAGGGTATATACCTTTCTGGTGTTGCATAGTATGTGCTCTGTTGAATAGACATACCAAAGCTAATTCAACTAGTCTCCTGTTGATGGACATCAGGATTCCATTCTTTTGCTATTACAAATAGTGCTACAATAAAGATTTATGCAAATGTCATTTCTTGTTTTTGCTCATGTGTCTTTAGGATAGAATCCTAGAATGAAATTGCTGAGTCAGGGAGTAGATACATTGTAATATTGCCATTTATTGGCAAATTCCTCTCCATACGGTCTGTACCATTTTGTGTTCCTGGATATCTAAGAGAGTGCCTATTTCCCCATAGCTTCATCAAAAGATGTTATCAAGCTCTGGGTTGTTGACAGGGAAGAAGTAGTATCTTGGGAGCGCCTGGGTGGCTCAGTTGGTTAAGTGTCCGACTCGTGGTTTTGGATCAGGTCATGATCTCATAGTTTGTGAGTTCAAACCCTGTATCGGGCTCTGTGCTGAGAGCACAGGCCTGCTTGGAATTATCTCTGCTGCTCCCCCACTCGGGCTCACTCTCTCTCTCAAAATAATTTTATTTTTTAATGTTTATTTATTTTAAAAAAAAGTAGTATCTTGGTGTCATTGTAAATATCATTTCTCTCATTATGAGTGAGGTTGAGCCATGTTTAAGGGGTATTGTATTTCATCTTCTGTGAACCATGGAGGTGTATGTTTTGAGGCAATTC
Organism: Neofelis nebulosa; assembly: GCF_028018385.1. NCBI lineage: Eukaryota > Metazoa > Chordata > Mammalia > Carnivora > Felidae > Neofelis > Neofelis nebulosa. The sequence continues at coordinate 34,103,110 of NC_080795.1, forward strand.
CCTGGATGATTCTGATGTGTACTTCACTTCACAACCACCTAGGTAGGTAATTCCTAATATTTCTTCTTTTGCTCTACATAAGAGGTTTACAGCCACATTTTTCATTTTCAGTGTTATTTGTGCAGGACCTGTGGCTAATATATCTGAGGTGTAACTTTGTTTTTGGTCCTGACCTTTGTGTGAGTTCTTAGTTGAAATAACAAAAACTTGATCTGATTGATTTGAGCCAAAAACTAACTTACTGAACAGCTATCAGGTAGCTCATAGAATCACCATAAAGTCTAGAGAACCAATTGGAAAATAGTTGTGGACCAGAGAAGTGCAAGTAGCCAAGATAATGCCACCATGGTATTTATCATTTTGAGTATCAATTACTCTTTTGAAATACAGTGATGGTCTTGGGAAACTGAACTTGGACCTATGCTAAATGGCACCAGATTTTAGTCCTTGCTTTTCTCTTTTCCCCTTTCCTCCCCTCCCCTTTTACCTTTCTTTCATTTTGTTGATCTAATTTTTTAAAAATACGAAGCACCGTAAAATCCACAATCTTAACTGATTTAACAATACCTTTTGGAATAAATATTTACTATTTTACTAGTAAAGACTGAGAATCAGATCAAGTGTCTTCTGTTAGGAAAATCCCAAGGTTTTAGGAGTCTAAGTTGTCTGTCGTTCCTTTTATTAGAGAACAGTGACCTCTGTTGATATTTCTTCTTCTTTTTTTTTTTGTTTTGTATTGATATTTCTTTTTTTTTTTTTCTTTTTTCTTTTATTTTTAAAATAATCAGTACCATGTTTAAGACCCTTCTGCTATTAACAGTTTGGCAGGTATGATTTATAAACTGACATATTCTATTAACTGATTTATTTTTATTCCTATTTCTGTTCTTAACACATCTGATTGGCAATAGCAAATAAGAATATGAACATTGATCATGGAAAGAAGGAAAACTGTAAAAAAATTAAAAGAAAGTTACCCACCATAATATCGTGATCTACTAGAGTAAAGCATGCACATAAGCATAGTAGCAAACATACGCATACCATCTAAAAATAGTTGAGATTTCAGGCTTTCTTTAGGAAAGGGTAAGAAACAGAGTGCAAGGCATATAAAAATGTAAGACTTGAGATTGAAAAGCTACTGCACTGTTATGTTCACATTTGTAAATTTTTAGCTATTGTGTCTTCTATTACTTTCACCTTTTAAATTGTGATCATATGTATCATAATTTTGTATGAGTGTTTTAACTTTAACTTTATTTAGCTTTATTCTTTTCAAATGTTCAACATTTATAGAATAATCTATCTTTTCCCATTGATTTGAAATGCTACCATGATCATGTACAAACATCTTATTCTTTTTTTCATCTCTGCCCTTACATCATAGATTATTTTAATTTTAATTTTTTTTTTAACGTTCATTTATTTTTGAGACAGAGAGAGACAGAGCATGAACGGGGGAGAGTCAGAGAGAGAGAGGGAGACACAGAATCTGAAACAGGCTCCAGGCTCTGAGCTGTCAGCACAGAGCCTGACGCGGGGCTTGAACTCACGAACCGCGAGATCATGACCTGAGCGAAGTTGGACGCTTAACCGACTGAGCCACCCAGGCGCCCCTTTAATTTTCATTTTGTAGTACTTTACAAAATATATTGAGAGAAGTTTTATTACTTGGTATTTTAAAATATATCTGCACCATTCTCTTTTTTTTTTTAACCTTTCATTTGAATTTTTGAGTCGTGCCTTCCCTTTTCCTCTGCTGCCATGCCGTCCCAAAACTCCCTCAAAACCAATATTAATGTTTTCATTTAGATCATTTAAAAATAACGTATTAAGGGTCCCTGGGTGGCTCAGTCAGTTAAGCGTCCATCTTCGGCTCAGGTCACAATCTCACAACTCATGAGTTTGAGCCCTGCATCAGGCTCTGTGCTGACAGCTCAGAACCTGGAGCTTGTTTCAGATTCTGTGTCTCCCTTCCCTCTCTCCCCCTCCCCTGCTCCCAGTCTGTCTCTCTCTCAAAAATAAATAAACATTAAAAATAAATAATAATGTATTAAATTAGAGATAATTGAAATCTTTCATTGTTAAAACTGCCAAATCCAGGAATATATCATGTCATTCCCATCAAGTCTTTTATGTCTATCTGTGAGGTTTCATAGTTATCTTCATGCAGATCCTCTACATTTATTTATTACTAGATTTGGGGGGGGTGGGTAGGCATTATTATTTTTTTCCTGTTTTTATTTAATTTATTTCTTGGGGTATTTTTAATTTATTTTTTTAATTTACATCCAAATTAGTTAGCATATAGTGCAACAATGATTTCAGGAGTAGATTCCTTAATGCCCCTTACCCACTTAGCCCATCCCCCTCCCACCCCCTCCAGTAACCCTCTGTTTGTTCTCCATATTTAAGAGCCTTTTATGTTTTGTCGTCCTCCCTGTTTTTATATTATTTTTGCTTCCCTTTCCTTAGGTTCATCTGTTTTGTATCTTAAAGTACTCATATGAGTGAAGTCATATGATATTTGTCTTTCTCTAATTCGCTTAGCTTAATACCTTCTAGTTCCATCCATGTAGGTGCAAATGGCAAGATTTCATTCATTTTTATTGCTGACTAATACTCTACCATATGTATACATGTGTGTGTGTGTGTGTGTGTGTGTGTGTGTGTGTGTGTGTGTGTATATACACACACACACACACACACACACACCACATCTTCTTTATCCATTCATCCATCGATGGACATTTGGGCTCTTTCCATACTTTGGGTATTGTTGATAGTGTATAAACACTGGGTGCATGTGCCCCTTTGAAACAGCATACCTGTATCCCTTGGGTAAATACCTAGTAGTGCAATTGCTGGGTCATAGGGTAGTTCTATTTTTAACTTTTTGAGGAACCTCCATCCTGTTTTCCAGAGTGGCTGCATCAGTTTGCATTTCCACCAGCAGTGCAAAAGAGATCCTCTTTCTCCACATCCTCGTCAACATCTGTTGTTGCCTGAGTTGTTAACGTTAGCCATTCTGACAGGTGTAAGGTGGAATCTCATTGTGGTTTTTTTTTTCCAACTTTTTTTTTTTTTTTTTTTTTTTTTATTTTTGGGACAGAGAGAGACAGAGCATGAACGGGGGAGGGGCAGAGAGAGGGAGACACAGAATCGGAAACGGGCTCCAGGCTCCGAGCCATCAGCCCAGAGCCCGACGCGGGGCTCGAACTCACGGACCGCGAGATCGTGACCTGGCTGAAGTCGGACGCTTAACCGACTGTGCCACCCAGGCGCCCCTCATTGTGGTTTTGATTTGTATTCCCCTGATGATGAGTGATGTTGAGTATTTTTTCATGTGTCAGTTATCCATCTGGATGTTGTCTATGAAGAAGTGTCTATTCATGTCTTTTGCGCATCTCTTCACTGGATTATTTATTTTGGGGGTGTTGAGTTTGGTAAGTTCTTTATATATTTTGGTTACTAACTTTATCTGATATGTCGTTTGCAAATATCTTCTCCCATTCTGTTGGTTGCCTTTTAGTTTTGCTGATTGTTTCCTTTGCTGTGCAGAAGCTTTTTATTTTGATGAGGTCCCGGTAGTTCATTTTTGCTTTCGTTTCCCTTGCCTCTGGAGACATGTTGAGTAAGAAGCTGCTGCGACCAAGATCAAAGAGGTTTTTGCCTGCTTTCTCCTCGAGGATTTTGATGGCTTCCTGTCTTACGTTTAGGTCTTTCATCCATTTTGAGTTTAGTTTTTTGTGTATAGTGTAAGAAAGTGGTCCAGGTTCATTTCTCTGCATGTCGCTGTCCAGTTTTCCCAGCACCACTTGCTGAAGAGACTGTCTTTATTCCATTGGATATTCTTTCCCGCTTTGTCAAAGATTAGCTGGCCATAGGTCTGTGGGTCCATTTCTGGGTTCTCTATTCTGTTCCATTGATCTGAGTGTCTGTTCTTGTGCCAGTACCATACTATCTTGATGATTACAGCTTTGTAATACATCTTGAAGTCCCGGATTGTGATGCCTCCTGCTTTGGTTTTCTTTTTAAATATTGCTTTGGCTATCCGGGGTCTTTCTGGTTCCATACAAATTTTAGGATTGTTTGCTCTAGCTCCTTAAAGAATGCTGGTGTTATTTTGATAGGTATTACATTGAATTTGTAGATTGCTTTGGGTAGTATTGACATTTTAACAATACTTGTTCTTCCTATCCATGAGCATGGAATGTTTTTCCATTTTTTTGTGTCTTCTTCAATTTCTTTCATAAGCTTTCTGTAGTTTTCAGTGTATAGATTTTTCGCCTCTTTAGTTAGATTTATCCTAGGTATTTTATGGTTTTTGGTGCAAGGAATTGATCCCTTGATTTCTCTTTCTGTTGCTTCATTTTTGGTGTATAGGAATGCAACCGATTTCTGTGCATTGATTTTATATTCTGCGACTTTGCTGAATTCACGGATCAGTTCTGGCAGTTTTTTGGTGGAATCTTGGGTTTTCCTTAGAGTATCGTGTCATATGCAGAGAGTGAAAGTTTAACCTCCTGCTGGCCGATTTGGATGCCTTTTATTTCTTTGTGTTGTCTGACTGCTGAGGCTAAGACTTCTAATACTGTGTTGAATAACAGTGGCGAGAGTGGACCTCCCTGTCTTGTTCCTGACCTTGTTCTTGAAAAGCTCTCATTTTTTCCCCGTTGAGGATGATATGAGCACTGGGTCTTGAGGTGTTATTATTATGAGTGGGTCTCTTAAATGTTGTCTCTTTAGATACACGCATACGGACTCTTTCTGATAGATTTTCAGTATTTATGTAATCTTAGAAGAGAGGACGTTTTGTGTGTAACACCAAAGGAAACTTATTAAATGGAAAAATATGTAATTCACTAATTAGAATCTTACTTGAATTAACAAGGTTATTTTTTAGTTACTTAAAATCATAGCATTTTAGTTATTTATATTAAATTTTTGCCCAAATTGTATCTTTTAAAAATCACTTTTTTTTACCTTGCTAGCACCTAGTATTATTGAAGACTTTGCCAATAAAAGGTGTAAAATGGATAGATTTTGAATGTATCTGTAATTAACTCAGAGAGTTAATTCTATACAGTAAATATGAATAATAATAATGATAGAGTAATAGTTGCCATAAGTGGTTGCCAGGCATGCATTTATAATAATTGTACTTGCAGGCTTTTCTTCACCAATCCTAAGAATCAGATACTATTGTTCCCCTATTTTTCAAATGAGAAAATTGAGGGTCAGAGAGGTTAATTGATTTACTTAAGGTCAGATATCTAGTAAGTGGCAGAGTTAAAATATGAACCCAGATGTGTCCACATATGACTTATTTTTTTTAAAAGCAGTTTTAGGTTCACAGCAAAATTGAGAGGAAGGTACAGAGATTTCCCATATACCTCTGATCCTACACATGCACAGCCTCCTCCATTAATAATCATTCACCAGAGTGGGGCATTCATTACAATTGATGAACCTACTTTCACACATCATAGTCACTCAAAGTGCATAGTTTACTTTAAGGCTCATTCTTGGTGTTATACCTTCTGCAGGTTTGGACAATTGTATAATGACCTGTATCCATCTTTATAGTAACATAAAGTGTTTTCACTGCCCTAAAATTCTTCTGTGCTCCATCTATTCATTCCTCACCCATTCCCCAAGCCCTGGCAACTACTGATCTTTTTACTGTCTTTCCTGGAATGTTGTATAGTTAGAATTATGCAGTATATAGCCTTTTCAGATTGACATTTTTCATTTGGTAAAACTAAATAAAACTTAAATATGCATTTAAGTTTTCTCTAGGTTTTTCTGTGGCTTGATAGCTTATTTCTTTTTAGTGCTGCATAATATTCCATTTTCTGGGTATACTACAGTTTGTTCATTCACCTACTGAAGGACATCTTGGTTGCTTCTAAGTTTTGGCAGTTATGAATAAAACTGCTGTAAATATCCATGTGTGGTTTTTTGTGTAGATACAACTTTTCACCTCCTTTGGATAAATACCAAGGAGTACAATTCCTGGCTCATATGGTAAGCCTGTGTCTATTTTATAAGAAACCAACAAACTGTTTTTCAAAGTGGCTGTACCATTTTGCATTCCCACCAGCAATGAGTAAGAGTTCCTGTTCCTCCACATCCTCCGCAACATTTAGTGTTGCTGGTGTTCCAGAGTTTGGCTGTTCTAATATGTATGTGTAGTGGTATCTCATGGTTGCTTAAATTTGTTTTTTTCAGATAACATTTTAAACAGCTTTTCATATGCTTACATGCTGTCCACATACTTATTTGGTAAAGTGCTGTTAAGGTCTTTGGCCCATTTTTTAAAAATAAGGTTGTTTTCTTATTGTTGAGTTTTAAGAGTCCTGTATATATTTTGGACAATAGTTCTTTATCAGATGTGTCTTTTGCATATATTTTCTCTCATTCTGTGGTATGTCTTCTTATTCTCTTGACATTGTCTTTTGCAGAGCAGAAGTTTTTAATATTAATGAAGTACAACTTATCAGTTGTTTCTTTCATGGATCATGCCTTTGGTGTTGTATTTAAGAAAGCATCACTATACCCAAGGTCATGTAGATTTTCTTATCTTCTAAAGAGTTTTATGGTTTTATGTTTTATTTAGGTCTGTGATACATTTTGAGTTAATTTTTATGGAGGATGTTAGGTTTGTGCTTGCATTAATATTTTTGCATGTGGATGTCCAATTGTGCCAACACCATTTGTTGAAAAGACACCTTTTGCTTTTAACACCATGCAGTATTGCCTTCCCCTTCTAGTGTATTGATAAGCCCTGCTTATTTTGAGGAAATCACTCTTCAATTTGGAGTGAAGAATCTTGGGTGGGGGACTTTTTGAGAGAGAGATGTCTGTGCCTTCTATGTCACTACAGTGGTGTTGAACTTAGAGCAATTTGCAACAGAAGGATGGGAATGAGTTTTGCCAAGACCCTGATAATAGCACTTCAGGCATACCATTGAACACTGATTGTTTTTATGTTACCAGTACTTATAGTATTTCTTTGAGTCTCTCTTGCTTTACTTCAGATATTAATTAAAGATATACTATATTTCAAATACTTGTGGCAGTATTTATCACTTTGTATTTCAGTGATTTATTTGTGTGACTGTTTGTTACTATTTTCTCACAGTAGAATGGAAGGCATTAGCTTATGTTCCTATCCTTAACATGTGATACAGATACGGCATGGAGGAAGTGTTCCACTTTCTCATCTCAGACCCATGTATTCATAGGTAGTAGATGATAGAGGTGATCTTGATAAGTTGTTATTACTGCTGGCAGTCGTAGTTTGTGCTGAAAATACATACTCCTTATTTGAATTAGTAGTTGTAAAAATTATTTAAAATTAATTGCTTAGCTTCAATTAAATAGGTCTTCCTCCAAATCAGGTCAATTTGATATAAAATTCACTTTCTGTGAAGGGTTATGGCTAATTTTTCAAATGATATTTTGATATTAATGTTTTTATTTGAAAAAGCAAATACTTCCCTTTTTTTGAAAACAAAAAACTGGATAAAGCATTTTTTTAAATATTGCCCAAGTTCATATAATTTTCATTAGGCAAGTATGAAACACTACCTGTAGTGCACAGGTTAATAGTTATGTTGAATCTGAAGATACTTACCTTTCTCTTGATGCTTGATGCAGTTCATTATTAAATTCAAATGGTTGGCAAGGATGTGGAGAAATTGGAACCCTTATATCCTGCTGGTGGGGATGTAAAATGGTACAACTGCTTTGGAAAACAATCTGGCATTATTCAACAGAGTTATCACATGACCCAGTAGTTCCACTCCTAGGTGTATGCCAAGAGAAATGAAAACATATGTCCACACAAAAACTTGTGCATGAATGTTTATAGTAGTGTTATGCACAATAGACAACAACCCAACAACCCAGTAGAAACAACCCAGATCTCTATCAACTGATGAATGGGCAGATAAAAAGGATACCTGTACAGTGGAATATTATTTGTCAATAAAAGGAATGAAGTACTGATACATGCTACAACATGGATGAACCTTGAAAGCATGCTAAGTGTGAAAGAAGACAGTCACAAAAAACCATATGTTATATGAATCCATTTCTGTGAAATGTCCAGAATAGGCAAATCTATAGAAATGGAGAGTAATTGGTAGTTGCCTAGGGCCAAGGGGGAGGGACTGGGAGGAAATAGGGTGACTATGTGGGGTTTCTTTTTGGGGTGATGAATATGTTTTTAATTTGCTTATGGTGATGGTTGCACAACTGTGAATATATTAAAACCATTGAATTATAGGGGCGCCTGGGTGGCTCAGTCAGTTAAGCATCTGACTGGCTCAGGTCATGATCTTGCGGTTTGTGAGTTTGAGCCCCGCGTCGGGCTCTGTGCTGACAGTTCGGAGGCTGAAGGTGCTTCAGATTCTGTCTCCCTCTCTCTCTGCCCCTTCCCCCGCTTGTGCTGTCTCTCTCTGTCTCTCAAAAATGAATAAATGTAAAAAAATAAAAAAATTAAAAAACCATTGAATTATACAGATTAAATGGGTGAATTATATGGTATGTGAATTTTATTTCTGTAAAACTGTCAAGAATTCAAATGATTCTTGGGCATTATCAATAATAGCCCTTTTGTATTGTTTCTTCATTCTCCAAGGAAAAGAGTTTAAGTTGCTTAAGAAGCACAGTTCCGTTTTTATTGATTTATTACTACAAAATACTATTTGTTTACATGTATTCACTACTGATTATCATGTTTCTGTTAGTTTCTAGTGCCAAACTAAAAAGAAAAAAGAACTGGTTTGGAACAGCAATATATACAGAAGTAGTTGTAGATGGAGAAATTAAGAAAACAGCAAAATCCAGTAGTTCTTCTAATCCAAAATGGGATGAACAACTAACCGTGTAAGTACCTTGTATAGAGAATGCAAAATTTCCAAAAGGGAAAGTATGCTTGAAAATCTTTTGTGATTTTGTTGTTGTAGTTGTAGGATGACTTCAAAGTAGGAGTGCAATTTTCTAGTGTGAATATACAATTTTAAGTATGATGAGACTTTTGGTTAATTTTATTTTCTTTAGAGAGGAAGTATAATAATTCTTGCTTTTTGCTTTATTAACTGAATTATTCCATATACCCATATTTTCTGTTACTGTCTTGTAAAAATAGTGTAAAAAATCAGTTATCCTTAATTTTGTCATTTGAAACATAATGTTGGCATAGTAGAAGTGTTAAAAAATAATGCCATCAGTTGTCTTAAATCTTTAGGAATTTGTTCAAATAGAAATAGTGTTATTGTGAAATCTCAACAGGACTCTTGATCTATTGCTGCTATTTTGGTTTGCTAATTATAAAAATTCTTAGTTACTGAAGTTCTAATATACGTGAAAGCAAATCATTATTTTTATTCATAATTCAGATAGTTTACTGTTTCATACAGTATTTTTTCTCAAACTGAATTCATGGCTTTTTAAAAATTATTGAAGTAAATGTATACTCCTGTATTTTTGTTATAATTTTACCCATACAGAAATGTGACCCCACAGACTACATTGGAATTTCGAGTTTGGAGTCATTATACTTTAAAGGCAGATGCTTTATTAGGAAGAGCAACCATAGATCTGAAACAAGCTCTGTTAATACACAATAGAAAATGTAAGTTTTTGTTCTGATCTTTGTTTCTTTAAAAATTTATTTTAGACTCTTTACAAAGTATCCTGAAGTCCAGCAGCAAAAAATAGTTTTGTATTTACAAAAGAGAACTTTTAGTTATTGCCTGTGATTGCTTTTAAGTTTGTGGTATTACATGAAGTAGGAAGTACTCTGACCTTTCTCCATCTAGCAGATTTACAGGATGATCTTAGTTATCCGTGAGTACCCTGTTATCAGTGATCATCAGTGATTTATTATTTTCTTATTACATACTTTAAAACTTGACAAAATGATCATAATTTGAGCCTATTGCTAACTTTGTTAGTAATTTGTACAGGATAAATTCTTACTCACATTTTCTTATTATATAACTAGTTCATTATAGGAAATACAGAGAATATACAAAATCATAGAGGAATATAAAATATCTGTAATTCTATCTGAGGATAACCACTCCTAATAACTTGGTCTCTTGTCTTTTTACTGTTCATAGATACATATTTCTTTTTTTGCATCTACTGGTTTATCCCCTGCTTTTTTCATTTAACAATGTAATATGAACATAATGTTTACATGATACTAAATATTTCTAGCCTGGGTAAGGTGGTTTAAGCTTCAGTTATTTGTAAATCTCCTTCATTGCATGCAAAAATTTTGGGGTATCCTTATGTTCATAATTCTGGGATAAGAGTTCATTTCTTTTAGCAAAATCTCAAAATATTGGGTGGTCCAAAGAGTCTGGTTTATGATTTAACTTATCCCTTATTATTTAACATTTAGGCAGTTCCTAATAGTTCACTCAAACCAGTGCCCCTGTTCAGATATGTAAATCTTCCTGTGCACTCCTTTATTTCTTTAGAAATTTTCTCATTTCCAAAAGATGTGCTGAGTTACAGGCTAAAATGCTAATGTTTTAAATAATGAGTTGATTTTTTAAAGTTTTTTTCTGTTTTTAACAAAAATCCACATACAACCTAAAAATCTGTGTTTGATGTAGTTTTTGGACATAGGAGTTAGGAGTCAAGAAAATGTAAAAGCCTTACCAATTTTTATGTGTACAGATGTTTTAAAAAAATACTCTTTTGAAGCAATGAAAGTTTAATTCCCTGCTATGCCATGGCTTTTGGTCATGCAATTCTCTCTTGGTTATAGAAATAAGTAGTAGGTCTTTTAAGCATATAATACCCTGCCTGGTCTGATGGTGGCTGGATTTGTGCTTTTTTTCTTGGCTATATGGCATTATTGGTGTAAATATATAATACCTCAGTTAACTTCTGTTATTTCAGAATTATGTTTGGTTTTGCCAATTTATATTAGCTCTTTCTGCATTTGATTAAGTTTTGCATGAGACTTTTTTTTTTTTTTTTTTTGAGTATACTTGATGTACAATGCTACATTAGTTTCAGATATACAACATAGTGATTTAACAACTCTATATTTAGGCTGTGCTCACCACAAGTGTAGCCACGGTTACCATACAAAGCCATTATAACACCACTGACTATATTCCCCATGCTGTACCTTGTATGCTTGTGACTTATTCCATAACCTGGAGCCTATGTCTCCCACTTCTTCACCCATTTTTGTCCATCCTCCATCCTTCCCCTCTGGCCACCATCAGTTTGTTCTCTGTATTTGTGTGTCTATTTTCTCCACATGTAAGTGAAATCATATGTTATTTGTCTTTCTCTGACTTGTTTCACTTAGCCTCTAGGTCTGTCCATGTTGTCGCAGATGGCAAGATCTCGTTCTTTTTTAGGGTTGAGTAATATCCCTCTGTGTGTGTGTGTGTGTGTGTGTGTGTATAGATACATATACACATATATATGTATATACGTACATATATACACACGTATATACATATATACACACACACACTCCACATCGTTTGATTTTTTTTTAACTTTTTTTTTTTTTAAGTTTTATTTATTTTGGGAGGAAGGACTGAGATAGAGGGAGAGACAGAATTCCAAGCAGTCCCCACACTGTTAGCCTGACGCAGGGTTGAACTCACAAACTGAGATCATGACCTGAGTCCGAATCAAGAGTTGGACACTTAGCTGACTGAGCCACACAGGTGCCCCCACATCTTTTTTATCCATTCATCTATTGATAGACATGGGTTCTTCCATATCTTGGCAGTTGCAAATAATGCTGCAGTAAACATAGGGATGCATGTATCTCTTCGAGTCAGTGTTTTCGTTTTCTTTGGGTAAATACCCAGTAGTAGAATTACTGGATCATATGGTATTTCTATTTTTAATGTTTTGACAAACCTCCATACTGTTTTCCACAGTGGCTGCATCAATTTATAGTCCCACAACAGTGCACATTCCCACAACAATACATTCTCCACATTCTCCCCAATACTTGTTATTTCTTGTTATTTCCACATTCTGACAGGTGTGAGGTGATACCTCATTGTGGTTTTGCTTTGTATTTCCCTGATGATTAGTGATGTTGAGCATCTTTACATGTCTGTTGGCTATCTGTACGTTTTCTTTAGAAAGATGTCTGTTTAGATCCTCTGCCCATTTTAAATGTTTATTTATTTTGAGAGAAATAGAACAGGCCAGGGAGGGGCAGAGAGAAAGAAAATCCGAAGCAGACTTTGCTGCCATCTCAAAGCCCCGACATGGGCCTCACAAACTGAGATCTTGACCTGAGCTGAAACCAAGAGTTGGACACTTAAGTAAGCCACCCAGGCTCCCCTCTACCCATTTTAAATCAGATTATTTGGGGTTTTTTGGTGTTGTAGAAGTTTTTTGTTTTTGTTTTTATTTATTTATTTTTTTTTTATCAGTCCCTTATTGGATAGATCATTTGCAAATATCTCCTCCCATTTACTAGTTCCCTTTTTGTTTTGTTGATGGTTTCCTTTGTTGTGCAAAAGGTTTTTCGTTTGGTGTGGTCCCAATAGTTTACTTTTGCTTTTGCTTCCCTTGCCTGAGGAGACCTTTCTAGAAAAATGTTGCTAAGGCCAGTGTCAAAGAGATTACTCCCTTTATTTTCTTCTGGGAATTTATGATTTCAGATGTCACATTTGGGTCTTTAATTCATTTTGAGTTTATGTGTGTGGTTTAAGAAAGGGGTTCAGTTTCATTTTTTTGCATGTAGTTAGCCAGTTCTTCCAGTACCATTTATTGAACAGACTGTCTTTCCCCCTGTGAATTCTTGCCTCCTTGGTCATAGAAAAACCATATAAGTGTGGGTTTATTTCTTGGCTCTGTATTCTGTTCCATTAATCTATGTGTCTATTTTTGTGCCAGAACCATACTGTTTGATTTTTATTGCCTTGTAGTATATCTTGGAAGTCTGTGATTATGATACCTCCAAGCTTTGTTCTTTTTCAAGATTGCTTTGGCTGTTTGGGCTCTTTTGTAGTTCCATACAAATTTTAGGACAATTTGTTTTAGGTCTGTGGAAAATACTATTGATATTTTGATAGGGATTGCATTAAATCTGCAGATTGCTTTGGGTAGTATGGACATTTTAACAGTATTCTTCCAACCGATGAATATGGTAATGTCTTTCCATTTCTGTCATCTTCAATTTGCTCATTAGTATTTTATAATTTTCACAATATCAGTCTTTTACCTCCTTGGTTAAGTTTATTCCTAGATATTTTATTCTTTTGGTATAATTATAAATGGAATTGTTTTCTTTTTTTCTTAATTTTGTAAAAAAAATTTATTTACTTAAAAATTTTTTTAATGTTTATTTATTTTGAGAGAGAGAGCGCACGAGCCGGGAGAGACAGAAAGAGAGAGAGAGAGAGAGACAGACAGAAACCGAAGTAGGCCCCAGGCTCCATGCTGTCAGCACAGAGCCCAACATGGGGCTTGAACCCATTGGCTATGAGATTATGACCTGAGCCAAAGTCAGATGCTTAACCTACTGAGCCACGCTGTTGCCCCAGAATTGTTTTGTTAATGTCTCTTTCCCCTACTTCACTATTAGTGTATAGAAATGTAACAGATTTCTGTATGTTAATTTTGTATCCTGAAAGTTTACTGCATTCATCTATTAGTTCTGATAGATTTTTGGTGGAGTCCTTAGGGTTTTCTGTGTGTGGTATCATGTCACCTCCAAATAGTGACAGTTTGACTTTTTTCTTGCCATTTTGGATATCTTCTCTTCTTTTTCTTGTTTGATTGCTTTACCAAGGATTTTAAATACTATGTTGAATAACAGTGGCAAGAGTGAACATCCTTGTCTTGTTCCTGATCTTAGAGGAAAAGCTCTCAGTTTTTACAGTGAGTATGATATTATTAGGTGTGGGGTTTTCGTATATGGCCTTTATTACATTCCCTGTAAACCCACTTTGTTTAATTTTTATTATGAATGTATATTGAACGTTGTCATAAGCCTTTTCTGCGTCTATTGAGATGATCATATGGTTTTTATCTTTGATTTTGTTAATGTGGTGTATCACATTGATTTGTGAATATTGAACCATCCCTACATCCCCAGGATAAATCCCACTTGATTGTGGTCAATGATCCTTTTAATGTATTGTTGAATACAGTTTGCTAAAATTTTGTTGAGGCGTTTTGCATTTGTGTTCATCAGGAATATTGGCCTGTAGTTTTCTTTTTTTGTAGTGTCTTTGGTTTTGGTATCAGAGTAATTTTGGCCTTGTTGAATGTATTTGTAAGTTTTCCCTCCTCTTCTATTTTTTGGAATAGTCTGAGGAAAACAGGTATTAACTCTTCTTTAAGTGTTTGGTAGAGTTCTATGAATCCATCTGGTTCTTTGTTTTTTGGGAATTTTTCCCCCAATTTCGTTACTAGTAATTGGTCTGTTCTGATTTTCTGTTTTTTTCCTTATTCACTTTGGAATATCATATATTTCTAGGATTTATCCATTTCTTCTAGGTTATCCAATTTGTTGGCATATAATTTTTATTTTTTATTTTTTAACGTTTATTTAATATTGAGAGACACAGAGAGACAGAGCATGAGCATGGGAGGGGCAGGGAGAGAGGGAGACACAGAATCGGAAGCAGGCTCCAGGCTCTGAGCTGTCAGCACAGAGCCCGATGTAGGGCTCAAAGTTGTGAACCGTGAGATCATGACCTGAGCTGAAATTGGACGCTTAACCAACTAAGCCACCCAGGCACCCCTGATATGTTAATTTTTATGTGTTGTGGCATGGATCCCCTCGGGTCATCTTGTTTAGAACCCTCTGTGTTTCCTGAAACCATGATGTCTATTTCCTTCTCCAGGTTGGGGAAGTTTTCAGCTGTTATTTCTCAAATAACAGGGACAGAAAACTGTCCCTTTCTCTCTTTTCCTTCTGGAACCTATATAATGTAAATGATTGCTTGATTTTGTCCAAGAGATCCCATAGCTTATCCTCAATTTTAAAAATTTCAGTTTTCTTTTTGTTCAGCCTGGGTGCTGTTACCCTTCCTTCCAGATCACTGAGTTTTTCTTCATTGTCTAATCTGTTTATTCCCTCTAGTGTATTTTTCATTTTTGTTTTTGTATTCTTCAACCCAGATTAGTTCTGTTTTATATTTTCTTTTTTGTTGTTGTTGTTTTTAATTTTTTTAGATATTTATTTTTGAGAGAGAGAGTGACATAGTGGGAGCTGGGGAGGAATAGAGAGAGAGGGAGACACAAATCTGAAGCAGTCTCCAGACGGCTATGAGCCATCAGCATAGAGCCTGACGTGGGGCTCAAACTCACGAACTGCGAGTTCACAACCTGAGCTGAAGTCGGACTCTTAACGGACTAAGCCGCCCAGGTGCCCCAGTTCAGTTTTATATTTTCTGTCTTTGTTGAAATTGTCACTAAGTTCATCCACATTGCTCTCCAGTCCAGTGAGCATCTTTATGACCCTTACTTTCAGTTCTTTATCAGGTGGATTGGTTGTCTCTATTTCATTTAGTTCTTTTTCTGAGGTTTTGTCTTGTTTTGTTTGGAGCATATTCTTCTGTCTCCTCATTGTGCTTGACTTTCTTTTTTTCTATGAATTAGGCAAAACAGCTCCTCTCCTAAACTTGAAGGAATGATTTTGTGTATGGTCATGCATAGCACCTCTTTTTTAGTGCACATGATCATTTCTCTTAACTCACAACCCAGAGATAATAATGACTAAAAATTGGTGAATTTTGTTTGTGTGTGTATAAGAATTGGGATTGGGGCGCCTGGGTGGCGCAGTCGGTTGAGCGTCCGACTTCGGCCAGGTCACGATCTCGCGGTCTGTGAGTTCGAGCCCCGCGTCGGGCTCTGGGCTGATGGCTCGGAGCCTGGAGCCTGTTTCCGATTCTGTGTCTCCCTCTGTCTCTGCCCCTCCCCCGTTCATGCTCTGTCTCTCTCTGTCCCAAAAATAAATAAAAAACGTTGAAAAAAAAAAAATTAAAAAAAAAAAAAAAAAAAAAAAGAATTGGGATTGTATTCAGTTTTGCATTCTGCGTAGCTCTCTTAATGTTATGTGTTTTTCCCTGTATCATTCAGTGGTATTCTTTGTAAGCTAATGTAGTAATTCTATATTTTATCACATACTATAATTTATTTAACCACACTTCTATCCTTGCTGTCTAGATACTTTCCAATTTTATTATATTAGACTGTATTGAACCTTCATATAAAGATTATAATTTTCCTCCCCACAAAGATTATTATATTTATCTGCCAAAATGACTTTGTAGGAAGGCTGTAATGTTCAACATTCTTTGAAAGGAAACTTTTATAAATGGTATAAATTTGAAGTTATCTCTTGTAATTTAATTGAGCAGAGTATGCTCAGAGGAAAAATAAAATTTTGTAAACATTCATACATTTCTGAAGTTGATGGATTCAGAAATGCTAGTAGCAGCATCCTGTAGACTCTAGGCAATCTATTTTTTTTTTTTTTTAATAACTTAAAGGTGTATTAGTTTACCAGGGCTGCCATACCCAAATAATAAAGACTGGATGTCTTAAAGACCAGAAATGTGTTTTCTCTCACAATTCTGGCAGCTAGAAGGCTGAAATCAAGGTGTCAACAAGGTTAGTTTCTTCTGGGGACTCCTCTCTTTTTGGCTTATAGATGGCCATCTTTTTATAATCATATGGTCTTCCCTCTGTGCACGTGTCTGTATCCAGGTTTTCTCCTTTTACAAAGGCATCAGTCATTATTGGATGAAGAGCACCCTAGTAATATCATTTTAATTGAATTACCTTTATTTAAAGATGCTATTTCCAAATAGAGTCACTTCTGAGGTACCAGGGATTAGGACTTAAACATTTGAATTTGGGGGTAGGGGGAAATAACTCAGCCTACAACAAAAAGTAAATTAATTTTTAAAATTAAAGCTTGTGAATCATGTTTTAAAGGTAGAAGAAACCTGTGAGTCCTGTAATCCCAATGACTCATTTATTAAATAACTTTTAAGGTAAGTGGCTTGCTCAAGAACAGAAGTAATAGCAGAGTTTTGACTAGAACACAGGTTTTCTGATCATTATTTTTTATTTTTAATTAGAATAATGGAGAGTTAATGTTCTAAAATTAAGATGGCTTTGTAGGATTTAAAAGTACACTCATAATTGATCACATTCTTTAGTGCCCTTGATTTAGCCTGTTGGCTTGGCACTTGGACATTATCCCTCTTGAAATTTATAAGTCTAATTTCTTCCTGTTCTCAAGGCCTTGACATTTTCTTCTCATAAATTCATGTTTTTACTATCCCTTTTCCTCATATGTTTTAGTTAAGGGTGGAGGCTTCATTCATTTGAATAGGTATTTTTCCCAGTTATGAAGATAATTACTTTTTCAGCTTTCATGGTGTAATATGAGTTGTTATAGCCTTAAATAAAACCCACAACTAACAACATAAAATCATCTCCTCTCCGCCCCCTTCCCTAATCTAACTGTGGCTTACTAGGTAAAGTCTTTCACTTCACATTTATATCCCAGTGAGCCTTGCAGTTCTTAACCTTCATTTTTTTCTTGTTGTAAGCTAGTTGGATGGTGTCCAGAGTTTTTGCTCATGTGATCCTCTGAAATATTGTTTCAGTGCTTTTGTGGATTTAAGCCTCATTTGCCCTCCAACCTTTAGTTATGTGTTCAGATCACCAGAATGCCATTCTGAATTTTGGAAATTATTTCGTTGGCTCTGCAGAGATATGTGGTATATTACCAGCCGTGGATACTGATATCTGAGATGTATTTCTTTCTATCAATTCCACTATTTCTTAAATCGCAAAGGAAAAATCCCTCTATTATCAAAGATAAACACGCCTAATACTAGTTAAAGTGGTAAGGACAGATTTTAATCAGTAAGATGCTATTGCAGTAAGGAAGAAGGTTCAGTTTAATCCGAACTCCTTTTTGTACAGAAGTAACTGGGCATTTCAAATGGAGAATGAGGGAGTAGAGAGGTGGGTGGAAGCTAAGTAGAGTCAGAGAAGTGAAAAATTATGAAGTGTTGATTGGTGTAAATGTGATTAGGCCAGTTTTCTCTACTAGTTAGAATTCTGTTCTCCCACTTGGACTGTGAGTCCTAGGCCCTGTCCTTCCTGATGATTACATTTCATAAGAGTGGCTTTCAGGTCTTTAACAAAGACACTCCTGAGTTATAGGAGATGACATATACAGTTGACCTTTGAACAACACAGATTTGGATGCTGTTTTCTCTTCCTTATGATTTTCTTAGTAATATTTTTCTTTCTTCCTAGCTTACTTTACAGTAAGAATACAGTATATAATACATATATCATTTTAAATATGTGTTAGCTGACTGTTTCTGTTATCAGTAAGGCTTCTGGTTATCAGTAGGCTACTAATAGTTAAATTTGGGGAGAGTCAAAAATTCTAGGTGGATTTTCAACCGCACTGGGAGTCAGCACCCTTAAACCCTGCTTTGTTCAAAGGTCAACCCTACATCTCAAAGAGACAGAGGAAGGATTTACCATTGTAAATTGTCTACAGGTGTACTGGAACAAACAGTAAATTCTTTAAGCAGCCCTGAGCTTTCTCAGGCAGACACTTTAAGTGGGGCCATGGTCATTCCTGAGTTGTTACAACCAACATAGTGTGTATTCAAGTTTTTTTAATTTGCAGAAGAGGTGGTGGATGAGATCATTTGTGCTGTTTGGAGTTTTTATAGGCCAGAGTTGAGCCCTACTTGAGAAGATGGCTCAGAGGAACTTGACTAGAGTTGGTTTAAGGAAAGAATCTTTGTGCACCATGGGTGAAAAGTATATACATCAGAGTGTGTATAGACTCTTTGTATAGAGTCTATATTTTGTATTTCAATTTTGAGACTGACAGAGCTACTTTAAACACCCAAAAGAGGAGTGAGATGGCTGCTACTCAAACACTGGGGACCACACTGAGTTTTTTTATGGTATTAGTAGAACTAAGAACTTTGCTTTTGTTGAGGAAAGCATTTAGAAATCCATTAAGTTCACTTTAAATTGAATTATGTCACAAATGTTTTACAATAATCAAATAATTTGAAAATTATTTCCTTATATCAAATGGTAGGGAAACACAGTAGAGAAATGTGCCACTTATGATAGAGGACAGAGCATAAGTCAAATATAATATTAGTTAAAAATTTGCTTTAGTCTTATATACTTAGCTAATACTAATTTGTTTAGTTTACTAAGTCTCAAGTTCTCTTCTTTAAAACTCCCTTAGTATCAGTGCAGACTAAGATATATTAAAACAAGGTTTTGAACAAATAGTATTCTCATACCTAGTGATATAACCATATTTATATTCTTCTAGAAAGATTTTTATGATTGAAATTACTAGGTGAGAGGGAATGAGCAGTTTGAAGCCTCCAGCTATGCATAGCTGTCTCACTTGCCTTCCTGAAATATTATGCTAATTTGTACACACAACAAAGTATATGAGAGTGCCCATTTGGAAATATTTGCCATACTAATAGATTTAAAAAATGAATGCTATTCTTATCAAAGCTTTCTTTAATAATTGAAAAACTCACATATTTATTGATCATCCATATTTTATCATTTGTGTCTGATTATCTTATAATCTGTACATTTTTTATTGGTTGTTCCTTGTTTTCTCACTGATTTATAAGAGCTCTTTTTTCTGCTAATAATTTGCCACTTTTTTATTCTTGGTTTTGACTTACAGACATTTAATATTTTTTCTGTCATTAAAGTTTTTCCAACTTCCATTTTTTTGTGTGTGTTCAGAATATTTTCTATACTCTATTATTTCCATTATTTTCTTCTTATACTTTCATTATGTAATTATTTATTTCTTTTGTAAATTTTGAAATTAATTTTGTTACACCATAGGAGATGGGAACTTTGTGAGTTATTGCACATTGACTCATAGTGTGATATAATGGAAAGACTTGGGATTTAGAACACCTGGTTATTCTTGGGACTGTTACAACTTGTAACCTAATACACTCATTTTGTTTCTAAAATTGTTGTAAACATACATAGCTGTATGTTGGCCATCCTCCAGAATGGTCCCAAGCATTCTTACCTTCTGGTGTTTGCACCTTGTGTGGTCCTTCCCACATTGAATCAGAGATGGTCTGTGACAGAATATGGTAGAAATAATGGTACAGGACCTCAAAGACTTGGTCCTAAAAGACGTTTCAGCTTTTGCTCTTGTCTCTTGGATTATATACTCACAAGTCACTAAGGTGAAGACTGAAGAAGCCCTATAAAAAACGTAAATGGAGAGGAACTGAGGCCTCTTCTCAGCTCTCGGCACCAGCTTGTTAGCTATGCATATGAGTCATTATTTAAGGGGATTTTCTAGTGCCTCCCAAATTTCTATCCCATAGGAACTGAGCAGTAATAAACGGTTATCGTTATTTTAAGTGACTAAACTTTAGGATAATTTGTGGCTTTTTTTAATCTTTATTTTTGAGAGAGAAAGAGAGAGAGTATGCATGCTGGGAGGGGCAGAGACAGGGAGATAAAGTCCTAAGCGGGCTCCAGGCTCTGAGCTGTCAGCAGAGAGCCCAACGTGGGGCTCGAATCCATGAACGAACTGTGAGATCATGACCTGAGCCAAAGTTGGACGCTTAACTGACTGAGCCACCCAGGCACCTCAGGATAATTTGTTTCTTAGCAATAGATAATACAGTGTGCAAGCAATTTTTTTAATGTTTTATTTATTTTCTTGAGAGAGAGAGACAGAGTACGAGTGGTAGAGGGGCAGAGAGAGATGGAGACACAGAATCTGAGGCAGGTTCCAGGCTCTGAGCTGTCAGCACAGAGCCTGACACAGGGCTTGAACTCAAGAACCACGAAATCATGAACTGAGCCGAAGTCAGACACTTAACTGAGCCACCCAGGTGCCCGGCAATTTTTTTAAATGGCTTCAATTTGACTCTTGAGTTAAATCTAAATATGTGAAACACCTTAAAAAACAAGATTTTTGAAGATCTTTATTTTCTGCAGAGATAGAGTGTATTTTTTCAACAAACCTGTGATGGATAAATTATATAGTTATATTATCTAGCTTCTCAGAGACTCCGATTGTTCTGTTGCCCTATTAAAACTAAGAAAGAATGTCTAGGATGGAAGAAAAATCAGATTCTGCCTTCTAAGTTTCCTGAGGACAGTCCTGTCATAATAATTTAAACATTTATTAAGTACCTACCTTTTTTCAGATACTGAGGATACATGACTAAATTAGATGTACACAATTTCGGCTCTTTTGGAGACTGCAGTTTTAGGTTGGGGAGGTGAGTCTCACCCGCACCCGGCAAAAAAATTCTGGTGATAAGTCTGTTAAAAGAAATAAGTGGAATAAGTAGGTAGGTTTACTTTAGGCTGGTCAAGGTTTATCCTGCTTTCTCAGTATAATATCTGGCACACATTAGGCATTTACATGTTGAATAAATGAATATGTCTGAGTTGGTTTGTTTATATGTTAACATAATACTCTCATCCCCCCTGCCAACATACATATATGTACATGTAGATGTAAATATTATTATTCCCAGTTTTATGACTCAGATGTTATATCCCAATTTTCCATGTTCGGAATTGTGAAAGACTAGATGCTGTAAACAGCTTCCTGCTGCATAGTTATGTCCCTGATAGAACAAATTTTTGTGGCATTAATGATCTTTGCAAAGAGGCAAAGTGATCTTCAAGGCCTCCCTTCTTCCAAATAAAGAAAGAAAAAGCAAAATCTTACAAATTGGAGTTAGAATAGTAGATGATGCTGATAGCAGTTTTCAAGGTACTAAGCTTTTGGCTCACAGCAAGATAGGGGAGCTGTGGTTGGATTCCTGTAGTCTAGACTCTTTGGGGTGCCCTCGAATCACTACCAGCATTAGAAACAGACCTGACTGTACTAACGCCCAAAGACTACCCTTGGTCTAATATCAGAGAATGAACTCACCATCAAAGATTATAAATTATAAGAAGCCATCATAAGCAGAGGTTGATAAATGTGTTCTGTAAATGGCCAGATAGTAAATATTCAAGCTTTGCAGTCTCTATTGTGTACCTATTCAGTTCTTCCATTGTAGTGGGAAAGCAGCTATAGAAGATCTATAAATGAATGAGCATGACCGTTGAAATAAAACTATTTATAAAAACAGGTAACAGGCCAGATTTGGCCTGCAACCAGTTTGCTAACCCCTACAATGGAAGGTGGAGTAAAGGAGGTATTTTAAGAGATAATGGCTGTTTGAATACTGATGAAAAATAAATTCTTAGGTCCATAATCTCCCTAGTAAGATGATAAAGAGAAAGTCATGTTTTCATCAAGTGAAATGCATGACACCAAAGTCAAAAAAAGCAGCTGTAGAGAAAAACAGATCATTTGAATGGAAATTATGAATTAGAATTACAGAATTAACAGTAATAGAAGATAGTAGAAAAATATCTTCAAAGAGTTGAGATTATCATCAATATAAAATAGTATGCTCAACAAATCTTTTGAAGATGAGAATCCAGGCATTTACAGATTAAAAAATGAGAGCATTTACCATCGAGAGACCTACATTAAAGGGATTTTGAGAGGTTATTTTTAAGAATCTACTCAAGCTAATGTTAGGAACAAGAGCTAAATCTCCACATTGCATAGTTTCAATGGAGAGTAATGACAAAAATGAAATAGAATGGTAGTCAGTATAGTTTTCTTCAGCTACAGATTGTTAGAATCTAGGTAAAGCTGAAATTCATGCTTTTGTAGGTTTTCCCCCCTATACTGTTGTTTTCCTCCTAGTCTCTAATTGTTTTAATTAATATTTTTGTGATGTGGGGTGAGGTTTATAGTGGTATAATTCTATAAGATCTTTTATTATATAGTTCTTAAATTTTTTGCAAAGAATTTCTGTTGTGATTATAGTGATCTCAGGTATTTTTTTTGTCTTTTCTGTACTTGGATAATTGGTTATGCTTATGCTGGACATTTGATAAATGGGGAAAAACACCCAAATTCATTAAATGTAGAGAAGACCAAAATCAAGGATGTGATCTAAGAAGAAATATGTTCCATGGTTTCAAAAGCTGCAGAAAGCCAGTGACAATCAGACTGAAGAATTTGGATAATAAAGGGATCACTAAAAACTTAATATACTTCTCTGGGATAGCTGTTGAAGCAAAATGACCTCAAGCTTAAATAAGAACTAGATATCCTAATAACAGGAAGGAAATATTTGGTCTCCTATGAAAAAGAAAAAAATTATTGTCATAGTACTTACTATTTATTGAGTACTCAAGATGTGTCAAGCATAGTGCTAAGAACTTTCTGTGTGATTTTTGCATTTGGGCCTTATGATAATCCCTTCTAGTTTGATGCCTTCATTATCTCCGTTTTGTAATGACAGGAACTGAGGCTGTATATAGTTTGACTACTTAAAGTACAGCAGTAAGTTCCAGAGCTGGAATTAGTAACCAGACCACCTGACTCCCATGCAGAAATTATGCCTTAACCACAAACGTTGTGGGCTGAAGAGCAAGTTTAGGTAGTTGTGATTATTATCTGTGTTTATTTATATGTTCTCTGTGCTTTTTACTGTGCAAAGGAGCAATTAAAGATGATATTGAAAGCATGTGGTGAGGGGCAAAGAGTTTTTCAACTTGGTGTGATAGGGATTGAGTCTGGTGTAGTATAGAAAGATCTACTGTTATAAGTGCAAACAGTTCTTTCCACTTGTAGCTGTGAAGTACTGAGCTAGAGTAATTCTTGATAGGTAGTTTTGATTTCTAGCACATAATTTTGTATGTGGCAAAAGGTTTTAAATTAGAATTTTTTTTTTCCTAGTGGAAAGAGTGAAAGAACAATTAAAACTTTCTTTGGAAAATAAGAACGGCATAGTGCAAACTGGTGAATTAACAGTTGTGCTGGATGGATTGGCGATTGAGCAAGAAAATCTAACAAACTGCAACTCATCTCCAACCAGTAAGCCAACTTTATGTGTTTTTAAAGTTTGAAGTGGGAAAAAAAAACCTGAAAGAAGTATATAAAAACCTGCTTTATTTCTTTCTTGTTTAGTAGAAATACAGCAAAATGGTGATGCCTTACATGAAAATGGAGACCCTTCAACAAGACCAACCTCCAGGTAGAATATTTTATTTTAGTATTTGTGGCAAGGTAATGTAACATTTCCCATATATGAAGTTTTACATTTTAACCTTAGAGTTTGCCATAGAATTTAAAAACTTGTATCTGTACATATCATTTGTTTAAATTCTTTTAAAAGTAGTTTTTAAAGAGATAAACTACATTGAGATATAATACACATACCAAAAGGGTTACCTTCTATATATTGCAGTAGATTTGGGTATAACAATCACGACTATCTAATTTCAGAAATTCTCATCACTCTCAAAAAGAGACTGGGGGCACCTAGGTGTCTCAGTCAGTTAAGTGTCCCAACTCTTGATTTTGGCTCAGGTCATGATCTCACGGTTGGTGGGACAGAGACTGCCTTGGGTTCTGCACTGACATCTCAGGGCCTGCTTGGGATTCTCTTGTCTTCTTTCTCTGCCCCTCCCCTGCTTGTGTGCACGTACTTGCTCTCTCTCGCTCTCTTTCAGAATGAATAAACATTTAAAAAAGCGTGGTGGGGGGGTGGGGGTGGAAACCTGGGTGGCTCAGTCCGTTAAGGGTTAGACTCTTGGTTTCAGCTAAGGTCATGATCTCATGCTTGGTAGGTTCAAGCTCCACATCAGGCTCTGTGCTGAGCCTGCTTGGGATTCCCTCCCTCCCTCCCTCCCTCCCTTCCTCCTCCTCCTCCTCCTCCTCCTCCTTCTTCTCCTCCTCCTCCTCCTTCTTCTCCTCCTCCTCCTTCTTCTCCTCCTCCTCCTTCTTCTCCTCCTCCTTCTTCTCCTCCTCCTTCTCCTCCTCCTCCTCCTCCTTCTCCTCCTTCTCCTCCTTCTCCTCCTTCTCCTCCTTCTCCTCCTTCTCCTCCTTCTCTCTCTCTCTCTCTCTGCCTCTCCCATGCATGTGTGCATTCTCTCTCTCTCACTCTCTCTCTGTCTCTCTCTCAAAAATAAATAAACATTAAAAGAGAGAGAGAGAGACTCTGTAGCCATGAGCAGTCTCTCCCCATTCCTCTTTCCCAGCTCCTGGCAGCCCTAACCTACTTTTTGTCCAGTGGCTTGGCCTGTTCTGGCCTTTTCTTAGAAATGGACATATATGTCACTTTCTATTACTGGCTGTTTTTACTTAGCATGAGATTCATTCATGTTGTAGCGTGTGTCATTAATTCATTCTTTTCTTTGTCACCTTCTATTACTGGCCGTTTTTACCTAGCATGAGATTCATTCGTGTTGTAGCATGTGTCAGTACATCATTCTTTTTTATTGGAAATGGCTTCCTAAAATCTGTATTTAGGCATATTATATCAGTAAATAGATAGGTGCAGATAATGTGGGAAAATTGGCATCTTTTTGCTATCTGAATTGGCAGCTTCTAGTAGATCACTAGAAGGTACATGCTCCACAGATTGTAGTCTTTCCTCAGAAATCATCCTGCCATCTCAGAAATTCCCTTTGCTTACAGTTTGATGACCATAAAAGCTTTCTCTTTGGAATAGTTTAAATTAGAATAAAAACATATAATAGACTGGTTATAATGAATCCTTCAAAATATAAAAATACATTGCCATAAAAGTGACTTGTTAATGTCTGAAAAATATGCTGGTATATGACAAAGTGTGACCTCTATTAATATATAAAATTACTAACATCATTACTCCTAAATTGTTATTAAATGATTCTCATAGAGCACAGATAAGTATATTTTCTGAATATGTATTTGGCTTAAATAAATCTATTTAGTTTCCATAGGAAAAAACTAAGAGCTAAAAGGGTACAACACTAGGTAGATTAAAATATTTTGTCTGTGTGTATCTGAAATATGTATCTGTTTTTATAATCTTTGTAATACAATCTTAGATGGGTAAAGAAGATTGAGTCATGACCAATCTGAAAACTAATTTATTGCATAGTAAGACATTTTGAATGAAAGATTAGATCTATAGCACCAGGAGAACTTCACATGAATTCTTCTACTTAGACTCTTGGATCACTGATTTCTTCCTGAGTGGCTGGGGAGGGCTGTGCAATCAGAAGAATCACTTGGGAACTTCCTTTCCTTGTCCAAACTTCCTGAAGACATCTCATTCCAAATACACAGGTAACAAAGGAAAGGAGAGTTTCATTCATTCATTCATCATCAGATACTTATTGAGTGCCTGTTTGGTGCTCGACACTAGTCCAAGCACTAAGAATACTGGCCCTGTTCCTGTGAAATTTCATTCTGGTGGGATAAAGGTAAAGAGTAAGTAAGTGAAGAAATGAATTAGCTAATTGGAAATAGTATTAAGAACTGTGAAGTCATTGAAATAGGACAAGGTGACAGGAATGAAAGGGAGTCTGTTTTAAAGAGAGATGTTGGGGGAATTACCTCTGAAAAAGTGTCATTTGAGCTACAATTAAAAAGCCAAAAATATACTATCCATGCAGAGTTCTGACAGGAGAGCATTATTCTAGGCAGAGGACATAGCAAGTGCAAAGACCGTGAGTTTATTTTTAGTTAATTCATGCTCTACAAATTCTTCCAACTCGAGAATATAATATTTATCCTTTTTTTTTTGGATAATCCTATAGTCATTATAATATTACTGCTTGCGTATGATAATTTGTAATAAACAGGAAGGCTTTACAGCATGTTTTCATGTTCAGTAAAATTGATACATGGTATATATATCAAGGTAAGAAAGGAGGAACTTGGAGACAAAGATAGCTAGACACAATCTGATTGATATATTTTTAGAAACATTAGGCTGCTTTGTGGAGAGTAGATATTTGGAAAAACTCTCCTGTTTATTTACATGATATCACCCAACTTCCTATCCATTGCCAATAAGGTTTAAAATATTTGATTTTGTAGTTGTAGATTTATTTATTTATTTGCAGTTCATGTATTTGCTATAAATTCTTCTAACTGCGATATAATATTTAGCTTTTCTGATTATCATGTCTTCATTATTTTAGTACCTAGTACACTGTAATTTGTAATCAATATTTGAAGACCTTTTCAGCTTATTTTCCAGTGTTTAATAAAATTACAATAGGTTGGCAATCCCTATCAAAATAACACCAGCATTCTTCACAGAGCTGTAACAAATAATCCTAAAATTTGTTTGGAACCAGAAAAGACCCTGAATAGCGAAAGCAGTCTTGAAAGAGAAAACCAAAGCTGGAGGCATCACAATCCCGGACTTCAAGATGTATTACAAAGCTGTTATCATCAAGACAGTATGGTACTGGTACAAGAACAGACACTCAGATCAATGGAACAGAATAGAGAACCCAGAAATGGACCCACAGACTTATGGCCAACTAATCTTTGGCAAAGCAGGAAAGAATATCCAATGGAATAAAGACAGTCTCTTCAGCAAGTGGTGCTGGGAAAACTGGACAGCGACATGCAGAGAAATGAACCTGAACCACTTTCTTACACCATACACAAAAATAAACTCAGAATGGATGAAAGACCTAAACGTAAGACAGGAAGCCATCAAAATCCTCGAGGAGAAAGCAGGCATAAACCTCTTTGACCTAGGCTGTAGCAACTTCTTACTCAACACATCTCCGGAGGCAAGGGAAACAAAAGCAAAAATGAACTACTGGGACCTCATCAAAATAAAAAGCTTCTGCACAGCAAAGGAAACAAATAGCAAAACTAAAAGGTAACCAACGGAATGGGAGAAGATGTTTGCAAACAACATACAAGATAAGGGGTTAGTAACCAAAATCTATAAAGAACTTAACAAACTCAACACCCAAAAAACAAATAATCCAGTGAAGAAATGGGCAAAAGACATGAATAGACACTTTTCCAAAGAAGACATCCAGATGGCCAACTGACACATGAAAAAATGCTCAATGTCACTCATCATCAGGGAAATATAAATAAAAACCGCCATGAGATACCACCTCACACCTGTCAGAATGGCTAACATTAACAACTCAGACAACAACCGATGTTGGCAAGGATGTGGAGAAAGAGGATCTCTTTTGCACTGCCAGTGGGAATGCAAACTGGTGCAGCCATTCTGGAAAACAGAATGGAGGTTCCTCAACAAATTAAAAATAGAACTACCCTATGATCCAGCAATTGCACTACTAGGTATTTATCCAAGGGATACAGGTGTGCTGTTTTGAAGGGGCACATGTACCCCAATGTTTATAGCAGCACTATCAACGATGGCCAAAGTATGGAAAGAGCCCATATGTCCATTGACAGACGAATGGATAAAGAAGATGTGGTCTATATATGTACAATGCAGTATTTACCCAGCAATCAAAAAGAATGAAATCTGGCCATTTGCAACTACGTGGATGGAACCTAGAGGGTATTATGCTAAGCAAAATTAATCAGTCAGAGAAAAACAAGTATCTTTTGACTTCACTCACATGAGGACTTTAAGATACAAAACGGATGACCATAAGGAAAGGGAAGCAAAAATAGTATAAAAACAGGGAGGAGGATAAAACATGAGACTCTTAAATTTACAAAACAAACAGGGTTACTGGAGGGGTTGTGGGTGGGGGGGTGGGCTAAATGAGTAAGGGGCATTAAGGAATCTACTCCTGAAATCGTTGTTGCACTATATACTAACTAACTTGGAAGTAAGTTAAAAAATAAATTATTTAAAAAATTATAATGGTTGGAATTGATTTTTAAAAGTTCCTTGAGCTTTTTGAAAATGCTTTTTAGAAATGCTTTTTAAAGAGCACTTTAAAGATTATTCTTAGATTAAATATTTAAATACATATACACACACACACATTTTGTTGTTGTTACATTTATTTATTTTTGAGAGAGAAGCAGAGATAAAGGGGGACAGAGAATGAGAGGGGGGAGGGTCAGAGAAAGAGAGAGATACCAGAATTCAAAGCAGGCACCAGGCACAGAGCCTGACACGGGGCTCAAGCTCATGAACCATGAGATCATGACCTGAGCCAAAGTTGGACGCTTAACTGACTGAGCCACCCAGGAGCCCCTTAGACTTAAATATTTAAAAGGTACAACTTGATCATTACTTTGAGGGACTGAAATTATTTTGATTTAATATATTTATATATCTGAGTATATATATAGTTATCTGCTAGTGTGGATACACTTAGAACTGAAAGTAATTTAAACTTTAATGTAGTAAAAGCATGCTATATCTTGTGTTCATTACTCTTTCTACCTATCACTTTCCTTGAGTACTAAGAATTTGGTAAATCTTTCTTATGACAATTCTGATGGAAAGTCACTTAATTGCACTTATTGAAGTAAAGCATCTTTTTTTTCTTTTTTTTAAGGTTGGTTGTTGAAGGTACCAGTGGAATAGATAATCATACACCTACAAGCACTCTAGTTCAAAACTCATGCTGTTCATATGTAGTTAATGGAGACAACACACCTTCATCTCCGTCTCAGGTTGCTGCCAGACCCAAAAATACACCAGCTCCAAAACCACTCACATCTGAGCCTGCCAATGACACTGGTAAGTGTGGTGATTTATGACTCATTGTTTAAATGGAAACTAAATTAAACTTTATGCCTACACTTCTCTTACTGTACTATCTTTCTTAATCTTCAGTTCTGTGATAGGAATCTAAAGATCTAAATAACTGAAATCTTTCCTAATGTTTTGAATTTTTCTAGATTATTTAGGAGGATATTCCAAATATATATTTAGTTTAGAAATAACAATACATTTCATTGGGGCTCCTGGGCAACTCAGTTAGTTAAGCATCTGAATTTGGCTCAGGTCATTATCTCGCAGTCCATGAGTTTGAGCCCCACATCGGGCTCTGTGATGACAGCTCGGAGCCTGGAGCCTATTTCAGATTCTGTGTCTCCCTCTCTCTATGCCCCTTTCCCCACTCACAGTCTGTCTAGTCTTAGTCTGTCTGTCTGTCTGTCTGTCTGTCTCTCTCTCTCAAAAATAAATAAACATTAAAAAAATTTTAAAAAAATAACAATACATTTCACTAAGCGTGTACTTATAGATTCTTAGGCTTTATGCCACATGCAAAAAAAGTTCATTATATAATATTTCTAAAAGAACTTTTGTGAGTTTATTAATTTGTTAGTAATAAGTGGTTTCTCTTGGGGGTGGAGAGAGGAAGGGAGTGGGGGGCAGAGACAGAGGGAGAGAGGGAGAGAGAGAGAGAGAGAGAGAGAGAGAGAGACAGACAGAATGAGAAAGGGAGAATGAATCCCAAGCAGGCTCCACACTGTGAGCACAGAGCCTGATGCAGGGCTCAAGTTCATGAACCATGAGATCATGACCTGAGCCAAAAATCAAGAATCCGACACCTAACTGACTGAGCAACCCAGGTGCCCCAATAAATGGTTTCTTTAACCTGTCTTCAGTATACAAATAATTTATTTCTTTGTATTACAAGTTGTTAGAAAAATGTAGTTTGAGCTGAGAGAGCTCTCAAAGTTCTATATTTTTCAGGAGTATTATTCCATTACAGAAGGAATGCCTATGGAAGATTTTTTTCTATAATCCTGTATTCCAATGGACTCAGCTGTAAAAATTCATAAGTAATTTTCTTGTTTCATCTTTATATATTCTTTTAGATGAATCTCTTCAAACTCAAACATCTTAAGGTTGATTATGTTTGGGAGCTAGAGTTGTAATACTGGTCTTTTATTTCCAGAGTCTATATTTTTTCCTGTGTTTTGTGTATCTACGGGAAAGTATTCAAAAGTAGAAAAAAGTAAAGAATCAAATCAGGAATTGAATGAAAATACATGGGATTATAGATAAGACAACTGTATATTTATACCCAGGATTGGAGGGAGACTTACTCTGCTCTATCTTGAGAGTTTTTGTAAACATAGGAATTGACCTCTGAATGTTTTTGTTTTTTGTTTTTTTTTTTAATTTTTGTCTATTTTTGAAAGAGAGAGAGAGAGACAGACAGACAGTGTGAGCACTGGAGGGGCAGAGAGAGAATTGAAGTAGGCTCCAGGCTCCGAGCTGTCAGCACAGCACCCGATGCAGGGTCCAAACTCACAAACTATGAGATAGGACCTGTGCTGAAGTCAGACGCTTGCTGATTGAGCCACCCAGGTGCCCCTCTGAATTTTTTTAATATAATTTCTTGTCAAATTGGTTTCCATACAACACCCAGTGCTCATCCCAACAAGTGCCCTCCTCCTTGCCATCACCCACTTTCCCCTCTCCCCTACCCCCCCATCTATCCTTAGTTTGTTCTCTGTCCTTAAGAGTCTCTTATGGTTTGCCTCCCTCCTCTCTGTTACTTTTTCTGCGCCCCCCCCCCTTGGTCTTCTGTTAAGTTTCTCAAGATCCACATGAGTGAAAACATATGGTATCTGTCTTTCTCTGACTGACCTATTTCACTTAGCATAAATCTTCCAGTTCCATCCATGTTGCTGCAAATGGCCAGATTTCATTCTGTCTCATTGCCAAGTAGTATACCATTGTATATATAAACCACATCTTCTTTATCCATTCGTCAGTTGATGGACATTTAGGCTCTTTCCATAATTTGGCTATTGTTGAGAGTGCTGCTATAAACATTGGGGTACAAGTGCCCTTATGCATCAGCACTCCTGTATCCCTTGGGTAAATTCCTAGCAGTGTTATTGCTGGGTCTTAGGGTAGATCTATTTTTAATTTTTTGAGGAACCTCCACAGTTTTCCAGAGTGACTGCACCATTTTGCATTCCCACCAGCAGTGCAAAAGGGTTCCCGTTTCTCCACATCCTTGCCAGCATCTATAGTCTCCTGATTTGTTCATTTTAGCCACTCTGACTGGCATGAGGTGATATCTGAGTGTGGTTTTGATTTGTATTTCCCTAATGAGGAGTGACGTTGAGCATCTTTTCATGTGCCTGTTGGCCATCCGGATGTCTTCTTTAGAGAAGTGTCTATTCATGTCTTCTGCCCATTTCTTCACTGGATTATTTGTTTTTCGGGTGTGGAGTTTGGTGAGTTGTTTATAGATTTTGGATACTAGCCCTTTGTCCAATATATCATTTGCAAATATCTTTTCCCATTCCGTTGGTTGCCTTTTAGTTTTGTTCATTGTTTCCTTTGCAGTGCAGAAGCTTTTTATCTTGAGGAGGTCCCGGTACTTCATTTTTGCTTTTAATTCCCTTGCTTTGGAGATGTGTCAAGTAAGAAATTGCTGCGGCTGAGATTAAAGAGGTTTTTTTTCTGCTTTCTCCTCTAGGGTTTTGATGATTTCCTATCTCACATTCAGGTCCTTCATCCATTTTGAGTTTATTTTTGTGTATGGTGTAAGAAAGTGGTCTAGTTTCATTCTTCTGCATGTTGCTGTCCAGTTCTCCCAGCACCATTTGTTAAAGAGACTGTCTTTTTTCCACTGGATACTCTTTCCTGCTTTGTCAAAGGTTAGTTGGCCATACATTTGTGGGTCCAATTCTGCGGTCTCTATTCTATTTCATTGGTCTATGTGTCTGTTTCTGTGCCAGTACCATTTTGTCCTGATGATTACAGCTTTGTAGTAGAGGCTAAAGTCTGGGATTGTCATGCCTCCCACTTTGGTTTTCTTCTTCAATATTACTTTGGCTATTCGGGGTCTTTTATGGTTCCATACAAATTTTAGGATTATTTGTTCTAGCTTTGAGAAGAATGCTGGTGCAATTTTGATTGGGATTGTGTTGAATATGTAGATTGCTTTGGTAGTATTGACATTTTAACAATATTCTTCCAATCCAGGAGCATGGAATGTTTTTCCATTTCTTTGTATCTTCTTCAGTTTCCTTCATAAGCTTTCTATAGTTTTCAGCATACAGATCTTTTACATGTTTGGTTAGGTTTATTCCTAGGTATTTTATGGTTCTGTTGCAATTGAGAATGGTATCAGTTTCTTTATTTGTCTTTCTGTTGCTTCATTATTGGTGTATAAAAATGCAACCGATTTTTGTACATTAATTTTGTACCCTGCAACTTGCTGAATTTATGTATCTGTTCTGTCAGACTTTTGGTGGAATCTGTCAGGTTTTCCATGTAGGGTATCATGTCATCTGCAAAAAGTGAAAGTTTGACTTCATCTTTGCCAGTTTTGATGCCTTTTATTTCATTTTGTTGTCTGATTGCTGACACTAGGACTTCCAATACTATGTTAAACAACAGTGGTGAGAGTGGACATCCCTGTTGTGTTCTTGCTCTCAGGGGGAAAGCTCTCAGTTTTTCCCCATGATATTAGCTGTGGGCTTTTCCTAAATGGCTTCTATGATGTTTAAGCATGCTCCTTCTATCCTGACTTTCTTGAGGGTTTTCATTAAGAAAGGGTGCTGCATTTTGTCAAATGCTTTTTCTGCATCTATTGACAGGACCAGACCATATGGTTCTTATTGTTTATTTTATTAACGTGATGTATCACATTGATTTGCGAATATTGAACCAGCCCTACAGCCCAAGAATGAATCCCACTTGATCATGGTGAATAATACTTTTTATATGCTGTTGAATTCAATTCGCTAGTATCTTGTTGAGATTTTTTTGCATCCATATTCATCAGGGATATTGGCCTGTAGTTCTCTTTTTTTGCTAGGTCTCTGTCTGATTTCAGAATCAAACTAATGCTGGCTTCATAGAATGAGTCTGGAAGTTTTCCTTCCCTTGTATTTTTTTTGGAACAGCTTGAGAAGGATAGGTATTAACTCTGCTTTAAATGTCTGGTAGAATTCCCCAGGGAAGCCATGTGGTCCAGGACTCTTACTTGTTGGGAGATTTTTGATATCTGATTCAATTTCTTCTCTAGTTAGTGTCTGTTAGTTTTGGTAGTGTGTGGGTGGTAGGAATTTGTCCATTTCTTCCATGTTGTCCAGTGTGTTGGCATATAATTTTTCATAATATTACCTGATAATTGCTTGTATTTATGAGGGATTGGTTGTAATAATTCCATTTTCATTTGTGATTTTATCTATTTGGGTCCTCTCTCTTTTCTTTTGAGAAGCATTACTAGACGTTTATCAATTTTGTTTTTTTCAAAAAACCAACTCTTGGTTTCATTGATCTGCTCTACTGTTTTTTTAGATTCTATATTGTTTATTTCTGCTCTGATCTTTATTATTTCTCTTCTTCTGCTGGGTTTGGGGTATCTTGCTGTTCTGCTTCTATTTCCTTTAGGTGTACTGTTAGATTTTGTATTTGGGATTTTTCTTGTTTCTTGAGATAGGCCTGGATTGCAGTGTATTTTCCTCTTAGGATTGCCTTTGCTGCATCCTAGAGGGTTTGGATTGTTGTGTTTTCATTTTCATTTGTTTCCATGTATTTTAATTTCTTCTCTAATTGCCTCATTGACCTGTTCATTCTTTTGTAAGATGTTCTTTAACCTCCATGCTTTTGGAGGTTTTCCAGACTTTTTCATGTGGTTGTTCTCAAGTTTCATAGCATTGTGATCTAAAAGTGTGCATGGTATGATCTCAATTCTTTTATATTTATTGAGGGCTGTTTTGTGATCCAGTATATGATTTATCTTGGAAAATGTTCCATGTGCACTTGAGAAGAAAGTATGTTCTTCTGCTTTGGGATGTAGAGTTCTAATTATGTGTGTCAGGTCCATCTGGTCCAACGTATCTTTCAGGATCTTTGTTTCTTTACTGGTTCTGTGTCTAGATGATCTGTCCATTGTTGTAAGTGGAGTATTAAGGTCCCCTGCAATTACCACATTCTTATCAATAAGATGCTTATGTTTGTGATTGTTTTAAATATATGGGTGCTTCGAATTCGGTGCATAGACATTTATAATTGTTAGCTCTTCCTGATGAATAGACTATTATATAATGCCCTTCTTCATCTCTTGTTACAGCCTTTTATTTAAAGTCTAGTTTGTCTCATATAAGTATGGCTACTCCAGCTTTCTTTTGACTTCCAGTAGCATGATAGATAGTTCTCCATCCCCTCACTTTCAATCTGAAAGTGTCCTCAGGTCTAAAATGAGTCTCTTGTAGACAGCAAATAGATGGGTCTTGTTTTTTTAATCCATTCTGATACTTTATGTCTTTTGATTGGAGCTTTTAGTACATTTACATTAATGTTATTATTGAAAGGTGTGGGTTTAGAGTCATTGTGTTATCTGTAGGTTTCATGCGTGTAGTGATGTCTCTGGTACTTTGTGGTCCTTGCAACATTTCACTCACAGAATCCCCCTTAGGATCTGTTGTAGTGCTGGTTTAGTGTGATGAATTCCTTCAGCTTTTGTTTGAGAAAACTTTTATCTCTCCTTCTATTCTGAATGACAGGCTTGCTGCATACTTTTCCTGTTCATCACATTGAAGATTTCCTGCCATTCCTTTCTGGCCTGCCAAGTTTCAGTAGATATGTCTGCTACTACCCTTATGCTTCTACCTTTGTATGTTAAGGCCCATTTATTCCTAGCTGCTTTCTGAATTCTCTCTTTATGCTTGTATTTTGCCAGTTTCACTATGATATGTCATGTAGAAGATCAATTCAAGTTACGTCTGAAGGGAGTTCTCTGTGCCTCTTGGATTTCAGTGTCTGTTTCCTTCCCCGGATTGGGGAAGTTCTCAGCTATGATTTGTTCAAGTACACCTTCAGCCCCTTTCTGTCTCTCTTCTTCATCTGGAATTCCTATGATACGTATATTGTTCCATTTGATTGCATCACTTAGTTCTCTAGTTTTCACCTCTTGATCCTGTATTTTTTTCTCTCTTTTTCTCAGCTTCCTCTTTTTCCATAATTTTATCTTCTAATTCACCTATTCTCCCCTCTGCCTTTTCAGTCTGCACTGTGACTGCCTCCATTTTATTTTACACTTCATTTATAGCATTTTTTAATTCATCATGACTATTTTTTAGTTCCTTGATCTCTGCAGTACTAGATTCTCTGCTGTCTTCTATGCCTTTTTCAAGCCCAGCAATTAATCTTATGACTATTATTTTAAGTTATTGTTCAGTTATATTGCTTATATCTGTTTTGATTAATTCTTTAGTTGTCACTTCTTCCTGGAATTTCTTTTGAGGGGAATTCTTTCATTTCATCATTTTGGCTAGTTTTCTGTTCCTTATGAATTTTAAAAGCTCGTTATGCGCTTGGCACCTGCGAGCACTGCTATATTAAAGGGGGGGTCACACACTGTCCAGGGCCTGGCCCTTCAGGAAGTGTTTTTTTGGAGAGTGTTACTTGCTCTCTGTTATTGTGACTTTGGTTATTTTATTTCTCTACTGCTAGTGATGTCTTGGACCCTCTACGAGGTGTGCTTTGATTTGTTCCTTGAAGTAGTCCTGTAAAGGAAAACAAACAGGAAACAAAGACACATAAACACACATACAGATAAAATAAACAGACAAAAAAAAACCCACACACAAACAAACATACAAACAAAAACAGTCCAAAAGCAAAAAAACAGAATCACCAGCTACAAGTAAAGAACAAGGTAGAGGCAGTGCTGATGGAGGAGCACATGCAAAGAGAGAAATGACAGGGGCGGGGACAAAGAGAAAATAAACATTGACCGGGCAGAGAGACTAAATGACTTAATCCAGAGAGAGAGAAAGGGAAATAAAGAGGGAGGTCGCGGGGGTGGGGGGACAAAGATAAAGTTACCCAGGCAGAGAAAGTATATGGCTTGATTATTCCAGAGAGAAAGGAAAGTACAGAAGGAGATGTAGAACATGTATCAAGGGAATGCATTAAATATGTCTGCTTCAACCAACAACCAGAGCAACCAGCCTAGAGGAGGGAAGAGATAGGAAGGGAGAATATATCTAAATAAGAATTGTCCTGGAATTAATCCAGGCTATGCAGCATCACTGGTCTGGATTATGGAGCCCTCTGGTTGCACAGCATGTATCTGGCTCCAGCAGATAAGCTGTTACCTGCATGGAGGGGCGTGGTTTGGTGTAGGCTGGTCCCACCTCCACTATCTGTCCCACCCCGGCCTGATCCCTGAGGTCCTGCCTTGGTGGTGATGGTGGGAGGGAATGGCAATCCCCCAGTCTCTTCCCCGTGACCCAGTGGACTCCATTCCAGTTGTCCTCACTGTGCCACAGGCACAGACTGGGCGGTCCTTCTCGCTCCACCAACTCCCCTGGCCCAGTGCTTGGCTAGGGTTCAAAGACCCGCTCCAGGTGCTCTGGCACTGAGGAAGTGCCTCTCTGTGCAGCTTGATATGTGGTCCTGCCTGGCTTTGCCTGTGCTGCCGGACTTCAGGGAGGACTGCCTTTTCCTGCTGTGGACTGCGCTGCTGACCTCACTGAGGTGCATGGGGGTGGTATACGCAGGCAGCAGACAGGCTTTATTCTCTCCCAGCACACTCCAGGGAGGGGGCCGGTTTCTCCTTCTGCAGACTGCACCCTCAACCTAGCCACTGAGCCCCAGGGGGTGGAGGACGCAGGCAGGCTTTGTTTTGTCACACAGCCCTCCAGGGAGGGGTCCACTTTCTCCTGTGGACTGTGCCCCTGATCTACCACCGAACCCGGGGCTGGCTCCCCTCCTCCCCAGGTGCGTGAACAGGGAGATGGCCCCAGTCTGAAGAAAGCCCCACAGTTAGAGATAGGATCCCTCTCAGTCCCAGTCCTGGGACAAGAGACTGTATCTCTTGTCCAGATACAGTCAGTCCTACACTTCCCCAGCCATGCTTTCTCTTCTCTTCGTCTCTCAACAGAAGGGGATCTCTCCCCTCCGTGCCTACTCTGTGGGTTTTATTTCCCCCAGTTCACAATCACCCACCTGTCCTTTCTCAAGTTTCTTCCTGGTAGATTTCAGCCTCTTTTCCTCCTGGACTCTTGAGGTTTAAAGTCCTTTGGCTTCAGCACTTCTTTGTTTGAGAGACGCGGGAAGTATGGATCCCCCTACTTCTCTACCATGTTGGCCTATGAATCTGAATGGGTTTTTAAATTTTAATTTATTAATGCCTTTTTTTTTTTTTTTTTAAGATGGACTTAAAGATCCTGAGTGGTCACAATAAGTAGAACTCTTTGGTCATTAATTTAAGGTGGCTGGAAAATAAAGAGAAGAGAAATACATATAACAAGAGTGACATTAGTGAGGCAAATGCATTTATTTTCTGATTTCTGATCTGCTTTGTAGTAGGAACATTTGTCTCAGAGTTATTAGCAAAGCAGAAAAGGAAACATCACCTTACTTTATTTGGAACTGTGTCTAAATTAAGAACAGACCAGTTAAAACAGCTACTGTTTCTGATATTCTATCTTTTATGGATTGTATGAAAAAACAGCATAGTGTGAGCAACATCCTCAATAATTCTAGGAGAGTAAATGTAATAGTGAGTTTCAGAGAACTGTGACTTATGTTATCTATCCTAAATTAAATATTACGATTTTTAAAAATAGTCTGAGTACCTACAGAAAGGACCAATAATTTATTTTTTTAAGGTTTATTTATTTATTTTGAGAGAGAGAGAGAGAGAGAGAATGACCAGGGAAGGGCAGAAAGAGAGGGGGACAGAGGATGTGAAGCAGATTCCATTCCGATAGTGGAGAGTGTGATGCGTGGCCCAAACACAAAAACCACGAGATCGTGACCTGAGCTGAAGTTGGATGCTTAACTGACTGAACCACCCAGGCACCTCAGTAATTTATTTTTTAAAAATGTAAACACATAGAGGTACTTGGGAGGCTCAGTTGGCCTGACATGACTCTTGATTTCCCCTCTCCCTGGCTTGTGTGTGCTCACTCTCTCTTAAAAAAAAAAAAAAAAAAATTCAAAAAATACATATCAACACATAGAAAAGTGGTTTATCTGAACCAGAGTTTTTCACAATGAAGCTTAAATCTAGTGCTTTTTGGTCATGAATTTTTAAGTTATTAAGTAATTATCCATACCAAAAAATTTCAAGGAAAACCTAATTATTCATAAATTTGCATTATATTTTAATTTTTTTTTAACATTTATTTTTGAGAGAGAGAGACAGAGCACAAGCAGTGGATGGGCAGAGAGTGAGGGTGACAGAATCCAAAGCAGGCTCCAGGCTCCAGGCTCCAGGCTCCAGGCTCCAGGCTCCAAGCTGCCAACACAGAGCCTGACGTGGGGCTTGAACTCACGAGCCGTGAAATTGTGACCTGAGCCGAAGTCAGATGCTCAACTGAGCCACCTGGGTGCCCCAAAATTTGCATTTTAAACAATATAACTTCCTTAACAACACTCCAAAGAAGTTGTGAAAAATAAAAATAACACTGTTATATAACAGGATTGATTTGTTATATGGGATTATCATTACATTCAGAATGTAGTTCCAGTTCCATCATTTCTGAAACTAATTAGATAAAAGGCCAATTATTTGTAAAGTTCAGTCCTGATTCATGAAAAGAGTAAGAAGGATGAATGATCATTTCAGAAAGGCTTATACTGCCATTCTATCTCATTCTTGTCATCATCCTCCATTTAAAATCTATGGAATTTGGCGAGTTAACTCTTCTTCCTAAAATATTTAGCTGTTTGAGTAGATTGGTGAAAGTGTCCATTGACCACTGGTTAGTTGCATGTTTTAATGTTTGGGTATATTCAGATGCTGGTACAAAAGGGAGGAAGACTTACGGAGGCTTTTCAGAAATCTCAGAATCTCTTACACTCCATGGTTTCTCGGGTTCTCTATAGACTCTTCCATTGAGAACAAGTACACTTCCCATGTTTTTTTTTGTTTTTTGCCTTTTTGATATTTATTTTAGAGAGAGAGCATGAGCAGGGGAAGGGCAGAGAGAGAGAGAGAGAGGGAGACAGAGGATACAAAGTGGGCTCTGTGCTGACAGCAGAGAGCCCGATGCAGGGCTCGAACTCACTGTGAGATCATGACCTGAGGCAAAGTTGGATGCTTAAATAACTGAGCCACCTAGATGCCCCACTTCCCACGTTCTTATTTATCCTTGCCCAAAATTTCAAGGTGAATATAAAACATATGAGGAACTAGAATTGAAGGCTCCATTGTAAGTAATTCCCATAACATTCACAGTAGCTATTAGGAAACCTAGGATAATCATAATAGCTAACATTTGTGCTATATATGTTGTAAACACTGTATATCTATTTACTGATTGAACTTTAACCATAACTAATTGAAATAAATACCAATATCTTTCCCTTTTTCCCAAGAGGAACAGAAACACAGATCACAGCTAGGGAGTAGAAAAGCTGTAATTGACATCCAGTTATATCTCTCTGAGCTCTCTCTGCCTTCTGCTTCTCTGTTCACTTTGATGTGTGTGATTTTTATAGTGTCTCAAAGGTATACTGTTCAGCTTTTATACTTTGATAGACTTCAAATAATATTTCATCATCCAACTTAGCGATTGTGTTTTCACCTCCTCTGATAATTGTTGGCGACATCTGACAAAACAATCTGTCATCATTCTATTGGCCAGTTTAAAAAGGCTTCCAGAACCTATTCTGTTGGTAGTAACCACTCTGCCAGTGCCTTTAGTGTGATCTGTCATCCCTTGGTAGGAGGATGAATTCAGGTACTTTTCAAGGATTGGGATAATCTTTAAGGCCTTAGTACAAAAATGGTATTCCTTTTTCTAATCATGGACTTTTAAAATCAGTTTTCATGTTACAGAGGGGATACGGATGGGAGTGTGCATATTCTGTATATAACACATTACATGTTTTTAGTCCCTTACCTACAATTCAGAATCCTAAAATCTCTAAAACCAAAGGTTTTTTGGTGAACTCCTTTGATGTCAAAGTGACTAGAACTGACTTAAATGTATTCATAGTTTATCATGCTTAGTGTATCTCTACATTTTGCCACAGAAACAGTATTGTGTTTAATTACAATGTGTAGCCCTCAAATCTGCTCAGTTATTAGTGTAATATACAGTACACATGCCATATTACTTTTCTAAATTTCGAAAACTAATGGATTCTGGAACATACTTGACCCCAAGGATTTCAGACAAGGGATTATAGCCCTGTGCTAAGGAGTTTAAGACAAATGATTTCATTTCACCAGAGACAGTATCAATACAAGAAGGCTTTTTGGTGGGAATTTTTTTTCTCCCTCCCTTTAGATCAGGAGGCTCCATTTGAAGGGCACCTGGGTAGCTCAGTTGGTTGAGCATCCAATTTTTTATTTCGACTCAGGTCATGATTCCAGCGTTGTGGGATCAAGCCCCTGGTTGGGCTCTGCACTGAGCATGCTGCCTGCTTAAGATATTCAATCAATCAATCTCTCTCTCTCTCTCTCTCTCTCTCTCTCTCTCTCTCTCCACCTCTCCCTCCAATATGCATTCTCTCTAAAATTAAAAAAAAAGCTCCTTTGATAAGTTTAGTTGCTATAAATATTGATAGTTTTTTAAAGCTAAAATGGGAGGCAATCCTGGCATCTAATAGGACTAAGTTCAAATCCAGCTCTACTGTTTAATGTGTTAACTGTGTGATCTTAGACAAACTTAATATTCTTAAAATCTAGCTCCTCCATTTATAAAAAGAGGATAATCCTCAGTTAACCACCTGATAGGATTGTTTCAAAGGTTAAATGAGATAATAAAAAACATCTACCATATTCTTTGGACAGTGATAGATATTTAAGAACAATACTATTTTCTTCTCCACTTCCCACTATCTGTAACTTCCAGTGTGAAATAACTTTTTCTAACACATAATTTTTCTTTTATTAATAGATCAGAGCTCTGTATGGTTTCAGGCAGAACTGATTTCACAAGTTTATTAGACTTTTGTTTATAGCTTTTTATTTTGAAATAATAGAAAGTTGCCAAGAAATGTATAGGGAGCTCTCCCTGTGTGAACATACAGTGTGTAACTGCAGTACAATATAAAAATCAGGAAATTGGCGTTGACAAAATCTCCACTTTGCCTATTGTACCTGCACTGTGTGTGCATTCTGTGCGGTTTTATCATGTATTACTTCATGTAGCTGCTACTGTGATCAAGATACAGAACTATCCCATCATCAAAGCCTCCCTCGAACACTACCCCCTTTATAGCCACCCACTTAGAAGTGTGAATTGACTTTAAAGAAACTTAAGATGCATATACACCAGTAGTTCTTCGTGTCACACCTTTTAATTTTATTTATTTACTTTGAAAGAGAGAGAGAGCAGGCTGGGGGAGGGGCAGAGAGGAGAGAGAGAATCCCAAGCAGGCTTTGCTGCCAGCGCAGAGCCTGACGTGGGGCTCAAACTCAAGAACTGTGAGATCCTGAATGACCAGAGCCGAAATCCAAAGTTGGATGTTTAACCGACTGAGCCACCCAGGTGCCCCCATTCATGTCACACTTTTAAAAAGGAGTAAAAATGATACTCAAATCTTGAGTATTTCTGCCTTTTTCTGCTTTATTTGAACAGTTATAGTAAGGACAAATGTGTGGTGCTTTGAGATGTACATATCATAAAGTACAAGGAAAACTTCTCAAGGATTAAACATGAAAGTAGGGAGGTGTGTCCTGTAACTTAAATGTCATAATGGCTGAAAGTAAGGGTTTGGATACATTCATTAAGAAACCAAGTCTGTAGAGAAGAAAAATGCTTTGCATAAACTTCCAATTTCCCACCTGTTACACATTTCAAATACTAGCTTACGTGTAATTCTCCATATTCTTTCACGAGCAAGGAGCCTATGATTCTGACCTCCCTCTCTCTCTGCCTTCCCTTTTTGTCTTTTTTGTTAGTTTGTCCTTTCACTCATCCTTATACCATTTGTTAACAGATGTTTGTATTGCAGCTACCGTAGACAGATGTTTATTTTGCAGGACACTGCCTGGTGGCTGGGTATGCACACATCAGAGTTTCTCAACTTCACACTGTTGACATGGTGGGCCAGATAATCCTTTGTTGTGGGTGGCTGTCCAGTGTATTGTATATTCCTGACCTGTACCCACTAGATGCCAGTAACATCTCCCTTTCCCCTGGCTGTGACAACCAAACATAGCTCCAGATGTTGCTAACTGTCTTTGAAGTGGGGGGCAAATTTGTGTCCAGTTGAGAACCACTGACGTGTATCAGTAATAATCTCTAATCAAAGATATGCCGTCCTACCCCACTCAGAATTTCCCATTATTAACACCTTGCATTACTGTGCTACATTTGTTAGAATTAATGAACCAGTATAAATACGTTATTGTTAACTATAGTCCATAGTTGACATCAAGG
Source organism: Neofelis nebulosa (assembly GCF_028018385.1). NCBI lineage: Eukaryota > Metazoa > Chordata > Mammalia > Carnivora > Felidae > Neofelis > Neofelis nebulosa. Next base: position 34,146,308 of record NC_080795.1, read on the forward strand.
CTCACTCTTTGTGTTGTATGGGTCCTGTGAGATTTAAGAAATTCATGTTGTCGTGGACCCAACATTACAGTATCCTGCAGAATTGTTTTACCACTCTCCAAATCCCCTGTGCTCCATCTATTTATCCTTTACCCCACACTCCTAACAACCACTGATCTTTTTGCTGTCTCTGTAGTTTGGCCTCTATAGTTGGAATCTTCTTTCACTTAGCAATATGCATTTAAGGCTCCTCCATGTCTTTTTATGGCTTGACGTCTCATTTCTGATACTGTCAAATAATATTCCATTGTATGAATGAATGTACCCCAATTTTCTTACCCATCTTGGTTGCTTCCATTTTTGCCATTATGAATATAGCTGATATAAACATTCATGTGCAGGTTTTTGTGTGGACGTAAGATTTCAACTTAACTGGATTGAAAACCAGGACTGCTTTATTATATAATAAGAGTATGGTTATTTTTGTAAGAAACTGTTCAAACTGTCTTCCAAAGTGGCTGGACCCTTTTGTTTTCCCACCAGCAATAATGAGAATTTCTCATGCTCTGCTTCCTTACCAGTATTTTTACCAGTTAATTATTACTTTTTTTTGCAGTGCTGAATCTTCCCATCCAGAGATATTTTATGTGCCTCTCCATTCATTCCGTGTTTTAAAATGTCTCTTAAAAATGTTTTTTAGTTTTGTTTAGGTAAGTCTTGAGTGTAATTTTGATGTTGAATTTCTATCTGGTCGTTGAGCTAATACGTTTTGGTCAAATTAATTGGGTACTAATAGCTTTTCGGTTGATTCTTGTGAGTGTTCTTTTTTTATTATTTTTTTTAATGGATCAGTTATTAGGGTCTTTTTAAGAAACTTAGAACACCAATTTGTGAGGGTGAACTCCCATTTGTGAGAGAAAACACAGAACGGATATAGCCCTGAAGCTAAGGGACAGCTTTGATTTGTGGGAGCATTTGCGAGTCTGCAGCTTTCTGATCAACTCTGTGCTGTTCTGTAATCTCATATTTCCCTTTCTCCATGTTGAAGATCTCACCTTCCTGGTGTCTGGGTTTACTCAGCCGCTGCTTCTTGAAGTAAGCATCAGTGAGATGTTTTGGGATTTTCACACTGCTGATACTAGTTTTGGAGGAGGTGGCAATGACAGATTTCTGGTGTGTTCTACACAGAGGAAGTCGATTGAGGGCCAGAGGTCCGATCACAAGTAGCAAGCCACTGCTCAGTCACTTCAGGAAAACCACCCTCTTGCCTCTGTGGAGCACAGTGAAGGTGATCAAAATGAACCCAGGAGTGATGCTAGCTTGCATTTTCCTCACATGCTGACTGAAAGGGTTGTCGTTGTTTTTTGCCGTGGCTCAGTAGCTTTCCAGGAACATCTTCAGTAGGATAATACCTAGGCACTTTGTGAATTTTAACCACTCGGGTACCACCATTCCTGTTACCACCAACTGGTTTTGTGACAGTAGCAAGAACCTTCTCCTTTTTCTTTTCAACTCAGTATTTAGCTGCTGAATACTTCTTCCTCTTGTACATGGCCTTTCATAGCTGATCAGGAATATCTGCCAATTCCTTTGCCTAGGCCAGGGTTTTGGCTGCAGTGGGACTTCCTGTTCTTTGGCATTTTAGCCCTGAGGTTACTCTTCTTAACCTTGCACTAGTCTGACCTTCTTGGCTTTGATTTTTTTTCTCCTTAGTGTTTGGCTTCTCGGCTGTTTTTGCCTGCCATCTTGCAAGATGGGTCAGAGATCCTGTCGAGTGTTCTAAATAAACTTATCCTCTGTGAGTGAGCATTTTATTTCCAGTATTTTTCACTTCTTGTCTTAATGCATCATCAAAGTAATCAGCAGTATTAGAGTGGTGGTTGTGATCTTCCTTGTTTTGTTCCTGACTTTAATTTGTTCCTGACCTTAATAGAAATTCTTCTAATATTTTATAGTTAATATACGATGCTTACTGTGGGTTTCTGGTAATCTAGACTATTTATTTTTCTTGATTCCTCTTATCAAGTGTTTTATCAAGGTTTTATTGAATTCTTTTTGGTTTGTATTGAAAATAGTCATGGCTTTTATCTTTTAATATGTTAGCATAGTCAATTTCCTAACATAATATCCTAATATTGAACCATCTTAGAATTTATTGAGTTTCAACTTTAGGGTTAACTTACCCTTACAAGAGTAAACTAAGAAACTCCTTTTTACTCCTTGTTACTTTAAATAACATTGAGAGTGATCTGTTCATTGAAGGCTTCATAGGATTTTCTCAGAACACTAAGTGAGCCTTGTGCCCTTTGGTGGAGTGCTATGATCTTTTATCACCTTTTCAATTTCTACTCTGATGAGTCCTTTCTTTCTTTTTATTTTATTTTTAAAGATTTTATTTTTAAATCATCTCTATATCCAATGTGGGGTTTGAACTCAACCCCAAGATCAAGAGTCACATGCTCCACTGACTGAGCCAACCCATGATGAGCCTTTTCAATTTTTCTTTCTCTTGACTTAGATTAGTTAATATGGTTCAGACTTACAAAGTTGTATGTGGCATTCCTAATGTTATTCATATTATATATTCTTTATAAAACTTGGAAAGGTATATTTCATGGTTTCTCCATATTACTGGTAAGAATTCATCTGAAGCATTTGTTAAAAATACAGATTCCCAAACCTTCCTTAGAGATTTCCCCTAGAGATTCAGTAAATCTCGAATGGGAACTGAGATCTATACTTCCAATAAGATCCCAACAGGATCCCATTTCTTATCAGTAAGTTTGGAAATTCTGATCTGTTTTATTGGTTTTTAAATTCCTTCTACCATTGCCCCCCACCCCCAATGGACCCTCAGCTCTGGAATTGAGTGCTAAGCTCATTTATTGCCATTCTTTCTTATATTCGTGGATACTTGTTAGGCTTTGTCCAATAGCCTTTGATATAAGTGTTTTCATTGCCATTAATTTCCCTAAAGTCTATAATTTCATTATTTCCTCTTTAACTCAATAATTATTTACTTTATCTTCTAAGCATATTGATTGTGAATTGGGGGAGAGTACTATCATTTTTATGGACATAAAAGTATCCGTCTTCTGGGGCATCTGGGTGGCTTAGTGAGTTAAGTGTCTGACTCTTAATCTCACCTCAGGTCGTGGTCTCACAATTTGTGAGATTGAGACCCACATTGGGCTCTGTACTGACAGCTTGGAGCTTGCTTAGGATTCTCTCTCTCTTTCTCTCTCTCTCTCTCTCTCTCTCTCTCTCTCTCTCTCTCTCTCTCTCTCTCTCAAAATAAATAAACATTTAAAAAGAAAGTTACCAGTTTCCTCACCAGTAAAGTGGAGATAATGCTGGTATCTGTCTCAGCATAGTTCTGTGAAGATTATTACATAAGATAACCCTTAAAAAGTGTTTAACAGATTCTGCCAGACTTTCAGTAAACATTTTAATAAGTTGTATTTTGTATTGCTTGTTTCTAGTTTTATTGCATTGTAATTAGAATGTGGCCTCCTTATTATATAATGGAGGATTTTCCTTTCGTCTTTTATATTGGTTTTCTAAAAATTCTCAGCGTGTTTGGATGGAATATGTACATAGTAGAAACTCAAAGCTACCTCTCTGTAATTTAAGTCAGATGTATTGTGTTATTAAATTTTTCATATAGTTAATATTTCTACTGATGCTCTTTAATCTGCATAGTTTTGGGAGAGGTATGTTCAGTTCATTTCTTCCTCTATGATTTGTCTTTAATTTATTGATTCAACAAATATTTATTGTGTTCGTATGCAAAGCATTTTTAACAGTTGGGAAATGCAAGAGTGACAAAGTTTTTGTACCATTCTGAACTTAAAGAAATGAAAACAAATAAAATGATTTCAGAACATGAGAAATAAAACAGGTTAGGGTGTGGTGGAAACAACAGTAAATAAGGTACTCAAGCACTGCCTCAAGTACATTCTGAAGTTATAATTGGGCATGCACTCTAAATGATAAGAAGCCAGTCATGAGGTATTAGGAGGCCACAGTAACAGCAAGTGCACATCCCTTAAGTGGGAAGGAGTTTGCTATTCAGGGAACAGAAGGAAGGCCATCGTGAGAAGTCAGGCATAACTGTGGAGCAGATTAACGTAGTCATTGTCATAGGCTGTGGTAAAAGAGTTTGGAATTTATTCTGGTGGTAATGGGAATCCACTGATGTGTTTAATTAGGGGAATGAAAAAATCTTATATGTTGTGAAAAAGATTACTCTGAGCCGTCATTTGGAGAATAGCTTGTAGCTGGACATGAGAAAAAGCAGCAGACTAAAATTAGGAGGCTGTTGATAGTAAAAGCAAGAAACGATGGACCAGAAGGTGGTGGTACAGATGGAGAGAAGAGCTGAGAGCACTCACCTGCTGTTGAATTATTGTAGGAGAGGAGTTTTTGCCTTGAACAACTGAACAGTGGTCTTTCATATCTCATTTTATTCCTCTCTAACAGTTCGTTTTTGTGTGCTGTGTTTTAGTATGCAAAAGATTTATGAATTTTTTCTTGGACTGGATTATCTTATCTCAGTTATTCCTCTTTTCCCATTTAGTGTTATTTTGCTTTGAAAAGACTGCTGCTAACTAAGCTTTTTTGTTTTTGGAAATTAATTTCTGCACTATTGAAGAGTAAATATTAAATGAGGTAATTATTTAAGTGAACATTATATAGGAGACACCAGAAGTTAGCCTCTCTATGCACATTCTTTTTTCATTTCACTGTGTTATCTAATAGTATTTGGTACAGGGTAACTGTAAATACTTTATTTCTTTTATGTATTTTTTTTTCCCCAAAGCCATTCTCTTCCTCATATTTAGACAGTACTTGACTCATTCTCTTATTATTTTGTGCTTACCATTCAATTCCTTTTAATAGTACACTTTCCACCTTTTAAGTCTTCCCTCTGAAGATGCCATTACCTTTAATTAGGTCTCCCTTCCCCATTTCAATTAGAACGTTATGTGGAATTTTCTAATACGTTTTACTCAATAATCTATGTCTCTTTCCAGTTTTAATTTGACTTCACTTTAATAGTGACACATAATTGAAATGCTTTGATCACATTTAAAATGAACATTAAGGGGCTCCTTGGTGGCTCAGTCGGTTAAGCATCCGAATTTGGCTCAGGTCATGATCTCATGTTTTGTGGGTTTGACCCCTATGTCAGGCCCTGTGCTGACAGCTCAGAGCCTGGAGCCTGCTTCAAATTCTGTGTCTCCGTGTCTCTCTGTCCCTCCCATGCTTGCATGTGCTCACTCGCTCTCTCTCAAAAATAAATAAAAACATAGAAAAAAAATTTTTAAATGAACATTAAGAGGGTGCCTGGGTGGCTCAGTTGGTTAAGTGTCCGACTTCAGCTCAGGTCATGATCTCATAGTTCGTGAGTTTGAGCCCCGTGTCGGGCTGTGTGCTGACAGCTCAGAGCCTGGAGCCTGCTTCAAAATCTGTGTCTCCCTCTGTCTCTGTTCCTTCCTCACTTGCACTCTGTCTCTAACATTAATAAAACAACCAAAAAATTTTTAAATGAGCATTAAATTGTATTAGTGGATCCCAGTAGTGAGTCATTTCTTTAGAAGGTATAGAATGAATTTCTGTATCTTCTGACAGTCCACTATAGTACTATCTAAATGCCACTGTTTCCCCCCATTGGCATTTTTGATATTAGCTACCATTTGCATAGGAGAAGGAGATTGAAAGGGATCTTTAAAAGTTTTTATATATAGGGGCACCTCGGTGGCTTAATCGGTTAAGTGTCCAACTCTGGCTCAGGTCATGATCTTGCAGTCCGTGAGTTCGAGCCCCGCGTCAGGCTCTGTGCTGACCGCGTGGAGCCTGGAGCCTGCTTCGGATTCTGTGTCTCCTTCTCTCTTTGCCCCTCCCCCACTTGTGCTCTGTCTCTATCAAAAATAAATAAATGTAAAAATTTTTTTTAAAGTTTTTTATATAAACCATGCAGACTTTCAGAATTGATCATTTGAAAAAAAAAAACAAAAACATGTTATCCTCATACTAGTTTTTCTTTTCCTTAAGTTAAAGTTATTAGTGTGTGTGTATACAATTTACCCTTGAACAGTAAGGATTGGAACACCAACATCACCCCCCCCAACAATTGAATGATTTTGTATAACTTTGGACTCCATCCCCCTCCCTGCCGCCAGGTTTTAACTACTAATTGCCTATTGTTGACTGAAGCCTTACTAGTAACATAGTCAATTAACACATATTTTGTAGATCTGTTATATACTGTCTTCTTACCATACAGTAAGCTAGAGAAAATGTTAAGAAAACCAGAGAAGGAAAAAATACATTTACAGGTTTGTACTGTTTTTATTGGAAAAAAATCTACATATAAGTGGACCTGTGAAGTTCAAACCTGTGTTGTTCGAGGGTCAACTGTATTCTTAAATTTTTATTATTTATATATTCATCCCTAAATATAAGCAAGAAAAAATATAATCTGCCTTATTTATTTTCATCAGTATCTGATACATTACTCACCATCAGTTAGGTACTGAATCAGTGTAACTGGTGAGTTGTTTGCTTTGTCATTTCCTGATAGTTCATCTTATTGATTTTCTCTTTTCAGTTAATGGAGAATCATCCTCATCTGCACCAACTGATAACGCTTCCACTATGGATACTGTAATAGTATCTGAAGAAACCGCCTTGTCTTCAAATTGCACTAATACTACTGTTGAAGATCCTCCAGTTCAAGAAATAATGACTTCCTCAGAAAACAGTGAATGTATTCTCTCTACTAGTGCAGCATTTGGATCTGAAGCTAGAAGTACTTTAGACCCTGCCACCTCTAATTCTGGAAGTAGTTCTGCTTTTGAGGCAGCCAAATTAAGACAGCCAGATGGCTGTGTGGAACCTGTACGGCAACAGTCTGGAAATGCCAACACAGAAACCTTGCCATCAGGGTATGTTAAATATATTTTTTAGAAGTTTGACTTAATTTGAGTAGCAACTTTTTGATAATACGACTCTTGAATGTGTATGTAAAATTTTTCAGTTGTTTAGTAATTTGAAATCAAAGCTGGAATCTGATTGATACAATTTGTGTATTTGCCACAAAGTACTTTTTAAAACTAAGAATGCTCACTTATGAAATATGTGCATTATAAAGGGAAAAGAAAAAACCTAGGGTTAGTTTGCAGGACACTCTTGATTTGATTCTTGGTTTATTTTTACTTTTAGATAAGAACGATCATAACACTATGTAATTACCTCAGTTTTCCAGCTTCCTTTATGGTCTGCTCTCCAGGCCCCAACATAGCCATCCTTTTTCTTCGTACTGAGTGCTGGGGAAAGTCACTTAACCCTGCTGATTAGCTCTGTTACAAACTCAGGTTTTCATTGCTGCTTAATAATTCTTAGTCTCTTTTAAATTTCCCATTGCAATTATTCAGCTTCCCAAGATTTCCTTTAAAGAGTATTCTGTGTGTGTGTTCCATTTGGTCACCTATTCCAGCTTTACTTAACATGTTTTTTTGATTCTTTTCTTGGTTCTGATGATACTAATATTACTGAGTCTTTCTTTGTCTCTGACTTCAAAAAGCTTATTTATAGTGGCTCAGACTTGTAAACATATATGCAGTACAATTTGACAACACTGTACTAGAAGTATGGACACAGCACTTTCCTACACAGCTTACAGCAGTTAGAATGTCTTCTCTTAGAGATATTGAAACTGCACTTCTAGAAGGTCTTATTGCCCTCATTTTGTCACCAGTCACTGTGTTCACAGCCCTGTCTTATTTTCTGAACTGTTTTTCTCAGTGCTCTCTACTGGCTCATCTGATTTTGGTCACTGCCTAATCGTGGTTTCAGACTTTGGTCTTCTGCCTGTGCTTCTTCCTCTTGGATCTCACACTGTCCCAACTTTATTAAATCTGTATGTCCAGGCCAGACCTTGCTCTGAGCTTATTTTCAGCTACTTACTTACAATCCCCTCTTGTTTCCTGCCAGCATTTCAGACTGTACAGTATCTTCCTTCTCTCTCAAAAATTTCTCATTGTCCCTTTGTTTTCTATCTTTGGCAGCCTAGTCATTTATCCTCATTTCATATGTCTGCCACTGTGATATATACATGTAAGAAGCTGTTCTATTAACCTCGTGGTCTGATAGGAGGATAAAGATAAGTAAACAGCAACTATACAGTACAGTTAAAGCCGGGCTAGAGGTAAGTTTAGCAGGCTGTGGGTGGGAATATATACAGAGAGAGCTTGCAAGGGAGTAGCTTACACTTTTGAGATCAAAGAAAACTTTTAGGAAGAGATGACCCTTAAGTGGATTCCTGAAAGAGGAGTAGGAGTTAGCACAGCAATAATGGAGGCACCGATAATGGAAGGCTGACTGCATGTTCAGATCTCTAGCATTTACAAAAACGTGTAAGTGAAGCTCAGGAGGTAGTATTTTGTTACAGTTTGAGTTCAGCATTTGAGGAAGTGACCTATGTAGCACTGAAGAGTAAATAATCCTATGAAGAATTTTGTTTACTTTTCTAAGAGTGTGGGAGTTTTTCCTTGAAAACTGTGGATAAACATTAATGAATTTTGAGCAGGGGAGTGGCAGAGTTATGTTTGCATTTTAGTTAGGTTATAATTCTAGCAGTGGTGTAGATAGATTAGGAGTTAAGGAGACAATTGGGGTGCCTGGATGGCTCATTCTTTTGAGCATCTGATTCTTGGTTTCAGCTCAGGTCATGATCCCAGGGTCATGGGATTAGCCTCGCATCTGGCTGAGCATGGATTGTGCTTTGGATTCTCTCTGTCTCTCTCCTCCTTTCACATGCACTCTATTTCTAAATTTAAAAAAAAAAAAAAAAAAAAAAAAGAGTTGAGACAAGTAAGTAAAGATAGCAGCCAGACTGTTTTATAAATGAGAGAAGCAGGGGGGTACCTGGGTGGCTCAGTCGGTTGAGCGTCCGACTTCGGCTCATGTCATGGTCTCACACTCCATGAGTTCAAGCCCCATGTCAGGATCTGTGCTGACAGCTCAGAGCCTGGAGCCTGCTTCAGATTCTGTGTCTTCCTATCTCTCTGCCCCTCCCCCGCTCATGCGCTGTCAAAAATAAATAAACATTAAAAAAAAAAAATAAATGAGAGAAGCAGGCATTATGATTTAAGGTGATAATAAGTATATATATTTAATTTTGTGGGGGCCAAATAAATGCTTCAGCATGTCTGTAGCTATCATGTGATCTTTGTGGTAACCTATGTGATTTTCAAATTGCAGGTTGCAACCCATTAGATTATGATCAGCATTTGAACACATAATTTAAGTAAATCAATATAGACAAGAACAGAAAATACTGAAAAAGTATTAGGTGTAGTAAGAGCAAACATTTCCAGAAAGTTTATTTTTCTGGTGTGTGTTTGTGTGTATAAAATCTGTAGGGAAATAGCAATCTAGTACACACAGATGTTCATGTAAAACATATTTCTTACTCTGTTAGCTGTCATCAGAAAAGTTTAGAAGTTATTAATCCAGGTGAGAAATTAAAAGAACCTGCAGTAAGAGATGCTAGTCTCTTAGGGTGATGATAAGATGTGTCCTGGTAATTAGTTGTAAGGAGGTAGAAGAAAAGAGTGGAACCAAGGTTGATTCCTCTGGCTTAGGCAGTATTCTTTGTGTAACTGAGTTAGCAGTTTTCAAAACTACGTCGTTTCTCTTTCCTCAAACATCTTAGTTCCTGTGTTTCCTCTCTTTGGTAACTTGCTCAGTAATTCAGATAACTACCAGTGGAATCAGAGTGCCTGGAATCACGAGTGTTCTCAAGGAACAGTGTTCCATCCTGGAGATGAATTTTGAGTGTTATGCCAAGCATGATCTCACCCAAAGACCTTTGCATTTGCCCAAACTTTTGTGTGGAGTGTTGTACCTGATATCTGCACGATTCATCCAGGTCTCTGCTCAAATGTTATCTCATTACAGGGGCCTTTCCTGATTTTCTCTGTTTAAATCAGGCCCCTCTGCACCTATCCCTTTACTTTGCCTTATTTTTTCCTAACCTTTTCTTAGGAAAATTTATAAACATGCAGAAAACTTTAAAGAATTTTTCAGTGAACATCCCAATGTCTACCACTGCATTCTGTAATTTACATTTTACCCTATTTGCTTTATCTCCTATCTCTGCCTCTCTCTAGCCATCTAATTTTTAAATGTAATTCAATAAGTTGCAGACATCAGTACATTTAGTTCCCTCAGTACTTTAGCTTGTATGTCATTAACTGGAGTTCAATATTTGTGTAAAGTTTTTTAGGTAAAGTTTACATAGAAGGACATGCCCAAGTCTTAACCATACTATTTTGATGGGTTTCAACAAACACATACATCGATTAACCCAAATCCTTACTAAGATTTCAGATATTACTATTACCCCAGAAAGTTCTCTAAAGTACCTTTTTCAGTCAATCACCGTTCTGATTTTTTTTTTTCCACTATAGGTTTTAGTTTTTCCTGTTACAGAATTAATATAAATGAAATCAGTGTGAACGCTTTTGAGTAGGGTTCTTCTAATCAGCATAACTTGTGTTATGTTAATCACCACATGACACATATTTGTTTGTTGTCAATTTTCTTTCCACTAGACTAGAAAGGGCTTAAGTTTGTCCGTTTCAGTATTCTTTGTACCCAAAACCATCCCTGCTATGTAGCAGGTACTTGATAAATACTTGTTAAATAAGTGAGTTAGTGCTTGATTAAATGATTTTCAGTGAGTGAACAATTGGGCAAAAGCCCTGGCTTGTAAATGCTTCTGAGGAAATGATTAACAAGGTCAAAAACTACTGAAAAATTCAAGTAAGATAAGAACTGAAAGTCACCAATTGAATGTAACTACAAAGAGATTATTTATTGTTGACCTTTGACAAGCAGTTTCTGGGAAATAGAGCTGTATTCAGAGTGCTGTGTGATGGAGTGAATGGGAGGGGTAGAAGTGTGTAGTAAACTTTTAAGGAGTAAGAGCTAGTGGACACAGAGAAAGAGGAATGTTTGGGGGAAATTGCAGGAAAAGATACAGAGCTGAGGGTCAGTTTTTCTTTCATAAAAGGAGAGAGACTTTAAAGTAGTGAGCTTCTGATGGGTAGGAGTTTGTGGACATAGGTTAGCAGTAGAGGAGAGAGGTAACCATTCTTCATGGTTTATGAGTAGGCAAGTCTTACTATCTACCCCATTATACAAGTTTGAAATCAGCAGTTATTCAAGAAGTAACTAAATTCTCTTATTGTAATATATTTCACAAAATTCTTCCACATTTACTTATTGTTTTAAAGCAAGTTCCTTGTTCAGTGGTAGGTTTGGAAATTTTATATACAATGTCTTAGTGAGACTATATCTAAATACTAGAAAGGAGAGTATTATGGTTGGGTGAAGTGTGGCATTTATAAATTAGCACCTAAATCTATGAAATTAAAGAATTCTATTGAGAAGTCTTATTCAGCCTGGTAATTTGCACTTACTGGGAAGTATTCATGAATTTTCACTACTGGGATGTTCTGATCTCTTGCCAATTCCAGCCCACCACTTGTATATGACCCACAGGCACAGCTCTAGCGGGCTGTCACTGTGAGTCACCCAGACCAATCCAGAATATCACCCTTTGCTCTGTACCATCCTTTCTCCCCACCAGTACCTTCTTCTGTCCTTGCTGCCCAATGCCTTAGTCACGACCTACACATTGGGGACTCACTTGTGACAACTGCCATGCCCCAAGAGGTAGAATCTCACTTTGGGAGTGACAGCTCAGCAAGTTGCCTCCCCTTGGACTGGCTGCTAGGAAAATGAGGTGGGGCCACGACAGGAGTTTTTGCTCTTATTATGTAAGTACTTACAAATATTATTGACTTTGCCTTTTCACCCACAAAGCCTAAAATATTTACTCTCTGGCACTTCACAGAAAAAATTTAAGAAAGGTAAATTCTGTTTAGAGCAAAAACACTGAAATCTGGAAGTGAACCCGTTTTGGAAAAATTAGGAACCAGTGGCTAGCATTATGCTTGGAATGTGAGTGCTTACTGAGTATTTGTTGAGTGTTAAGTTGGGAATATTTGCAGTTTATCTGAGATAAACCTAGAAAAGGACTTTGTAGCCCATTATATAGATGGAATACTTGGTTATGTTTATTTTTTCCCTCAATCTTAAAATTTGTTTCTGATCACAAAGCTAAGACATGACCAAATAAAATACTTAAGTCATACAGAAACACTCAGAGAGTGGTGTCTATATTTTATTCCGGTAGTAAATATTTGAGAGCTTCTCTGTATCAGACTTTATTACAGTCCTGGGATATTCAGAGGGCCAAGAGAGCCTAAGACTCTGCTGCTGTGAAGGGTGTGTAACAGCAGGCTGAGCAGCTGGGGCCTTGCATACATAACCTACTCAGTAATGTCATATAGTGACAGATTCTATGAGGAAAGATCGAAGTAGGTGAAGAGGTTAGAGAGTAACTGTGTAAATTACTGTTTTGCATACATTTATAGAATTACTTTAAGAAACTGGTATCACATTCTACATGGTGTTTTTCAGTTGGTTTTTATTTATTTTTTCAAGCTTTCATTTTAATTCCAGTTAGTTAACATATAATATAATATTTCAGAAAGATTTTTTTTTAAGTCTATTTATTTATTTTAAGAGAGAGTGAGAGCACAGGAAGGGTAATGAGAGACGGAGGGATAGAGAATCCCAAGCAGTCTCCTCACTGTCAGTGTGGAACTCGAACCCATGAACTGTGAAATCATGACCTGAGCTGAAACCAAGAGTCAGATGCTTAACTGACCAAGCCACCCAGGCAGCCACCCTTTTTTAGAAAGATTTTTTTTTTAAGTCTATTTATTTATTTTGAGAGAGAGAGCTAGAACGCAGGAGTGGGAAGAGAGAGAGGGAGAGATAGAGAATACTAGTTTCAAGTGTAGGGTTTAGTGATTTATCACTTACATGTAACACCCAGTGCTCATCACAGTAAGTGCCCTTCTTAGTACCCATCACTCATTTAACCTATCCCCCCACGCACCTCCCCTCCAGCAAACCTTAGTTTTTTCTCTGTAGAGATTTTAAAAAGGGACTGAAAGCACATCTCATACTCATCAGAATGGCATTAGAGTTCTTAGAATCAATGCAAAAAGCTGTTAAGCCAACTTAAAATGCTGAGGGAAACTAAATGCAACCTGATTTCTGTAATCAGCCAAACTGTTGAGTGTGTGCACAGAATAAATACATTTTCGGATATCATTGGTTTCCAAAGTTCATTTCCTGTGTATCCTTTGTTAAGAAACTACCAGGACTCGTGTTTCTCTAAAATTAACTACTGAGGGGTGCCTGGGTGGCTTATTCCATTAAGCCTCTAACTCTTGGTTTCAACTCAGGTCTTGATCTCGCGGTTTCCTGAGTTCAAGCCCCACGTTGGGCTCTTCCCTGGTGGTACAGAGCCTGCTTGAGATTCCCCGTCTCCCTCTCTCTCTGCCCTTCTCTCACTCATGCTGTTTCTGTCCCTCTTAAATAAATGAACTTCAAAAAATAAATAAATAAAATTAGCTACTGAATGTGAAAGGCATGGGCTTCAGATCTCAGGTGTCTGATAGAAAGGGAGTGAAAGGAATCACCAGCATGATGGTAAAAGGGGGCCCAAGATGGCAGATGTGCCACAGGCTTCTCAGTTGGCCAGACAGGATCAGCAGCTCATTGTGAGGCACAGCTGTGATTGGTAAATACCTGATGAGTCTGAATATTTTGAGAGGACATATATACAGGTGAAGTTTTGGGAGTGAAATTAATAAATACATAGAAACTAAGAAAATGGGTAGAAAGGAGACAAAAGAAATATTATGTTCCATGACTCAGCTGTCAGGAGAGTTTTACATCATATAAGGGAAGGACACAATATGTGTGTATGAGGAATGGTCAAAGGAGGGTAAGTGTTACAGTGTATGTGTAGATGGATGCAGGAGAGAGACTTCAGCTGAATCTCTCATAGTGAGAAATCAATATACAATGTTTGAGATGAAATCTAAAATAGTAAAATAAGCTTATTAATATAAAAAGAGGTAAATACTAAAAGAATTGGCTGAAACAGTTGAAAATGTTGCTTTTGTGGAATGGAAAATGAAGTTAAGGGGACAGTAGGCACTGTTTTTTGTAGTGAGCCCTGTAGACTGTATGTGTGAAGGTGTATGTATATCATTATACAACTATGAATGTATAAAATTATGTGAAAGTATGTATAATTTTGATAAAAATCTTTGTAAAAGATGGAAATCTGGAAGTTTTGCTATAGAATTGCAATAAAAATTCAAGAACTGATTATAGGAATTAATACCTAAAAATAACAAAACTACCATTATCAGGAGGTTCTTGAAATTTCGTATATATACATATATATATATATATATATTTTTTTTTTTTTTTAACGTTTATTTATTTTTGAGACAGAGAGAGAGCATGAACAGGGGAAGGTCAGAGAGAGAGGGAGACACAGAATCGGAAATAGGCTCCAGGCTCTGAGCTGTCAGCACAGAGCCTGACGCGGGGCTCGAACTCACGGACTGTGAGATCATGACCTGAGCCGAAGTCGGACGCTTAACCGACTGAGCCACCCAGGCGCCCCGAAATTTCGTATGTTTTTAAGACATTTGTTTTTGGCTGTTGAGCTTTCATACAAATCAATAGCCCATTGATAGTGTTACAGATATTCCCAAAATGTCTTTAAAATGAAATTCCATATTGGAATCCTGCCTTCCAATGAACTTTTATTATTAAGTGAAAATACATAAAATCTGAAGTTTCAGAGGTTTTTTTAGTGAAATGTTTTTTTGTAAGAAATATTTGAATTTTTGTAGTATAGGGTAGCATGAATATTCCAAAGTAGGATTTTATACAGCAGAGATTTTTTTTCATTTTAACAGTTTTTTATTTAAAGTTGTATATCAGGTTACTTTATTCTTGCATCTTCTCAATTGCCCTATTTCTCAATTTGCCCTATTCCTTTCCTAACATGGCAAGATTTGGCTTTACGTTCAAGGATCTTTTTGTAGTCTTTGTCCAGTTTTAATCTAGTGATAAACAGCTCGCTTGGGTGAGTGCCCACAAGGACAGTTGTGCCTTTTGCCTTCTCTTGCTGAACTCGTTAAATGTAAATGATGTATTTCTTCTGTAAACCTGGACTACTTTGCCAAATTGCTGACCTTTATAGTGTCCTCGCACAACCTTACTTTATCATCCTTTCGGATGGGCATGGATCGAATGTTGTACTTCTGTCTCAGCTCTTTGGAAAGAGGGGAGGATAAAATCTTCTCCGAATGTGGGGAGGTGCATTGAAATGTCTTTCATGGTTCTTGTTCTGGTCAGAAGTCACAAAGGGATTGAACTTCATTTTGGCCACTGGTGCTTCAGCAGTGGCCACAAAAGGGAAGAGAGCAACAGGGATTTTTTTAATAGATTGATTTAACAACTTACATGATTCTGAGTCAGTTGTGAAGTTGGGCATTTTTATTATTCATAATTCTGTTGAAACATTTTGTGACTTGTTTGTCGATTAGCTTAATTAAGCAAACTATTAAATTTTTTTGCATGCCTTTTTAAAGTAAATGTGTGTGTATGTGTATACCTTGCTTAGGGAATAGCTTAATATGTATGGTCATTGTGTAAGAAAATAATAATGACCTCTGTAATCTAAAAAGAATCAAATTGGGCCCCTGAGTTTAAGAGAAAACAAAATTCTTCCATTTAGTCTACTTTCAATTGAAAACAAGAATG
Organism: Neofelis nebulosa; assembly: GCF_028018385.1. NCBI lineage: Eukaryota > Metazoa > Chordata > Mammalia > Carnivora > Felidae > Neofelis > Neofelis nebulosa. The sequence continues at coordinate 34,162,067 of NC_080795.1, forward strand.
TTAAACTCAGAAATATTATGTTTTATATTTAACATTTTTCTTCTATACCATATTACAGAAAGAACAGAGAAGAAACAGGAATCACAGAGAAGAAAATGAGAGTAGGGAAAATAAGAGATTGAGAGTCTTTGAGATAAAACAGGAAAAGATGAAATTGGAATGTTCATAAACAGAGTTTTACTGAAAACAAGAGGGAGATAGCTGTACACAAAAAGAAGACACTATGCATATAGAAGAATTTTCATGGAGCAGTGTCACCACATACTTCTTTAATGCAATATCTATAAAATCTTATAGATGTGTATTTTTTAAATTGCAGGCAGAAGTGGATATTACCTCATTAACATTTTGTGCCTTGAGTGTGGTAATAGGCTGAAAGTTCCTCTACCTTTAATTAAATTTGTCTTTTCTGATGAATTTCTGATAATTTTCTGGTGATAAATTATATAAATTAGTAACTTTTAAAAACATTAGGTATTTATCCTCCTGTACTGACTATGTATCTACTGAGTTGCCAGTACTGGTAATAAAAAGGTAATAATTAAGAACTGAAAAGACACTAATAATTGGGAAAAGAAATTTTGTATGCGTGTGTATATATTATATAACCTTTTAAAGTAAAACTTATTTGCAATTTTCCTGAATATAAGAAGGAATTATTTTTCAGGTTGTCTTATTTTGGTATCTTTTAGTTTCATTTTTGCATTTTTATTAAAGGTGGGAACAGAGAAAAGATCCTCATGGTAGAACCTATTACGTGGATCATAACACTCGAACAACCACATGGGAGAGGCCGCAACCTTTACCTCCAGGGTAATGTGGCATCTTTATTCATCTCCAGTTGTGTTTTATCATACATTTGATTTCTTAAATTTATTACAACATAAAATGATTCTTTCCTTGTACATGTTATATTTTCCTTCATTTATTTGTGAATAATGACTGTTCAGTAAATGAGATTTGTTATATTGTATCTCTTTTACTATTAGTCTGAAGGGGCTTCCTCAAGAGGTTATCAAACAGTGGCATGTGTTACTGTAGAGTAGCTGTAGAATTTTGGTTCAGTTTTAGTGCTTGTCATTCATTATATTTTAAGGAATGAAAAGCATATTTAGGAAAATTTATGTGTGTGTTCTCCAAAGGTAGTGATCTAAGCTGTATTATTTCATGAGATCTAATGACATAAGAGCCGTTAGAGTAGTTCAAAGTTATGATCTAAAAGATTGCTGCAAGTAAAATTATATTACCTTATGGCTAAAATTATAGACCGTCTTAAATTAATAAAAATATTTCTATTACACACTATATAAATTCATGCCGTTCTGTATTCACAAAATTGGTCTTCCTTTTCATTTGTGCTCTTATCTTTAATAGCTCTTCATACATATTGTGCTGATAGCTAGTTGAATTATACTGTTTATATTCTCCTTGAACTCTCTGCCTGGACTGGCGGTATCTCCTTATTGTCTTTGCTTCTTAGAATATGTCCTTCCAGATGCAACTTAAAGTCCACCAATATAAAACACATTCAAAGTCCAGAATATTCACAAAAATACGTTATTTTTATGTGATGGGTTGCTGATAGGATTCCTAAATCATTGTATAAGTTAATGGCTTATAGAAGTGTTTGTGAGAGAGGGGATGGGGGCATAATAGGAGGACCCTAGGCTTGCCTCGTCCCTCGAACATAGCTAGATAACGAAGTTAATGGCATGAATTGGCTTTAGGGTTAACTGAACCCTGGAGGATGGGGAGAACTCTGGTTGGTGGAGAAATAGGGAAGGGCATTTTGTTTTGAGGGAATATTCAGAAAAAAAAGGGATGACAAAATGAAACATATACATTTGAGACCAGCAAGTAGTTGATTTGGCTATTATGTGGGCCTCGTAAAAGATCTTAGGGGAGATGAGGCTGAAATGGTGAATGGGCTCATTTTTATGCTGTGCCGGAGAGCCATGATAGGTGGAATGACATGATTCGATCTGCATTTGTGTTCAGCAGCTGTGTAACAGCAGGATGTTGAAGACCTGTAAGAACTGAGTTACAACCCTGAATGTAGGCAGTGGTTAGAGGGACAGATTACTAGGTATATAGTAAGCGCTCAGTAACTTATCAAGAAAAAGAGGGTGGTCAGATTGAACAGAGACTGTTCAGTCTTTGGCCCCCTTTTTAGAAATCATGTAGTGGTAGAATGGGAAGATAATTCACCTAAAAAGCAAGTTACATGTTTGTAATTTCTCTGAAGAATATCAATGTTTACATTTTTTTGAAGTTGTTTGCTCATGTCTCAGACTTGATTTTTAAATCATGTGAGTTAGGTGTTAACTAATTACTTTCCAGTTTCTTGTATTAAGACATTCTTGCTTACTTTTTATTAATGCTTATCCTGTGGTAGTTGGGAAAGAAGAGTTGATGATCGTGGAAGAGTTTATTATGTGGATCACAACACCAGAACAACAACCTGGCAGCGGCCTACCATGGAGTCTGTTCGAAATTTTGAACAGTGGCAGTCTCAGCGGAACCAATTGCAGGGAGCTATGCAACAGTTCAACCAACGATACCTCTATTCGGTAATTAGCACATTGTACGATATCAACACAACTTTTTCCTTCAGGCATTTGCTCTTTTCGACTTTGGTGGTTTTTAAATGTTATAGACTACATTGCAAGATATTTTTTATTTACTCTTTAATAAGATATAAGTATTTTTGATACACATACACACTTTAAGCTTTTTTTTTTTTAATTCTAGTTTACTAACATTAAATACATACTGTTTTTGTCTTTACTAAATGGTAGTTTTCATAAATGAATTTCTTAATGAAATAATTTGTCTTTACTAACTCCCCAATCCTCCACCTTTAATTAGAATCATTTTGCTTGCTTTAAACCAAACCAGTTACCTCCTGATTTTACTTAAGGGCAGTCTTGCCATTTTCCAGCTGTTCTCATTCCCATCTCAGAATCTCAGAAACAACACTTTCATGTGTTTTGGCCTACCGAAGATATTCCTGGGATTGGAGATGGCTTTGTCCAAAAAATCTAATGCTGTCTGAAAATTTGACCAATTGATGGTTCATTTATTGCTGTAAACAAACATCTACAAGAAGACTTGGGGTAGCGGGTAATCTCTGTTAAATAGGTTTGATTACAGGAAGTTGGAAAATACAAATTTTAAGTACTGGGCATCTCTGGACAGTGTTTTGAGGCAACTTGAAAACCCAAAATGTGGAGGCTAGCAAATAGGAATTAGGGAAGACACAAAAAGAAAACCTAAATAACTTTTTTCAGAATCCTGCCTCAGGCTGGCTCTTTCAACTCCCATTTTCTTTAGAGGTTAAGTAATAAGTTCTCATTTGCAGTCTGACCCACTCACCTGGTTTTCTGTGGCCAGCAGAGAGGGACAGGGCCAGCCCAGCCTTCATAGCATCTCCTGCTGCCACCAGTTTCTGGTCCTTCGGTAACTTGTACAGAAATCTGTGCTAAGATTTCACTGTTCAGCTGTATGTAGTAAACAAGAAATTATGTACTTTGTGCTTTTGTACATTATGTACTGTGTGCTTTTGCTGTCTGTATACATGAAAACCTTAGGGAAACAGGGCAAAATTAGGTCAGAGGGATGTATTAGAAATGTGTTCTCCTGCATAGAACACCTTTAAACAGATTGAGATGTAATTATCTAAGTATATACAAGTCTGGGGTGAAAGTCCAGAGCTAACACTACATTGGCTCAGTAATGCCACCTGGTACCCAGGTTCTTGGTACATCCTTATCATGCTTCATGCTTCACCTTTATCATACAGAGCTGTTGCCCTTTGGACTTCATTCTCTGTTGTAGGCAAGAAGAAAGGGAAAGGGGAATGAGAAGGGCAGGTGACTTTTATCTAGTAAGCCCTGCCTTTTTGCTTGGAAAGGGATGCCCTTACCAGGGACTTCTGACAGTAGCTCGCTGGCCAGAATTGGTCATTCTACCAACCCAGCTGGGAATGGAATATTAGATGGATACATTTCTGCCTTGAAGAAAACAGTGGTTTGGGTGTCAAGGAGGGAGGAGTGGGAAATTGATACTGGGTAAAATTAACAGTATCTGTTATAAGGTTATAAAATATGTATCATTTTATCATATACTTTATCATTAAGAAATAATTTTTCAGGTGATAGTTTTTGTATTTGTCATTCTTACAGTATGTAAGCATGAATGTGTTTTGTATATGAATACACAAAAGATGCTAATATTAAAAGTATTTGTATAAAGATGATACTGGATTTTAATATTGGTTTTATTAATAGGCATGTGTTTAAAAAAATTTTTTTAATGTTTGTTTATTTTTGAGAGACAGAGGCAGAGCACGAGTGGGGGAGGGACAGAGAGAGAGGGAGACACAGAATCCGAAGCAGGCTCCAGGCTCTGAGCTGTCAGCACAGAATTAGGCATTTGTTTTAAGAAGAACTGATTAGTATTGTATTTCTAAACAAGTAGTTTTCATTTAAACACAATTTTCTATATGCTCTTCTCTCATTTCACTCCTGTAGATTATTATGGAAGGGCTAAGAAATTAAAATATTGATGTCAGAATTAGTTATTTCTAAGTCATCTTTAAAAAACTAGTAACTTTATCAACTGATTGACTCCTCTTAACTCATGACATGTTTAAATGTACTTTGTGTCTTGAAATGACTGTATTCACATTCCTTTATCATTTTTTAGAAAATTATTATAAAATGTGGTTCTATCAAGTGTTCCGTTTATCTCTGCTTTTATATTAAAGTACTGTGTTTTGTTTTTTTTTTTTTCCCCTCGAACCCTTTCTCCAATCAGGCTTCAATGTTAGCTGCAGAAAATGACCCATATGGGCCTTTGCCACCAGGCTGGGGTAAGCTGATATGTTGTTGGTAAAAATATCTGAAGATATATGTAATAAATAGTTATTAAATTCTGTGCTCACTCTATTTTTTAGAAAAAAGAGTGGATTCAACTGACAGGGTTTACTTTGTGAATCATAACACAAAAACAACCCAGTGGGAAGATCCAAGAACTCAAGGGTATGTGTGTACTACAGCCTTACTTAAGTAATATTACATGCATCTGTAGGTAAACCTTGATTCAGATGTTTTTGGTACCTAGAAAATGTTCACCCTGTGATTATAACTTTATATATTAGCTTACAGAATGAAGAACCCCTGCCAGAAGGGTGGGAAATCAGGTATACTCGGGAAGGCGTTAGGTACTTTGTTGATCATAATACAAGAACAACAACATTCAAAGATCCTCGCAATGGGAAGTCATCTGTGTAAGTGAAAACCTAAAGTACTTAAGTGTTGTTTAATGACATAAAAATTTAGCCTCAACTTCAGCAACAGATTGTACTCTGTCAATCAAGAAAACCTAGACAAGTAATAGCTCAGTATACATACATCTTTGCTTTATGTTACTACAGAATGAATTTGTAGTACATAATGTGTTAATGATGGCAAATATTTATCTAGTGATTACTGTATGTGGGGGATTGTTCTAAGCACTTTGTATAAACTAGCTCATTTTATTTCCCAACAGCCCCTTGAAGTGGATACTATTATTTTCCCTTTTTCAGTGCAGAAACTGAGGCTTAGGGGACATAACTAACTTGTGCAAAATCAGATGGGAAGTAATGGAGCTGGTTTCAGACCAAGGTAGTCTGTGCACAGATTTAACAGTCACATCGTGCCACTGCAGTGTGAAGGAATGAGATGTCAACAAATTTGAATCTTCCAGATAAAAAGACCTTAAAGTAGAGCTCACCTTCATCCTTACTCTTAAGTGTGGTATCTTTGCATCACTAAGAAAATAGTTTTATGAAAGGTTTTTTTCAAATTTCCTACTGTCATATCTACCCACCTACCAGCATCTGTCTTCCCTCTTAATCCTATAGGTGAACTATCATTGTTCCTATCAAAGGCCAGTGCCTTTACTGGCACACTAGATCTTTCCCCCTCTTCCCATTTAATTGTTGTAGCAATTGTCATCTTTCTATCTTCCATCATCAGTTTTTCTTCCTCTACTGAATTATTCTCATCACCTGTGATTTCTCCTAGATTGAAAACAAATAAACAGGGGTCCCTGGGTGGCACTCAGTTGGTTAAGCAACAGACTCTTGATTCCAGCTCAGGTCATGATCTCACAGTTTGTGGGATCAACCCCTGCGTCGGGCTCTGCACTGATAGCACAGAGCCTGCTTATAATTCTCTCTCTCCTCCCTGCCCACCTGCCCCCCCCCCACTCTCTGTGCCTCTACTGCATACACGCTGTCTCTCTAAATAAAGAAATAAACCTTTTAAAATAAAATTTAAAAAAACACAACTTTTTACCTTTCAAATTCATTCCGTGAAAATTCATTTTTATTGTTGCCCCTTACGGGAAAAGTACCTGAAAGCATTGTCTCTATATTGCTGTTTCTAATTACTCTTTCAAACAGATTACAAGGAGTTTTACTGACCCTGAACTTGTTAAGGGCACCAGCAACCTCCACATTGTTAATTGTTAATCCAGGGGTGGGTTGCAGTCCTGTCTCATTTGATTTAGGAGCATTTGACACAATACGTTTTTAGCCATCTCAACTTCAGAGTGTGTCCAGAATCCCGTTATGTCTTACCATGTCCACTGCCACTACTTTGGTCAACTGGAGTGCACGGTGCCTCTCTGCTTTCTGTCCACACCTCATATAATGTTATTCTCCATAGAGCAGCAAGTAGTAAAAAGTCATTCCTTTGCACAAAACTTTCCAGTGATTTCCATCTCAGTGAAAAGCAGATTCCTCACAATGGCCTCCAAGGCCTTAAAAAATGTGATCCCCGTTACCTCTTCAACTTCATCTCTGTTTTCTCTCCTTATTCACACTGCTTCAGCTTCACTGGCCACGTAGCTCTGCCTCAAGCACCTGGACTTTTACTTCTGGGTCTTAGCTGTTATTCTGCTCTTTCTTCAAATATGTACATGGCTTATGCCCTCCATGTTTTTGTTCAAATATTGATTTGTGAACCCAACTCTGTTCACCCTTTTCAGGATTAAAACATCTCCCTATACACTCTGTGTCCTTTTACATTGCCTTTTCCTCTCTCTCTTTAAAAAAAATTTTTTTAATGTTTATTTTTGAGAGACAAAGCATGAGTGGGGGAGGGGCAGAGAGAGCGGGAGACACAGAACCTGAGGCAGGCTCCAGGCTCTGAGCTGTCAGCACAGAGTCCGACGTGGGGCTTGAACTCACAGACTGTGAGATCATGACCTGAGCCGAAGTCAGACGCTTAACCGACTGAGCCACCCAGGCACCATTCTTGTTTTTTCTTTTTGAGGAGGAGTGGTAAGACATTTATCCCCTTCTAACACACTTCGTATATAATTTACTTATTTATTCTGTTTCTTGTTTTTCCACTTCACTGGAATATAACCTCCACAAAAACACATTATCATTACCTGTTAACACATAACACTCTCATCAACTAGAAGAGTGCCAGGTAGTAGTATGTCTTACATAAATATTTGTTGAATGAATTCACTTGAACCTGACAACATAAGAGAACATTTTGCATCCATTACAAAATGTTCCCTAAGATCATGAAAGTTCTTTATGTATGTATCTTAGGCTCTCCCTCAGTAGGCAGAAGACCCAGGCCTTCCCAGTGTGACTCACACCTGTCCCTTACATGCCACCCACTCTGTCTCTTCCCTCATTTACCAGTTGAGCTGTGTGACCTAGATGTCACTCGTTCTTAGAAATTGATTTTGCTTTGCATACTTTCTCACCAATGTTTAGTTTGAATTGGGCTTAAGATGTGGTAGAATTTCCTTCCCTGTCTTTTCTGTCTAGAGCCTCTATCCTCCTTAGATTTAAGTTATTATCAAAGTTTTTTTTTAATAGTAACAGACTTTAATATTTCATTTAACTTTGTTACAAAAGATCCACCCCTATATATAGTCTTACTTTTGTGTGTGTCCTCATTTTTCAGGCCTCTTAGCCCACTAAATTTATCTTCTTTCCCAGCAAATAGCTTTCCTGTGGTCATTTGTAGGACTCTGGTATACTCCACAATATTATATATCCAACTCTATTGTGAACTAACATGTTTGTTTTGTTTTTCCTTTAGAACTAAAGGTGGTCCACAGATTGCTTATGAACGCAGCTTTAGGTGGAAACTTGCTCACTTCCGTTATTTGTGCCAGGTACTACAGTGGTAAATAAATCTTATGTTTGTAATCATTTAGTCTTATCTTTGTACTATACAAATACTATAACTTACATGATATCACGATACTATTTTTTGTTTTTAGTCTAACGCACTACCCAGTCACGTGAAGATCAATGTATCCCGGCAGACATTGTTCGAAGATTCCTTCCAACAGGTAAGGAAGATTTTATCAGGATAAATAGTACAGCTTGTCAGATTATATTCTATATATCTGAAGGGAGTTACAGTTTAGAAATTTTAAACCATGAACTGCCACTCACTGAGCGTGCATTATAATAATAATCATAATAAACTCCATCATGTATACAGTGATTACCAGATGCTTGACACTGGCATCTTAGGTTTATCATTTCATTTAATTCATCCTCACAACATCCCTTTGAGATAGCTATTATCATTGTGTCCATTTTAAATAAACAGCTTCCGGAGCAAGTTGACACACTTTGACATTTATTTACTTTTCTAAGACTTTATTAACTCAAACAAGTCTTGGTAAATACTACCAAATTAAAATTAAATCAGTATAGATACTCTCTTTCATTCAAGTTTTCCTTCAGTAACCTTAATGTTTGTTCTTATCTCTTGTAGCTTTCTGTTTAAAGGTTATGATCTAAAAGAGACCTCATCTGAGCACACTAGTTTAAAATGGCAGTACCTGCTCTCCTCTGAGACTTTATTCTTTTCTGTAACACTTATCTGACCCATTTTATTTGTCTCCCTTGTTAGAATGTAAGCTCCATGGTAGCACAGACTACTTCATTTACTGCTGTTATGCTAGTGCCTTGCACATAGCAGGTATTCAGTAAACATTTGGTGAATGAATGAACGAATGGAATATGTCTACCTTTCCTGAATCATCTGCAGAATATTTAAAGATGATAAATCGAGGGTACTTGGGTAGCTCAGTTGGTTAAGTGCCTGACTCTTGATTTCTGCTCAAGTCATGATCTCATGATTGTGAGATACAGCCCTGTGTGGAGCTCTGCACTCAGTATGGAGCCTGCTTAAGATTCTCCCTCTCCCTTTCTTTCTGCCCCTCCGCCACTTGAGCATGCTCATACCCTGCCCCCAGTATTACAATGATAAACTAAAATTCCTTTTGTATACAGGCACACAAGGACTTTTACATAAACAAGCCTAAATAGAATAACAGCATTCCAGACTCAACAACATGCAGATCCTAGCTGAATTTTACTAGCTGTTGGAATTTGGGCATGATATTTAATATAGCTACTATCAAAAAATTTTTTGGTTTGAGTTAATAAATTCTTAGCTTGTTCTAAGCTCTGTTTGAGCTTTATTTTAGCAAGTATACATCCAAGTTCATGGAAGATTTACTTTGCTCTGTCCTCTGGTGTGGGGAGAATCATGGTCAATTTGATGTGCATGGTTGCCTACCAAGCGAAGTCCTGCTGGTAAGCTGTGCCATCACCCAGACACGCCAGTCTTGGCTTCGGTTTTATCATATGTGTGGTGGAATAATTCATTTTTATTCAGAAGTAAAGCCTGTTTACTAGTATCGCTAATGTAAGCCATTAAAGATTATGAAAATTGGGTATCTGTAAATAATTCTTTAGCTGAGTTCCTTTCCTACTGATAAATGAAATCCGTGGTATAAGCAGGACCTACAACAAGCTGTTCTCATCAAATGTTGCTAGTTACAAAAATTTATAAGTCAGCTTTTACAAGATTTTGGTAAAATTTGGAGAGTGACAGGGGACTGAATATTTTCTAAGCTTAAAAACTTTCTGTGTCACTCTTCCTCTTGCCACTAACCCAAAGTAGAACTACCATTTAATACTAGACGAGGGGAAAGAGATTTTAGAAAGTGAATCACAGGAGGCATAATAGAGTAAGGTACATCTCTACTGGTTTGTGGAACACATCAATAGATCTCTTTAATTAAAGGCATTGTATGAGATAAGGAAATGTATAATTCTGGAAATACAAATGAAATTTAAGTTGAATGATTTTGGAAGAAACTTGCACTGTATATGAGTGTTAAAATATCCATGTTTTTGTTTTTAATTAGATTATGGCATTAAAACCCTATGACTTGAGGAGACGATTATATGTAATATTTAGAGGAGAAGAAGGACTTGATTATGGTGGTCTAGCAAGGTAAAATAAAAACACATATCTGCTTTGCAATAAATATATCTCCATTGTAGTGGATGTATTCTTGAAAAGATACGTTTTTTCAGTAGCAATCCAGAGTTATTTTTAGAAACAAAAATTAAAATATTAGCACAATTCTAGAGGTAACCATTATTATTCCTGTCTTGGTTATCCTTTACATTTTCTCTGCATAGGAATAAATTTGTATGTATGTGTGATATAGTACATATGCTGTTTTTTGTTTTTTTTAACAGTTGTTAATATAACATGCACAATGTAGTAACTTGATTTTATCATTTTATATCGACATTTTCATATCATATATGGAGATAATACTCTCCTTTATTTTAATGGCACTGATACTCTTATTTAATGTCTGCATAATATTACATTGTATGCAGATATCATAATTAATAGATCAACATGCATAAGGTTAATTTTTACTATTCTAACAGTGTATGTTGGTTTTATGTTTGTGTTTTAATCCAGTGTGAATCCTTTTGAGAATAGTTTTACATTTATTAAATACATTGTTAACAGAAAATGTGAAGCAATATGATGGGAAATCCCTTTAATTTCAATTTTTTTTAATGAAAACCTTAAAAAATTTTTGCTTCACCCAAACCTAATTTGAAAGCAATTTATTTTTCAGCAGAACACACCTTCCTTAAATCTTTTAAAAGACTTAAACTTGCTTTTCATAGAAACACATCTTTTAAACCAATATGTCATAGTTGTACAGAATTACAAAATCACAACTTTAGTACAGTGAACAAAAACAAATAGGTGGGAGCATATATGTGGAGTTATCAGATTTGGTTAGTTAGCATATTTTCTCATCCAGTGAATTATTAAGCTTTTTCAGAAAGGAAACTAAATGTTCATATTACATCTATTTTGATTTATCTCAATTTCAGAAATTTTCAGACATTAAAAAGAAAGACGTTAGAAATGAAATGTGTTATTTTTAAAATGTCTGACTTTATAATACTCCTATTCTTGTCTGCACTCATACTTACCTCATTGGTTGGGTTTAGTTTTATATTTTGACATTTTAATGCATTTAGCCAGTTACTCCATAGTATGATTTTCTCATTCCCAAATTCTTAATTTTGATTCATGTATTAGTTTTGGTTTATTCAAGAGTTTACAAGGGTGATATACTCCTTTAGTTTTGCATATTTGAAAATGTGTTTTTGTGCTTTTGTATATAAATAACGTCACTAGATATAAATGTCTTATGCAACACTAGTTTGTCCCCTTCTCTGTAGACCTCGCTTCACTGTCTTCTAGCATTGAATGGTACAGCACTGTGAAGTGGAAAGCCAGCACCTTATAGGAAACTTTTTTCTTTGGATGCCCACACAGTCCTTTTCCTTGAAGTTCATTAATTCATTAATTGTTGATTGTTTTATATCTTTTCTTAGGAACCTATTAAGATCTTTCTTAATTTAAGGGAAATTTTCTTCTATTATGTCTTTGAATATTTTTTCTGTTCCATTTGTTCCATTTTTCTTCAGGAACATCAGTCATGGGTATGTGGAATCTTCTTCGTCAGTCCTACCTGTCTGTCATCTTATCTCTGATTATTTTTATCTTTGTGCTTTTCTATTTTGTTTTGATTTTCTCAAACCTATCCTCATGTCACTGTTTGCAGTACTGCCCTACATTTTGTTGCTTCTAATGTGATTTTTCTTCATTAGTGGCTTTACTGTTTTCTTCATTTTCTTCTCTAGACTCTGCTAGCTCATCTGTTGTCTCATAATTTTTTTAACCTCTTGTATCTCTTTAGTTTATTAGAAAGTATAGAAAAGGATATGTTGAAAGTGAACTCTTCCACCTCTTATTAATTAGAATTTTTTCTTCTTTTCTTTTAATGTCAGGGTATATAGGTCAGATACCATGTTATACATAAACATTCTTCTTTTAAACTTATTCCGTTTTCTCTGGGCTTCTAGTTTGCTAAAAGTGATCTGCCGCAACTGGAAATTCTATTTCTGGTTTTTCTGTGTCTAAACATGTTCTCACAGATCCGTCAGCCCTTTTCCCTGGGGACATGTCTTACCTCAGCCTTGTCACAGTGGGAAGTCACTTAGTTCAGCTACTATGTTGGGACTGGATTTAGTTTTGTGGATTAGTGTTTATCATTTCTTAGTTGATTTTGTTTAGTGAAAGACTACCTTCTCTACCTGTCAGACAGTTTCTGAGATTGTATTTTTAAAGCTTTAGAACAGTGTTTGTAAAAAGGCTTCCAGGCCAGATCTAGCCTGCCTAGTAATGGCCCCCACTGTGATTTAAAAATTTTTTTTTCAATTATTTGATACATTAAAGAAAATCACTAAATTATGCTTAAGAATCAAGATTTCTGGGTTCTCTTTAAAAACCGTAGACCCATGTTGGCAGCTTCTCACGTGGCATCAATTGGCTGAATCTGAGTAGCTGATTCAATCCTATAGAGTAGTATACACTCTTTTTCACTCTGTGCCCACCATTCCCCTGTCATCTAAGGACAATGATTATATGCCGAGAAATAATTCTTCCTTAAAACTGGTAATAACTTTTATTAGGGATACAGTGAGGAATGGGAGATTGGGGCTAGGTAGAGCATTGGAGGCTGTGTACAGAAGGAAGCCACTTGCTAATCACTGTAAGCATTTGAGCTTGGAACCCTGCTTTAGAAGCAATTACCGTTGAAGAGAATCTTGCAAATTGGGTTTATTTTGATATGTAAATTATTAATCTCTTATCTATTTGGATCTCATATGTATTGGACTTTGCTACATGAGGCAAAATTGATGGTAAAAAGTTAGAGAATGCTTATCACATTTAAAGGTTTCATCTTTTAAATTTTTGTTTCATTTGTAATACATTGACAATAAAAACCGTTCCTTAGCATCAGTGCTGTGTCTGTCAGTATCAACAGCAAATACTTATTAAAGCCTATTGTGTATAGATCCTAAAATGCCTGTGAGTCAGTTACAAAAATATATGTAAAGACGTGGCTTTTGCTTTTGAGGAGCTTATAGTCTAGTGGATGGGCAGGTCATGTATAGGAAAATGAATAATATTGTGGTTGTTACCACAATACCACAGAGTACTCAGTGATTGATACAAATAAATATGTTGAAAATTGCTTCGAAAAATTGCTTAAATGGGATGGATCTACGTTGTGCTGAAAGAAAAAGTGGGACCTACATAAGCTGGCTTGACACTGAGGAGACATAGCCAGATGAAAGTATGGCATAAAAATAAGCATGTTATCTGTGAGTGGCATTGAGTTTGTAGTCTGGCATCATAAGAACTGCAGGTAACTGACTGGAGGGCCAGATCATAGGAAGACTTAACTGGAGGGCTGAGGAATTGGGCAGCCAAGTTACTACAGGCTGTTGAGCAGAGGTATGATATGTACATGGGTGTATTTAGGTTTGTTTTTAAATTCATGTATGTATGAATGCTAAAAAATTATCTTTTCTTTTAGAGAATGGTTTTTCTTGCTTTCACATGAAGTTTTGAACCCCATGTATTGCTTATTTGAGTATGCTGGCAAGAACAACTATTGTCTACAAATAAATCCAGCATCAACCATTAATCCAGACCATCTTTCGTACTTCTGTTTTATTGGCCGCTTTATTGCTATGGTGAGTCCTGATTTTCCATTATTTATTTATTCATTTATTTACTTAAACTTGTTTATCTCAAAAGTATTTTAGAGAAGACTAAAAAATGATCTGCATTATCCCTTATATATATTCCCAAACTTTGTTACCACGGAAGTCTGCCTAGAAAGGAGAATACCAAAATACAATTTATTTTTTGAGTACCTATATGAAATCAAGATTATGAATACAAGGATTATTGATGTAGCCTTTTGGTCTTTAAAAGTCCTTTTATTTTATAAATTAAAGCATAATTATAGTGTGACTACTTTTGTATAAAAGGAAAATCTGAGTTGTATAACATTTGGACTTGACTGATGTGCTGGGAATTTTCAGAGCTTTACAGAAGCTCTTGTGGTGTGGAACTGTTATCTTTTCAGAAGTGTTTGTATTTGTACTTTCTTACCTGTTTATTCACTCAGCAAATATTTATTGAGCACCTACTATAGCATGGTAGTATGACAGAGGTGAGACCATGATAAAAAGACATTGTCCCCGTTCTCTCTGTAACCCTTCCGTTAGAAGAGTTAACACATAAAAAATACAGAATAACACATAAGTATGTGCCGAGGAAAAAGGAGTGTTGCTTTTTTATATGGCACGATTAGAAGTGGCCTCTCTGAGGGGTCACACATGAACATAAAAGTGAAAGCAAAGAATTGAATGATGCATATATCTTGGAGAATAACATTCTAGGCATAAGGAAGAGCAAGAAAAAGTCTCCAAAGTGTAGTTACATTTTTGATTGGGAAATGGCATGCCTGGAGCAGAGTATATGAGAGAGAATGTGGTGGGAGATGGGGTTGAAAGGTACTGTGTGGGACCTCTAGGAAATGCACTTAAGGGTTGTGAGCAGGAAATAACATGATCAAAATAACATCTGACTTAGCTTTTATGAAGTTTATCTTGCTGCTGTGTAGGAAAGAGACTATAATTGCGTGCAGAGGAGAGCAACATAGAAGCAGAGAGACCATTTATGACAGTCCACGTGAGAGATGATAGTGGCTTTGGACTTAAGTGGTGTAGCAGTTGAGATCGTCGTGAGAAGTGGTTTGGATTCGGAGATATATTCTGTAGTTAACAGGGTTTTCAGACAGCTTAGATGCATAGTGTGAGAGAGTCAGGTATGGCGTCAAAATGTGTCTGGTTGCAGTGGCTGTCTCCTAAGGTGGCACAGCTGTGGCAAGAGCAAATTTGGGGGATTGGGAAAAATCAAGAAACTGGATTTGGTTTGTTAAGTTTTAGATACCTATAGATCCAAATGGAGATGTAGAGTAGGTGGCTATAGAAGTCTGGTGATGAGAGGGTATCTAGATAGATAGGGCTTTGTGATCTTTTAAGGAATAACTGTGGACAGAGAAGAAGGTTAAGGACATTGCAGGTCAAGGAGATGAGAAGGAACCAGCAAAAGAGCCGAGGCCGTGGAGGAGGTAGGAGACTCAAATAAGAACCTTGCTAGAAGATGAGGGAAGATGATCAGCTATGTTTGGTTCTGGTAGGCTGAGCAAGATGAGGTATGGGAAGCAACCATTTGATTTGGCCAGGGGAAAGGCATTCCGGAGCAGTACAGAGGAATGGTTGGTGGGGTGAAATACAGAGAGAATGGAAGAGGAAATGGAGACAACAAATATAAACCTTTTAAGGAAGTTTGCTTCCATTTAGGGAAATTGGGCAGTGTCTAGAAATAAATAAGGAATGGGTGGGGAATAAACGATTTATCTGCAGATGATGATGGCCAAGTAAGAGGAAAGAATTTGGTGAGGTCAAAGAGATAGGGACTGTGGGAGCAATGACCTTGAGTAGGAGAGATGAAGAGATCTGTGTAGTCCACATAGAAGTAATAGATGACTTAATACAGTAAATAGATTCAGTTGCTTATAGTGAGCAGATCTGATGGAACACACAAAAATTCTCTTCTGATGGCTTCTTTTCCCTCACTGAAATAGACGGCAAAATCATAGGCTCAGTGGGAGTGGGGAAAAGAGGTATTTGAGGAATGAAATAGTCATCTGGGAGAGTGAATGTAGTGGGGCATTAGGATTACCAGGTAGCACTAAGCTCCCACTCGAGGTTGTTGGTCATGAACCAGTCACCATGGTTGTATATGCATTTCTAGCATGTTTCAGCGCCCAAACACAGGCAGGGAGTAGGTTAAGAGTTGTGTTTAGCAGGGTTTTATATTTTGCCAGAAATTCATTGAAGGGAAGCTGGGTTTGGAGGTATACAAGGGAGTAATTTTAACGACTGATGGTGGAATCAAAATTGAATAAGGGGAGAAATAACTTTTTTGAGAAGCTGAGAAACAGTGATAAGTTTCTATGTATTTTTTAGATCCCAGTGGGGTCAAAAGTTGCAGGTATCACTGCAAAAGGCAGTGAGCTGGCAAATTAGGTGGTGGCTGAAATTGAGTTTGTGAAGAAATACAGTGGTTGCTAATAACAGTATCTAAGGTATGATGTCAAGAACGTTTAGCTAAACGAAAAACTAAGATCACTGAAAGGACTAAAAAGTCAGGAAAGTAAGAGAATCATCATTATAGATGTTAGACTGTCCAAAATTATTTATGATGGTAGCACAGAAGAACACAGCATTGATGGAGTAACAAGGAGAAACCCAGAGATCTAGGGATGATAGCAGTGAAATGCGGACAGGGGTGGGGTGGTTAGCCACCAATGACAGTGTGAAGGCATGAGCTTAAAGACAGGCAGATTTAGGGAGGAGGAAATAGTAATGAAGAGCAACATATGCCTTACTTCCAGGCCTGGTGACATGAGGGGGATGGGAGAGAAACAGCACCCCTTTGGGAGGACTTAGAAGCGGAGTCCTCAGAAAAACACTAGATTTTTGTTAAGCAAGATGCTAAAGGATCTTCAAAGAATGATTTGAGTATATGAGCGATTTTGCTGATGGATCACGAGCCTCACAGGGTAGAGGATAGAGATGGTTTTGGGAGTTAGGGGAGGTGTGAGAAATGGAATTAGATTTTTAGATAGATGGGCAGTTGGTGGCGAGAATTGGGGTGCTGAGGAGATCTGGCGCTTCCTGCTTTGGCTGTTGTGAGCAGATGTGAAAGCAAATGCTGTTAGTCCTGGAAATCTCTTAGGCAACTGTGGTCAGAAGAGGCGTGAAGAAGGGGTCTTGCCAGGTGCGTGCACGGGAGTGCTGAGGCTCCTTCTGTATTTCTGCATCCAATTAGGTTAATTTAATTTATAAAACACTAGAAAGAGTGGGGGTTTTGGTACTGTTCTTTTATTTTCCTTATAGTTATCAAAAGGACATGATATAGTTAAGTGTTTGTTATTTAACTCTGTCATTTGTTTTTCATACTTAGCATTTTATATAATTGGTTTTCATGATTTACGCTGGTTACTTATTTAAGTGCTTATTTTGGCCTGTGAAAATCTCATGGCCTGAGAAATCTCATGATTTCTCTGTTATTGTGTGCTTTGAATAAGAAAATTACTGTTTTATAAATTTTTAAGTAAAATTTTTTGTTTTTCTTGGCAGGCACTTTTTCATGGGAAGTTTATTGATACTGGTTTCTCTTTACCATTCTACAAGCGTATGCTAAGCAAAAAACTGACTATTAAGGATTTGGAGTCTATTGATACTGAATTTTATAACTCCCTTATCTGGATAAGGTTTGAAGATTTGTCTTTCAGTAAGGCATTTTCTTGAAGACAATTTAGATATCTGGTTAATTAGTCCATATATGTTTTTATCACCCAGAGACAACAACATTGAAGAATGTGGCTTAGAAATGTACTTTTCTGTTGACATGGAAATTTTGGGAAAGGTTACTTCACATGACCTGAAGTTGGGAGGTTCCAATATCCTCGTGACTGAGGAGAACAAAGATGAATATATTGGGTAAGGTGATATACTTGGTTGGCCTTAATTTCTAGAACTTCTAAAGCATGTCAGAACTAACAACTCTGTCTGTACCCTTCATTTGATTCCACGTTCACTCCTCTGGGAAGCTGTTCCACATTCATTCCCCCTTTCACGTATCCTTTTCTGTCATTTGCTCTCTACTCAATCTTCATCTCAGTTTATAAACATGCTCTCACAGGACTAAAAAATTCGAATGTACTAAAATAACTTCCCTTACCTCTCATGGCTTAACATTTATTTAAGTTCTCAACAGTACCAATCAGTGTTCTAGAAATGAGAATAGTGACCTTCAGTTTCCCACTCCCACTTGCTATATGCATTCCCATCTTTGTCCAGATCAAAAATTATAGAACATTGGTGCTAAAAAGGACTTTGCAAAGACTGTGCAGTTTCATTATTTCTAGATGAAGAACCTAGGGTGCTCTGTTATAACGGTAGTAGCAAAGCCCAGCCTGTAGCCCAAGCCGTGACCAGTAATCTAATGCTCGATTCCTCTTCCATCTCACGTTTCCTCTCTAACTTTTTTCACAGTGCCCACCACAGCCTCTGTTTTGAAACTGTTCCTTTGAATCCCGTGATCTGCACCTCATGGATTTTCTTTAATTTCTCTTTAACGATGGTTATCTAAAACTCCTTTTCCTAAATGTGGATATTTTTCCAAGGTTCTTTATTCAGCCTGCTTCTCTAAATAGACTGGCACCATGGCTTCAGTTTTCTAATAAAGTAATATCTGAACTTTAGAAATAATTTCCAGGTAGATCCATACTTTTCCGTGAAAGAACCAGATAATATTTTAGGCTTGTGAGCCGCATACAATCTCTCTTGGAACTATTCCACTCTGCTGTTGCAGCACAAAAGCACATAGACAAAATATGAACAGATACATGTTGCTATCTATGTTTCCAACAAAATTGCTGTGGACTCTGAAATTTGATTTCATATAATTTTCAAGTCAGATAATCTTTGAATATTTTCTCAATCATTTTTAAAAAGTAAAGACTATTCTTAGCTTACATGCTGTACAGAAAACAGGTGATGGGCTGGATTGGGTCCATGGGCCATAGTTTGTCAACTCCTCAACTACTAAATCAAGTTAAAATCAAATTTCTTTCTGTTATTTTTCCTATTGCCTTACTTGGCCTTGTTATCTCTATTAATGGTACTACCCTTGGATTCTTGGTGCCATCATCGTCTCAGACTTTATGTTCTTGATATTTGTTTCAAAAATGGGATCGTATCATACTCTCTAGCTTGCTTTTTCCATCCTCTAGGTCAGTAGAGATAGACCTAACACATTTTCTAATAGCTAGATAAATTATGGTATACCCATTCTATAGTAGTCCTTTCTGCTAGTAAGTGTCATTCAGATTGTGTCCAGTTTGGGCCACTGCAAACAAAGGCAAAGAAAACTTCCTTAAGTAAAGCTGTGTGTATCTGCTGCTTTTGTCTTTGTGGCATAGATTTCTAAAGTGAGGTAATTTCGTCAAAGACTGTTTAATTGATGTATTGCTTTTGCAAAAGGACATAGCTAACAATCCTCTCTTCCCTTTTTAACCCATAAAATTGCTATGGCCTTTCAATTTCACATCCTTAATGTCTCTTTGCTTATTAAGTTAATGCAGCTATTCCAGTGTGGCATTCTAGGCCTCTTCCTATTTTTCTGCTTAATTAGTTTTCTCTGAGTGGAGAAAACCAGTTTAATAACTGATTTTCTTCTTTATGTATCTTTATATTCTCTGAGGTATTTTTGTTTTGCTTCTTTGTCATATAGTGAGCATTTATTACTCGTATTGTAAATAGCTACATTGTTTTTTCCATTTTGAAAACAGTATGTTTCCAAAGATAGTTCCATAAGGCACTGGGCTTTTTGTATTCAAGCCATAAGCTTTCCACAGAAACCAACAATAGCTATTAAATAGCACATCCGAAGCATTTTTAAAATGCTGTCAATGTTTTCAAATATCAAAAGCAGATTAAACAAAATTTCATCATATAAAGGCCATATTTAGTTTGCTACTTTATATTTTATATTTTGTGTTAAGGTGATAACTGGTTTTTAAAGAGTTGCCCATGTAATACCTGTTATATAAGAGTTGATATCTAATCTTGAATATAACAATTTTTGCTTAATTGTTTCAGTTTCTGAAACAATAACAGACTTTAATCTTGTTTTTTTTTTAATCTTGCTCTTTAAAATTATGTAAGAATACTATTCTTTTTTAATTGGGATATTTTGGTTTTAGTGTACCGCAGTTAATCTCTGAGTAAATGAATGGTAGAGAGATGTATGAAATGCTGTCAGAATCCAAAGTGGGATTGATTCTGCTAGGACTCAGGAAAGTTTTTCCCATGGCATTGCATGTTAGGTCTGAAAAGATGGAGTGCTTTTTGGAGGGAGGGAAATAGCAAAAGCAGAGGAATTGAGGTATTAAAGGGATTAATTTATCCCAAGAATCTACAGCCACAGAGGAGATATAGTGGCTAGCTAGGAGCCTTGAATGGTAGCCAGATTTGCATTAGTCTAGGGAAACTTTTATGTCTAAGAAACCTGCATTTTTGCTCTAATAGGAGAGTCATCAAAAACAAACGAAAACTAAGATAAAATGATCAGAATTATTTCTGGAAGGCTAATCCTAGCATCTTTGTGGAAGATGAATTGAGAGGGATGGATGGAAGGGGGAGTAGTTAGAGATCTTAACATAGTTAAAAGGCTCTTTCAAACTTCTTGTAGTTGGTATTGTAGACCTACCTGAAACAGGTGAGGTAAAAATGAGGGAATGGATTTTTGAGGATATTATAGGAATAGAATAGCTCAGATTCAATGATTGATTACATGTAGTGGGGGAAATACTAGTAAATGAAATATTTGAGGTTTCTGAATTGGTTAACAGTTGAACATGTTAATTATCTTTAAGTAGTAAAGAGCTAGAAAAGAAAAGGCAGAGAGCTCAGTGATGCCAACGTTTGTGGACCAGTGAAACCAATGAAAGGAACAAAGTAGCTAAGTCAGATAAGGAGCGGTGGTATTGTCAGATCAGAGAACTCTCTGAGGGTTGGGAATGCTAACACCCAGTGTTACAGGAAGTTCATGCAGCAGGAGTAATTTTGAAGAGGGCATTGGGCTTGGCAATTGAGACTTCTTTGGTGACATATGTGAAGGGATTTGTTTATCCCCCAGAGCGAAATCTTGAAAACCCAGACATTTACAGTGGTTTAAAATTTGGATGAATAGAGCTGAGAAGTGGAGACAGGATAGAGTACTCTTCTAATAGGAGTGGTGGTAAAGAGAGCAAAGGCAGTAGTTAAAAGCAAACACTGGGTTGAAGGGAGGGTTTTGGAAAATAATGGTCTGAGCATCCATGTGGGCAAATGGGAAGTGGGGTAGGAAGGTAGAGTTGAGGGCATGGGCAGGAGAAGGTGAGTTATTGATGAAGAAAAGTTGTAGAGGCAGCAAGGATGAAAGGTTTGCCTCAGCAGAGAATAAAATCAGCTTCCTTTGGGACACGGGAAGAGGCTTTTGGAAGGGGAGGAATGTGGATAATCGCCTTTCCCTTTGTCTGCTGTTTCTGGTGTCTTCTCCTCATCAGTAGTCTGTGCTGCTTCCACAGGGACCTCCAGACCCACCTACTGTCAGGGCCCCTTGTATAGATTCTGCGTCACTATACAGATTCTCTTCCTTACTTCTTTATATTACACTTCCCTCCTGTATGTCTGCATTATATGTCTCCTCGGAATGTTTCTTCTCGTCTTTTCTATTCTTTTAGGAAATCTTTGTGTTCTCTCTAATGAATTAACATGTAAAGAACCAGTTCCCCAGCTTTAAGCCTTCTCAGACAGAGGGATCATACTGCATTTAAGCATATGGCCTGCAGACAGACTGTTACCGAGACAGTCCCTTGCTTTCCCCGCTGTGCAAGGCTGAGTCAGAGTTCTCAAGTCTCCCTTGGCGAATGGTTTGCTGGGAGGAGAACCTGTTGAATGACTGTAGCCTTTCCCTTACTGTGTCAGCTAGACAATATCTGGAATTATTTGTTACACACGAACAGGAAATAGTAAGTATTGAACTGTAGCTGTCTTACTGACAAAGAACTTCCTATTTTGAAAAGCATCCTTTCTAGCCACAGATGTGCTAGAACTGATTTCCTCATGGAAAAACGTGTTACATACATAAACACACAAACGTGTATGTTACATATGTATGGTATATTTGGAAAAAGAGACGGAATTTTAGAAGTAGTTGGTGTTTCTAAGCTTTTACCTCACATTCAGATTAACTATTTTTAAATATTGTTTTTATTTTCAGTTTAATGACAGAGTGGCGTTTTTCTCGAGGAGTGCAAGAACAGACCAAAGCTTTCCTTGATGGTTTTAATGAAGTTGTTCCTCTTCAGTGGCTACAGTACTTTGATGAAAAAGAATTGGAGGTTAGGCTTTTTTATTATGCTGTTTAGAAGATGTTAATGGGAGGAGGGACTGTTTTTGCGCTTCTACAGGATGTCCACACATTTTTAAATGATGTGGCACAATCTTGAGTTCTCTTATCCATCTCAGTGTTCAGGATGTATTAAAATCCCAGCATGGGGTGATGGTCTTAAGTTCTCTAAACCATGATGATGTCATGGGTACAAAGTCATTAATCAGTGCCCCCTATCCTGAAGAATGAGTTCAACCTTGTTAATAACTTGGGGAACTTAATAAAATCCTGGGTTAGTAGTGAGTTGCCCCAAAGATCAGTTTTTTAAGTCATGAGTTCTTAGTGGTCTTAACTGTATTCAGACTTATTAGAAGTATATCAGAACTTCTTTTTTTGGAGGGATGTGGGAAAGTACACATGACAGAATTTACCATTTTGAATATTTTTAATTGTACAGTTCAGTAATGTTAAGTATATTCCCATTATTGTGCAACCAATCTCCAGCACTTTTTCATTTTGCAAAACTGAAATTCTATACAGGTCCCCATTTCTCCTTCTTGGCCCCGCCATTCTACTTTCTATGAGTTTAACTACTCTTGGTGTCTCCTGTAAGTGAAATAATGCAGTATTTGTCTTACTATGACTGGCTTATTTACTTAACATAATGTTCCTCATAGTTGATTCATATTGTAGCATGTGTAAGAATTCCTTCCCTTTTTAAGGCTGAATAGTATTCCGTTGTATGTATATATCTATACATTTTGTTTATTCATCAGTCAATGGATATTTGGGTGGCTACTACCTTTTGGTTTACTGTAAATAAAACTGCCATGAACATGGGTCTATAGATATCTCTTAGAGAGTCTGTTTTCAGTTCTTTTAGATGTATACTCAGGAGTGGTGTTGGTGAATCATATAGTAAATCTGTGTTTAATTATTTGAGGAACTACCACACTTCTGTAGTGGCTGTGCCATTTTACATTCCCACCAAAAGTGCACAGGTTCCAGTTTCTTCACATCTTTGCCCACACTTGTTATTTTCTGTTTTATTATAGTAATGGGTATAAGGTGATATCCCATTGTGGTTACGATTTATATTTCTCTAGTGATTAGTTATGGTGAATTCTTGAAGTCTTCTTTCTCCATATAGATTAGAACACAAGGCAGGGCTGTAGGGAAAGTCCTTGGTATTTCTTCTCTGCCTGCTTTGGGTATAGTGTTTTAACTTTAGCCATCTTTGGTTCTCTGTTAAGACACCATAATCAAATGTGCATATAAAAAGTTAGCATGATGATTTATATATACAGTAATATTCCCCTATAGAAATTCGCCTTCTGGTAACTGACAAGTATATGAAAATAAGGACTCTGAGCCTGGATGAGATGCAGACTCTATAAATCTGGCTAACATCTCTTTCTTAACAGCTTGACTACACAGATTAGCAGAAACACATCAGAAGAATAGAATGGAAGATAGCAGTATTTAATCTTTTTTTTAAATCACACACTTCATTAAGAATCTGAAGAAAATTAATTAATTTTGTGTCTTCAAAATGTGTACACCTAAAGTATTCCATACCATTAAGAGCTCCTATTTTAACACTTTTCCAAAGAAGACATCCAGATGGCTAACAGACACGTGAAAAGATGCTCAACATTACTCATCATCAGGAAAATACAAATCAAAACCACAATGAGATACCACTTCACATCTGTCAGAATGACTAAAATTAACAACCCAGGCAACAACAGATGTTTGTGAGGATGCAGAGAAAGAGGAAGGAACTCTTTTGTACTGCTGGTGTGAATGCAGACTGGTGCAGCGACTCTGGAAAACAGGATGGAGGTTCCTCAAAAAATTAAAAATAGAGCTACCCCATGACTCAGCAATTGCACTACTAAGTATTTATCCAAAGGATACAGGAGTGCTGATTCAAAAGGGCATATACACCCCAGTGTTCATAGCAGCACTGCTGACAATAGCCAAAGTATGGAAAAAGCCCAAATGTCCATCCACTGATGAATGGATAAATAAGATTTGGTATATCTATACAATGGAATATTACTTGGCGATGAAAAAGAATGAAACCTTGCCATTTGCAACAACATGGATGGAACTAGAGTGTATTATGCTAAGCAAAATAAGTCAGAGAAAGACAAATATCATATGATTTCTTCACTCATGTGGAATTTAAGAAGCAAAACAGATGAACATAGGAGAAGGGAAGCAAAAATAAGATAAAAACAGAAAGGGAAACAAACCACAAGAGACTCTTAAATATAGAGAACAAATTGAGGATTGCTGGTGGGGTGTTGGGTCGGGGGGATGGGCTAAATGGGCGATGGGCATTAAGGACGGCATTTGTTGGGATGAGCACTGGGTGTTATATGTAAGTGATGAATCACTAAATTCTGTTCCTGAAATCATTATTATATTATATGTTAACTAACTTGGATTTAAATTTTTTAAAAACTAATAAAAAAGCTCCTACTTTGGAGGCACACCTAGTGAAAGAGGGATATTACAGCCAGAGTCCAACATTAGAGCAGAGATGAAACTAAGACAGTAGATCTGAAAGGGTATGAAGAGACGCATACTTTCATATAGCCCTTGGTAGATACAGTTGTCTCATGCATAGCCCTGTGAAATAGTTTGACCATGTGATAGTTTCCTTTTACGTATAAGGGGACTAAAGCTCTTATTGTTACTGATTTGCCTTTAGTTCATGGTACAGAACTGTGAGAAAATATAGATCTTTTTTGTTGTTATTTTTGCTTTATCTTGATTTTTATTCTTTTACATCCATTCATCTCTCTTAACCATGAATAATACCACAATAATGGGCATGTATACTATTATTGAAAATAATGATTATTGATAATCATGCCCCTTTACAAGTTAAAATGTTTCAACTATGAAGATGTAACAATCATTCTTTATAAAAACTCTCATCACACTAGGAATAGAAGGCCACTTTCTCAGTTTGTTAAAAGAGGATCAACGAATAAGATAAACCCTGACATCATTGTGAATGGTGGTATCTTAAATATTTCATATTGAGATTAGGAACAGGGGCAAAACGCTCATCCTTTATATTACCCACTGTACCAGATATTCCCCACTGGCCCAGCCAGTGCAGTAAGGCAAAAGTAGAAACAAAAAGCATAAAGACTGGAAAGAAGTAAAATGGCCTTTATCCATGGATAATAACATATGATAGTCAACTTAGAAACTCCTAAAGAACCTACCAAAGAAAAAAAACACTAGAAATAACAGCAAATTTAACAAGACTGTAGGATAGAAGGCCAGTAATTAAAAAATCAAGTATATATTTTCTATGTACCGGCAACAAATGCTTAGAAATTGAAATTTTAAAGTTTTATTTACTAACGCATCAAAAAAATAAATGTAACCAAAGGCATGGAAGACCTCTGTACTGAAAACACAAGACATTGCTCAGAAAAATTAAAGATGACTTGGGGCGCCTGCATGGTTTCAGTCAGTTAAGTGTCCAACTCCTGATTTCAGCTCAGGTCATGATCTCATGGTTCGTGAGATCAAGCCCTGTATGGGGGTCTGTGCTGATAGTGCAGAGTCTGCTTGGGATTCTCTCTCCCTCCCTCTCTTTCAACATAAATAAACCTTTAAAAAATTATTTTTCTTTAAAAAAATTTTTTTAAGTTTGTTTTGAGAAAGACAGCACGAGTGGGGGAAGGGCAGCTAGAGAGGGAGAGAGAGAATCCCAAGCAGGCTCTGTGCTGCCAGCACTGAGCCCGATGTGGGGCTTGAACCCACAGAGCTGTGATATCATGACCTGAGCTGAAACCAAGAATCTGATCCTTAACCGACTGAGCCAGCCAGGCGCCCCAACCTTTAAAAAATTTTTAATGTTTATTTTTGAGAGAGAGAGAGACAGTGTGCGACTGGGAAGAGGGGCATAGAGAGAGGGAGACACAGAATCCATAGCAGTCTCCAGGCTTTGAGCTGTCAGTCCAGAGCCTGATGTGGGGTTCAAACTCAAACTGCAAGATCACGACCTGAGCCAAAGTCAGATGCTTAACCGACTGAGCCAGCCACCCAGGTGCCCCAATAAACATTTTTTTTTAAAGAAAAAGATGACTTAAATAGATGGGAAGATACATCATATTATGTATTGGAAGACTCTGTTATAAATGTCAGTTCTCTCTAAATCTGTATATTCAACACAATCCCAATCAATATCTGGAATAATTTTTTGTAGAAATTGACAAGCTGATTTTAAAAATACAAAGAAATGCAAAGGCTCTAGATAAGCTAAAACAGTTTTGAAAAAGAACAGACTTGGAGGATGTTCACTGCCTGATTTCAAAAATTATTATTAAGCCATAGTCATTATAGCAGTGTGGTGCTTTTGAAAGGATACACAAATAGATCAGTGGAACACTAGAGAGTTCAGAAATAGATCCACACATATATTATGAATTGATTTTTAACAGAAGTCTACTATTTTTCAGTGAGGAAAGAAAAAATCTTTTAAAATGATGCTGGATCAACTAGATGTCCATATAGAAGAAAATTAACATTGACTTCTACTTTAGTCTATGAAAAAAGATGAAATCATAAATGTAAATATGAAAGCTATAAAGAAAACATAGAGTAATGTTAGTATGGGCAGAAGTTTCTTAAGAATATAAAACAATAAACCACACATACACAAAAAGGATAAAGACTTCATCAAAAGTAAAACTTCTGCTCTTCAAAAGATACTGTTAAGCAAATGAAAAGGCAGTCTACACACTGGGAGTGTGTGTATGTGTGTGTATGTGTGTACACACACACACACGTATTTTAACTCTTAAAACTCCTTAAAAAACAATTTTCTAGAATGGGCAAAGACCCACTTCACAAAAGAAGCTATGATGGCAAGTAAACACATGAACTATAACTCATTGTTGGGGAAATGTAAATTAAAACTAAATGAAATTAAAACTGCAAATTGAAACTGTAAATGAAAACACTTTGGGATAGTGTTGGTAGTTTCTTACAATGTTAAACATATATATCAGCTGCTTATGCTCTGGCAGTTCCACTGTTAGGTATTTATTCAAGTGCAATAAAATATATATTTATACAAAGATTTTTACATAAATGTTCATCACAACTTTATTCATCAAAGCCAAAAATTTGAAGTAACCTAAATGACCATTAAGAAATGAAATAAGTAAATTGTTGTATAATGAACGCGAATCTCATAGACATGGTGTTGACGGGTGGAGGCAGGGGGTGGAGACAACAGAAGAGTGTTAATTGTGTAGTGTGTGTGTGTGTGTGTGTGTGTGTGTGTGTGTGTGTGTGCGCGCGTGTGCGCATGCGCATGTGTGATATTCTCAAAAACTTAACCTGTGATGAAATCATTGATTACGTAGAGCCAAAGACAAAGATGTTGTTTTTCTCTGCAAAAAGAGGCATAATGGGAATATTGTACATCTTGATTGTGGTGGCAGTTACATAGGTGTATATATCTGTCAAATCTCATCTAACTATACTTAAAATACATGCATTTTATTGCCTATACATTATAGCTCAAAGTTAACTTAGGAGAAATGAAGTATTGGACTACTTCATTATGCCAAAAATAGCTTTCATCCCCTATGTAATTCAGTGGGCTTATTTGAAAATTTCACATAGAATATTTTATTCCCAAAGCCTAGAAAAATTAATAACAGGAATTAGTATATTTTTAACTTTAAATGGAAGATAGCATAGATTAAGAAGAAAAAAAAAAAGAAACAGAAATTTACATTTGAAACTTAACAGTTTGGACACCTAATTTGGGATACATTTTTAGTAAGAGATTCTTCTAGCATAGCTAATGTTTTTCTTGAAGAATAAAAACTCTAAGTGTTTTCAGTGTGAGTTCAATAAACATGGAAAAGATAAAGTACCAAAGAATCCTTGTTCTAAATTGCTACAAATTTCCTTGGATTTGCTGTGATCATTAGTTGTCATGCATGCAGCTGTTCACATAATTAGGCCATGTGCACAAGTGTTTGTTAGCAGATTTCAGTCCTATAGTTATTCGCTTCACTAAATCTGTACTGTGACCTGCTACTGTGTTCATTTCCCAGGTTATGTTGTGTGGCATGCAGGAGGTTGACTTGGCGGATTGGCAGAGAAATACTGTGTATCGTCATTATACAAGAAACAGCAAGCAGATCATTTGGTTTTGGCAGGTATTTGCTTTTATCTTTTTGAAACAAAGTGTTCAAAGAAAATGTTTTAACCATGAAACAATAGTTTTAAAAAAGTTCATTTTTAAAATTGAACCTGCCATTTGAATTCCAAATCAGAAGTGAAGAGTTTCTGTTGTTTTTTTTTGTCTTCCTAAATGGGAGAATGAATGACAGGATCTTCTTTAAGTAATAGTTTAATGGTAATAATACTTGTAGGTGTAGCATTTTTCCCCCAGTAGTATCATAGCATTCTAAAAATTCTACTTAGTTCTGGAAGTAAATGAGGAAGTATGGGTTTGTTTGTTTGTTTGTTTGTTTGTTTGTTTTTTTAATGAGAAAGTCAGTGCAGATACATAATTCCTGTGAAGGTGATAATATGCTAGGGAATGAGAATGATCTGGAGGATAATGTCCAAGAATGACTTCCTTTTCTCTTTCCCTCCCTTGGGTCCCTTTCTTTGTTTTGTTGGTGTTTTAGCTTAAACTACAGTAGGGTGGTCTCATCCAAGTGCTGCAATACTAATATTGAAGCACAGTTTATTTTATTAGATTTTGCATTTTGTGTGTTTGAGAATTTAAAATCTTTAGGCCAGGGATTTTCTTCACATAAATCTAATTGAGACTCATTTGAGCAGTTTAGCCACGGAACTTCTCGTATACCTATGCTTAACTTTCACTTTCAAGTGAAAACTAAGCCTGGGACTTAGATTTACTAGAAGTGGAATCTTTTTGTAAGGATATGTGTCATTTATTTATTAATTAATACTTTAAAGAAGTGTAGACACTTGTAGAAATTTATATTACGTACTTCAGCATATGCAAAATGGCACATACTATTTATTGCACCATTATTGGTATACTAACAAGAGACCTGAAACACCTAAATGTCTGTTGGGAGGGGACTAAGTAAATAAATTATGATATATCTGCTCTGTAATTCTGTACCTTGTAATCATTCTTTTACTTTTTTTTTTTTAATTTGCTTATTTTTGAGAGAGAGAGAGAGAGAGAGAGAGAGAGAGCAAGCAGGGGAGGGTTAGGGAAAGAGGGAGACACAGAATCTGTAGCAGGCTCCAGGCTGTAAGCTGTCAGCACAGATCCCGATGTGGGGCTTGAACCCACAGACTGAGATCATGACCTGAGCCGAAGTCGGATGCCCAACTGACTGAGCCACCCAGGCACCCTAGCATTCTTTCACTTCTTTTAATGCAAATTAATAAAAATATTGGAAAATATGTTTCAGTAGTTTTGAAGGGGAAAGGAACCTGTGTGTAATGTGCTATTTGGTTAAAAGGAAAATTTACATTCTGTATATTCAAAGTGTATGTTGGTACAGCTGACCCTTGAACAATAAAGGGTTTGAGTTGTGCTAGTCTGCTTCTGTGCAAATTTTTTATAGCACAGTACTGTAAATGTTTAGCTTCTTTTATTGCAAAAATATATGATATATATACAAAAATATGTGTTAATTGGTTATCAGTAAGGCTTCTGGTCAACAATAAGCTATTAAGTTTTGAGGAATCAAAATTTGAATGTGGATTTTCCCAAAATTTCAACTACATGGGGTATCCGCACCTCTAACTGCTGCATTGTTCAGTGGTCAACTGTATATGAATATAGCGTCTTTGAAAAAAGGTAGAGAAAACTGGCAGCAAGGTGTGAAAGCTGTTCTTGATGCTGTACCTTTTACTACCTTTCAGTTCTGTACTGGGTGCTGTGTATATCTATTACCATTTATAAAAACTAAACAAGGGCCACCTGGCTCGCTCAGTCATAGAGCATGTGATTCTTGATCCTCAGGGTCAGGAGTTCAAGCCCCACGCTGGCACAGAGCTTAGAAGAAATAAATAAATGAATAAAAAATCAAAAGGGAATAAACCCATTTTCAAGCCTAAAATATCTGAATTGCATCACATACAGAATGTATGCAGGTGTCTGCAGTCTTCCTTTTTAGGGTCTTTACTAGCTTCCTTACTAGTCAGGGACTAGTAAGAACATGAAGTTCCCTGACTTTCCCTTTGGACATTTGTATCTGTATACCTGAGAAGCTTCAGCTTGAGGTCCTATAAATCCAAATGAGTAGTTGTGTTTTGCGAATTGAGTTTGTTTTAGGGAAAGGGTTGGTTTATGCCAGACCTGGTAATGAGCTGTTTCTTGTGTCTTGATGAAATGTGTACCTCAACACAGTTTTATGCAGAAGTGTTTTTGGTCATTATTAGCACTTTTTGTCTCATCCTTAGGTAATGTATATTCTTGTTTACTTTTTATAAATTTTATTTTTAGGATATATTTCTACTCTTAGACTGCTCCAAAAGTTGACTTGCCTTCTATTACAAGACACATCAATTCAAATCAGTATTCCACCACATTACACATTTATGTCTGTCTTTGAAAAGATAGTAAATGAACTAAATATTTTTAACAAAATGCATCCTTGTAGTTTTCAACTTTGAAGAATCCAAAGAGTTGTGTAAATCGTGTCTAGTGGGAGAAAACAGATCAAACTATTGAGAATGGCAACTGTTGTAAGGGCTAAACACACAAAAAGCATATAGCACAGAGGTAGGCAGGAGCCCTAACTAGGTGCTAGCTGTGATATTGTAGCCAAACAAACAACATCTGTCCTGGTTACCTTTTAGTGGTTTGACGTTTATAAGCCTCCCGTTTCCTGTCTGTATGATGGATGTAATAATACTGATGGACAACCAGTGTTGTAATTGTGAGGATTAACTGAAGTAAGATCGCTGGTATATTTAACATGTGCCTAACCTTAATAATTCTTGAAGAAATTTAAGAACAATTTAAGTGTCTACTATTTTAATTACTGAAGATAATTTGGTATTTTATATTAAAGTAAATTTGATTTTGTTACACAGTTTGTGAAAGAGACAGACAATGAAGTAAGGATGCGACTATTACAGTTTGTCACTGGAACCTGCCGTTTGCCTCTAGGAGGATTTGCCGAGCTTATGGGTAAATGCAGTTTTTCTGCAGTTTCTCTGTAGATAACTTTGTGATGATAATGGCCTTTAGACATACAGTAGACTTGAATCTAAGGATTATTCTTCTGTGCTTTCTGTAGGGTATCTGCCAGAAGACTACTTAATGGTTACTATCAAGTACATTTGTAAGCCAATGAAAGTCTGCTTACTTAGTCTGGTTGGCCATTGCTTTGCTCTTTAGGGTGATTGTGAAGGAGCAAAATTCTTTAGAGCTACGTCTCTTTCCACTAATTTAATTCCTGTTGCTGAATTTCTGCAGCAATAAGAAGCTTCTCTAGGCAGAAGCGATTTACATTGTATTCTGTGTCATTCATGATAATGTGACATGTTCAGTCATTTAACTAGTTGTCAAAACCAAAAAGTTTAAAGGACCAGATAAATTTTGTCTTGTTTTCTTGATTTAGGAAGTAATGGGCCTCAAAAATTTTGTATTGAAAAAGTTGGCAAAGACACCTGGTTACCAAGAAGCCACACGTGGTAAGTTCAAGAATCCTAAATTGAAAGGTGAAAGTCAGAGAATGTTTTGTTTTTTTTTTAAATACATAAGACCCAGTATTAGTGCTTATTCATTAACGTAGCCAGAATTTCAATTTTTAGAACATACTGATTAATACGGCATTCTGTAACTAAACCCTTTGAAATGATTTCTGTTTGGTTAATATACTGAGAAATATATCTAGTGATTCACCAGTTAGAGTAACCACTATGTATAATATACGATTGAAGTGCTTCCTGCCTTTTATGAAGTTTGCACTCCCCTGGGGGAGGGAGCACAAATGACAAACAAGTAAGCTATTTGAATTCTAGGAAAGTCCTTCAAAGGAAATAAAGAGGGTGCTGTAGATAAGAACCAGAGGGAACCTCTTCTAGGTTGTGTGGTCAGGGAGATTCTCAGCATAATGTTTGAGTTGGATAAATAGCATGCTGCGGGAAGAAACGGAAAAAGCACATTCTTTGTACAGGAACATTTCCAAAGACCTTGTAGTAAGAAATAATTTTTCAAGGAAATGAATGATGACTGGTGTCATTGGAACTTAGTGAATGAGGGGAGACAGGGATAAAAAGAATTTGGAAATTTAGGCAGGGCTAAATTATGTAGAACCTTGTAGGCTGTTACAAGTCACTTGGATTTCAATCTAAGGGTAGTGAGAAACCTTTGAAGAGTTTTAAATAGCAGCTAATGAGATTCAGGAAAAATCACTCTGGCAACAGAGGAGGAACTGGATTCAAGACCAAATGCAGGGAGATTAGTTAACAGAACTGTTTTAGTCATCCAGGGAAAAGAGGAGGATAACTTAGGAGGTACATGGTTCTTTTAGGAGGTGAGAACTATTTTCCTACTGAGCAGTTATTTGCCTTTTTATTGTTTTGACACTTGCATTTATGGTGCAGAAGCAATGGTAGATAAAACTAGTGCCTCAGCACAAATCAGGGCCGTGGCACCAAAATGCCATCTCCATTGTTCAACATCACATACCTGCAGTTTAAAGCAGAAAGCAAAAAACAAAAACAAACAAACAAAAAAAAAATCTCTTTCAAGATTGTTCTTTATGAAGCAGTAAAATATACATATGTGTGTGTGTGTATATCTATATATATACAGTATATATATATAGATATAGATATAGATACACACACACACATATACTAAATCTTGATGCTTGAGTATGTATCTCTTTAATATTCTGTATGACAAAACAATAAGCCTGCATAAAGCCCTTCTTATTCACACCAGAGAATTGTGGTTGTCTTGAGGGGAGGCTCTTTGGCAGTTGAGTTGAAAGCTGAACCAGCTTGCTCTTTTTGATGGAACACCGTTTTTGAGAGAGTGACTGACAAACTGTTTATTCAGATGTGTATTTGGCAGACATTTTCTTGAAAAGTAATGAAGGAAGCTTATCACTTCAAGGGAAACAACTGACAGCATTTGTTGGCAGTGATAAAAGTTGAGGTTTCAGGCAAAAATTAGAATTTGGGAAAACTTGTTTATACCATCATGAGCTTGAAAGCCTTCCCAAGACTTTCTGATGAGATTGGTGGTATTATTAAAAATGAGATTTTTTTCTATCATGTAATTTAATGTGTCAACATTTAGAAATACTTTATAACTTGGTGAATCACTGTTTCCAAATGACCAATGCATGATGTTATAAAATCATGCATGGTTAAAAAGAGTCATTCAGAGTACAAGATAAACCAATGGGTTTTACATAACAGAGTAGAAAAAGTTCTTTGGCATGATTTCAGAACCCATATTACGTATAATATTGTCAAATTTATTTAGTACAATAGTCAAGAATAATAGCCACAATGACCTGAAAAAACTAGAGTACATCTCTGTTTTCTAACCACATATCTGTGTGGGGGCAAATTTTCATATACTGTACTTAATATAATGCAACAAAATAAATGCACATATAAATATCAGAAACCAGTTGTCTTCTATTAGGCTAGACATCAAGATTTGCAAAAATATATAACAGGGTCACTTTTTTTTACCATTTTTTTTTTGAAAATAGTCATTTTTATCAATAAACATAATTCACATAAACAGAGCTCGTGGGAATTTGCAATATTTTAAAGTGTGAAAAGGATCATAACCGAAAAAATTTGAGGACACCAGCCTAGATTAAATTGTTGAATCCAGTAAAGGAGAGATTGTTGAGGTAGAGGAGAGAGTTCAGAACCAAAGAAAGATGAAAAGAATTGAGATGCTGAGTAAAGGTTAAGGAATTAGCCTTTGATAAAACAGGAATACTTCCTTTGTTGTAATAGGAGAGGAAGAAATGTTGGATGTAAGCTGTAATTATCACTGTTGGTTTCTGTTTATTCAAAGTATGAAGTGACGTCACTAAGAATGAAGAAAGTAAAAAAACTCTGAGGAGAATGAGAGTTGTCAGAGCAGACAAGTATCTACTAGAGAAATATGGCTGAGAATGATGTGCGATATTGGATTGCCTACTTGGATCTAAAGTGACACCAATCTGTCTAGTTGTAGGATTGTCCCCTCCAGGAATTTTCAGCTGTTAGGTCCAAGGAGTGAAAACTAGAAGGCTGAATTCATTCAGTTTGAGTTTTGATTAGTTAAGTTCAAAAGGAGGAAGAGACAGGGATTTGAAAGTATTTGCAAGGTAGTGGATATAAGGATGGTCTGTAGCTTAAGTACAAAATAAGGACAGGAAGAGTCTGTGGACAGCTAGGATGGTGACAAAGTAATGGATTAAAGGGTTAGCATTTTAATTGAAGGAAGCTGGAAAGACAGAATTGAGTTTTTGAGGGTGCCTGGGTGGCTCGGTTGGTTGAACATCTGACTCGATTTTGGCACAGGTCATGATCTCAATCATGGGATCAAGCCCTGTCAGGCTGTGCTGGGCATGGAGTCAGCTTGAGATTCTCTCCCTCTGCCCCCACCCCTTGTGCTTGTGCACTCAAAAAAAAAAAAAAGTGGATTTTTTTAATTAGAAATTTCCTGCTGGTGATGACAAGGTTCAAGGTATGTTATCCTAAAGTCAGTAAATGAGAGGAACAGGTCACTGAAGATGAGAACTTGGGAGGTCATGCATGGGTGTTGCGTATCATCAAGTGAATGAGAGGACAACCACGAACCCAGGTGCCAGAACTTTCAGTGAATGAAAGGAATATGACCAAGAGGTCAACAGAGGGTAGCCAAAAGTCAGAAAAAGGTTGCATAGCTAGATTGTATGTGCCTCACAGGAGGGAAGTTTTACTGCTTGGCTGCAGGGAAATGGTTATGTTTCAGACTAGCTGGGTTTTTAGTTAAGGCAAGTTATTAAGACCTTAGAAAACTGCAAATCATAAAACAGAAGTTCAGAGGAATGGAGATCTGAGGTGGAAGAAAGGGAAAAGGTGAGGATTTAATTCAGATCAGTGGAATACAGTTAACGGTATTAGGATGAGAATTTGTATGAACATAGATCCCGAGACACCAGAGTTTAGTAGTGACAAAGGTAAACACTGCTATGATCTATGGCGGAAGTCTTGATAATTCTCGGAATGAGTTCTGCTGTCCTCTCCAATACTTTGCTTATTGAGGTGGCCACTTTCAGAGCAGAGGCTGTATACACTGGTATAGAAAACCAACAGTCCATTGCAAAAGTATGGGTAGGGTCTTCCATTTTTATAGGTTAAGTAGAAGTATCAAATTTGACTCAGCTGGAACTAAAACAAAAGCTAAACTAAAACAGTATTCTGATATCTATATAGTAAGTACCCTCTAAGATGAAGAGATTTTGGTGTGTCTCTGTCCTTTGGCTGGTATCTTAAAATAGAACCCTATTTCGGATGTTTTCAAGTAATGTACTTTCTTATGTAGGTAACTCAGCATTTACTAAATGAAATGGATAAGTGTTAGTTAAAAGAGTAGGGATGACTGCCCCTCATGGGTGTTAGAACATAATGGAAGAAACTAGTCAGTCATAATACAGAGCAAAGAAAATGCTAAAAGCAAAATAAAAAGAGCTTATGGAGAGGAGAATTATTAAGTCTGTATAAGATGCTCAGGGAGAATTCTTGGAGGAAGTTTTAGCATTTGGACTGCTTCTTAGTGAATTAATATTTTTATATCGGGAAAAAGGTATTCCCGATCGTGAGAGAGCCATAAGAGCATGGTCGTGAAACAGAAAAGCATGTGATATTTTGGGAAAACATTAAATTAATTGATGGGGGGCTATATCAAACAGCTTCCTTCCCCCATACCTTCAATCCATAGTAATTAGAAAACTAAGTGGTTTTTTTTGTTTCTGTAATGGAAGGCTCCATGAATTTGTGTTGTCATTCTTGTGCAGGGGCCATGCTAACCTCTGTATAGTTCCAATTTTAGAATAGCACAACAAAGGTTTTTTAAACTGGCAAGTCTTTTTTATGAAAGGACCTCTGGCAGTGATGTAATAAGGCTAGATGGGTTGTGGAGAAGTCAGGAAAAAAATGGATGCAAGATCAGTAGACAGGAAATTTTGATGGTCCATATAAGAGATGTTGGGGAAGTAGAGACACACAAGAGTGCAGTTGCCAGCACAAACGATCTGGATGGAAGAGATACAGAGATTCAGTAAAGAGAAAGAATTTGGCAAAGGCTATATTTCAAAGATGTAAGAATTAGAAAGTGACTGGTTGTCTTAATATAGGACTGTATTGAAAAATTTTTTCTTGACTTCAGCTATCAGTGTGACGGGGGCATGGGGGAGAGAAGGTACATGGTCTGCTTAATTGCTACCGCTAATAGATTTAATTTTTCATACAAAGAGAATAAAATGGTGTTCTCAGGCCATTTTAATTGGCTGCCTTGTTTCAGAAACTCAAAAGGCTCTTGATTATTAAGTTTCCTGACTCTTAAGCAGGAGTGGAGACAAGGGCAGAGGGAGAGTAGTAGGAGGGAACCTAGATAATCTGTAGAAATCTTCCATGTGAGAAAATGAAAATACAGAATGGTTTTACCTACATTAGAGCTGTTTCACTAGATAGAGGGGAAACTAAAACCCTAGACCCTCCATCCACCCAAATCTTAATCCAGCTAAACAGAGCAGCGAATTCTTTTAAGTATGGCAGGAATGGAAGCACTAAAGTATGTATTTGTTTACTGGCTTCCCTCCCCCGCCCCCAAATATAAGTTCCACAAGGATAGGAACTTAGTTTTTTAACATTCTATCACCAGCTCCTGGACAAATATCTGATATATAATAGATTCTTAATAACTGGTAAGTGAATGAAATAAATGGACTTAAAAACCGAAGAGAAGTTAGAGGGACTTATGACAACTTGTAATGTCAGTTTTTTCTGGGAAATGTTAAAATATTTTTATGAGTAAAAAATCTGTATGTGTTAATATAATAGTAAATTGTTAGAATACCTCTGGCAAAATTTTTAGATCTTCTCTATCCATTTAGTTTGTCAAATGTGCTTTAAACAGTATTGTATTAGAAATCTTTTCAGAGTTTGTTTTATTAAAAACACATCTGTTTTTGTTTTTGTTCAGTTTTAATCGCTTGGATCTACCACCATATAAGAGTTATGAACAACTAAAGGAAAAACTTCTTTTTGCAATAGAAGAGACAGAGGGATTTGGACAAGAATGAATGTGGCTTCTTGTCTTGGAGGAGCTCTTGCATTTAAATACCCCAGCCAAGAAAAATTGCACAGATAGTGTATATAAGCTGTTCATTCTGTACAGTGAATTTTCTGAACCTCTCAAAGTATAAATGTTTTCCGTTCTTCCACAGAAATATGCAAAAACAGTTCACCCTTTTCTACTTTATTTATTGTTCCCTTGAAGTGACTGACTAGGAAAAAGATCATCCTTAAATTTTGAAGCAAGCAAAAGACTTTATTAAAAAATAAGTATATATCTATATAAGCATATATGATAATGGCTCTAGTTTTATAGAGCTCTGGGTATATTAAACATGACAGCCGTTCATTCAAAAATAATCTGGATTTGCTTTACCTTGTTTCTCTTATCCAGAGAAAAAACTACAAATTGCTTCATGATCTTCTCCCTTACTTAACACCTCCTGAGGGTGTTTAGTTGCATGGCTGTTCAGGAAGGTATTAAGGGCTTAGGCCAAATCTTACTTTGAGTATGTTAAAAAAAAAAATGCTGCTGGCTTTTCTGAAGACAGGCATTTGAACCTGTCAATTTGTTTTAAATAAGTACAATAGTTGAAAATTTTCCCTCTTTGCTATATCACTAATACAAAGTAATGAATGAAACCCTAACTTAAATGTAAGGCACATACTAGATCCAAAGCCATTTAGTTTATTCTAGAGATTGGAAAGAATTCATTAAGCAGCAAAGAGGTTTGTTTACATGTTACTTTGGGATGCTAGGTATTTGTGGAGTTAAAAAGAATCAGGTACTTATGTACTTTTGTTTTTAAATCTGTGATGTCCTTTAAATTTAACTCATAATAAATTGATGCCGTTTGATACTTAGGAACATATAATAAGGTAATGTGAACAATTTTGCTTTTGTGTTCAAAGTTTTGGTTTTATAAAACTGGATGGACTGAAGAGTTGTGTAAGCATTTGAACACTCAAATGAGTCTATTTTCTATTAGTGTTCGAATATCTTCATTCCTCTTAAATTCATGAAAATTTTATCTGAATTATATAAGCATATTAAAAAATCTTTTGGTTCCCCACCCCCCTTTTTACACAGATCATTATTTTTGTCCTAATAACTTTTTAATTTTTCATTATCAAGGGCATTTGTTGAACTACAAAGATGTATAACAAATTAAAATCTGATGTGAATGATATTAATGCTATTTTAGCAAACTGGGCTTCCTTACTAATACAAAAATTTTAATTTCCATTTGTATCATTTCAATATGCAGTGTAAATTTCATTAAGTTTTTTTATAACGACGGAATGGACATCTTACAATGTTATGTGTAACATATTTAACTGCTAAGTACATACGGAAAATACTATACAATTTAATTTCCCTAAACAGTTTTTGTTTTGCCAAAATTTTATTTTTCTACATATTAGATTGTGTTCTGCACTTCAGAGTTCATAGTAAAGATGAAATAAAGGCAGTGATCCACTATGTTGAATAGACTCCTTTCCCAAATCCTAGTCTGACACTGGCTATTTTGAAGCATAAAGAATTAAAAACAAATGCTAATGTATATGGCATTATGTGACAGAGGGTGACCAATCTTCAAAAGGGCTAAATTACACCATAGAAAGCACCACTGCTGAATGAATTTTGCCATGACAGAGGTTCTCGAACATTATTCAGTGGAGGTATGTGAGAATACAATTAGCAGATTTGACTGAAGACAGGCTTTCAGGGTGCTGAACCTCTGTCCTTTCTTCAGGTAAGAAATTAGATGACGCTACACAGAACCCACAGACCAAACCAGCTTTCTGAAAAAAGCTATTTGGGAGAACTTATTAGGGCCTTCTACCTTTCATACCCAATTGCAGAAATCCAGGCCTACAGGCAGGATTTATTACGTCTTGATTTATATACTCAGTGGCAGTGAGAGAAACCAAAGATGTAGCCATCTCTCACCTTTTCCCCTGTCTTCCCATCCTGGTCCACACTAGACAGGCTCACTATGCCTGAAATGAAAAAACAGGCAAAAACAATGAGGCTCAGAGACAGATTCATAGTTATTTCATTTCAGCAACACTTAACGGCACCACCAAACTGAGCCCAGTGAACGGATCACAGGAACAATAGTTTCATCAGATTAGCTATCTTCCAAGGAGAGCAGCTACAAGGGTATTTTGGTTTTAGTGCTTCCTAGGCAGTTTAAGCTCAGAGAGTTATTAATAAACCTTTTGCACCTTGCAGCCTTCAGTTAACCACCCACCTCTTCTCTTCAAAACTAGATAGGGTGGTATGTGTCAAAATACCACTAGGCAATTTTGCTTTTGTTAAAAATGACCCCTGACTGGTAAGTTGCATCTGGACTGGGAAATCTCCAGATACTTGATGCTGCTGTAAGGTCATTTTCTGAAATGTAAGGAGTCCTGACATTGACTTTCTGGCTAGCTGTGGTTCCTATCCTTACAGCTTTCTGAGTAAACTGGTGCCACATGAAGCCTTTTGCAGACTTTGAGTCTGAGGGTTTGGTTTAACCTAAGAAGATCCCCTGGTGAACCTGCAGAAGTAAAAAAAATCTTCTCGTTGAAATATGTAGATGAGAGAACAAAGGTCTTATAACACTCCCAGTTTTCTTAATCCATTGATCTTAAAAGCCAAACTTAAGATATTAACTGGGGATTTGGACATCTCAAGGGAAAAGCCCGGACCATATCAGAGCAGCTCACGAAGGTTCCTCTGTACCAAGTGTATTCTCCTCAGTCACAGGATAAAACACACTGTTCACTGCTCTCAGAGGGCAGTGCAATGGACCAGAACAGGGCATTCATTCAAATGGTGTCATGGCCCTTGACAAAGTAATCCACCCCTATTTTTTCTTCCCAACAATGCCCTGGCACATAGTCCAAAATAAATTTTACGGTGAATGTCACATGAAAGCAAAACAATACCCTCCCAAATAATGTAGTACCAAAAACACACATCAAAAAGTGGGATCTCCTAAATTCTAAAATTTCTCTTCCTAATCTCAACCAAGAACTCAGATAATACCATTTAAAAATACTGATTGGGGCGCCTGGGTGGCTCAGTCGGTTAAGTGTCCGACTTCGGCTCAGGTCATGATCTCACAGTTCATGGGTTTGAGCCCCGCGTCGGGCTCTGTGCTGACAGCTCAGAGCCTCGAGCCTGTTTCAGATTCTGTGTCTCCCTCTCTCTCTGCCCCTCCCCTGTTCACTCTGTCTCAAGAATAAACAAAAAAAAATTTTTTTTAACATTTACTGATAAAAGTAAATCCTTTACATGTTCTCTTTCATCGTCACAACTCCCTAAGGTTGGTGTGTCTTTTTCTTTGTTGTGGTGATGCTTATAGGTAAGAAAGTGCAACTGAAAGAAGTCATTTTTACAAAGTCCATAGCTAGTTCACAGTCTGTGATTAAACACTCGGGAAAATTTTGCTAACAAGTTAACAGAGGTTTCAGATTTTTTATAGAGTAGCCACTTTTCAAATCCATATTTATTCTCAATCCTCAAAAGAACGAAATTAGGATACCCACAAGAAGAGGTAATTATCACCAACAGCCCATGTCTGTAATATGTTAAGAATACTGCAAACATCTGTCCACATGCGTGTGGGGAAATCATCTCAAACTAGCAATCACGTCTGGAACATACACAAGAACAGTTAAGTGGGGACTGCACAGGAAGAAGAATAAATGGGGGTCCTAGGGTTTTTTCCCAAAAGTGGTAGGTCTCACTGGGTGAGGAAATGCCAAGAACCACTGTAAAACCTGGTGAATCAAACTCCCGGAAAGTCAAAAAGAGACAAAGTGCACATAAATCAGAATCTTAAGAGCCATAACACATCTTGGAAAAGTGAGCTTATCCCTTATTATTAGAAGGAAGTTAATAGCTCTATAAATTAGACCCAGCAACCACACACTCCTGGGTATGGATATAACTTGTACCTAATGTTCATAGGAGCCAAAGATTGTAAACAGCCTAAATACTCTTCAGTGAATGGTTAAACAGGTACACTAAATACAGTGAAATAGAATCAACAGTGCAAAGGAATCAACCACTGACTAGATTTAGATCTTAAAGGAATTAGGTCAAATGAAAAAAACCAATTCTCAAAAGGTCACATACACTATGATTCCATTTTATGACACTCTTGAAGACAAAATTATAAAGGAGAGATTAGTGGTTACCAGGATTAGGGATGGTGGTAGGGAGGGAAGGTGGATGGGTGTGACCATAAAAGGATAGCACTAGAGTTTTTGGTGACTTGGTGGAACAGTTGTATAGCTTGATTGTAGTGTCAGCTAAAAATCTACATGTGACGTAATTACATAGAACACACATGTGAGAGCATTTAGAAGTAAAATCTGAATCAGGTCTGTGGGCTATACCCATTTCCTGTTTTTGATATTGTACTATATAGTTCTATGTTACCTCTGGGACTGCTGTACCTTTTCCCGCTCAACTTCCTATGAATCTATGATTTCAAAGCAAAAATTTAATAGCGCTAAAAAATATCAGATGACTCCCCCCTCCCCCCGCCAAAGGCTCTCTCACTGAATTTCACAAAAACTACTTACCAGAAGTTATCCTTGAACGAATCAAAACCCCTCACTTCCCATTTGATTACTTGGTATGGCTGGTAACTACACACACACACACACAAATCACAGCTTCAGAAAATATTGAAAGTCCCTCTAATGAGAAAATTAAAAATGAGAAATTTTCAGATGAAAATGCTGAAAACAATTCTTTAACACTCTATACTGATATAAACTGTAGAAACAAAAAAATTCAAATTAGAAATTCAAAAAGAACTGGACAAACTACATGAAAACGTGAAATGCCTGCTGACTGGAATCAGAAAAAAAAAAAAAACAAAAAAACCAAGAAAAAGACAAACATCTCAGAAGGAATGTATCAGAGGAAGAAAACGAGACCTGGAAGAAATAAGGAACATGGGAGGAATAAACTCAGACAAGAAAATGAAAGAAATAAAAAAAAAAATCAGTGAAGTTTAAAAAATTAGGCAAAGAAGATCTAACATATAATTAAAATCACTGGAAAAAAGATGGAAAAGTTGTTCTCAAAGTGTGGTAAGATAAATCTTGAATAAGGGACAATTGAAGATAACTGGACCGTCTTCTTCAAAAAGTCAATGAATGGGGCGCCTGGGTGGCGCAGTCGGTTGAGCGTCCGACTTCAGCCAGGTCACGATCTCGCGGTCCGTGAGTTTGAGCCCCGCGTCAGGCTCTGGGCTGATGGCTCGGAGCCTGGAGCCTGTTTCCGAGTCTGTGTCTCCCTCTCTCTCTGCCCCTCCCCCGTTCATGCTCTGTCTCTCTCTGTCCCAAAAATAAATTAAAAACGTTGAAAAAAAAAAAAATTAAAAAAAAAAAAAAGTCAATGAATGATGTGAGGAAAAAAAAAAAAGATGGGAGAACTGTTCTGGATTTTTAAAAGTGTAAGACATTCTGGGACATTTGAGAAAATCTGAAAATAGCTGGATATTAGATGTTAAAAGAATTACTGTTAACTTTTTGTTGTGATAATGGGTTTTTGTTTAAAGGATGTCCTTATTCTAAGAAAACGCATGCTGAAATATCTAGGGATGAAATATGTTATCTACAATTCCAAAACTTTAGAAATATGTATATATAAATATGTGAATATATACACATATAAGTAAAATATAGCAAAAGATTAGCAACTGGAGATGAAGTTTTCAAGTTCGAACATACACACACATCCTGGTTTTATCGAGGATAACACAGAAACAGCCCCTACCAATAGAGTTTACTTTAACAATACAATTCCCAGATCCTTTGGGGGAAAACCCACCTCTACACATACTTTGGTTTATCTAAGTTACATTCAAGATTATCCTTTTTATAAAACAGTTCTGCAGTGGGGGCATCCCAGCCTCAAGTAGTACTGTCCTATTTAAAACATCTTCATTTCTATTTCACCCTTGAGTTCTGCGTTCCTTTCACATTAGAAAATAGAATTTGGGTTTTGTCTAGTGACAAAAATCAGTCCTCCACTTGAGGGTCTATGTCACATTAAAAGAAGAAACCACTCCCATTTTCCGTCCTCTCCTGACTTGAGTTTTTTCCTTATGCAGGTTGGTTCCAAGATCCATCATTTAACTACTTTATACCAAGAACCCTCAAAATCCTAACCTCCTAATTTTCACTGCACCTTCTCTGCAAGATCTCAACTTTGCATCAGTCCAACTTGACAATGCATTCCCCCAATGCCACCTCTTAAACAAAACTTTCTTTTATTGATGTCCCATTCTGATGTGATCCATCCTCCCTTAGAAGTCTTATATACCACTTTGTATTGTTGGTGTCCTAAGTGCACAATATCTCTGCCTCTGAGCCAGGGAGATGTCCTTACCACTCTTATGGCAATTATTTCTTTTGCCTTGTTACCTGTGAAGAAACTCAGGATTTTGTATATTTAAATTTGTTAAATGGTTACATGAAAGAAACTGAGAAAACAGCCATAGAACACATTTATGGTTTATATGTTATTTATGTATTATCTTTGTAATGTGGTGAAAAGGCAGTGTTTCTTAGATACTTCATGTACTTTCTTCTCCGACAAATTCTCATTTCTGGTCACTGAAACCTGTAAGCAACTGAGCAGCTTCTGTCTGTATCTAAAATGGAAAAATACACGTTATAAATAAACAGCACAGCATAGATATCAACTTGTGAAATCTAAGTTCATAAAGTGGGCTCTGGTTTGTTTCTAAGAGTTCCCAAAAACCAGGATAGCACATTGTAAAAATAAAATTTAACAGTGACTGGGTAAGACTCTCCCACGTTAATACACATCCGTTGCCTTTTGTTTTAGAAATCTTATTTGATCTGTCATGTATGTCAAACAGGAATAAGGCAGCAAGTAACTCATAACATCTGTTAATAGTAACTAAACATTTGCATACAGAAATTAATGGAAATGTTAATGAACTCACATGTGAAATGAATACTCTTGTTTTCAACAATGT
The DNA here is from genome assembly GCF_028018385.1 of Neofelis nebulosa. NCBI lineage: Eukaryota > Metazoa > Chordata > Mammalia > Carnivora > Felidae > Neofelis > Neofelis nebulosa. The sequence goes on from NC_080795.1 coordinate 34,206,687, forward strand.
GCATTTAGATAGTTTTTAGAGAAGTTCTTACTTCACGTTTAATAGTGCCTCAATAGAAACCTATCTGCCTTAATTTATTAGAGATGTGTTACCTGTTTATCCTCCTCTGTGTGTGCTGGATAGTCCTTGGCTTTCATTAGCCAGAAGGCAGCAAGCTTTTTGTTGTGTAACTTCAAATAGGTCTTTCCTAAAAGAAGCAAGTTTTTGCTGTAGAAGTTTGGATCCACTGTACAGAAGAAAGAAAAATTTATTTCAGATGACATACTTGTAGAGGCTTTTTTTCAGTATAAATTCCAATAATAAATTTATGTGGTCAGTAAAAGATTAGGCTAACTCAAATTCTCTTTTGTTCAACTATTCCTATCTCAGAAAAATGCTGGTTAAGTATGATTCATTCAGTGTCTACTATATGATGGGAGAAGTAACAGGTAATGGGAGCCTAGGAGGAGCTTCTAAACCAGATATGGTCCTTAAAGAAAGGTTGCTCAGGAGAACTGACCTGTAGAGTAAAACCTGGAGATGACTTTAATTATTGAGGATTGTTTTAGCTCTGTAAGACATGACCATGCTTTTTTCTCAACACCCCAAACCTTATTCCTTTAAGGCTCTAGGTTTTATTTGGCAATTATGCTTCTAAATCCCTCTGAGGAAATTTTATTCCCAAATTCATATTCATGATCTATAGAACTACCACCATAACAGGTTATCAGTGAAAGACAGTAACAGAACATATCAGAATATATTACTGACACAGTTTAACATGCAGACTCAATTCTTTATAAGAAATGTTTTTTTTTTTTAAATGCTTTGCTATCAGAAAAGCATCTGAACAAGTCCATATGAGTAGGTTCTCTAATACAGTCTTTAATATTCTTCTGATTAATTTTATAGAAATAAAATTACAGTGGTTTCTTGGGTGTATTTGGTAACATATGCTTATGTCCTTTACTTTTCTAGTTTGTGCTATTAATATTAAAAAGGAAGAACTTAGGATGGGCTGGTGTCAGTTTTGTAGGGCTGGCCATTTCTTCAAAGCAAGAGTGACATGAAACTCTTCACAAAAGAAGACAATATCTGCAACAAAACAAAAACTGGCCTGGTTTAAAAACAAGACGTCTTATTTAAGTTCTCTTTGAAAGTTGCTAAAAGAGTAAATCTTAGAAAAAATTTTTTAAAAATGTGATAGTCATTAACTAGACTTATTGTAATCATTTACAACATATACAAGTATTGAATCCTTATGCTGTACACCTGAAACTAACATAATGTAGTATGTCAGTTATGTCTCAATAAAAAAATTTTAAACATTTAAATACATAATAAATGTTCCTAATCAGCTGTATAATCTTGAGTAAGAGAGTTAACATGTCAAAGCCTCCTCTCAAAAGGAAGGTTGAATTACATCAATAAAGGACCATTCCAGAACTGTAGCTCTAAATTCAGCAGCAACCTACTTCTTACTCAGGTGATCTTTACTGAATAAAGACTAAAAAATATTTGATAATGTCTACTGCAAAAAGAAGTAGATCAGAATAAGTAACATTTTATTTTAAAAATTTCTATTATAGGGGTGGCTCATTCAATTAAGTGTCCAACTTCAGCTCAGGTCACAATCTCATGGTTCATGAGTTTGTGCCCTACAGCGGGCTCTGTGCTGACAGCTCAGAGCCTGGAGCCTGCTTCAGATTCTGTGTCTCCCTCTCTCTGCCCCTCCCTGGCTCGTACTCTCTTTCTCTCTCTCAAAAATAAACATTTAAAAAATGAGGATATTAAATAAAAATTTCTATTCTATATAAAGCAATCATACAATTTTAACTGTATTAGTATGTGAAATTAAAAATGTTACCTTGCTCTGCCCTGTGAAAGTAGCCTAAGGCCTGTTAAAAACACAACCCAAACATAATTAAAAGGGTTATAACAGAATCAATATTTAAAAAACTTTTGTTCAAAAGTCAGGAAGTAAATTAAGATATCTTAAAGTCCAATTCATTGACAGAGTTAACATAGCAAAATTGAACATATTAAATCATCGGAGCACAGATTACGGTATATGGACCACTTCAAGTAATAGTTTGATTGCTATTCAGAACTTGTACCAACCAAGCATCAAGTGCAGAGAGGAAAGAACATCATCATATGCAACAGAGCTATTCTGATCTTTCTCTTCTTAAATCATAATAGTCACTACCAGTAAAAACTTGATAAAATCAAAAGCTAAATTTACTCAGTGGTATATAGGTTGTACCAATAAATTTTTAAAACTCCTTTATTACTGAAATTCCAACATAAAATGCTATTGTGAATCTGAAACTCTTAGTTCTTTTTGTTCCACTTCGACTGTTTTTATAATGTATTAACTGATTTCTTAGAAACATAACTAACTTGTTATAGTAGAGCTGACAGTATTTTCTTAGAATATATTCTTTTTAATAGCAGTATTTCCCCACTGTGCTCTAATTTTTCAACTAAATATTTTTACATCAAATTCTACAATATTATTTCCCAGAAGAAAAACATAGCTCCTTGTTATGGTATAGGTATTATGGAAGCTTTTTCAATGGCCTTATCTCCTTACTCTGAAAATTTTAGTGATGTTAACTCAAAATATTTGCCCAGAAATCCCTTTCAAATTTTATTTTTAACAAGGAAGCAAAAGGCCTTGAAAATATAAGAGTATGATCCTTTCAACCCCACTTTTTAAAAAAAGTTACAATTACTCTTTATCTATACAAATACACACTTTCTTTTCCAGGTAAATGGTAGTGTGTAGAACACGTACCTAAAACATGCTGAACAGCAGCTGTTGAATTTCTTGTTCTATTTTATGACTTTTATATGGTATATAGGTTTCAAATAGAAAATGATAAATTTTAGCCATGAGCTATTATAGCTAACAACATACCAGAGTCATCAGCCACTCACCTAAAGAAAAAAAACCACTCACCAGTCATAGATTATAAGTTTTAAGCCTTTGTGATAAGATAGTTGCATTGGATGGTTAGAAACGTGCTCAAATGCCTCACTGATCAGAGCTCCAGATCTGGACACTGTAGAATGGCACTGCAGTTAGGAAACCAGTACTAACTTAATAAAGGACAGCACACTACCTCCTCATAGGTGGAACTAGGAGGAGTTGCAAACAGCATTTTAGCAATTCTTCTTTGATACCAAGGCATTTCAGCAAATGTATAACACCTACAGAGAAATAAAATAACATCTATATATCTGAAATTCACCTTTTTTTTCTCTTAAGAAAACTAAGCATCTTAACATATAAAATGTATCTTCTCCTGTTGTAGGTTTAAATAATTTGTACTTTACATAATAATATCCAGTAGGTTAATATGCCTATTAAATTACCCAGAGACTGGTTTATATTGATCCATCAATTAAGGTATATTTTGTGATTAATAAAAATAGTAAGCAATAGTACTAGTAATGATAACAGCATATATCATTCATCACTAAGTGCTCACTTTGTTTCAGGTGCTAGGTGATTATCTCTCATCCGCTCCTTACAAGGACTAAATGAGTTTGGGTCATTACCCCTATTTTTTGCATTAGAAAGACTAACTCAGAGAAGTTTTTAAAAAACTGACAAAACCATGGGGTGACTGAGTGGCTCAGTGGCTTAGGTCATGATCTTGCGGTCTGTGGGTTTGAGCCCCACATTGGACTCTGTGCTGATGGCGTAGAGCCAGGATTCAGCTTCAGATTCTCTGTCTCCCTTTCTCTCTGCCCCTCTCCTGCTCATGATCTGTCTCCCTCAAAAATAAACATTAAAAAATTTTTTAATTAAAATAAAATGACAAAACCAACATGATATGCATAAATAACAATGACAAAACACAACTTAAGCCTACCTATTTGAAAGAGTGAAGCAAATGATTAACATCCAAAGATCTTGACAACTTTCTGATAGAAGTAGGGAAAAAAGTGCTAGATCTCTGACTATGGTCTGAATTCCTTGAGGTAGACTTGTATCTCATTCATGTTTACTCCCTAGCATCTGGCTTAGTGACTGTCTCTCCATTATCATTAGTCCTCAGAAAGCGTTTTGTTAGTTTAATATGGCCCTGAAGGATATTTAACTCTTTTTTAAGAGTCTGATACAAGGTTTTTTACACCAAAAAGAAGACAATAAAATATTCAGATCTGCAGACTACACCCAAAGAAAACATGGCAAACCTGTCTCAAGAAAGACTCTTAAATCAGCAAGCATTTAAACAGATTGGTGTATGCTCATACCAGCAAAATAATGTTATACATTGGATAAATGGAAAGATACTAAAAGTCAAAATTATATTGTTGTTAAGATGAATCAGACTGTATTTTATACACTTTGAAGATGCAAAGACTCTCTTAGAGCATCAAACTGTATTGCTACATAATTAGATGAATCCAATTTCATTGGATAAAAATAATCTTTCCCAACAAAAGGAATTTCAAAGTCTAGCAAGAAGTTTTAACGCCTTTTTCATCTTAATATTTACTTCTAAGTGATCTGAATAACAATGGTTAACACAATTACAATCAAATTTAGTATTTTCTAACAATACATCACAACTGCTAGTTAATATAATGAACTAAATACTCATGAATGTCAAATACTTTTAAATATTTTACATCTTGGTTTCATATACTACAAAATAAGATCATACTAAATGCCACTGAAATATTTACTTAAGAAATTTTCTTACCAAATACCCATAAGGTGAATGGAGGTAGCATCTTTTGGGTTCAGTTCAATTGCTTTCTAACAAGAAAGGAGAAGGTCAATCATATCTGTGCTCTAAACACAAATACATAATGCTTGTGTTTCAGCAAGCATAAAGCCATGATGTAAAAAAGTTTTTTGGCAACCCTGCATTTCAATCCTTCTAGGATAATGAATATCAGCTTTCTCCCTCTTGATTCTTTAATTTGGTTAATAAATTCATTTCAATACACTGTTAATGACTTGTATTAAAGGTTCTGTTTTATAAAGTTTGGCAATAAATCCTGATAGGATTTATCAATATGAGAAAAAACATGAAATCTGTAAACAATCTCATTTTGAAAACTATAGTTCTCAATGTTTCTTCTAGATAAGAAAAGGAAGTTATTTTTGGCAAGTTCTATATGAATATTGCATTAAATAGCATTATTTCCTAAAATAAGAAAAAAGTTACATAATAATTTTACAAAGTCTCTTTTTGTATTTAGAATTTATTCAACCTCCCCATTTATCCTTAACAAAGGAAAAATGCTATTTAGTCACAGAATTTATTAGTAAAATAATTATATGCAATGTAAAATACATTGATAAAGTCTCCCTAATTTCTATTTACTATGTGAAAGTCCTATGTGAATTAATGTAAAGCATAAACTACAGATTAACCCAACTATTCCTTTTTTCAATTACTTTGTTGAACGCCACTAAGAATATCTCAGATTAATGTTAATCCTATTAAAAATAAAAGACCCTTGTTAAAAAATTGAGACCTTCTATTTTATGCTTTTCAGTAAACCCACATTTTCACTTTCAGTTAGTAATTATGAGATACGCATTTTAAAATATTTGTAACTGGTTATCAATGTGAGCTCTGAAGCCAAGACTGACAGAATTTAAATCACAGCTCAGTGACTTCTACCTTTTTGACTTTGGCAAGTTCTCTCTTCTTGCCAGGCCTGAGTTTGCTGTTTTATAGAATTGAGAGAATAATATACCTACTTTATAGGGTTGTGGTGAAAAATTAAATGAGCAAGTAATAGAAGGTACTTAACACAGTAATATCTTCTATCACCAACATCATTATTAATTTTACTTGTCAAAAGTATCAATTTACTACTGACATTGATTAATGGAAGCAGAAGTAATACCTAGAATAAGGCTGAGTAGGACTTAGAAATCTTGCTTCAATAATATGGGTAAGAATCAGCACTGACCTTATTTTACTTTTCCACTAAATATAGTAATATGATTTATAGCAAAATATGTTTTAAAGTATACACAACTTAGGGGCACCTGGATGGCTCAGTCAGTTAAGTGTCCGACTTTGGCTCAGGTCATGATCTCACAGTTCATGGGTTCAAGCCCTGAGTTAGGCTCTGTGCTGACAGCTTAGAGCCTGGAGCCTGCTTCAGATTCTGTGTGTCACTCTGTCCCTCCCCTGCTCATGCCCTCTCTCACTCTCTCTCAAAATAAATAAATTAAAAAAGAAAAGTATACACAACTTATACACTAACCATCCTTTCCTAACTGGAGTTCCACTGGAAAATTAAGCCCTACAAAAAATTATATGAATAACTAACTTTCTCCAATCTACCAAGAATGGTATAGAGCTAGTACCATTCTAGATGCAAGGGAGAAAAGTTAACTCGTAACATACAATGGATGCCTAGGGGAATTTAATTTTCTTATAGGAGGGGTTGAGAGGGACTACTCTCAAGTAAACCCTTTCTTTTGTAATTCTTCCTGCCATTAGTTGAAGTGTTTTTAAAAAACCATCCAAAGATAGGAGTGCCTGATTGGCTCAGTCAGTGGAGCATGCAACTCTTGATCTTGGGGGCTGTGAGTTCAAGCCTCATGTTGGGTGTAGAGATTGCTTAAAATAAAATCTTTAAAACAACAACAATCCAAAGACAGTAATTCCTTATGGCTTTGGATATAATAATGGAATTAGAAATAATAGTATAAATGATCTTTTTAGTATGTAAATACTAAACATTATTATTTTTTATTTTTTTTTAAATTTTTTTTTTAACGTTTATTTATTTTTGAGACAGAGAGAGACAGAGCATGAACAGGGGAGGGGCAGAGAGAGAGGGAGACACAGAATCTGAAACAGGCTCCAGGCTCTGAGCTGTCAGCACAGAGCCCGACGTGGGGCTCGAACTCACGGACCACGAGATCGTGACCTGAGCCGAAGTCGGCCACTTAACCGACTGAGCCACCCAGGCGCCCCAACATTATTTTTTAAATATACTTACACACACATGAAACTTGCAATGCATCATTTTTAAAAAATATAGCCTTTTCTGTTTCCATTAATACAATTTTCTGCAATTTTTCATTTTTCATATTGAAGTTATTTGTTACATATTTCTACATCATATAGCACAGAATTTAGGCAATTTTTTTTTAATGCCACTGAGCAAACTATGGCATTTCACCGAATCTAAGATACTGTGAAAGTTACAATATATCATTATTATATGTACCACTAAAAAGAAAAAAAGCACTGCCAATTATAGGATACCATTGATTATATAATATAATCTGATTTTAAAGTTCTTAAAATGTGAAAAATGTTGCATATTATTAAATGGAAATATATATGTATATATATGCATACACACACACACGTGTGTGTGTGTGTGTGTGTGTGTGTGTATATATATTCAGACATCGATAAATAAAATATATATATTTTATTCAGACATCGATAGATATATATATATCGATATATATATATAAGATATATATATAATATATAATATATATAATATATAAATATAAGATATATATATATATATCGATGTCTGAATAAAAAGCTAGGACTCCTGACTCCTAGCTTTTCTACTACCCATTATATAAACTATGAATTGAGACTATAACTATAAAATTCAGAAAGGCTAGTAAAGAGCTTATCTAACATTCTCCCCATGTATGTTTCCATCATATTTTCTTCCTTTGCATTTTTACAATGGTCTAAAATATCACAAGAGAAATAAATATGCTGGGTTTTTAGTGTCAGTTTTTTGGGAGTTTTTTGTTTAGTTTTGCTTAGGACAATGAAGTAGTGTTTATGCGCATCATAAAAAATACAAACTCCTAGAAAATATCTGACACCTAACAAAGAGCTTACTATAAAATAAGTAACTGGAAATATTAAAACACAAAATACCCACACAGAGATAATACTGTTAACAGTACTATTACTATTGGGTTTGTCAATTGTGTTAGATTGTTAGACTAGACCACACCTCTGGGTATTCAGGACCTTATATAGCACCCTCTCACAAACTCTTGTCTTGGCCACATGACTTGTTTAGGTCCACAGGACTTTACTAAGTGTGATACAAAACAGAAGCCTGATAAAAGTTTCCACACTGGAATTTTACCTGGAATGCTCATTCTTGGAAGCCAGCTACCATGCTATAAAGAAACTTGGGCTAGACTACTAAATAATATAAAGAAAAGTGGAGAGAAACAGTCACTAACAGGATATCGTGCGCATTCCCGTCCCAGCTGAAGAGAGAGGTGAACACAGCTATCTAAATGATCTCAGTTACACCAAACAGATCAAAGCACCACTACAGAGTAAACCCACAAAATTTTGAGAAATAAGCTGTCACTGCTTTAGGTCTCTAAATTTTAGATGGTTTGCTATACAGCAATAAATAAGTGAAACAGAAATCTATTAAAAAAAGTAATGACTTTTAAAATTCATCAGTACCTCAAAATGCTCCTTGATAATGTAAGCATTTGCAATTTTAGCCTTGATGCCTTCATAATCTCCAACATCACTAATACAGATTGCATACCACTAAAAATAGAAGGAAAAAAACCATATAAGAATAATAATACCCCACTAATACTCCACTCAATACAAGGTAAAACTGAATATTTATTCCTCAATAGTCATTCTCATTCAACAAAAACTTAGCATAAAAACTGAATAAAATATACTGTTATATACAAAGGAAAGTAGACATGGCCCTTAAGGAACTCAAGGACAGGACGTGTCTATAGAGAACTTATAATACAAGGTAAAGAATACAGAATCTCTAAGGAAGTTATCAACACAATGAGGAGACAATGATTCATGTTTATAACCAGAGTATAAATTTTAAAAATTTGCAATTGAATAACTATCATTTTATTTTCTCATTCTCTTTTCTACAAGCTGCTTCTTCTCCCACATCTGCACGGTTCTAGTAATAAGAGCCACATCTGTCAATTGTGATGTTGTCCCCATAGCCACAGATGGGACAACAGACCCAAACTGAGACAATCTGAGTTTTGTCCCTAAGGACTAAATACAAAATATCCAAGCTTCATAAATTCAAGTGCTGTAGAAAGTCACAAGATGTAGAATGAAAAAAAGAGTCTACAGAGAAAAAGATGTGCAGGTAACAGCAAAGAGATAATATAAACCTCAGAGCAATCAAGCCAGGTTTTCCTGAACCAAAAACACCCTGCCTTTAGGTTTTATTAGAAACAGTAGTTTCTAATAAACCGCCCCTCCATTTTTATTTGAGCTTATTTCTGTGGGGTTTTAAGAATTATAACCACAGGGGCGCCTGGGTGGCGCAGTCGGTTAAGCGTCCGACTTCAGCCAGGTCACGATCTCGCGGTCCGTGAGTTCGAGCCCCGCGTCAGGCTCTGGGCTGATGGCTCGGAGCCTGGAGCCTGTTTCCGATTCTCCCTCTCTCTCTGCCCCTCCCCCGTTCATGCTCTGTCTCTCTCTGTCCCAAAATAAATAAAAAACGTTGAAAAAAAAATTTTTTTAAAAAAAAGAATTATAACCACAAAGATTTTAATTAAAACAAACTTCTGTTTAAATCTATTCTCTGCTGGGGCGCCTGGGTGGCGCAGTCGGTTAAGCGTCCGACTTCAGCCAGGTCACGATCTCGCGGTCCGTGAGTTCGAGCCCCGCGTCAGGCTCTGGGCTGATGGCTCAGAGCCTGGAGCCTGTTTCCGATTCTGTGTCTCCCTCTCTCTCTGCCCCTCCCCCGTTCATGCTCTGTCTCTCTCTGTCCCAAAAATAAAAAAAAAAAAAAAAAAAAAAAAAATAAATAAATAAATCTATTCTCTGCCAAAATCTTGGTAAGTTTATTGAAACTTAAAAAGTATAACTTAAAACACAATATAATTTGTGCACGTGCGCGCGCGCGCACACACACACGCGCACACACACACACACACACACACCTCTATAGGCTATGCTCACTTAATCTCCACGGAGAGTTACCCAGCTGCCTAAATCCAGGGGACTAGGTGGTTACACAGGGTTTCAAATTTGCTGTTCTGATCTCCCACATACCAGGACTCTGGATAAAAACACCTTCTCTTATGTATCTCACTATCTTCTATATGCAAAACAAACATAAGCTTATGGATGAATCCTAAACATTCTTCCCTGATTAGACTGGCAGTATTTTGAGATTTTTAACATATGTTAAAGATATATTACGATAATAGCACAAAGAGCAGTTATTAACATATGAAGTGCTATATCACTTGATGTGGACTGTAAGTTACAGATGTATGCTATAAACCTTAAAGCAACCACTAAACAACATGACACAGAGTTATAGCCATTAAGTCAATGAAATAAATAAAATGGAATCCAAAAAGTTATCAATAAAAAAGGCAGAAAAAGAAGATGAACAGATGGAACAAATAGAAAGATAGGAAATTTAAACCCCAAAATATCATTAATCACATTAAATGTAAATGGTCCAAACCCCAAATGAAAAGCAGACTGCCAAATTGGATTAAAATTAACAAAAACTAAGAGTGACATAAGTGAAAAAGGCAAAGTAAAGAACTCTGAATTCTGCTTCTCCATAAAAGCACTGAAAAAAAAAATGAGCAACAACTATCAAAATCAACTTATTTTTGGAACTCTGAAATTAACCTAAGGCTTGAGGTGACCTGGGAATGCTTATCCAAAGTATCAGATTATTCCTAATGAGAATAGTGAATTCTGTGCTGTTTTATCATCCCACACTCCCAATCTCAGCAAGAGCTATAAAACAGTACCCACCCCCCCATCCCCCGCCATTCCCAATACCTGAGGGTACAGAACAGATCTCACTCATGGAGAACTGTAATCTTTGTTCTGACTTGTTTGGTGGCTCCTTGGAAGACTGGCCTTGTACATATTTCACCTAACTTGAAAAGGCCCTAGTGATAAAACTGTCTCTGGGGTGCCAGGGCGGGGGGGGCATTTGCTGAAAACATTTATAAACTAGTATCTTAGATTGCTGCTGTCTCCAGCAAATAAACTAATGAAAAGCTAGGGAGGAAAGGCTAGGTAAAGAGATGTCCCTAAGAGTGCTGGAAAGGTTCAATAAAGAAAAGCCAAAAGATGGGGCACCTGGGTGGCTCAGTCGGTTAAGCATCCGACTTTGGCTCAGGTCATGATCTCTCAGTCTGTGAGTTCAAGCCCGCGTCAGGCTCTGTGCTGACAGCTCAGAGCCTGGAGCCTGCTTCAGATTCTGTGTCTTCCTCTCTCTCTGCCCCTTCCCCGCTCATGCTCTGTCTCTCTGTCAAATAAACATTTGTCTCTCTGTTAAATAAACATTAAAATAAATAAATAAATAAATAAATAAGAAAACCCAAAAGAATATTTCATGACATACGAAAATTATATTGAATTCAAATATCAGTGCTCACAAATAAAGCTTTACTACAACACAGTCACACTCACCACTTATGAATTGACTGGCTTTGCTCAACAATGGCAGGGTTGAATTGTGATAAGAGATCATATGTAATATTTTAACTGATTCTTACTGCTGCTCCATACACTGTAAATCACAGTGATAGTGTTATAACCTGAAAGCATTTGGAGTGCCACACATACTCCATACCATGACACTTTATTACCAATGCATAGGTCAAAGGAAGATAAAATGGACTTCAAATGTCATGCTTTGAAAGCATCATGGAATGTGAATTATTTTGTTATTGAATTAAATGGCAAAACATTTTGCTAATTATGCAATAACACCATAGCCAAAAACAAAAACAAAAAGCTTAGGAAAGATCTGAGAAGGCCCTGAGCTTAAGGGTCTTCACAAATTGAAAGTGAAAGCCAAGGCACAGTTTAAAACTGCCCAGCTAAGGGCTAATGGTATGTCCCAACACATACAGAGAGCCCCATGACCAAGAATGGAAAGCATTTTGGCTCCAAACATTTTATAAAATGTCTGCCCAATCATTTGGTGACCACTAAACTAAGAGAACAGAGACTTCTGTGGCTACATATAACAAAGAACACAGACTTTACAGAATCTGGTCAAGAAGTTACAAGAAAAACAACACAAGCACCTGGCTGGTTCAATCGGTAGAGCATGCAACCCTTGATCTTAGGGTTGTTTGAGCCCCATGTTGTGTGTAGAGATTACTTAAAACAAAATCTTAGAAAAAAGAAAAAAACAACACATACTAAAAGCAGCAACAACAAATTCTGGGAAAGGAGAGAACCTGATTTCCAGATTTACCGTATTATAATAGTTAACATGTCCAGTTTTCAACAAAAAAATTACAGGGCATGCAAAACATAAGAATATATAACCCACATACAGAAGGAAAAAAATCAAAGGAAGCTAGCTATGCCTGAAGAAGCCCAGATGTTGGGCTTCCTAGACTTTATGTATGTTCAACAAGGAAATTATGTGTGAAGAACTAAAGTATACTAAGAACAATGTCTCATTAAATAGAGAATTATCAATAAAGAAGCAGAGATTATAAAATGGAACCAAACATATACTTTGAAGGTGGGAAGTACAATAAATGGAATAAAAAATTCACAACATTGAATTAAGGGCTCAAAAGTGGATGTGGACAGAAGAAAGAATTAGCTAATTTAAGGTATCAGGTCAATTAAGATTACACTCTATGAGAAACAGAAAGTAAAAAGAAAGAAGAAAAATGAACACAGACTCAGAGGCCTGTGAGACACCCACATATCTACCAAAATACACATAAGAGGAGTCCCAGTAGGAGAGAAGAGGAGAGAAAGGGAGTAGAATGAATACTTAAAAACATAAATGCCAAAGACTTCTCTACTTTGATGAAAACAAAGAACCCCAAATAAGATAAATTTAAGAGATCCACAACCAGAAACAGCAGAATCAAACTGTCAAAGATAAAAAAAACAGATGATCTGGAAAATAGGAGAGAAATGACTTGTCATGTACAAAGAGTCCTCAATAAGATTAACAGCCAAATCAGAAACCATGGACACCTGCTTTAGTCTGTTTGTCCCGATAGAACAAAACACTAGAGTGGTCAGCTAAAATAACAGAAATGTTATTACTCATCATTTCTGGAGACTGGGAAGTCCAAGATCAAAATGCTAGCTGTGTCAGAATAAGGGGATGGGAGCAGAGATATATAAGAGCAAAGTTGGTATACTACTGAAATTAAGTTGACATCCAATATGAACTTGGTAATTACAAATGATGATGGTAATGGTATTACTCAGGATAACCATTAAGAGTATAACTCAAAATATACAGTATAAGAAATAAAAGAATGAAAATGGCAAAATAAAATAAATCTATGGAATACTAAATAAAGGACGCTAATGGAGGACTTAAGAAACAAAAGATCGAAAACAAATACCAAAATTGCAAAAGAACTTCTTATTGTCAATTACACTTTAAATGTGAATGGGTTAAACTCTCCAATTAAAAGACAAAGATTAGCAGCAGAATGTATTAAAACACATGATTCAACTATATACTGTCTACAATACAATTTAGATTCAGATGTATATATGTATTCAATATACATATATACATATATATATATATGTATATAATATATATGTATTTAAATGTATATACATTTAAAGTAAAACACAGGGAAATTTTAGGGCACCTGGGTGGCTCCGTCACTTAAGCACCTGACTTTGGCTCAGGTCATGATAGTCTGTGGGTTTGAGCCCTGCATTGGGCTCTATGCTGCAGCTCAGAGCCTGCTTCAGATTCTGTGTTTCCCTCTCTTTCTACCCCTCCCCAGCTTGTGTTCTCTCTCCCTCTTTCCAAAATAAATGAACAGTAAAAAAAACAAAAAACAGGGAAGTTTAGCACATAAACCGTACTCACAAGAAAGCTGAAGTGATATACTAATTAGAATTAGATAATGATCTAATATCAGACAAAACAGACTTTAGAATCAAACTGTTACATGAGAGACAAAGAAAATATATATCAAGAACATATAACAATTATAAACAAATATATGTAGAAAGAGACAATTCAACCATAATAGTTGGGGACTTCAATACTCCACTTCCAAGACTGGATAGAACTAGTCAAAAATCATCAAATTAGTTCTAGGAAAAAATCATCAAATAGAAGACTCAAACAATACTATATACTAATTAGACCTAGCTAGCATACATGTACAGAACACTCTACCCAACACCGTATTCTTCTCAATTCACATGGAATATTTTCCAGGATAGACAAGATACTAGGCCATAAAAAAGCCTCAAATTTTAAAAGACAGAAACCAAAGTATGTTCTCTGACCACAGTAAAATGAAAATGGAAATTAATAAAAGAAGGAAATTTGGATGATTCACAATTATGTGGAAATTAAAAAAACACATTCCCAAATAACACATTCAAATAAGAAATCACAAGAAAAAATTTTAAATTCCCTAAGAACAAAAACAACACAACATAACAAAGTTTGTGGGATTTAGCAAAATTGTATTCAGAGGGAAACTTATAGCTGTAAATGGTTACCTTAAAGAAAGATATCAAGATGTGGCTGGGTGTCTCAGTTGGTTAAGCATCCCACTCTTGATTTTGGCTCAGGTCATGATCCTGTAGTTTGTGGGTTTGGGAGAGCCTGCCTGGGATTCTTTCTCTCCCTGTCTTATACCCCTCCCCTGCTCAATCTCACATGCTCTCTCTCAAAATAAAAAAAACTTAAGAAAAAAAATAAAAAATATATATTTAAAGAAATCAAGTCAATAATCTAACCTTATACCTTTTTTTTTTTTTTTTTTTTTTTTAAATTTTTTTTTTCAACATTTTTTTTTTATTTATTTTTGGGACAGAGAGAGACAGAGCATGAACGGGGAGGGGCAGAGAGAGAGGGAGACACAGAATCGGAAACAGGCTCCAGGCTCCGAGCCATCAGCCCAGAGCCTGACGCGGGGCTCGAACTCACGGACCGCGAGATCGTGACCTGGCTGAAGTCGGACGCTTAACCGACTGCGCCACCCAGGCGCCCCAAACCTTATACCTTAAGAAACTGGAAAAAGAAGGGGCACCTGGGTGGCTCAGTCAGTTGAATTCCCAACTCTTGATTTTGGCTCAGGTCATGATCACAGGATCATGGGTGTGAGCCCCATGTCCAGCTCCGCACTAAGCATGGTGCCTGCTTAAGACTCTCTCTTTCTCTTCCCCTGCTCCCCTCCCCTGCTCACACACTCTCTCTCTAAAATTAAAAAAAAAAAAAAAAACCTAGAAAAAGAAGAGCAAATTAACCTAAAGTAAACAGAAGGAAGGGAATAATAAAGATTAGAGTGGAGATAAATAAAATAAAGAATAGGAAAAATGGAGAAGAGCAGCAAAACCAAGTTAATTTTCTGAAAAGATCAACAAAATTTATAAACTTTTAGCAGACATAATAAGAGAACAAAAGTTAAATTACTAAAATCAGGAGTCAAAGAGGGCATACATTACTACTAACCTCAGTAATAAATCTAGGAATAAAAAAGATTATAAAGGAATAGTAGCAACAATCATATGGCAACAGATTAATTGACCTAGAAAACCTGAAAAATTCCTAGAAACAACAATCCAACTGATGTAAGAATAAGCAAAAAATCCGAATAAATGAATAATAAGTAGTAATAAAGAGTTAGTAATCAAAAGAATTTCCAACAAAGCGAAGGCCAGGACCAGATGGCTTCACTAGTGAATTCTACCAAATGTTTAAAAAGAATTAACACGAAGCTTCTATCAATTCTTCCAAAAAACAAAAAAAAAAAAACCCAGAAAAAGTGAACATGCCTCTAAGTATTCTATGACACCAGTGTTCCTTTGATATCAAAACCATCACAAAACATCACAACAAAAGAAACCTAATATAGTTGCAAAAACTGTCAGTAAAATACTAGCAAACCAAATTCAGTAGATCATTAAAAAAAATCATTCACGACGATCAAGTGGGATTTATCCCTGGGATGCAAAAACAATTCAACATACACAAATCAATCAAAGTGATGTATCACATTAACAGAAAGAAAAGAATCATATTTTAATACATGCAGAAAAAGAATCTGACAAAATTCAATATCCCTTCATGATAAAAAAAAAAAAAACAAACTCCTAACAAGTTGAATTAGACATAGAAGGAACATATCTCAACATAATAAAGACCATACGTGATAAACCACAGCTAACATCATACTCAATGATGAAAGGCTTAAGATGTCCTCTAAGATCAAGAATAAGACAAGGGTACCCACTTTTACCACTCCTATTCAACACAGTACTTGAAGTCCTACCCAGAGCAATCAGGCAAGAAAAAGAAATAAAAGGTATCAAAATTGGAAAGGAAGAAGTAGAATGTCTCTATTTGTACATGACATGATTCTATATATAGAAAGTTGTAAAGATGCAACCAAATTCAAACAAAAATCTGTTTAATCAACAAATTCAGTAAAGTTGCAAGATATAAATTTAACATGTAAATATCAGTAGCATTTCTATATGCTAGCAACAAATTTTCTGACAAAGAAATAGATCCCATTTACAAGAGCCTCAAAAACAACCAAATAGGATAAATGTATATAAGAAGGCCAAAGATTTCTACTCTGAAAACTGCAAGACAGTGATGAAAGAAAACAAAGAAGATACAAATAAATTGAAAGGTAATCACTATTTGTGCCCTGGAAGTATTAATATTGTTAAAACGTCAATACCACCAAAATCTGTGTATAGATTCAACACAATCCTCATAAAGATACCAATGGCATTTTTTTACAGATGTAGAAAACAACATACCTAAAATTTATAGGGAACCACAAAGACCCTGAATAGCCAAAGAAATCCTGTGAAAGGAGAAAAAGTATAAAGCCATAGGCATTAAAAGAGCATGGCACTGCATAAAAACAAACAAATGAGTCAGAACTGAGAACCCAGAAATAAACCCAAGACTATACAGTCAACTAATATCTGACAAGGGAGCCCCGAATATTCAATTGAGGAGGACAGACTACAAAAATGGCACTAGGGTTACTGGATATTCACATGTATAAGGAATAAACGTTGCACCACTCACAAAAATTAACTCAAAATAAGTTAAAGGCTTAAATGTAAAACCTGAAACTATGCAACTCCTAAAGAAAACAGGAATAAAGCCTCTTAACATGGGTCTTGGTAACCATTTTTTGGATATGACACCTAAAGCACAGGCAACGAAATAAAAAATAAACAAGTGGGACTACATCAAACTAAAAAGCTTCAGCACAGGAAAAGAAACCATCAACAAAATGAAAAGTGTACCTAACGGGAGAAAATATTTGCAAATGATCTATGTAATAAGGGGTTAATATCTGAATTATAATTCATACAATTACATACAATTTAACAGCAGAAGAAAAATCAGTGCAATTAAAAAGTGGGCAGAGGACCTGAATAGACATTTCTTCAAAGATGATATATTGAGGTGCCTGGGTGGCTCAGTGGGTTGAGCGTCCGACTTCAGCTCAGGTTATGATCTCACAGTTTGTGGGTTCGGGCCCTGTGTCGGGCTCTGTGCTGACAGCTTGCTCAGAGCCTGGAGCCTGCTTTGGATTCTGTGTTTCCTTCTCTCTCTGCCCCTCCCCTGCTCACACTCTGTTTCTGTCTCTCAAAAATAAATGTAAAAAAAAAATTAAAAAAAATTCAAAGATGATATATGAAAGACCAACAGGTGCATGAAAAGATGCTCAACATCACTAGTCATTAAAGAAATGCAAATTAAAATAGCAACGAGGCATCACCTCAAATCTGTTAGAATGGCCATCATCAAAAAGAGATAGAGGCATTTGGGTGGCTCAGATGGTTGAGCATCCTACTCTTGATTTCGGCTCAGGTCATGATCTCACAGTCATGGGATTGAGCCCCACAGAGCCTGCTTGGTATTGTCTCTCTCTCTCTCTCTCTGCCCCTCTCTCTCTCTCACACATGCGCTTTCTCTCTCTCTCTCAAAATAAACTTAAAAAAAAAAAAAAGGAAATAAATGCTGGCATGGATGTGGAGAAAAGGGAACCCTTATGCACTGTTGGTGGGATTTTAAATTGTTACAGCCCCTATGGAAAACAGTATGAAAGATCCTCAAAAAAAAATTAAAAATAGAATTACCATATGATCCATCATTTCTACTTGGGAATTTATCACCCCAAAATGAAATTACCTATTTGAAAAGATATCTGTACCTCTATGTTCATAGTAGCATTTACAATAGCCAAGACATGGAAACAACCTAAGTACAGATCCAATAGAAAATGAATAAAGCAGTTGTGTGTGTGTATGTGTATGTGTGTGTATACACATACACAATGAAATATTATTCAGGTATTAAAAAAAAAGGAAATTCTGCCATTTGCAACAACATAGATAGACTCTGAAAGCATTATGCTAAGTGAAATAAAAGTACTGTATGATTTCACTTATATGTGGAATCTTAAAAAACAAACAAAAAAAAGGCATAAGACTTGTGGCTACCAGAGGCGGAAGGTAGGAGAAAGGGGAATTGAAGGAAGATGGTCAAAATGTATAAACTTCTAGTTATAAATAAGTACAGCTGAAAAACACAAATTTAAACTGTGTGGATCCACTTATGCATGGATTTCTCGAGAAGATACAGTGTGAATTTATTTTCCTTATGATTTTTTTTTTTAGTAATACTTTCTTTTCTGTAATTTACTTCATAGGGAGAATACAGTATATAAGACCTATAACATACAAAATAATGTATTGATTATTTACGTTATCATTAAGGCTTCCAGTCAACAGGTTATTAGAAGTTAAGTTTTTGGAACGTCAAAAGTTTTATGTGGATTTTCAACTGCATAGGGATTAGCATCCCTTGTTGTTCAAGGGTGAACTATATTAGGGATGTAATGTACAACATGAAGACTATAGCTAAACTTGATGTATCATATATAGAGAAGTTGGTAAGAGAGTAAACCCTAAGAGTTCTCATCACAAGGAAAAAATACTTTTCTTTTTTTCTTCTCTTTCCTTTTTACTGCATCTATATTAGAAGATGGACTATCAGCTGAACAGACTGTAGTAATCACTTCACAGTATATGCAATCAAACCATCATGCTATAGACCTTAAACTTACACAGTGATGTATGTCAATTCTTCCTCAATAAAACCAGAGAAAAAGAAAAAACTAAAGACTAGTGTCTCTTATGATATAAAATTCCTCAACAAAATAATGGCAAGCTGAATTCAGCAGCCTATTAAAAGGATTACACAACATGACCAAGTGAGATTTATCCCAAAATACAAGGTTCATTCACCAAAAATCAATTGAGGGAAGATACCACATTAACAGAATGAAGGGGGAAAAAACCAACATGATGATCTCAACAGACACAGAAAAAAGCATCTGACAAATTCCAACACCCTTTCATGATAAAAACACTCCACAAACTAGTTGCTGGAAGGAAACATTCTCAACTGATTAGGAGCATTTATGGAAAGCCCACAGTTAACGTCACAGTTAGTGGTGAAAGCCTAGCAGCTTTCCTCCTACAATCAAGAACAAGACAAAGATATCCGCTTTTGTCACTTCTTCTCATCATTGTACTGGAAGTTCTGGCCAGGAAAACAAAGCAAGATTAAGAAATAAAAGGTGTCCAGGGCGCCTGGGTGGCACAGTCAGTTAGGCATCTGACTTCAGCTCGGGTCATGATCTTGTGGTTTGGGGGTTCGAGCCCCGCATCAGGCTCTGTGCTGACAGCTCAGAGCCTGGAGCCTGCTTCAGATTCTGTGTCTCCCTCTCCTTCTGCCCCTCCCCTGCTCACACTCTGACTCTGTCTTGCAATAGTAAATAAACGTTAAAAAAAAAAATATATATATATATATATATATATATATAAAAAAAATAAAAGGTGTCCAAATTGTAAAGAAAAAACTAAAACTATGCACAGATAGTTTATTTATATATGACATGGTCATATATAGAAAAATCTTAGGGGTTAGGGAGAGGGGAAAATGGGTGATGGGCATTTTAAGGGCACTTGCTGGGATGAGCACTGCATGTTGTATGTAAGCAATGGATCACAGGAATCTACCCCCAAAACCAAAAGCATATGGTACACACTGTATGTTAGCCAACTGGACCATAAATTCTATTAAAAAAATAATAATAAAATTATTTTTATTGATCACAAACTGAATTAATATTTTGGCTATATTGGATTAAATTATTAAAATTTATTTTTCCTTTCACTTTTTAAAAAGAAAAGAAAAAAGAAAAACCCTAAATAGGGGCACCTGGGTGGCTAAGTTAGTTGAGTGTCCAACTCTTGATTTTGGTTCAGGTCATGACCCCATGATCATGGGATGGAGCCCCCCTATCAGGCTCCCGGCTGTGTGTGGAGCCTACTTAAGATTCTCTCTTTCCCCCTCTGCCCCTCTTGTCCACTCACCTACTCTCTAAAAGAAAAAAAAGAAAAAAGAAAAACTAAATAATCTACAAAAAAACTAGTAGATAGAACCAATAAATGAGTTTAGCAAAGCTATAGTATATAAGATCAAATATCAGTTGCACTCCTATACACTAGCAATGAACAATCTGAAAATGAAATTAAGAATTCCAATAGCATTAAAAAGAATAAAATACTTAAAGAATAAATCTAACCAAAGAAGTACAAGACTTGCACAATGAAAATTACAAAACACTGTTGGGAAAAAAAAAAAGGATCTAAATAAATGGAAAGACAACACTTGTCTGTGGATTGGAAGACACAATGCTGTCAAAATGGCAAACTACTCCCCAAACTACTCTACAGACTCCATGAAATCCCTATCAAAAACCCAACTGGCTCCTTTGCAGAAATTTACAAGCTGATCCTAAAATATGTATGAAAATTGAAGAAACTCAGAATTCTCAAAATCATCTTAAAAAAGAACAGAGGACTCACAGTTACGTATTTCAAAACTTTTCACAAAGCTATAGTAATGAAGACATTGTGATACTGGCACAAAGACCAACAGGTCTACATGTAGACTGATGAAAGAGAATTGAGAATTCAAAAATAAACTCATACATTTATGTTCAACTGATTCTCATCAAGGATGAAAATGGAGAAAAAAGAGTCAACAAATGGTGCTGGGACAACTGGAAATTTACATGGAAAAGAATGGATTTGAACTCCTACCTCACCATGTATAAAGGTTAACTTTTTAGGATCAAAGACTAAATGTAAAGGCTAAAAGATATAAAACTCTTAGAAACAAATAGGTGAAAATCTGTGTAATTTTGTACTGGACAAGAGTTTATTTTTTTTTTATTTATTTTTTTCTTCAACGTTTTTTTTTGTTTTTTTTTTGGGACAGAGAGAGACAGAGCATGAACGGGGGAGGGGCAGAGAGAGAGGGAGACACAGAATCGGAAACAGGCTCCAGGCTCCGAGCCATCAGCCCAGAGCCTGACGCGGGGCTCGAACTCACGGACCGTGAGATCGTGACCTGGCTGAAGTCGGACGCTTAACCGACTGCGCCACCCAGGCGCCCCTGGACAAGAGTTTAGATATGACACCAAAAGCACAAGCAATCAAAGAAAACTAAACTGGACTTCTTCAAAATTAAAAACTTATGCATCAAAGAACATCATCAAGAAAGTAAAAAGACAATCCACATAATGGGAGAAAATACTTGCACATTATATATATAACCAGAGACTAATATTCAGAAAAGACTCTTAAAACTAAATAAAGGGGCCCCTGGGTGGCTCAGTTGTGAGTGTCCAACTTCGTCTCAGGTCATGATTTCATGGTTCATGAGTTTGAGTCCCACATCAGGCTCGCTGCTCTCAGTGCAGAGTGTGCTTTGGATCCTCTGTCCCCCTCTCTCTTTGCCCCTCTCCACTTGTGCTCTCTCTCAAAAATAAACAAACAAACAAAACCCTCAACAATAAAAAGACAAACCCAGTTAAAAAATGGGCAAAGAATTTGAATAGATATTTCTCCAAAGAAGATATACAAATGTCAAATAAGCACATGAAAAGATGCTCAACATCATTACTCATTAGAAAATGCAAATCAAAACCATAAGAAACCACTTCACACCCAGTAGTTGTTAATTTTTTTTAATGGATAATTACAAGAGTTAGCAAGGTTGTGAAGCAACTGGAACCTTCTCATACATTGCTGTCAGTAATGTAAAATAGTACAGCTACTTTGAAGAACAATTTGACAGTTCCTCAAAAAGAATTACATAGAATTACATATGACCCAGCAAGTCCATTCCTAGATACATACTCAAAAGAACTGTAAACAGGTATTTAAACAAATATTTGTACATGACTATTGATAGTTATACTATAAACAATATCCAAAAATGTGGAAATAATCCAAATGTCCATCAACTAATCAATGGGTAAACAAAATGTGGTATATATATCCATACAATGGAATATTATTCATCCATAAAAAGGAATAAAGTACTGATACATGTTACAATGTGGATGGGCCTCAAAAACATGATAAGTGAAAGATGTCAGACACAAACGATCCCATTCTGTATGACTCCACTTCTAGGAAATATCCTGAGTAGGTAAAGCCATAGCGACAGAAAGCAGATTAGTGTTTGCCAAGGGCTGGAAATAAGAGTAAATAGAAAGTGACTACTTAATGGGTATAGGGTTTCCTTCCAGGGTGATACAAGTGTTCTGGAACTACATAGAGGTAATGGTTACACCACATTGTAAATGTATTAAATGTCACTATATTGGGCACTTTAAAATGGTTAATTTTATGTTGTGTGAAGTTACCTCAATAAGAAAAAAAAGAAGTGAAAGCAGACGTTCACACAAAAACTTGTACACAATTGTTTACAGTGCTATTATTCATAATAGCAAAAAAAGGAGAAACAACCTAAATGTTCACCAGTTGATGGATAAACAAAACTGGTATACCCAAACAATGAAGTATTAGTCATAAAAAAATGAAGTACTGTCACATACTCAGTATGGATAAACCTTGAAAATATTATGCTAAGGGAAAGAAGCCAAACACACAAAGGACACATATTATATGATTCCATTTATATAAAATGTCTAGAACAGGCAAATTCACAGAGACAGAAACTAGATTAGTGCTTGCCAGGGGACAGAAAGTGGAGAATTGGGATTAACTGGTAATAAATATAAGGTTTGTTTTGGGAGTAACAAAAATATTCTGGAATTAGACAGCGATGATGACTGCACAACACAGTGAAAATGCTAAAAATCCACTGCAGTGTACGTTATTACAATAATGAATTTTATATGATGCGAAATACAGAAGTAAAAATCAAAGACTTATCACCTGTTTACAAGTATATGTTAAATATAAGGACACAATCAGTTAAAAGTAAAAGGACAGAAAAGGATGTAACACGCTACAAATTCTTTCATTAATCAAAAGAAAATAAGTTGCTATGTTAATATCAGACAAAGTAGACTATAAAACCAAAATAAAAAGAAACAAACAAAAAAACCCAAGAGTTATTTCAAAGATAAAGGGGATCATTTTATAATGATAAAGAGGTCAATGCATCAAGAAAATATAATCGATCCTAAATGTTTATATTCCTAATAACAGCACTTTAAAATACATGCTGCAAAAATTAATAAATTGCAAAAAGGGGCACCTGGGTGGCTCAGTCAGTTGAGGGTCCTTGATTTCAGCTCAGGTCATGATCCCAGGGTTATGGGATCAAGCCAAGCATCAGGCTGTGTGCTGACCATGGAGCCTGCTTAGGATTCTCTGTCTCTCTCTCTTTCTCTCCCTGCCTCTCTTCCCCTGTTAATGCTCACTCTCTAAAAAAATTTTTTAAATTAAAAACAAAAACAAAAACGCAATATCTATCAAATTAACCAGGATTCTTCACAGAGCTAGAACAAAAAATCCTAAAATTTATATGGAACCAGAAAAGACACCGATAAGCCAAAGCAATCTTGAAAAAGAAAACCAAAGCAGAAGGCATCACAATCCTGACTTCAAGATGTATTACAAAGCTGTAATCATCAAGACAGTATGGTACTGGAACAAAAACAGACACTCACATCAATGGAACAGAATAGAGAACCCAGAAATGGACCCACAAACCTATGGCCAACTAATCTTGACAAAGCAGGAAAGACTATCCAATGGAATAAAGACAGTCTCTTCAGCAAGTGGTGCTGGGAAAAATAGACAGCGATATGCAGAGAAATGAACTTGGACCACTTTCTTACACCATACACAAAAATAAACTCAAAATCGATGAAAGACCTAAATGTAAGACAGAAAGCTATCAGAATCCATGAGGAGAAAGCAGGCAAAAATCTCTTTGATCTTGGCCACAGCAACTTCTTAACATCTCCAGAGGCAAGGAAAACAAAAGCAAAAATGAACTACTGGGATCCCATCAAAATAAAAAGCCTTCTGCACAGTGAAGGAAACAATCAGCAAAACTAAAAGGCAACCGACAGAATGGGAGAAGACACTTGCAAACGACATATCAGATAAATAGTATCCAAAATCTATAAAGAACTTATCAAACTCAACACCCAAAAAACAAATAATCCAGTGAAGAAATGGGCAAAAGACATGAATAGATACTTCTTTAAAGAAGACATCCAGATGGCCAACTGACACATGAAAAAATGCTCAACATCACTCATTATCAGGGAAATACAAATCAAAACCACAATGAGATACCACCTCACACCTGTCAGAATGGCTAACATTAACAACTCAGGCACAACAGATGTTGGCAAGGATACGGAGAAAGAGGATCTCTCTTGCACTGCTGGTGGGAATGCAAACTGATGCAGCCACTCTGGAAAACAGGATGGAGGTTCCTCAAAAAATTACAAATAGAACTACCCTACAACCCAGCAATTGCACTGCTAGGTATTTATCCAACGGATACAGTTATACTGTTTTGAGTGGGCACATGCACCCCAATGTTTATAGCAGCACTATCAACAATAACCAAAGTATGGAAAGAGCCCAAATGTCCATCAATGGATGAATGGATAAAGAAGCTGTGGTCTATATACATAATGGAGTATTACCCAGCAATCAAAAAGAATGAAATCTGGCCATTTGCAACTATGTGAATGGAACTAGTAGGTACTATGCTAAGTGAAATTAGTCAAAGGAAGACAAATATCATATGACTTCACTCAGATGAGGACTTTAAGACACAGAACAGATGAACACAAGGGAAGGGAAGCAAAAGTAATATAAACACAGGGAGGGGGACAAAATATAAGCGACTCTTAAATATGGAGAACAAACAGAAGGTTACTGGAGGGGTTGCGGGAGGGTGGATGGGCTAAATGGGTAAGGAGCATTAAGGAATCTACTCCTGAAATCATTGTTGCACTATATGCTAACTAACTTGGATGTAAATTTTAAAAAGTAAAATAAAATTCAAGAGAAAAGAAAGAAAAAAATTTAAAAATACTGCAAAGAAACAAACCTACAACTATACTTGGACATTTCAACATCCTTCTCTCAATAATTTATAGAGCAAGCAGACAGAGTATCATTAAGGATACAGAAGACTCAAACAGCACTATGAACCAACTTGACCTGAATGACATTTATAAAATACTCCCAACAAGAAACTGAATAAGCATTCTTTTCATGTGCACAAAGAAAATTTACAAAGCTGGACCATATTCTGGGTTATAAAACAAATCTCAACAAACTTAAAGAATCCTTATTTTTTATTTTTAATATAAACCAGTATTAATCAGGGAGGGGGTGCTGAGGGAGACTGGCCTCTAAGAAGGGAGCATTTAGAAATGGTAGAGATGGAATTTGGCTGTCACAATGACTTTGGGGGTCTGCTGAGGATAGTCCAACATGATAACATGATGTCCTAATCAAAAGACAAATAATGTCCCCATGTCTCCCTACAGTGTCCATTGAAAAACATTATTCTAAACCAATTAGGAAATTCAGAAAGTAGCAGAGTTACATGTGAAAGTTACACTAGGTCTCAGCTGTCCAGCCACTCTACTCTCACCTCTACATAAAACAGAAATATAATGTGAGGAAAATGAGTAAACAATTGTCAAGTGCTTATACTACTAGGAATAAAGGTATAGGTAATTCATGAAACTATTAACTGTTTAAAAATAAGCATACACAGGGGCGCCTGGGTGGCTCAGTCAGTTAAGCATCCGACTTCGGCTCAGGTCATGATCTCGCAGTTTGTGGGTTCGAGCCCCACGTCAGGCTCTGTGCTGATAGCTCAGAGCCGGAGCCTGCTTCAGACTCTGTCTTCCTCTCTTTCTGCCCTTTCCATGCTCATGTTCTGTCTCTCTCAATAATAAATAAATGTTAAAAAAATTTTAAAAATAAAAAAATAAGCATTCACAAAACTAAGTTATCAACACACTAATAAAGTTAGAATAAATGTTCAAGAATGCAAAGAAAAAACTACATCTTTTTGAACAAATGTTATAAAAATAAATCTCTTCCCTACTTCTTTAATATAGACAAATTTTCTTTCCCACATAAATCAGGAATCATAGGTAGGTATAGACTAATGTACCTCTCAATAGATAGTAACAGTTTATTATATTAAGGACCTCACCTTATGAGCTGCAAAACTGTGTTCATTTTTTTCTAGTGCTCTTTTTGCATACTCTAGGGCTTCATAGACCAAGAGCTTTTTCTCCTCTTCTGAGGTTCCACTAAGCTGAGCTATATCACGTGATGCCCGTGCCAAACGCCACAGTAACTCTGCGTCTTCACTAATTTGAAATAAATATAAAATAACCAGTTTAGCTCAAATGTAAAAATTGTTAAAGGTCACAGCACTAATGAATACATAATGATGGTCTTACAGGTCAGTGAAGATTTAGCAGTGTCAAAAGTCATTATTCACAATGCTATATTCTTTCACACAAAAACTTTATTTGCTAAAATTTCCTACAAAATACTACACATAAATATTAAACTTTCTTATGATATCTAAAATACTAACTTCCTTAGAAAAGACCTTTGTATTTTAATTCTCCAAACACTTGCACTACAAATTCAACATGTAACTTAAGGCTTTGGCACTTCAGACAACTCACTACCTGGTTCAGATAGTCCCATAAAATAAATAAGTTTTATAGACAGGAACATGCTTTAAAAAACAAAACTGCTATATCCATAGACCAAAATACAGTACCTGGCACACAATAGGCATATGATAAATATGTGTTAATAAATGACTGAATATAACAAAATCTCAAGATAAATCCTATGTTTGCGTGTGTCATCCATTCCATGATGCATGAAATATTTCAAGGGCACTGGACCCCTTGAAGAACTTCCATTTGAAAATACTTTTATAAACTAAGAAATGGTTAATAAATGAAATAGTAACCATAATTAAGAGTTAGAAATATTTTTTAAAACATTAGACTTGTAATCCTTTTTATTAAATGTCTGCCCTTAAGCCCATTATATATTTCTTAACAAAAAATGGTATTCACCTGGGGGGCCTGTGTGGCTCAGTCGGTTGAGCATCCAGCTCTTGATTTCAGCTAAGGTCATGATCTCACGGTTACGGGATCAAGCCCTGCATGGGGCTCTGCACGGACAGCAGAGCCTGCTTGGGATTCTCTTTTTCCCTCTCTCTCTGCTCCTCCCCTGCTCACGTTCTCTCTTGCTTACTCTCTCAAAATAAATAAATAAACTTAAAAAAATGGTAGTCACGTGAAATTTTGAAACTAAAGGTAGCAACTGTATATCTATAATTAAATATGGGGTAACTATCTTACAGCTTGCTTTTCAAGTAATTACTGAAATGACTATAAAATACCAAACCAGCCCCTACAAGTAACTAAGGGGAACATGGAGAGGAAAAAATGGATCCTATAGACATTTGGGAAGTAAAATTGATGGGTTGTGGTGGAAAACTGGTCTTGGGAATCTAAGAAAGGTAGCTGAAAATGACTCAATATCTTTAGCTTAGAAGATTAAGTAAATATGTGGTCTGGCAATGCCATTTTAGCCTTATTTAACCTATTTAATAGGGTAGAATCTCCTTCCACTTGAATCCTCCCCCAAACTGACTACATAGTGATACTCTGGATTAAACATGTAATCTAATACTTAAAATGGAAAAAGGAGGCATTTTTAGTTTCTCTAAAAAACTGCTTCTAAATTGATACACAGGGGCACCTGGGTGGCTTAGTCATTAAGTGTCCGACTTCAGCTCAGATCATGATCTCACGGTTCATGAGTTCAAGCCCCGCAATGGGCTCTGTGCTGACAACTCAGAGCCTGAAGCCTGCTTCGAATTCTGCATCTCCCACTCACTCTGTCCCTCCCCTGCTTGCACTCTCTTTCCCTCTCAAAAATAAACATTAAAAAAAAAAAATTTGAAGTGATACACAGATACTATTCAATGGTGGCATATGATCATCCTAATTCATTTATATCCTATGCCAGTAAGAAATTAACTTAAAAAGATGAGAAATATACAACATAGATATATGAGGTAACCATATATTCAACAACTACCTCATATGATCCAAAGCAAAATAACAAATGTAAAAAAATACTTCAACATTCTACTAGAATAACTATGGAGAATCACCTTTATTAAATCATTGAGATACATGTGGCACTTGTGAATCATTTACTGAAACATTATACTATAAATTAAACACTAAGAAACATTATTTTGCAGTAAAATTTTTTTAAAAAAATATAAAAATTTCAAGCACCAAGAACCATCTTAATTGTTAAATAACAAAAACTTTGAGGAAACTGCAAACCCAAGCCTATCATATATTGCCTACCTTTCCTTGTATTGAGTCAGCAACTGATAAAGTTTTTCTGTTTCTCCACTCTCATATAGGTAGTCTGCTTGTTCAAGAATTTCTTCAACTCTGAAGACTAAAAATGAAAAAGACACAATAAAGTAGGTCTTCCCAAGCCAGATGGCAATAGTGCTAAGAAATATAAACACTTTCATATATAAGAAAAAGAAATTAGATATAGAAATCACCTATAAAGAAGTATCAGAAATTCTGAAGAACCTATATTTAAGTGTAGTAGAAATAAGTAAATGAAGCTATCGCAGTTAAGTGTTTACTGAAACTGGAGAAAAGAAAAACATAGAAAACTTATTGTGGAACTGACTAAATATATTTTTTTAAATGCAATTTCCTGCAAGAAAGTTATGGTACCCTTACCCTCCATACACACAAACTCTCTGTTGTCATTGCTAAATACCATTCATTGTTGAAAATGATGATGTAATATCCACTTCCAGTACTGAAAATTATTAATTTGAATGAACTGCACCACGCTGTTTCACTAGACTCTATGATCTAACTTATACAGATGCTGTTATAGAAAGAGTCAAATCTGTCATCAAAAACTTACATGAATTTAACTACACAGAGAATCTGAAACTACCCTCACTGGCACTATACACCAACCAATTCATTAACTAGTTTATACATTACTACAAAACATACAAACCTTATAGACAACATGATGCTCTAAAAAAAGTTGATTAGTTCCTGAAAAAAAACAGTAAGCTTGAATTTCAGGATATTCCAATTATTACTAAGGAACAACATACGGAATTGTCTTCTATAAGGGTACAGTATTACTTAGTCCTACAGATAAGCCAACATTTCAACATGTTCAATTAAGTTTATTATATTGGGCCCCCTGGCTAATCTAAGATCATTTCCTATCTTAAGGTTAGCTGATTAGTAGCCTTAATTCTAGTTACAAACTTAATTCCCCTTTGCCATGAGACCTATACATTTTTACAGGTTCTGGTGATTAAGATGTAGACCTTTTGGGGAGCATTATTCTGCCTACCACAAATATTGACTAAGAATGCTAAGATTACTACTTTTTAAGAATCTTTGGGTTGTTGGGAGTGCCTGGCAGGCTCAGTTGGTAGAGGACACAACTCTCGATCTTGGGGTTGTGAATTTGAGCCCCAGCTTGGGTGTAGAGATTACTTAAAAAAAAATCTTTGGGTTGTTGTAATCCAAATTTGGACAGTCAGCCACTGATAAAAATATACAATAAAATGGAAGCAAACTTAAGAAAGTTAACCAGCCATGTGAATATTAAATTCTAACACCCAACCAGATTGAGGTAGGATTAAAGAAGAATTTGCGAATTCATTTAATTTTTCTTAAGCTAGTTATAAGTATATCATGATGCTAACTTAGTAAAAAAATACTTCATATAGTGTCAAATTCAGGAGATTTTTTTCTGGTCTAGAGCTTAATTTTTAAAAAAATTAAACCTCAAATACATTCTTATCAATTAAAGCATACTAAGGTAAATACTCCCAGGAATCCTTAAAAGTAGAAGACGAAGGTGGAAGAAGAAAGTCAGATGAGGTATAACAAAGAAAACAAGGCCAGAGTGAAATGATTGCTGGTTTGTAACATGGAGGAAAGGGGTCTTCAGTAAAGGAATGTGGAAAGCCTTTAGAAGCTGAAAATAAGAATTCTCTCCTAAAGCCTCCAGAAAGAAATACAGCCCTGCCGACTCCTTGATTTTAATCTACCAGGACCCATTTTGGGGACTTCTGAACTACAGAACTGTAAGATAATAAATCTATGTTGTTTAAGGTTACTAAATTTGTGGTAATTTGTTACAGCTGCTGTCACACAAAACTTATACAATATTAAAAATACTGATCTAGCATATTTGAATGTATACATGGTATGTGTAAATAGCAAAGCTATATTTAAATCTATTCACTGATTTTTCTCAGACTTTCCAAGAAGACTGATAGAGATTACTGTCCTTAATATGATCTAGGAATGCTTCAACTCATCATCCACACAATTAAAAGACGAATGTAGAAATAAAGTTAATAATTTAAAATGATTTAAATCTTTTGTGCACTATTCTTAACTTCTTAAATCACTTATTTCCTATTTATTATACAGTATAGTACCATAAGCTATAATATCCAGGGTTTAAATGTTTTTCTTAATTCTTAAACAGAAATTTCTAAAATCATACAGTGTGCAATTTATAAGAAAAAAATGCACTTACTCTGACACTACAGACTCACATAGGCACTAGGGTGGGAGCATACTGTAGACCACTCATATCTGCAAATCAGCTGTGTTTTGTTTTGGTTTTTTTTTTAATTGTTTAATGCTCTGTACTTTTCCTGAAAATATTTAAAAATAAGCTATGTTACTGACATAGAGAGACCATATTCTATAAAATGGACTACACTTTTAAAGTAAATTACTTTTCAACTTAATAATGAATATCCAGGATGAACTGAGATATTAATTCAGCTGTACAATGAAATCTTAAATTTAGCCTAAAATGAATATGCACAAGATCATAATTTTTAGAATTTAAAAAAATGTCACTGATGTGACCTAAGTTAGTAAATTTTGGCTTTCTGGTTTTTCTTGGTACGTGTACTCTTAACCATGTGAGAGGTATCTGGACAAAAACTCTACTCCTCTAAGCAAGCAAAACAGCTCTATTTCTAGAAGTTTCTCCTTATAGAACTTACAAATGAGTATCTAGATTTTTTCAGATACTCTAGGATTTTTCTAGGGTTAGAAGGCTCTAAGTAGCAACATCATCAAAATTTAAGGCAAATTTTTCACATCAACAATACTGTGCCTAAGCAGTACTGGATGCACAGTACCTCTTTATGCCCTGCTGTAGTACAATGAAACACAGATGAAGGAGCACTAGCCTCAGTTCTGTAGATTCATCAAAGAGGAATCAATACAGGTATATGAAGAGAGACAAGTGAAGTGATATGACGAATCTTTATTTACTAATGGGCCACTTATAATTATCTTTTAGGTACTTTACAAGTGAACTTTCACACACACACGCGCGCGCACACACACACACACACACACGAGTACTGTGACTGTATTAGCATATCTTTAGGAGTTTTAAATTTTGTCTATTTTAAGGAAATAATGAAAAACTTTCTACTGGAGTTCTTCAATTACAACCAAGTGGGTATTTGCATTATCTTGTGGTAAATATAGACATTACCATTTTAAAAATGAGTCCCACAATCCCATCCAAATGAAAGGTCAAAAAAATATATATGCCCTTAATTTCTAAAAACATCTCACTTCAGAATAGGATTTTATCCCAGTATATTGATGAGGAAAAAAAATTTTAATTGGCTTCAATGGTGAAGCAACTCTAAAGAGAAGCAGTTTTGATGAGCAGACTTCTCTAAAGATCATTTCCTAAAAAATATAAAGATCACAGCACACCAAATGGGAGTCAGATATATGACAGAGTAAAACTTGTAAGGAGTGATGGAATTAAGACTTTATAGAAACATGAATCATTTTCCAAGTTAAAAGAAAATCTGATCTCTATATTTTATCAATAATTGATTTTTTCCCCAAGGGCTCTGGCCTAGTCTCACAAATTATAATGAGCATGCCAATCAACTAATTATAAAATGACATTTTATGTAAGAAAACAAAGCTAAAGAAAATCAAAGTAGGCTAAATAAATATCCATACTCCATATTTTGTATCAACCTTCTAAGTGCTCAAAATATGCTTGAAAACACAGGAAGGATTCTAAAATATAAGGCAGCTTTCATTAAAATCTTTAATAAAGACAATACATTTAGATTTCAGAATAAGTTACATCTTAGAATATTAAAAATTGTTTTTCAAGGTCAAATCAAGGTTTTATTTGGTGTTAGAATTGGAATCAACAGAGCTATTTTTGTTTGTAAATACTTTTATTTTTATATTTGTAGAGGAAGTTACAACTTTTTTTTAAAACAGCATATAAATGAATATGAAATCCAGCCAGAATGAAAGAATTGGTATATACGGGATGAAAAGAACCAGAACTTCTATAACACGTTAAACACATACATCATACATTTAGACCAAATAGCAACTACTATATATATATATATATATATATATATATATATATATATATATGTATATGAATTCAAGTTTATTCAAAAGTTTGATATATAATCCTATTAACTACTATCTCTCCATCAATAACTTCATAAGGGTGGCTTTAAACAACTTAAACCTTGATCTCCTTCTGTATTTCCCAGAGCTTTTCTGCACTCTTTCAAACAGACCGCCTCTTCAGGGGTCAGGTTTATTTTTAGAATGTCTGCAATACCATCCTCTCTCAGGATACAAAGAACACTAAGGAATACCTTTTCATTTATTCCATAGAGGCCTTTAGTTATGGTGGAAATTGGATGCACTCTCCTAAGATAGTTCAAAATGCTTTCCATTAAATTAACTACAGATAGGCCAACAGCCCAATTAGTATAACATTTCATTTTAACCATCTCATAACCACAAGTTATCACTTCTTTGGGGACATTTTCCCAGTGCTCAGGATCTTTATCCATTCCTATTTCTGAATTCAGATCCTTCAATGGGATACCAGCAATGTTAACTCCACTCCACACAGGTACACTTGAGTCTCCATGTTCTCCAAAGATCCATCGGTGACAACTTCTGGAGTGGATACCGAGCCTTTGCCCAATAAAGAAACAGAAATGGGCAGTATCCAGATACAGCCACTTCCAATAACAGGGAAAATGCACTCAACTTCCAAGCTACATAAGTTAACATATCCACTGGACTGGAAACCACTATCATTTTGCACTGGGGACTATACTGGGTAATGTTGGGAATCATTAATTTAAAGAAGGACACATTTCTCTTGACTACATCAAGGCATGTTTCTCCTTTTCCTGGACATGCACCTGCTATGATAATCACTGGGTTGGAGTTTGCACTGACAAGGTAATCTTTGCTGGAAAATATATTTGGCATTTTCATGAAAGAGCTGCCATGTTGAAGATCCACTGTCTCACCCTTCAGTTTGCCTTCATCAACATCCACAAAGGCAACTTCATCACTCAAGCCTTTGAATAAGATGTTGATACCACAGGCCATGCCAACTGATCCAGTTCCTATAACGGAGATCTTATTGTGATGAACTGTCTCCTCTGAAGTGAAAGTCTTAGTAAGTTCACACCTGAAAGTTATAATCTTGGAGATTGGACTGAAGGACCAGCTGTCCCTAAAGGGGATGCATGCCACCTGGCAGGGACACAGAGCCATCCCTAGGCAAAAGAAATTCACTCCTATGGTGCCTGGTCTCTGGCTTGCCCACAGGATTCCCCCAGCCCAGCTCATGGTGTCTCATGCAAGAAGTAGAGGAAGAGAATGGGGAAAGAAGCCACACCAGTGTTCTCTGAGGCACAAAGAAACAGGTTTAATACACTAAACTCCTAATTCTCCTCCCCCACCCCACCCTGCCAGCTAGCTACTGTGGCTACGCAAGACCACACCCAGTTTGTGCAACCCTCACAAGCTGTCTAGCACATTAAAATGTTCTTTTTAATCTACTGAATACACAGTAATTTTAAATAAAAACACCTTTGAAAAAAGGAGCTATTACCATTAAAGCTAAAATTAATTTCACCTTTGCCTCTCTTTTGTTGCTCAGGGAAGCACTACAAATTTGCACTAATTTTCTGTAAGGAAATGGTGCTAAAGCACACTGAAACTGTGACAGATGAAAAAAAATTGATTAAAATTCTCATTTCTGCTCTGACACTTTGACTTTGAAGAAGTTTTAACTTTGAGTTTCTTTTCAAAAGTTAATACTATAATGGGTGGAGCCCGGCTGGCTCAGTCAGTAAAGAATGTGACTCACGATATCTCGGTCCTAAATTTAAGCCCACCTTGGGCAGAGTTCACTTTGAAAAAAATAGTAGGGCGCCTGGGTGGTTCAGTCGGCTAAGTGTCCGACTTCAGGTCAGGTCATGATCTCACAGTTCGTGGGTTCGAGCCCCATGTCGGGCTCTGCGCTGACAGCTCAGAGCCTGGAGCCTACTTCAGATTCTGGGTCTCCTCTCTCTGCCCCTCCTCCACTCATGCTCTGTCTCATTCTGTCTCTCAAAAATAAATAAATATAGGGGCGCCTGGGTGGCGCAGTCGGTTAAGCGTCCGACTTCAGCCAGGTCACGATCTCGCAGTCCGTGAGTTCGAGCCCCGCGTCAGGCTCTGGGCTGATGGCTCGGAGCCTGGAGCCTGTTTCCGCTTCTGTGCCTCCCTCTCTCTCTGCCCCTCCCCCGTTCATGCTCTGTCTCTCTCTGTCCCAAAAATAAATAAAAAAAAAAACGTTGAAAAAAAAAAAATTTTTTTAAATAAATAAATAAATAAATAAATAAATATAAATTTAAAAAAATTTTTTTAAATACCATAATGGAATACGAACACACACACACACACACAGACACACACACACACACACACACACAAACACACAGAAAAATCTTAAAACTGCAACACCTCTCAAGGATAAGTTTTAAAAAACTATCATGTCATAATACACTTTTGTCCTAACTACTTTACAAGGTTTCTATGAGAATTGAGGTTAGGGTGAAAAGTCTACGGAATCAAATCCTCTACTTTATCCTTCATAAAAATTATCCATTAAAAAAGGAAAAGATAAAACAAAAACATAGTAATTCTCAATTATTTGCTCTTTTAAAGATAAGAATAGTCATGGGCGAATGAAATCAATAAATAACTAGTAGTTTTTGGCTAATATTCTCAAATTCTTCATCTATCACAACTTTAAAAAGAACATCTATTCAAAATAAAATCTCTGCTTCCTTCCCCAGTCACCTTCTTGATGATTAAAAGGTGGGGACTATAAAAAATAAAAAGGTTTAACTCATAAATTAAAAGTTTTTATTCCGGGGCACCTGGGGCAGTCTGTCAGTTAAGTGTCCAACTTTGGCTTAGGTCATGGTTTCATGGATCGTGAGTTCAAGTCCCACACCAAGCTCTCTGTTGTCAGCCCAGATCCCAATTTGGATCCTGTCTCCCTTTCTCTCTGCCTCTCCTCAACTCCCTCTCTCTCTCTGTCTCAAAAATAAACAAACATTAAAAAAAGGGTTTTTTTCCTAATATACTGAAATTATGGCTCTCTCTACATACACAACTGGTTTAATTACATTTAATTTTTTACATATGGCAAGTCTATGTTTACTTATCTATAGAATGCCAAATAAAAAATTTGATGGCATTTTTTTACTTTTCTATCAGTTACTTGATAGTACAAAATTGCATTGTTGGTAAATAAAATACTTCTACCTCAAAGTAATTGGGCCTTTCCTAACTATGCCAAGAAGAGTGTAATACCTTGGAATTAAGGAAACAAAAAAATCATTGTGTCATAAGGGCCAGATATAGTCTTTGTGGTATATATATCTCTCCCTGACAAATCCCTCAACCATTTAAAAATGTAAAAAAACAGGGGCGCCTGGGTGGCTTGGTCGGTTAAGCGTCCGACTTCGGCTCAGGTCATGATCTCATGGTCCGTGAGTTCGAGCCCCGCGTCGGGCTCTGTGCTGACTGCTCAGAGCCTGGAGCCTGTTTCGGATTCTGTGTCTCCCTCTCTCTCTGCCCCTCCCCTGTTCACGCTCTGTCTCTCTCTGTCTCAAAAATAAATAAAAACGTTAAAAAAAAAAAAATTTAAATATCTGGTAGAACAAATTCTCTCTGCTTCCCTTTAAAAAAAAAAAATGTAAAAAAACATTCTTACCTCAAGGGTCCCATAAAACTACAAAGTATTAATAGAGTATTTCTCACTGAAGGAACTCTAATTACTAGAAGAAATTATATATATATACAGATATATATACATATTCACACAGATATAACATACACAGATACATACATACATATATTATCAGACTCACTAACAAGTAGAGAAAAGCAGAAAATAATATAGCCTTTAACAATGTTAGTTTCATTACCTATTCAAAAACAACTCTAAGTCATTGACAAAATATAAAAAACATAAATAACTCTAAGTAGTCCACATGTTTAGCTTAGGCTTACCTTTGGCTATGGCATGAACCACAGCAGCCTGGGAAAATACTTGATATGCTTCAAAACCCAAATAAGATAAGGCTGAGAATAAAAGGCTTCTTTTGAAAGCTCCTAGGTTTCCCATCACCTATGGAAACAATTATGGTCAGAGTTATCAAACACAAAATTTGCAGGAACAGCTACTCCTAGCAAAAATTAATTAAAAAAAAAAAATCACATCAATTTTCTCCTACCCCCAAAGCAATCAATCCTAAGCATATTGGAAGTTCAGGGGTACCTGGTTGGCTCAGTCAGTTAAGCGTCTGACTCTTGACTTTGGTTCTGGTCATGGTCTGGCACAGTTCCTAGAGTTTGAGGCATGCACCAGGTTCTGCACTGACAGTGCAGAGATTGCTTGGATTCTCTCTCTGGCTCCTCCCTGTCCCTCTCTCTCTCCCTCAAAATTAATAAATAAACTTAAAAGAAAAAGAATATTGGAAGCTCAAAATTTATTTCATCAAATTCTTCAGTGAAACTATTTCACAAAGTTACCTTATAGGGAGAGTATATCCTTTTTCAAGAAAAGTTTCATAACAATGGCTAAGGCTAATGATAGTAACTTATCTAACAATCACAGTTATGCTGGTAAGTGCTGCATTATAAGATCTACATTTCATTTTTAAAAATTTTTTTCAAATGTTTATTTATTTTTGAGAGAGACAGAGACATAGCACAAGCAGAGAGGGGCAGAGAAAGAGGGAGACACAGAATCTGAAGCAGGCTCCAGACTCTGACTGGTCAGCACAGAGCCTGACGCAGGGCTTGAACTCACGAACTGTGAGATCATGACCTAAGCCAAAGTCAGATGCACACCCAAATGAAGCACCCAGGCACCCCAGATCTATATTTCATTTGAGGAGGCATGGATATTGTAACTGCATGAAATAAAATATAAGATTCTAACATATAAGTACCAATCTTAACAGATGAGATGAAAATTATCAAATATGGTGATTACTACACATAAAAAAATGTGCATGGCTTTTGAAGATATCTTCAAAAGTGATCCACAAAACCCAGTTTTTAATTAAACAATAAAGAGCATATTCAAACATATTTATAACTTAATTTTCATAATTATGGCCAGAATTCTCAAAACCAATGGTAAAGAAGGAGTATATATATGGACATCACTCCACCAATTCTTTGCTACAATAGTTCTTCTCTTTCACATAAATAGTATCATTTTTTCCCTTTCTGTTGATTCATTCCCACTGGTATGAGCCAAGCTATACTATCTTTATAAGTTGTGGTTTTCTTTTATTAATTTTTAAAAGTTTTAATTTTAAAAGTTTTTTTTTAATTTTTTTAATTTAATTTTAATTTTTTTAATTTTAAAAGTTTTCTTAAAAGTTTTAATTTTAACTTCCTCTTGAATTCACTTCTCTCTTTAGTCTCATTTCTAACTTCTCTTTACAGCAAAAGTTTTAAAAAGTTGTCTCTACTCAGGGCGCCTGGGTAGCTTAGTCAGTTAAGTTTCCAACTCAATTTCGGCTCAGGACATGATCTCATGGTTCATGGGATGGAGCCCCATGTCAGGCCACACTAACAGTGTGGAGTCTGCTTGGGATTCTTTGTCTGATTCTCTCTGCCCCTCTCCCTGCTTGTATACGTCAGTGCACTCTCTCAATATAAATATTAAAAAAAAAAAAAAAAGTTACCTGTGCTCTGTCTCCACTTCCTCTCTTCCCATTCACTCTTGAACTCACACAAATCACTTTTATCCCCACAACTCCACTGACAGTGTTCTAGTTAAGGTAACCAAGGATGCAGCTATTTCCTTGGTCAATTCTGAATTCTCAGCTTCCTTGTCCTATCAACAGTATTGGACGGTTGATCATTTCCTTTTTTTTTTTTTTTAAGTCATGAACGGCTCTTTAATTTTTTAAAGCAACTTTATTGAGACATAAGTGACATAAAATAAATTGCACAAACTTA
Source organism: Neofelis nebulosa (assembly GCF_028018385.1). Taxonomy (NCBI): domain Eukaryota; kingdom Metazoa; phylum Chordata; class Mammalia; order Carnivora; family Felidae; genus Neofelis; species Neofelis nebulosa. The sequence continues at coordinate 34,245,511 of NC_080795.1, forward strand.
ACATGTACAATTCATTAAAGCATGCATATAAACCCATAAAACCATCACTATGACCACAATCAAGATAATGAAAATATCCACTACCACCACCACCCTCAATTTCCTCATGCCTCTTTCTAGTCTATCCAGCCCCTTTCTTCAGCACTTGCTGTGTTCTCTCACTCTTGGAACACTTTCCTCTTGGCTTTTGGATACTACTATCATCATCTGCAGTTTCAGCAACTGCTCCTTGGCTTTGGTTGGTTCCTCACTAGCCAGGAATATTCTGGGCTTAGTCCCAGATCGTTTCTCTACTTGTTTCATTTTGGTGATCTCATGTCTTTAAATACCATCAATGTGTTAAAAACATACAAACAAAATATGAAGTCTGGATGACTCCTCTGAATTTCAGAATCATGCATCCAGCAGCTTAATCAACATCTACCTCCACATGAAGTACAACAGGCATCTCACATTTATAAGCTAAAACAGCTACTGCTTCCTTTAACTTTACCCACCTTACAACTTCCCTTTTCAGGGTAAATGGAAACTAGAGTTTCCATTCTTCCAGATGTTTAGGTTAAAAAAAAAAAAAAGCCAACAAAAAACCCTGTAGCCATCCTAGAGTCTCTCTCATGACTCACATCTGACCCATATTTTAACTTCTCATAAGGATCTAGGACAGGAATGAAGAATCCAACATACTCCAATTTGCTGAGTGCTTTGTTTACTTTTTTGAGCATGAATATTCAAGACACTGCACAAAACTGGATTCAAAACAAAACAGCAGAATAGGAAAACTGATTTGACAAAGTTACAATTTTAACATTTAATTTTCTGAGTTAATTCATATTTACCAAGGAGAAGCAAGATGGGGTTAGGGACAGAGGGTATGGGGAGTGAGTGTGTATGGTGGTAGTGATACTTAGAAAAAGAAGGAAAAGACTAAGATTTCATCAGTAAGTCTCCTAGTTCCCTATTTTTACTGCAGATGTATCACAAGGTAGAAAAGTTTGCAGAGATTATTATAACTTGAGAAAACTATACATTTACAGTGTTCAACCTCCATGCTGATGTCATGCTCAACAAATAATATTCTAGCTTTCTGAGAGGGGAGAAAATGCAGTATTGGGCAGCTGACATTTATATTTCTTACCGTAAATTAATGAAGTGACAGTTTACCAGTTGTACTCTTTTACTAGTTTGGTTAATGTGAAGCAGCTCTCTGCTCATCTGTGAGAAAATAGATAAAAATCATGTTTCTGGAACTAAAAATAAGTCAATTAAAAGAATCAGGACTCAGTGGCCCCCTAAAGACACTAACAACTTGTGAGACTCTGAGACAGTTAGAATGTGCCATTTTACTTTGCACCTCCAATACTCTGTACAATGCCTTTCATATAATGAATTCCCAAAAAATATTTATTCAACCGAAGAAGCAGGCTATGTCCTAGACAGATCTTTTCTTCAACATTGATTATACTAAGCTCAAGCTAGAAGGAATTCAAAAATACAAACTCATCACTAGATAGAAAGGAATGTGTGCCTACCATCTCCTGGTTTTCTTCCTAATTTCCTGTCAGCTCCTCCTCCTCTTAAATGTTGGAATTTCTCCATAGTATGTACTAGGCCTTCTTCTAGTCTTACTAGAAAGTACTTTCAACCTCTACCATGTCATCATTTACAACTATATGCTAAAGACTCCTGAATCTGTATCTCCAGCTCAGATTTCAGAAGGTAAACACCAGACCTATCAAACTACTGTCTATTCTATACGTCAACTTGGCTATCTCATGACAGTCACGTTAATTAGCCCAAAACATAGCCCAAAACATCTCATCTCCCTCTTTACCTCTCCAAATTGCTTCTGTCCTCCTATTCCAGCAAATAGCGTCACCATCTATCTTGTTGTTCTAGCCAGAAACTAGCCAAAGAACTAACCCGACTCCTTCCTTTCAACTTCCACATCAAAGCTATTTTTAGGTCCACTAAGTTCGCATCCTTAATGTACTTTGAATGCATCCACTTATTTCCATTTCCATGGCTACCACTAAAGTTCAAACTACTACATTTCTCACCTGTGCTATAGCAATGATCACTTATCCGGTGTACAGAATACACTCTAACCTATCCATTCTTGGTCCTAGACAAAGTTATTTTTTGCACAAAAATCTGATCAAATAATTTCCCTTTTTAAAACTTTTTCATGGTTTCTTATAACCTTTAGAAAAAATTAGGGGTGCCTGGGTGACTCAGTCAGTTGAGCATCCAACTTTGGCTCAGGTCATGATCTCATGGTTAGTGAATTCGAGCCCCACATTGGGCCCTGTGTTGACAGCTCAGAGCCTGGAGCTTGCTTCGAATTCTGTGTCTCCTCTGTCTGCCTCTCCCCCACTCACATTCTTTCTCTCTCTCTCTCAAAAAATAAATAAACATTAAAAAATTTTAGAATAAAATCAGAAATACTTAACATCATTTATAAGGTTTTCTGAATCTGGTGTGGTAGGCAGCCTCTAAAGCAGTCCCCAGTGGGCCTGGTTCAAGATGGCAATGTGGAAGGATCCTGAACACATGTCCTCTCACAGACACACCAAATCTACAGCTACAAGTCAAACCATTTCCTCTGAAAGAAACCCAAAGATTAGCTGAGCGATTCCTTCACACTACACAAATGGGGAAAAAAATCCACATGAAAATGAGGAGAGGTGAAACAAAATCTTGCTATAAACCCCAACTGTGGTATGCTAACCCACAATCAGAAGGGAACTCACAATCCTAAGCTTCTCCCTGAAGAGCAGAATTTGAAAACCACATCAGGTACCCCAACTTTTAAGAACTACACCCAAGAGACAAGCCTCCAAACATCTAGCTTAGAAAGTGAATGGAGTTCACATCCATGAGATCTACAAGACTATATATGGGTAACCAAAAACAGTTCTTAAAGGGTTTCTGCAAATTCGCCCACCCCAGAGCCTAGCACAAATGCAACTAATTGAGAAGTACCCACACTTTCTGTGAAAAAGGCTTACTTGTGTATCTTAAAACTTCAGCCTGAAGGACAAGCATCTAATTTAATACATATCTACAGGTCTTCAACAATTTCCTCCAGAGTCCTCGGAGGAAAGGTGCAATCATCGTGCTCTCCCTCTGCTGTGCTCCAGGTCATGGGATCAACTGAAAAAGATATGTACACTTCTAGTACCCCAGCTTCTTTTGCAACTTCCACTTAGGGGACGCCACTTGATTGCCTGGCTCTGGTGGCCAACGGGGCTTACATTTGTGGGCATAATAGGATTTCAACAAATACTAAAACAGTTCTTAACAGGCTTTCCCCAAAGCCGCCGCCGCCCCCCACCCCCAAACCAGGGCACAGCAGACCAAAACACATCCCCAGTTATTCTGTTAAAGAGGCCTATTGGCTTATCTTTATAGCTATGGCCTGAGTTACAGGCTTCTACTTAAAAACACATCTTGGGGCCAACCACAGAGACTAAGGAGGCTGGTTGGTAGGCAGCATTTTCACACTCTCTCTCTGTCCCATCCCACACTGTCAATGTCTTGAAGAAAACAGCTTGTGTAGGCATCTGGCTCACAGGGTTTTGCAGCTGCAACACAGAGGAAACGGAAATATAGCCCACCAGGCCCCCCACCCGCTCTAACAGCCTGGTTCTGAGGGTCAGCGAGGCTTGTGCTCAGGGGTTCAATGGAATGGTAGCAAACAAAGAAACAGTTATTAACTAGCTATCACCCCAGAGCTCAATACAAAGGGAGCAGACAGAAAGCCCAACTCCCAGTCTTCCCCCTGAAAAAGGGATACTCGCATACTTTAAAAGCTACTGCCCTATGGTCTGGCTTCCAAGCAGTTTGACTCTAGGTACTGACTGAGATCCTCCCTCTTAGGACACTGACAGGTCTTGGCACAACCTCAACTACTAGGAGCCACTAAGAATAAAGCTGCCTGGATAATCACAAAGGTTTGAGAGACAGCTAAGAACTAGGGCAGGATTAAATAAAGCTACAATGGCTTCTCCTACAGAAGCCATTCCTTCAAGAATGGAAGAGATAGCTGTTTTAGCTAATGCATAAAAACCTCAGAGTCAAGGGGGAAAAAACAGAAGAATTACGCTACAAACAAAAAACAAAGTAAAACCTCAGAAAAAGACCTTAATGAAACAGAAGTGAATTACCTGATAAAGAGTCCAAAATAATGGTCATAAAGGTGCTTACCAACCTAATAAGAATGAAAAAAGTGATAATTTTGAAAATACAGGAAAGTACCAAAGAGAAGTCACAGAGCTGAAGACAATAACTACATTGAAAAGTAACTAAGAGGGTCGCCTGGGTGGCTTGGTCGGTTAAGCGTCTGACTTCGGCTCAGGTCATGATCTCACGGCCCATGAGTTCGAGCCCCGTGTCGGGCTCTGTGCTGACCGCTCAGAGCCTGCAGCCTGTTTCAGATTCTGTGTCTCCCTCTCTCTCTGACCCTCCCCTGTTCATGCTCTGTCTCTCTGTCTCAAAAATAAATAAACGTTAAAAAAAAAATTAAAAAAAAAAAGAAAACTAAGATTCAACAGCAGACTAGATGGAATGGAAGAAAGTATGCATGAACTCTAAGACAAGGCAGTGGAACTCATCTAATCAGTGCAGCAAAAAGGAATGAAAAAGAGTGAAGACAGCTTAAGGGACCTATGAGGCAATATCAAGCAGATCGACATTCATATTATAGGTGTCCCAGAAGGAGAAGCGTAAGAGAAAGCGGCAGAAAACTTAATTCAAGAAAGAAAAGGCTGAAAATTTCACTAACCTGGGGAAGAAAACAGATATCCAGATAAAGAAAGCAGAGTTACAAATAAGATGAGCCCAAAGACACCCACACCAAGACATATTACTACTAAAAAATCTTAAAAGTGGCAAAAGAGGGGCACCTGGGTGGCTCAGTCGGTTAAGCGTCCGACTTCGGCTCAGGTCACGATCTCGCGGTATGTGAGTTTGAGCCCCGCATCGGGCTCTGTGCTGACTGCTCAGAGCCTGGAGCCCGTTTCAGATTCTGTGTCTCCCTCTCTCTCTGACCCTCCCCCGTTCATGCTCTGTCTCTCTCTATCTCAAAAATAAATAAATGTTAAAAAAAAAATTTAAAAAAAAAAGTGGCAAAAGAAAAGCAACTTGTTATATACAAAGTAAACCCTTCACACAAGAATGAACATATATTTCAGAAGAAACTGCAAATCTGAAGAAAGTGGCACATATTCAAAGTGGTAGAAGAAAAAAAATTGCCAATCAAGAAGAGTCTACCAAACAAAGTTGTCCTTCAGAATTGAAGGAAAAATAAAGAGTTTTTCAGATAAGCAAAACCAAAGTAAGTTCATCACCACAAGACCAGCTTTACAGGTAATCTTAAGGAGTCTTCTTTAAAGAATCTGAAACAAAAGTGCTAATTGGTAACAGGAAAACATGAGAATGCAATGAGCTCTTTTAATTTTTTTTAATCTGTATTTTTGAGAGAGAGAGAGAGAGAGAGAGACAGACAGAGAGAGTGCAAGCAGGGGAGGGGCACAGAGAGAGGGAAGCACAGATTCCAAAGTAGGCTCCAGGCTCTGAGCTGTCAGTACAGAGCCCGATGCAGGGCTCGAACTCACAAACCGTGAGATCATGACCTGAGCCTCAGACGCTCAACGACTGAGCCACCCAGGCATCCCAAGAATACAATTAACTCTTGAACAGCACAGTTTGAACAAAAAGGTTTTAATTTTATGGATCCACCTATGCCCAGATTTTTCATAGTATGGTACTGTAAATGTATTTTCTCTTCTTTATAATTTTCTGGATAATATTCTCTTTTATCCAGCTTACTTTATTATAAAGATATAAGAATATTATAAAAATTATAAGAACATATAACATTTAAAATGTGTTAATTCCTTATGTTATTAAGGCTTCCTAGTAAGCTGGTAGTAATTAAGTTTTTGTACAGTCAAAAGTTATACACAGATTTCATCTGCATGGGGGGGAGGGTTTGCTGCCCCTAACCCCTGTGTTGTTCAAAGATCAACTGTATAAATCTCATATATGTATTAGTAAAATACAGAATAATCAAATGTTGCAAAGGTGCTAGGTTAATCACTTACAAAGCTAGTAAGATTAAAGTATGAAAGTAAAAATAATTGTAAATTCAATAATCTGTTGAGGAATACACAAAATGAAAAGAAATAAATCATGACATAATGACACTGAAAACACAAAATGTGGAGGGAAGTGTAAAAATATAAAACTTTAGAATACATTCTACAGGTACCTGGCTGGCTCAATCAGAGAAGCATGTGACTTTTGATATCAGGGTCATGAGTTTGGGCCCCATGTTGGGTTTAGAGACTACTTAAATAAATAAATAAACTTTAAAAAGGCTTTTAGAAAACATTTTGACTAAGTGGCTCTCGACTTCAAATAGACTGTTGTAACTTTTTTTTTTTAGGAAAATACTTCATTTTGTCATGGAAAAAGGCATCAATCAAGATTCATGCTTGAGAAAAAAACTGAAAATTTATTAATTAGTATGTGGGCATCCTGTTCCACATGAAAATGAGAAGATACTATAGGTTCTCTAAGTATTGCAGTCTGGGAAAAAAATAAAAAGGGAAGGGAGAAGAGAGATAGAGAAAAATAAAATCACGTGATTTGGATAACCATCTTACATTATGAATAACCTACCAAGAAATATTTTTTTAAAAATCCTTTGTTTCTACAGTAGCTTTGAGTTTATAGTTCTTGGATTAATTGTATTTCATTGAAGACAGCTCAGTAACAAAAAGCTTCATTTCAGGAATCCCATGTTAAATATTAGTTTAAAAAATACATGAAATAGGGACACTTGGGTGGCTCAGTTGGTTAAGTGTCTGACTCTTGATTTCAGTTCAGGTCATGATCTCATGGTTCCTGAGATTGAGCCCTGCATCAGGCTCTGTGCTGACAGTGCAGATCCTGCTTGGCAGTCTTTCTTTCTCTCTGTTCTTCCCTCACTTGCAGGCATGCACGAGTGCTCTCTCTCTCTAAAAATAAACTAGAATACACATATACATATATATGTTTGTGCGTGTGTATGTGTGTGTGTTGTAAAATAATGTGATTTATTTTTTCCCATCACCCCGGAAATCATAACATTTGTGAAAACTGTTTCGTTTGAAAAAGGGTTAAGCTGTAAATTTTGCCTGAAGCACCATATTTGCAGCCCAATTGAATGCAACATCCACTAGAAGCTGAAATCCACTAAAATCCTAGTTGAGGTTCAGTGCAGGAGGGGAGGAGTGTTGAAAAGACCACTCTGTATATTTGTACTTTGTCTGGATTTACACGTGTCCTTTCAGCAAATGAGGGAGGTTGTCTGTAAAGCTGCTTGCTGTATTTTCCAGTATAACTGTGTTTTGTTCCACAGCAACTGGCTGGCAGAGACAGAAAGGTATGTTTTTCAATGCAGTCACAATCATATGACAAATCATTGATGGACGGGCCAATATTGATCCTGGGGATGACGGCTTGGGGACAGTGGCCTCCCTGGGGATGGGTTTGGTCCAGCTGTACAGGAATGCAATGAGCTCTCTGCTAGAGATGGTATAAAGTTTTTGACGCACATTGCTGACTCCACAGAGCTCACTTCAGAAATCCTGGCCCCATGGCAGGAAACTGTGAACTGATTTGGATCTTTGCCATCTTTTCTCAGCATATCAGTGAAGTGTCTGCAGCAAGTGATGATAAATCAGTTACAAACATGTAGTGTAGACAGGCATGTTTGTTGGAACAGTAATGCTTTTTCTTGCTCTGAAGGATAGGCATTGTATCAGTGCTCATACAGCCAATCACAGAGAATCTGAACAGATTCCTTGAGCAGGTTGCCCTTCTGCCTTCTCTTGCTGCACCAGCAGAGGAAAGGTCCAGGGGGACGTACATGTTGTCATGATCCTCCATCTCACTGTTCGACGCTGAAACAACACCTTTCTTGCTTTTCATTCTGGAATTCCCTCTCCCCTCCCCCCCAGTTCCAGCATAGGGCAATGTGAGGGTCTCCAAGGGCCAGGAGTGGGGACAGAGTGGGGATGTGACTGTTGTCCTTTCTGGCCAACTCTCCTGTAACTTATAATTTGTAAGATGAGCTCCAGCCATTATTGTTAATCAAGGTGCTCAGTTCCCAGGCACCTGCTCCTTGAATTGAACTGAAGTAACACTTGGACTTCCTCCTGCTACAATGTTCTGGCAGCCAGCCAGGGGCTCTCCCCTGCCCAACTCACCATCCTCCCCACTCCTCTCCTTTGTTCCCGCTCCTGCTTGGTGTATCTCAGCACTGTCAGAATAAGACAGCTATTATAATTCTTAAAATGTTTTGTGTAAGGCTCATGGTAACTGCAAAGCAAAACCAATAAACACACACAAAAGAAAGTATTCTAAGCATACCACTACAAAAAAATCATCAATCACAAAGGCTGAGAGCAAGAGAAGAAAGCAACACAGGAGTAACAAAACAGCCAGAAAACTATAAACAAAATAGCAACAGTAAATTCATACTTAACAATAATTATTTTAAATGTTAATAGACCAAATTCTCCAATCAAAAGACAGTAGATGAATGGATTTAAAAAAAAACAAAACAAGGGGCATCTGGGTGGCTCAGTGGGTTAAGCATCTGACTTCAGCTCAGGTTATGATCTCTCAGTTCGTGAGTTCAAGGCCTGCATCGGGCTCTGTGCTGACAGCTCAAAGCCTGGAGTCTGCTTTGGATTCTGTGTCTCCCTCTCTCTCTGCCCCTCCCCCACTCACACTGTCTCTGTCTTGCTCCCTCAAAAACAAATGTTAAAAAATTAAAATTAAAAAAAAAAACAACAATCAGACTCTACTATATGCTGCTGCCTACAAGAGACATACTTTGGCTTTAAGGACACAAACTGAAAGTGAAGGGTGCAAAAAGATATACGATGCAAATGTGAACTACAGAAAGGTATACTTACATGAAATAAAGTAGACATTAAGACAAAGATTATAATGAGACAAAGTCATTACATAATGATAAAGGGCTCAATCCAACAAGATATAATACTTGTGAATATTTATGCACCTAAGTATATAAAACAAGTATTAACAGACCTAAAGGCAGAAATAGCAATATGGTAATAGTAGGGGACTTCAAGCTTCACTTTCATAAGTGGCTAGATCACAAAGACAGAAAAGCAATTAAAAAATATAAGCCTTAAGCAACATATTAGACCAGATGTACTTAACATATACAGAACATTCCATCTCAAAGCAAGAGAATACATATTCTTCTCAATGGAACATTATTGGGGACAGATCATATATTAGCCAGATCATAAGATCATATATTAAGTCTTAATAAACTTAAGAAAACTGAAATCATATCAGGTGGTTTTCCAAACATAATGGTATAAAACTAGAAATAAATTACAAGAAGAAAACTGGAAAATTCATATATCTGTGGAGATTAAACATCATGTTACTGAACAACCAATAGGTCAAAGACATCAAAAGAAAAATTTAAAAATACTTTGAAGCAAGTGCAAGTGGAGATACAACATATCAAAACTTATGGGATGCAGCAAAAGCAGGTCTAAGAGAAAAGCTCAGAACAATCTATTCCTACATTTAAATAAGCAAAAATAAACCTCCTAATATGGAACCTAATTTTACATCTCAAGGATCAAAACAAAAACAAAAAAACAAAAAATAAACAAACAAAAACACCCTGAAAGCTAGTAAAAGAAATAACAAAGATCAGAGGAGAAATAAATGAAATAGAGACTAATAAGATAACAGGAGACTCACTGAAATAAGTAGCTGGCATTTTGTAAAGATAAAACAGGGTCACCTGGGTGGCTCAGTCGGTTGAGTGTCTTCAGCTGAAGTCATGATCTTACGGTTCATGAATTCAAGCCCTACACTGGGCTCTGTGCTGACAGCTCAGAGCCTGGAGTCAGCTTGGGAGAGAGGGAGAGAGGGAGAGAGGGAGAGAGGGAGAGAGGGAGAGAGGGAGAGAGGGAGAGAGGGAGAGAGGGAGAGGGGGAGAGGGGGAGAGAGGGAGAGAGAGAGAGGGAGAGAGAGGGAGGGAGAGGGAGAGAGAGGGAGGGAGAGGGAGAGAGAGGGAGAGAGGGAGAGAGAGAGTGTGTGTGTGTAGTCTGCTTTGGAGTGTGTGTGTGTCTCTCAAAAATAAACATTAAAAAAAATTTTTTTTTAATCAGAAGTGAAAGAGAACAACTGACACCTTAGAAATACAAAGGACTTTAAGAGAATATTAAGAAAAATCATATACCCACAAACTAGACAACCCAGAAGAAGTGAATATAATCTCCCCAAATTCAATAAACAGAAAATCTGAACAGACCAATTATCAGCAAATTGAATCACTAATCAAAAAATGCCAAACAAACAAAAGCCCAAGACCAGATGGCTTCATAGGTGAATTCTACTCAACATTTAGAAAGAGTTAATATCTATTCTTCTCAAACTTTTCCAAAAAATACAAAAGAAAAACTTCCAAATTCATTCTGTGAGGCCAGCATTATTACCCAGATACCAAAACCAGACACAACAAAAGAAAACCCTAGGCTAACATCTCTGGTGAACACAGATGCAAATATCCTCAACAAAACATTAGCAATCTGAATCCAAAAATACATGAAAAAAACAACAAAAAACAAAAACCCTCACCACAATCAAGTGAAATTTATTCCCAAGATGCAAGGGTGGTTCAATATCTGCAAATCATCCAATCTGATACATCACATCAGTAAGGAAAGGATGAAAACTGTGGGGAATAAGCTTAGAAATTCCCTGGGCTTGCACCAATGGGTTAGCAAGGCATAAAGAATTATAAAGCCATAGGGTGCTCTCACCCAAGTTTGGGTAAACAAGGTAAGACCCCTAGAATAAAGAAGGGAGGGGCAAAGGCCCCAGAATAAAGTAGGGAGGGGCCAGGGCCCCCAGAATAGAGAGGGTGGCAAAGGTCCCCAATACAAAGGTATATGAGGCAAGCAAGATTAGGCATTCATGGCAAAAATGCCCCCCAATTTAGTACTATAGTAGAAAGATGCTTTCACAGGAGGAAAGGACCAAGTTTGGTAAACAGGGCTACAGACCCCAGCGCTGTGGGTGATGATGCCCAGAGCAGAGCTGATTAGCAAAAGAAAAGGTGCCTTGTTAACCCTGAAGTTATTTGCCCTGTTTTATCCCCTAGGCTAGCTAAGATAAACAGACATGGCGCCTCCTGTCTGCTGTTAACAACCATCTGCCCATCTGATCGGTGCCAGGATTTTGTTTTATATTGACCCAAACCCCAAACACCATATATCTTCAAAACCCCTTTCCCTTCATGCCCTTGAGTTAATGTTCACAGATTCACTGTCTCTTTGTGCACGCCCATTGTTTGTTAGCCCTCTGATCTTAATAAATACGGAACAAGGACCCTTATTCGAGGCTCTTGTCTTTTCCGGGACATTAGCCATCTCTCGCTTTTCATCCTGTGTCCCACTCTCTCATTGGCCAAGAGAGAACTTTAGACTTAGAGTCTACAACAGAAAACCAAGTGATCATTTCAATGGATGCAGAAAAAACATTTCACAAAATACAATATCCATTCATGGATAAAAGCCCTCCATAAAGCAGGTTTAGTGGGAACATGCCTTAATATAATAAAGTCCATATATGAAAAACTCACAGCTAACATCATTACTCAATGGGGAAAAACTGAGAGCTTTTCCACTAAGGTCAGAAACAAGACAAGGATGTCCACTCTTACCACTTTTATTCAACATAGTACTGGAAGTCCTAGCCACAGCAGCAATCAGACAAGAGAAAGGAATAAAGGACATCCAGGCTGGTAAGGAAGAAGTGAAACTTTCACCATTTGCAGAGGACATGATACTATATACAGAAAACCCTAAAGTTGCCAACAAAAAGCTGCCAGACTGATAAATGGATTCAGTTATTACAGTACTGCAGTATACAAAACTGCAGTATACAAAATCAATATACAGAAATCCACTGTATTTCTATACACTAATAATGAACCAGCAGAAAGAGAAATTAAGAAAACAACTCCATTTACAATTGCACCAAAAAGAAGAAAATACCTAGAAATAAATTTAACCAAGGAGGTAAAAGACCTGTACTCTGAAAACTATAAAACATTGATGAAAGAAACTGAAGACAACCCGAACAAATGGAAAGACATTCCATGCTCATGGGATTAGAAAAACAGATATTGTTAAAATGTCCATAATACCCCAAGAAAGCTACAGATTTAATGCAATCCCTAACAAAAATGTCAACAGGATTTTTCCCAAAACTGGAACAAACAATCCTAAAATTTGTATGGAACCATAAAAGACCCAGGATAGACAAAGCAATCTTGAAAAAGAAAATCAAAACTGGAGGTATCACAATTCCAGATTTCAAGTTATATTACAAAGCTGTAGTAATCAAGACAGTAGAGTAATTGCAGATAAACAGACAGATCAATGGAACAGAATAGAGAGACCAGAAGTAAATCCACAACTATATGGTCAATTCATCTTTGACAAATGAGGCAAGAATATGCAATGGGAAAAAGACAGTCTCTTCAACAATGGCGTTGTGAAAACTGGACAGCAACAGGCAAAAGAATGAAACTAGACCACTTTTTTACACCATACACAAAAATAAACTCAAAATGAATGGATCAAGGTCCTAAATGTGAGACCTGAAACCATAAAAATCCTAGAAGAGAACACAGGCAGTAATTTCTCTAACAATGGCTGTAACAATATTTTTCTTTCTTTTTTTTAAAAATACTGTATTTATTTATTTTTAAGCAAACTCCATGCCCAATGTGGGGATTGAACTCACGATCCTGAGATCAAGAGTTGAAGGTCTACAGACTGAGCCAGGCAGAGCCCCCCACATCATTTTTCTTAATGTCTCCTGAGGCAAGGGAAACAAGCAAAAATAAGCTATTGGGACTGCAGTAAAATAAAAAACTTCTGCACAGGAAAGGAAACCAACAAAACTAGACAAGCTACTGAGTGGAAGAAGACATTTACAAATGACATATCTGATAAAAAGGGTTAGTATCCAAAATATATAAAGAACTGTCTACAACTCAACACCCAAACAACAAATAATCCAATTTAGAAACAGGCAGAAGCCATGAAAAGACATTTCTCCAAAGAAGACATACAGAACCCAACAGACACATGAAAGGAAAATCAACATCACTCAGCATCAGGGAAATCAAAATCAAAATCACAATAAGATATCACCTCATGCTTGTCAGAATGGCTAAAATAAAAAACGCAAGAAACAACAATGTTGGCAAGGATGTGGAGAAAAAACGGACTCTCATGCACTGTTGGTGGGTATGCAGTGGTGCAGCCACTGTGAAAAACAGTATGGAGGTTCCTCAAAAATTTTAAGCAGGCTTCATGCCCAGCACAGAGCCCAATATGGGGCTTGAACTCACAACCTGAGATCAAGACCTGAGCTGAGACCAGGAGTTGTACACTTAACCAACTGAGCCACCCAGGAGTTGTGGTTCCTCAAAAAAAATTTTTTAAATAGAATTATCCTATGATCCCACAATTGCACTACTGGGTATTTACCTGAAGAATATGAAAGCACTAATTCAAAAGGATAAATGTACATCTATGCTTACTGCAGCATTATTTACAAGAGCCAAACTAAGGAAGCAGCCTAAGTGCCCATTGCTATTTGAATGGATAAAGATGTGGTGTAGATGCAACGGAATATTATTCAGGCATAAAAAAAATGAAATCTTGCAATTTACAACATGGATGGATCTAGAGACTATAATGGTAAGCAAAATAAGTCAAAGAACACAAATACCTATGATTTCACACATATGTGGAATTTAAGCAACAGTACAAATGAACCAAAGAGAAGAAAACAAAACAAAACAAAACAGACACTTAACTATAAAGAACAAACAGATAGTTACCAGAGGGGAGGTAGGTGGAGGGATGGGTCAAACAGGTGAAGGGGATTAAGAGTACACTTAATCTCAAAAAAAAAAAAAAAAAAAAAAGAGTACACTTAATCTCTATGAGGACTGAATAATTTATGGAATTGCTGAATCACTATACTGTACACCTGAAATGAATATAACATTGTATGTTAAGTATTAAATTAAAAAAAAAAAATCCATTGAGGGGCACCTAGGTAGCTCAGTTGGTTAAGCATCCAACTCTTGATTTTGCTCAGGCCATGATCTTGTGATCTAAATCTCATGATCTAACAGCACAGAGCCTGCTTGGGATTCTCTCTCTCCCTCTCTTTCTGCCCTACCCCTGCATGCGTGCATGCATGATGTGTGCTCACTCACTCTTTCTCCAAATAAATAAATATATTTTAAAAATTCATTGAAAAGATAATACATCATAATTAAATGGGTTTTAATCTAGGGATGCAAGATGATTCAACATCTGCAAATCAATCAGGGTGACACAACAAAATGAAGGCCCCAAATCCCATGATTAATTCAACAGATACACAAAAAGCATCTGACAAAAATTCAACATTTATTCACAATAAAATTCTTAATAAAGTGGGTACAGAGGGAACATATCTCAACATAATGAAGGCAATAAATGACAAGTCCACAGATAATATCATAATCAATGGTGAAAAGACAAATTTTTTTCTCTAAAATGAGAATCAAGATAAGAATGCCCATTCTCACCACTTTTATTCAACACAGTACTATAAATCCTAGCTAGAGCAATGGGGGGGTGGGGGGGAAGAAAAGAAAAAGGAAGGAAGGAAAGAAGTAAATTTGCAATAACATGGTATTAGATACAGAAAACTCCAAAGACCACATCAAAAAAAAACTGTTGGAAATAATAAACAAATTCAGTAAAAGAATTTACTTTCTTCAGAAAAAGAAATTAAGAAAACAATCCTATTTATAGTTATATCAAAAAGAATAAAATACCTAGGAATAAATTTAACCAAGGAAGTAAAAGCCTGTACAGTAAAAACTATAAGACATTGATGAAGACACAAATAAATGGAAAGATATTCTGTGCTGATGGGTTGGAGTATTGTAAAACTATACATACTACCTGAAGCAATCTGCAGATTCAATGGCATTTTCAAATTCCAATCGTAATTTTCACAGAAACAGAGCAATCAATCCTAAAATCTGTATGGAACTACAAAAGACTCCAAATAGCCAAAGCAACCTTGAGAAAGCAGAACAAAGCAGGAGGCATTGTGCTTCCTGATTTAAAAATATATTACAAAGCTACAGTAATCAAAGCAGTATAGTATTCACACATTTATAGACACATGGATAAATGGAACAAAATAGTGAGTTCAGAAATAAACCCATGCATATGCAGGCCAACAGATTTAAAATATAGGAGCCAAGAATATACAACGAGAAACAGCAGTCTCTTCAATAAGTGGTGTTCAGAAAACTGGACAACCACAAGAAAAAGAATAAAACTGGCCCACCCTATTATAGCATACACAAAAATTAACTCAAATGCACTAAAAACTTGAACATCAGATCTAAAACCATAAACTTCTAGAAGAAAACATAGGGGGGGGTAAACTCATTGACACTGGACTTGGCAATGACTTTTTAGATTTGACACCAAAAGAAAGGCAACAAAAGCAAAAACAAACAAGTGAGACTTCATCAATTAAAAACTTTGTGCACAGGAAACTATCAGCAAAATGTAAAGTCAACCTAATAAAAAAAAATCCCACATCATATATCTGATAAAGGGTTAACATCCAAAATATATAAAGTCTCACAATTCAACAGCCAAAACAATTTTAAAAATTGGGCAGAGTACCAGAAGAGACATTTTTTCAAAGACATACAGATAGCCAACAGGTACATGAAAAGGTACTCGTTTGGGAAATGCAAATCAAAACCACAATCAGATACCACCTCACACCTGTTAGAATGCTACTGTCAAAGAAGACCAGAAATAACAAGTGTCGGTAAGGATGTGGAGAAAAGGGAACACTTGTGTGCACTGTTGATGGGGAATGTAAATTGGTGCAGCCGCTATAGAAAACAGCATGGAGGTTAATCAAAAAATTGAAAATAGAAGGGCACCTGGCTGGCTCAGTCGGTTAAGCAATCTGGCTCTTGGTTTCAGCTGGGTCATGATCTCACGGTTTCTGAGATTGAGTCCCACATTGGGCTCTGCACTGAAAGTGCAGAGCCTGTTTGGGGTTCTCTCTCTGTCCTGCCCCTGCTCCTGCTCTCACTCTCTCAAATAAATATATAAACTTTTTAAAAAATGTGTATTTTAGAATTCAAAATAATTAAACATCTAGTTCAAATAATACGTATCATATGCACTATTGCCCTTCCAGTCCCCTGTCAGAGACAAACGAATAGTCTAACAATAGAAAAGCCAAAACTGGGACGACAATCCAACAGCCTTCCTGAACATTATGCAGATAAAACAAAGGACTCAAATAAAAAACTTTAAACCTTAAATAGTACAAAATCTCTTCTGAGTCACAGTAATTTTTTAAAATCACACCACAAACTTTTCAAAGTCTGGGAAACTTTAGCGCCTCAGGAGCTGTACTGAATCTCCAAAAGTAAATATTTTCACAGCGGTCAAGTTTTTTTCCCCCTAAAGTTCTCTGCTTTCATACAGGAAACTCGGGTAGAAGACAGAGTCTCGGGAGAAGGGGAAAGGAGGTCTCATACCTCCTCCCACCCCCGTACTGAGAGAGAAAAGTAGGCTTGCGAAAAAGAGAGGACCGGTCTGTCGGTCCTGGAGTCACCTGGAGAGCTCCGGGAACACCTGGCCCTGAGTTCCTACCGCAGTTCACTACAATTCCCCAAGGTGGTGCGGGGCCGCCCGTCTGAAGAAGGGGCTCCTGCAGCCCAGCAAGTAGTGAGGGGAGCGGGAGTCGGGGCAGTGGGGTACCTCAGAGCCGCGGAGTCGCCAAGTACAGCACCGTCCCCAGCTGCCAGCAACACGCGTTAACAGCCAAGGTTTCCGGACAGTACCGTGTGCCAAAGGGAGAAAGCGCCAGAGTCGCGCGGCCAGCGCCATGACCTACAACTCGCTGGCCTGACCCCTCACCCTTTTGGGTCACTATGGAGCGCGTCAGAACTAAAAGAGACCAAGTCCTTCCCGGGAAAACCCTGCCCTGCCGCTTCCTGGCCAGCGCCTCTTCCGCCACACGATTTCCGGCCGGCAGTTTCTAGGGGGAGGGAAATACCCGGTTGGGTGGGACTTAGTGGCCCTTACGCGCCTGCGCACAAGTGGACTTGGGGGTGGGCGATTGTTCCCTTCTGGGTACAGTCGCCTTTCTGTCCTTTCCCTGAGGGTGCGGGTTGGGGGGGAAGGGTCTGTCAACGCTTCAGCACAGGATTAATCACCAGAACAAAACTGAAAGTTCTCAGACCCGAGAATTTAAGCAAGAAGGAAATATTTATTTATAATTCTCTGCAGCCTTCAAAGATAGGGAGAATCCTAGTAATCGTGGTATTTCCTTTTTGGAAATAAATGCTTGGGAGAATAAATCTGTACCCCATAAAGAAGGGACAGGAAGAGATTGAGAGATTGGAGGGGGAGTTCTGGGGGGAAAGAGAGAAGCCATAAAAGACAAAGAATGAGAAGCCCAAGCTGGTCTTAGTAGAAAAGACAAGGGAGAAGAGGCCTCCTGACAAAAAGGTGATGCCCTTGTTTGCTGTGGGATGTGTGGTACAAAACCCCTGGGTTCCCCTCAAAATATTTGGTAAGATGGATACCTCTCACCAGAATGGAATACTTTTGGAAGCAATGAAGAGGTTTTGAATTCTAGTTCGGGAATGATGTGGGTGAAAACACAAGCTGCAAATGGATTACATGCACATTTTTGATGGGCAATAAGGGAAGATAGTCACAGTTTTGTTTTGTTTTTTTAAATTAGGTTGCAAACAGGACTCCTGGGTAGCTCAGTCATTTGAGCATCCTACTCTTGATTTCTGCTCTGGTCATGATCTCACAGTTGGCGAGATCAACCCCCGCTCCCCGCGCCCCCACCGTGGGGCCCTCCGAGGGCTGACAGCACAGAAGCTGTTTGGGATTTTTCTCTCTTGCTCTCTCTGCCTCTCTCAAAATAAATAAACTTAAAAAAAACAAAAATAAATAAAATTAGGTTGAATTGATATAGTACCTATACAGTATTACATAGTGAAATAACACATACTTAGTTAACTTGGTCTTCCCAACTACCTTGTGAAATAATGGGTATGCCAAATTAACAAGTGAACTGTAACTCAAAGAGATTTATTAACCAAAGATACATAGCTAGTAGGTATTGTTGGAAGACTGGAATCCATGTTTTTAAACTCCAAGCCCAATCCTCCCTATATATGATTTCTGCCTCCACCACTTCCCATTAAATCAGTCACATTTCTTTAGGATTGCATCAGTAATATTTTTATTTTCTTTGTTTTTAAAGTATATTTTAAAAAATATAGAGAGCCTCTTCTTAACTTTTTTTGAACGCGAGTCTTTTTTTTTCCAGAGGGAAACATGTTTACATATTTCTACTGGTAGCTACCTCAGTATTCCTGGATAATATATTCATATAACTGGATGCCATGATAATCCTGAAACTGAGTTTCTGGTATCTTAGCCAGAGTGAAGTTTTGTTTAAAGATTTTATTTTAGGGGTGCCTGGGTTGCTCAGTTGGTTGAGCATCTGACTTCTGATCAGGTCATGATCTCACAGTTCGTGAGTTCTAGCCCTGCATCAGGATCTCTGCTGTCAGCGCTGAGCCTGCTTCGGATCCTCTGTCCTCCTTTCTCTCTCTGCCCCTCCCCCACTCGCACTCTCTCTCAAAAAAAAATAAACATTAAAAAAAAATTTATTTTAAAGTAATCTCTACACCCAATGTGGGGTTCAGACTTACAACCCTGAGTGTCATATACTCTACTGACTGAGCCAGCCAGGCACCCCAGCCGGAGTGAAATTTTATTTTATTTTATTTTATTTTATTTTATTTTATTTTATTTTATGTTTTAATGTTTATTCAATTCTGAGAGAGACACAGAGACAGAGATGAGTGGGGAGGGTCAGAGAGAGAGGGGAAGACACAGAATCCCAAGCAGGCTTCAGGCCCCAAGCTGTCAGCACAGAGCCTGACACAGGGCTCAAACCCATGAACTATGAGATCATGACCTGAGCCAAAGTCTGACGCTTAACCTACTGAGCCACCCAGGTGCTCCCAGCGTGAAATTTTAATTATTTTTTTGAAAAAATTTAGATCCTTAGAAATGTTGCAGGAACTCCCATTTCTTTTTTCACTTAGATTCAGCCATTGTTAATATTTTTTCACATTTGCTTTATCTTTCTTTACATATATATAATATACATATTATATTCCTATTATTATTTTCTGTTGTTAAATCTTTTGAGAGTAGATTGCAGATAATCATGACTCTTCATGCTTAGAAACAAAGACATTCTCTTATTTAGTCCCAGTACAATTATCAAATTGATGAAATTGAAATTGAGTACTATTATTTAATGTATAAATTTTGCTTATTGCCTCAATGCTGTCTTTGATAGCAACCACTTTTTCCCCAAATCAGGAAATGTTTATGTGTTGCATTTAACTATTATGTTTCTTTAGTTTCCTTAAGTCTGTAATATTTCTCTCTTGGCTCCAGGCACACTATCTTTTCTTTCTTACAGTGAGCCTCAGATCTCCCTACATAATATTCTCTCTGTCAGGATTCCTTCCCATTCCACTACTTTGGTACCCTCCCCCTTGCTCCAACCCCACTCCATTGTTTTTTACCTAGTTGATTTTTATTCATCTTTCTTGTTTAAAAAAGATTATATTTTTAAGTAATCTCTACACTCAACATGGAGCTCAAACTCACAACTCTGAGATCAAGAGTCACAAGTCTACCATCTGAGCCAGCCAGGCAACCCTCTATTCATCTTTCAGCTCTCAGCCCAAATGTACCTTCCTTAGAAAAACTATTCTTGATTCCCCCTACTATACTTTCATTCCGTTCATGGCTCTAAGCTCATTTTATAATTTCACATGTATATTTGTGATTATTTGTTAATCTGGAGTATATTTTGGAGGTAGAGTTGATAAGAATTGGTAATGTGTACCTTCACTATACTGTAAACTCAGTGACATCTCTGATTTTTGCCTATTTCAGGACCTGGTACAGTTTCTTCACTCAGTCAACAAGTATGTGTTGCATATCTGTAATATACCTTGTACTCTTCTAGATGTCAATGAACAGTTCCTAGTGGAGTATATATTTTAGTTAGGGAAATACAGTAAGCAAAATAAGTAAAAGATGTACTAGATGATGATAAATGCTAACGAGGAAGATAAAACATGAAGGGGTATAGGGCATATTTCTGTGTGGACACTGCAGTTTTACGCAGGGTGGTGGCCACAGAAGACCTCACTGAAGGAGACGTTTGAATAAAGATCCAAGGAAGAAGGAGTAATCCATGAAGATATCTGGGGGCACAGCATTTCATGTAGAGAAAAAGGAAAGTGCAAAGGCCTGAACTAGGAAGGCAGGTAACATTTTCCATGAACACTAAGTTCACTATGGTTAGAATAGAGTGAGCAAGGAAGAGTATATTAAGAGATAAGGTCAGTGGGGCGCCTGGGTGGCGCAGTCGGTTAAGCGTCCGACTTCAGCCAGGTCACGATCTCGCGGTCCGTGAGTTCGAGCCCCGCGTCAGGCTCTGGGCTGATGGCTCGGAGCCTGGAGCCTGGAGCCTGTTTCCGATTCTGTGTCTCCCTCTCTCTCTGCCCCTCCCCCGTTCATGCTCTGTCTCTCTCTGTCCCAAAAATAAATAAAAAACGTTGAAAAAAAAAAATTAAAAAAAAAAAAAATAAGAGATAAGGTCAGAAAGGAGATGGGGACCAAGTATCATAATCTAATTTACATTTTAATTAGATCCTTCTGTTTTGAAAATAGACTAAAGCGGGGCGCCTGGGTGGCTCAGTCGGTTGAGCGTCCGACTTCAGCTCAGGTCACGATCTCGCGGTCCGTGAGTTCGAGCCCCGCGTCAGGCTCTGGGCTGATGGCTCAGAGCCTGGAGCCTGCTTCTGATTCTGTGTCTCCCTCTCTCTCTGCCCCTCCCCCATTCATGCTCTATCTCTCTCTGTCTCAAAAATAAATAAATGTTAAAAAAAAAAAGAAAAAAAAGAAAATAGACTAAAGGGAGCAAGTAGGGAAAGAGTTACTAGGGTATTACAATAATCTGGAAAGAAATAGTGGTGGCTTGGATTAGACTAGAGATATGAGTGGTTAGAATCTGGATATATTTTGAAGGTAGAATTAGTTGACAGGAATAGCTGACATACTAGACCAGATATCAATGGGGTATGAGAAGAGAGAGCCAAAGATGACTTCAAGTGTTTTGGCCCAAACAACTGGAAGAATGTTTTGCCATTATGCAAGATAGAGAAGACTGTGGAAAGACAGCTTAGAGGAGGAATATCAGTAAGTTTTATTCGTACATTAAAATCGGAAAAGCTTATTAGACATCTGTGTTGGCCAACCTCCAGTGTGGTCCTCGATGATCCTTATCTCCTAGATTTATCCCTTTGTGGAATCCCCTCCCACATTAAATCCAGGCTGGTGTGTCTGACCAATAGAATACTGCAAAAGTGATGATGTGTGACTCCTGAGGCTAAGTCATGAAAGTCATTGAGTTTCTGCATTGATTTCTTGGATTGTTTGCCCTGGGAGAAGCCAGCAGCCACGCCATTAGGGTACTCAGTCAGCCCTCTTAGGCGGCCCACATGGAGAGGAACTAAGGTCCCCCATCAACAAAGAGCATCATTGCTCATATGAGTAAGCCACCTTGGAAGTGGATCCTCCAGCCCTGTAAGATGACTGCGGCCCTGCCTGATAACTGACTGCAGCATCATGAGAGGTAATGGACTAGAACTGCTCAGCTAAGTCACTCCTCACTTCCTGAACCACAAACTATGACAGATAATAAATGACTATTTAGTTTTAAGCCACTGAATTAGGTATAACTGTTAGTTATAGAACAGTAGATAACTAATATGACGCCAAGTGTAGAGTAGGGAATTGGAATATGGAATTTCAGGGTTTGGAAGTTTGGTATCCTTCAGAATATAGATGGATTTCAAAGCTGTAATACTAGATGAGGTGACTAAGGATGCAAGTGAAGATAGAAAAAAGGAAAATTCAAGAACTGAGCCCTAGGGCACTCCAGGGTAAAAACTAGGAATATGAGGATTAAAAAGCAAAAGAGGGGGCGCCTGGGTGGCTTGGTCGGTTAAGCGTCCGACTTCGGCTCAGGTCATGATCTCACGGTCCGTGAGTTCAAGCCCCGAGTCAGGCTCTGTGCTGACAGCTCAGAGCCTGGAGCCCATTTCAGATTCTTTGTCTCCCTCTCTCTCTGCCCCTCCCCTGTTCATGCTCTGTCTCTCTCTGTCTCAAAAATAAATAAACGTTAAAAAAAATTTTTTAAAGCAAAAGAGATAAGGAGAACAGCCAGTGATGTAGAAGAACATGTAGGAGAATATTTTATAAATATCTCATTCATTTAACATCCTTTAAATAGTATCTATCTGGTGTTGAGTCCCATACTTATTTGTTCTTTGTTTCTAGAATCTTGTTATTGCTGATATATAAATAGACATTCAATACAGTAAGAGCAAAAGTAGAAAAGAATTCAGACTATAGTTGGGGAGAATGAATAAACACATCAAATAGCTATAGCACTATGTATTTAAATGAGAGATTGCCTATTGAGTACTGAAAGTACAAAACTATTTCCTTGTCTCTACCCTTCCTTTCCTTGTTTTAATGGAGCCAAAAGTAAGGAAGGCTAGGTATGCACAGTATGTATTTTTGAAATTTTGAAACTTGCAATTAAATTAGTGGTGTCTGAGGACCTTCACTTAAGTGTAAAATCAGAATCAAAACTAAAACAAAAAGTTGTTTTTACAATTTCAATAAAAACAAGATTAAGTACTTCTCTTTCTTCTCCCCACTGTCCAACCACAAAGGCCTTGTTACTGTCCCTGTAATTTGCTGTCTCTTTCTGTCTCTGCCCATTATTTACCTGATTTCAGACCTTTGCACGATTGGTTCTTCCTTATTTTTCAGGTCTCAATTAAATATCACTACCTTAGAGAGACTTTCCCTGAGCCCCAGTCTAAAGCAGCTCCCATTATGGGCACCTAGCTGGCTCTGTCAGTAGAGCATGTGACTCTTGATCTCAGTGCTGTGAATTTGATTCCTATGTTGGGTGTAGACATTACTTAAAAATAAAGTCTTGGGGGAAAAAAGCTCCAATTATCTCCCTATCACATAAACCTGTATTACTTTCCTCATGCTACTTATGGCTATCTGAAATTATCTCTCATTTGTTTTTAGTAACTTATTTGTTATCCCTCTAGGATAGAAGCTTCTGTCTGTCACTATTTTATCACAAGTCTAGAACAATGCTTGGCACATAGTAGGCATTCAGACGGTATTCAATAAATAAATGAATGAATCTTTACATGCACTGATATAATTATTTTAGAAGTGTTCTGTTTGCATTTTTGGATTAAAAGTAGTTTTTGTTTTTGTTTTTACTTAGGAAAGTCTATATTTCTTCATTTGTATCATTTTCCATGTCCTCCACAATTTAAAAAATTGAAACTTTTGCCAATTTTCTATTTTTTAAAAATCAATTTATACTTAAGATACTAAATCTTCCTTTGGCTGTCAGATTTGTCGTATTTTTTCAGATGTATTTGCCTATTGATTTTGTCCCTGTTTTCCTTGTGCAGAAGTTCTAAATTTCAAGTAGTCACATGTAGCAATATTTTCCATTGTAGTTTGTTTACCTGCAGGAAGCATCAAGTAGTGGTCAAGCAGGACATTTTGAAGTTAGTTTACTTAGAATCTGTGATTTTAGGCAAGTGAGCCAATTACTAAGCTACCAAATTTCAAGTTACTCAGTCACATTTTTCTCATTTGTGAAATGGGGTTAATGGTACTAAACACATCACAGAATTGTGAGAATTAAATGAAATTTGGATGTAAAATGACTCAGGGTAGTGTGCACATTTAAAGCTCTCTAAATAAGAATGGTTAGGAGCTTCCATTTCACTACTTTCATGCTGATTTTCCTGGTCAGATAGTGGTATGAATTTTCTCAAATAGTTTAATTCTTTTATACTTCTGAAATTGGCTTTGGTGCACCAAGAAACTCATTTTAATGCCTCAGGTTGGGTTTTTTTGGTGAATAAGTTACTTACACTGATAAACAATATGTTTACACCTAGACATACAAATACATTCACTAAGTGTATGTTATACCAACCTCTAAACAATGTCCTATAATATATAACAGTTTAAGTCAATAGCATAATGATTTGAAAAATACATGGAGTCTTTGATCTCAAGAGCATCTCTGTGACCTTTCAAGGAAGTCAGCCTCTACTCAAAGGCCCAAGAAGCTTGAATGTCAAACAGTAGGTACCCTTTAGCCTCCTTTGCACCTTAGGTTTAGTTTCAGCTTTGTCAAGGCCTTGCCACATAGACATATGTGTATTATGTACCTGCTTTTCCTTTTTTTCCCAAAGGAATCAAGATGGCTAATTTAATTCATCCTCCAGGCAGGAGATCCTTGTAGAAACACCCAGGAATCAGATTAGAGCCCAGGTGGGAGCAAGAAGAAAAAGAAGAAACAGTGCAGAAAATGTGTCAGAATTTATCACATGGATCCTCCAGAGTGTCTCTTCACTTGCTCTCACTGGCATAAAACCTTCCCATGAAGTTCTGAACCATCTTACTGCATAGTGACACCATTGAGTAGCGAGACAGTGGAAAAAATAACATAGGATACTTACACTTTCTGTAGAATACACTTTCTGATAATCTTAGTTTTCTAATTAAATTAGTTACAATAAAATTTTCAAGATTCTGTAATGAATTATAAATGGAAAGAAAAAGAGCCTTTAAGCATCAGCCTACCCACTGGGTGCAGATCTGGTCTGCAAGTAGTGGGCGGTAGGTGCCCGTGGTGGGCGGGGCCGCGTCTTTGCTCCACCCCAACCCGCTCCACCCCGCCCCTCGGCCCAGTGGGCCCCAGGTTCCTGTGAATCCCCGCGCCCCGGCTGCCCTGTGGACTCTGGCTGCCTGGTCTCCACCCCTACCTGATTTCCACTACTGAGAGCGGGATGTGAGTGCGGGCCTCTCTCCGCTTCGGGGCCGGAGTAGCGGGGCCCCAGCAATTCACAGATCCCCTGGGGGAGGAAGAGAGCCTGGGCGTGGAGAAACGGGGCCCGCAGGCTCCGCGCGGCAGGGCCCGCGCGGCCCTAGCGCTGGAAGTGCACCCTGGGCTCAGCGCGGCCGGAGATGGGCCGCGGCGCTCAGGGGACTCTTGCGCCTTAGCATGCAAAGTCCGAGGCCTGGGGAGGCCCGGCGCTGGCCAGCGCCTACCGGAGAACCCGGTGTTCGGGGTTCAGCCCTGGGCCGCGGGGAGCCTCCTGGGCCTGGCGGTCGCGCACCTGGGTAGGCGGTGCCCAGGATCGCCAACCTCACGCAGCAGGGAGTGTCGGGCCTTCGGCCCAGGGGAGGGTGACACGCTTAGAAAAATCCGCAGCGCCCAGTGGGGGAGAGGAACCGGGTCACGGTTCCGCGCTCTGAATCGAATGCCCAGAGGAAAAGGGCACGCTTCAGAGCCGCTGAGGATTCAAGGAGAAGCTGCTAGGTCGGGTGGGAAAAGGTAACTTGATTTCCGAGTAAAGCAGGAGGTTGTGAGAAGGGGTACCTAATAGCTCCTGTTCAGGCTCTGGCTGCTCCGTTCTTGTCTTGTGTTTTGGGCTCACTATAACCGGGGGCGTGGAGGAAGTGCAGTTGTATTCGTTTTGCAGTGCCAGATCCTCAGGGAGACCTAGCATACCGACCATTAATGTTGCGCTTGGATGATGATCCACAATTTTTGCTTACCCTTGGTGTTTTTGTGTCTGCCTCTATAAACCAAAGAGAGAATCAAATAGAAGAAATGAGGGATTAAAATATAGCGATTTTGGGTTACAGTGTCCAACAAACAATTTGCTAGACAATTTTTTATATATGTTTGTTGATTTAATGCTCACAACCACAAACTTAAGTGGAATTGTCATTCTGTTTCACACTCGGAACTCAGATTAAGTCATTTGCCCAATTACATGCTAAATGGTGGCATGGGGGTTGGAATTCAGGTCTGTGTATGATTTCAGAGCACAGGTTTATGGCTTAATGTAAAGAACATTACTTCTTGGGATAAGACAAATACCTAGGTTTCAAATCTGTGCTGTGTGTTAGCTGTCTGACCTTGGGCAGATTACTTAACCTTTTAAGGCCTGTTTCTGCATTTGTAAGATAGAAAATACATCCTGTCGTAGGGTTTTTATGTGGATTAAATAAGATCATATTTGTAATACACTTAACAAAGTGCCTGGCACACAGTTAGTGGTAAACATAGCTACACATATCTTCCTGTCGTTAATTGGGGTCAGCAAACTTCAGTTACCCGCCAGAGCCAAACAAAACTGTAGGCCTAGAGCATAGGTAGAGAGAAGCAAGAAAGGATAAGGAGAACTGAGAACAGATGACATATATGGTGGCAATTATCGTGAAACCCATAGATTAATCTGTGGTATCTTTTTTGCCCACTTTTTTGCCTTTCTGATATTTTCTTCAAAGGCGGTTCATTCTGGCTGATGTTTTGGAAAAATGCATCCCACTCTGGGCTGAAAAAATTCAGAGGCAAGTTTTGGGGACTGGACTATGTGGAGACTCTCAGGATGTGAGGGCGAGCTGAATTTTAGCACTCCTCAAACTGAAAGGTGCTTGTCACAAACCTTCCAATGAAGTGTGCAGTTCTCTTGTAGGATTTCTTCTTTTAGATCTAGCCCCTGAAGAATGGAGCAGGAGAGGTGTTTTCAGGATGGGAGAAACCAAAGGATTCTTTGTATTTTAAGGTTTGCTTAATGACTGGACACCTCTTTTACTTTCACCTATAACTGTATACACTTTATAGACAACGGTCTTGATTTCCACATAAATTTAAGGCAATTTAAGTATTACACATTTTCAATTTTTTTTTAATATATCCTTTCCAATGCTATCACTGAGGTCCTGAATATTTCCTTTGCGTATCTGTTCAGATAACCTGTTCATACTGGATCCTAGCTCCTATCAATGCTTCGTATGGCTTTAGACGTAGTTTTCCTTGCCCTCCTTCTTTTTTGGTACTATTGCTATGTTTTGGGTTTTTTTTTTTTTTTTCCTACTATAGAGTTCTTTTTCCTCCTTTTTCAAAATTTGCTTTAGTCAGTGATTTATTACGCTAGAAACCTGTAGCAAAACTGAGAAGGTTAGTGTTGGATATGAAATATGACTAAGTAACATTTTGACCTTCAAAGATCTATAATGAACCACCACTGATCATCAAAAGCATAGTCTCTGAGGTGGATCTTTTAG
Organism: Neofelis nebulosa; assembly: GCF_028018385.1. Lineage (NCBI taxonomy): Eukaryota > Metazoa > Chordata > Mammalia > Carnivora > Felidae > Neofelis > Neofelis nebulosa. Next base: position 34,272,999 of record NC_080795.1, read on the forward strand.
CAAGGATGAATGACACTATCATTGGTGGTACTCAACAAGTTTGAGGAGTCCAAACTTGGACATTCCTTTAATGTACCTACTATTACCTTTATGCTATAGGTTAGCTTCCTTCTCACCAATGTTTTCCCTTCATGTTTACTTATGTTATAAGGATTGCTAGTCAGGTTAAAGTCCAACAAACAATTAAGGAGGATATTTGGTAGAAGATTTGTTGAAAGATTGGCTAAGAAGGAGGTTTAAATGAACACCTAAAGCTATCATAGATTTTATTTAACTACGTTATTTAAGTTTCTGATATGATAATCAAAACCAGATGTTATATATACATTTGGTAAGGTTATGATAACTATATTTAAGTTGATCATGCTGGCTTAAATTTGAAGAAGCTCGTGGAGGAGTATTGGGATTCTTTTGGAGATGCTGTTTATTCTTTTAGTATATAACAGCTTATCAGTGTGCAATCATATTTTTTTTTGCAATCATATTTAAAAAAACATTAAAATCAGTGTAATGGTCAAATTTACGAATATAAATTAGATGGGTAGATATTAATACAGTTTCCCAATGAAAAATAGAAGGAAATACTACATATTCATTTTAGCAAATCATTTTGAAATATCCTCTTACCAAGTGAATGTATTCTGTCTGGTTCCTGTGAAAATTACCAAAGCACAGCATAGTTGTAACATGCATTGCCATTAGGCTACTTCAATTTTCTGAGCCTTAGTTTACCATGCCTCTAGACTCTATGGTGATAGTACATGTTAAAATAGATATCTGCAACTGTAAAGAGAAACTTATTGGTCACATTTTCATCTGTTTAGGGGTCAGGATGTTTTAAAAAGAAGTGAAAATCAAAGTATTTACTGATTGTGTTGTTAAATGCTTCTTTCTCCCCTTCCCTGCTTAATTTTTCTTTAGCACTTACTACCATCTAGCATACTATATATTTTACTTATTTTTTTTACTTTAGTGATACATTTTATTTAACCAAATATATTTAAACTATCATTTTAATATGTGATCAATCTAAAAAGTTATTGAGAGATCTCATATATCTTTTTCATACCAATCTTTGGAATCTAGTGTGTATTTTATTCACTTGATCTTAGAGGCACCACATTTCAAATGCTCAGTAGCCTACCATACTGGTCAAACCAAATTCCTTCATTAATGTCCAGACCATCTATAAAATTCTAACATCTAACAAGTGCAGCTCTATACTTCTAACACTCTGAGATTCTAGTGTGACATTCTAGAATCCTGTGTTTCAAATAGTCTGTGCCTAATACTGTAGGATCCCTTGAGTCAAATAGCCTATGATTCCAATGTTCTAAGAGTCTGTGATTCCAGCACTTCATATTCTTTGACCTAGATCAAGGGTCAGCAAACTCCAGCCTGTGGGCCAGATCCAGCCCACTGCTTGTTTTATAAAGTTTTATTGGAACACGGCTATGCCCATTTAATTTGTGGCCACTTTCATTCTCCCAGGGCAGAGTGAGTAGTTGTAACAGACACCATGAATGACCTCTTGACCAGCCAAAACTAACATATTATTCTTTGTTCCTTTACTGAAAAAGTTTACTGACCCTTGATGTAGATCTTCAAAGATTCTAAGTTAAATGGTGGTTTTACAGATGTTTATTTGATTGTTATACTTTATAACTCACACATATGTTACACACAGTCTTTTCTGATATGATATATGTTGTTCAAAGGAGACTGGTTTCCTCATCTTAGGCATTTACCATTTCAGGCTTCTATAATTCCATTAGGTTGATTACTTATTTTTTTTATTTTTATTTTTTTTGTAAAGTAGGTTCCATGCCCAACATGGGGCTTGAACTCGTGACCCTGAGGTCAAGAGTCCCATGCTCTACCGATTCATCCAGCCAGGCTCCCTCCCCGTTTACTTAACTTTTTTATTGTCTGTCTTCCTATAGTGTAACCTCATCAATGCAGGGTATTTGTTTTGTTCATTGTTCTCCCAACACCTTAGAACAGTACCTGACACACAGTAAATGTCCTATAAATATGTGTTTAGTGAGTGAATAGTGTTTTTAACTGTTCTTGGTTGGGAAACAGAAAGGGGCTTGCCGGAAAGTTAAAACCAAGCTGCAGTGTATGTGCTAAGTAACCAGAAACGAATATTCTTGTAATCAGGAAATGTATAAACATTTCAACAATCCTTGCTCAACATAAAAATTTTTACTTTTTTTTAAATGTTTATTTATATTGAGAGAGAGAGAGAAAGAGAGAGAGAGAGGCAGAGCATGAGAGGCAGACGGGCAGAGAGAGGGAGATACAGAATCCAAAGCAGGCTCCAGGCTCTGAGCTGTTAGCACAGAGCCCGTGACCTGAGCCGAAGTCAGACGCTTAATTGCTTAATCTACTGAGCCACCCAGACACCCCCTCTCCGTTTTTGTTTTGTTTTGTTTTGTTTTTTAAGATTTTATTTTTAAGTTATCTCTATACCCAACGTGGGGCTCGAACTCACAGCTTTGAGATCAAGAGTCACATGCTCTAGTGACTGAGTCAGCCAGTTGCCCCTGCTCGACATACAAACTTAAATCTTGAGAAGGAAGTAGTTGTAGTTGTTCCAGCTTTAAACGGAAAGAATTGTTGTGTCATTGGGGCTCCTGGTGGCTCAGTTGGTTGAGCATCCAACTTTGGCTAAGGTCATGATCTCACAGTTCGTGGGTTTGAGCCCCACATGGGGCTGTGGGCTGATAGCTCTGAGCCTGGAGCCTGCTTTGGATTTTGTGTCTCCCTCTCTCTCTCTCTCCCTAGCTCCTCCCCCTCTCAATAATGAACATTAAAAAAAAAAAAGTTATGGGCTGATTGGATTTAAAAAAAAAAGAAAGAAAGAATTGTCATGTCATTGTTCACTATGAACTAGAAAGGAGCACATAAGTGACAAAATGTGAAATGCCTGTCTTGCTCAATTAAATGTTGTATGTGCCCAGCTAAGAAGAGTAGGAAGGGAGCCGAGTTTTAGAAAGCCTGCTTTAAGAGTTGGGCATCATAGTTGGATAGTAGGGAAAGGTGAGAAGTTCTGATGGCCAGCCCAACATCTAGGAGATTCCATTAGGTGGGGAGTTCTTCAAGCTCTCTGAACACCAAGGGGCATCAGTCTCAGCAGGTCAATGTGCCTTTATATAAAATCCAAACTGCCTGCTTCACAGCTGGCCAGAGGCTTCACTGAACCCTTATAATTTTAACATTTTCAACTGAGCATCCTGGAATTTTCTGCTAGGGAATGTAGTTCTGATTTTTATCAATACAATTTTTGGTAAAAGGTGATTCACTTAGTAGATATTTACTTTGTAACTAACTTTGCCAAGATGCGTGTTTCATAAAGTGAGGCAATATTGAGATGTTGTAACTGCTTCTGACTTTTATTAACACCTCACTCAGTGCACCTACTATGAACTGTTCATTTGACAGGCTTGACAATATAATCAGTGACATTGCCAAAATGTATATAAAGTAGCCAAGGGATTGGTAAAGCAGTATAACCTGAAACACATGTGAAGTAAACTCTGTAGCCTGCTGTGAATCATAAAACAGATCAATATAATCTTAGGAATTTTCTAGAGAAATCAAGGAAGGGGCCTTAGTTAATTGCTCACTTTTTAGCAATAAGGACAGGGTTAAAACAGCATATGCTTTCTGTGTTTAAAGTAAGAGTGATCAAGTGTGAACACTTTTATATTTTATATCTTTCTGCACTTCTGCATCTTCAGGTATCAGCAATAGTATTGCTATCGGGATTTTATTTAGGATAATTCAAGAATCTGGAAATTCATTAAAAAAAATGGTGGTCAAAAGCTGATTGCTTTTGCTGCTGTGATATGAGCTGGGAGTGAGATTCCATGGATGGTAGTAAAACTCACTTCCTTATTATCTTGCATGTACCTAATAGGTTGGGCCCTGTGTTTTGTTGATGTGCATTACTTTTTCAAGTCACTCGGGGACAGGAAATTTAATAACAGTTCCAAGCAAAGGTACCTAACTGGTGGGAAAGTATCTAAATATATGTTTTTTCAGAAACAGCTTTTTTGGTAGTGGGAGATGGAAGTTGAATTTGGAAAATTTTGTTCTTTTCCTTCCGTTTCCCTTTTAGGTTCTGACAATTTTTCTGCTATTTTCTACTTTTTTATTTTTCTATGCCTTTAATACGACTTCCCCAACAAGTTCTGTATTCACTATAATTAAATTAGTCATAGAACATTAACTAGAAGAGGCTTTAGAAGTTACTGAAAGTGATTGGCTCAACTCTTAGAATTAACACTCGAAAAATCCAAGCCTATAGAGAAGTTACAGCGCTTGTACACAGTGGTATACTGACACAAAACTACTTCCGCCTTCTCCAACTCCCAGTCCAGTGACCCTCCTGTTGGTCCTTTTTTCACATTGAAAAGAAAACATGCCCTTTTCTCTGTTTATGTGCTTTAGTGCTTGACCTAATTCTAATTCTCTATCCCCATTTCTAGTGTTCCATTGCAGGGTTTAAAAACAAATGTGGGCATCACTTTCTTAATAAATACAGGGCAAGCTGACTGTACAATTCCTTTAATGTAAGTTTTTCACTTGATATTCAGTATGTATATTCCTGAGAATTAATGTTGCTGCATTAATTCAGAAAGCACTGAGATCCTGTGTCCCCCATGTAGATCTGTGTGTGTGGAGACTTTGGCAAGAAGAAAATGCTTTCTTCGCCTTAAGTAATTCACAACGTAATGGGCTGTCTGGAAAAGGACCTGCTGTGATGTAAACACAAACCATTCTGGTTCTTCCACTATTTGGCCGTTACTGTTTATTCTGGTTGTCTTTGTTTAAGAAAGATAATCATACTTGTAGGCTAAATATTAATCTTCTAATTTTAAGATTGTGTTCATTAATTTGTGTTAGACTGAATATTTACATTTGATATACTAACTAAAAAGCTATTGGGAAATTAATTAGAGACTATTGCTGTTATACTAAGTAATCATTAATTGCAGGCTTTAGTGCTCCCAGGGCATCTGGCACGAGAGCAGACAGATCTGGGATCTTATGCTGGCCTTCTTACTTATCAGCTTGTTTATCTTGGGCAAGTAATTTAAACTTTTGGGGAATTTTTTTTTTCTAATACACACTATGTGTTGTTTGGAAGTTAACAATGTGCTGAATATTGTTAACATATTCTGGGGCAATCCAGATATTATAGTCCTAGTTACAATGTATTGACCTCTTGCCATATAGTAGTAATCCTTGTCCTGTCCAATTTACCAGGGTTTTTTCGTAAAATTGAGAATATATTATTTGGAAGCATTTTGAAAAATTTGTAGAAAGCAAAAACCAGAATTTATCCAACTGTATGTACTTATTAACTCTCTCTCCTCTCCCACTCTCTATCCAAAATCCAGTAGCAAGTGGCAACATGAATACACATTCTTTTGTAACAGAACATAGTTTTAAGCCTTGGTAAAAGTAGAAATCTATAGATTTCTTCTCCAGCTCTGAGGGCACTTTGCTTCCTGTCTGCACCATGTGGGTTTATCATGTTGTGTATTTCTGTGTATATATAGATAGCTAGGCATTCTGCTTTTGCGTTGCATTCTTCCCTTACCCCATTTAGAACACATAGAAGATATTCAGTGAATAATTGTTGAATGAATGGATCTCCCCAGTATGATTATAATGAGCTCCAAGGTCTTCTTTTGCTGTATCAAGTCCCCGCTGTCCTTAACATGAGAGTGGGTGTACAATTACCTCTTAATGTAAACACTTGTTGATTTGACCTGGGATCTCCAAGAGGTATAGCAGCTCTTAGACTTATTGCCATATTACCCTTCTCCCACTTTTGGGGAGTGTGGGTTGAGAGGGACACTTACAACTGTTCTGAGCCACACAATTGGAGAAACACTGCATGGGCTGTGTACTGCTGATGTTGCTGGGCCCCATTCCAGCTGCCCCAAGGTTACCCTGCTTGCTTTCATTGTAGGTCATCCAGGATGCAATATGTATACCATTTAGTGAATCATCGTATTAGAACCAGAAGGAACCTTTGAGAACTTTGTAATGTTGCCAGCCTTCTCATTTGGTAGCTAAAGAGTGAAGTGTACTAAAGACATTGGTGGGTGGGCATTGACTTCTCCCTCCCCATTGTTACAGGACAAATAATGAGTCACTGCCACTGGCTCTGTCCCCTCTCCCCCATACACCAATTAGGCAGTTATTCAGGTAAACAAACTCTTCTGAGAGGATTTAGGAAAATTAACACTTATCTATAATAAAGCCTGACTGCTTGGCAAATTAGTTTTGTATAAATCCTAGACATTCTTTTATTATTCTTCTAAGAACTTCTTTATTTTTTTTAAACTTTATTTTAAAAAATATTCATTTATTTTGAGAGGGAGGGAGGAGACAATCCCAAGCATGCTGACAGCACAGAGGCCGATGCAGGGCTCAAACCCACAAACTGTGAGATCATGACCTTAGCCAAAATCAAGAGTCTGATGCTTAACTGACTGAATCACCTAGGAGCCCTTAAGAAGTTCTTTATAAACAAGGATGAGAAAGGTGTTTTATGTCTTAATATTGAATAATAAGCCATTGATGCTTAGACAGTCAATTAAAATATTTGAGCAGTCAATAAAATAATTGCTACCATTCATAGAATATTTCAAAATGCTGAGTGTCCTACAAACCAAAATTGTCTGGTAATTTTTTATCCCCACTTTATAGATGAAGGAATTGAGGTTCAGACATAATTTGGTAAAGCTGACACACCCAAATTAACAAGAGGAAGCAAATTTGAACGAAGCATACTGACTCCAAAGCTACAGCTATTTCTGCCATGAAAAACCTGTGCCAGATATCCTGCTTCAGGATGAAGAGGAAGCAGTAAAACATGGGTGTCTGTCTTCAGCTCACAGTAGATAAAAAGGGTGATGAGCCATGCATACAAGTAACAATAGTGAAAGAAAAAAGTGTCAGTACATAACTACTTTAGTCGGTAGTTATGTACTTTAGGTGGGTATCAGCAACAGCTTTATGGAGAAAGTGTCATTTGAAATGGATCTTAAAGAACTTAGATGGGCAGGCTGGGGGCAGATGTAGACAAGGCCATGAATTCCAGGTGTAGCTAATTGAACTAGGCCCTGGATAGTCAGTAATGATTTTTTAAAAAAATGTCAGAAGTGAGGAGCGCCTGGGTGGTTAAGTCCGCTAAGCATCTGACTCTTGGTTTCAGCTCAGGTCATGATCCCACGGTTCATGGGACTGAGCCCCACGTCAGGCTCCATGCTGACAGCATGGAACCTGCTTGGGATTCTCTGTCTCCCCCTCTCTCTGTCCCTCCCCCACTTGCACTCTCTTTCTCTCTTTCAAAATAAATAATTGATTCAGGAAAGTTAGGGTGACCAGGAGAATGGTTGATGGGTTTAGTGTTTTTGGAGGTTATTTGCATTTAGAAACCAAACGATTCTCTGGTAAAGAATCTGTATAATAGAGAAGCTGTTGTCCACTCCTAGGGGCTGTTTCTGTCTTTTCTATCATCCTACTTTTTGGGTAGTAAAATACAAAAATGACTCGTTAGTTGTACACACACATTCTTCTGCCTGGTCACTTATCCCAGCCAAATCTCCTATTTCCCATCCTCAAAGGGTACAAAACATTTGCTTTATTTTCTTCCATCATAAAAGAATATCTTATTGCTCTTTTTAAAATTGTGTATCATGTGCTGGATAATGACATAGAAAGGAAATGAAAAGAGCATCTTCATGAATGTTGCTATTACCAAGGTTCCAGACCTGATTGTTTATGTAGTTTCTTCCATTTGTCATTCAGTCATAATGAGTTTCTAGATAAAAATGAGGCTGCATTCAGAGTCTTTTTCATGGGGGAATGCTGCTAATAGAGGAAATTTGTGTCCCAACAGCAATTAAGTTATGTAACTGTCAACAATTTACTACATAATCAGGTGTGTCTGGCATGTTGGTTTTGTAGCTCTTGTATGAGCATTGTTAGGGAAAAAAATAATGCTCCTCTGTTGTGTTGTGTCTCTTTGCTGTGAGACTAACTTCACACACAGATATGGTCTGTATTTTCTGTGTCCCCATCCTTGGAAATTTGAGGGCTTTCTGGTTACACTACATGTTCTTCAGAAGCTTTAGAAATCCTTGTTCATTCTAAGTCTGTCCACAGGGTACTGCATTATCCTGGGTACTGCTGACATACAATTTACAAGACTCTAAACTACCTTATGCAAAAGGAAAAATTATATAAGTAATATTTATTCCATAGATTCTATGTTAGATATGAAGAGCAAGATGGCTGGCACACATTCCAGATTTATAAGTTTCCTTGGGGTATCTCCATTTTCACTAATGAGGAAATCTAGGCTCAAAACATTTAAGTAATTTATATGCGGTCATGCAGCTATCACCAGATGCAGGATTCAACCCAGGTATGCATTCCTTCGAATTTGATCTTGTTCCTATACTGTAGTTATCTGTTACTATTAGTGCAGCAGGAATTCAAATGAGGGACTTGGTGTAGGTTGGAATAATTAGGGAAATCATCTCAGAATAGAATAGTAAAAAAAAATATAAAACATGGGATACACTGGAGGAGATCAGAATCTGGGGGGAAGTAGTTCTAAAATTAATAATAATAATAATAATAATAATAATAATAATAAAAGCAACTTTTGAACACTTACTATGTACTAGGCACTGTTTAAATATATTCATTCATTCAGTCCCCACAACAACTATATGAGGAAGGGACAGTTATTATTTTCATTTTGTAGATGAAGAAACTGAGAAGTTATATGCAGGTTAAGGCTCTTGCCTGAGATCACAGATAAAGTCACTGGTGGGATCCAGATGAGAACTCAGCTGTCTGATTCCAGAGCCTGTCCTATGGGGGAATGAAGAGGAAGGGACAAGTCAAGGGTCTTCAGGGCCGAATACAGTAGATGTAGAATAGGGAAAAGGTAATTGTGTATAGGGACAAGGCTGAAGGATGTAGGTTTGGGGAGTACTATATGCCAAGTGGATACCTGAAGCCTTGAGAGGGAAAAGAAGTAAAGGTAGACATGACATCAGGAGGTGACAGAGCCTGAAGGGATGCTCACAGTTTCTTGGAGGGGAGGAGGATGAAGGGTTGGAATAGGAGACAAAGAAAAGTCAAGGATGGAGAATCCAGGGAAGAAGAGACTGAGGATGAGGCCCCAGTGTCAATATGCCAGAGACTTCATGGATTTGGATAAGTTCAAAGTAACTGGACCATTGTCTCTGTGCTTTTGTGTTTGGTGGTATCTCTTTTTTCCTATCAGTTTCTTCTTGCCTCTTACCATATTTTTAGCACTTTTTCTTTTTTCACAAATCAAACTGTAAAGGAATGATGATTGTATTCATGCTATCATTGCAAATGCTCTTTAATATTGTGCGTATTTCCAAAAGGAAATAGCTAATCTTCTGAATTAGATGGTGTGGAGACATGCTAATTTTCGTGAATTCTGTATCCATGGATTGCTAGATATAAAGACCTTATGGGTATCATGTTCTAAATTCTAAGATACTGTAGAATTAGAAGAGATTTGACACAAGTGACATTTTAAAAGAAGCCATTTCATCCTGCCATCCCTAGTTTGAGAACTATCAGTAGCACCTTCTTGCCCACCCCCCAAATCCTTCAGCTGGCTCTCAGGTGACCCTAAACTCACCCCTCCTACCTGTCCAGCCTGGTTTCCCCCAATGTGGATGCTCACTTCTGTGACACACAGTGAGGCATCCTCACTGTGTCTTCTAATGTCTTGGTTCTTTTCTACTTCTATGCTGTCTCCCTCTTCACCTAATGGAGTCCTTCAAAGCCTGGAGAATGAAGTCTCATCCACACTCTTGATACTGTTAATTCTCTGTCTGCTTCAGTGATTTCTCCTTTATCTTGATATCTTTGGCGCATATTGTCAGCACTGTGTATTTTGGCACTCAATAATTTAGACACAGGTAACCTGGCAAAAAAAAAAAAAAGAAATATGACTTTATAGTAGTTTTATTTTACAAAATAGGATACTTAGTAGGTGAATTGGGAATATGTGAATTTTGTTTCTTATTAAGGAATAATTCTCTTCCAAGTGAAGGTACACACATATAGCATCGCTTTTAAAAGGAATTCCTAGCTACCAAGACTATGAAACCTACCTCATTCTCATTCTTCTTTAATTTAGGAATATTAAATGCTGATATTGATTTTTGGCACACATTGAGGATCCCTATAATTTTGAGAGCGTCCATTAGAGCAATTAATGAGTTTCCATGAGACATAAGTTGTTTTTGACATTGCCAAAGGGCTCTTCTCATAGTAATCCTTATCATTTTAGACCTGATTAAGCATTTTGTACAGCACAGATATCCTGTTTAAGTATAACAGGATGATGAGTGGATTTGTCCCTGTTGTCCCAGAATGTCACCTCATCTCAAAGTGGAGGTCAAGGGCATTAAATACTACATCTTACTGTCCTACCTCCAGAACCTGTCCTACCACCATCAACCTGCACTGTACTCTTAGACAGTTGGCTAAGTGAACTTTCAACCAAGGAATGCAATGCCTGTTTCTTTTTCTTGGTGAAACCTACAGTTTCTTTCTTTCCCTGGGTTCAGGGAAGAAGGCAGCTTACCCTCAACATATCATCACCTCTCAAGGCCAGCTCCCAAGTATTCCACTCTGTCCCCAGTCATCTTCATATATTGATTGGAGGTTGGAGTGGGGAGGGGTGTGTGAAAGCTAGGTTAACTGTGGTATTCCTCAGCAAGTCTTGAGGAAAGTTAGGCCATGCCTGTTTGCTGGATGCTGTCTGTGGAAGAGTGGGTTTGCCAACCTTGCCTACATGTTAGAGTCATCCAAGAAGCTGATGCCCAGGTTGCACCCTTATCTCTTTCAGTGGGACTCTAGCATCAGTCGCTTTGAAAACTTCCCAGGTTATTCCAATAAGCAGCCAAGATTGAGAACTACTGCTGTAAAATGTATGGGGATGGGATAGGGAGTGGAGGGGGTACTTGGGGTCTTTTATTCTCCAGGTTTGACTTTTAGATAGAATTCTTCTTTTAAAAAAAGATTTTATTTTATTTATCCTTGAGACAGAGACAGAGCATGAGCAGGGTAGGACAGAGAGAGAGAGAGAGAGAGAGAGAGAGAGAGAGAGACAGAATCTGAAGTGGGCTCCAGGCTCTGAGCTGTCAGCATAGCGCCTGACATGGGGCTCGAACTCACAGACCGCGAGATCATGACCTGAGCTGAAGTCAGATGCTGAACTGACTGAGCCACCCAGGCGCCCCCCAAAAAGATTTTATTTTTAAGCAATCTCTACACCCAGCATGGGGCTTGAACCCACAACCCTGAGATCAAGAGTTGCACGTTCTACCAGCTGCGCCGGCCGGGTGCTCCTGAAATTCTTTGAAAATAAAATACCTCACTCAGTATCTTGCTAAATAAATAAAGATAAAGGTTGTAGTTTAATCTATCTTGTGTTTCAGCTGAATACCATGTTTAACTGAAGGATCAAGATTATACTTGCTTGGACTTTTTCTGAATGGTAAAACTTTTAATAAAGTGAAAAGATTAGTATGTTTTATTGGCCATCTTAAAAGCTGCATCTTATTGTCATACAGTAAATTAGTTTCATCCCAGCAAGAGAATCTGACTAAAGCAACATCACTGGGATGAGCTAATAGCCATCTGAATTGGCAAGGAGCATATATTAACAGTCATATTCTAGCAAGTTTATTCTGTGATCCTATTCTGACAATTTGTCCTAAGAATTCCACTATTTCATTGAGTGTGCACGTACTTCTTAAAGGCACCATTTCATTGGCTTTCTCATTTCCTTGGTTTTCTCACAGCTCGAGAGATGGCTGCCCAATGCGTTACAAAGGTGCAACTGAGCATTTCCTGTGACAATCTTTTGGATATGGATGTAGGGTCAAAGTCGGACCCCTTATGTGTGTTATTTTTGAATACGAGTGGTCAACAGTGGTATGAGGTAATGTTAAATTCTGTAGATGAAAAGCAATCTGAATTGCTCTTTTGATAATGTGAAGTGCTTATTTGAATTGTTAAAATAATAACAATTTAAAATTAACAATCTGTTAATGCAGTTTTTTTAGGCAAGTTTGTCCTTGATTGCGGAATCTTTCATCTATGTATAGAAACTTCCTTTACCTATCCAGTATGCCTATATCTAGTTACCTGTAGGACAGCAAGATGCTAAAATGTGAGTGCATTTTGATCTGAAGAAACTTTTTGTCTTGGGGGGAGTATAGGTTGATCGCACAGAAAGGATTAAGAATTGCTTGAATCCCACATTTTCCAAGACATTTATTATTGATTACTACTTTGAAGTGGTTCAGAAATTGAAATTTGGGATTTATGACATTGACAACAAAACTGTCGTGCTGAGTGATGATGACTTCCTAGGAGAATTTGAATGTACCCTTGGACAAGTGAGTATACTTAGCTGTTGTACTATCTTGCATCTAAATTTTAACCAGAGAATTGGGCATTTTTGATAAGTGCTCATTAGTTTAATTTTTAGAGTTGAAAAACATGTAATCACTTTAAAGCCTTGGTTCATATATATATGAATATGGTTTGAACATTATATAATTTAATCTTATTTTTCATAAGGGCAGGAACTGTGTGTTTTTGGCAGAGCCCATTAATTCTTTTGCGTTGGGGTGTTTCTTTTCCTTTTTTTTTTAGACATGTTTCGTTTGTCATTTCAGCATTTCAGTAAGTAATACCATTGCTCTAGCTGCTTTGTGTACTATTTACAGGTTTCCTATTTACATATTTCAGTACAGTTTTGTTCTTATGTTTAAGTCATAAACGCTTTCAAAGTAACATCAACTTCTCTGATGTTCTAACTAATGTGACTGGTCCCACTAGATCCCCGATGGCCCAACACCATCCCTCTACCTGGCTTGCTCTTCCTAAACATTAGGTACATCAGTGTAAGCCTTCCTCCCCTAGTAAGCATCCTCTGAACACCTTGAGTAGTTTGGAGCACAACCCTAATCTCAGCTGGTACTCTCTACTGCTTCTGTCTTAACATCCACCACATTGTATTATAGTTGCTTAATTATCCATCTTTCCAGTATATGACAGATTTTATCAGGGTACAGGTATGTCTGTAGGCTCACTATTTAGCTCCTAGCTCAGAGTTTGACTTCTAGGGAGAGATCATGACCATTTGCAAAACAGCTGGAAAGATCTCAGGAGGGAGCAGCCATTGTTTTTCAGTGGGTGACATACATTGCTTAGATTTATTTATTTTTCAGTGTTGAATTGTTTGTGGATCTTGGTATTTCCTATTCTCAAGGACAAAAGCTGGTTGGTTTTCTAAAACTTTAATGAATAGTATCAAAGAAGAAATTAAAGTAGTTATTTTTTGGAAAAAAAAATCACATTGTAGCTAAAATTGTGATGAATTTCAGAGATGTTCTGTTTGAGAGTACCTCTCTGTTTGAGAGTACTATATTGTTTTAATCAAAATGATATATTTTTTTTCAGTTTTAATTTCCTTTTTTTTTTTAAATTTATATTCAAGTTAGTTAACATACAGTGTAGTCTTGGCTTCAGGAGTAGAACCCAGTGATTCATCTCTTACATATCACACCCAGTGCTCATCCCGAAAAGAGCCCTCCTTAATGCGCGTCACCCCTTCAACCCTAAGGTTGTTCCTGTATTTAAGAGTCTTTTATGGTTTGCTTATCAAAATGATATTTTGTGAGGGTTATATCAAAGTTATGTGTCAGTTGAAAAATTGAATCCCATTTTTGAGTGTTCTGAGGCCCACCTCTTACCTACAGGGTTTTCAGGTCAGTGATTAGTGTATGTGAAGAGAATCTGGCCCTCTTTTTCCATTACAGGGAAGCAGTTAAACTTTGAAGTAGTTGATAAAGAAACTAGTGGTTGGGAAGATTGTATCTTCCATGGTAGTAGATGTAGTAGGTTGTGCTCCAAACTACTTCCAACTCCCTCAGGATTGGCTCCATGGAAATCTTTTCCAGTGGGTTTTAAATAAATAGATGTGTTTTATAATCTCTCAGTCTTTAAGGAATTGACTTAATGTTTCCATATGTAATGACTTAAGTCTACTTTATACTCAACTCTTTTTTCAAACCATTCAGTTTAAAAATTTACATGTTTGGGGCGCCTGGGTGGCGCAGTCGGTTAAGCGTCCGACTTCAGCCAGGTCACGATCTCGCGGTCCGTGAGTTCGAGCCCCGCGTCAGGCTCTGGGCTGATGGCTCGGAGCCTGGAGCCTGTTTCCGATTCTGTGTCTCCCTCTCTCTCTGCCCCTCCCCCATTCATGCTCTGTCTCTCTCTGTCCCAAAAATAAATAAAAAACGTTGAAAAAAAAAATTTAAAAAAATTTACATGTTGAAGTGAAATAGCTCTTTGTATCACTTTCCAATTTTAACAGATTGTGTCCAGTAAGAGGCTAACTCGACCACTGGTGCTTAAAAATGGCAAACCTGCGGGGAAAGGGACCATTACGGTAACAATAAGATATGTGTCTTTTGCCTGAAAACATTTAGCATGATAGGACATGCTGAAACTATACATACCAGACAAATACTCTGTAGCCGTGCTTTTATCATTTGATCTTGAATGTTGCCCTTCATTGGCACTTGCCTTATAATGATCACAAAATGGGAAATGTATTGGGTCAAAAAAGAAGGAGAAAAATGCAGTGTGGGAATTCCTTCTTTGAGTCTTTTGTGTTGCCCATGGAATCAGGTGCACCTTGGTGATGCTTGCCTCTCCCCCATGGAAGTGTAAATTCCCAAGCTAGAGAGAAACAACTTAATCTTATCTGAACGGACCAGTTTGACCCTCTACAAGCAAACATAGTTCCCTTAATAGGACAGAAACTTTGCATAATGGATTTTATTCCAAACGGTTCTATATCATGCCATGCCCATTGAGCCTCTCAACTCTTAACCATCTTTTTTGTGCTTGCACTCTGCAACCCATCCGTCCACTCAGATTTTTCCATTGCTGATTATTGGTCCTAGGCAAATGAGTATATGGTTTATACTGTTTTAGATTTCAAATTATATAATGCTACACTTTAAATAAGTACCTCTAAATAATAGAATAAGATAATTATCTTCCAGAGTTCCTGTCCAGGTTATCACTGCCTGGAGCAGTAGTTTTGAACTTTATCCAAGAATAGAAGGCTGGCTCCCTGAGAGGCCATGTTTGAGGGTTATTGTCCTTGTCAAGTACATTTCACCACACAACTGTTGCTCTGGTTTAAATTTCCTGAGACAGAAGAATGTTAAGTGTCTTTGGGGTGTTGACTTCTGTGGGACAGAGAGCATTACAGTAGTTAGCTTTATTGCCCTTGGGGTCATGATAGCCTGGAATTTGTTTTTAAGTAGAACAGTTTTTCAGTTACATTGGATGAAAATTATTGATCTGATAGTTCAGTGTAAAGTTCAATTTAAAGTGTTCTCTAGGTATGATTTACTCACAATAACAATCAATCAGTACTTCCTAAGTTTATCAGAACCCCTAAAAAATATTGTCTTTCACTTACCTTATGAAATCCACTTATAGATTTCAGCTGAAGAAATAAAGGATAACAGAGTGGTCTTATTTGAAATGGAGGCAAGAAAACTGGACAATAAGGTGAGTAGTTGATGCACATTTCCACAAGGATATCATGTTTTGCCTCACATTGATTCCTTTTTGAAAAAAATAATAATGCAATTAGCATTATGAAGTCCATCATCTGAACATCACTTAGTATTTAGTTACTTCCAAATTCTGCTTTTCAGTCTATTTTTAAGCAGAATCCATTTTCCTTAACCTCTTTCCTCTAGATGTTATCAAAGGGTTTGTCTATCTTAAAAGAAGAGTTAATAAAAGCATTAATGTTATTGTAAAAGATATTTGAGAGAGTGTTGTTGGATTACTTTAGGGAAAGAAGGAAAAATTTTATGTTCTGTTAATTATGGATTTTCCTCTTTGCCTCCAAAAGTCAATGTTTTTGTTTTTTTTTTTAAATGAAGGAGGAGTACCAGTACATAATAACACAACAACTTAGTCTATGGCATGAATGAGTATAATTCTTTGAGTGATTTTTATACCTAATTACATAATCCAATCAAATTTTTATCATTTGCATTTACCTTACAATTCACTTTGTAAACATCTTAGACTAGTAGCCAGGAACTATTTTTATTTTGGAGAAAATTAAACATACAAAGAACAGCATTTAAAAAACATCTGCATGTCCCCATAACCCATCTTCAACACTTCTAACTCAGGGCCAATTTTGTTTTATCTCCACCCCTATCTACCTTCTCTCCTCCCAGACATCATATCATTTCATCTGTAAATATTCTGGTGTATCTCCAAAGACTCTTTTAACATTATAATTGGTTGGTATGTTTTAAGTCTTTTTTAATCCATAAATTCCCCCTTTCTTTTATTTCCTTCCTCCCTCTTTCCATTATTCCCCCTCATTTTCTCCCTTCATCCCATCCATCCATCCATCCATCCATCCATCCATCCATCCATCATGCAATTTATTCAATAAAGAAACTGACTCCTTTGTCCTATAGATGTTTTAACATTCTGCATATAGCTGATTAAATACTTGTGGTATCATTTAACATGTTTATCTCTCCACCTTTATTTCCTGATTTATATTAGCTGGTGATTGAATCTAGAGGAATGATCTGATAATATTTTGATGGTATTTTGTTATGGCAGTTTCATAGGTGGTGGCATTACATCAGGAGGCTCACATTGTTGAGTTCTGTCTTTTTGGGATGTTAGTGAACATTGATGATAACTGTGCTACCTAGATATATTATTTTATTAAGAGTCCTTTAAATAGTGAGATTCTCACTCTATCATTGCTTCTTCATTTATTAATGAGGATAGTTCCATAAAGAGAAGTATTCTTACCCACATTGGGTATTTATTTATTCTGAGTTATTATTGTACAGGAAGCAAATTAAAATGTTTGATTTTTTCCCCCCAATATATACAATTTCTCAGAATAAGTTGGTTCCCTATCATCCTCTAAATGTGACAATGAGGATTTGTTTGTTTTTATTTTTAGTATTATATGAGCTCTTTATCAGTGAACTTTTATTGATGCTTAAATTATCTTAACTTTGGCCTTTGGGAATCTCTTTAAATTTGTTCCTGAAGTCAATTGGCATATCTCCAGGAATCTTTGGATAGCTTCCTTGTTCTGTGGCATGACAAGATGTTCCAGGATTATTTTATCTAATTTCTTCCCCAGACTGGCAGATTAAAAGAAGCCTTATTATGTTTTAGTGGAAATTGTTGTTTAGAGACCAGTCTGGTGCTAGGGGTGCTTATTGTTGATTATTGCCACTTATTGTTTCTAAGGCTTTTTAGTAGACAGAGGAAAGACTGTTTTGGTTTTGTTTTTGTTTTTAAAAGAAAAACTAAATCATAAATTTATACAGCTATTTCCAGTTCAGATACAGAATTACAGGGTTTTACTTCTTTAATTCTATATTTACACCTCCTGTCTCTTACGCTGAAAATCTCATTTCGTAAGGATGTTAACATAACTGTTTCTCTGTTGTGCCTTTTATAATATCTAATAGTTTCAGAATAAAATTATCCACATTATCTTTAACAATATTTTTACTGGAAACAGTTTGAGCTTTCTTTGAAATTCTTTAAAAAAATTTTTTTTAATGTTTATTTATTTTTGAGAGAGAGACACACACACACACACACACACACACACACACACACACAGAACATGAGTGGAGGAGGAGCAGGCTCCAGGCTCTGAGATATTAGCACAGATCCTGATGCGGGGCTTGAACCCACGAACCATGAGATCACGACCTGAGCCAAAGTCGGACGCTTAACCAACCGAGCCACCCAGGCGCCCCTTGAAATTCTTTTTTAAAATTTTATTGATTGATTAATCGATTGACATATATAATCTCTATACCCAATGTGAAGCTTGAACTCATGACCCTGAGATCAAGAACTGCATGCTCTACTAACTGAGCCAGCCAGGCACCCCTCTTTGAAGTTGTTTTTGTTTTTAGGGTTATATATTCTACATGGGTTGTATATTCAAATTCTTTTGGTTTAAAGAAATCTTTTAAGCTCATCAAACTCCACACCCGAAAAACAAATAACCCAGTGAAGAAATGGGCAGAAAACATGAATAGACACTTCTCTAAAGAAGACATCAGGATGGCCAACAGGCACATGAAAAGATGTTCAACGTCGCTCCTTATCAGGGAAATACAAATCAAAACCACACTCAGATACCACCTCACGCCAGTCAGAGTGGCCAAAATGAAGAAATCAGGAGACTATAGATGCTGGAGAGGATGTGGAGAAACAGGAACCCTCTTGCACTGTTGGTGGGAATGCAAATTGGTGCAGCCGCTCTGGAAAGCAGTGTGGAGGTTCCTCATAAAATTAAAAATAGACCTACCCTATGACCCAGCAATAGCACTGCTAGGAATTTATCCAAGGGATACAGGAGTACTGATGCATAGGGGCACTTGTACCCCAATGTTTATAGCAGCACTCTCAACAATAGCCAAATTATGGAAAGAGCCTAAATGTCCATCAATTGATGAATGGATAAAGAAATTGTGGTTTATATACACAATGGAATAGTACGTGGCAATGAGAAAGAATGAAATATGGCCTTTTGTAGCAACGTGGATGGAACTGGAGAGTGTGATGCTAAGTGAAATAAGCCATACAGAGAAAGACAGATACCATATGGTTTCACTCTTATGTGGATCCTGAGAAACTTAACAGGAACCCATGGGGGAGGGGAAGGAAAAAAAAAAAAAAGAGGTTAGAGTGGGAGAGAGCCAAAGCATAAGAGACTGTTAAAAACTGAGAACAAACTGAGGTTTGATGGGGGGTGGGAGGGAGGGCAGGGTGGGTGACGGGTATTGAGGAGGGCACCTTTTGGGATGAGCACTGGGTGTTGTATATAAACCATTTTGACAGTAAATTTCATATATTAAAAAATAAAATTAAAAAAAAAAGTAATCTTTTAGTTATTATTCTATCACAATGACACATAATTGAATTTTGCTTTTGAAATTTAGGGATTATTTTCAATTTTTAAAAATTTAACTTTCTTTTATAATTATGTAAAAGATTTATATGGTTCCAAAGCCAAATCTATATTATTAGATATATTCAAGAAATTTAGCATCTTTCCCCATCCACTCTTTTTTCTTTTTTCGTCTTGGTAGGTAGTAATTTTTTTAAATTTGTTCTATGGTTTAATTGTTTAATTTTATAAAAAATCTAAGATTTTTGTGTGTGTGTATGTTTATGTAATTTATGTGTCTCTGTGTATACACATATGTATATGTGTGTATATTGATATGTCCATATAGATAGGTATGTATGTGTGTATGTATGTATGTATTTGTATTTATATTCCCTACCCCCAGGCCTTGGTAACTGTAACATACATACATATATACCTTCATACATATATATGTGTGTGTGTATATGTGTGTGTATATATGTGTGTGTGTGTATATATATATATATATTATGTACATATACACACTTCCTCCACCTTGCTTTCATCACTTAACATGTTATGGAGGTCTGAGTCAGGAACTTATAGTTCTTATTTTAATTCTACTACTGACAACTTCATGAACTTTCAAACAACATTTGTTGTCTAACCTTCAGAATGATAATGATTCTGCCCTTCTCATAGGTTTATTTCTAAGATAGGCCAGACAGGGTACATTAATGTGTTTTTAGAAAGTTAACTTTTCTAAAGTGCTATTATAAAATGGTTCACAGAGAGACTTATTACACTGATTCTTTTTTAGAGTTTATTTATTTATTTTGAGAGAGGGAGAGTATGCGCATATGGGCAAGCAGGGGAGGGGGAGAGAGAGAGCATCCCAAGCAGGTTCCATGCTGTCAGCACAGACCCCGATGCAGGGCTCCATCCCACGAACCTTGAGATCATGACCTGAGCGAAAACCAAGAGTTGGATGCTTAAATGACTGAGCCACATAGTCGCCCTGATTCTTAAGACTCTTCTTAGTGATAAGGGTTAAATTTAAAAGTTCTGCATAGCCTTTGTGTTTATATACCCATATATATATTAAAAGTTTATTTATTTAAGTATTCTCACTCAACATGGGGCTCAAACTCATGACCCAAGGTCAAGAGTCACATGTTCTTTAGACTAAGCCAGGCCAGGCACCTTGTGTTTATATTTTTGACTGTACCAAATATGTACTTGCTTGACATTGAACTGCTGAGGAGGGAAGTAACATTATCTTAGTTCTTAATTTAATACTGAGGTTAATTAGGACTCAAGAAAATGCTCAGTTCAAGGACATTAACTGCATATATTACTGTGGAGTTAAAGGTGTCTTTTTGGGGCTCCTGGGTGGCTCAGTCGATTAGGTGTCCAGCTTTGGCTCAGTCATGATCTCACTGTTTGTGAGTTCAAGCCCAGCATCGGGCTCTGTGCTGACAGCTCAGAGCCTGGAGCCTGCTTCAGATTCTCCATCTCCCTCTCTCTCTGCCCCTCCCCCACTCATGCTGTCTCTCTCTCTCTCTCTCTCTCTCTCTCTCTCTCTCTCTCTCAAAAATAAACATTAAAAAAATTTTAAAAAGTAAAGAGATCCTGATGTAACAGGTGTCTTTTCATTTTGACAAATAATAAGTAATATATTCTAAGGAGTATGGAAATTTCAAAATGAAAACAAACAAAAATGAGAAAAACAAAATCATTTATAATCTCTGCTTAAGTTTGACCTCTGTGAGTGATTTGGTCATTCTTCCAGATTTTTTATCTGTGTGTGTGTGTGTGTGTGTGTGTGTTGGTGTGTGTGTTTATGTTGAGGATAGCGATAAGGTATTTTGAACACTCAGTGTGCTTCAGCATTATGCAGGTGCTGTGGTGAATTACAGAGGAAAAAGAAGATGTATTTTGTACCCTTGAAATAATTCTATTATGCACTCTACATATTACCTCTACTCCCTTATGTAAGTAAAGAAATGTGTGGAATTGGGAAAGAGTGTTGGACATAGAAGGATAAGATATAAAGTCAAGACTCAGATCCATCAATTAAATTAGATGTGTGATCTTGGCAAAGTTATTTAACCTCTCTGAATCCATTTTATTGCTGATAACTGCTCTGCCCTTCATATAGTATGACTAATGTTTGGGATGGCATTTATATCAAACTATTCAGTGCTATGCAAATGAATACTGTTAATAATGAAAAGAAGCCCAAAACATATTTTATTGATTATGGGTCCTGTTCATTATATTTTATAGCAATGTTCTCATGTTTTTTGAGAAGTGAAGTTGTGATACATAGGATTATGAGCATTTATCACAAATGCCTTAATAGTTCCCCTTATAGACATCAGCAAGTTTATAAGTTCATGAGTAAGGTGATGGGATTTGTATTTACTACTGTACTGTGCTGTATGTATCTGTACTATGGAGTTAGACTTTTGATATTGCTAACACGTAACATGTATAAAGTATGGTTTTACATGGTTTCAAAGGAGAATAATTGATTTCTTTTTTTTAATGTAGGATCTATTTGGAAAGTCAGATCCATACCTGGAATTCCACAAGCAGACATCTGATGGAAACTGGCTAATGGTTCATCGAACAGAGGTGAGTATCTGAATTTGAAAAAGTAGAGTTGAGGTTTCTGTTGGAATTCTAGTAATCTAAATTTTAAAAAATTTTATATTTATAAAAATATCAATCTGAGTTCAGACATATATAGACAGAGATGCAAGATCAACATACTCATTTTTTTCATTTTTTTTCTTCTTTTCATGAGGAAGTGCTACTATGCTGAATTATTAGCAAAATTTTTATTTTGAAATATTTAAGACCCTGTAAAAAGCACTAAAATGTATACCTGTGTATCCTTCACCTAGACTTACCAACTGGTCATATCTGTATGTGTGTTCTTTCTCTCTCACTTACACACACACACACACACACACACACACACACACACGCATGCACCCATGCACACAAATAGTTCCCATTTGCAAAGCTGTCCTAATGTAGGCTTCAGATATCAATTCCCTTCACCTTAATACTACAACAGGTATTTCTCAAGAACAAGGGCATTCTCCTACACAACTACACTTGAGAGAATTAATATGGATTTATAACATCACCCAGTATATCCTTTAACTTCAGATTTCCCCAGTTGTCTCACACATCACACACACACACACACATACACACACACACACACACACAAATGTGTGTGTGTGTGTGTGTGTGTATAGTTTTGTCCAGGATCAATTCAAGGTTCACATTTTGCATTGGGTTCTTATGTTCCCAGTATATATGATTCTTCTCCCTATCTGCCTTATATCTTTCTTCATGCCATTGAATCTCCTGAATAATCAAGGCTAGTATGTCCAACATTCTGAGTCTTTTGTTTCCTTACGATTGTATCCAAATCAAACATTTCCATCAAGAACATTATGTGTGCATCTTGCTTTGCATCATCAAGGGACCCATAGTATCAGGTTGTCCAGTATTGATGTTGCCAACCTTGTTCTACTTGGTTAAGCTGGTGACCACCAGATCTTACTATGATAAAGTCCCATTTTTTAAACTTTGTAATTAATAAGTGATCTATGGTGTGATACTTTGAGACTGAATGAATAAATTGTTCTTTAGCATATCACCTGTCCAGTGATGATCCATCCTGAATCAATTTTTATATTAGGGGTTATAAAATAGTGATTTTTTTCCTAAATCTTTTATCCCTTTACATATAATAGCAGATACTCTTCTTTCATCTCTCCTCTCCCACATCCTTTTTTTATTTTTAGTATCATCATAGACTCATGACTTTTATAGCAGCGTATTTGTGTCACAAATCATTATGGTCATTATTTTTGCAGTTCAAATTAATCCAAGTTTGACCAGGGAGAGTGATGTCAAAAGGCTCCTGGGTTCTTTTAACATGACCCCATTAGTCTTTAAGCATTACTTTATTTATTTATTTATTTATTTATTTATTTATTTATTTATTTATGTTTACTGTTTTTAATTTTTAAAAATTTTTTAATGTTTATTTTTGAGAGAGAGAGAGAGAGAAAGAGAGAGAGAATGAACAGGGGAGGGGCAGAGAGCGAGGGACACATAGAATCTGAAGCAGGTGACTCTGTCTTGTCAGCACAGCCTGAGCGGGGCTTGAACTCAAGAACCACGAGATCATGACCTAAGCCAAAGTTGGATGCTTAACCAACTGAGCCACCCAGGTGCCCCATATTTATGTTTTTTTTAAGTTTATTTATTTATTTATTTATTTATTTACTTTTTAGTAGTGTCTACACCAATGTGGGGCTCAAACTCATTACCCCCAGATCAGGAGTCATATGCTCTTCAGACTGAGCCAGCCAGGCACCCTTCATTCTCTTACTTTATATTAAAGTATATTCTCAGGTCACCTTGTGCTCACCCTATCCCAGGTCCAGAATGAGCCATTTCTCTGGAGGAACCCAGTTCCTTTAAGACAGTAGTGCTATTAAGGAATCTACTCCTGAAATCATTGTTGCACCATATACTAACTTGGATGTAAATTAAAAATAAATAAATTATTTTTTTTTCAATATATGAAATTTATTGTCAAATTGGTTTCCATACAACACCCAGTGCTCATCCCAAAAGGTGCCCTCCTCAATACCCATCACCCACCCTCCCCTCCCTCCCACCCCCTATCAACCCTTAAGAGAGTAGTGCTAGATGTACTCATTGCTACCCAGATGTCATTGCATTTAGGTCTTTTCAATGGACAGAGCTAGGAAATGTGTATTTGTGTATATCTGTTTATTATGTGTATGTATATTTATAACAATTTTAAATCATCAATTTAGACTATTTTTTCAGTTCAAGTCCAACCCAGATTCTTTCTCATCCTTTTTTTATTCCAAATTTGAATCTTCTGTGTCCTGCAATGAAAACCCTGGTTTCCAACAGAATCAACAATCAGTAGTTTCTAAATGTACCTTGTGATGGGTAAAATAAATTTTCCAAGTAGTTTTTTCTTTTCTCAGAATGTATCTGTCACATTTTTCTTATAACAATTGTATAATATTGTCCTACCTAAGTTTCTCATTGAAAAAGTTGACTGGGTGAAGAGGTGAAGGATGATTGTGAGAGTATAGCAAGAATCTAGGAAAAGGAAGGGAAAATGTTAATGAACTGAATATTTTTCTAACTAGTCTTGGAATCTTTACAGGTTATTAAAAATAACTTGAATCCTGTTTGGAGGCCTTTTAAAATCTCTCTTAACTCCCTGTGCTATGGAGATATGGACAAAACTATCAAGGTAATTTGAATTTATGTGGATGTTATTTATACACACATACGTCTTTCATAAAACTAATAGATTAGATAGTATTTAATAAAAGTTAATGATATAATAGATACCTGTAAGGATTGAATTGTATTTTTATTTAGGAATACTAAAATAGAAATGTCTCTGGTAAGTAAATAGTTCAAAGGAGTAGATATGTTTGACTGATACGTTGACCTAATGCTTAATTCAAACATTGTGATTTTTATTTTACTCTTCATTTTAAAAAATAGAATGTCCAATTTAAATCTTTCCTTTTAATAAGATTCATTTGCTCTGCAAATAGAAACCTTTAACTGCAATCTTTGACTTTGGTATGGCCCTTGTGGATAAAAGCAGATGTTACTTTAACTAAAAACCCAAAGCTTCCCCCTATAGCAGAGAGGAGCAGCAAAAGAGAATAGTGGTGGCATTTTCCATCGCTTATTTTCAGAGCAAGATATTATTCATTGAAAACTTTTAGATAGCTTTAGTATAAAGTGTTAGGAGAGCAGGGTGGGTACAGGGAGTAGCAGCAGGTGACTAAGAATTTTTCTTTAATGGTTTAATTTATAGCTATTTAACAGAAAATATTTATTATTTTTAAGACATATTTTACTAGAGTCTCTTCTTT
Source organism: Neofelis nebulosa (assembly GCF_028018385.1). Taxonomy (NCBI): domain Eukaryota; kingdom Metazoa; phylum Chordata; class Mammalia; order Carnivora; family Felidae; genus Neofelis; species Neofelis nebulosa. The sequence goes on from NC_080795.1 coordinate 34,298,049, forward strand.
TTTTAATGTTTTATTTATTTTTGAGAGACAGAGACTGACTGTGAGGGGGTAGAGGAGGGGCAGAGAGAGAGGGAGACACAGAATCCAAAGCAGGCTCCAGGCTCTGAGCTGTCAGCACAGAGCCTGACGCAGGACTCAAACTCACAAACCGTGAGATCATGACCTGAGCCAAAGTTGGACACTTAACCTACTGAGCAAATGAGGTACCCCTAGAGTCTCTTTACATAAGATTCCAGATAGAAGTCTCTTGTGTTTAGAGTCAGCAAACTGAAGTGGGTGTTTTTGTTTTATTTTTCCTTTGGTAATGAATATGGTAAAAACAGGAAAGGTGATGGCATGGAACACTGGATTTTGTGTCAGGCTATAGTTCAAGTCTTGACTTAGGCTTTCAACCAGATAAGGGATCTTGGGGAGGTCATCTGACTTCTTCATTTATATAATAGAGAAAATAATGTCTATGTTACAAAAGAAAGGAAGGATTAAATTAATGAAAGTAGAAGTTTTATAAACCATTATACATAGAATAGATACTGTTACATTGAAAACAGTTTCATTCCTTAGCTCTGTAAAAATTTGTCCTCAGTTGACAGAGAACTTCAGAAATCAATATAGAGGCGCTTGGGTGGCTCAGTTGGTTAAGCGCCGACTCTTTATTTCACCTCAGGTCATGATCTCACGGATCGTGAGTTCCCCACATTGGACTCTGTGCTGATAGGGTAGAGCCTGCTTGGGATTCTCTCTTTTCCTCTCTCTGTGCCCCTCACATTCAAAATAAATAAATAAACATTGAAAATCAATATAAGTATGATTTATGTTGTATTTCAAACAGCAGTGGAAATTTAGGTAACAAATAAATAGAACAGTAGTTTTAAAAATTACTTTCTATTGTCATATTAAACTTTTGCATTTCACATTAAAAATAGTAAGTTGAGGGGCACCCACCTGAGTGGCTTAGTCGATTGAGTGTCCAACTTCAGCTCAGGTCATGATCTTGTGGTCCATGAGTTCGAGCCCCGCATCTGGATTTGTGCTGACAGCTCAGAGCCTGGAGCCTGCCTCGGATTCTGTATCTCCCTTTCTCACTCTGCCCCTCCCCTGCTTATAGTCTCTCTCTCTCTCAAAAATAAATAAAGATTAAAAAAAATAGTAAGTTGATACTTTATTAGCTCTGAGAAACAGGAAAGGCTGGGGGAAAAATGCCTAAAACATAACCGGTTGCTTATAATAATATGTTAACAATGAAACAATGTTTTTTAAACTTTCTTTTGCACACAGTGGCATGCTTACAGGGCTATTTTATTATAGTAAGTAAACTGATTTTATGAGCTTTCTCTGATGAATGTCTTCCGTTCTTAAAAGTTTCTCAGTTTGTTTTAACTGTACACAATTTGGTTTGCCATATCATGACTGTCTTTCTTTAGTTCTCTATTTCTTTGCAATATCACAAAGTCATACATCTGTGATTCTTGTGGTGTTTGGAAACTGTTTAGAGGTGTAGCAAAGAGCATTAGAGCACAGAATAGAGTCAGAATAATTAGTAATTTGCTGTGTGAACGTGCCAGTGTTATCACTCCAGCATGTATTATTATTTTCATAATATCAATGAATAAAAGAAATAACCATGCATGCTACCACCTTGCCTAAAATGGGAATGCCTTAGTGAATGTAGTATTGTGTGGTGTGTACATTCTTTTACATATATACATATGTGCATATGTATATATGCATATATTTCAATTTCATAAGCACTGCTGATACTGTTGTTTAAAACAGCCAATAGTACTAGTTTTTGTATTTTTGAGAAGAGAAATTAAATGGCACAAATTATTATATCGTTTACCTCAAACTATATCTGACCATATGCCAGTATTATAAATGTTACATCTTTCTTTAGCGCCAAACATTTGTCTTCAGTGGGGCAACAGTGAGGTTTTCCTGTATATTTATTATAGTGTGCTATCAGAAATTACAGTTTAAAAATATTTTAACATTCCCTGAAGTCTCAGGCAGTCTAAACATATGAAGAGTTTTAGGTGTTCATAAGCTTCTTAAAAATAAAATTGGCCTTATCAAAGTTTGATCTTATATATAAATTGGAGTTTGCTGAATGCAAATCTAAAATGCAAAATTTGGGGGCACCTGGCTGGCTCAGTCCATAGAGCATGCTACTCTTGATCATGGGGTGGTAAGTTCAAGCCCCACATTGGGTATAGAGCTTGCCTAAAAAAAAAAAAGGTCCAGGGGCGCCTGGGTGGCGCAGTCGGTTAAGCGTCCGACTTCAGCCAGGTCACGATCTCACGGTCCGTGAGTTCGAGCCCCGCGTCAGGCTCTGGGCTGATGGCTCAGAGCCTGGAGCCTGTTTCAGATTCTGTGTCTCCCTCTCTCTCTGTCCCTCCCCCGTTCATGCTCTGTCTCTCTCTGTCCCAAAAATAAATAAACGTTGAAAAAAAAAATTTAAAAAAAAAAAAAAAAAAAAAAGGTCCAGATCTATTTTCCATAATTTAAAGAAATGCATTAAAAATGCATGAAAATATTAAGAGTGTTTTGGCTTTATCTTAATTTTATTTCTCTAGACAAAAAATAGTAAGATCATTAATTTTCTTTTCTCCTGATACTTTGAAGAGTCAGATAAAGGGCTTTGGTTTGAAAATTAAATACCAGATACATAAGGCAAGAATCAAACTGTCATAATTGGTACATGACCAAAGTGTTTCTAAAAATAAAAATCCTTTACTGTTACTCAAAATTGCAATTCTGGGCCTTGTTTTTATTGATTGGTTTTTAGTCTTCCTGAATACTAATGAAAATATTAGTAAGGAATGAAAGACTCCTTGTTATAGGCACTTAGTTCACTTCTCATAGAACTGAGAAGAAGGTAAATCATTTTGCTTGCTGAACATATAGAATCCCTCAGCATTTTAGCTTGGCAATTAATATAACTTTGTAAAGGATGGTTTCTTGGCAAATCACTTCTTATAGGCTTTTATTTTAAATCATAGGCTCTTGAAGAATTCAAAAGTGCCCTCAGCATAGCTTTACCTATATTGGTTACCAAATAAAACATATCATCTTCTATGACTATTTAATTCCTTTGCCTACTTCACAAGCCTGAGTAGAGAATGTGTGCAGTGCACGTAAAAATGTTTGCAGAAATGAGATACTCTGTTCTGAAATTATAAAGCACTCTAAAAATGTTAGTTATCCAGTGATCACAATGGACACCTCTCCTTGCTAACAGTTCACACCACATTAATTTTTTCATTACAATGAATAATCAGGTATTCTTGTGAATATTTACCCTCTGGTTACTCTGTCAACTTGGCACAAAATTACATGCAGCTCTTGGGGTGCCTCGGTGGCTCATTCAGTTGAGCATCGGACGCTTGATCTCAGCTCAGGTCTTAATCTCAGCATTGTGGGTTCAAGCCCCACATCGGGCTCCGTGCTGGGGGTGGAGCCTACTTAAAAATAAAAACAAAAACAAAAATATAAACAAATATACTCTCAGCTCTCTTCTGCCTGCTGTAAGAAAGAGCAAACATTTGACCAGAGGCATAGGTAAGACTAGAATTCACCCTGTCTTACATGGAAATAGAGCCAATATGACCTAGAATAGATAGTTCCTCAATGGATCAAGTACTCTTCCCTTGAATTTTCTTTTTTATTGTAAGACTTGTGATTCTCAGAAGGATGCAGATATGACTTCATCATATCTAACTCTGAATACAAACCTAGCCTTACCAGATTGCAGCTGATGAAATACATATTCCATATTTCTAAATCATCTAGGATTTAATTATACAATTTTTAGCTGTCTAGGATCTGACTTCCTTTCTTCCTGCAGATGATGGCTTTTAGTCATTGTATAGTGATAACAAAGTAAAGAAGTGGATGAGAAAGAAGACGTAATTTCATTTTGATTTTATCAGCTCTTATAAAGAGCATGATGGTGAACTGGGAACTGCTTAATATGGAATTTAAACAATATTTGTACTTTTTGTCTGCCTATGATCTATCCTAGAGCCCCATTCCAAGGATAGCTGGGGTTTGAAGTGTTTCAGTATTACTCCTCCAGGAAGTTACTTCCTACTTCTCTAAGTAGAGCTGCATAATAAACATTTTCACTTATTTTAATTAAAAGGGCACTTCCTGGTAAGTCTCAATTATTGCAGCCAATCCTTTTAAACAAAATTTTGTTGATTTTTATATATTCTTATTATACTTAATTCCAGGTAGAGTGCTATGATTATGATAATGATGGGTCACATGATCTCATTGGAACATTTCAAACCACCATGACAAAACTGAAAGAAGCCTCCAGAAACTCACCTGTAAGTTATATCTTTGTCATTTGAATGTACTTTATGGTTGGCCATGTATTTATTATTTCATTTTTCCCCCTTGGTATAGCAAACAGTTTGCCATGGTTTTACTCTGTATTATAAAATGCTATGAAATCTGTGGATTTTATTTGTGTAGTAATTGGATGATCCAAAATTCATCTTGGAGTATAAGTTTACATTTGTATTTAGAGGTTTGGTTTCCTTTGGCTTCAGACAACATATGTGGTTTGACTGGAAAACCCTAGTTTTAAAGCATTTGGTATTTCATTGGTCATAATAATTAAGTTCTACAACACTAGATAAATACCTGGACTTGATCTGTGTACATTTATATTCCTTTTGGACCCGCTTTTACAATATGCCTCTCATTCTTCTCTCCGACTTTTCTTCACTGAAGGGAAGGATAAAAGGATAATTATGGTATTTCAAATTATGTAATATTAAGCCTCCATCTAATGGCACTAATTTTGTCAAGATCATTAATGTGCTTTAACTACATTCAGTTTATTATTTAGCATCTCAACATATTGCTAAAAGTGCTTCTGAAACTTTCCTGTCTCTAAAGCCGAGGTGCCTAAAAATTATTCCAGAGCATTTTATAAGTAAAATTTATCAATTGCTCCCATCTTATTTCCTTTCTAGTTTGAATGAGATAAGCTATTAATTTTCTTTATAGCTTACTTAAAATAGAATAATATGAATTATTACCTGCATAATGTTCATGCATATAGCCTTTGATTTTGAAAACATAAGAGGTTATGGTTAGATGAGGTCTTTTTTACCTAGTCATGTAAGTGAGGTGATCTAAAAGATACTGGTAGTTTTAGATCAAAACGTAACTACAAAATAAATAAATAACACTTATGAGCCATTTGGTTTAAGTAATGGGGAGAAATGAGTTTTAAACAAACATAATGAGACTAGAATTTTTAGTAGGTCACATAGAGATCTATAGCCCTGTCCCTACTCCCTGGTCACAAAGGCCAGGTACTAGAAGTAGACTATACAAAAATGTTTGTGTGAAGTATGAAAGGCTTTTAAAATCATTCCTAATGGTTTAGGGGCATCTGGGTTGCTCAGTCAGTTAGGCATACAACTCTTGATTTCAGCTCAGGTCATGATCTCATGGTTCATGAGATTGAGCCCCAAGCACGGAGCCTGCTAGGGGTTCTCTCTCTCTGTCCCTCCCCCTCACTCGCATGCTCTTATGCTCTCTCTCTCAAAATACGTAAATAAACTTTAAAAAATCATACCTAGTAGTTCAATTAAAACAGCAAAATTCAGCTGTAAATATCCTAAAGAATTTTTTTTAAAGCAGAACTAATGGCAAATGCTAAAAATCTGAACAATTCAAAAAAGCAAGCTACCTAAAAGAACTAAATATGAAGAGTGATCTGGATTGTTGTCACTATCCTTCAGAATCAGTAAATGAACTACTTTTAGAAGATATTGAATGAACAAACAACTCCGTAATGCTTTATGGATCATGTAGAGTTTTCCTAAATCCAACTATCTTGATCCTTCCCTCCTCCATGACAGAATGAGGCTTTTAATGTTGCTGCCATGGCAAGGTTTACCTACTCTTATTCTTCAAAGGCAAGGCTATATCTTATAATCTCTGTTTTCAGTGCCTGGAATAGTGCCTGCCACTTGGTAGACACTTTGCAGAGAGAGAGGGAGACAGAGAATCCCAAACAGGCTTTGTACTGTCAGCACAGAGCCCGATGTGGGGCTTGAACTCAAGCACTGTGAGATTATGACCTGAGCCGAAATCAAGAGTCGAATGCTTAACCAACTGAGCTACCCAGACGGCCCACATTGGCATTTTTAGTATTGCTAGAAAGAATTAACATTTTGTCTTTTCTTCCTATAGGTGGAATTTGAATGCATAAATGAAAAAAAGAGGCAAAAGAAGAAAAGCTACAAGAATTCAGGTGTTATCAGTGTGAAACATTGTGAGGTTAGTTGATATTGACCATTTATAGTAAGTGTAATGAGATCCCATTTCAAGTTCTTTTTTCAATATGGTATATATTAAGCAAACAGACAAAGAATATTAAAGTTTTTTCTTAAGAAATGTGAGTTGAATTTTGGGCAATTGAAAATCACATGAGCATCTGGATACCCTTAAGGAAAAGAAGAGAGTAGGAAATAGTAAAGAAATCTTTCAAGTAAATTTGGTTCCAAGGTTTGACAACTTTTTAGCAAAAGAAAAGATTATTAAAGTCTTTTCCTTATTGTAAGAAATATGAAGCATCATGGTATTTTCTCAGAGCATTAGCAGAAATGACCTGACCCAGTGCATCTATCCTGGTCATAATTTCGAGTTGAGATATTGTAAACAGAGGGGAAAATTCAAGAGATTTCTTACAACAAACAAATGAGGTTTTTCTGGTTTTGTTTTTTATTAAAAAAAATTCAATTATTATGCTTATTAAAGCTCTCAACATATTAGATTCATTGCCAGTTTCTTAAAACCTAAAGTGATTTCATCTTTGGCCATTAATATTCTAATCTTAACATTGCTTTAATTATCTCAAATTAAAATCATACAAATTCATGACAAGTAGGGGCAGCGGTACCTTAAACTCAAATGCTGGGGTGGTTTCCACATGCTTATATCATGTTTTGTTCAGTTTCTAAACTGTTAAAAACGTATGCCAGAGAGCTCTTTGTAGCTCTTGTATAGTAAAAGAGTTTTAATTTTAACAGTGCTATCTGTTTTTAGATTACAGTGGAATGCACATTCCTTGACTATATCATGGGAGGATGTCAGCTGAATTTTACTGTAAGTAACACTGACTTTTTCAAAAGTCGTGTAACATATTACTTTTTCCTACCATTTTGCAGTGTTCTATCCTTCCCTGTAAAACTGACTTAGTGATGAAATTTATACAAGCTGTTTAGTATGATCTCCTCAGACAGGTTGTCTAATAAGCTCATCCACAAGCTTTCAACTTTGTTGATCAGATCTGTTTCTTCTGATGGAAAGCAAATATGTCCTATAGCAATTTAAAATTATAGAAGCATTAGTCAAACAGCATACAAAAATAAGCCCTACATCTAAAGTCATGGATTTGAGGCATCTAGAAAAAATAGGAATAACAGATTGTTTCATGCTGAAGCTTTAATTGTTTGTCTGTGGAAAAACTGGTAGGCCCAGGCATTTGTTAGAAAATGGTAGCAGCAGGCTCTGGGATGAATATTTGTTTCATCTCCTAGACATCGAGTGTAGGCTTTTCCTTATTAAGGGCTGCAATTGTTATTTGGCAGGTGGGAGTGGACTTCACTGGCTCGAATGGCGACCCAAGGTCTCCTGATTCCCTTCATTACATCAGCCCCAATGGTGTTAATGAGTATTTGACTGCTATCTGGTCTGTGGGACTGGTCATTCAAGATTATGATGCGTGAGTACGACTAAAATATTTGTTTTTATAACTCCCCAGAAGGGGCAGTTTCTGTTTCATCTGCTAGTACTTGGATATAGTTATTGGTGATAAGACTGCTGGGGTTGACAGGGGGGAGGGGAAGGGGCATGGTAGGGGTAGCTTTATCCCTAAAATTTCTTTCCTGTTCTCTTTTCTAGTTTTCTCTTGGTGACAGTCTTAGTGTTTACTTTTGACCTCTAATCTCTGGCTGTGATCAGTTATAAAGAGCCCACAAGCTTGTTTCTTTGATCTGGTTTCCTTGGGGTTTACTCATTAGGGATAAGTTACCTGCATGATTGAAGTTCAGATGACACATTCTGTAAACATTCACAGACACTATTTACTAACATGTCTGTTTCTTGCCAGTGGCTGTCAAATTATTTTCTTTATGGCAACCTTGAACAAGTGCCAAGAGATAACTTGACTTAACTGTTATAAAATATTTTGAATAGATTCTCAATATATAGATTTTTAAGAGATTAAATAGGTCCTCTTAAAGGTTTACCAAACAATAGAAAGCAATCTACATTAATACATTTTTGTTCTGGATCTCTTAGAGCACAGTATAAATTTTCACTTGCCTTTGCCTATTATCTTATGATAAAAGCCCTTACACAAATTGATGGAGCTTTTTCTTAATCTGTTACAACATTTAAAGAGGTAATCTTTTCAGGCAAATGAAAACTAATCTAAAGCAAAGGTGGCAATTCCAATATCAACCTAGTATGATTTAAGTCAAAACTCATTAAATGTAATAAAAAATTATTTTATAGAATACTTTGTTATATAATCCAAAATGGAAATATAACCATGGACATATTTGATAAAAGAGTATGAAAGTATTTCAACTGAAAATAGTTAGAAATAATTAAAAAAAATTTTTTAAGTTTTTATTTATTTTGAGAGAGAGAGAGCACAAATGGGGAAGGGACAGAGAGAGAGGGGGAGAGAGAGAATCCCAAGCAGGCTCCACACTTTCAGCATGGAGCCCCTCAGCACTGTCAGCATGGCACCTCATGTGAGGCTTGAACTCACGAACCACAAGATCACAGCTAAAGCCAAAATCAAGAGTTGAACACTTAACTGACTGAGCCACCCAGGCTCTCCTATAATAAAACTTTTAAAGCAACATAATTAAAATGGAGTTTATATAAAGAATAAAAAATTTATAAGGTTTCTTTCTCAGACTGCCACCTGGAAGTTAATAACAAAAGGATAACTAAAAAGAATTTACCATATGGAAATTTAAAAAAAATCTTAAGTAGTTGTTAGATGAAAGAGGAAATCAAACTATAACAACAGACTATTTAGAAATAGAAGGAAACAAGAAGACTATACATGGTCCTATCTTTAATAGAGGAAAATTTCTGGCTTTACATGCTTTTATTTTTTAAAGAAGAAAAATCAAATATAAATGAAATAGAGTTTCAACAAAATAAAATTGAAGAATAGGAAGAAAAAATAAAGATATGATGATAATAGCAGATTCTATCTGTGTATGAGCCATCATGTGTCAGGCACAATTTAATGTAGTTTCTATGTGATGCTCATCTAATCTTTATAATTTGCTGTGACATATGTACTATTATCATCCATTATCATCTGCATTGTGTAGATGAGAAAATTTAGGCATAGGAAGTTAAGTAGCTTGTCCAGAGTGACTCAATTGGTAACTGGCAGAAACAGAATTGAGCCTGGGCTGTCTGCTCCAGAGACATGCTCTCCAGGCTATATTGTGTACTTTGCTGTATGTCCTCTAAGCACCAAAAGTAAGGGACTTGGAAAGTTTTAAAACCACCACTAAATGAATAAATTAAATGACAAGATGATTCTTTGCAAGTTCAACAAAACATAGGCAAATCTTGCCAACACCATGCATAGAATATTAGTAATGAGACAGAGATTATAAGCATAGATCCAAAAAAAAATTAACAATTGTAAGTTAATACTCAATAAAACTTATTACACTGGAACATCTGGATTAAAGGAAGATTTTGGGGGGAAGCTTTAAATTAGCAAAGTTGACTCAAAGAGGCAGGAAGCCTGAAGAGACTAGAACCATGGAAGGAATGGTATAGTCCAAAGAGCCACTCCTCACAAGAGAACCAGGCCAAGACAGTTTCATACATAAATTCTACCAAACCTGTAAGGAATAAATTTAAACCTAAGAGAATCAAGTAAAAAAATATTAGAAATCAGTGAGAGTTCAGAAAGGTGGTCAGATACAACATAAAATTAAAAAATCAGTAACTTCTCAGTAGCCAGCAATAACCAATTGAAGAAATTATAGCAGATACAATATCACAGTTCATAATGCAATAAAAAATAAGCATGAATTCAGAGAGTTCTAGGATCTTTAGTGAGGGAAAACTACAAAATTGTACTGAGGGACAAAGAAGGAAACTTGTTTAAATGGAGAGCTATACCATGATTCTAGATAGGCAGATGTCATAATGATGTAATATATAAAAATTATCCCAGAATTAAGCAATTCTAATCAAAATTGCAATGGAACCCAGATAAAATGATTTTTAAAATTTCCTAGTGGGAAAAATGAATCCAAGAAATTTTTGAGGGGGAGAAAAAAAGAAATGAAGGGGAGTTTTGTTTTAGCAGATATTAAAATTTATTTTAATGCTGTATTAATTAGAGGCACCTGGGTCACTCAGTTAATCATCTGACTTCTGCTCAGGTCATGATCTCATGGTTCGTGGGATGGAGCCTTGAATTGGGCTCTGTGCAGACAGCCTGAACCCTGCTTGAAATTCTCTCTCCTTCTCTCTCTGCCCCTCCCCACCACATGCTTGATCTCTTTCTCTCAAAATAAATAAACTGTAAAAAAAGGTGTATTAATTAATATTACAGAACTAGTACATGACAGTGGAACAAAACAAGTCTTGAAATAGAGCCTAGGGTGTACTTGAACTTAATATAGAGATGTGATAGAGATGACATTTTAGGGAAAGGGGTTGTTACAGCTGCTAAACTAGACAAGAACTGAATTTGTATTCCTAAAATCATACCTATATATGTTAGGACACTATTTTTTTTTAAGATTTGATTTGATTTATTTTATTTTAATATTTATTTGATTTTGAAAGAGAGAGACAGAGTAGGGGAGGGGCAGAGAGAGAGGGAGACAGAGAATCTGAAGCAGGCTCCAGGCTCTGAGCTGTGAACACAGAGCCTGACACGGGGCTTGAACCCACGAACCGTGGGATCATGACCTGAGCTGAAGTCAGATGCTTAACCAACTGAGCCACCCAGGTGAATTTTTAAGTAATCTCTACACCCAACATGGGGCTTGAACTCACAATCCTGAGATCAAGAGTCACATGCTCCACCACTGAGGCAGCCAGGTGCCCCTGTTAGCATACTATTTTGTATAGAATATAGACAAACTGCTGAAATAGACACCCCCCAAAAAACGTACATTTACCAAAATAGGTGTTTACTTCTTTTTCATGTTGCAAGTGTAGAATGTGTCTAACTTAGGTTCTATCCTAAACGCAAAAAGAACAATTAAGAATTAATATAAAAAGAATATCCCAGCATAAAAATTAGTATGTTCATTACAGTGTTTTATAAGAGCAAAGCATTGGATGTTTATTGGTTGTGGGAGAATATCCATACAGTGGAATATTTAGCCATTCACATGATGTTATATATTCAGGTCCATAATCCCTTATCCCTACACCATTGGGGCCAAATATTCATATATTTTGCTACAGAAATGTGAGAATTTTATATGCGACTTTGCACCATGTTTCTGTGGCCAAATGTATGAATATTCATATTCAGTAGTATGAATAAAAGCTATAAATAACCTCATATCAGTTGAGGTCAGGTTTTGCTGCCAAATGAGTTTGCTATAAGTGAATGAACTTTTGTTTTTTAGGGCTTTATGGATTTATCTAAATATTTATTCAGCAAAATGATATACAGTATTTAAGTAGAAAAGAGTATGTTATAAAATATGAATATAAACTCCAGTTTTATAAATATATATAGAGAGAGACATTTTTCACTCTTGTTACACAGAAAAGTACTTAGAGTGATAGTTGCCAAATATTAACATTAGTTCTCTAGTGGTTATTATGGGTTTAATCTTTGTGTTTGCCTTAGATTTTGAATTTTTTTAAAACAAGCTCTATTGGTTTTATTATGAGCAAAGATAAAATTTTCTATTTTGAGAAAAAAGTTACCTTTCAGTTTTTTCAAATTTTCTTTTTAGTGATAAAATGTTTCCAGCGTTTGGTTTTGGAGCTCAGATACCTCCTCAGTGGCAGGTGAGAGGAAATCCTATTTTAAATATTTCCCTCCAACAAAAGCAAAACAGGGTCTAATGAGTCCTTTCATCTTTTGACAGGTTTCGCATGAATTTCCAATGAACTTTAATCCATCCAATCCCTACTGCAACGGTAAGCTAAAAAGTTAACAGGAAGATTTTACACAGAAAGCCTCACTAGTGTTTGTTACTTGTTGTTTTCTTGTGATTCAATACTACTCAAATTCCCTTCCTCATTTTCTTTTCGTGACATATTTAACATTCTGTTGTATAAAGTGGAAGAATTACACCAGGTTGTTGGTTCAAGTGGTAAAGATAATAATGGTGCAAATCTATTATGAAGATGATTGTTGGCTAAGTTCTACCTTGAGAGGTTCAATAGAAAAACAAGATTCTCAGTCTTGAGAACAGATCAATATTCGTAATCATATTATTTTTTTTTTTTTTTTTTTTTTTTAAATTTTTTTTTTTAACATTTATTTATTTTTGAGACAGAGAGAGACAGAGCATGAACGAGGGAGGGGCAGAGAGAGAGGGAGACACAGAATCTGAAACAGGCTCCAGGCTCTGAGCGGTCAGCACAGAGCCCGACGCGGGGCTCGAACTCACGGACCGCGAGATCGTGACCTGAGCCGAAGTCGGATGCTTAACCGACTGAGCCACCCAGGCGCCCCAAGTAATCATATTATTTTCACATACAGGTTGGTTTTAAAACAAACCTTTAATAAAACAAGTAATCCAATATACAGATTTGTGAAGCTTTTCTCAGAGTAGCAGTCACTCTCTACAAGGAAAACATGTCCAGCATCAAATTACTTGTTACTCAGATTACATCTGAGTGGGCTAACAACGGAACAAAGAATTAAGCTCCCACAGTGGCTCTCCTCTACATAGACAGCAGAAAACCAACATCTGTTTCATTTCATTTTCTTCTTTATACCTCAAATATCCAAGTCTTTCCTCCTTTTTACCCCAGTGAACAATCCACCTAAAATTCCAAATGTCCCACAATATGATACAAGTCTGAACTGTTTGTAGGAGGAAAAGGAGGTAGGGAAAGAAGCATATAATTGTAGCTAATAAGCTAATTTTCTGCAAAGGGTCCTTTTGACAATTACAGAATATTTAGATTTCTAACAGAAGAGGGCGTTCTTTCCTTATCTTCAGTTTTCATGAACAATATTCATAGAGCAGAAGACCATGAACATTTTGTTGGGAATAGTTTGTATTAGGGTTTTCTTGTTTTTTTCTAGGACACATTTTCCATACTAATTCAGTGTTCCTTTGATGTACTTTCAGTGGCTGGTTGTGACCTTTTTATCCCTAGCCATTTGAAATCGGGAATAGCAATTCTTGTCAAGAACTGTGTTTCGTGCTTATGATGAAATTGGAACAATTTTTGGAATTTGGTGTTAATTGGGTTTTATTTCTTGCCAATAAATATGGATGACTTACATCATGTGAAAGTTCATTTTAGAAGTTCATTTACTCTGAGTAAAATGAACCCATCTTTGGGCTGTCACCAAGCATAGCTTTTCTATTTTTGGTTTATAGTCTGAAAAAAATAATCCATTTGGTTTTAGACAGAGGACATACTGTACTGAAAAAAAATACGCCTTATTTTAAAGCAAGGGAGTTGAATTCCCTTTTCTTGATTAATCATTGAACTTAGGTGCCCAGAAATAATGTCTTGCTTGTTCCTTTAATGCAAAGGAAGGATTTTGGCATAATTTAATTTTAGTGGAGGAACTGAAGGCAATGGATATTTGTGAAGAAATTTAATTAACAGCTTATATATCTTCAGATTGAAAAGCAAACTGAAATGATAAAAATGAAAAAGAATATTGCTGTGAGGACTCAAATTTTCTATAGCATGTATCATTGCAGTAAGATCCTGCTGCTGGCCTATGTTAATATTATTTTTGTTAGCACTGAACTGACTGACCACTAGTTACAGCTTCACCTTGTGCATGTAAAGTCACCTGTACATATGAATTAGTCACTTTCTCAAAGGATGTTCATGAGACTTATTCCTAACTTCAAAGTGACTAATAGGAGCTAATTAGAACTCTTAAATGTTAAGAGGAGAGCACTGGTCTTGTGAAGCTTTTAAATCAAGTATATACTTCTTTTCCTTGTTGATCTCTGTTCTGTTGGACATTTTTAATAGAACTTTTAAAAATTATTTATTATTTTTTTGACAGAGAGGGAGAGAGAGAGAGTGCGAGCAGGGGAGGGGCAGAGAGAGAGGGAGACACAGAATTTGAAGCGGGCTCCAGGCTCCGAGCTGTCAGCACAGACCCCAATGCAGAGCTTGAACTCATGAGCCATGAGATCATGACCTGAGCCAAAGTCGGAGGTTTAACTGACTGAGCCACCCAGGCACCCCCTGTTGGACATTTTTAAAGCAAGACACCTGTTTTAGTTTACATGTAAAATTTTTTCAGGCAGATTTCCTTAATGATCTCACCAAGTATAGTGGGGGAATTTCTTGAGGATTTCTAGTATCTTACCTGCATCCTTGACACTCTAATGTTAGGGGTAGATTCAACAGGCATGTATGTCACATGAAAACTTCATCAGGAGTGTTTTTACCAGGAATGCCATTCAAATTCCACTAAGTTGTGCTGTTATAATAACCAATCTCTCAGTAATTTATAATAATAATAGTTTATTTCTTGCTCACTTTATATATCCCTTTACATGTGGCTAGTCTGCTCGGTATTTCTTCTCTTTCTGGGACTCAGAACCTTGACTGAGATGTTCTGCTCTCTTTGCAGAAGGAAAGAGCAAGATTGTTGGTGAAAATAGGCAGTGGTTCTTAACATATCTACTTAGACATGAATGTCATGTCCATCTACATGCGTGGTCAAAGCTAGTCAAATGACCCTGCCCTGTCTTCTACTATGCAACATCTCGGCAGGCCTGGGCGATACTGCATCAACAAACACATTAGTATTTCTGCAGCAAAATGTAAAACGCAAGCTGGAAATGAGTTTTTAGAACTATACAGTTTATCATACCATGATTAATCTTTAAATTACTGAATAAACCCTTGACTAGAATTAACATTAGGATTATAGCCGTCTGAGTCCAGAGAATCTTTGGCCATCTATGCAAAAGTTTTTCCATTTTAATCAATAACTTGTACTTATGCCTTATCGTCAGTTGTATGATACAGCACCTTTTTCATTCTTTTTCATTAGAGTTTTAGTCCTAAAACAACAAAAATTAGGCAATATAACAGTCCTACTATAGATTAATGAATAACTTGGCTGAGATGAAAATAAATGCCTTTGGTTGGAGGAGGGAAGCATTTAGGTTTTTGCAATAGAGCATAACTAAGAAGTTTTGTAATATATGGCTGAAGAGAAACTCTTGAATATAGAATTTTTAACTATTTAAAGCAATATAGTGTGTGTGTGTGTGTATATATATATATATATATACATATATATAATTATACATGTATATTAATTAAATTAACAGGTGTAGTGAACAATGAACAATTAAATTGTGCTTGACAATTTTTAATACTGCTTTTCTTGGCCTAGGAATCCAAGGCATTGTAGAGGCATATCGGGCCTGCCTTCCTCAGATAAAACTCTATGGACCAACTAATTTTTCTCCAATCATAAATCATGTGGCCAGGTTTGCTGCTGCAGCAACACAACAACAGACAGCTTCTGTAAGTATCGTAGTGCCAGGGGACAGGGAGAATATGGGTTGGTAGTTGCCTTTGGTGCCGAGATCCATCAAGATACAAAGAGCATGAAATAATAAGATAGCTGTCCTTGGTTTCGGAGTAACATCTGTTATTTTTAAATTAGTGATCATTAAAAGCAGGACAACAAAAAAATAACCCTTATACTCATGAGTCTTTTTTCTTCCATTTGAATTAATTTTCTAAGATAGGTTCTACTAAAAAGAAATGGCTAATACCTACCTTTTCAAAGGTAGACTTAACAAATTAAGGCTTGAGGAAATTTACTGTTTCAGTTAGTGATGAAGAATTACTTACTGTCCTAAAAGGGTCTGAATTAGACAACCATTATCTGTTGGATTTTGATACCAAATCTCTCTTAGTTTCATTATACCCAAAAGTAAGGCAGGGTTAACTACCTCATACAACTGCTGAAAAGTGAAATAATATAATTCATATAAAGTTCACAGTGCCTAGGGCAGAGTGAACACTTAGCACGTGATTGCTCTGTTATAAAACTTATTTCCATTCTAGACTTAAATGATCCAAAAGATGGGGTAGCAACTTTATGTAACATTTTACCATTCCCTAAAAATGTTTATCAGAGATGACAGTATTGAGAGAAATATTCCTCCCCAAACCATATCCATTTTTCAAAAAGTGCACTTTAGTTTGATAAACAATTCTGCTTCTTTCATATTTGACCTTTTAGAAACAGAGTTGCCACTTACTCTCTTGATCGATACTTTAACATATTTAATACTTATGTTACATCAAAGTGTTTATTCCAATGCTCACTAAAAGTTTAATGTCTGACATTTAGATGTCTTGCTTCTGTATATTTATACCAACTGTATTTTGTGGTCTGTTGCATTTTTAATGAACCTACAATTTTTGTATAAATAAATTTCCTTGTCATTAGAGAGTCTTAGAATATTTTATGTAGATGGTATCCTAGGTAGAGACTGGAAAGGAAAATGAATAAGAAAGAGACTGAAAGACTCATCAAGCTGGAGATGTTTTTAACTGTTGCTTTTATTGTTTGGGAGCTCAACCTGTGCTCAGTGGATATAATTTTCTTTTTTGGCAGCAATATTTTGTGCTCTTAATCATTACTGATGGTGTGATAACAGACCTTGATGAGACCAGACAAGCTATAGTTAATGCTGCCAAGCTTCCTATGTCCATCATCATTGTTGGAGTGGGAGGTGCTGACTTCAGTGCCATGGAGTTTCTGGATGGTGACGGTGGAAGTCTGCGGTCCCCATCAGGCGAGGTAGCCATCCGAGATATTGTCCAGTTTGTGCCTTTCAGACAGTTCCAGAATGTGAGTACCACTCCTCCTTATTCTTCATATACACTAAGGAGTTTGACCACAGACCGTCACCAATCCATAACCAAATGGTTGTTGTGGGAGTCTGGGGTTAGAGGATGTATGTGTGGATTTTTGGTTTGAAGAGTGCTGATTAGATTCAGCAGTTTTGCTTCAAGTTGTGTACTTGTGTGTTTCTTGCAGTCTATATGATAAATTGTTATAAGTGGTGTTGCTGTGAATGTTTTAATTTTATCTTTACCTATGTATGTAACAACAGAAAAATTCTGTGCAAGTATATGATGAATTTGTCAAACTGGAAGTTGACTTGATGAAAATCTCTCAGGACCCTGTTTTACCCAGTTTACTCCAATGGTAACGTCTTGTAAAACTGCAGCACAGAATCACAGCTGGGATATAGACGTTGATGTAAATAAGGCCCATCACCTGTGGGACCCCTCTTGTGGCCCTTTTAGAGCCACACCCACTTCCCTTGCACCTCCACCCTGCCTTAACCCCTGGCAACCACTAATCTGTTCTCCATTTCTATAATTTTGTCATTTCAAGAATGTTATAGAAATGTTGGGATTGGCTTTTTTTCACTCAGCATAGTATTATGCATTGTTGTTGCTTGTGTTTATTTTGATTGCTGAGGTGTATTCCATGGAATGTATTCCATTCCATCAGGTGTATTCCATGGTATAGGTATACCTATACCTATTCCATGAGGTATAGGTATAGGTATAGGTATACTGGTTTATTTAACATTCACTCATTGAAGGACATCTTTAATTGTTTCCAGATTTTGTCTATTATATGCCAACATGCTATAAACATTCATGTACAGGTGTTTGTGTGAACATGAGTTTTTATTTCTCTGGGATAAATACCCAGAAGTGCAGTTGCTGGGTCGTATGATTACTGCATGTTTAATTATGAAAGAAACTATGCTCTTTTACATTCCCACCAGCCAGTGGGTCAGTGTAGGGGGAGATGATTAAAAGCAGTAATGTTAGGGATCCTTGTGGTGATGAAACTGTTGTGTATCTTTTTTTTGTTGTTGTTTTGTTTTTTTTAGAGAGATAGGGTACAAGTGAACGAGGGGCGAGAGAGAAGGAGAGAGAGAATACTACCGGGGGAGGGGGGGGGAGAGAGAGAGAGAGAGAAAGAAAGATGGAGAGAAGTGGGATTCACCCGAAGCTGGACAGGAGCTCACCCCAAGCAGGGCTCGATTTCACCAGATGTAGGATTTGAACTCACGATCCGTGAGATCATGACCTGAGCCCCCGAGGCACCCAAAACCATTGTGTATCTCTATTGTGGTTATGGTTATACAGATCTACCCAGATGATAAAATTACACAGAATAATGCAAACACACATGCAAATGAACACATGTAAAATAAAACTGGTAAAATCTGAGTAAGGTCTGTGAAATGTACCATTACTAGTTTCCTGGTTTTGATATTACACTATAGTTATATAAGATATTGCCTTTGGAAGAAACTGGGTGAAGACTCTCTGTATTATTTTTGCAACTTCCTATGAATCTGTATTTCAAAATATAAAGTTAAAAAAATTAACACTAAGTAAATGAAAGACCCACATTTAAAAGCTAAGGAACAAAAAAAATTGTCAAATGCCAAAATGTTGGCACCAAAAAAGGACTTGATAAATGTTAGTGGGGGTAATAAAACACTCTTAAGTAACATTAGTTACTTAGCTTTATTCCATGCTTCATAGACCATTCCTAAGACAAGATACAGGCCTAGGAATTAGGAATTACTGTTTCTTACTGACTGGTGAGGTATTCCTAGTCTGTTATCAAAATGCCAGTACAAATTTGGTTACTAATAAAGTCACTTTGATTTTGTTTTTCATAAGGCTCCAAAAGAAGCGCTTGCTCAGTGTGTCTTGGCAGAGATCCCCCAGCAGGTGGTGGGCTACTTCAACACATACAAACTCCTTCCTCCCAAGAACCCAGCTAAGAAATGAAAGGAGCCATGGCTGCAGGAGCAGAATTCTTTTGTGCTGTATGGAGCAATGGATTCCTCTCCCACCCCAAATCATGAATCTGTTATTTTACATGCTTTTCATCCCTAGCATTTATGATGTAAACCTAGTTCTCTATGGATTATATCTATTTAAAGCATTCTTTTTATACTTTTTTTGGAGGAAAGTGCTAAGTTAATCTCTGCTCAATCAGTGCTGTGATTGCTAGTGACTTGCAGTGACACTATCAGGATTAGAAACTCGCGTGAGAAGAGCTGATTTGGTGGTTGTGGTTGTTTATTTACATATTGTGAAAATGCTGTTTTTTGAATGTTTGTCCCTAGAAAGAATGGAAAATTGCTAGGATGTGATTTACAGGTTGCTATACTTTGTTCTAGGCAATATATGTTTTATAAACCAATGTCCATACCTGATGACAAGAACTTCTTAAATTACATGATATTGAATTTGTTCCTATAACTGTATTCAATGCTTTTCCATGGGATAAAACTTCATTCACTTTTGCCTCAAAATTGCTGCACTTTAGACATTGCAGTTTACAAAACAGTATGCATTCGCTTAGGACTTCATAAATAATACTGAATCATTCGAAGGGAAGGTACATATTCAATTCTTAAAATGTACAATCAGTAGGTAAAAGGAACCTCATGTAAGTAAGCCATTTTTATTTGCCCTTCTGGATCTTTTATTTCTATTGTGGAATACTGTAAACATGGTCAGATTTGACCTTTTCATTTACTATGTGGGACATTCAGGATTCTGTATATGCATAGATGATAGTTTATCCTAGATTCAACATTATTAGAGTATTTTAATTGGAATTTTCTAAAATGGTTAGGACTGCTTTGTCCACGGAAGCTATGAGGACCAAACATATAAGAGGAAATTCAGAATTCCATTCCCTTTTAACTAACGAAATACTTTAGTTATTAAAAAAAGATAATTTTTATATTTTCCTTGCTAAGATCTCATACATTGATTTGTACATTTGTACAGATTCATTTAGACATTTGCTCCGTTTTTTTAGTAACATTTTAGTCTGATTTTTAAACTCATGGTAGTGGTCATGTATTAATCAAAATCAAATTTTGCATTTTAATAACGTGTTATTTCCTAAGTCCAGAATGTATGTATTCAGCATAAAACCTGTTGTAACTTAAAAAAAAAAATTCCCACTGCTGCTGCATTAGATTAGGGTGGACTTTACGTGCTTTTTTTTTTTTTTTTTAGAGTAGAATTATTTTTTTCTCTGTTTTTTACCCTTTAGAACATATTCAGACATTTTCAGAATAGATTCAGTAACATTTTATTAAAGGACCTGTGTGCCAAGTACTATGCATATTCATATGTTGGCCAATCATCTCTAACAATTTAATGTTAAAAATTGTGTGTTTATCATATGTCCTTAAGTGGATGCACCCGGTGCCTTGCTGACATGCCTTTCCTTACTGAAACTTGCATCGCAGCTCATATCTCTCGTTCTCTGAAATGTCGAAGGGAGATGAGCTCTCAGCCATGAAGAACTTTGGCTTCTCAGAAGTCGCATGTTGTCAAGGTCAGGCTAAGAGGAGACCTGCTTGTGCTTGTGGTTGCCTAACTCACGCGAGCAGTTCCTGCCTTCCCACTTAGCTAGCTAGCGTCTGCATACGTGCTGTTAACTTGAAGGTGCCTAACTAATAGGCTGTTACTCTATGGCATATCTCAGTTGACAAATCATTTTAGCATTAGTTAAGTGAGAAAAAAACTGATAATTCTTCCAGTAGTTTGGAGCCTTTGTTGTCTCAGATGTCCTGATTTCAGTTCTCTTTGTGTGCTTGGAAACAGCATATATATATTGCTGTGGTTTTCAGGATTTTTTTTTTTTTGAAGCCTTAAAAAAAATGATATACACACATCCTCAGTGTATGGTGAAACAGATAGAAGTGGAGCTTCTCTACGATGGAGCAGGGTCCAGGGTCCCTCTCACTGGTCCTCCTCCTCCCTCCCCTTAACCAGCTGCTGGCAGCCCTGAGTCACCAGCACTGGGCACCTGGGAACCACTGGTCGTGAGCATTCATTGTTTTCATTAGCCGAACACTGGTACTTCTGTCACCACTGTCTGATTTGGTCTTCATAATTTTATATGCTGGTTTTAACCAGAATCATTCCAATTTTTAAATTACTTTTTAAAAATTCATTCTTGATCAGGTTCATCAGTAGATGCTATTATTCATAGGAACTATGATTCCAGCAAATGAGGAGAATTGATGCCTTTTTGCAGTTCTGAATAAAAGCATTTACAGTTTCTAAATTATCATGTGGTAAAATTCTTACTATTTCACCATTTCACCTCATCACATACTGATTCAATATTGTTTTGTATAAAAATAGTCCTTTTCCCTATTGTGCCACCATGCACTGCACTGTCACCAGTTCTTAAAATGCATTAAAAAAAATAACCAAGTTGACTTTCCCGTCTCATATGATCATCTGTCTTACAAACACGTATTGGGGTGACAGTGCCCTGGGCAAACGTAATATTTCTCACTATGCCTGCACTGAGAAAATAATATATACCAATTAGCATGGTTATGTCACCTTGTGCTTTGAATTGAAATTTTTAAGATCATAAAATTTCAAAGTCAGATCAGGGATTTACAACTGTTCATTTTGGTAGTGCCTTAGGCACCCTTTCCAGAAAAAGTTCTGGGCCCCATTGCTGTTTATGCTTTATTTGACATATTTTGCCTTTTTCATTTTATAAATTTCCAGGAAACCCATCTTCAATAAATTTCTTCTAGTCTCTTTCTGTGTGCAGTTGATAGTCATGGGAGTGACACTTAAGGGAAGCCAGAGGTTTGGTTATGATTGGCAAGAGACTATCTTGTGCTTTAATGATGTTGTACTTGATAATAAGTGTATAAGTTACTAATGTATGAATTCATGTTAAATATATCTTCCATTTGAATTCCCTTTGGATAAAGTTATTTCTTGATGTGA
Source organism: Neofelis nebulosa (assembly GCF_028018385.1). Taxonomy (NCBI): domain Eukaryota; kingdom Metazoa; phylum Chordata; class Mammalia; order Carnivora; family Felidae; genus Neofelis; species Neofelis nebulosa. The sequence continues at coordinate 34,320,114 of NC_080795.1, forward strand.
TTCAATAATAGTGCCTTGTTTTCATTTATTCTTTCTCTAAATTGTTATCAAAACCAGTAGAAAAATTAGAAATAAAGCGAATATAGTATTTAGGGTGGCCTGTATTCATGTATTGCTGCACTGAGCAGTTTGGGGCTTTTTATTATTTTATAGGAGTTATTCATTTAAAATATAATGAATGTATTGAAGATACATTTCTGGGTGCAAGGGATAGGTTCTCAGCTTATAGCTGGATGGCCTAAACAATATGGTGCTCACATTGAATCAGTTGTGTTAAGCAGGGCAGTATACCCACCTTACTTTTTTGTTTTTTGTTTTTTGTTTTAATTGCTTCTGTTATGTTGCAGTCATCGGGCAGGGCCTTGGGGATACAGTGGTGACCTAGGGGCTGCAGCTGCTGCCTTCATAGAAATAATGGACTGGGGGAGAGAGAAAACATTAAATGAGTAATTACAGAAACATGAGATCAGTGTATGATGTAACATATTGTAGCAGGAGACTTGACCCGTCCATCTGGCAAAGAGCAGTTCCCTGAGGATGTGCCGTTTAAGCTAAGACCAGCTAACGTTAGCTGGGTGAAGAGGGTTAAAAGCATTTATATGGGGTTAGGTCAACAGCAAGTTTAGACTTTTAGGAATGGAAAGAACTTAAGGTGTGCTGAAATATAAAATGTGGGTGGGAAAGTGGTAGGAGGGAGGAGAGATAAAATGGAGTGGTTGGTGTTGTTTACATCCTGCAAGACCTCAGGGGCATGCAAGAGAGTTCGGGCTTAGACTAAAGTTACTGGGATGCCACTGAATCAACTTACACAAAAGAATGATGTGATCAGGCTCATGTTTTTGAAAAACTGGAGGGCTTCAGATTTTAGGTTAGATGATGGATGCCTATTGCCAATGGCTTTGCCTTCCTGAGGCCTTGAGGAGGGAGTCAGTGGTGGTTACCTTCTGGTAGAAACTCAGCTGTCTGGTCACTTGCTAAGTGCTTGATTTTAGGTTAGTTTCTGAATTCTGTGCTTTTCCTGCCACAACCCTGACTCCACATCAAATCATCTGTTAGGCCCATATCTTATCAATTCCATAGTGGTCCAGAGGCTGGCTCACGCCTGATGGCAACACAGATCCCCAGGATTGTCAAATCCTTGCTTGTAGCAAGACCATGACCTTTGTCACTTGTCACCAAGCATGGCCATATTCGGCCACATTCCCCAGAAAACTCACAGCAAGTTGCAGTGTCCTTGGAGAATTTTATTCTGGCTTGGCTATTGATTCTCTCCTCCCCAAGAAGACGTGATGAGTGAGACAAATATTATCAGCAGAATTTTTACTTCTTACAATAGAAAGGGAGGCCATGATATCTTTGGCCTTTTCACAAGCAGATTCAACATACCAGGTTTTCTAATAGCACCTGGTCTTCTAGGACCAGACTCAGAAGAATATCAGGAATTGGGGAGCTCAAGAGAGTTCTCAGAAAGACGACTGAAGAGGAAATAATTTCTCTTTTTCAACCAGTTATTCTATCCAGTAAGAGGTATTCACTTTGAGCATATATTTATTGAGTAGCTTAGTACTGGCAATCAACAGGCAATGTCAAAATGAGTAAAATTTCTTCAAAGAGCTTATAATCTAATATGGAAAAGAAGATAGTATATGATGCTAAAATAAAAAAATAAAGTGAATGAAATAATAAAAAAAAAGAATTAGTAAGCCCTTCGTGCTTAAGTAAGACTATCCCTTCTTACGCCTTCAGGCATCTGTAGTCACGAGTACAGAAGGAACCCGTGAACACTGCTGGCAAGATGTTCCTTTCTCCCCTCTTTCCAGGACTCCTTTCTCCCCACCACTGTCCTAAGATTGTCAGGACTGATCCTGCCAGTTCTCACAAGAAGTTCAGATCATGAACTTCCTCATTCGAACCCACCTCTGGCTCTGTACAATCCATATCCTGACCACACCCCATTTCTCTGCCACTGCCTAAACCCTTCCACTCCACCCTTAGGAACTGGGTCATTCATTAGCGTAATCCCTTATATCAGTACTTTTTTTGAACAATCCCTTCCTCTGTAGTTGTTTTCTCTCTAGTTGTTTTCTCTTCCTGATCTACCATTGGGATTGGAGGATGGGTTAAGTGTCCTTGGTCCTCCCTTCTACCTTAGATAACCTTTGTCTCCTCTTTAAAACCTTTGGCTTTGGATCTCTTTGAATCTCTTATCATTAGATTATACCACTTTCTATTCCTCTTTGTAATAATCTTGTTCTCAACCTTACCTCAGCCCTCACTCTTAAGGTCATTTTCTGGACCTTCTTACTACCCATAGCAAACCCTTTCCTAATCTCAAGGATCCCATTTTCCAATAACAACCCACTTTATAGCTCATTTTCTCTAGTACCACAACTTCAACAAATTATTCTCCATCACTACCTTCAAGTTACTAATCCTGCCAACTCTTCAAAGACTGCTGCTCCTTCTCTAGAATTCTTTTCTACTGATCTTTGCCTTGGCCACTCTGCTCCAACCATATGGGCTTTCTCACTCTTACGTGAATGTGCCCGGCATACACCTGGCTGTTGCGCCTTCTTGAAGAACTCTCTCCCTCTTCCTGAAGAACAAAGCACTTGTGAGCTTTGTTCCATTGCCTCCTTCAGGTCTTCTTTCAAGTATCACCCAGTGAGGTATATGCTGATCACTCTGTTTAAAATTGTACCTGTTTGAAACCCATGGGGGAGGGGAAGGGAAAAAAAGAGGTTAGAGTGGGAGAGAGCCAAAGCATAAGAGACTCTTAAAAACTGAGAACAAACTGAAGGTTGATGGGGGGGTGGGAGGGAGGCGAGGGTGGGTGATGGGTATTGAGGAGGGCATCTTTTGGGATGAGCACTGGGTGTTGTATGGAAACCAATTTGACAATAAATTTCATATATTGGGAAAAAAAATTGTACCTGTTTCCCCAGTACCGTCTATCCTTCTTCCCTGCTTAAGTTTTAGTTACCTTGTTTCCTGTCCCCTTTACTCACTGTCATGTCTGTTCCAAGAAATCAGGGGTTTTTGTTTATTATGATTTTATCCATTGCTTTATCCTGAGCCCAGATGAGAGCTTGGCATTTAGTAGGTGCTCCCTAATAGACGTGGGAAAAAACTGAATGAATAAGATATGTGCTAGAGCATATGTAAGGAAAGAAATTAGTTTATATCAGAAAATGTTGAAGTTTAGAGTGGGGAGCAGTCAGAACACTGGGGAGATATTGGAGAGCTTCACAGGTGGTTTAGTATTTCATCTGAGATTTGCAGGTTAAAGTTTTATAATGTAGAGAAAGCAGCAGAGCCTGCAGATATAGAAATTGACACTGTCTATGGATTGAAGTCAGAAAGTAGGGTGGGTTGGGAACATTGTTGGTACAGGGAGAGGAATATGTGTTTGTAATAATCCTTGCATTTCATAACCGCTTCTCTTTACTCACTTTTACAAATGGGAATTCAAAATTCCAACTCTGTATTCACATTCTTATTTTAGTGAAATCTGTGGCTAGTCCCCTTCTGAAGTACAGGCTAAGTATGAAAATTTCCTCTCAGATTTGGAATATAAATATGGTCCTTTCATGGCAGACTTTATTATCATTTTGCCCCATGACATTTTGGGAAATATATTTGTTTATCTGAAAAAGTCCTTCTTCAGGTGGATGCTACTTTTATCAAGTTAGTCTATAATCTTCATGTTTGAAAAACAATGTGGTATCTTTGTCCTTGGATTCTGTGGTGTGATCCTGGACAAAGGATTTGGTTTTAGTGTTGTATAATGGGGCCTTGGAGTAATAATCTCTAAATTCCCTTTTAAGTCTAAGATTCTGGCATAAACAACAGAGCTTGATTTATTTAAAGCTGGATGCAAGAAACTGCATCACAAGCCTGCTTAATAACCCTTAGCATGCACTGTGTGATGAATTTCATATTAGTTAGAGTTTCCAGCAGATAGGGTCCTCGTAAATTTGTAGCAAAGTCATTGTGTGCAGTTGGCAGAGATTACTAGGGCTGCAAAGGGACAGTAAGAAGGGCTGTGACCTTTCAGGTAGGCTTCCCTTTCCTCATCTGAAGGAGTTATTGTCTAGAAATGTCAGGTTGTATTGCTTAATGATGCACATTTATTTGACCTTTGCACTGTCATTTCTAGTCACAAAAGTTATAGTAGGAGAAATACAGCCAGTCATAAAAACTCATGGAGGAAAACATCAAATTTTACTACAGTGTATGGATAAGGTACTTAAAATGTGAATTTCAAGTATCTTTGCTTTGATTAGATACAATGAATTCCAGAACAGCACGATGATTAATATCTTCCAAAGATTTATAAAATTCCTTATAGGAAGGTAAAAGCATTATTATAAGTATAGAATAGGCCAGAATTACAGAAAGTACAGATTCTTTCTTCTCTTGTTGGTGTTCTATGTAGTAGTTTATTATCTAATGCATAACTGAAATGAAACAGTTCGTTATATATTATTTTAGGGTTTTTTATTAGCAGTGTTTCACCAAAGATGGTTTCTAGAATATGGGGAAGGGGCAAATTACTCCTTTCCTTCTAATACAACATTTGTTATAGTTGTATACTTTAACAGTAATTTCAAGTTCTCTCTGTCTCTCTTTCTCTGTCTTTTAAGTAGACTCCATACCCAACATGAAGCTTGAATTTATGACCCTGAGATTAAGAGTCACATGCTGTACCATATGAGCCAGCCAGGCACACCAAAGTTCTTTCTTTTAGATAAATAAAGGTTTTGTTTATTTCTGACATGGTCTGTGTGTAGGATTGCCAGATTTAGCGAACAGAAATACAGGCATCAAATTAAATTTGAATTTCATACAAATAATAAATAAAATTTTAGTATAGATAGGTCCTAAATATGGCATGGGACATACCTATACTAAAATATTACTCATTGATTGAATGTCCTGTATTTTATCTGGCAATATCCTGTCTGGGTGATTGCAAAAATGGCCATACTCCTTCCCCTCTCTGTACCTACCTCTTTTGCAAGGTTACTTTGCAGTCCTCCCAAGAGGTACACTTTTCTATTTTTTTCTATTTTTCTCAGATTTTATTTCTCTGCCCTTTTCACCTAGTCTGGTCTTGTGACTTAGCTAATAGAGTGTAGGAGAAGTGCCAATTCTAAGCCTAGACCTCAAGAACTGTGCTCACTTCTGCCTTCTTTCTCTTGGAACTCTGTGCAGCCTCCAAGTCCAGACTGGACTTTTGGAGGATAGGAGACTACATGGATGAAAAAAGCCAGTCCGTCTGAGACTTCTAGAACAGCAGCCTCCAGCCAATTCAGTAGATGACTATAGAGCATGGACTAGCCCAGCTAAGACCAGAAGAACCCACTGGTTGAACCCAGACCAAATTGGCAACCTACATGATTATCATTTTAGGTCACTTAGTTTTGTTAGCAAAAGCAAGTTGATATAGTCTAACAATTTAAAGCAAAGCTGGGCATTTTTCTTTTTTTTTTTTTTTTTCAATATATGAAATTTATTGTCAAATTGGTTTCCATGCAACACCCAGTGCTCATCCCAAAAGGTGCCCTCCTCAATACCCATCACCCACCCTCCCCTCCCTCCCACCCCCCATCAACCCTCAATTTGTTCTCAGTTTTTAACAGTCTCATATGCTTTGGCTCTCTCCCACTATAACCTCTTTTTTTTTTTTTTTTCCTTCCCCTCCCCCATGGGTTTCTGTTAAGTTTCTCAGGATCCACATAAGAGTGAAACCATATGGTATCTGTCTTTCTCTGTATGGCTTATTTCACTTAGCATCACACTCTCCAGTTCCATCCACGTTGCTACAAAAGGCCATATTTCATTCTTTCTCATTGCCACGTAGTATTCCATTGTGTATATAAACCACAATTTCTTTATCCATTCGTCAGTTGATGGACATTTAGGCTCTTTCCATAATTTGGCTATTGTTGAGAGTGCTGCTATAAACATTGGGGTACAAGTGAGCTGGGCATTTTTCAAGACTAGTCAACAGCTTACAGATTGTGCAAAGTTCTGAGGACCACAGATGAAAGTAATGTAACAGGTAATTTGTGTAATCAGCTTTGAGCAAATAATACTTGAATATGGCTTCAGGGAACCAGAGGAAACTGCTTCTTGAATAAACACTTGGGCCCATAGAAAAAAATGTACTTGTATAGAGATGTTGCTTTACTTCTATAACAATGTAATGTTTATAAAGTGTAGAATTTCTGCTGAGTGACTCCTTGCTTTCTTCTTCTTTCTCTGGGAATCTTTTCAGGATACATCCCTTTTAACCAGTCCACTCTGCACTATATCTTTGGCAATTGATAGATCGGACCCACATGAGACTTGGTGAAGAATTTTCATGTATCTATGCACCATCAATTAGCCAGTTAGTCAATAGACTACTTGTTGACTAGTCAAATGACTAATTAACATGATTCTATCAGGGATCCAGAGAAGAGAGATATGTGGGTTAGTAGTGGTAGGGGAAGAAAGAAAAAGTCGTAGGTGAAAACTCAGTCCTTATCTCTGGAGATCCTTGGATGACTGGGTTTTGACTTTTGGCTAAGATAAAGGTGGTGGGATCTACAAAGTGGTATTTCAAGTGCTAAACTCTGGTGACTCACTGGTGGAGTTAGTCTTTGCTGAAGGTTTTCTAGTGGCCTGATTAGTTAGTCTGCCTTCATTATGCAGCTAGAAGGGTTTATGACCCTGACTGTGAAATACAGTTTTGAGCTCTCTTGTAACCTAGATTCTTTGCATAGATATTGATGTTCAATCCTGAAACAGAAAGAGGCCAGATCCTTGTGTGACTAAGGATGCTGGGAGTTTGTTTATAGGATGTCAACCAGACCTCTCAATGCTTGCCTGGGTGGGCTCTTTCTTTTGCTGCACTGTATCCCTTGCCTTTAAATAAAAACAGTGAGTATGAGTGTGAATATGAATATGAATATGAATATGTGAGTATGAATAGGCTCTCTGGAATGTGGTGATTCCTTTCCAATAGCCTATTAGTATTTTGAGCCTATCTGAAACCTCAGCACAGGGGGAAATTTGCCTCAACTTCTTGTTTTTTTTGGGGCAGGAGGTATGTTTATGTATGATAATTGTTTCCTGTTTACTCACCTATTATTAAGAAAAATACCTTGTTTTAAAATAATTGGTTTCTAACTTTTCATATTAAATAAGTCACCTTATTGTGGGGCACATAAAATTAAAAAGTATTTATTGTTTGTAATTCAACATTTGAATTTTTATTGGGGGACATTCAAATGCCCTCGTGTGTGTTCAGAAAATAGTAGCAGGGCATCTGTTTTGTGTTCTTAATGATGTTTAGTTTAAGCTAATGCTGGATTTAGTTTGCATTTGTTGGAGAGCATACTGTTTAGGAGAGGGGATGGGTGGGGTAGAGAGGTCCTCCAGGGAAGGATGTCAATGCTAACCCACATCATGGCAAGTGGAAACTGGGCTGTGTTACGAATGCAGATAGCTTGAGGGAGACAGCATGCCCTTGGAGAGATCAAGGATGAGGTTGAGTGGTTGTTCTGCACCAATAGCATTTGGAAGATTTTGTCAATAGCAGTGAGACTTAATGTGACTTGAAATTGAGTATAGAAAAATGAAGAATAAACCCTGATATCTTGAGGGGATCTGGATGCGAAAAAAAACCTGAATGAGCACTTCCTGGGAATTTATAAATCCTCTGCTGAGACAAGTGAAAAGAATATAGAAGACCTAAAGGTCCAGGAGGCAAGGAAGATGGTGGAGTAGGACCCTAAGCTCATCCTGTCCCATGGATGTCCCATGCTACAACTAGATAGCACTCAGATTAGCATAAACGACTCAGAAAATGACACAAAGACTGGCAAGAACAAACTTCACAGCTAAAGGTAGAAAAGAGGCTATGTTGAAGAAGGTAGGAAGGACTGGGTATGTTTTGGGAACAAAGTGGACTGTGGCCATCCATGGTTGTGAGGGAGTTGGTGGCACAGAGGAGGGCAAGGAAAACACTATCACATCAGGGAGCCTGCACAGGGAAGACAAACCCCTGTAACACTGGCTTTGAAAGCAAGAGGGGCCAAATTACATGAGTTCTTACAACCAATGGGACTTAAAGCCTGGAATTAAAAAAAAATCAATGGGCTCAGCTCTGAGAGAACCTGGAGGGTGTTAGAAAGTGGAGGTTCTGCCCTTAAAGGGACAGCCCAGGGGTGCCTGGGTGGCTCAGTCAGTTAAGCATCTGACTTCGGCTCAGACAATGATCTTGCAGTTCATGAATTTGAGTCCTGCATTGAGCTCTCTGCTGGCAGCACAGAGCCTGCTTTGGATCCTCTGTCTCCCACCCCTGCTCCTCCCCCCACTTGTTTTCTGTCTCTTCAAAAATGAATAAACATTAAATTTTTTTTTAAAGAAACAGTACAAAAAGCAGCCCACATGGATACAGCATAGAAGCAGCAAGATAAAATATGTCTGGGGCATGCAGGAAGGAGAGTTATTTACTCATCTCAAAGCATGCCCCAAAGAGACAGAGATCACAGGGAGACAGACAGCAGGCACAATTCCTTCCCTCACCCCCTAATATAAACACACAGCCACCTGCAGGAATCAGCACAGTGCCAATATTTGTTACTGAACTTGCTTACACCAAGCCCTGAATCCCAATCATGTTTACCTCATTCCCTGTATTGCTGGTCCACTCCCCCAGAAGATGGACACAAACCCTGCCACACCATGTCTCTGACCCATGCATTTTGTGGGGTCTTGGTTCAGGTGACAGTGGCAGCAGGCCTCATTTTCCAAGCAGACCAGTGGGTACCTTGTTAATATGTGCCCCACTCCAGCCGGAACCAAACACTGCCCACAATGGGCAAAGAGAACCTCTGAAGACAACTGGACTGAAGGAAAAAGTGGCCAGTATACAACAAAAGAGCCTAGGCAACACACCCTAGAGATGTACCCTGAAGTGTCAGGCCCTGGGGAACAAGAAACACTGCACTACAGGACATTTAGGACCTCTTTTTCATAAGGCCATTACCTTCAAGAGCAGGAGATGTAGTTGACTTTCCTAACACAGAGAAACAGACACAGAAAGTTAGACAAAATGAGGAGACAGAGGAATATGTCCCAAGTGAAAGAACAGGACAAAACCACAACAAGAGACCTAAGTGAAACTGATATAAGTAATATACTTGATAGAGAAAGTAACAATCATAATGATACTCACAGGACTTGAGAAAAGAGTGGAGCACATCAGTGAGACTGTAACAAAGAGATAAAAAAGAACAAATCAGGGATGAAGAACACAATAAGTGAAATTAAAAATACACTTGAAGGAATAACTAGCAGGCTAGATGAGGCAGAGGAATGAATTAATGACCTGGAAGACACAGTGATGGGAAGCAATGAAGTTGAGCAAGTGAGAAAAAATTATGCAAATTAAGAGTAGACTTAGGGAACTCAGTGACTCCATCAAGCACAATAACATTTGCATTATAGGGATCCCAGAAGAAGAAGAGAGAATAAAGGGTGCATAAAATTTATTTGAAGAAATAATAGTTGAAAACTTGCCTATTCTCTATTCTGAAGAAGAAAACAGATATCCAGATCCAGGAGGCACAGAGATGTCCCCACAAACTCAACTTAAGGAGGTCCACACTAAGACACAAAAAATTAACAAGTAGTGATAAAGAAAAAATTAAAGTAGCAAGAGAAAAGGAAGACAGTTACATATAAGGGAAACCCCCTAAGGCTATCAGGGGATTTTTCAGCAGAAATTTTGCAGGCCAGAAGGGAGTGGCATGATATATTCAAAGTGCTGAGAGGAAAAAAAAATCTGCAGCCAAGAATACTCTATCCATCAAGACTATCATTCAGAATAGAAGTAAAGATAAAAGGGCTTCTCAGACAAACACTGAAGGAATTCATGACCACTAAGCCAGCCCTACAACATGAGGGAAAGAGGAGTAAAGAATAGGTTCACACCTGAGTGATTATCAACTTCATATAGACTGCTATATGCTGAAGATGTTATACACAAACATAGTGGTAATCACAGATCAAAAGCCAGTAACTGCCATGTTAAAAAATAAAAAGTATAAAGTATATGTAAAATATATCACTAAAGAAAGCCACCAAACCATAAAAGAGAGGAAGAGAAGAAAGGATCAGAGAAAAATTACAAAAAACAACCACAAAACAAGTATCAAAAGGGAAATAAATACATAGCTATTAATAATTACTTTGAATGTAAAGGCCTGGATGCTCCAATTGAAAGACATAGGGTGACAGAGGGGAAACAAAACAAAACAAAAAACAGACCCATCTACATGCTGCCTAGAAGGGATTCATTTCAGACCTAAAGACAAATGCAGATTGAAAGTGAGGGGATGGGGGGGCGGCTGGGTGGGCTCAGTCAGTTAAGCATCCAACTCTTGGGTTTCCACTCAGGTCATGATCTCACAGTTCATGAGATTGAACCCTGCATCAGGCTCTGTGCTGACAATGCAGAGCTACCTTGGGATTCTCTTTTCTTCTCTCTCTGTCCCTCCCCTGCTCACATGCATGCACACACTCTCTCTAAAAATAAATAAGTAAACATTAAAAAAAAAAAAAGAAAAAAAAGTGAAGGAATGGAGAAACACTAATAATGAAAATGGATGTCAAAAGAAAGCTAGGGTAGCAATACTTATGTTGGACAAAATAGAGTTTAAAACAAAGACTATGATAAGAGATTAAAAAAGGACACTATATAATACTAAAGGAGATAATCCAACAATAAGAAAATAACAACAATTGTAAATATTTGTGCACTAAAAATGGGAGCATCCAAATACACAAAACAGTTAATAACAAATCCAAAGGAACTAATCAATAGTAATACAATAATAGTAGGGGTCTTTAACACCCCATTTACATCAATGGACAGATCATCCTAACAGAAAGGAAACAAGGAAACAGGGAAATAATGACTTTGAATGAAACAGTGGACACATAGATTTAACAGATATATTCAGAACATTCCATCCTAAAACAGCAGAATACACATTTTTTTTAAGTGACATGGGACATTATCCAGAATAGATCAAATATTAGGTCACAAAACAAGTCTTAATAAGTTCAAAAAGATTGAAGTCATGACATGCATCTTTTCTGACCACAATGTTATGAAAGTAGAAATCAACCACAAGAAAAAAATCTGGAAAGAACACAAATACATGAAGGTTAAATAAGATGCTACTAAACAATGAATGGGTCAAGCAGGAAATCAATGAAGAGATAAAAATTACATAGAAGCAAATGAAAATAAAAACACAACAGTCCAAAATCTTTGGGATGCGGCAAAAGTGGTTCTAAGAGAAAAGTTTACCCTAAAACAGGCCTACCTCAAGAAGCAAGAAAAATCTTAAATAAACAACCTAACCTCACACCCAAAGTAAATAGAAAAAGAAAAAACAAAACCTAACAACAGCAGAAGAAAGGAAATAATAATTAGACCAGAAATAAATTACATAGAAACTAAAAACAATAGAACAGATCTATGTATCTCGGAGTTGATTCCTTGAAAACATCAACAAAATTGATAAACCTCCAGCCAGACTCATCAAAAATAAGAGAGAGAGAGAGAGAGAGAGAGAGAGGACTCAAATAAGCAAAATTACTAATGAAACAGGAGAAATAAAAACCAACCAACACCACAGAAACACAATTGATTGTAAGAGAATATTCTGAAAAATAATATGCCAGTAAATTGGACAACCTAGAAGAAATGGATAAATTCCTAGAAACATATGACCTACCAAAACCGAAGCAGGAAGAAATAGAAAATTTGAGCAGACCAATTACCAGCAATGAAACTGAACAACAACAACAACAACAACAACAACAACAACTCCTAACAAACAGAAGTCCAAGACCAGATGGCTTCACAGGCAAATTCTACCAAACATTTAAAGAAGAATTAATACCTATTCTTCTCAATTATTCCAAAAAATAGAAGAGAAAGGAAAACTTTCGAATACCCAAATATCCTGATACCAAAACCAGATAAAAACGACATAAAAAGAGGACTACAGGCCAATATTTCTGATGAACATAGATGCAAAAATCCTCAACAAAATATGAACAAACCAAATCCAACAATACATTAAAAAAATTATTCACCATGAAAAAAAAATTTTTAAAAGGGGGGTGACTGTGTGGCTCAGTTGGTTAAGTGTCTGACTTTGGCTCAGGTCATGATCTTGTGGTTCATGAGTTTGAGCCCATTGAGCTCTGTGCTGATAGCTCAGAGCCTGGAGCCTGCTTCAGATTCTGTGTCTCCCTCTCTCTCTGCCCTCCCTTGCTCACGCTCTATCTGTCTCTCTCTCTCTCAAAAATAAATAAACATTAAAAAAATGAAAAAAATTTATTCACCATGATTAATTAAGTGGAATTTATTTCCAGGACACAAGGGTGGTTCAATATTTGCAAATCAAAGTGATACATCACATCAAGAAATGAAAGGATAAAAACCATATGATCATTTTAACAGATGCAGAAAAACATTTGACAAAGTACATTTATTCATGATAAAAGCCCTAAACAAATTAGGTTTAGAAGGAACATACCTCAACATAATAAAGACCATATATGAAGAATCCACAGTGAACATCATACTCAATGGGGAAAAACTGAGAACTTTCCCTCTAAGATCAGGTATAAGACAAGGACATCCACTCATTATTACAGTAGTAAGAAGCTGGAGAAAGAGAAATTAAGAAAACAATCCCATTTAAAACTACCAAATATAATAAAATAGCTAGGAATAAACTTAACCAAGGAAAGACCTGCAGTCTGAAAACCATAAAATATTGATGAAAGAAACTGATGATGACACAAAGAAATGGAAAGACATTTCATGCTCATGGATTGGAAGAATAAATATTGTTAAAATGTCTATATTACCCAGGGCACCTGGGTGACTCAGTTGGTTAAGCGTCCAACTCTTTATATTGACTTTATATTGACTCATGATCTCATGGTTGGTAAGATTGAGCCCCATGTCAGGCTTTGAGCTAACAGTGTAGAGCCTGCCTGGGATTCTCTCTCTACCTGTCTCTCTTCCCTTCCCTACACCCCCCCCCCCAATCTCTCAAAATAAAAAATAAACATTAAAAAAAATGTCTATACTACCCAAGGTAATCTATAGATTTAATGCAATCCTTAACAAAATATCAACAACATTTTCCCCAGAACTAGAACAAACAATCCTAAAATTTGTATGGAACCAAAAAGACCTCAAATAGCCAAAGGAATCTTGAAAAAAAAAATCAAAACTGGAAGTACCAAAATTCCAGACTTCAAATTATATTACAAAGCTGTAGTAATCAAAACAGTATGGTACTGCCACAAAAAGACACACAGATCAATGGAACAGAATAGAGAGCCCAGAAATAAAGACACAATTGTACAGCCAATTAATCTCTGGCAAAGGAGGAAAGAATATACAGTGGTAAAAGGACAGTCTCTTCAACAAATGGTGTTGGGAAAGCTGGACAGCTACATGCAAAAGAATGAAACTGCACCACTTTCTTACACCATACACAAAAATAAACTCAAAATGGATCAATGACCTAAATGTGAGACCTGAAGCTATAAAAATTCTAGAAGAGAGCATAGCCAGTAATATCTCTGACATTGGCTTTAGCAACATTTATCTAGATACGTCTCTTGAAGCAAGGGAAATGAAAGCAAAAATAAACTACTAGGACTTCATCAAATTAAAAAGCTCTGCACAGCAAAGGAAACAACCAACAAAACTAAAAGGCAACCTATTGAATGGGAGAAGATATTTTCAAATGATATATCTGATAAAAGTTTAGTATCCAAAATATATAAAGAACTGATCCAACCCAACACCAAAAAAAAAAAAAAAGCCAATTAAAAATTGTACAGAAGACATGAACAGACATTTCTCCAAAGACACACAGATGGCCAAAAGACATGTGAAAACATGCACATTACTCAGCATCAGGGAAATGCAAACCAAAACTATGATGAGATATCACCTCGCACCTGTCAAAATGACTAACATCAATAACACAAGAAACAACAAGAGTTGGTGAAGATGTGGAGAAAAAAGGAACTCTCTTGCACTGTTGCAGTCACTCTGGAAAACAGTATGGAGTTCCCTCAAAAAGTTAAAAATAGAATTATATTACAATGCAGCAATCACATTATTATTTACCCAAAAAATATAAAAATGCAAATTCAAAGGGATACTTGCACCCTATGTTTATTGCAGCATTATTTGTAATAGCCAAATTATGGAAGCATCCCAAGAGTCCATCAATAGATGTGTAGATAAAGATTTGGAATATATATATTATATATATATATATTATATATATATATATATATATATATATATATATATATATATAATATATATTATATATATATATGAATATTACACAGTCATAAAAAAGAATGAAAGTGGCCATTTGCAACAACATGATTGGAACTAGATAGTATTATGCTAAGCAAATTAAGTCAGTCAGAGAAAGACAAATACCATATGATTTCACTCATACGTGGAACTTAAGAAACAACACAAATGAACAAAGGAAAAAAAGAAAAGAGAGAAAGAGACAAACCAAAAAAACAGACTTTTAACTATGGATAACAAGCTGATGGTTACCAGAGGGGAGGTGGGGGGGGGGAGGGGCGGAATGAGAGACATCATCAGATGGTGGGGATTCAGAAATGTACTTTTTGTGATGAGCTCAAGTGGTGTATGGAAGTGCTGAATCACCATACTATACACCTGGAACTAATAGAACACAGTATGTTAACAATACTGGAATAGTAATAATAAAAAAACTAGGGGCACGTAGGTGGTTCAGTCAGTTAAGTGTCCAACTCTTGATCTCAGCTTAGGTCTTGATCTTGGGGTTGTGAGTTCAAGCCCTGCATTGGACTCCATGCTGGGCATGAAACCTACCTAAAAAAACAAAAAAAATACAAAAAGAAAAAGAAAAAGAAAAAGACCTGAAGGGCTCTATGCATTGCAAAGCCAGACTATTTCAGCAAAAATCTCAGCAGTAACTCTGAGGTCTGTCAGAGTGATAAAAGTAGGCTCAATAAGGCTGGGCCTTGCTCCAGCATGGACAGAGGGAATCTCACATTTAATTTGGAGATTCCATTCACTAAGCTACTCTTCATTGAACATGTTCTGTTAGTTTTGCTAACCTGGAAAAGAAAAACACCTTAAAATTTTTTTAAACTAAAAAATGTTTTTGAAATTCATAGGAAAAAATGTCTCCCGCATCCATGTTTTACCATGTCTACCTTCTCCCTCACATATTTCACATATTTCAACCAAGTATGGAATTTATATTATCAAAAGTTCTGGGCCTGGGTTCTATGAGGTACTAGATGATAATACTCTGGGGTTTTATGAAGAAAATTGAATTCATTAAGACTTGTCAAGAGAAGTGCTGTCAACATCTATGGAAGTTAGAAATCCAGATTTCAACTATTGTTCTTCCTCATGCTAGGAACTCCTTGTTTGTGATGTGCCTAAAAAATTAGCTGATAAAATTTAAGGCTGGAACTTAGTGTGTTCCCTTACAGTTGTTCCCTACGTACCCATTATGTATGCTTCAATGTACACTTCATCTCTGTTTCACTGTCCTTTTCAACTTCTCAAACAGCTATTTCCCACCATAGTTCATGAAACTATGTGTACAGTATTAGTATGCTAGAGTTGCCATAACAAAATACTACAGAATGGGTATTTAGCAACAGAAATGTGTTTTCTCACAGGTCTGGAGCCTGGAAGTCAAAGATCAAGATGTCTGAAGGGTTGGTTTCTCCTGAGGCTTCTCTCATTGGTTTGTAGATAGCTGTCTTCTCACTGTGTCCTCACAGGGCCTTTTCTCTGTGCATGAACATCTCTGGTATCTCTCCCTTTTCTTCTAAGTAGTCTCTGCAGTAGTCAGTGGAGACCTGCTTACATGCAGGAGAAAAGCCTCATTGGTAGGTCAAGCACTAGTTAAGCAGATGAAGTAGTGGCTGTGTCTACAGCAGCTACCTGTGTGGCTCAGGAATGACCAAAGCTAAAGGAAAGATCCTGGTGTTGATGGGGTCTCACTTCTCTGCTAGCTTGTTACTAGACACAACACTGAAACTTACGTGCATAGAATTGAGTTAATCATGATTCTCAGTTCACTGTACACTACCCTTATTAGTTGATACTCTTGATTTATTATTTTTTGACATCTTTTATTCCTATCCCTTCAATAGTTACTATCTTTAATGAATTTAACATGGTTCCTTAGATATGTATATACTTTTGGAAGACCTATAGTGTTTTGTGTATGTTTTAAAATTGGATCCTGTGACCACTGCTTTTGTTAATCAACAAAAGGACATGGTGTTGAGAAACGCTGTTCTCCAAAATCAAAGATTGCCAGAAACCTTGTTGTTTGAAATCTTATCAATAAGACTGAAACATTCTACTTTTGCCTGAAGGATCTCAGTAATTCCAATGCAGAGAAGCAGCTAGGCATATAACTTCAGATAAGAGTTTTCTGGAAACAATAGTCTATATTTATTTTAACTGAGTAGTAGTAGTTTCCAAGGAAACAGGACCATGAGTCTGCTTGTTGGCCCAGGCCTGATGTTAACCCCTTTACATACAGTTTTGTTTTAATTTGAGACTCTTGAAACATTGTTTCATTTAAACTTTACATAACCTCTACTCTTTCCCAACATCTTATAATAATCCTGTCCTTTCCTGTGTTTGGATGGACACCCATGTTTCCTCTGGTCAACGGTTTCCCTTGTTGCAGCATGTTGATTTGGCTTTATTGGGCTATGGGTTTGTCCCTGACAGGTTTTAACAGATAGACTTTATAAAAATACACATGCACAGTATTACTGACAATCTCATTCTTTTAAAAAACATTTTTTTTTAAAGAAAAGATCTATCCATGTTGTTATGTGTAAGTCTAATTCATTACTTCTAATAGCTGGATAGAATTTCATCTTAAAAACATATCCACACTCTCACATGCCATATTTATTTTATCTGTTTCCCAATTTAGACATCAGTCCTTTTGTATTACACACAAGGCATTTCCTCTTGGATTTTCTCTGATGAAACTGCCTGAGAATTTTTTGGGATATATTTTCTGAAGCAGTACTGCTGAGCTCTAAGGTGTACTGCCAGAATAGTAGCTCCAATTTATTTATGTATTTATTTATAAAAAATTTTATTCATTTTTTTAATGTTTACTTATTTTTCAGAGAGACAGAGCGTGAGCAGGGGAGGTGCAGAGAGGGAGTGAGACACAGAATCTGAAGCAGGCTCCAGACTCTGAGCTATCAGCACAGAGCCCGACATGGGGCTCAAACTCATGGACTGTAAGATCATGACCTGAGTTGAAGTCAGATGTTTAACGGATTGAGCCACCCAGGTGCCTCAGTAGCTCCAGTTTATATATTTGCCAGCACTTGGCATTATTATCTGCTTTCAAATACTTTCCAATTTGATGGGTATAAAGTGATTACTCCATTTTTGTTCTGATTTGTATTTCTTTGAGCACAAGCAAGGCAAGCATCTTTTCTATGTTGATTACCTGATTATTTTGCTTCCATGATTTGCCTATTAATATTCTCTCTCCCTTTAAAAAAACTGAGCTTTCTGTCTTTATACAAATAAAGCATAAGAGCTAGTCTTTAACTTGTTATACTTTACAGGTAAGCAGAAATAACTTATAGTTAAGCAGAAAATAGAGAATAATGGAGTGCTGTACTATGTGGTACTTCCTGAAAGTGCAAAAGATCATCCCTTGAGACTAGAACCATCATGGGGTGTTTCTAGAGGCAACTGGGAGACATTTGGAAGTACAGTAAAACCTTGGTTTGTGAGCATAATTCTTTCTGGAAACATGCTTGTAATCTAAAGCACTTGTATATCAAAGCAAATTTCCCCATAAGAAATAATGGAAAATCAGATGATTTGTTCCACAACCCAAAAATATTCATATAAAATGATTACGATAGGAGGAACCAAGAGAGCGGAACAGCATGGAAGTTTTTTTTTTTTGCATCTCATGTCCATGAAATACAGCCAGATCAACACTAAACCATCCTGCACATCTAGAAAACTGATTTGAGGATAAACAAAACAATCTGCTCAAACTGAACAACAGAACTCAGCAGGTACACAGTGTGAAGTGAACTGGGATAGAGAGAAGCCGTGGAGGGCAGGGAGCAGTTTTTGCTTGCAGGGAAAGGATGGAAACTTGGGGAGAGAACGGGAAAACACCCCCCCCATAAAGCAGCTGGAGAGAAAGTGGAAGAGTGGAATCAGCTGCAGGGACTGAACTAAGAAGAGAGAGAGAAGAAAGGAGAGGGTTTAAATTCCATTAAGACTCTATAAACAGGGGGAGCACAGAATCTGAAACTCCATAGCTCAATACCTGGTGGTGCTCTGCTGGGAAGGGTGAATCCTCAGGAGCAGAGTGAAGTCTGGGGGGTCCTCAGGCCACATGGGGAGAGGCAGTTCCCCTTTTGGGAAGACATTTGGTAGAGGTGGTGTGGCCTCCCCAGGGGCAAAGGTGCCAGCAGACCCCAGAGAACGGCCACATCCACTGGTGTTGGAGCAAAGACGTTAAGGGTGAAGCCTGGCACCAAATGTGTGTTGTGATTTGCCATAATCCCTGAAATGCTACTGCTACACAATCGGGTGAACTTTTTCTGGGGCGGGCTGGCACCCAGCTGCAGTCTCTGCACATTGGCAGCAGCGCGGTCCCGCAAATGTTTCTGCGGTTGGGCTGGCACCTGGCCATTGCTCAGTGAGACCCTCCCACCGAGAGTCAGAAGGGGTTAAAGCCAAAGTTGCTCAGAAGTGAGGGGTCAGGAAACACAGCTGCATCTGAGATAAAACTCAGGAGGGAGGTGCTGCCTGGAAACCTGACAGCTTGGTCATGGACAGTGTAAAAGCGGGGAGTGGATGGAAGCTGGAGACAAAGGACAGGTGCACAATTGCTGATCAGGGAGAATAGAGTTCCGATACTACAGCCTGGGTAGCTGGGTGATGCCATTTTCACCCCTCCCACGCATGTGCATACACACAGACAAGCCCCACATCAATCCACCCAATAAGCTAAGCAGTGCCATCTAGTGGAGAACAGAGCTGTTACACTAAGACCCGCCCAAATGGGCCAACCTGGCACTTCAGGAACACCACAAGCCTCTCCACCTGCTTAGCTTATGAACTATAAAGTGTTCACAGTTTGACTTTTAGAGGAAAACGATGTAATTTCAACCATATTTTAGTCTGTTTGCTGGTCTATCTATTCCATTTTCTTTCATTTTCTTTTTTCTTTTTCATTTCTTTTCTTTTTCTTGAATACAGAAAGAGAAAAAATTTATTTTTGTTTTCAATTTTTATTAAAAATATTTAAAATTTTTTTCTACTATATTTTTTACTTGTGTGTAATTTTTTTCAACTTCTATTTTATTTCCATCATTTCATTTTATTCTATTTCACTGTATTCATTTTTCAAGTTTTCAAATGTTTTCCTTTTTCCTTTTTTTAAATTCTCTTTGTTCTCTAATCTATCAAGCTCCTTTCAACACCCAGACCAAAACACATCTAGGATCTAGCAGCATTTATTTGATTTTTTTGGGGGGTGTGTTTTTAATTTTTTAATTTTAATTTTTTTACCTTATTAATTCCCTTTCTTCCTTCAAAATGACAAAATGAAGGAATTCACCCCACAAAAAAGAGAAGGAAGAAAGGAGAACCAGGGACTTAATCAACACAGATACAAGCAAGATGTCTGAACCACAATTTAGAATCATGATAATAAGAATACTAGCTGGGGTCAAAAATAGATTAGAATACCTTTCTGTGGAGATAAAAGAAGTAAAAGCTAGTAGGATGAAATAAAAAAATGCTATCAATGAGCTGCAATCTCTAATGGATGCCATAGTGGCAAGGAGGGATGAGTCAGAGCAACAAATCGGTGATATAGAGGACAAACTTATGGAGACAAATGAAACAGGAAAAAAGAGGGAGACTAAGGCAAAAGAGCACAATTTAAGAATTAGAGAAATCAGTGACTCATTAAAAAGGAACAAAATCAGAATCATAGGGATCCCAGAAGACAGAGAAAAAGGGTAGAAGGGTTAGGTGAGCAAATCATAGCAGGAAACTTTCTTAACCTGGGGAAAGACAAAGATATCAAAATCCAGGAAGTACAGAGGACTCCCATTAGATTCAACAAAAACCGACCATTGACAAGGCATATTATAATCAAATTCACAAAATATTCAGGCAAGGAAAAAATCATGAAAGCAGCAAAGGAAAAAAAGTCCTTAACCTACATGGGAAGACAGATCAGGTTTGCAGCAGACCTATCTACAGAAACTTCGCAGGCCAGAAAGGAGTGGCAGGATATATTCAATGTGTTGAAGCAGAAAAAAATATGCAGCCAAGAATTCTTTATCCAGTAAGGCTGTCATTCAAAATAGAAGGAGAGATTAAAAGTTTCCCAAACAAAAATTAAAGGAGTTCATGACCATTAAACCAGCCCTGCAAGAAATTTTAAGGGGAACTCTCTGAGGGAAGAAAAGATGGCAAAAAAAAGACCAAAAGAAACAAAGACTAGAAAGGACCAG
Organism: Neofelis nebulosa; assembly: GCF_028018385.1. Taxonomy (NCBI): domain Eukaryota; kingdom Metazoa; phylum Chordata; class Mammalia; order Carnivora; family Felidae; genus Neofelis; species Neofelis nebulosa. The sequence goes on from NC_080795.1 coordinate 34,340,796, forward strand.
AGAAAACCACCAGAAACTCCAACTCTACAAGAAACATAATGGCAATAAATTCATACCTGTCAGTACTCACTCTAAATGTCAAAGGACTAAATGCTCCAATCAAAAGAGATAGGGTAACAGAATGGATAAGAAAACAAGATCCATCTATATGCTGTTTATAAGAGACCCATTTTAGACCGAAAGACACCTTCAGATTGAAAGTAAGCGGATGGAGAGCCATCTGTACTAATGGTCAACAAAAGAAAGCCGGAGTAGCCATACTTATATCAGAGAATCTAGACTTTAAAATAAAGACTGTAACAAGAGATGAAGAAGGGCATTATATCATAATTAAGGGGTCTATCCACCAAGATGACCCAACAATTGTAAACATTTATGCTCCAAATGTGGAGCACCCAAATATATTAATCGATTCATCACAAACATAAATTGATATTAATACAAACATATTGATAATAATACATATAGTAGGGGACTTCAACAACCCACTTACAGCAATAGATCATCTAAACAGAAAATAAACAAGGGAACAATGGCTTTGAATGACACACTGGACCAGATGGACTTAACAGATATATTCAGAACATTTCATCCTAAAGAAGCAGAATATACACTCTTCTCCAGGGCACATGAAACGTTCTCCAGAGTAGATCACACAGTGGGACACATATCAACCCTCAACAAGTACAAAAAGACAAGATCATCCATGCATATTTTCAGATGACAACGGTATGAAACATGAAATCAACCACAAGAAAAAATTTGGAAAGGTAAAAATATTTAGAGAGTAAAGAACATCCTACTAAAAAAATGACTGGGTTAACCAAGAAGTTAAAGAGGAAATTAAAAAGTACATGGAAGCCAATGAAAATGATAATACCACAGCCCAAAACCTCTGGGACACAGCAAAGGCATATATATATATATATATACATGTATATATATTTTATATACATATATATACATATTATATGCATATATATATGCATATGCATATTCATATATATACATATATAATATATATATTTATAATATATAAATATATAGGCATATAGTATATAGCAATCCAGGCCTTCCTAACGACGGAAAAAAGGTCTCAGATACACAACCCAATCTTACATCTTAAAGAGCTAGAAAAAGAACAGCAAATAAAACCCTAATCCAGCAGAAGACAGGAAATAACAAAGATCAGAGCAGAAATTAATGAATTGAAACCAAAACAAACAAACAACAACAACAAAAACAATAAAAAACCAGTAGGACAGATCAATGAAACCAGAAGCTGGTTCTTTGAAAGAATTAACAAAATTGATAAACCCCTAGCCAGTTTTATCAAAAAGAAAAAGGAAAGGACCCAAATAAATGAAATCAAGAATGAAACAGGAGAGATCACAACCAACACGGCAGAAATACAAAAAATAATAAGAGAATATTATGAGCAATTATATGCCAATAAAATGGGCAATCTGGAAGAAATGGACAAATACCTAGAAACATATACACTACCAAAACTGAAACAGGAAGAAATAGAAAATTTGAACAGACCCCTAACCAGTAAGGAAATCGAATTAGTAATCAAAATCTCCCAAAAAACAGGAGTCTAGGGCCAGATGGATTTCCAAGGGAATTCTACCAAACATTTAAGGAAGAGTTAACACCTATTCTCTTGAAGCTGTTCCAAAAAATAGAAATGTAGGAAAGCTTCCAAACTTTCTATGAAGCCAACATTACCTTGATTCCAAACCCAGACAAAGACCTCACTGAAAAGGAGAACTACAGACCTATTTCTCTGATGAACATAGATGTGAAAGTCCTCAACAAGATATTAGCCAACCATATCCAACAATACATTAAAACATTATTCACCACGACCAAGTGGGATTTATACCTGGGAGGCAGGGCTGGTTCAATATCAGCAAAACAATTAATGTGATTCATCATATCAATAAAAGAAAGGGCAAGAACCACATGATCCTCTCAATAGGTGCAGAGAGAGCATTTGACAAAGTACAGCATCCTTTCTTTATAAAAACCTTCAAGAAAGTAGGGATAGAAGGATCATACCTCCAGATCATAAAAGCCATATATAAAAGACCCAATGCTAATATCATCCTCAATGGGGAAACACTGAGAGCTTTCCCCCTAAGGTCAGGAACAAGACAGGGAGGTCCACTCCCACCGCTGTTATTCAACATAGTATTGGAAGCCTTAGCCTCAGCAATCAGACAACACAAAGAAATAAAAGGCATCCAAACTGGCCAGGAGGAGGTCAAACTTTCACTCTTCGCAGATGACATGATACTCCATATGGAAAACCCAGAAGATTCCACCAAAAAACTGTGAGAACTGATCCATGAATTCAGCAAAGTCACAAGATTTAAAATTAGTGCACAGAAATCGGTTGCATTCCTATACACCAATACTGAAGCAACAGAAAGAGCAATCAAGGAATTAATCCCATTTACAATTGAACCAAAAAACATAAAGTACCTAGGAATAAATATTAACAAAAAAACCTCCCAAAATCTAAACAAAAACAACCTATACACTGAAAACTATAGAAAGCTTATGAAAGAAATTGAAGAGGACACAAAAAAATGGAAAAAGATTCAATGCTCCTGGATAGGAAGAACAAATATTGTTAAAATGTCAATACTACCCAAAGTAATCTACATATTCAAGGCAATACCTATTAAAATAATGTCAGCATTCTTCACAGAGCTAGAACAAAAAATCCTAAAATTTGTATGGAACTAGAAAAGACCCCAAATAGCCAAAGCAATCTTGAAAAAGAAAACCAAAGCAGAAGGCATCACAATACCAGACTTCAAGATGTATTACAAAGCCATAATCATCAAGACAGTATGTTACTGGCACAAGAACAGGCACTCAGATCAATGGAACAGAATAGAGAACCCAGAAATGGACCCACAAACATATGGCCAACTAATCTTTGACAAAGGAGATAAGAATATCCAATGGAATAAAGACAGTCTCTTCAGCAAGGGGTACTGGGAAAACTGGACAGCGACATTCAGAAAAATAAACCTGAACCACTTTGTTACGCCATACACAAAAATAAACTCAAAATGGGTGAAAGACCTAAATGTAAGACCAGAAGCCATGAAATTCCTCGTGGAGCAAGCAGGCAAAAGCCTTTTTGACCTGTGCTGCAGCAACTTCTTACTCAACATGTCTCCAGAGGCAAGGGAAACAAAAGCAAAAATGAACTACTGGGACCTCATCAAAATAAAAAGTTTCTGCACAGCGAAGGACACAATCAGCAAAACTAAAAGGTGACCAACAGAATAGGAGAAGATATTTGCAATGACATATCACATAAAGGGCTAGTATCCAAAATCTATAAAGAACTTACCAAACTCAACACCCAAAAAACAAATAATCCAGTGAAGAAATGGGCAAAAGACATGAATAGACACTTCTCCAAAGAAGACATCTGATGGCCAACCTACACATGAAAAAATGCTCAATATCACTTATCATCAGGAAAATACAAATCAAAACCACAATGAGATACCACCTCACACCCGTCAGAATGGCTAACATTAACAACTCAGGCAACAACAGGTGTTGGTGAGGATGCAGAGAAAGAGGATGTCTTTACACTGCTGGTGGGAATGCAAACTGGTACAGCCACTCTGGAAAACAGCATGGAGGTTCCTCAAAAATTAAAAATAGAACTACCCTATGACCAGGCAATTGCACTACTAGGTATTTATCCAAGGGATACAGGTGTATCCCATGAACCCCAATGTTTATAGCAGCACTATCAACAATAGCCAAAGTATGGAACGAGCCCAAATGTCCATCGATGGATGAATGGATGAAGAAGATTTGGGGGATATATATCTATGTATCTATATATCTATATATATATCTATATATATATGTATCTATATATACACATATATAGATATATATATACATATATACATATACATAGATATATATATGTATATATAGATATCTATATATACACATACATACATACGTATTTGGGGGATATATATATATATATATATGGAGTATTACTCAGCAATCAAAAAGAATGAAATCTTGCCATTTGCAACTACATGGATGGAACTAGAGGATATTATGCTAAGCGAAATTAGTCAGAGGAAGACAAATATCATATGATTTCACTCATATGAGGACTTTAAGATACAAAACAGATGAACATAAGGGCAGGGAAGCAAAAATAATATAAAAACAGGGAGGAGGACAAAACATAAGAGACTCATAAATATGGAGAACAAAAGAGGGTTACTGGAGGGGTTGTGGGAGGGGGGGATGGGCTAAATGGGTAAGGGGCGTTAAGGAATCTATTCCCGAAATCATTGTTGCACTATATGATAACTTATTTGGATGTAAATTAAAAAAATAAATACAATGGTAAAAAAAATGATTACAATACTGTAATATAATACAAAGTAGTAATGAAAATACAAAATATAAAAAAAAACTAAACTAATTAACCTGCACTTTCTTTTGAAAACCTTCATGGCTGGTGTGATGGAGACAAGAGAGAGGAACGTTATTGTGTAGGATGACTTCCACTATCATAATGGAATCACTGCTAACTATTGGCTTAATGGAATCTTTTTTTTTCCATGAAACTTTAACGGATCCTATGCAATGATCTAGATTGAAGCAAGGCATTCCTAAGTTTACTCCTGTATGGAAAAGCAAAGTACTGTCCACACGTGCTTTGAAGTGACAAAAAATATGCTAGTGGCAGTTGTGGAGACCTTCAAACATCCCCAAAAATCACTTTCTGCCAAACGCCATGGTCTGAGAGCAAACAGTGAGCTTGGGAGACTATCACCCCACAATCCTGCAGCGTGTGCATGCACGCCAGACAGAACAATTGGTTCAGTTGTGATCATGTGATGTTTGGCGTCACGTACTACTTTTATTGTAAGACATCACTTGTTTTTTTTTTTTTTTTTTTTTTTTTTTAAATTTTTTTTTTTTTTTCAACGTTTTTTTTTTTTATTTATTTTTGGGACAGAGAGAGACAGAGCATGAACGGGGGAGGGGCAGAGAGAGAGGGAGACACAGAATCGGAAACAGGCTCCAGGCTCCGAGCCATCAGCCCAGAGCCTGACGCGGGGCTCGAACTCACGGACCGCGAGATCGTGACCTGGCTGAAGCCGGACGCTTAACCGACTGCGCCACCCAGGCGCCCCCATCACTTGTTTTTTAAGTTAAAATTTATTAGAAATGTTTGCTCGTCTTGCGGAACACTCGCAGAACAAGTTATTCGCAATCCAAGGTTTTTCTGTATAGGGAAGAGGAAAGCGATGGAGAGACAACATCCTGTACTGTGGCAGGCAGCATGGACAAATGCCAGAGGAAGAAAGGTAGGTCATAGTCCAGAAAAAGCAGGAAGATGAGTGTCAGTGAGGGGTTTGTTTGGGGAAGTGGTAATTAAATTTGGATAAGTAAGATTTAGGACGGACTAGTAGGTTCTTGAGCAGGGAAATAACATAGTCAAAAGGGTTGCTACGATTTGAACGTGGTGTCCCCCGCCTGCAAAACTGACATGTTGAAATTCTAACCTCAAAGGTGAAAATATTAGGAGGTTGGGCCTTTGGGAGGTGCTTTTTCCTCATGAATAGGATCAGTGCCTTTGTAAAAGAAGCTCCAGAAGCATCCCTTGCCTCTTCCACCTTGTGAAGACCCGGTGAGGAGTCTGCTATGAACCAGTAAGAGGGCCCTCACTTTACAATGCTGCGCCATGGTCCTGGACTTCCAAGCCTCCAGAACTATGAGACACAAATTTCTGTTGTGTATAAACTACCCAAACTGTGGTATTTTGTTATAATAGCCTGAATGGACTGACAGTAGTATTTTAGAAAGATCTGATTTTTCCCTTTAAAGGGCTGTGAAGGTAGATCAGTGATTAGAAGAGATTGTAAGTAAAAAGTGTATGTTTATTTGAATTGAGCAGAAAAATATGTACTGAGATGTTAGCACTGGAACTTAAAAAGAGGATAATTAGAAATATTCAAGAAAGAAAAAAGATTTGGTGATACTATATAAACAATGGAAGGGCTACTGATTACTCTTATATTTTAGTTTGAGGGACAGGAAAAATGAAGATGATATTATCTAAAATAGGATAGTTTGGGGGTGCCTGGGTGGATTAGTCGGTTAAGTGTCTGACTTTGGTTCAGGTCATGATCTCATGGTTCATGTGTTCGAGCCCCATGTTGGGCTCTGTGCTGATAGCTCTGAGCCTGGAGCCTCCTGCAGATTCTATGTCTCTCTCTCTCTCTCTGACTCTCTCCCACTCACTCTCTGTCTCTGTCTGTCTCTCTAAAAAATAAATAAATAAAAAAATTTAAATAGGATAGTTTGTGAGGGAAAATAAGCAGCAGGGAAGAACATAAATTGAAAAGGTGTTATATATTTTAATTTATTTATAGGATGTAAGGGGAGAACATATTATTCACAAATTCAGAATTTTTTCCCTATTACTAGACTTTTTTCAAACTCTATTTCCACATTTTGTTTCTTCCTTTTCTAATCATTCTTTCTACACATGAACTTCCATTAATCATGCAAGTGCTATTTAACAATTTCTCTCCATTCCCTCAACTCCTGAAAAACATCAACCAACCTTTTGTAAAGCTTGCCATGTGTTTATGATACTCAAGCACTGTGTTCAAAAATGGTGACTCAACCAAATGGTACATTTTATTATAGTGATCGATTTATACATGGTTTGCTGAATGCATCTATGTTGTAGGCATTTTGGCCAACATGATTTGTTAAAATCCTCTCAGCAAAGTGCTGTTACAATGACCATCCTCTGGGACTTGGGAATAGCCTTATTATACAGAACTTAATGTTATACACTAATGGCATTTATTAGAATGGAATTCTATATATATTATTACTTCCGACATCAGCCTGGCTTTTTTAGTCTCCTCACAGCATGAGACTTTAGTAATTATGCTAATGTTAGCTGATTCATGAGGACAACTTCCTAAAGTGCACTTAATTAACTTGGAGATTTTGTAAACAGCTGTACATGTAGGTTCTGCAAATTGTAGGGATATGTCAATCTGACATGTGTACAGTCTGCCTTCCTAACCTCATCACTTTTTACTAAAGCTGAAAACAATGAGAAGCTGAGATCTGGCACCTTTATTTTTTTTTAAATTTTTTTAATGTTTATTTTTGAGACAGAGAGAGACAGAGCATGAACGGGGGAGGGTCAGAGAGAGAGGGAGACACAGAATCTGAAGCAGGCTCCAGGCTCTGAGCTGTCAGCACAGAGCCCGACGCGGGGCTCGAACTCAGGGACCGTGAGATCATGACCTGAGCCGAAGTCAGACGCTCAACCGACTGAGCCACCCAGGCACCCTGAGATCTGGCACCTTTAGAAGCAAACGCTTGAGGAAGATTCTGAGAAACATCACTTTAGCCTACCTGAAGATGGGGATGATCGGATTCCTCCAGTCTGAGTCTGTGGAGCCAGATGAGTTAGGCAGACTGTTGCCTTTTAAGTTGGTATGAGGGAAAATATTCAAGTTTGTTTCTTTAGCAAAGGGAATGAGTTTTCCAACATGTCGCTACAATATGATATTTCCCCGTGGGTTTGTTAGTACCACTGACCAATATTGCTCCTCAGGGGACTTTTCTGCAAGTCAGATTTCACATCCACAGACTCCGTTATCTCTGCTTCCCTTCAATTCCAACTGCTGGATTGATATGATATTTGAACGACTCATCATCCTTGCTTGAATGGAAATCACCTGATGTTTTATTTTCGACATTTTATTGAAATCTCATAATCCCCTACAAGTGAGAAATAACAGTACCATGCAAGACTTTCACACACACACACACACACACACACACACACACACACACACACTGAAGAGAAAAGGTAAGTGAATCACTTCAGGGCCAATCCCAAGCTAATCAAAATGGAGGAAGAAACATCATCAAGAAAGAATGGAAGAGAAAAAAACCTTACTACATAAAATTAGGAGAAATACTAATTGCACAAAGCTAATGACAATGGAGAATAGGGATGGTTTTGAAATAATCTTCTTATTACTACTGCATAAGATCACACTCTCACATAAGTTCTAGAAACTAAGCCAGGGATTTGTCTATGGATTCTCAGGGGTCCTGGCAAGGTCTTTTCCCTTCATTAATTTAAGCTACAATCCTGGGTACAATCTCTTTGGGAATTAGCTAGATTACATCTAAAGATAATCAAACACTTATTGTTTAGCCTTTTCTTTAACTTCAATCATCAGAACTTCTTCCCCAGCCTCTGTAGAAGGAGCCATACTGATGATGAGTGATTGACGAGTAGTTCCTCTGGGTAAAGCTGCCCTTCTTATTGACTGGGGCATTTCCTCTGCTGTAACAGTATTTGCTCTACATTCGGAGCTGTCCTGTGTTTTCTCTACTGGTTCTCTTCCTTTATCTTCATATTCTCTTCCTTTACCCTCTCCTTCTTTGGAGTTTTCACTTTTTTCCTGGAAGAAGTAGTTACAAAAAGTTGGTTTTGAAATCATAATCAAGGACATTGGAGTCTTATGATTAATATTCAATGGCTAAGGATCACCACCAAGACAAAGACTGTCTGAATTAAGTTAATGTGGGAATCATGTCTGCCTTGCATTCTACTATCATTTGACAGCTTTGTGATGTGCTGAAGAAGGAGGCTGAGCTGTCACATTTGACAGTGTAATTCTGGACTGCATTTTTGTCCCTGACAAGGAATTCTCTTCCTATTGGTCCTCATGCTCACTGAACTATTAGACTTAGTGCTTAGGACTCTTTGCTTTAAAAATATGTACTTATTTATTTTATGAAGATGAAATTTTAAATATTTATTTTCTAATAAAAAAGTATTAACCAAATGCCATAAAAATACTACAGAAAGTATGCTTTTCCTGTTGCATAAGCTCATGGGAGAACCTCAGGGAGAAACTCATATCTCTTTCCTCATACAGTCTTATTCGTCCCACGGGTGGTTGAGCTATATGGTTTTAGAAACTATTATGCTTAGTATCATCTGTAGAAATTTCATAGTAAAAAAACATACTATGCTCTGTGCTGATGATACCTGGGGTCAGTTTAAGAGAGGCTCTTACTAGGTATGAATGGCACATATAAAGTTGAGAAACTTACTTAACATGTTGACACTTATTTCTTTACCCTGTAAGTCTTTTACCCAGATTATTATGTTTTTTAATTTTTTAAAAAGTTTTATTTATTTTGAGAGAGAGAGTGAGAGCACAAGCACATGAGCAGGGTAAGGGCAAAGAGAGGGACAGAGAGAGAGGGAGAGAGAGAGAATCCCAAGAGGCTCGGCACTGTCAGTGCAGAGCCAGATACGGGGTTGGAACTCATGAACCTTTACAGAGATTATTATTTCTATGCTGATTTGGCTTACACTGTATCCCTAATTTTCACCATAGTGCTTCTCTGTGAAAAGAGGCAAGTTTTAGTCTCTTGAGTGTGACTGGTTTATAATATTTGCTTTACCAATTTTCTGAAAGATCCAGTCAGCCATTTCTTACAGTTTAAGAGAGAACATGACTAGATTCAGAAAACCTGCATCCCTGCTCTGTTTTTCAATAGCTGCCCCATAGACTTATTATAAGAATCAAAGAAATATGAAAATAAAGACAGAAAAACTGTAACATTTGAGTATCTTGACATTTCTAGGAATTGGGAGGCAGCTCAGTATAGGACTACAAGTGTGAATACCTGAGTAATAGTTTTCGCTCTGTCACTTTTTGTGAACTTATCCAAATAAATTGAGCTGTTTCTTCATCTATAATATGAAGGGTTTGGATAAAATCTGTGAAGTTATTTCTGGGTTTAAACATTTGTGATATATAAGTGATTGAATATTTGTGAAAGTATTCACTGGCTCATTGGTAAAATGTGCCATATATTTATAGGTGTATATGTATGTTTATACATAAACAATTGATTCTCATTATTCCTGGTAGTTTTGTTCTATACAGCTGCCACAAACACAGAATTAGCAAATACTGAACCATTGCTCCTAGTGGTAATGCAGGATTTGGTTCGTATGAGGCTCTGGCCACATTTTTGTCAACAAATCAATACATAACCTTGTTTTATGCGTATTTCTGTTTAGGGACATTTATTTAATATATATTGTTGATTCATTTTATTGAACTCATGCCCAGCAGCACTATAACTCATGCTTGGATGAAGCTTATCTAACACATGTCTTTTGTCTGTAAGGCATATCAGAAATTTTTGTGCTTAGGATCACTAGACAGAGCTTCAGCACTATGCACCGCAAAAATGAGGAAAACATAGCACTTAAATAGATCATGAAAAGGTCACTTGTTTACAGTGTGAGAACTGAAATAAGAAGGTAGAGTTGTCTTCTTGCTCAACTTCAGCTGGGGACATGTGCATTGGGCAACTTAAATTTTTCACTGTTCTGCACATATGTATGTTTGCAAATGACCACATGGAGTATTGATTTTGGGATTACAAAGAAATTTCAGCAAATAGGCAGATTTGCAAATATACAGAATATATAGATAATGAGAGTTGAATGTTTGTATATACATATATATTAAAACCATCTATAATAAACTGTGAGGATTAAATGTAATGAAATATGAGGATATAGTTTAGACAATAATAAGTGCTATAAATAAAGTAGTAATTATTCACATTAGATGCATCCAAACTGTCCCAGTGTTTGAAATGGAATTAGAGTAGGAGCTTGTCTGGGTATACTTAGTTCAATGATCTGTTACAGCCCTCAATTCACTCTGCCTCATTACCTGGATGGTTTGTTCCCTCTTCATTTTGAGTAGTCTTGTAAGACCTGCTTTTCCTGTGCCTCCCAGGAGAGCTTTAAACATTTTGGGTGTCTTTTGTTTTGGTTGGAAGAGAAAAGCAAGTCCTTTTCTTGGAGGGGATTCCTCTGTGCCTGGAGCCTTCTTCTTTAGAAGCACACTGTGGATGGAAGAGAAAGGCTATTTTAGATAGTACCGTAAAAGTTCTGGAAAAACCTACCAGAGACACTGTCTTGTCTCCTAATCTGTGAAGTTTTCAATGGATATCTGCATAAACAATTGTTTGTTGAATGTTTATTATGGAGAAAGTTGATCACTGCCATCATAATATAGTTCTCCTCTTAGATATTACAGTCTAAAACCAACTCTAATTTTTTTTAAGCTTATTTATTTTGAATGGGGGGGGGACGGGCAGGAGAGAGAGAGAGAGAGAGAGAGAGAGAGAGAGAGAGAGAGAGAGATTGATTCCTAAGCAGGCCCTGTGCTGTCAGTGCAGAGCCCAACATGGGGCTCAATCCCATGAACCTGTGAGACTGTGAACTGAGCTGAAATCAAGAGTCGGATGCTGGACCTACTGAACCACCCAGGTGCCCTTCTAATGAGGTTTTAAAGGTTGTACCTGGCTTTCTTCATGAGGAGCTTTTCAGAATCTGGATAATGCACTAGAATTTCTTGGAGGGTCTTTTTGTCCAGAGTTAAAAGATTGGCAAACCCATGGGCTATCACATTGGCAGTTCGACGGTTTCCTCCTCTTGCTGCTAGAAGGCTGTAGATAGAAAGGTGAATGTTTGCCACCAGTTTCACTCTCCTTTCACCAAGATCTTTTAAAAAATGGATTTACATTGCTTCAGAGAGGTGAAGGTGAGAGTTCAGGTGTTTGTGTGGAAGAAGTAAGATGTGGTGGTGATGGAAGTGGCAACAGTTTTCAACATGTTTTGTCTATACCTCCCACTTCAAATGAAGGATTTGTAGCCATCAGTGCCCCGTGAGATTCTCCCTCCCATATTCCAGAGGCACAAACTCCTGTTGAACTGGGTATCTTCTGTTTGCTCCTTCAGATTCACTTTTCATCCTTCCCAATCCTCTCTGCTCCCCAGAAAGCTGACCTCTGGGGGTCTGCCTTCTGACTTGCATCTGAGTTCAGCCAATGGGAAATAGCAGTAGGAAGTTGGAAAACAGGAGGAGTGTGGTGTTGGAGCATTTATTCCACTGTTCATTCCTTGCCAGAGCTTATGTTAGCAGTAACTATAGTTCTCCACCAACATCCACAGCTCCTGACATGTGGCCATCTTCTAGAAGTATGATTCTCTATAGCTCTGTCTTGGTTCTGGTAATGTACCCTCCTCTTGCCCCCTTCAGGCCTAGCTGCAGAAAAACTTCTTTGCTGTTGCTAGCTTCAGGATGCATCAGTACCCCTTGTTGGATATACTGATGTTTCTCCCAATTTCCTTCTATTGACTTTTGTCAATAGTTCCTTTTTAAAGTCTTCTTCATTACCTTGTTTGAGTGTACTTTCTGTTTTCTGCCTGGGCTCTGTCTGATATAGATCTGACATCAAATCTTAATGGTGCCTTGATTATATCTGGTAAATCCAATCTCTTCTCCTAGTTAATACTCAAATCGTCTTGGTTCTCAGTATTGTAACCTCTCTGTAGTATAGTCCTTCACATATAACTTCCCATTAGGAGTGTCAGTGAATTCTGGGCTTTATATCTCTCAGAGACATAGCTGGGCATTTTGTATTTGAGAAGTGACCAAAAATAGTTGGTGAATAAAAGAATACATGAATGAATAAAAAAATGGGTGAAATTATATCATTCACCAATAATCTGGAAAATAAGGGTTGGTATTTAAAACAAGACAAGAAAAAACACATATAAATGCTTTAAAAACACTACAGGCTTTGCACTGCAAAGATAACACAATAGATTTAATCTCTTGGAGTCAATCAGTTAGGAAAAAATAGTTGTGGTTTTATCATTTGTGTGTGTGTGTGAGAGAGACAGAGAGAGAAGGCTCACATTAATAAAAATACAATCTTTAGGGGTAGAAAGGACAGAGAAAGCAACTTGGCAATAAAAATATTCATATTTTCACAGCCCTGCCTTTGGGGGCAATAATGCATGAGAACTTGCATGGGTCCTATGTCTGAAGATTTGTATTAGATAATGTGTGATTCTCTGACTATTGCAGAAAAAGGAACATTCCACTGCCTGTTAATAAGATAAAAAACTAACATAGGTTTCAGAAGTTGTCACTTTTATTCTTATTATAAAAAAAAGCTGAAGAAATTGGAAACCAATAACATTTATTGGATCTATCAGAGAACTGAGGTTGCAGGGTAAATTCTCCTCCAAATCTGGAGAGATAGGTGAATCCAGACAGCCACAGCCAGATCTACTTACCTGGAACAGAAGTCCTGGAGCTGAAACTGCTACAAAAATTTAAATGGTACTTTTTATAAACTGCTAGGTTGAGAGTGGATAATCAAGAAACTCTTGGGGGTCACAATTATGGGGAAACTAATACCTGGGTTTATCCTTGAGGAACTCCACCATGTTCTCATGGTTAAGAGCCAAGAAAGATCTGCTTGTGGCTCTGGCAGTAGAAGAGGATGATTAACCATCTTAAAATATACCCAGAGCTCATTTGTTCTCTATAACAAAGGGCTGCTATCTAGGGGAAAAGACTACCAGAGCCTTATCCCACCCAAAGGAAAAGTGTTTCTCCCACCCCAGACCCCTCTAGCCTTCCTGTCTTATTACCTAAGGTGGGTAGCAAGCTAAGAAACACTTGTAAAGGTCACATCCCGGGAACATAGATCCACTACAAGACTGAGATTTAATTATAAGATTATAGATTCCCCCCATATCTTATCATTGTACTAATGGGGCTCTTGTATACTAACAGTGGATTATAGCTGCAGGATGCAGACTTTCTCTGAGGAGGTGTACTTAGGGAAGGCCAAAGTCAAAAGGTGGGGATGGAAACAAGGGCATTTTAGAAAAATTTGGTTGCTCTGGCACTTAGAGCTACAGCAAATATTAAATACAGTCCAACTCCTAGTCAGATTAACATAAAACATCATGCTAAAGACATATCTACCTCAGTTCCGATTACTAATTACATCATGTACAGCTTCCAACAAAAAATTATAAACCACACTAAGAACACAAGAAAACCACAGCCTAAAGAGACAAAGAAAGCATGAGGACCAGAGTGGGATATGACAAAGATACTGGAATTCTCAGAGAATTTAAAATGACTATGATTAATATGTTAAGGGATCTAATGGAAAAATTAGATATCATTTAAGAATATATGGGAAATGTAAGCAGAGAGATGGAAATTCTAAGATAAATTCAAAGGAAATATTAGAAATCAAAAACACTGTAACATAAATGAAGAATGACTTTGATGGGCTCATTAGTGGACTGCATGGGGCCAAGAAAAGAACAGATGAGTTTGAAGATAGGTCAGTAGAAAGTTCCCAAACAAAAATGCAAAGAGAAAAAAAGAAAAAAAGAAAAAAACAAGCTCCCCTCCGCCCTGAACATCAAAAACTGTAGGATAATTTCAAGAAGTATAAATATATATGTATCTTTTGTGTATACATATACATAAGATATATACAAAAGCATGCACCATCCTCTAATATTAGAAAAAATATTTGAAGTAATTATGGCCAAGAAGTTTCCAAAATTAAGTACAGACACCAAAATGCAGATCCAGAAAGCTCAGAGAATAACGAGCATGATAAATACCACCCTCCTTACATCCTACACATATCAAATTCAAATTGTAATAAACCAAATATAAAGAGAAAATCTTGAAAAGAGACAGAGGGGGAAAACATCCTGCTATTGTAGTATAAACCCTGATAGTTGTGTTTTATTCCTTATTTTGTAATGCAAGTGCTTGACCTAAGCTTGATTGCTATTTCAATCATGATCTCAAACACATTGCCAGACACCCAACTATATAGAGTCAGACTGCCTTCCCTCACTGAGGTTCCTTTGTTTTAGAGATCTTGGTGAATTTTGATAACTGAAAATTGGGCCACTTGTTTCTCTCTCTTCCCACACTTTAAATTCCTGTATGTATGTATGTATGTATGTATGTATGTATGTATTTATTATTTCTTTTTATACTTCATTTCTTTTTTTTTAAAATTTACATCCAAGTTAGTTATCATATAGTGCAACAATGATTTCGGGAGTAGATTCCTTAATGTCCCTTACCCATTGAACCCATCCCCCTCCCACACCCTCTAGCAACCCTCTGTTTGTTCTTTATATTTAAGACTCTCTTATGTTTTGTCATCCTCCCTGTTTTTATATTTATTTTTTCTTCCCTTCCTTTATGTTCATCTGTTTTGTCTCTTAAAGTCCTCATTTGAGTGAAGTCATATGATATTTATCTTTCTCCGACTAATTTCGTTTAGCATAATACCCTCTAGTTCCATCCACGTAGTTGCAAATGGCAAGATTTCATTCTTTTTGATTGCTGAGTAATACCCCATTGTATACATATACCACATCTTTTTTATCCATTCATCCATTGTTGGACATTTGGGCTCTTTCCTTACTTGGGCTATGGTTGATAGTGCTGCTATAAACATTGGGGTGCATGTGCCTGTTCAAAACAGCATATCTGTATCCCCTGGATAAATACCAGGTAGTACAATGTGGGGTAGTTCTATTTTAAATTTTTTGAGGAACCTCCATGCTGTTTTCCAGAGTGGCTGTACCAGTTTGCATTCCCACCAGCAGTGCAAAAGAGATCCTCTTTCTCTGCATCCTCGCCAACACCTGTTGTTGCCCAAGTTGTTAATGTTAGCCATTCTGACAGGTGTGAGGTGGTATCTCATTGTGGTTTTGATTTGTATTTCCCTGATGATGAGTGATGCTGAGCATTTTTTCATGTGTCGGTTGGCCATCGGATGTCTTCTTTGGAGAAGTGTCTATTCATGTCTTTTGCCCATTTCTTCACTGGATTATTTGTTTTTTGGGTGTTGAGTTTGGTAAGTTCTTTAATAGATTTTGGATACTAACCCTTTATGTGATATGTCATTGCAAATATCTTCTCCTATTCTGTTGGTCACCTTTTAGTTTTGCTGATTGTGTCCTTCGCTGTGCAGAAGCTTTTTATTTTGATGAGGTCCCAGTAGTTCATTTTTGCTTTTGTTTCCCTTGCCTCTGGAGACGTGTTGAGTAAGAAGTTGCTGCAGCACAGGTCAAAAAGGCTTTTGCCTGCTTGCTCCACGAGGATTTTCATGGCTTCCTGTTTTATACTTACGTCTTTCATCCATTTTGAGTTTATTTTCCTGCTCTTATGTCTTAAATTCACCATTAGTGAGCTCACAAAATCCTAGGCCTCCATTCTCAACCCCAATAAAAGTAGAACCCCAGGCCCATACACTCTCCCTCTCTCTATCTGCAACCTCACTGTGTGGCCCCAGGTGTTCTGTGTAATTTTCCAGGTCTTGTAAGTAATAAATCTTATTTTTTCAAAGTTTCCTCTGGTTGTTGTTGAAGAGCATTTACAGTCTTTTTTTTAATGTTTATTTATTTTTGAGAGAGAGAGAGAGAGAGAGAGAGAGACTGAGAGCACTCAAGTGGGGGAGGGGCAGAGAGAGACAGAAACACAGAATCCAAAGCAGGTTCCAGGCTCTAAACTGGTATCTCTAAGCCCACGTGGGCCTCGAACCCACGAACCATGAGATCATGACCTGAGCCAAAGGTGGATGCCTATCCAACTGAGTCACTCAGGAGCCACTCACAATATTTAAAAAAAAATTAATGTTTATTTATTTTTGGAGATGGACTGAGACAGAGAGCGGGGGAGAGGTAGAGAGAGGGAGACATAAAATCTGAAGCAGGCACCAGGCTTTGAGCTGTCAGCACAAAGCCCCATGTGGGGCTCAAACTCATGAACTGTGATATCATGACCTTAGCTGAAGTTGGATGCTTTAACCAATTGAATCACCCAGGCTCCCCTGGGGAGCTTTTTAAAAAGTTTTAAAAGTTTTTATTTATTTATTTATTTTGAGAGAGACAGAGCACTGTGAAATCATGACTTGAGCCAAAATCAAGAGTCAGGTGCTTAACTGACTGAACCACCCAGATGCCCTGCATCTTACAATCTTAATAAAACTACAAAGTCCAGTCCAGCCACATTGGTTATTCATAGGTTTACACAGGCACAAAACACCTATAAGAGGAACAAGGATAAGAACCAGCAGACTTTTCATGAGAAGCCATACAAATAAAAAGAGAGAGTGAAATACAGTGTTGAAGTTCCTAACAGATTAGATCATAATTGTTTTTACCACAAAGAAGAAATTATAATTATGTGACATGATATAGGTTAGCTAATGCAATAGTGGTTATCATATTGCAACATAAATGAATTTTTAAAACGAATATGTTTTATCCCTAAAACTTACACAATATTAAATGCCAATTATATCTCAATAAAAATAAAAACAGTAATAAAAAAGAAAGAAGCAAAAGCAGCAACTTAGAATTCTATGTACATGGAAATTATCCTTCCAAAGTGAAAAAGAGAAAAAGATTTTCTTAGAAAATCAAAAGCAGAGGGGCTTCAACATTAGTTCACCTACTCTGCAAAAAATGTTAAAAAGAAGTTCTGCAGGAAGAAAGAAAATGATATAGTTAGAAACTCAGGTCTACATCAAAACTGGAAGGACATTGGGAAAAGAAGAGAGGTAAAATCAAACTAAAATCTTAGTTTTTCTTATTAATTGATCTAAAAGATAACTTTAAATAATTAAATAATGATGCATTAGGTGATTATAGTATATGGATAAGTGAAATGAATGACATTAATGTCTTAAGGACTGGTAGGGAAGAATTGGGGATATTGTGTAAGGTTCCTGCTCTGCAGTTAGTGTTCTGTGAAGGGAGACTTAGATTAGTTTAAATTGTATATTGCAAGCTGTATATTGAAAAAAGTATAACTGATATGCTAAGAAAGGAGAGAAAATCAAATCATGAAAAAAGCTCACTTAAAACCAGAGAAGGCAATCTCAAGCTATTCCAAAAAATAGAAAGGGAAGAAAAACTTCCAGACTCATTCTATGAAGCCAGTATCACTTTGATTCCTAAACCAGACAGAGACCCAGTAAAAAAAGAGAACTACAGGCCAATATCCCTGATGAATATGGATGCAAAAAGTCTCAATAACATACTAGCAAATAGAATTCAACAGCTTATAAGAAGAATTATTCACCATGATCAAGTGGGATTCATTCCTGGGATGCAGGGCTGGTTCAACATTCGCAAATCAATCAACGTGATACATCACATTAATAAAAGAAAAGATAAGAACCATATGATCCTGTCAGTCGATGCAGAAAAAGCATTTGACAAAATTCAGCATCCTTTCTTAATAAAAACCCTCGAGAAAGTCGGGATAGAAGGAACATAGTTAAACATCATAAAAGCCATTTATGAAAAGCCCACAGCTAACATCATCCTCAATGGGGAAAAACTGAGAGCTTTTCCCCTGAGATCAGGAACACGACAGGGACGTCCACTCTCACCGCTGTTGTTTAACATAGTGTTGGAAGTTCTAGCATCAGCAATCAGACAACAAAAGGAAATCAAAGGCATCAAAATTGGCAAAGATGAAGTTAAGCTTTCACTTTTTGCAGATGACATGATATTATACATGGAAAATCCAACAGACTCCACCAAAAGTCTGCTAGAACTGATACATGAATTCAGCAAAGTCGCAGGATACAAAATCAATGTACAGAAATCAGTTGCATTCTTATACACTAATAATGAAGCAACAGAAACACAAATAAAGAAACTGAGCATAAAATACCTAGGGATAAATCTAACTAAAGATGTGCAAGATCTGTATGCTGAAAAGTATAGAAAGCTTATGAAGGAAATTGAAGAAGATACAAAGAAATGGAAAAACATTCCGTGCTCATGGGTTGGAAGAATAAATATTGTCAAAATGTCAATACTATCCAAAGCTATCTACACATTCAATGCAATCCCAATGAAAACTGCACCAGCATTCTTCTCGAAGCTAGAACAAGCAATCCTAAAATTCATATGGAACCACAAAAAGCCCCGAATAGCCAAAGGAATTTTGAAGAAGAAGACCAAAGCAGGAGGCATCACAATCCCAGACAGCCTCTACTACAAAACTGTAATCATCAAGACAGCATGGTATTGGCACAAAAACAGACACATAAGCCAATGGATTAGAATAGAAACCCCAGAACCAAACCCACAAAAGTATGGCCAACTGATCTTTGACAAAGCAGGAAAGAATATCCAATGGAAAAAAGACAGTCTCTTTAACAAATGGTGCTGGGAGAACTGGACAGCAACATGCAGAAGGTTGAAACTAGACCACTTTCTCACACCATTCACAAAAATAAACTCAAAATGGATAAAGGACCTGAATGTGAGACAGGAAACCATCAAAACCTTAGAGGAGAAAGCAGGAAAAGACCTCTCTGACCTCAGCCGTAGCAATCTCTTACTCGACACATCCCCAAAGGCAAGGGAATTAAAAGCAAAAATGAACTCTTGGGACCTCATGAAGATAAAAAGCTTCTGCACAGCAAAGGAAACAACCAACAAAACTAAAAGGCAACCAACGGAATGGGAAAAGATATTTGCAAAAGACATATTGGACAAAGGGCTAGTATCCGAAATCTATAACGAGCTCACCAAACTCCACACCCGAAAAACAAATAATCCAGTGAAGAAATGGGCAGAAAACATGAATAGACACTTCTCTAAAGAAGACATCCGGATGGCCAACAAGCACATGAAAGGATGCTCAATGTCGCTCCTCATCAGGGAAATACAAATCAAAACCACACTCAGTTATCACCTCATGCCAGTCAGAGTGGCCAAAGTGAAGAAATCAGGAGACTATAGATGCTGGAGAGGATGTGGAGAAATGGGAACCCTCTTGCACTGTTGGTGGGAATGCAAACTGGTGCAGCCACTCTGGAACACAGTGTGGAGGTTCCTCAAAAAATTAAAAATAGACCTACCCTATGACCCAGCAGTAGCACTGCTAGGCATTTACCCAAGGGATACAGGAGTGCTGATGCATAGGGGCACTTGTACCCAATGTTTATAGCAGCACTCTCAACAATAGCCAAATTATGGAAAGAGCCTAAATGTCCATCAACTGATGAATGGATAAAGAAATTGTGGTTTATATACACAATGAAATACTACATGGCAATGAGAAAGAATGAAATATGGCCCTTTGTAGCAACATGGATGGAACTGGAAAGTGTGATGCTAAGTGAAATAAGCCATACAGAGAAAGACAGATACCATATGTTTTCACTCTTATGTGGATCCTGAGAAACGTAACAGAAACCCATGGGGGAGGGGAAGGAAAAAAAAAGAGATTAGAGTGGGAGAGAGCCAAAGCATAAGAGACTCTTAAAAACCGACAACAAACTGAGGGTTGATGGGGGGTGGGCGGGAGGGGAGGGTGGGTGATGGGTATTGAAGACAGTATCTTTTGGGATGAGCACTGGGTGTTGTATGGAAGCCAATTTGACAATAAATTTCATATATTAAAAAAAATAAATGAAGTCAGACAAAAACAAAACAAAACAAAAAAATAAAACAAAAAATAAAACCAGAGAAGGCAGAAAAAGAAGAGGAAGAAAACCTAATGCTAGGCCACCTTAAGGCATCAAACAGGGTCTGTTACCTGCACTTATTAAACTTAGATCCAGAACTGGAATCATTCCCCCAAGACCCAAAGTATATATTTGGAATCCATGAATGTTGCCTATGTTAATGCCTACTTACTTTGTTCAATTTTTAAAAAATTTCTTGTTCCACGGCAAAAAACACTTTTTCTTTAGTCCTTTCCTGAGGCTCTCCCCAAGACAAACTCTGCCTTCATCTTTTTTTTTTAAGGAAGAGAGATGAATTTTACATTTGTCTGTCTATCTATCTATCTATCTATCTATCTATCTATCTATCTATCTATCTATTCATCCAATTTCATATCTTATCTTCTTACCTGTCTCTCTATGAAATGGATGTTGGTATATGAAGGACAATGAGAGAATGAGCCTGTTTCATTCATGTTCCTGTCTCCTTGTGCACAGGGTAACCCAGTAGTTAGGCAGGGCGAGATGGCACTGGGGAGCTTAATTTGGTTCTGAGAATGGCTCTGTGTGTGTCAGACAATGAGAGCAGAACGGAAATAACATATTTAAATGTCAGGTTATTTTGAGATTTCTCAAGCTTTAATTAAACTTGCCTACAGGTTACACGTTTAGAGTGCTTGATGAGTTTTTGAACGGAAGAAATAGTCTGTTTGCCAGATGGATTTTGCCCAAACTCTCTCAGCAACGTTTAAAATAGCATCTTTTTTTTTTCCCTCTTCTGTCCACAAAATGCTTCTCTAGCATTCCATCAATGGAAAGTTTCATGCATTAAATAGCTTAGTAAGAAGATACCTAAATATTCTTGACCCCATACAGAGTTTCTGGAAGCATGTGCTATAGGACAAATAGTTGAGGTTAATGGTAGATGTCCACAGGTAAAAAAAATAGCGAACAGAGCAATGGCTCAGGAAAGAAAGAAATGGATTCTAATTCTAGATCCACCTCTGTGTGCTGTGACCTTAGACAATAACTTAAGGACCTTTTTGATTTTCACTCCAATAAATGTAACTATTAAGCATGTACCACGTATTCAGTACAGTGAGATAAAGTAGAGCAAAAGAAGAATTATTAAAACCTGGTATTCGTGGAAAGAATATAGACTTTGGAACCAGATACATTTATTGCATGTATTTCTAAGCAGTTTACTTAATCACTCTTTTAGGAAACAAGGCCATCTTTTATTACCCAGTATAGGTATATGATTATTTTCAAGGAGAAATAGGTGCTTATAGACTCCTGATATTTAATTATGAAGAAGCTGCTATTAGGTAAAATTCCTGGCTGAGAAATTTTAAACCCTGATTTGTGGTATGCAACTGTAAAAAGTAATAATAACATTTTATTACTTGGAGTTCTCCAGAAAAAAACACAGAACAAATAGGATATTTACAGATATATATAAGAGGAGATTTATTATAGGAATTGTTAATGAAGGCTGACAAGTCCTACAATTTGCCATCTGCAAGCTGGAGAACAAGGAAAGTTGGTGGTGTAATTCCATCCGAGTCCAATGGACTGAGAAGGGGAGAAGGGAGAAGGAAGCCTATTGCGTAAATCCAGGTCTGGATCTGAAAGCCCAAGAACCAAGGGTGTTGATAGCTGATGTCTAGGGCAGGAGAAGATGGATGTGTCAGCTCAAGCAGAGAGTGCAAATTAGCCTTTTATTCATCTTTTTGTTCTATTTAGTACCTCAACTGATGGGATGATCCCACCTGCATTGGTGAGGCTGACCTTCTTTACTCAGTCTATTCAATGCTAATCTCTTTCCCAAATACCTTCAGAAGTAATGTTTTATGAGCTATCTGGGCATCCCTTAGTCCAGTCTAGTTGATACATAAAATTAACCACCATAGTACTAGAAGTACTATATATAGTTCTAGTGTGTGGATAAGTGAGTGAAATCAGTTGTGTGAATGTCAGAGAGACAATGTATATTCAGGATGAGAGGACCTATATGTGCAAAACCCTTAAATGTCAGGAATAAATAGCAACATGGAGATAATATATGTGTGTATATACGTGTGTACATATGCATATACATATATGCACATTATGCACATATAATATACATATATGTAATACATATATATGTGATATGTATAAATCACAAAGAGCTAGAATATTCATATGGTCCCTAGTCAGTCAATCATTCTCAGTTGTTTTCCAGGGTTGCCACATATGGCATCATAAATTGTGCTCTGCATACATAGACTATGTGACTGGAACTCCCTGGAGTTGTGTAGTGCACAGCCTGCACAGCCCTTTTTAGCAGAGTTAGCGTATCAAGAAAGCCCTCACACAGATAAGGAGAACACATAAATTGAGCATAAATTGAATGGAAGAGCAAAAGAAAAACAAGAATGGAGACATAAAATGGGATTCATACAAAAATGTAAACTTTGCTATAACAGTGCTTCAAACTTGACTTTAAGTCTTTTATACCATAAAAGTGGATTAATTTTTAGCTTTAGGACAGATAAAAATATCTCCTGAAGGGCTTAGTAGAGAGACCACTTGAAAATGGTGGACACCATCTTCATTTTCTTATGATAGATGCAAATACAAGTTTGTTAAACTGTGATACAGTCCTCAATAAGGCCGTGTCACTCCAAAGTCCAGTTCAGTAAGAATAATTCTGTAGCGGGGAAAGGGGCATGCAGATACCCTGCTTTCTCTTTGTCGTACCTACAATATCCAGAGAACAAATAATCCCTCTTAAACATTGCCTTTCTCAGCTGGGCTTTTGATAAATAGTGTTTTTGTATGAGCTTGAGAGGCCAATCATGCAGGAGAATGTAAGGAATCATTGTATAAATTGAAAAGAAAAAAAAAAAGAAATTAGAGATAAATTAGGAGTGTGTAAAAATAGTATACTCCATAATGAGATGGATACTAAACGAAGTTCGGGGGCTATAAAGATGATTAACATCTGCCCATAAAATGCTTATAATCTAGAAGTGGGATAAGTATGAGTGAGGGTTGTCAGACTAGCAAATATTAATAATAATATTACTAGCTAATGTTTTTGAGTGCTTACTATGAGTCAGGTATTTTTCTAAGTTCTTTTTTTATGTATTAATGCATATAATGCTTTCCAATGTAATGGATAGTTATATATCATTATTAATCTGTTTTGACTGATGAAGAAATGAAATCTCAGCTGAGTACCTTCCTCAGAGTCACACAGCTCATAAGTTGTGGAGTTGGGATGCAAACCCAGACAGATTTCTTTTTTTTTCCCAATGTTTATGTATTTTGAGAGAGAGAGCGAGGGAGAGCACATGTGTGAGTGGGGGAGGGGCAGAGAATGAGGAGAGAGAGAATCCCAAGCAGACTCCACGCTGACAGTGAGCGAGAGCTTGATCCCATAGTGAGATCATGACCTGAGCCGAAATCAAGAGTTGGACACTTAACTAAGCCACCCAGGCATCCCCCACACAGATTTTTTTAAACAGATATATGCAATTCAAAATGACAAATGCTTTAAATGTAAAAAATGAGAATGATTCCTAAAATAAAAATATTTCTAGTTTAAGAGCATTTTTTCCCCATATATAATAATTTCATAGAATAGAAATAAAACTAACTCTGACTACTGTCAATGGAAAGAGTACCACATCCAATGCTGAGTAAGAGATTAAAATTTCAAATATCTGTTCTCATTAAGCAAATTTCCAAGTGGATTATATTTAAAGGGTAGGAGGTTAGATCACCCATGTAGCCTTTTTCTG
Organism: Neofelis nebulosa; assembly: GCF_028018385.1. Lineage (NCBI taxonomy): Eukaryota > Metazoa > Chordata > Mammalia > Carnivora > Felidae > Neofelis > Neofelis nebulosa. The sequence goes on from NC_080795.1 coordinate 34,365,074, forward strand.
AGATACTCTTTTATCCTTTTCAGTGTCATTGGAAAACACTTTGTTGCTTGAACATTTTTATGACTTCACTAAAAATAAATTCTAACAAAACTTTTGTAGGTGAGCAAATATCAGAGGATGTTCTAGTATCACCTCTGCCCAGGCTGCTTGCTCTTTGTGGCTACTTTGATCTTCATAAAACTACTGCAAGGCAAACACATGTTAACCTAGAATTTTTTTTTCTTTTGTAAAATACTTTGAGAAAAATCTGTATGTGTGGATTTTCATCAGAGTTAGAGAGTTTAGATTTCACAGATAGAAAACAGGTAGTCCCTTCTACCCCAGAAGGTGTTGATAATAGAGTTGAACTGGCCTCAGAGGAAGTGGATGAACAATGAAGAATCTAGGTAAAAATCCTAAGGATGTGGGGAGGAAAGAAAGAATAACATGTACATTTTATTCCATACCCTGTTTACTTTTATATCTGTTCAAGTGCCTAGGGTAATACTCTGCATTGATACTCTAACTCAAAAACACCCTATCAAACAAACTAGAAAGTAGCTTGTTTGAGGGTTTCTTTGAAGTCAAAATAGCTAACAATGACATATATTGATGACCATGTCAATCTGGTGAAGCACATTCTTACTTTTACTTCCTGACATAGAAACTTAGGTCCAGAATCAGTGAAGTGACTTATTCAAAAACAAATATTATGAGTTTCATTATTGAAACTCAAATGTAAGACTAGAGCTGACTTTAATCAAGAGACCTTTTCTTTATACATGAACTCTAGTGCTGCTAATGAAGTCTTCATTATTTTAATCACACATATTTTCCCATGGACATTAGGAAAAATAAGAGAAGAAGCCAATCAGGCTGGCATTATAAGCTATGTGCCAAAGTCTGACTATCAGAATCTTTATTCTTTTCCTACTGTTCCAAATGGTGGTAAGGAACCTTGATTTTCATAGAATTAAAGACATGGGACAAAGTTTCTTTAAGAGGCATCCTTATGATATTTGAATACATTTTTAAATAATGGTACTGATAATATAGTTGTTCACAGGGATATTGTGAAACTTACATGAGGTTTGCTTTTTGCTATAAGCAAAAAGGTATTACACAATCAAAAGAGATGCTCTACAAAAGGATATAATGAAAATTCAAATATGTATTTAAAAAAAATGTTTAATGCTTATTTATTTTTGAGAGAGAGAGAGAGAGCAGGAGAGGGGAAGAGAGAGAAGGAGACACAGAATCTGAAGCAGGCTCCAGGATCTGAGCTGTCAACACAAAGCCAGACTCGGGGCTTGAACTCATGAGTTGTGAGATCATGACCTGAGTCAAAGTCAGATGCTTGACCAACAGCCACCCAGGTGCCCCACAAATATGTATTTTTAACACAGGTTGTGTTTACAAGTTTGAGATAGGAAAAATATAGAAATGAAGAATTTTTTTCTCAATTAATCAAGATTTCTTACCCTTGCTCATAAGTCTAATGTAACTAACTCTTTCTGTCTTTAGGACAGGGGTTGAGGGAGGGGGAAGGCATAACAGAATTATTCTAATGAAAAGTAAGAATATGGAATTAACATAGTCCAAAAGAACTAGGAGTCTCCCTTGGTATTCCCATTTAAAAAACTGAGTGTTCAGGGGCACCTGAGTGGTCCAGTCGGTTGTGTCCAACTTCAGCTCAGGTCATGATCTTGTGGTTTGTGAATTCGAGCCCCATATCAGGCTCTGTACTGATAGTGTGAAGCCTGCTTGGGATTCTCTCTCTCTCCCTCTCTCTCTGCCCCTCCCCCACTTGCATGCCATCTCTCTCTCTCAAAATAAATAAATAGATTTAAAAACTGAGTGTTCAGCAGAAAGAGGCAAACATGGTTTACAGGGAAAAAAGAGGCTTAAAATTATTTTTCAAATTTTTTGGCTTTTTCACAGTGATATAAATATCAAAAAGGAGTCCTCAGAATGGGTGATTTGACTAATAAAACTAGTGAAACATCAGAATTTACATATTTTAAATGAAAACCACACTATCTAAAATATATAAGAATGTATCAATGCCTAAATTCTACTCAATAACTCAATGATGGAAAAAGGATAGTGAAGAAAAAAAGAAATATGGAAGGTAAATAAATGACCATATTTATGAAAATAAATAGGTCCATAGAAAATTAATTCATTTAGAAAATATTTCTTATGGACCTATTATTTTCCAGGCACTATTTAGAGAAATGCAAATTAAAACAACCTATTAAAATGCCTAACCAATGAGAATAATAAAGTAACGTCAGGGATGCTAGGGAAAAATAGCTATACATTTCATGTTGAATTGTAAATTGATTCAATTTTTCTGGAAAATAATCTGCTCATATATTAGAAGAGTTATAGAAATGTTTCTACGTTTTGACCTAGTTATCTCACTTTTGGGAATAAACCTCAAAGAAATAGAAGCAAAGTAATTTTATAAAGATAAACATAGCAGTGCTATTCTTAATAATAAAAACTGACTAAAAGGGCACAAGGCTGAATATGCATATTCATGACAAAAATGGATGTGTATTAGTACATTTGCAAAGATAGATAATTACATTCACTTATTTATTGAATAACTATTTATTAGGTACTATGTGGGCCAGGCACTGCCCTAAAGGCTGGGAATTGAGTACAGAGCAAAACAAATGTGGTGTATACTATTATTCCTGGGATATCCCTATGCCTTTGTGCAATTTAGAAAAATGTAGCTTCTCTGGGAACATGAAGTCCTATGGGTGCAAAGCTTGGCCAGAAAAATGCCCCCATTTGCAAAGTAACGGGTATCCATGCATGAGGAAGAGCACAATAGCAGGGATCATGAGTTGGGAGTGGACTATGGTCCCTCACTGGACATCCTGATGCAGAGCACAACAGGCATAGCCATGCATAGCAGTCCTGGTGCTTACAAGTCAGTGAGGAAGAAAGACATCAAAGAAATAAATGCACCAATGAGGACATAATTACAAAGATAACTTCTCAGAAGACAGGAATATAGCCTGACCAGAGCATATAGCAAGGAGAACTGGAAGGTCTCTATTATGGAGAATCTAGGAAGTTTGGAAAGAAGTTGAGACTAAGTAAAGGAGGTGGGAAAAGTGTCCAGACAAAGGTAACAGGATGTGCATAAAACTCCCCATGGCTGTACAGCATGTGGCATATTCAGGGAACTGAAGTTTGAATTAAAGAGGGCCCAGGGGGTGGGGTGCAAGGTGAAGTAGAGAGGTGGGCAGGGGCTATGCTCTGTAGGACCTTGTAGGTCAGGGTAGAAATTTGTTCTTATTCCTAAAAACAGTATAAAAGCACTAAATTGTTTTAATAAGGAGAGCAGGGGTATGATCATATCTGTGTTTCCAAAAGATCCCTCTGGCTGAAAAGTGGATGATGGATTGTAGAGGATGGAGGTATTGGAGTGAAAGATGCAGAGTAAGCCATTGCAGTTGTCCAGGAGAGGTGGAGGTCGTTGGACCAAGGTACCATCAGTGGAGATGGTAAAATGCAAATTATTGGAGACATACTGAGGAGATGAGATCGATAGGTCTTGGAGGTACACTGGCCATGTAGGGTGAGTAGAGGGATGCCCTTTTTTTTTTTCCCAGTAAAATATTTTAAAGTTAACAATTTAGAGAGTTTAGTATTTGTTTCCTAGGGCTACTTTAACAAACTGCCACAAAACCAGTGACTTACCACAATAGAAATGCATTCTCTTACAATTCTGGAGGCCTGAAGTCCAAAATCAAGGTGTTGTCGAGGCTGGTCTCCCTCCAAAGACTCGAGGGAGGAATTCTTTCTTGCCTCTCAGCTTCTGGTAGTTCTAGGATTTCCTTGGTTGTGGCTGCATAACTCCCAACTTCCGCCTCAGTCTTCAGATGGCCTTCCCCTCTTCCTCCTGTGTCTGTATGTCTTCTCCTCTTCTGTCTCATGTGAGGACACTTGTCATTGGACTTAGAGCCCATCCAGATAATTGAGAATGATCTTATATTGAGATCCTTAACTTAATTATATCTGCAAAGAGCCACCCCCCCCCCTTTTTTTTTTCCAAGTAAGGTCACATTCATAGGTTCCAGGGTTTAGGGCATGGATGCATCTTTGTGTGGGCCACCATGCAACCCACTACAGGCATTATGTGAATAATCCTTTATGTATCCTACAGCAGGGACTACCAGGATTGACTTTTGTGCATGCATTATTGTCTGTATGTGCCATTTGAGGAGCACTGAAATGTTCTCTTTAAGTTCTCAAATAAACTCAAGTAATTGCCAAATCCAAGGGATACATTGGTCCTTGTGAAGCCTTTGTACTCCATAACGTCCTGTGTATACTTCATCATTGGATGCAATCCATACATTTTATCACCTGGTATTGGAATCTTTTATTGCCCTGTCTCATTGGTTTGTAAAGCTCTTCAGGGAAGCAATTTGTTTCTTGTTTGCCACTCTTGTTTACCATGTCATGCATGGCCTTCTTTCAGGTACTTCACATTATGCTGTAGGGGGGTCCTGGGTGTAATTTTCTGTTGTTTTTAAACATCATAATTAATTAACTAAAAATTACTGAATACACCTAAAATTATTTTTTAATATTTCAGGATATCAATGAAAGTCAGTAATTATTGTATAGTTTTTAAAATTCCAGTTTAATTGAGAAACAATTAACATGTATCACTGTATAAATTTAAGGCATACAGCATGATGATTTGATTTACATATATCATAAAATGATTACCACATTAGGTTTAACTAACATTCATCTGCTCATATAGGTTCAATAAAAAGAAACAGAGAAAAAAATGAAAAATTTTTCTTGTGATGGGTACTCTTAAGATTTACTCTCTTAACAACTTTCCTTCCTATCTATCATACAGCAGTGTCAACTATAGTCATCATTTTGTACATTACAACCCTAGTACCTATTTGTAACTGGAAGTTTGTACCTTTTGACCACCTTCTTCCAAATCCCCCTTCCCTTTGCTTCTGGTAATCACAGGTCTTTTCTTTTCTTTCTTTTTTTAAATGTTTTATTTTTTGAGAGAGAGAGAGAGAGAGAGAGAGAGAGAGAGAGAGAGAGAGAGAGAGAGAATGAATACGTTGGGGAGGGTCAGAGAGAGGGAGACAGAGGATCCAAAGCAGGCTCCATGCTGACAGCAGAGAGCCCAATGCGGGGCTCGAACTCATGAACCATGTGATCATGACCAGAGACCAAGTAGGACGCGTAATTGACTGAGCCACTCAGGCACCCTTCACAAGTCTTTTCTATGAATATTTTCTTTCTTTCTTTCCTTCTTTCTTTCTCTTACTGAGATCATACAGTATTTTTCTTTTTGTCTGACCTACTTTGCTTCACATAATGCCCACAGGGTCCAACCTTGTTGTTGCAAAGAGCAGAATTTCTTATGGCTGAATAACATTCATATATATACGAACAAAACTTCTTTATCGATTCATCCATTGATGGATACTTAGGTTATTTGCATGTCTTGGGTATGGTAAATAATGCTGTTATGAACATGGGGTTGCAGATATCTTTTTGAGTTAGTGTAGCTACATTTGTATCAGACAAAATACACTTTAAGCTAAAAATGGTAAGAAGAGACAAAGAAGGTCATTATATAATGATAAAGGGTTAAAGCATCAAAACATCATTGTGTTCCATGATTCCTGTAGGCCTTTTTTACTTTTTTCATTTTTTCATTTTCCTTTTTGCTTCTCTGACTTGGTAATTTCCAAAGTCCTATCCTACAGATCATGAATTCTTCTGTTGTGGTTGGATCTACTTTTTTTTTTTTTAATATATGAAATTTATTGTCAAATTGGTTTCCATACAACACCCAGTGCTCATCCCAAAAGGTGCCCTCCTCAATACCCATCACCCACCCTCCCCTCCCTCCCACCCCCCATCAACCCTCAGTTTGGTCTCAGTTTTTAACAGTCTCTTATGCTTTGGTTCTCTCCCACTCTAACCTCTTTTTTTTTTTTTCTTCCCCTCCCCCATGGGTTTCTGTTAAGTTTCTCAGGATCCACATAAGAGTGAAACCATATGGTATCTGTCTCTCTCTGTATGGCTTATTTCACTTAGCATCACACTCTCCAGTTCCATCCACGTTGCTACAAAAGGCCATATTTCATTCTTTCTCATTGCCACGTACTATTCCATTGTGTATATAAACCACAATTTCTTTATCCATTCATCAGTTGATGGACATTTAGGCTCTTTCCATAATTTGGCTATTGTTGAGAGTGCTGCTATAAACATTGGGGTACGAGTGCCCCTATGCATCAGTACTCCTGTATCCCTTGGATCTACTTTTGAAACCATTTTTGAATTCTTCAGTTCAATTGTTGCATTTTTCAACTCTTGTATATTTGTTTGCTTTTTTGTTTGATCATTCTGTTTCTTTACTGAACTTCTCATTTTGTTTACGCATTGTTTTCTGTCTGCCTGTGTTTCCTTGTAGTTCACTGAACTTCCTTAGGTGGATTATTCTGAATTCTTTGTCTAACAGCTCATGGATCTCTATTTCCTTAGGGTCAGTTAGTTTTATTAGTTTCCTTTGGTGGTGTCATATTTACCTGATTTTTCCTGATCCTTGATTTTTTATATTATTGTCTGCACATCTGAATAATTGGGCTCCACTTTCAGACTTCACAGGTTGGTTTGGCAGAGAGAGTTCTTCACCAACCAATTCAGTTTGGGTTTCTGGGTGTTTGCTGGTTATGTCCTTGGGCAAGTGAGTCATGTTATTACAGTCAATTTTTGTGTGATGCAACCGTTCAAACTGTAAGGACAGAGATGAGGGACTCTGCCATTGGCTGAGAACAGTTGGATACGACTCCTATCCAAGTGAGGCTGTAGGATGGGATCCATGATTTCCTGGATTCTCCGTTCAGGCTTACTAGATGGTCTGGAGTAGGTACTATATTCAGTAGTAGGTGGGACTATAAATTAGCTTCTCTGATATAGCAGGGCAGTGGGATGGGACCCAGTCGTTGTTTGTGTACCTGAATCAGACCAGAGTGTGTACTGAATTCCTTGGTTAGGTGAAGCCTCTGGTTTTTCTCTGTACAAGGGGGAAGTTGTAGGCTCTACTCTCTGTTCATGTGCTACTGTACATAGGGCAGTTGAATGGGCTATGGAGCTTTCTGTGTGCTCTGGTTAGGTTCCCTAACTGGACAGGCTGAAGGCCGTAGTCACCAATATCAGGGATGTGAGTTAGATTCCCTATCTGGGTACAGCAGGAAAAGCAGCTTTAGAAGCAGGTAGGGTTCATTGTTTGTTAACTCAAGCCAACCTGAACCCCAAATTCACTGATCAAACAGGACTACTGGCTTTGCTTTGTAACTGTCAGCAATACCTGTTCTCCTCGACTGAGTGACTTGAATATAGTTTCCAGGAGTTGTCTCCAGCCCTTAATGGTCAGATGGGGCCAGATGACACTCTCCACAGCAGCTGGGGCTATGTCTTAGCTCCCTTGCCTGAGTGGGAGGAGAAGGGACTGCTCTAAGCTACTCAAAATTTCCCAAACAGGTTCTGTACTTGAGGGGGGCTACCCTTAGCCTTGGCTAAGAATCAATCCCTCTGCCTGTGCATATCATGAGAATGCTCCATGCCTGGTACTGGCTTTTCTGCAGGCATTCAGTTCTGCCTGCCTGACTCTGCCTGCCACTGGCCCACACTGCTTCCAGGAGTTGTCACTAGCCCTTCTGGCCAGATGGGGCCAGAAGACTCTCCAGTGGGTGGGACTGTGATTAAGCTCCTTGCCTGGGCAAAGGCAAATCGGGCTCTAGGGTCTGCAACTTCCTTGTTTGGGGATCTGAATCAGACAGATCTGTACTTCATTGAGTTCCCTGGTCAGAATGCACTCCTGATTTGTTTCTGCAGAAGAGTAAACCCCTGGTTGGGATTACTACTTGAGCATGGGAGGTATGAACTTAGTCTGCCAAGATCCACTTACTGGCTATTGCAAACCTCCCCCATCTTCTCCATCACAGTCAGATTCCTAGTGGTTGAGACCCACAGATTCTCACGGATTCTCCTGCAATCCCCATGTTGAAAGATCAGAGTATGGGCTCCCACAATGCTTGGGGGCTGGGGATGGTTGTCCTCCTTGGGTTCTCTTTTCACAATGGAGGAACTGGAGGCTCAGGGGAGACCACTTTGCTTGGTGCTATGTTAGCCTCAGGTAGGGGAAATGTGGTCACTGTGTAGTCATTTCTCTTACCCTTCTAATTCAGGCTCTTGGTCTCTGTGTTGCAGACTTACCCTTGTGTTCTAGGATTCTCTCAGTGATTTTTTTTATTTATTAAATTTTTAAAAAAAATATTCATTTTTGAGAGACAGAGACAGACCATGAGCGGGGAAGGGCAGAGAGAGGGAGACACAGAATCCAAGGCAGGCTCCAGGCTCTGAGCCGTCAGCACAGAGCCCAACGTGGGGCTCAAACTCACAAACTGCAAGATCATGACCTGAGCCGAAGTTGGTCGCTCAACTGACTGAGCCACCCAGGCGCCCCAGTGATGTTTTGTTTTTAAATAGTTGTTAGTTGTTCTTGTGAGGGGAAGCAAATCAGGAAGAACTTATGTTGCTATCTTGGTGATGTCATTGGCTTATTGAATTAAAATTTTTTTTTAATGTTTATTTATTTTTGAAAGAGAGAAGAGAGACAGAGTGTGAGCAGGGGAGGGGCAGAGAGAGAGAGGGAGACAGAATCCAAAGAAGGCTCCAGACTCTGAGCTGTCAGCACAGAGCCTGATGTGAGGCTTGAACTCATGAACTGCGATATCATGACCTGAGCCCAAGTTGGATACTTTAACCAACTGAGCCAGCCAAGAGCCCCTGTATTTTTTTTTAAGTTTATTTTGAGAGAGAGAGACAGAGGAGAGGGAGAGAGAGAGAGAGAGAGAGAGAGCAAGAGAGAGAGAGAGCGCATGCACATGGGGGAGGGGCAAAGAGAGAGGGAGACAGAGAATCCCAAGCAGGCTCCACGCTGTCAGCACAGAACCTGATGAAGGGCTTGATCCCACAAAACGTAAGATCATGACCTGAGCCCAAATTAACAGTTGGACACTTAACCAACTGAGCCACCCAGGTGCCGCTGTATTATTTTTATGTAGTTGCTGATGACAAAGATGGAAAGTTCTAGTTCTTACATTTTAATAGCTTTATCTGTTGGGGAGATCCATATAGACAAATTAATTATAAATCGGTGGTAACTACTATATTAAAGCCATGAAAAACATACTATGGAAGCATAGAACAGGGGCCAACCAGCTGTTTTGGACGTGGTTAGAGATGGCTTCAGAAAGGTGACCCTTGAATTGAGTCTTGAAGAGTGAATGGGTATTTTTCAGAAGGCGGACATTACAAAGAGATATGAAACCAGTAGGGAATTCTACTGAAATCACAATAGCAATACCAATGGTAAAAGTCCAGATGTGTTTCAAGAATGGTGAGATATAGAGGGAGGATAGGAAGTGGTTAAATACATTTGGTGAATAAGACTTGGCACTTAGTGTATATGTAAGGAAAACAATGGAGTCAGAACTACTACGAGACCATCCATTGGCAGACCCTAGGTCTCTCTATTAAAATTGGGGTGTCTTCACTCTTCAGATATTAATTGGAAGTGTGGCCTGCATTTTCTCCATGACAGGCTGTAAATCTATATTTTAGTCAGGGCTTTCCTCTTTTAGATTAATATATAATGTCCTTGAAAGCCCTCAATTCTTTTCTTTCTTATTTTTTTCCTCAGAAAAAAGAACCATCTTTAAATAGCTACATGATAGTGTTGGATGTAGCTCATTTTAACAAAGGTCACAGCATTTTTGAGTAGTAAACACGATTACCAGATCTTTCCAGTATATAGATGTTTAGCAGGCATGCCTCCATCACTGGAATAAATAACTAGAGTTCCAGGGGCATATGACAGCTGTGGGCCTGTGAAGCCTGTGGGTATCTGGAAAGAGCCAGATGCATCCTGTTTCTCCTCAACTATAGCCAAGAGGAGAATCAAGGCAAAAAAGCTCCCTTTTGCTTGAATTAACCAGACTATTGAACAAGTTTAGAGCTTGTCTGTTCTACTGGTTTCAAGTTGGCCTTAGAAACCAAATGGGTAATAGGAGCTGTATTTGAGAAGCTCCTGTCAAGAATCTAAGATTCTTTTCAATTGTAGCTCAGCAGCACCTGGATTCTATTCCTAGAGTATTTCCTCCTGTGATGATAATATCAGCAATTAACATACTTGTATTTATAAGATTTTATTCTTTAGGGAGTACTCAACCTTTGGGAGAGGTCAGCTAATTAATTTCTGCAGTGTTTCAGATTAGACTGCTGCATGTTTTATGACCCTGCAGATTACAGTGGTTATTAAGTCACTAAAATATTAAATCACTTTTGCAAGGATTCACAGTAAGGAAGAAATAGGAAACATGCAAAGAACTCAAATCCTGGATATTCTGAGAAGTATGTTCATCACTGCCCTAAAACAGGACCCTCACAGAAGTGTTCACTCTGTTTTAAGCAAGGAGAAAAAATAAAAAAAGAGAAGCCATATTATCAACAGAGAAATAACATACTTCAACATTCCAAGGTAACTCCACTTAACATGAAGTCATCTGAAATTATCCACATCTCTGGAACTCTGAATATGTAACTTCTTAGTAGGTATGAAATCAGAGTTTGGATGAACATCTTTCTTATGTAGTGTGGTGGGACGATCACTGGACCCTAAGCCATAAAGCTCAGTTTTGAATATTGTCCCTTTCACTACTTAGCTATGTTATCCTGGACAAGATAATTGACACCTTGCAACTGCCATTTTCTCAAGTCTGAAATTGATATATCATTACCTGCCTGACAGTGCACTCTTCTCTTCACCTTAAGAGCCAGAATCCTAGTTTAAGACTCCATCATCTTTCACTTGAACCACCATAACTGACTTTCAATTGGTTTCCTCTATTTTATTCTTGCTCCTCTACTGTCACTCCTCCACACAGCTGTTGGAATGGTAATTGAAAATCAGATTTCAAACTGTATCATTCTTTTGCCTAAAATCCTCCACTGGTATCCATTTATATTCAGAATAAAATACAAATTACTTATCATTGCCTAAAAGATCGGTAAAATCTGGTTTTTGTTCACTTCCTTGGCCTACTCAAAACTGCTATCTTAGCCTGACATTTAAGTTTTCCAACAATTTGACAACTAACTCTCCCAACCTCTTCTTCCATCATTCATTTATTCACATATTCATTCAACACACACTGAGCATCTATTCTAGGTCAGGCACTCACTGACCTAGGTCCTGGGACTAAAGAGCTGAATGAGCTAGGTCTTTAGGGGAAGAAGGGATAAATAGAAATGTGAAAATCCTTATTTTACCAATGCTCTCAGAACAATAAAACCTTTGCCAAATTTGAGCAGGAACCTTAGTTATTTTATGACCTAAGATTTTTCTTTTATGACAGATGGTAAACTTCGATATTTATGATCTGTCTTTAAAATACCTGATTTCTCCAAACACTGCTCCAGCTTTCAGAGTAACCAGAACTTGAGCACCATCAGAGCCTCCAAGAACTTGGACTTCTCCTTGCTTGATGATATACATTTCCTTGCCAATTTCTCCCTGCATGCCAAATATAAACAGGAAATGGTAGTAATTTTATTCTTGACAAGTATGCCCCAAATTAAGAAACATAAACTCTTCTAGAGGAATAATTATAAATAAAGAAAGCAAGAAATATCAATGTAAAGTAATTGTCTTAAGACCTGAGGTAGTTATAGACATTGGTTCAACAAACATGAAAGGAAAATTATTAGGAAAGTTCTGGTTCCCAACATGTGAGCACTGTATGCCAGCACTGGGCAGGTATCACTCAGCACACTGTTTTAGGAATGGATATGGGTAGAGTAAATAACGGGTTGTAAGCATAATCATCCTGACTTTGGTGACCACTGCTATGGTTTGAAGAAGGTGCTTGGTCTATCAAAAGAGCATGGGCTACAGCCATGCAAAAGTCAACTCTATTCTTCTGCCTATAGCACTGATGTCTGAGTTTAGTAATTGGAGCACAGGAGACCTTTAAGGTATTATTCTTGTTTCGCACTGAAAGGAAAGTGTTAATGCAACAGGTTGTTTTACTCAGTCTTGCTTATCTCTGAGGACTGTTGGAGCCAGGGCAATGACCCTTGTTCAAAGCACTGAGAACTAAACTCCTGCAATGTTCACATAGTTACTGGTTAATAGTTTTATTCTCTATTTCTGGGGCAGTGTGGCAGGATGTACTAGGCTTTCAGCACTGTTTAATGTAAGCACAAAGATTTATGATGTATATTTGGTATCTAGTTTGGAGTCTGAACCATGGCTAGTCATGTAGCTACGTGACCAGCCCCATTTAAGAACTTCCGACCCCAAGACTCTGATGGGTGTTCCAGTGGAGACATTTTGTTCTTGTCTTTCTAGGTCCACAGCTGAGGAGAAAGTACTCTTATGACCATTTCAGAAGTAGGACTTAGGAAACCTGCACCTGATTTTTCTGGTCTTTGCCTATGTATAAATTCCCCTTCCTGTTCCTGCACTGTATTCTTTGCTGTAATAGATCTTAAGCCATGAATATAACTTTATGTTGAATCATGCAAATCACCAAACTAATGGGTGGTTATGGGATCCTTGGTATATCTCTTCTCACTCCAAAATGCAAAAAGAATAAATATGTTTTACATGAGATCTAACTTGCAATTGGGTCAAGAAAAGCTGTTCTATTCTAAATAAGCCAGTTTGCCTATTACCAGGCAAACTATTTGGATAATAGCACCTATAAGTCTTAGTGAATTGGGTCTTGATCATGCTGAGCTATAAAATAATAGCATGAAAACAACAAATTTACTTACTTGGTTCAGGAAGGGACTGGGTTATTTGAATTTATTAAATATTCTTGTTGCCATATTTTCAAAAGATTAGGATACATTAAAATTAACTCAGGATTAAACAATGTTGATTATAGTTCATGTTCCGTGATGGCTGAGACAATGTTTACTTTGTTCCAGTGCTGAGCATAGGGCTTATGATATGAGCACTCATTTATGAATGAGGGAAATATAGTTTAACCATTTTCTAGGGAGTTTTGAAGTCTTTTAATACCAAGAGTTTTTGTATTACAATCATTAGGTAGAATTTAAAGTTTTCAGATTCTGTCTCTCAGTTAATATCTGTGACATTGAAATTCTCGTTTTATCTCCCCATTATTTTTATGAGGAAGGTAGAGTAAGCACTATTATTTCCACTGTACAGAAAGAAAAATAAAGGCACAGATTGGCCCACTTGACTAGCCAAAGTTCCATGACAGTAATTAGAAGCAAAAGGAAGCCTAGAACATGGATCTCCTAACTGAGCAATGCAAGAAATATTTTTAAATTTTGCATTGTGTGGAATATTAAGCATGTATTTATTCTCAAACATAGATCAAAGAAGAAATTACAATACAGATGGATCTTATTACAGTTATTTCCATAATATCAATGCTAATAACGACATGTTGCATTTGCATAGTACTTTTAAAAACCATAATATCTGATACTTACATTGCTCCTTATTTTAATACCTATATTTGTTATATCAGAACATACTACTTTGTAATTGCAAAGCATTTTCATTGATAGTAACTCATTCAATTCTTGCAAAAATCTCAGTGAGGTTAAAGATATTTACAAATTGATAGTAGAAGCTTGAAAAGTTAAGTGTCTTGAGCAAATTTGCAAGGCTGGCCAATAATAGCATTAGAACTAGCAGCACCTATGTCACCTGACTGTAGAATATATACAGTTAGATCATTGATAAATCCAGTATCAACACCAATCTCTTACAAACCAATAAAATAGCTATGAATTATTTTTTAAAAAGGAAAAGTGTCTGCATATTACTATTCCACAAAATACTCTAGGAAGTAATGATTATGATGGGGTCATATTCCTTATTCTTTGCATGAAGTAATTCTCAAGGAACTGGAATGATTTTTCAAAGGCAGTTATTACAACTGACTGGAGGTAGAAGTACATAATGGGCACTTAAATATAGCTCAGCACTTTTAATTATTTTTTAATGATCATTTCAATAATTTTCCAAGGAGATCTGGCATAATCAACGAACCAAAACTTCCACGATTTCTTGCATATTTCTAGACTAATTTAAGCTTTTCGTGCAAGTTTAATTAGCATTCAAATGAAGTAGACTTTCCTCAGAGAACAAGGTCTGACAGCATGTGCAAAATAAGATCAAACCAAGCTTTTGTGGTTGGTTTATGTGCTAATTTGGAGGAAGTGTAGAAATGCAAGAGCTTCATGTAGAGTAAGGTAACCCTTAGTGAGAGAGCACTTCAAATTTTCAGAGTTCCTGTGTAGAAGAATATATCCAAGGCTATTAGAGACATTCTGACACTCAAATTAATTCTTACAATTAATTCTGGGAAAATTCCCAAATAATCTTTGAAACAGTTCAAGCTACCCACTCAATATGTTTAGGAGTCATCTTGAGGATTAGTCAGGTCAACAAACTTAGTCCCAAACCCTGACATTTCTTCAATTGTTTAGGCAACTGACAATAGAATGAGTTATTTTCCTTCCTGTTTCCTACAATGATGTGTGAAAATGATAAGCAAAAACAAAGTTGAATTCAACAACTTTTCATCTCTGTCAATATCTACTATGATTAAATCCTCCTCTCTTAAAAACAAAAACAAAGAAATGTGGCAGGTAGTCTCATTTCTGTCTTCTCGTTTCTGCTATTTCCCCTATTTATTCCTTTCTTTCCCTCATTTGTGTTCACTGATCTGTTTTTATTATTGAGTGATGAATGTATGTGAGGAAGGAATTAGAAATGAGAGGGCTGTATCTACTCTGCATTTCACAGTTTGTTAAGCAAATTTGCACTGCTTAGGGGCATGGGTACTAAAGTTTCTATGAGTTATCTCAATTTCCAGTCCCTGGTGCTATTGGAACAAATTGAAAGGCCATTTTGGTGCATTAAGGCCATGTCATTCCAAATGTACCACTGCCCTAAAGGGGTCCTTAAACTGAGCTGTGGTTTGTATTTCCCATTTCAATAAAAATGATTTCATATCACCAGGGTGCCTACTTTTAACTTGGACTAATTTGTGTGGGATTGCATATTCTTGGTTTCTATTATATCACAATATCAATATCTATATCTATATATCTATACATAGATACACACACACACACACACACACACACACACACACACATATATACACCACATCTTTATCCATTCATTAGTCGATGGACATGTGGGCTCACTGGCTATTGTTGATAATGCTACTATAACACAGGGGTACATGTGCCTTTTTTGAATCAGTATTTTTTATCCTTTGGGTAAATACCTGATAGTGTAATTGTTGGATTTTAGGGTAGTTCTATTTCAAACTTTTTGAGGAACCTCCATACTGTTTTTCCCCAGTGGCTGTACCAGTTGGCTTTCCCACCAACAGTGGAAGAGGGCTCCCCTTTCTCTACATCCTTGCCAACATCTTTTGTTTCCTGAGTTGTTAATTTTAGCCATTCTGACAGGTGTGAGGTGGTATCTCATTGTAGTTTTGATTTGTATTTCCCTGATGATGAGTGATGTTGAACATCTGTTTTTGTGTCTGTTGGCCATCTGTATGTCTTCTTTGGAAAAATGTCTATTCATGTCTTTTGCCCATTTCTTAACTGGATTATTTATTTTTTGGGTGTTGAGTTTGCTAAGTTCTTTATAGATTTTTGATACCAACCCTTTATCAGATATGTCATTTGCAAATATCTTCTCCCATTCTATAGGCTGCCTTTTAGTTTTGTGGATTGCTTTCTTCACTGTGCTGTTATTTATCTTGATGAAATCCCAATGGTTCATTTTAGCTTTCTTTTCTTGCCTCCATATATGTGTCTAGTAAGAAGTTTCTATAGCTGATGACAAAGAGGTTGCTACCTGTGTTGTCCTTTAGGATTTTGATGGTTTCCTGCCTCACATGTAAGTCTTTTATCCATTTTGAGTTTATTTTTGTGTATGGTGTAAGAAATTGGTCTAGTTTCAGTCTTCTGTATATTGCTGTCCAATTTTCCCAACACTATTTGTTGAAGAGACTGTCTTTTTTTCATTGGATATTCTTTCCTGTTTTGTAAAATACTAGTTGACCATGTAGTTGAGGGTACATTTCTGGGTTTTCTATTCTGTTCCATGGATTTATGTGTTTTTGTGCCAGTACCATACTGTCTTGATGACTACAGTTTTGTAACATAGCCTGAAGTCTGAACTTGTGATGCCTTCAGCTTTGTTTTTCAAAATTGCTTTGGCTGTTCAGGGTCTTTTGTGGTTCCATACAAATTTTAGGATTGTTTGTTCTAGCTCTGTGAGAAATGCTGGTGGTATTTGTACAGGGATTGCATTAAATATGTAGATTGCTTTGGGTAGTATCGATATTTTAACAACATTTGTTCTTCTGACCCATGATCATGGAATGTTTTTCCATTTCTTTGTGTCATCTTCAATTTCTTTTATAAGTGTTCTCTAATTTTCAGAGTACATATCTTTTACCTCTTTGGTGAGGTTTATTCCTAGGTAACTTATGGTTTTTGTGTAGTTGTAAATGGGGTTGATGGCTTGATTTCTCTTTCTGCTTCTTCATTATTGGTGTATAGAAAAGCAACAGATTTCTGTATATTGGTTTTGTATCCTGCGACTTTTCTGAATTCGTGTATTGGTTCTAGCAATTTTTTGGTGGAGTTTTTTTGGGTTTTCCACATGGAGTATCATATCATCTGTGAATAGTGAAAGTGTGATTTCTTCCTTGCTGATGTGGACACATTTTATTTCCATTTGTTATCTGATTGCTGAAGCTAGGACTTCCAGTACTATGTTTAACAACAGTGGTAAGAGTGGACATCCTTGTCTTGTTCCTGGCAGTAGAGGAAAAGCTCTCAGTTTTTCCATTGAGGATGATATTAGCTATAGGTCTTTCATATATAACCTTTATGATCTTGAGGTATGTTCCCTGTAACCCTATTTGGTGGAGGGTTTCTATCAAGAATGATGCTGTATTTTGTCAAATGCTTTTTCTGTATCTATTGAGAGAATCATATGGTTCTTATCCTTTTTTAAAAAATTATTATTAGTGTTGTATATCACATTGATCTATTTGCAATGTTCAACCACACCTGCAGCCCAGGAGCAAATCCCACTTGGTTGTGGTGAATAGTTAATTCCTCTAATGTACTGTTGGATTCAATTTGCTAGTATCTTGTTGACAATTTTTGCATCATCATGGATCAATAAAATTTATTGATTTATCATCATGGATGCAAAAGGAGAAAGGAAATTCTCCTTTTTAGTGGGGACTTTGGTTTTGGAATGAAGGTAATGTTGGCTTTGTAGAATGAGTTTGGGAGTTTTCATTCATTTCTATTTTCTTGAGAAGAATAGGTATTAAATTTGAGAAGTTTGAGAATAATAGGTATTAAATCTTTAAATGTTTGGTAGAATTCCCTTAGGAAGCCATCTGGCTTTGGATTTTTGTTTGTTGGGAGATTTTTGAGTACTGATTTTTGAGTACAATTTCTTTGCTGGTTGTTGATCTGTTCACATTTTCTATTTCTCCCTATTTCAGTTTTGGTAATTTGTATGTTTCTAGGAATTTATCAATTTATTCCAGATTACCCAAATTATTGGCATATGATTTTTCATGATAATCTCTTGTAACTGTTTGTATTTCTGTGGTGTTGGTTGTGATCTCTCCTTTTTCATTTGTGATTTTATTTATTTCGGTCTTTTTTCTTTTTGATAAGTCTGGCTAGGGGTTTATCAATTTTAATAATTCTTTCAAAGAACCAGCTCTTAATTTCATTGATCTGTTCCACTGTTTTTTTGTTTGCCGGTTTGTTTCTATATCATTTATTTCTGCTCTAACCTTTATTATTTCCCTTCTGCTGGTGTTAGGCTTTATTTGGTGTTCCTTTTCTGTCTCCTTTAGGTGTAAGGTTAGGTTGTGTATTTGAGATATTTCTTGCTTTTGAGGTAGGCCTATATTGCAATATACTTCTCTCTTAGCTGTGCCTTTGCTCCATCCTGAAGGTTTTAGATTGTCATGTTTTCATTTTTAGCTGTTTCCACGTATTTTTTATTTCTTCTTTAGTTTCCCGGTTAACCCATTCATTCTTTAGTAGGATGTTCTTTAACCTCCATGTATTTGTGGTCTTTCCAAATTTTTCTTGTGATTGCCTTCTAGTTTCAGTGTTGTGGTCTGAAAATATGCATGGTATGATCCTGATATTTTTGTACTTGCTGAGGCCTGATTTGTGACCCAGTATGTGATCTATTCTGGAGAATGTTC
Organism: Neofelis nebulosa; assembly: GCF_028018385.1. NCBI lineage: Eukaryota > Metazoa > Chordata > Mammalia > Carnivora > Felidae > Neofelis > Neofelis nebulosa. The sequence continues at coordinate 34,383,460 of NC_080795.1, forward strand.
CATGTGCACACAAGAAGAATGTGTATTCTGCTGCTTTAGTATTCTGAATATATCTGCTAAATCCATCTGGTCCAGTGTGTCATTCAAATCCATTGTTCCTTGTTGATTTTCTGCTTAGATGTTCTGTCCATTGCTGTAAGTGCGGGTGTTAAAGTCCCCCACTATTATTGTATTATTTTCAGTAAGTTTCTTTATGTTTGTTATTTATTGATTGATTTATTTTGGTTCTTTCCAGTAGGGGGCATAAATATTTACAATTGTTATGTCTTCTTGTTGGATTGTCCCCTTTTTTATGGTATAGTGCCATTCTTCATCTCTTGTTACAATCTTTGTCTTAATGTCTAATTCACTCCATATAATTATTGATAAATATGAATGTAACCTGTAAAGTCATTATTTCTGGAGATTTTATCTGTTCTTTTCTAGTCTTTGTAGCTTTTGTTCTTTCCCATTCAAAGAGTCCCCTTTAATATTTCTTGCAGGGCTGGTTTAGTGGTCATGAACTCCTTTAGTTTTTGTCTAGGAAACTCTTTATCTCTCCTTCTATTTTGAATGACAGCCTTGCTGGATAAAGTATTCTTGGCTGCATATTTTTCCCATTCAGCATGTTGAATATATCATGTCGCTCTCTTCTGGCCCGCCAGGTTTCTGTGAAGAGATCTAGTGTGGACCTGATCTGTCTTCCCTCGTAGGTTTGGAATTTCTATTCCCTTATTGCTCTCAGGATTCTTTCCTTATCTCTGTATTTTGCAAATTTTACTATGATATATCTTGGTGTTGGTCAACTTTTGTTGATTTTGATGGGAGTTCTCTGGGCCTCCTGGATTTGAATGTCTATTTCTTTCCCCATATTAGGGAATTTTTCAGCTATAATTTGCTCAAATAAACCTTTTTGCCCCCCTTCCCTCTCTTCTTTTTCTGGGACTCCTATGGTGAGAATGTTACTATGCTTAATGAAGTTGCTGAGTTCTCTAAGACTACATTTATGATCTAATATTTTTCTTTCCCTCTTCTTTTCAGGTACATTATTTTCCATAATTTTACAGAAATCACTTATTCATTCCTCTACTTCTTCCATCCTTGTCATTACCTCCAGTCAGTTTTGCATCTTGGTTATAACATTTTTCCTTTTGACCTGATTAGTTTTTAGGTCTTTTATCTCTGCAGTAAGGGTCTCTCTGGTTTATTCTACCCTTTTCTCAAGCCCAGCTAGTATCCTTATGATTGCTGTTTAAATTCTTGTTCAGGCATATTACTTATTATGTCTATTTTGATTAGCTCCCTGGCTTTGACTCTTTTTGTTCCTTCTTTCGGGATGAATTCCTCCATCTTGGCATTTTGTCTACATCTCCATGTTTTGTGTATTAGAAAAGCCTTTTTCTGGTCCTATTTCCACTAGAGCTGAAGCTGTGCAGCACTGTATGATCAATAGAGCTAGTGCATGCATGGAGGAGGATAATGGGGGGTGGAGGTTGTGTTTTCTTTGCTGTTGTTCCTTCCTTGACTGATTAAAAAAGCCACCTGCATTTGGCTCAGGTCATGATTTCATGGTTGATGAGTTCAAGCCCTGAGTCCAGCTTCTCATTGACAGTGGGGAGACTGCTGAGATTCTCTCTCTTCCTCTCTCTGTCCCTCCCTCGCTTGCTCTGTCTCTCTATAAAAATAAGTAAATAAACTTAAAAATAAAGGAGTTGCAGAGCACAGGGAGATAGAGCTTGGTGTAAGAGGCTCAAGCTCTGTTGTGATGATGGGAGGTGTGAAAAATGGCATCAGCCCACTCTTTTCCCCAGAGAGCAGAGTTTGTGCCCATTGCTCCTCAGACAACCCTCACAGAAGAGTGAACAATCTCCCTTCTTGAGTCTGAGGCTTCTGTCTGATCCCTGTCTTCATCCTGTCTGTGTCTGTGCCTTCTGCCTGCCTGGTAGTGCAATGCTCCTGTGTTTTATCTCAGGTGCGTGGCTGAGCTTCAAAACACCATTTTAGGGACCCAGTGCAGCATGGGCCTGCACTGATCCCCTGGGGGATGGTCTCACCATGCTTTGGCTGGTGCAGTTTGTCCCAGAAAAGCAGTCGCATGACTGTGCAGGGGTTTGGATTTTATGGTAAAGTATAAAACTGGCATCCGGGTTAGCTGTCAACAGAGGAGTCTCTGCTTGTATGCTAATGAATGGAGTAACTCAATGGCACCCACCAGCTCTTTTGTCCCCTGAGAGGCAGTACTGCCTGTCCCAAATGCATTCCAGGGAGGGGAACTGTCTATTCCAGTGTGACCCAGGGGATCCTCAGAGCACACTGTCCACTCCCAGGACTCTTCTCTCCTTGTCCACAGGAGCACCACTACACCTGCCAGGCTTGACCCTAGCAATGGTGCAGATTTCTAAAACTTTAGACTTTCAGGTCTGCTGCTTATAAAAACTTGTGATAATCAGCCTAGTCAGTGGTTTTGGGGAAGTTTTTTTTTTTTCTGTACAATCCCGTGTGCTGCTTTCTCTTCCTCTCTCTCTCTCTCTCTCTCTCTCTCTCTCTCTCTCTCCTCTCTCTGTGATCAGGGCTGTTTTCCCTCTGCACATCTGCAATTGTTTTCTTTTCCAAATCACATCACTGCACCTCCTACCTTCCACGACGTGGCCTCTTTTCTCTCTCTAGTTGTGCAGTTTGTTCTCAGTCCTCAGATCAATTTCCTCGGTGTTCAGAATGATTTGATAATTAAGTAGCTGTGTTTGAGGGATGAGGCAGGCATAAGGTCCTCCTACTGCTCTGCCATCTTAACTCCTCCACTGAAGTGAGCACATTTCACCGTTATACATTTGATTTTATTTCACTTGTTCATTGTTTATATCTTCCATCAGGCCAGTGATTCTCAACTTTGGCTGCATTTTAGAATCATCTGGGAGCTTTTAAAAATACTGATATGTGGGTTCCATTCTGATACACTGAATTGTTTGGTATAGAGCCCAGACTTCTAATTTCAGTAAATTCTGTGTATACTGAATTGAAAAGCCCTGCACCAGACTGTAAGTCCCTGGAGAACAAGAACCATCTTTCTTGCTGTTGATTATACCGAGTACTCAGCATGGTGCCTGGCTCATAGTGCTAAAAAACAGTTTTTGAGTTTTTTGAATAAATGATACTAATGTGTTCTAACTTTTGACTTATTGTAGTTCTCTGCACTTCCTCGGTAGAGAGGTTTTTTCTTTCTGCCTTAGCTCATGATAATTCTTTCCTTTATCTGGAATGCTTATTTCTTCTTTCTCTTGGTTTATGTAAATTCATTTTTTTAGGAATTGGCTTAAATACCATCTTCTCCAGGAAATGTTGTCAGTATCCTAGTGGGACCAGTGTCCCTACTCTGTGTCCTATAACACTTTGTGCTTATGTCTACTATAGCACTTAATAAATTATTTTAGAATGACATAAATGCTTCTCACTCTCACTTGCTTGTGAACTGTCCAGGGTTTTGGATCATTTTTCATTTCTTTAAACTGCTCATCCTTCTCTACTTTTTATATTTATTATTGATTTCACCACTGATTTAGTCTCTCAAGATATAAAATCCAAAGCCAGCATTCCTTCTCTTCTCCCTTAAGTTAGAAATCAGGGACGTGCAAAAATGTTCACTGTAGAGTTATTTATAATAGCAAACATTTGAAAGTTGATTAGAATATATTCATAGAGTATAATATTATGTAGCTTTAAAAATGAGGTTGTAGAAGATTACTGAATAGTAAATAAAATGTTCATATGATATACAATTACATGACAAAACATAAATGCAGCATGATGTCAATTAAAGAAGATCTTTAACATAAAAGCCATTTATGAAAAGTCCACAGCTAACATCATCCTCAATGGGGAAAAACTGAGAGCTTTTTCCCTGAGATCAGGAACACGACAGGGATGCCCACTCTCACCGCTGTTGTTTAACATAGTGTTGGAAGTTCTAGCATCAGCAATCAGACAATAAAAGGAAATCAAAGGCATCAAAATTGGCAAAGATGAAGTCAAGCTTTCGCTTTTTGCAGATGACATGATATTATACATGGAAAATCCGACAGACTCCACCAAAAGTCTGCTAGAACTGATACATGAATTCAGTAAAGTCGCAGGATACAGAATCAATGTACAGAAATCAGTTGCATTCTTATACACTAACAATGAAGCAACAGAAAGACAAATAAAGAAACTGATCCTATTCACAATTGCACCAAGAAGCATAAAATACCTAGGAATAAATCTAACCAAAGATGTAAAAGATCTGTATGCTGAAAACTATAGAAAGCTTATGAAGGTAATTGAAGAAGATATAAATAAATGGAAAGACATTCCCTGCTCATGGATTGGAAGAATAAATATTGTCAAAATGTCAACACTACCTAAAGCTATCTACACATTCGATGCAATCCCAATCAAAATTGCACCAGCATTCTTCTCAAAACTAGAACAAGCAATCCTAAAATTCATATGGAACCACAAAAGGCCCCGAGTAGCCAAAGTAATTTTGAAGAAGAAGACCAAAGCAGGAGGCATCACAATCCCAGACTTTAGCCTCTACTACAAAGCTGTAATCATCAAGACAGCATGGTATTGGCACAAAACAGACACATAGACCAATGGAATAGAATAGAAACCCCAGAACTAGACCCACAAACGTATGGCCAACTGATCTTTGACAAAGCAGGAAAGAACATCCAATGGAAAAAAGACAGTCCCTTTAACAAATGGTGCTGGGAGAACTGGACATGTAGAAGGTTGAAACTAGACCACTTTCTCACACCATTCACAAAAATAAATTCAAAATGGATAAAGGACCTGAATGCGAGACAGGAAACCATCAAAACCTTAGAGGAGAAAGCAGGAAAAGACCTCTCTGACCTCAGCCGTAGCAATCTCTTACTCGACACATCCCCAAAGGCAAGGGAATTAAAAGCAAAAATGAATTACTGGGACCTTATGAAGATAAAAAGCTTCTGCACAGCAAAGGAAACAACCAACAAAACTAAAAGGCAACCAACGGAATGGGAAAAGATATTTGCAAATGACATATCGGACAAAGGGCTAGTATCCAAAATCTATAAAGAGCTCACCAAACTCCACACCCGAAAAACAAATAACCCAGTGAAGAAATGGGCAGAAAACATGAATAGACACTTCTCTGCAGAAGACATCCGGATGGCCAACAGGCACATGAAAAGATGTTCAACGTCGCTCCGTATCAGGGAAATACAAATCAAAACCACACTCAGATATCACCTCATGCCAGTCAGAGTGGCCAAAATGAACAAATCAGGAGACTATAGATGCTGGCGAGGATGTGGAGAAATGGGAACCCTCTTGCACTGTTGGTGGGAATGCAAACTGGTGCAGCCACTCTGGAACACAGTGTGGAGGTTCCTCAAAAAATTAAAAATAGACCTACCCTATGACCCAGCAGTAGCACTGCTAGGCATTTACCCAAGGGATACAGGAGTGCTGATGCATAGGGGCACTTGTACCCCAATGTTTATAGCAGCACTCTCAACAATAGCCAAATTATGGAAAGAGCCTAAATGTCCATCAACTGATGAATGGATAAAGAAATTGTGGTTTATATACACAATGAAATACTACGTGGCAATGAGAAAGAATGAAATATGGCCCTTTGTAGCAACGTGGATGGAACTGGAGAATGTGATGCTAAGTGAAATAAGCCATACAGAGAAAGACAGATACCATATGTTTTCACTCTTATGTGGATCCTGAGAAACTTAACAGAAACCCATGGGGGAGGGGAAGGAAAAAAAAAAAGAGGTTAGAGTGGGAGAGAGCCAAAGCATAAGAGACTGTTAAAAACTGAGAACAAACTGAGGGTTGATCGGGGGTGGGAGGGAGGGGAGTGTGGGTGATGGGTATTGAAGACAGCATCTTTTGGGATGAGCACTGGGTGTTGTATGGAAACCAATTTGACAATAAACTTCATATATTGAAAAAAAAAAGATCTTAAAAAATTTTTTTTTAACATTTATTCATTTTTTGATAGAGACAGCATGAGTGGGGGAGGGGCAGAGAGAGAGGGAGACACAAAATTTGAAGCAAGCTCCAGGCTCTGAACTGACAGCACAGAGCCTGACGTGGGGCTCGAACCCAAGGACCTGACCGTGAGATCATGACCTGAGCTGAAGTCGGACGCTTAACCAACTGAGCCACCCAGGCGCCCCTGTATGATGTCAATTTTATAACAGAATATTTATCTACATCAATCAGTATAAAAAGATAGGTTGGAATATATGAATAGTGGTTATTTCTGGGTGGTGGAATTTTTGTCTTTATGTTTTTATGTGTTTTCCATTTTAAAAATAACGAGCATGTATTACTTTTGCAATCATAAAAATCATAGTAAAATTGAAAAGAATGTGGCATTAATTATCCATTAATTGGGTGAGCGAAATGGAGGTAACTGATATCTTGCTGAAGACATAAAAAAGGCAGAATCACCTTTCACTTCTATAGCTTTTTTCTCCACTTTAAATATTTGGCATTAATGGGGTGTGGCTATTGATTTACATTTATACAAAGCAACTTTTCACACTACCCACACTTATACCCTATAAGTAATGAAATCCATATTGTCTTGTTCCATTTTGAACTCTGAGAGAACATTCTTCTTTTATAAAACTGTGTATCGTAATTATTCCTATACTATGGAATTCAGCCTGGAGATTCTGTTTAAACTAAGCTCTTGACCTATGTCTGAACCCCTTAAATGCACTTATTTACTATTTGTGCATTTGAAAGATAGCACACACTCACCTTTTTGCAGACAAAGTCACCAGGTAAATAAACAGTGGATTTCAATCTTAGCAACATGTCATTTATCATTTGTGTATCACAACCCTAAAGAAAAAAATAACAAAAAGAAAAATAATTTTTACAGACACAGCTACAAAGACAACATTCCAAATAACTTTAAAAGGATATGAAAATAAATAGTAATAAAGATTGTGTTAACACTAAAATATTAATTGCCAATGAATGTGGATTTGTTTTGACCTAAAATTTGGAAAAAAAACCAACCCAATAGTTTGAATGCAAGACTTTGGATCCCTGGTCAGATAGATTTGGGTTCTAATCTTGTCTCCACTACCTATTGCTATGGAATCTCTAATGTCCTCAGTTTCCTAACCTGTTAAATGGGTACTAATTCACAATGATAAAATTTTAGTCATGTAAAACTTAACATAATGATTAACTAATGATGGATATTAATGATTAAGATAATATAAGCGATAATAATTGGTTAATACTAAGATTGACAGATAAAAATCAAAATCTGAATATTTTTATTTTCTATAACATCTTTAATACTTTTGTTAAGTATTATTATTTAACTGTCAAGGCTTCTATGTCTGTCTTTACCAACTTATTTATCTTCTTAAAGGCAGAGTATCTGTATATAATAGATACAAAAGCAGTACCTATTGAGTGAATGATGTTCATATCCACTTTAATAGTGTAAGAGACGAATTTGACTTGTTAAGATATGTGTCTAGATTTGTGGTGTGCCCAGAGAATTATAATTTATTGGGACACTTGGGTGGCTCAATCGGTTTAAGCATCTGACTCTTGATATCAGCTCAGGTCATGATTGCACAGTTTGTGAGACTGAGCCCCACAACCAGGCTGTGCATTAACAATGTGGAGCCTGCTTAGGATTCTCTCTCCCTCTCTGCCACTTGTGCTCTTTCTCAAAATAAATAAACATTAAAAAAATTATAATTTATCTATTATGATAAGGCAAAGAAGAATTGACAGATGCTTCAAAAATGTTTTTACATAGTGATTTTGAATCTTTTGCTTTTGCCAAATATTGTTATTTATTTTTCTCTCATAGCTGCTTTCCTTTTGTGATTGGTCCTGACCATCCCTTAGGGAAACTATTATTTTGCAGAAAACTAGTCATAGTCAGTAGCAGAGGAATGAGGAGGAGACACAAAGGGCGTACTCCCAATTTGTGGATTGGATGATCATTCTTTTAGCAATCACGAGTTTTCCATAATGACTTCAGTAGCAAACACCTGACCTAGATCCATCTGAAATTTAGACACTGGGTTTGCTGAATGATAAGGAAAGTTAATAATTTATGATTGAAGTATCTTCACGTAGCCATTGGTGAGGAGCATTCAAATGAATGTGAAGTTAGAATTTTTAAAAACTTATGTGGGAAAGTATAGCTTTTGGTTATCCAGGATAGAAAAAAAGGCCAAGGCCGACAAGAATACCTTAATACAGCCCAACAAAAATTGATGAAAAGCTGCTATGAGCAAGCTTTTTTACATGCCCTTGGAGCTATGAAAGATGAAAGAGAGTAAGCTAGTTGGGATGATGTTTTAAGTAAACAGAAAAGCTGTTATTGATGATCGAAGTGAATCATGTTATAAGACATTCCAGTTAAATATCTATAAAACTTTTAAAAGGAGGGGCAATTACAACTTCCCGGGAGTGGGGATTATGAGGGTAGGGAAACATCAAGAAGTTGCTCATATGGATAGCACAATTTGAGTCAGTTGAAGAGGAGTATAATTTGTATTTGCAAAAACACAGAAAGGTTTTTATATGTAAAGGAAAATTTGCCTTTTCTTACCATGTTATGTATTTTTTTGTGCAAGGTATATGATTTTTATTTATATTTGTTTTATTCCTACCATGTCTCAGGTTATCATATTTGCTAAAGCAAATGACAAACATTAATTTCTTTCTAAATATTGTGCTTATTTTGTTTTTAGTAAAAATTATCTAAATATATGGCTCATATACCTGATTTGTTTTAAAGCTGTCATTGGTTCAGAGTAATTTCATTTTGTAAATTGGTGTTCTGATCACTCAGAAGTCTTAAAAACACATACAAACTTTGGATTCATCTTAGGATCTCTCCCACTAAAGAAAGTTCATGTTCTTGATGTTTTAGAGAAAATTCATTAGAAATATATTTCAAAGTTCTTAAGCTTAAACATGTTTGGAGTATCATTGCAATGGAGCTAACTCTCAATTATTCTTATTCATGGAGAAGAATAACACTGTAAATAATCAGAAATAGAAGATCTAAACAAATCCACTTACATTTATTTTCATATGTGCAATTTGAATATTTTGGCATTAAGTTTTACAATCCTAATTATAATTTTAGGCCAAAATTAAGTTTTCATTCCTTGAGAAATTCCTACTGGAATGAACTTTGATGAAAATTCCCAGCTGTACTAAATAATATTCATAGGAGTTACTAATGATTTTAAATGTTTTCCTATAACCATAATTCTTGTTCTATAAATGCACAGAGATGTGTGTGCAGTATTTTTTTCAGTACTGGAAAAATTGGAAACAATATAATGCCAATCTGTGGACAGATAAAAATGTTGAAGATTTGTAAGTTGGATTACCATACAGTGGTTAAAATAAATAATTCAGATCTCTGTATGTACAGATATGATTGAACTCGACAAAAAATGTGAGCTGCACACAAAAGTAAGGTGTAGAATATATTCAATATGACTCCAGCTATGAGAAAGTTACACAAAATAGACCTTGATGTTTATATAAAGTAAAATTATAAAAATGAGGATTAGATGGATACCCTTGAAATCATCCTAATGGCCACCTCTGGGAAGGGGAGGAGAATGGAATTGGGGAGAAGAATGGATGAGATGTCAGCTTGACTTTTATTAATTTTAATGAAAATAAAGTAAAGCACACATCCTGAGATTGTTTGTAGGAACAGAATGTCCTTTGAGGAGGAATACATTTCATCTTTTCTTTCTATCCTTCAGGTTAGCTCACAGGCAGAAAGCACTAATAAAGGAAACCCAATCCATGAAAGTGTTAGACCAAACTAGGAGATAAGCTCTAAAATAGATAAGCAAACAATTATTGCTTTCCTCAGTCGAAATGTGCAAGTGCTTACAAGAATAACTTTTAGCTTATAGTTTCGATTTCCTCAAAGAAAAACATCTGAACTGTTATAAATATGAATATTTATTAACACATTTGCATAGAATATGTATCAATTTATGTAAACGGAACATAGCAGCTGTATGTAATAAAAACTTACAGTTTACGTTTTATCAATGAAGTGATTGTGTTTCCTAATTGCTTCATGGACAGGTGCCACTGGCCTTGGGGCCGCTGTGATCTAGAACTAGGTCCTTCTCATCTGTACTTAGACGTAGCTAATGAAATTTGCATTATGAAGTTGTTATAGTTTATGTATATGAGAACAATTATCCCCACCCTTTGAAAATGATTATTTTCTTGGGATACACTTTGCTCCACTATTGTGTATAAAAAGAGTTACATCCCAGGGCTACTGTTTTCTTTCTTTGTAATGGCAGCTCCATTTCTTTTATAGAAGCCATTAAGAAATTTTCTGATTTACTGGAAGTGAGAGCACAGTCATTGTTTCATAAATGTACTTTTTTCTATAAAGTAAGAGTATCTGTATAAGTATCAACATTAACATTATATTAATAACGTTTGTATTAAATTTTACTATTTTCTTATCTTTACTGGTTTTATTCTTTCAACCTTCTTGTGATGTCTGGCATTAATTAATTTGTTATTACTCCTGGTTATTGATGAAGGGACGGAGGCTCAGGAAGTCTATTGACTATTTCCTTAAGGTCACACATGCAATAGATGTCAGAGAAAGAGAATCACCAGTGTGTGTGTGTGTTGTTGTTGTCTTTTAAATCTATCTTCTGAGCAACTGAGGACTGGATATGTGTATTATTCACTTTTGTACCCCCAATGTCTCACCAGTATTTGGGGCATGCTAAGCACTAAATAAAGATGGGCTGATGTATAAAACGAAGTTGTTAGAGATTATTCCATTTGCAACAATGGGAAATTCAGTGCTATATGAATATGTGCCACAGATTTGAATAAAGATTCTGGAGATCTGGACAGAGTTAAGAGAAATTCTATTTTTATTTTATTTAAAATATAACATATAGATTAGATGGTGTTTCCTGTACCCAGAAAGTTCTTTTAATAATGGTAAGCTCTGAACACAACTGAAAAGTTGGTAACATTTATTTTTGGAATGACTACTTTCTCAGTCCTGTAGGATGCCTCCAGTTCTGGGCTTATTCCTGCTTAAGTTCTTTGAAACAGAACTTAAGATGTTATCAGTAATTTATAACTCACTGTGACTCTAAGTCATCCTTAAGTATAAACAATAGTCTTCCTTGGGCTTTTCTCAGCTCAGACTTATTTATTATAAAAGGAAATGCTTTGTCCCATCTTAGACTCCATTCCTATTAAGCAAGTGATGGGTGATATGTGTAGAGCAGGGAGTTCTAAATCCAGTTGCCCATGCTATTGACTATGCCAGTCATGTACTTATTGGCAGCTGTTGGAAGCAATGAAGTCAAATGTGATAATAATTTGCAAGTTACTATGTCATAACTTTTTGAGTTCTAAGTCATGTTGGACCCAACCCTATGCTCAATATTTGCAAACACTTGTAAAGGTCACGTCCATCAAGTGTTCCTTGAGAACTGACAATAATTATATTTTTTCTGAGCTTCAGTATCACATAGTCAAAGTGGGAAAGTCACAAGTTGAGTGAAACCCTGTGGATAAATCCAATCCATCTTCCTATGTTCAAGCAGGGCCACATGAAGAAGATGATTTTACCAGTGTAGAAACTCATGTGTGATTGAATCAGTTTTATTTTTCAGTTAGTAATATGGTAATAATAACAACAGAATTTACTATGTGGCAGGAATTGATATAAGCATTTCATGTTTTGAGTCACTTCATCATTGCACAACCAAGGGCGTTATTATTTAGAATTTCCCCACCTTATTGAGAGTCACTGGAGACTAAGGAATATAGGGGTATAGTATCTGGAGTGCCCCACTAATGTTTTAGACAGAGGAACTGTTCAGGGTGTATAGTTGAATGGAATTCATCTGGGTCATAATCTCATTGTTGAAAATACTTTAAAAAGTCTAGCAACAATACCTTATTACTGATACCACCAGGGTAAAAATATAGCTTAAAAAAAATGAAATGTAGTAAGTCTAATTGTAATGCTCTGATTTGAAACCCTTCAGAAAAAATATGTGGTGGCGTAACTGCTTAGGATGTTACTACTGTGGGGTCCGTGTGATTGGTAGAAATAATGGTGTCATTTCCATTCTGTTCCTGACTCAGTCTGTCACTCTCATAGAAAACTCTTCCCCTGCATCTTTCCTACCCCTGAAGCCAAAGCCTTTCCAGGCTCGCTTGCCTCATAATCACAATGAATCATGGGTCCCAGTGAGGTGTCCTGTTTGGGATCAGTTCTGCAGTTTTACTTTAGCAGCAGATAGTGAGAAACGGTGTGCTTTCCTTGACAGACTGGTGGTGCCTACATTCTCATTTTGGTATCTTTGGATCCCTGATTTCTTACTGTGAAGCTCTGTTTCGAAGAGATAAGATTTAAATTCTGACCACTAGGTGGAGCAATAGAACTTTTATTAAATTCTCTCTGATTGATGGTAATTTAGCGGTAGAGGCAAAATGTGATTTCCCTAGCATTTTATTTGATAAAAGATATTTAAAAATCGTAATCAAAATAATAGATCATAAGAAAGTAGAGAAAACTGCCCAACCTTATAGAAATGATGTGTTCCTTATTAGCTTAATACTTGAGCTTGGGCTGTAATAACATGCAATCTGCAGGGAAGAGAGCCATTTTTGTGAAAAAATTTTAAAAAATATTATGACTATTCATCTCTAAGCTCTTTAGAAACTCTGAAAACACCATGTAGAAGAAGCAAATCTTACTAATTAGCCACAACTGATTGAAGCAAAGTTTTAGTAAAATCCTGTTACTCTCATTCTATTTGCCTTGACTGAGAGAAAAAAGAACCACATGAGATTCAGGGTTTTTTCTTAGTAGGAGGATAGGAAAGTGTGTGTGAATTTAGGTATCTGGGTGTGAAATTGATGTGCTAATACTAATTCTGTGAAATTGCTGAAGAATTGCCATGAGCTAGCATTGTTTTTTGCCCCTAGGAAAAATTTCTCTGGTTCCTCAGCATCTTACACTTATCCAACTAAGGTTGCTGGGGAATTGAAAACCAGCATCATAAATGGGTTAAGTTCCTAGACTGTGGGGTAAAAAAAATCTGTGTTCAAACCCTCTCTTATTGCTTTGAGATCTATGGCCTCAGGTAAGTAATTTGCGCTTTCTGTAAAATGGAGATACTAATAAAACATTTGTTGGAGGTGTGTTCTGAGAATTAATTGACAGAAGCAGATAATACAGAACCGTACACAGTCAGAACTCAATAACAGAAGCTATTATTATTTTTGAGAAGACACATGTATCAATTTTCAAATTTGGCATTAGCAATAGCTTGGTTTCTTATCTTTGACTTGATTATATTACATATAGTTCTGACAGTGCTTGGGGACCCTGATGGTTAATTTTATGTGTCAATTTGGCTAGGCCATGGACTTCTCAGATATATAGTCAAACACCAAATGTTACTGTGAAGATATTTTTTGGATGAGATTAATATTTAAATCATTAGGTTTTGAGTAAAGTGTGGTATACTCCATTATATGGGTGTGACTTATCCAATCAGTTGAAGGCGTTAAGAGAAAAACAAGACTGAAGTCTTCTGAGGAAGACAGAATTGTGTTTCCAGACTATTTTTGGACTTGAGCTGCACCATTAACTCTTCTCATGGTCTCCAGCCTGCTAGCTTGCCCTGCAGGTTTTGAAGTTACCAACCCTGATGATTATATTAGCTAGTTTCTTACAATAAATCTCTCTCTCTCTCTCTCTCTCTCTCTCTCTCTCTCTCTCTGCATATCTTATTGGTTCTATTTCTCTGGAATATCCTGACTAATGTAGAGGCCATGAAAGAATTGGGTATAGCAAGGTTTATGGTAACAGTAATGAGATTGAAGGATCAAAAAAAGTATGGACAATTTTCATGTAATGTTGTTCATATTATGATTTATAATACTCCATTATTATATTACTTTTGCTAAAGCATTACAACACTCACTGTTCCACTAATATGTAAACAAATTTCACAAGGCTAAAAGGAAAGGAATATAAGCACATTTGTGCTTTTTGCAGTTTTAAAGAAATTTGAATATAATATAAAATTAAAGCAACAGATACATGTCTTTTGAAAAAACTCGAAGCAAGGTTATTTAGCATAGAATCATTCCCTGCAAACAATTTCTACTAGATCTGTATCCATTGTCAAATTTACAAAATGGAGAAAAGTCCATATGAAAATTTTGACTGAAGGCCCAAGAAACAAACTTAAAATATCCCTTAAGGCATCTTAAAATAAATCTTCGTAAGTTAAATGATTTTCAAATACTTTTTATTTCCTCTAATCTGGAAGATTGAAAATGCACAAAACATGCCTGCTAGCCTCCAATCTTGGTGCCAGATCTCTCTCTCTTTTTTCTCTGTCTCTTTTTCTCTCTCTTTCTGTTGGCCTGCCTTTTAAAGATATGGAAAATTCACTTTCAGGAAGAATTCAAGGTATGGAGGTTTTCAACAGTTGACAGTCATCTTTCTTTGTTACTCTTGGATATTCTGGTCTATTCAGTGTAGTTCCATTTCTTGTCTTTGTAAAACTGAAATCTACACTGTCAGTTTTCTGCTTTCTAGCTTTCTTTCCTTATAGGATTGGGCCCACACTACCTACAGGCTTCACTGACCTTTCTAGATTCATCTTTCGTTATCATCCTATGCACTGGCCGTAACTTCTTATTCTGTAAACAGGTTATAATTTCCCATGCTTGTGATAATAAGAAGGCTCCTGCCCAGGAGCTTCCACTTCCTCACCCTGTAGACTCCTAAGCATCTTTTGCACACACATACTTCAAATGTTCTCTCCATTGTGCACTCAGCCAGAGAGCATAGGTGATACTCTGCGAATGTATGTAACTGATAGAAGCAACACCAGACTCAGTTGGGTATAATTTATGAGGTAAGATGTAGGATTACCATTCAGCCTATTTTCGCCTTAAGAAAAATAACAAATTTGTATAAACTACTAAGACTGCCTTCATGAAAATAAATTTAGAAAAATCCCATACCTATTCATTTTCTACTTCATTTAGCTTTAGAAAAAAATAACCTTTTTTACTTAACAGAAATATAAGTGGAAATGGGTTCTTTCTGGAAGAAAATGAATTTTTTTATTTATTTATTTATTTATTTTTTTTATTTTTGGGACAGAGAGAGACAGAGCATGAACGGGGGAGGGGCAGAGAGAGAGGGAGACACAGAATCGGAAACAGGCTCCAGGCTCCGAGCCATCAGCCCAGAGCCTGACGCGGGGCTCAAACTCACGGACCGCGAGATCGTGACCTGGCTGAAGTCGGACGCTTAACCGACTGCGCCACCCAGGCGCCCCAAGAAAATGAATTTTTAATGGAAATGTCAGGAAAGAATGAATCTAAGTTTATATACAACATTAGTAAGATGTGAAGATTTAACCTTTTTTTCTCGATCAGATTTTGCTGATTTTATGGATTAAAAAAAACATATGTTAGCCTCAGAAAAAACTCTGAGGCTAAAAACTGATAATTTTCCAAATTAGAGATAATCCCATAAAAGTCATTGGTACATAATTTAAAGGTTTTGTTTTATTTTTAAAAGAGAGACAATTATGTTACTTATTCTCAATTAAGCTAGTCATTAAGGTATAGAGAATTTTATAACATTTAAGAAATGTTTATTTATTTTTTGGAGAGGAGGGGCAGAGAGAGAGGGAGACGGAAGATCTAAAGTGAGCTTTGCGCTGACAGTAGAAAGCCCAATGTGGGGCTTGAACTCATGAACTGTGAGATTATGACCTGAGCTGAAGTGAGAGGCTTATCCAACTGAGCCACCCAGGTGCCCTGAGAGTTTTATAACATTTTAAAATGCTATTAAAATAATTTAGCTTCATGGCTTTCATATCTTTTTTGACCATACCCTATAGTAACACAGATATTTATGTTGAGCTCAGTATACACATATTTATATGTGCTTTAATTTAATTTACTTTATTTTATTAAAAAAAGTTTATTTATTTGTTTTAAGAGAGAGAGAGCATGAGCAGGGGAGGCGCAGAGAGAGGGAGAGAGAGAATCTTAAGCAGGCTGCATGCTGTCAGTGAGGGGCCCAATGCAGGTCTTGATTACATGAACCATGAGATCATGACTTGAGCTGAAACTAAGACACTTAACTGACTGAGCCACCCAGGTATCCCTATTTTCTTTTATTTTTAAAGTAGGCATCATGTCCAGCACAGATGTGGGGTTTGAACTCACAACCCTGAGATCAAGACCTGAGCTGATATTAAGAGTTGGATGCTTAACTGACTGAACCACCCAGGACCCCATATATATGTGCATTTAAAGCTAAATAAAAGAAACAAACATTTCATAATATAATACCTACCCTTACTTATGTGTGAAGTACTCTGATATTTTCTCTTCTATTTTACATGCTTGTTGTGACTCCTTTAACTGAATTCATGATCCCCCCAGTGGTTTGTAATCTGCAGCTTGAAAACCATTTACTTAGTTGAACTTGCTAACCAATGGAGGCATCTCTCTCCCAGTTTCCCTGATAGAAGATCAGAAAACTCTGTTTGTACACATTCCATGATGCTTCTACTTCACTGGAGCTTCCACTGTGGGAGTCTCACTAGAAATTAGAAATTACTTTCCAACTAGAAAACTACTTTCATATAATCTCAGTAGTTGGCCCCAGTGCTTCTTCTCCTCCCCACACCCCTTCTCTCTCCCCACTGCCCCTCCCTCCCTTCCTTGCTAAGTAGCTATTCTCTGTCTAAAACTGTGCTGTGTCCAGTGAGTATCAAGACTATTAGGACCAAGCTTGCTCTCCAAGAGGTTTTACTTCTCTGTACAGGGCCTGTTGCTCAGAAATGGAGTTTACAGTTGAGTGTTATTTTGCTAAACAATATAGAGTAAGTCTCATTCCTTATCCATATAAGTGACTTTAATATATGTAAACTCTGCTCCTCTTGAATTTATTTTTTTCCCATAACTAAACATCCCATAACTAAACATTTTTGTTTGGGGCAATTATTCTTTTTTTAATGGAAGCATAATGTATAAGAAGTAAAATATACAAATTTTAAGAGACAGTTGAATCAGTTTTGACAAATGAACACACTGTAGCTTCCATAGCAAGACAAAAAATTTCACCCCACAAGGTCCCCTTATGCCTCTTCCTAGTCAGTATCTTCATCCCTGCTCCCCACTAGAAGCAACTGTTGATTTGATTTGTATTCTCATAAAATAATATTATTTTTAAGATCATCTTCTCACTATTTCCTTGGTTCACTATTCAACTCCTACCTCTTACCAGTAACTCTTAGCTTATCTACCTTGTAAAAGTTCTTAAAATGGGTTATTTGCAATGTTATAGGTTAATCCAGATGTAGTTAAAATAATCAAGAAAACCAAATTATGTTTGGTATAGCATTATACCAAATACAAACATGTATTATAACATTATAATACATAACTCTGTTGATTTATACAGAGTTTGAGGTCAGCAAAAATGCCCAGGTGTAAAAAAAATGTTGTGAAACTAGCTACGGCTCTTTTATATGTGTAATATTTCAATTTTAAGTCTAAATTTGGAACTTTACTTTTATGCTGTTGAAGTTAATCTTGGTTTTGCTCATTGTTTCAAAGTATTCAGTTAATTTTTAGTTTTTTAATATAACACATTTTATTTTATTAAAGTTTATTTATTTATTTTGAGAGAGAGAGAGAGAGAGAGAGTGCTGAAGGGGCAGAGAGAGAGTGCTGAAGGGGCAGAGAGAGAGGGAGAGAAAAAGAATCCGAAGCAGGCTCTGCATTATCAGTGTAAAGCCTGATGTGGGGCTCAAACCCATGAACTGCAAGATCATGACCTGTGCTGAAGCAGGATGCTCATCTGATGGAGTCACCCAGACGCCCCTATAATCTAACACATTTTAAACTGTTCCTTCTTACTTTGTGTCATCTGCCAATTTTAAAATCACATGGTTTATATCTTCACCAAAATCTGGATGGAAATCTAGAAGGATATATCAAGAAAAGAGTCCTAGGATACAGACTTAACTCTAGTATCCTATGGAGCTGAGGTGAGCCTAACACTGGCAGTGACTCTGCCCAACCATTTTACCATACAGCTTCTGCTTCTTCATTTTGTCCCCAATGGTGTTGATTACGTATTTTCAAGGCATATGTTTCTGTCTGGATTACATCTTCCTTTCTGTCTACACTTTTCAACCTAGGGGATCACATCCAGTCCCATGGCTTGAAATACATCAATATGTTAATATGCACAAATTTATTACTTCAGCTTGGATATCTCCCCTGAACTCAGATTTATTTATCAAACTGGCTACATGACATTTCATCTGGAGGTCTAACTCCCACCTCAAACAAACACATCCCAAAACAGAGGCCATTTCTAACACCCTCACCCTTCACTTATTCCAAAACTTCTTATTTTGCAAATGATATATTTGTTCTTCATGTTCCTCAGGCTTAAATCCATGGAGTCAGCTTTGCTTCCTTTCTCTCCCTGTCTCTGTCTCTCTCTCCCTTCACACAATCAACAGCAAAAACTTGGGCCTCTTCCTTTGAATATATCCAATATTTGGCCACTTCCCAACAATTCTACTCCTACTACTCTGGATCTGGTCTCTATCCTGTCTTCTATGGATGGTTGCAGTAAACCCTATGTGGCCTCCCTGCTTCCACATTTGCTTCCATGGTCTATTATCCACATTATAGGAGAGACGATCCCTTCAAACTGATCTTAAATAGGTCACTTTCTGCCTAAGGTCTTCAGTGGTTTTTGCATCTCACAGTACAATCCAAGGTCTATCCTACAGCTTCCAAGATCCTCTATTAACTTACCGTCCCCCTTGACCTCCCTTTCTTTTATTCTCCTCGGACTATTCTTGCTTTCTATCACTGTGCCCTTGCTTCAGCTACCCTGGCCCCCTTTCAGGATGTTGCTGGCTCAGGGCTTCATCTTGTCTATTCTCCTGTAATATTGCCTTTCTGCCCATCCCTCCTTTCCCTCCTCCAATATCTGCATGGCTCATTTCCTTGCCTCCTGTAGTCCTTTGCTTAAATACTCCATTGTACTTTATCAGAGCAGCCTTTATTGACCAGTACCCTCCTCATCCGCCTTAGTCTGCTTAATTTTGTTCATAGAATTATCACCTCAAAACATATTTCATATTTATTTTTTATTTTCCTCTTTGGGATTTAGGCTCCATGTAGCAAGTATTTATTCAACAAAGTGGCTAAAATGATGCCTGGAACATGGTAGGAACTTAACAAATATCTTCCGAATGAACAGATAATCAAATAGATAAATCAGTGCCATGCCACACACATAATTAAATGTTAATGAGAAAAGTTTACATGCAGTACATTGCATTAAGAAGAGGAGAAAGTAGTAAAATTAAAGATGCTCAAAAAGTTAAAAATTTCTTTGTTATTCATTCCCCCCCCCCCCCACAAAAGCTTCTAAATTTGAATTTGGCCATCTAAAAACTCTAAATCCAAAGCATTTGTGACAGAAGACATGGTTAGGAACAATTCTCTGATTGTCAGACCAATCCAGAGCTAATTTGGGTCTTGTCTGTCACTCATTGCCAAGGTACATTCATAAATGGGAAATTGTGTGCATAGTAGCAAAGACATAAAGCTACAGAGTTTAATTACATTTAAATTAATTCAAGAAGAGCCTGAAAAACTCTTTTCTGACCGCAATTAGGAGAGAGTGGCTTCTAAAGAAGAAGTCATCTCATGATACTCTATATGGAAAACCCAAAAGATTCCACCAAAAAACTGCTAGAATTGATTCATGAATTCAGCAAAGTGGTAGGATATAAAATCAACGCACAGAAATCGGTTGCATTCCTATACACCAACAATGAAGTGACAGAAAGAGAAATCAAGGAATCAATCCCATTTACAGTTGCACCAAAAACCATAAAATACCTAGGGATAAATCTAACCAAAGAGGTGAAAAATCTATACCCTGAAAATTATAGAAAGCTTATGAAAGAAATTGAAGAAGAAACAAAAAAATGGAAAAAGATTCCATGCTCCTGGATAGGAAGAACAAATATTGTTAAAATGTCAATACTACCCAAAGCAATCTACATATTCAATGCAATCCCTATCAAAATAATGCCAGCATTCTTCACAGAGCTAGAGCAAATAATCCTAAAATTTGTATGGAACCACAAAAGACCCCGAATAGCCAAAGCAATATTGAAAAAGAAAACCAAAGCAGGAGGCATCACAATCCCAGATTTCAAGCTATACTACAAAGCTGTAATCATCAAGACAGTATGGTACTGGCACAAGAACAGACACTCAGAACAGAATAGAGAACCTAGTAATGGACCCACAAACATATGGCCAACTAATCTTTGACAAAGCAGGAAAGAATATCCAATGGAATAAAGACAGTCTCTTCAGCAAGTGGTGCTGGGAAAACTGGACAGCGACATGAAGAAGAATGAACCTGGACCACTTTCTTACACCATACACAAAAATAAACTCAAAATGGGTGAAAGACCTCAATGTAAGACAGGAAGCCATAAAAATCCTCGAGGAGAAAGCAGGCAAAAACCTCTTTGATCTTGCCCGCAGCAAATTCTTACTCAACACATCTCCAGAGGCAAGGGAAAAAAAAGCAAAAATGAACTATTGGGACCTCATCAAAATAAAAAGCTACTGCACAGTGAAGGAAACAAGCAGCAAAACTAAAAGGCAACCGACAGAATGGGAGAAGCTATTTGCAAATGACATATCACATAAAGGGTTAGTATCCAAAATCTATAAAGAACTCATCAAACTCAACACCCAAAAAACAAGTAATCCAGTGAAGAAATGGGCAAAAGACATGAATAGACACTTCTCCAAAGAAGACATCCAAATGGCCAACTAACACATGAAAAAATGCTCAATATCACTCATCATCAGGGAAATACAAATCAAAACTACAGTGAGATACCACCTTACACCTGTCAGAATGGCTAACATTACCAACACAGGCAACAACAGATGTTGGCGAGGATGTGGAGAAAGAGGATCTCTTTTGCATTGTTGGTGGGAATGCAAGCTGGTGCAGCCACTCTGGAAAACAGTATGGAGGTTCCTCAAAAAAAACTAAAAACAGAACTACCCTATGACCCAGCATTGCACTACTAGGCATTTATCCAAGGGATACAGGTGTGCTGTTTTGAAGGGACACATGCACCCCCATGTTTATAGTAGCACTATCAACAATAGCCAAAGTATGGAAAGAGACCAAATGTCCATCGATGGATGACTGGATAAAGAAGATGTGGTATATATAGACAATGGAGTCTTACTCAGCAATCAAAAAGAATGAAATCTTGCCATTTGCAACTACATGGATGGAACTGGAGGGTATTATGCTAAGTGAAATTAGTCAGAGAAAGCAAATATCATATGAATTTACTCATATGAGGACTTTAAGAGACAAAACAGATGAACATAAGGGAAGGGAAACAAAAATAATATAAAAATGGGGAGGAGGACAAAACATAAGAGACTCATAAATATGGAGAACAAACTGAGGGTTACTGGAGGGGTTGTGTGAGAGGGGATGGGCTAAATGGGTAAGGGGCACTAAGGAATCTACTCCTGAAATCATTGTTGCACTGTATGCTAATTTGGATATAAATTTTAAAAAATAAAAAATAAAATTAAAAAAATAAAGAAGTCATCTGCCAAAGACAGACCCAGTTTATTTGACTCTAACTTCACGTAAATTCTCCAGATTGCTGATTTTGTTAAAACATAAGGCAATAAAAATAATAAATCTGTATACAGTAAGAGCTTAGACTTTACAGAGAAATTGATATGGTGTTTTTCTCTTAATTATAAAAGCACTTGCCTTGAACAAGTCGACTTTGCTGATGATGCTGAGGTTCATATCCACGGTGAGGGCTAACTGCATGGTGACAGGCAGTGTACTGATCAGATCTGACTCATCTTTGCAAAGACAAAAACATAAACCCACAAGCAGAATAATTAAAAAAAGTCACCAAAGTATAAGAAAATTTTTTAAATTAAGGAAACAAAATGCCAACTCTTTTTATAAACAGCTGCATCAAATTCTATATTTTTATTACTTCTATTGGACATACATACATATCACAATAGCACTATCACTTTAATGAGAGAAGAGAAGTATAGTATTTTAACTACAAATGACATAATAGCTCTGAATAGTTTCAGAACATTGTGTTTATTGAAACTTTAGATATAAAGTTTAGTGATCATGGAACAATGGCTAGTGAACTACCTGGATGGAAAAAGGATCCAGTTCTTGTCTTTTGATCTACACATTCCAGCCCTAACATCCTGGGGATGACAAGTCATAATGAGTACCACCATGTGACATTTGAAAGCTTACTGAGCTCTGTCACTATCTTAGGTGACCTTTGTGACAACCCTAAGGTAAGTGTTCTCATTCCTGCTTTGCAGAAAGAAGAAACAGAAAAACTGAAGCTCAGACAGGCTGTAAGTGACTTGTTCAATTGTGAATAATTGGTAGGTGGCTCAGCTTGGAATGGAATCTAAAAGAGAAATTGCTGAGTAAATTCAAATTATTGTTATTTACTTGCTTATTAACTCAATGAAGAATGTGAATACATTAAAGATTTGTCTGTATGTGAATGAAATGATAGGCCTTCAGGCTGATAAAATGTTCCATAAATAAATCTGCCCATTCTTAGTCTCTAGTATAGGACACATTTCTGAGAGTTGATTATTTTTATGTTTTCTTACATCCATTTAGAAAAGAATAATTGACACAGTATATCCTTATTTTGATTTCAATATTCATTCTAAATCTGAAAATCCTTTCTATAAAAACATAACTCCTTGTTTCCAAGGGTTATTTGTCCTTAGTTCCCTCCTAAACCAAGGTGATGGAGTAGTATTTATAGTTGGAGAGAAAGAAGGAACCTGTTACTGCTCCTTTTGCTGCCCTTCCTCACTTGTCATGTCCTCAGGAATAGCTGTGGATGATCTTCCAGGATTTGCATAACCAGTAAGTTATGTCTGGGCATTTAAGGAAAAAAAAATCTCATTGTATTAAATTAATACTTTGAAGAACATTTAGTTGTTTTCCAGTCTTTTGTTCAACTCCAATTAGTGTCTGCTTCTAACTTACAGAACTTCCATTATATGACATGCTATACAGGGATTTAATCAGTAATCTGCCTTACTTACCTAGCATTCTTTGAGAATCCCATGTATATTCATACCAAGTCCGAACCCGCTTCTGCACACTCTTAGGAATGGAATAAGTATTCATGTAGGAAATGGTATGATCCATGCTGTTTCGGAAGTTGCTCTGATTGGCTGTAGCTGCTCCAATTACATCTTGCATCTGAAACCACAAATATGGTCACTCCACACCTGGCAGAGGAACTGAAAGAGTTTTTTACAAACCCAGGTGAATTAAGAGTTTGTATGAGGTACATTCCATTCTAATGCACTAACTACTAGATTTTTAACACACTGATATTGGGTCTTAATTTCAATCATTCACATAAAACAATGGGCAAATCATATCCTCCTTTTGACCCCATACATACAACAATAGGACCCGTCTTACCATGTGAAGTTTTTGGGAGGATTCAGTCACATAATGCATGCATCTGCACACAATCTTCTTTGCAAACTTGTATATTACTGAAAAGATGTTAGTTGATATTTTAAAAATTATACAGCTTATGCTTATTCAAGGGATATACAAGGAAAGTTGAGCAATTACCTGGAAAAATGTTTAGTCCATTTTGGTGAGTCTCACTTTGAAAGAATCTTTCAAGACTGTCCAGTGTGGCTGGCTATATAGACTCAATTCATCATGAAATTGCAACCTCTGTACTTCCCTTTGTGTTGTTTAGACAGATAAAATCAAATCTCATCATGCTTAAGGCACAGTATTCAGCAGAAGTTGAAATGTGCTGAAATTACTGAAGCATCATCTACTGCTGTGACAATACTTAAGAACTGTCAGGTTTTAGTTCTTGGATGTTTATAACTCAGCCATAAAAACCCACTCTAGGTTAAAAGCTGATCTTTAAGGTCTCAGCACAAAAAAGATATATAGCTTGACTCTTCCTCTCACATAGAGGGAAGCAAGTGGTTGTAAATTTGCTTTGACTGTAGGTTTATAATACGGAGGAAAACCAGAGTCTTGCTTTTATATTCTCAAGACTTTGCTCATTCATTTTAGTAGCTGAGCCTTTCTGCTTATGGAAAAACTACTCATTCTTTGAAGTCTACCTCAAATGGCTCTTTTATTGTGGTGCCTTCCTCAGTTTCCATTTTTAGAGTCAATAAGTTCTTCTTATCAAAAGTATCTGCTGAGGAGCTATGCAGATAGTCAAACTAGATACATCTATTTCAGTCTCTGACTTCCTCCTTGGGGGCTATTCCAAATGTTCTTCTGCAACCTTAGTTACTAGATCTCCTTTTTACAAGCCATTCTTGACAGATGGAGAACATTACCAACTCACCTAAGGCTGTGAGAATTGGGACGTTAGGGGTTGGGTTGGGAAATTTAATAAAGTTTAAATTGGGAGCCGAGGACACTTAAAAGCATTATTGATCAATGTTGAAGGCCCAGAATTTATAGTGACAGGAATCTGAATGGTTTATGTGCTATCCTTCAGCAATGATGGTTTTGGTAGTGAGGTGAAGAATACATGTATTTCATGATGTGTTCCACATTAGGTGAAGAAAATGCCAGTCTTTATTAATTGTATCAGAGACTAGAATATTGTAGTTAAAATGTGATGATCACATCCAGGGTGTAGTTCTTGGTGTGGTTATATATGGGAATTTTGAATAAATGGGGATTTTGTCCCAGTCTCTCTTTTGTTTTTAACTGTTTTCCTCAGCATTTTTTAGTCACTGTGAAAGTTTAACCACAAATCTGTACCTCCTGTCTCAATCTTATTTTTTTGTGACAGGAGGGGGTGGCAGGCTCTAGTATTACATTTTCAGTGGCTTGATATTTCTTCCTGTTCCTGTTGGAACCTCGAATTCAGTGTAAAGGCAGATGTGGTGTGGTGTGGTGTGTAAAGCAACACTTCTCAAACTTTCATGTGCATATAAATCACCTGAAAATATTGTTAAACTGTAGATTCTGATTCCTTAGTTCTGGGATAAGGTCTGAAATCTGAATTTCCCAAGTGCTGCTTCTGCTGCTAGTCCAAAGACAACATACTATATAGCAAAAGAACTGAACTCAAACTAGATATAATTTTTTAATCTTGTAGACATTGACTTGGACACAGTAAGTGCTAAATACATGTTAGATTTTACTATTACTTTCAACATTTCATGGCTGTATCATTTCACTGTGTGAATTACATGTATGAATTAGGTATGCCTCTTAATCTCTTTACACTGGAGTTGCCTCATCTATAAAAGTGAGACAGCAATGAAGGGGATGTGGCTACCTCACACAGAATTTTATGAGAAATTATGAAATAATTTTATTTTTGCTATTTAAGTTCAAATTAATTGCATTAACCAGCTTTCCATTTTCAGTCATTGATGCAGTGACTAAGCCACTAAGATTATGATATTTTATACTTACAGTTTTTTTTTAAGCAGGCTTCATGCCAAGTGTGGAGCCCAATGTAGGGTTTGAACTCATGACTCTGAGATCAAGACCTGTGCTGAGATCAGGATTTGGACGCTTAACTGACTGAGCCACCCAGGTGCCCCTATACTTATAATTTTTAACTGTTTGTGTATTCTTCCCAAACCTGAATATTTTCTAGAGTTTCCTTTACAGTCTCTCTCTCCATGATGTTACCATATTCAGGCTGGAGTTGCCATATCCCTATATATCCCTATATATCATGGTATTAACCATGTTTTTTTATTTTTTGTATTTTGATGCTTTGATATCTGGTACTATCCTGTCCAGAGTTAGCTGATTCCGAGAGATCGCAAACAACTCCACTGTGAGTGGGCTTTTATAGGCAAAGTAATCAATGTAGAGGCCATACTCCCAACAGCCTTCTTTATTGGGCTCTCATATTCCAGGCTACTATCCACCTGATCCACCGAATCACTCCAGAGCCAAGTACCAGACAGAGACAGTTCCTAAATCCTAGAACCTGCTAAAATTATCCAAACTAGCCAATCCTGAATCTGTTACCCTGCTTAACCTGCTCCTTCCCTGGTGCTTCCCATGTGTCTCCCTTGGCATATTGTGACCCTTCCTTTTGAGTCTGTTTGTCTAACAAACTATCTTATCAATGCCAATTGTCTCTTGATTTGTTGGCTTCACCATACCTAAATAATAATAAAACCTCCTTTTTATTTTTTATTACTTTTTAAAGTGTTTACTTATTTATTTTGAGAGAGTGAGCAAGTGCATGCAAGTAGGGGAAGGGCAGAGAGAAAGGGAGAGACAGAATGCCAAGTAGACTTTGTGCTGTCAGTGCAGAGTCTGACATGGGGCATGATCTGAAGAACGCATGAGATCATGACCTGAGCTGAAATTAAGAGTCCAACACTTAACTGACTAAGCTACCCAGATGCCCCAATAAAATCTACTTTTAAAGACAGTATCATCTCCTCCAATTCATATTATATTTTGATAATCTTCCTGAATTTCTCCTTTGTTCAAAATTCCCCCTTGGCTGACTTCCTACTGCGTTTTAAGATAAAGTTCAACATCTTTAACACTCAGAGCCCTAAAATATTTTGTCTTTATGTACATCTCTAACCTTATTTACAAGCATCCTTCACTCCAGTCATGCTGGTACTCCTTCTATTTCCTCAAACATACTTGTTTTATATTGTTGCTATCTTTCACACACTATTTCTGATTGACTGGACTATCTGTCTATAATGACTGAATCCTATCTGTTTTATTAAGATGTTGCAAATACATTCTTCTCCAGGAAAACTCCTGGAAAACTTCCCTTTTCTTAACTAATATAATACAGCTTTCAAACTTTCCTCTGGTACTTACCATGGATAGCAGGTCCTGATATTCATTGATGTAGGATTTGAGTTTTGACTACTTGTGGTCAGCTTCAAATGTTATTAAAATAGCTTTTATTGCAAAATATTGTTAAAGCATGCAATTTATTCATACCACTGTGAGTGTGGTGAATGAGAAAGAATAATTTATCTAGTGGGAATAGTCAAATAGTCATTTTGTGAATTTGTCTAACTCTACCCAGCATACAAATCTCAACATGGGGCTTTTTTGTTCTCAAACATATGGCATATGAAGTACCTTCCAAGGAAGTATAACTTCTAAAAAGCTATGTTGTCCAGCTTTTTTTTCTTATGAATCTGGGAACGCACAAAGATACTGCGTTCTATGCCTTGCAAATGCCAACTACCTTGCGGTAGTTATTTGTGTTTGTTTAACTTTCTTACTAGACTGTGATTCCTTGAGAATAAGGACAAAGAGATGCCATAGTAAACATTTATGAACCAATGACTTATTAATTAAATTTATTTAAATGGCATTTGGGAGCGTCTGAAGTTGATTTTAATCCAGGGATTTTATGAAAATGTATGAAGTTTAATTAAAGAAGGGAGATTTTAAAGGTTTTTCAGGAAATTCCAAGTTAATAAGTCAATTTAGAAACTTGACTTTCTCTGGGAGTCTAACCTGACATTGTGGACAGGTCTTCTGATAGATTTAATGGTTTAAAAATTCAAAGGCAATGTTGGCTCATTCACATCCTCCTCCAATTCATTAAAATAGATGAAAGATTGATTTTTTTCTTCTGTAAATTTACAAAGACTTATTAGCCTTTCAAAAATAGCAGTATTATGTATTTAGAGATTCATATCTCCATTTACCTGACCAATTAAGCTGGAGAACACAAAAACTCCAGAAAAAAAATTCACCAGTTGAAAAACAATTTCAAATGATGTTTGTGGTTCTGGAAGGCCCCCAATAGTAATCAAAGTTCGAACGGCCCAGTAATAGCATCTCAGGTACCTGTGAAAAGAAAATATATCCATTTTGCCTTTTATTAGCACATTAAAATAGCACTATGCTTGGGAGTACAGATCACTACTAAATTATAACACATTTCCTCCTAATCAAGATTTTCTTTCTATAGGAAACATTAGCAAATACCATGTGTACCAACATAAACTTCTCAATAAACATAGTGAAATGACTAAACAATTAGTCCTAAGGAGGGTGTTTACTAGGTGTTCTGCTTATCTCTTGCTGCAAAACAGATAAACTCAAAATTTAGTGGTATAAAACAACTATTTCATTAGGGTTCACAAACCTTTGGGTTGGGTATTTGTGTAAAGCCCAGCAGAGATGGCCCAGCAAGATGAGTGGACCCTCAGCTGGGGTGACCTGAATGACTGGTGGTCACTGGGCAGACTTATTGAGGCCAAATGTCTGGGAACTTGAATCTGTTGACTGGGTTTCTCTGTTCTCCACATTATATCCTTTTGGAATGCCCAAGATGTCTTCTCTCATGTGTCTGAACCTGGGCTGGCATAGTTGGAATAGCTGGGGCTGGCTGGGTATCCTTTTTTCAAGCAGCTTCTCAATATGACAAGCTTGAGCTTCCTCATACCATGGCAGTGTCAGAGTAGATGGGCTTCTTACCTGGTGGCTGGTTTCCCCCAGAGCCATAGTAGTCCTGACAGTAGCTATACAGTTTCTTATAACTCAGAAGTTGAGGAAAGGGATATTTGGATCCACCTTACAATGAGAGGAGCAGCAAAGAATTTGAGGGCATCTTTAAAGTACCACACTAGTGATTTGTGAGATCAAGGATATTTATAAAGATTGGAGAGCCTTTTATAGTGTAGATACAGTTATTTTTACTTATAGAAAATATAGCAGATATGTTCCTCCTCTCTCTTCTCTACTTACATCTTCTTACAGTATTCATTATATAAACAATGACAGGGACAGAGACGTATGGACCTCAATCTTAAAAGGGAAATTTCTCTTGGGTATAACAGGTAATTTATCTAGAAATTTAGTATTGAAGAAAATCAATAATAATAATATACTTGATTAATATAATAGTCAAGTTTAGAAATATACTTGATAAAGATTCTGTACTTAACTTGAACAATTGAAAGTGGAGAGACTGGTATCCTAAGAGCCCAGATAGGAAGACAATCAGGAATCAAAGCAATAGAAAAGAATATAATAAAGATTAGGACAGAACATGTAAGATTCACTTAACTACAAATGTCTATTTGGGGCTGAATACGGGAGCCCCCAAATATATAAAACAATTACTCACAAACATAAGCAACCTTATTGATAAGATGTGGTAATTGCAGGGGACTTTAATACCCCACTTACAACAATGGATAGATCATCTAGACACACGGTCAATAAAGAAACAAGGGCCCTGAATGATACATTGGATCAGATGGACTTGACAGATATATTTAGAACTCTGCATTCCAAAGTAACAGAATATACTTTCTTCTCGAGTGCATGTGGAACATTCTTCAAGATAGATCACATACTGGGTCACAAAACAGCCCTTCATAAGTATACAAGAATTGAGATCATACCATGCATACTTTCAGACCACAATGCTATGAAGCTTGAAATCAACCACAGGGAAAAGTCTGGAAAACCTCCAAAAGCACGGAGGTTAAAGAACACCCTACTAAAGAATGAATGGGTCAACCAGGCAATTAGAGAAGAAATTAAAAAATATATGGAAACAAACAAAAATGAAAATACAACAATCCAAACGCTTTGGGATGCAGCGAAGGAAAGCGAGGAAAATACATTGTAATCCAGGCCTATCTCAAGAAACAAGAAAAATCCCAAATACAAAATCTAAAAGCACACCTAAAGGAAATAGAAGCAGAACAGCAAAGACAGCCTAAACCCAGCAGAAGAAGAGAAATAATAAAGATCAGAGCAGAAATAAACAATATAGAATCTAAAAAAACTGTAGAGCAGATCAATGAAACCAGGAGTTGGTTTTTTGAAAAAATAAACAAGATTGATAAACCTCTAGCCAGGCTTCTCAAAAAGAAAAGGGAGATGATCCAAATAGATAACATCACGAATGAAAATGGAATGATTACAACCAATCCCTCAGAGATACAAGCAATTATCAGGGAATACTATGAAAAATTATATGCCAACAAACTGGACAACATGGAAGAAATGGACAAATTCCTAAACACCCACATACTTCCAAAACTCAACCAGGAGGAAATAGAAAGTTTGAACAGACCCATAAACAGCAAAGAGATTGGATCAGTTATCAAAAATCTCCCAATAAATAAGAGTCCAGGACCAGATGGCTTCCCAGGGGAGTTCTACCAGACGTTTAAAGCAGAGATAATACCTATCCTTCTCAAGCTATTCCAAGAAATAGAGAGGGAAGGAAAACTTCCAGACTCATTCTATGAAGCCAGTATTACTTTGATTCCTAAACCAGACAGAGACCCAGTAAAAAAAGAGAACTACAGGCCAATATCCCTGATGAATATGGATGCAAAAAGTCTCAACAAGATACTAGCAAATCGAATTGAACAGTATATAAAAAGAATTATTCACCATGATCAAGTGGGATTCATTCCTGGGATGCAGGGCTGGTTCAACATTTGCAAATCAATCAACGTGATACATCACATTAATAAAAGAAAAGATAAGAACCATATGATCCTGTCAGTCGATGCAGAAAAAGCATTTGACAAAATTCAGCATCCTTTCTTTTTTTAAAAAAAATTTTGGAGTTCCGGAAGATGGCGGCGTAGGAGGACGCTGGGCTCACCGCGCGTCCTGCTGATCACTTAGATTCCACCTACACCTGCCTAAAGAACCCAGAAAACCGCCAGAGGATTAGCAGAACGGAGTCTCCGGAGCCAAGCGCAGACGAGAGGCCCACGGAAGAGGGTAGGAAGGGCGGCGAGGCGGTGCGCGCTCCACGGACTGGCGGGAGGGAGCCGGGCGGAGGGGCGGCTCGCCGGCCAAGCTGAGCCCCCGAGTCTGGCTGGCAAAAGCGGAGGGGCCGGACGGACTGTGTTCCGACAGCAAGCGCGACTTAGCGTCTGGGAGGTCAGAAGTTAACAGCTCTGCTCAGAAAGCGGGAAGGCTGGAGGACAAAGGGAGGGAGAGCTGCTGAGCCCCCGGATGGCAGAGCTCAGCTTGGCGGGGAACAAAGGCGCTCGCCAGCGCCATCTCCCCCGCCCATCCCCCAGCCAAAATCCCAAAGAGAACCAGTTCCTGCCAGGGAACTTGCTCGCTCCGCGCAAACACCCAACTCTGTGCTTCTGCGGAGCCAAACCTCCGGCAGTGGATCTGACTCCCTCCCGCTGCCACAGGGCCCCTCCTGAAGTGGATCACCTAAGGAGAAGTGAGCTAAGCCTGCCCCTCCCGCCCCCGTGCACCTTGCCTACCCACCCCAGCTAATACGCCAGCTCCCCAGCACCACAAGCCTGGCAGTGTGCAAGTAGACCAGACGGGCCACACCACCCCACAGTGAATCCCGCCCCTAGGAGAGGGGGAAGAGAAGGCACACACCAGTCTGACTGTGGCCCCAGCGGTGGGCTGGGGGCAGACATCAGGTCGGACTGCGGCCCCGCCCACCAACTCCAGTTATACACCACAGCACGGGGGAAGTGCCCTGCGGGTCCTCACCACTCCAGGGACTGTCCAAAATGACCAAACGGAAGAATTCCCCTCAGAAGAATCTCCAGGAAATAACAACAGCTAATGAACTGATCAAAAAGGATTTAAATAATATAACAGAAAGTGAATTTAGAATAATAGTCATAAAATTAATCGCTGGGCTTGAAAACAGTATACAGGACAGCAGAGAATCTCTTGCCACAGAGATCAAGGGACTAAGGAACAGTCACGAGGAGCTGAAAAACGCTTTAAATGAAATGCAAAACAAAATGGAAACCACGACGGCTCAGATTGAAGAGGCAGAGGAGAGAATAGGTGAACTAGAAGATAAAGTTATGGAGAAAGAGGAAGCTGAAAGAAAGAGAGATAAAAAAATCCAGGAGTATGAGGGGAAAATTAGAGAACTAAGTGATACACTAAAAAGAAATAATATACGCATAATTGGTATTCCAGAGGAGGAAGAGAGAGGGAAAGGTGCTGAAGGGGTACTTGAAGAAATTATAGCTGAGAACTTCCCTGAACTGGGGAAGGAAAAAGGCATTGAAATCCAAGAGGCACAGAGAACTCCCTTCAGACGTAACTTGAATCGATCTTCTGCACGACATATCATAGTGAAACTGGCAAAATACAAGGATAAAGAGAAAATTCTGAAAGCAGCAAGGGATAAACATGCCCTCACATATAAAGGGAGACCTATAAGACTCGTGACTGATCTCTCCTTTGAAACTTGGCAGGCCAGAAAGGCTTGGCACGATATCTTCAGTGTGCTAAACAGAAAAAATATGCAGCCGAGAATCCTTTATCCAGCAAGTCTGTCATTTAGAATAGAAGGAGAGATAAAGGTCTTCCCAAACAAACAAAAACTGAAGGAATTTGTCACCACGAAACCAGCCCTACAAGAGATCCTAAGGGGGATCCTGTGAGACAAAGTACCAGAGACATCACTACAAGCATAAAACATACAGACATCACAATGACTCTAAACCTCTATCTTTCTATAATAACACTGAATGTAAATGGATTAAATGCGCCAACCAAAAGACATAGGGTATCAGAATGGATAAAAAAACAAGACCCATCTATTTGCTGTCTACAAGAGACTCATTTTAGGTCTGAGGACACCTTTAGATTGAGAGTGAGGGGATGGAGAACTATTTATCATGCTACTGGAAGCCAAAAGAAAGCTGGAGTAGCCATACTTATATCAGACAAACTAGACTTTAAATTAAAGGCTGTAACAAGAGATGAAGAAGGGCATTATATAATAATTACAGGGTCTATCCATCAGGAAAAGCTAACAATTATAAATGTCTATGCACCAAATACCGGAGCCCCCAGATATATAAAACAGTTACTCATAAACATAAGCAACCTTATTGATAAGAATGTGGTCATTGCAGGGGACTTTAACACACCACTTACAGAAATGGATAGATCATCTAGACACACAGTCAATAAAGAAACAAGGGCCCTGAATGATACATTGGATCAGATGGACTTGACAGATCTATTTAGAACTCTGCATCCCAAAGCAACAGAATATACTTTCTTCTCGAGTGCACATGGAACATTCTCCAAGATAGATCATATACTGGGTCACAAAACAGCCCTTCATAAGTTTACAAGAATTGAAATTATACCATGCATACTTTCAGACCACAATGCTATGAAGCTTGAAATCAACCACAGGAAAAAGTCTGGAAAACCTCCAAAAGCATGGAGGTTAAAGAACACCCTACTAACGAATGAGTGGGTCAACCAGGCAATTAGAGAAGAAATTAAAAAATATATGGAAACAAACGAAAATGAAAATACAACAATCCAAACGCTTTGGGACGCAGCGAAGGCAGTCCTGAGAGGAAAATACATTGCAATCCAGGCCTATCTCAAGAAACAAGAAAAATCCCAAATACAAAATCTAACAGCACACCTAAAGGAAATAGAGGCAGAACAGCAAAGGCAGCCTAAACCCAGCAGAAGAAGAGAAATCATAAAGATCAGAGCAGAAATAAACAATATAGAATCTAAAAAAACTGTAGAGCAGATCAACGAAACCAAGAGTTGGTTTTTTGAAAAAATAAACAAAATTGACAAACCTCTAGCCAGGCTTCTCAAAAAGAAAAGGGAGATGACCCAAATAGATAAAATCATGAATGAAAATGGAATGATTACAACCAATCCCTCAGAGATACAAACAATTATCAGGGAATACTATGAAAAATTATATGCCAACAAATTGGACAACCTGGAAGAAATGGACAAATTCCTAAACACCCACACTCTTCCAAAACTCAATCAGGAGGAAATAGAAAGCTTGAACAGACCCATAACCAGCGAAGAAATTGAATCGGTTATCAAAAATCTCCCAACAAATAAGAGTCCAGGACCAGATGGCTTCCCAGGGGAGTTCTACCAGACGTTTAAAGCAGAGATAATACCTATCCTTCTCAAGCTATTCCAAGAAATAGAGAGGGAAGGAAAACTTCCAGACTCATTCTATGAAGCCAGTATTACTTTGATTCCTAAACCAGACAGAGACCCAGTAAAAAAAGAGAACTATAGGCCAATATCCCTGATGAATATGGATGCAAAAATTCTCAATAAGATACTAGCAAATCGAATTCAACAGCATATAAAAAGAATTATTCACCATGATCAAGTGGGATTCATTCCTGGGATGCAGGGCTGGTTCAACATTCGCAAATCGATCAACGTGATACATCACATTAACAAAAAAAAAGAAAAGAACCATATGATCCTGTCAATCGATGCAGAAAAGGCCTTTGACAAAATCCAGCACCCTTTCTTAATAAAAACCCTTGAGAAAGTCGGGATAGAAGGAACATACTTAAAGATCATAAAAGCCATTTATGAAAAGCCCACAGCTAACATCATCCTCAATGGGGAAAAACTGAGAGCTTTTTCCCTGAGATCAGGAACACGACAGGGATGCCCACTCTCACCGCTGCTGTTTAATATAGTGCTGGAAGTTCTAGCATCAGCAATCAGACAACAAAAGGAAATCAAAGGCATCCAAATTGGCAAAGATGAAATTAAGCTTTCACTTTTTTGCAGATGACATTATATTATACATGGAAAATCCCATAGACTCCACCAAAAGTCTGCTAGAACTGATACATGAATTCAGCAAAGTCGCAGGATACAAAATCAATGTACAGAAATCAGTTGCATTCTTATACACTAATAATGAAGCAACAGAAAGACAAATAAAGAAACGGATCCCATTCACAATTGCACCAAGAAGCATAAAATACTTAGAGATAAATCTAACCAAAGATGTAAAAGATCTGTATGCTGAAAAGTATAGAAAGCTTATGAAGGAAATTGAAGAAGATACAAAGAAATGGAAAAACATTCTGTGCTCATGGGTTGGAAGAATAAATATTGTCAAAATGTCAATACTACCCAAAGCTATCTACACATTCAAAATTGCACCAGCATTCTTCTCGAAACTAGAACAAGCAATCCTAAAATTCATATGGAACCACAAAAGGCCCCAAATAGCCAAAGTACTTTTGAAGAAGACCAAAGCAGGAGGCATCACAATCCCAGACTTTAGCCTCTACTACAAAGCTGTCATCATCTAGACAGCATGGTATTGGCATAAAAACAGACACATAGACCAATGGAATAAAATAGAAACCCCAGAACTAGACCCACAAACATATGGCCAACTGATCTTTGACAAAGCAGGAAAGAACATCCAATGGAAAAAAGACAGTCTCTTTAACAAATGGTGCTGGGAGAACTGGACAGCAACATGCAGAAGATTGAAACTAGACCACTTTCTCACACCATTCACAAAAATAAACTCAAAATGGATAAAGGACCTGAATGTGAGACAGGAAACCATCAAAACCTTAGAGGAGAAAGCAGGAAATGACCTCTCTGACCTCAGCCGTAGCAATCTCTTACTCGACACATCCCCAAAGGCAAGGGAATTAAAAGCAAAAATGAACTCTTGGGACCTCATGAAGATAAAAAGCTTCTGCACAGCAAAGGAAACAATCAACAAAACTAAAAGGCAACCAACGGAATGGGAAAAGATATTTGCAAATGACATATCGGACAAAGGGCTAGTATCCAAAATCTATAAAGAGCTCACCAAACTCCACACCTGAAAAACAAATAATCCAGTGAGGAAATGGGCAGAAAACATGAATAGACACTTCTCTACAGAAGACATCTGGATGGCCAACAGGCACATGAAAAGATGCTCAACGTCGCTCCTTAGCAGGGAAATACAAATCAAAACCACACTCAGATATCACCTCACACCACTCAGAGTGGCCAAAATGAAGAAATCAGGAGACTATAGATGCTGGAGAGGATGTGGAGAAACGGGAACCCTCTTGCACTGTTGGTGGGAATGCAAACTGGTGCAGCCACTCTGGAAAACAGTGTGGAGGTTCCTCAGAAAATTAAAAATAGACCTACCCTATGACCCAGCAGTAGCATTGCTAGGGATTTACCCAAGTGATACAGGAGTACTGATGCATAGGGGCACTTGTACCCAATGTTTATAGTAGCACTCTCAACAATAGCCAAATTATGGAAAGACCCTAAATGTCCATTAACTGATGAATGGATAAAGAAATTGTGGTTTATATACACAATGAAATACTACATGGTAATGAGAAAGAATGAAATATGGCCCTTTGTAGCAACGTGGATGGAACTGGAGAACGTGATGCTAAGTGAAATAAGCCATACAGAGAAAGACAGATACCATATGTTTTCACTCTTATGTGGATCCTGAGAGACTTAACAGAAACCCATGGGGGATGGGAAGGTAAAAAAAAAAAAGAGGTTACAGTGGGAGAGAGCCAAAGCATAAGAGACTCTTAAAAACTGAGAACAAACTGAGGGTTGATGGGGGGTGGGAGGGGTGGGAGGGTGGGTGATGAGTATTGAAGAGGGCATCTTTTGGGATGAGCACTGGGTGTTGTATGGAAACCAATTTGACAATAAATTTCATATCTTGAAAAAAAAGATTCACTTAATTACATTTGGCTAAGGGTTTCATGGAGTCTATAGTGAAGTGGGAATGAAAGTTGGTATTAGTCTCATTGTGTATTTATTGTAATCTTTGTGCATGATTAGATATACTACTTGGGGGGCGCCTGGGTGGCGCAGTCGGTTAAGCGTCCGACTTCAGCCAGGTCACGATCTCGCGGTCCGTGAGTTCGAGCCCCGCGTCAGGCTCTGGGCTGATGGCTCGGAGCCTGGAGCCTGTTTCCGATTCTGTGTCTCCCTCTCTCTCTGCCCCTCCCCCGTTCATGCTCTGTCTCTCTCTGTCCCAAAAATAAATAAAAAACGTTGAAAAAAAAATTTTAGATATACTACTTGGTATATTCCATATACCACTGAATTCCTAAAGAAAAATGTGCTGTATATATACAACATCTCCATATATTATTGCAGAGAGGCACTGGATTTAGTGGGTCCCATCTAGCAATTTTAGTTTCTAGGGTAGACACAGAAAAGCAGTACTGTTTACAGAATCCTAGACCTAGTTGTGTTTTTTTTTTTGTCTAGGTGTGCCACATAAATATTTGTACTTCAGGTACTCGTGTTTTAGTCTTTGAGCAAGGGTGGTCCTTTTCTTGTGAAAAAGTTTACAGTTTTCAGATCTTCAAGCAGCAGGGAGTTGGAGGTTTTCAAAGAATCAAACTGCAGTTAAAGTCAATATTCAAAAAAAGATCTAGAAAGAAATCATTCATTTTGAAATTCAATACCTTTTGAAGGATATGAGTTTGTTTTTTTTTTAAAACCTGGTGGAACAGAAAAATAATTAACTCTTTGGAGGGTATGAAACCAGTGTGCCAAGAGAATAAAAATATTACCACTTTGCAATTTTTTCTAGCAAGTTTCTTTGGACTTACTAATATTAAAGTGAACTGGATGTCAAAGAGAGCCACCTTGAAGTACAGAATTAATTTTATGGATTGCATTTTAACTTTTCAAATTCCAATTTATAATTTCCTATTACCTGATTTAGTTTGGTCACCGACCTAGGACCTGTGGGTCTTTTTAAATTAAGGAAATATATTGAACCCAATACTATCCAGAATGGGACAGGGACTAGATTCTCTCCCTACACAGCCATCTCCCTTACAAGTGTTGGGATTACTGTCTTCTTCAAAGTCACTGCAATGTTAGCAGGAACAAATACATGAATTACTTTCTCTAATTTTCTTATTTGTGAATGCCAGGAGATAACAATCAAATGTGAAACTTAGGCATTGATTTTCCAAATCTGAAGAGTTAGCCTTGAACTATTTTTTGTTGTTTACGAATTAGTCTGCTATGTTAATTGGAAGTTTTCTGCCTTAATGCTTTGAAGTTTATTTTTGGATTCATGTCTCATGCACTCAGACATGCACAACCAAAGGTAAGATTTGTAATTTAATTAGATGGCATCTTATTGATTTTCCTAGGATTAGCTTAATTAGTCAAGTGTGTCCACCTCTAATATTAACATGCCAGGCAGATAGATCTTTTCAAGGAGATTCTATCTGGCTGATTTAATACATGAACTATCTAACAGGCTGTATATATAGCGTTCCAAGTTAGAACACTAAGGCAGAATTTGACATAAAACCATAAAAAAAATTTAGTGTTGAAAACAGAAATTCTTCTGTGAAACAAACATGATATGAAACTTTCCCCCCAAGATTTCATTATAAAAAATTTCAAATAAACAGAAGAATCATAAGAATTTTACAGTGAGCACCCACTTTTTATAGTGAACACCTAGATTCTGCTATGAACATTTTATTCTACCTGCTTTGTCACATATCCTTCCACTTTTTCATTCAGGAATCCATCTTACTTTTTGGATGCATTTCAAAGTAATTTGCCAACCATAGACACTTCCTTCTAAATACTGTGCTTTAGAATATATATGTTAACCAGAGTTTGATGTTTATGTAGAGTTATTTTAAAATTTTTAAAATACAATACATCTTAAGTATATTATTTGATGAATTGACAAATGTATACACTTGTGTAACCCAAACACCGATCAAGACCTAGAACATTCTACCTCTCCAGAAAGCTCCCTCATTCCTTTTCCCAGAGGCAACCACTCTTCTAATGTTTTCTACCAGAGATGAAGTTTTGCCTGTTTTAGAATTTCACACAAATGAAATCACATCACATGTACACTTTTCTGTAAGATGTCTTTCACTCAGAATAATGATTTTGAAATTTATTCATGTTGTGTGTATCGTCTATGCTTTTTAATTGCTGAGTATTATGCATTGCATGAACATAGCACAGTTTGTTTATTCTCCTGTGTATGAACACCTAGGCTGTCTCAAGTTTTTGGTTGTTATGAATAAACATTCTTGAATGCACTTATATGAGTTTTTAATAGACACATATTTTTATTTATTTTGGGTAACTATTTATGTTTGAATTTTTGTTTGTAAGGTATATATTTTTTCCACGTTTTTATTTAAACTCCAGTTAGTTAACATACTGTGTAACATTAATTTCAGTGTAGAATCTAGTGATTCATCACTTACATACAACATGTAAGGTGTACGTTGGATTGTAAAAGAAATCGTCAAATCTTTTCCCAAAGTGGTTGCCATTTTGCGTTCACTTCAACAATGTATGAGGGTTTCATTTGCTTCACGTTCTTAACCTAACACTTGGTATTTACAGTCTTTTTATTTTTGCTATTGTGGTGGATGTGTAGTGGGACATGTGACTTTTTTTTAAAGTAGGTTTCACGCCCAGCACAAGCCTAGTGTGGGGCCTGAACTGATGACCTTGAGATCAAGACTTGAGCTGAGATCAAGAGTCTGACACTTAACTGACTGAGCCACCCAGGCACCCTGGGTAAATGCAATTTTTAACAGGATCTAATTTAATACTTTATGTGTGGATTTTCTTAACTGCTGCTATCCATCTTAGTCCCAAATTTCTGTAAATTTATCACTGGAGGCACTGAGTATGAGGGAACATGTTCACATTAGAAGGTAAGTTCCAAAAAGACAGCTATTTATGGACTTAGCACAATAAGAGTTTAATAATATTTGTTGAATGATATGAAAGAATAAGTGAATGGTTATGCACACCTAGACTTATTGAAATAAATACATGGGAAGACTACATCTGTGAGCACATCTGTGAAATCTCCTTCCAGACTCCTCCCTGTCATGCTGCCAGCTGCCTTTCCTCTCCTTTCTGGCCCACTAAACTCGTTGCTGTTCTGGTATGTTTCTGTTACATCCAAAGGGTGTGTAGTGTCTAGTGTGAAGACTTTTCTTCTTTCTTTTCTCTTCTTTTCTTTTTTCTTTTCCCTCCCCTCCCCCTTCCCCTCCCTCCTTCCCTCTTTCCCTCCCTTCCTCCCTCCCTCCCTCCCTTCCTTCCTTCCTTCCTTCCTTCCTTCCTTCCTTCCTTCCTTCCTTCCTTCCTTCCTTCCTTCCTTCCTTCCTTCTCTGCCGGTGTCTGAACTGAAGTATAGGAGATCCTGAATAATTACCTTCATCTATCTCAGTCTCATCATCTTTATGTGTAGAATGAAGGGTGGTAAGTTGTCCTAAATTTCCCTAGCACTATGGTATAGTAAATTCATTCCTTCCTTACCCTGTCGAAAATCATGATTCCCATGACAGCTTTGCATGGTTTCTACTCTTGCATTTGAAGGTATATATTTTAAGGATTGGGGCTAGGCATTTAAGACATTTGTGGACACTCGGAAATTTATGCCAGTAAATGACTAAACTGTGGTATACATGGACAAAGGACAAAGGTACATTGGGGATATTTCTGTGTTCCAAATAACCTTAACTACTTATGTTTTCTTTTTGAGCTAAGCCTTTTCCTTCTTTGTCAAATTTCACAGTTGACTGAAGGATGCCATCTATTCAATATGAATGAAAATGACTCCTTGTCTTCTATTGAAATGAACAGACATTATTATTCTGGTAAGGATTAATGGAATAGAATTAAACTTGACTCTTATTTTAATTGTTCACAATGTTCTACTTATGATCCACAATTTGCTGCCTAATTCTAATGAGGGCAAAGGCTATGAGTCCAGTGGCCTCATAAACAACCTTCACTTTATAGGTCATCAGAAACTATCACAAGGGTTAAGTAAGAAATGCTTTGGGCTTACAAAGCCAAGAGTATTATGAAGAGATAGAAGGGGTATAGTAGTGGATGGTGATGTTTAAAAACTTCGAGGAAAATGTAAGTATGTTAATAACTACCATATGCAATCTTACAATATATAAAAATGCAGCAGCATTTATATATTATAAATACATATAAAACATATACAAAATACATGTGCCCCTGACAGCTGGTAATAGGATTATTAGAGCTTAGTTTTGAGTAAGAACCCTTCAATGAGCAGAGCAGAGCCTATGAAGTAATTCTTATCTTGATAATCAGAGAATGTGGGCTGTATGATACCAATGCTGTGAAATGTAGTGAAAATTGCCTATTGGCAAGAAAACTACCACTTTTTGTAATTTTCCATGAATGATTAAAAAGAATGGGTGGTTTCTAATTCTTGGGTGCAAAGAGCTATTTTTATCTGTTAAATTAAGCTTGTTTTAAAAAGCTTCTGCACAGGGTGAAGGAAACAATCAACAAAACTAAAAGGCAATCTTTGGAACAGGAAGAGATATTTGCAAATGACATCTCTGATAAAGGGTTAGTATCCAAAACCTATAAAGAACTTATAAAACTCAACACCCAAAACCCAAAAAAATCCAGTGAAGAAATGGGTAGAAGACATGAACAGACACTTTTCCAAAAGAAGACATCCAGATGGCTAACAGACACATGAAAAGATGCTCAACACCACTCATCATCAGGGAAATACAAATCAAAACCACAATGAGATGCCACCTCACACCTGTCAGGATGGCTAGAATTAACAACTCAGGAAACAACAGATGTTGGCAAGGATGTGGAGAAAGGAGACCCCTTTTGCACTGTTGGTGGGAATGCAAATTGGTTCAGCCACACTGGAAAACAGTATGGAAGTTCCTCAAAAATTTAAAAATAGAACTACCCTACGACTGAGCAATTGCACTACTAGGTATTTATACAAAAGGATACAAAAGTGCTGATTTGAAGGGGCACATGCACTCTGATGTTTATATAGCAGCATTGTCAATGATAGCCAAAAATATGGAAAGAGTGCAAATGTCCATTGACTGATGAATGGATAAAGAAGTTGTGACTGATGAATGGATAAAGATGTAATATATATATATGTATAATGTAATATTATTCTGCCATGAAAAAGAATGAAATCTTGCCATTTGCAGTGAAGTGGATGGAGCTGGAGTGTATTATGCTAAACAAAATAAGTTAGAGAAAGACCAATACCATATGATTTCACTCATGTGGAATTTAAGAAACAAAATAGATGAACATTATGGGAAAGAAAAAAAGAGGGAGGCAAACCATAAAAGAGACTCTTAACTATAGAGAAAAAACTGAGGGTTGCTGGAAGGGAGGTGGGTGGGGGGAAGGGTTAAATGAGTGATGGGTATTAAGGAAGGCATTTGTTGTGATGAGCACTGAATGTTGTATATAAGTGATTAATCACTAAATTCTACTCCTGAAACCAATGTTACATTATATGTTAAGTAACTAGAATTTAAGTAAAACTAGAAGCATAAAAAAAATCGAGCTTGTTAAGTGGGTTCTCAAATCTTTTATATCTTTACTTATTGTTTTGGTTGCTTGGTTAATAAATAGTTGTGTGTTGATATCGCACACTTTGATGGCACATTTGCCAATTTCTCTTCCTTCTATTAATTTTTGCTCTATGACTTTCTTTGATTTATTGTATTTTATTAGCATATACACATTTAGAATTGGGATATACTGATGGTGAATTGAAATTTATACCATTTTATGGTAATCTTTTTATATACAATAATTAAAAAATTTTTTTTTAACATTTATTTATTTTTTGAGAGACAGAGACAGAGCATGAGCGGATAGGGGACAGAGAGAGAGGGAGTCACAGATTCCGAAGCAGGCTCCAGGCTCTGAGCGGTCAGCACAGAGCCTGACACGGGGCTCAAACTCACAAACCGCAAGATCATGACCTTGAGCCAAAGTCGGACTCTTAACCGACTGAGCCACCCAGGTGCCCCTAGAATAATTTTTGTTTTAAAGTCTATTCTGACTAATATTAATTGGCAATCTCTTTAAGTTAGTGAATTTAGTCCATATTAATTTATTGTGCTTAACCGACTGAGCCACCCAGGCGCCCCTAGAATAATTTTTGTTTTAAAGTCTATTCTGACTATTATTAATTGGCAATCTCTTTAAGTTAGTGAATTTAGTCCATATTAATTTATTGTGCTTATTGGTATATTTTAAGTTATTTCTACTATCTTATTTTGTGTTGTTTTGCCTTTCTGCTTTTCTATTTTCTATATTTCTCCCCAGAACTTCCTTACTTTGTTTTTGTCTTTTTTTTTTTTTTTTGGACTTGTTGAAATTTTTTTTTTTTTAGTTTTTTCATTCCTTTTTTTCCCCCTTCTACTGAGTAAGAAGTTATGTTCTTTATTTCTGTTCCACAGTGGCTATCTCACCATTCTGCTCCAAGTTATTAGACACATTTATTTTTTAGACTTTGGAGACTCTTTTTACTTTGTAGAGAATTCAATAATTATTGAAAACTACTTTATTGTAATTTATTTAGAAATGTATATTATAACAAGTAATTTTATGACAAAAATTATAAATAATATATTTTGTCTTTTAGAGAAGAGGTGCTTTGGATATCTGGTCTGCACTAGAGTGGGAATTATAATTCTAAAATATTAGCAAACATTAGCTTAAATTTCTTATGGGTTGAAGCTGGTTTCTTTTTTCTTGTTATAACACAGATCTGGTCATTACCTCTTTTTGCTTACTTCCTTTCTTCTTCCCTGCCTTCTTTAAGTACTTAACATATAGTAAGTGTTTTAATATACTTAACAGTGTTCTAGGCCTGGGAACAAGATATAGTCTCTAGAAATGCTGCAGAGAGACATCCAGGTGTGAAAAGAGAATTAGTTCCACTTTTTCTGGAAGGCATTTTGATGCATCTCTATTATCTTGCTGATTTGATAAGAAGCGTTATCAGACTGAGGCTGCTAATAATGTTAAATTACACACTCACTTTTAGGCATTATTTAATACAGTTGGTGCCTTACTCATTTTTCTATATAAATTCATCATTTATATTAAACTAAATATATACTTAATCTACATTCTAAAGGAAATTACTTGTAGATTTGGTTATAAACTTTCCAGGAATAGATATTCTGTGTGTGTGTGTGTGTGTGTGTGTGTGTGTGTGTGTGTGTGATATGTTTTCCCAGTCAGTGAGCCTTCTGACTTTAAATTTCTAACATGAGTTCTGGTTAAAAGTTCAAAAAAAAATGTTGTTTTAATC
Organism: Neofelis nebulosa; assembly: GCF_028018385.1. Taxonomy (NCBI): domain Eukaryota; kingdom Metazoa; phylum Chordata; class Mammalia; order Carnivora; family Felidae; genus Neofelis; species Neofelis nebulosa. Next base: position 34,427,625 of record NC_080795.1, read on the forward strand.
CCTCACACATATTCCGCTCACTCTAGGTAGTGTGTAATTTTGTGAAGTATCTTCACTCCTATAATTGCTTTCTTTCCCAAGGCTGCTGTGAGTTGCTCTTCAAAGTCATGCTGGGACCTGCCCTTTTCCATTAAGGACATTGCCTTATAATATGCTCAATGTCACTTCATTGGAGCAGAAAGTTAGGGGAGTCTACTTTATGCCAGGTTCTTGTATCTACCAAAAGGAAATCTCACTATTAAATAACCTAGTTGCCATTCCTGAGTCCTGATTCTACTGCCCTAAATTTTTCAAATGATCTCTTTTATTCCTGTGATACTTGCACATCTAATTGTCAAGTTTAATTTATGGTCCTTGTTACTCTGTAAGTATTTAATTGAGTTAGTTGTTAGAGCTGACTCATAAACCCATAAAACCCTTCAGTGGTAAACTAATTAGCTACCTCACCTGACCTCCAAATAATTAACATTGTTCATTACTAACAATCAGCACTGGAGTTATTAAAAGTTATCTTATCACTCAGTTGTCTAAAGCAGAGGCTTTCAAACTTTTCTGATCATAATCCAGAGCAAGAAATGCATTTCCCAGGTCAACCCAGGATGCGCGCGCGCACACACACACACACACACACACACACACACACACACACATACCTACTAGGTATGACAGACTGATATTTTCTATTTTATTCTCCTCTGCTTTATTTTCTTTCACTTAGAAACATACTGCCTATTAATGGATTGTGACTTACAGTTTCAAAAACACTAGCTTAAGGAAACATGTACACTGAAACAGAAAGTTAAGAATCCATGTTTCTTTCAAATTAAAACTTACTTGTTTCCTTCACCATCATACACCCATTTAGTACTTCCAATTCCTTCATAGTCTGAAGCCCAGTAATAAATACAGGCATTAATGTGCAGAGTAAACAGCAAGTATCCAGTTGTTCGAATGACTCTGCCAAGGAGAATAAATGCAAAGAGACGCTCATGTTGTTTCTGGAATACAGCCTATTTTAACATTTTCTTTTTCTTAAAGTCTCCACTGAATCTCCTTGCTTTAAATTTGTGAACTGTTAACTCTCGTTAGTACAGTATAAAATGATGGTGTCATTGCATGTTTTCTAACTGCAATGTCTTGACTGGGACTGACAGAGTGTAAAAAAAAAAACCCTTCCTCTCTTTTCACAGATGGTATGAATCAACTCCCTGAAAGACATGCCTCGAGGGTCACCTCTCCACTTTGAGTCCCATAAAATACGCCACACTGATTTAACTGGATATCTCTGAAAAGCTCATGGGACTTTACGCTACGATTAATAGTGACTAGAAGTCTTCTGTGCAAGTGAAGTTCAGGACAGCAAATGAATGAAATTCAGATTAAAATGAATTGTCATGTTGGGGTGCCTGGGTGGCCCAGTCGGTTAAGTGTCCAGCTTCTGCTCAGGTCATGATCTCAGGGTTCATGGGTTTGAGCCCCACGTGGGGCTCTGTGCTGACAGCTCAGAGCTCTGAGCTTGGAGCCTGCTTCAGATTCTGTCTCCCTCTCTCTCTGCCCCTCCCTGCTCACACTCTGTCTGTCTTTCTCTCTCTCTGTCTCTCAAAAATAAACATTTAAAAAAGATGAATTGTCATGAGAAAGATGCAGAATCAATTTGTGAAGGAACACATTTATCTGTACTTGTTATGACTGAAGCAGGTAATACATTCTATTTTTAGTCCTATATTTGTATAAAATCTAATATGATTTTCATGCTTTTATCTCACTTCAAAATATTCAAGTCTGTTTTAGAACATAACCCTATATTTTATATAACCAAAAATTTGAGATTATTCTGTTTCTTTCACAGGGATATCATATTCTTTCCAAATGCTGCTAAACTGTTGTGCCATTGCTTTCTCTGCCACCCCTGGAAGTATACTGAGTCATACTTTACCTGTAGATATATGCCTTGTCCATTATAGACTCTAGGTGATGATTAAACTCGAAAAATGAAGTGTACTATGTAAAAAACGAACAAAAGAAATCCCAAAGTGTGTTAGTCTTAAATACATATATTTAAATCAAACTATGTAAAATAAATTTTATTTGTTACTTAAAATAATTCCATTCATAAGTCTTCAAAACAAACAAACAAACAAACAACAAGGGTCTATTTACTTGTATCTTCCTCTGGTCAGTACATTTTAGAATGGTGCAAACTCCCAGTGCTTCTTGCTTTATTTTATTTCTACTCTCTAGTTACAGTCTTGTTTGTAATGTCTTTGAAAATCAAGCTTAAAAACATTTCTTTCCCTTTTCTTTTTAAAGCATCTAACAGAACTCTATTTTACAATAAATAAAATCACACTCACCCTAAGACACAACTAAAATAGGCAAAGTATAATATAATATATTGAAGTCATAAATAGGTGTTAAGTCCAGTTGCTTAACACTAGCATTATTTTTAAGCAAGTTGCATTAAATGAGCATTTACTTCAACAAAATTTAAAGTCCAGTAATAGTAGCATTGGTTAGCTATTCTTGACATTGTTCAAAGAGGTACAGTGAGTTTACATGCATGTAATCCAGAGTTGCTATTTCCCTCAAGGTCTCTTCCTGCTTACATCATCTTCTATCTCAACTCATACACCCTACATGAACTCTTCTTTCATTACTATATGCAGTATGAGGCAAGAGGAAGAGCATGAAATCCACAGCCAACTCCAATCTCACCTCTGCCATTTACCAACTATGCAACATTGGAAAAGTCACTAAATATTTCTGTATCTTGGTTTCCTCATCTGTAAAATGGGAACAGTAAGACAACATATCTCCTGAAGCAGTTGCATCCATACAAGAGTTAGTGTATTTAATTATTTAATTATTAATTTAAGACTCACAGAATCTTACAGATATAAGGGACTATTGAATATTACTTAGTTCATGGTTTATTTAGTTCAAAATTGATCCGATGTAAATATGACTGCAATAGAACATTTAAAATTACAAAACAGATACAATAGGAATCACTGTTTACCTAGAAATACACACAAATGACTTGCTTTTCCAGAATCCTTAGTAGGAAAAATCCCTCATTCGATTGAGATAATTTCAATTTGTGGTAACTTGTTTATTGTGCTCTTAATAGAAATTTGCACAAAGGTGTTTTTAAGTTTAGCTTAAGTGTTCACTGTAGAGAAAATTTATATTTTTAATTTGGATTCTCATATATAATTTGGAGACTGAGAAATGAAATTTTTCCTAGGGAATTGTGCATTAAAATGACACACTTATTTGTGAAATGACTAGACTATTGGGCTATGAAAACAAGATCAATGTTGACTTTCAGGGTATTCTATATTTAAAAAGCCTATTGAATATAGAGTCTTTGGACACCTCAGAGATACAGAGATGAGGTGTAAAGAGTTGGCTTTTTTGAAGTTTTTATTATAATGCCAGACAAACTCCCAAATCCATAGGAACCTGAGTCTTCCTGGAAAGTTGGTTATCTCTGAGCAGGAATCTCTGGCAACTTTCATGTGTGATTAGACATTTGATGAGGGATGGCCTGCCTGCTAAGTTGCTTGGAAAGTTGTTTTGCTCCAATCTAGACCCACATTCCAAGGTGAAACCAGAAATCTCTAGAGTTGTCTTAAATGTGTTAAAATATAAAGGAAAGTCCCTTTCAACTTGAAAAAAATTATGGGTGGGGTGCCTGGGTGGCTCAATCGGTTAAGCATCTGACTTGGCTAAGGTCATGATCTCTTAGTTTGTGAGTTAAGCCCTGCATTGGGTTCTGTGCTGACAGCTCAGGGCCTGGAGCCTGCTTCAGATTCTGGGTCTTCCTCTCTCTCTGCCCCTCCCTGTCTCTCTCTCTCTCTCTCTCTCTCTCTCTCTCTCATTCTCTCAAAAATAAATAAACATTGAAAAAAAAAAAAACCCAAAAATTATGGGCATGGAAGGAAAGCCCTTTCAGGTTGAAGTTTATTTGCCAATGTGATTACAGTAAAAAATTTGGAGTCAAAAACATGTGATAGAATCTACATTTTTTTATTCTGCTAATCTTCATCTCTAAAATGAAGTTATTCGAGGAATAAATGGTGTCACGAATATTAAGTTTAACGAAGTTTGCAGCCCCAAGCATGTATTCAACAAAGAGCAGCTGCTTTTTTTTTTTTTTTTTTTTGCTGCTATTGCTGCTGTTGTCAGGCTCCACCATGTCCCCAGGTTATGCTGTACTCCCAAGATGTGAGAGAGATAACCACTTAAAATTTATAAAATCTTTGGTGTTCCTTTTATAAAGGTTGTTTTTGGGAATACATTATTGTTGCTATTTTAAAGGTTTACATGAAATTTCACGTCCTGACTCTCCTCAGATTTGTTTTAGGTGCCTGATGAAGCTGAGTTATAAAATGTTTATATCTTAGAATCTTTTTGAATAAGTAATGCATTCCCACAGTTTAAAAACAATAGGAAACATATGCCTTTCAAAGTCTTGCTCCCATTCCTGTCCCTATTCATTCTAATTTTCCCTCCTGCCTTCCATCCCCACCCCAGCTAACCATTTTTATTAAATTCATTTGGTAGTTTTTCACTGTTTATATAAATACAAAGAAATGGAATATTTTCCTCTTTCTGTTATAGAAAAGTTAGTAATGTTCTATAAACTATTCCGTAACTAGCTTTTAAAAAAATTATCCTTAAGGTCTTCCTGTATAAGTTCATACAAAACTTTCTTTTTATTTATTTATTTCTGGTGTTACAAAGTTTTCTATTATATAGGTGTCCTACAACGTATTTAACTAGTTCCCTGTTGGTGGATGTTTGAGTTATATCTAAATATGTACACAATTCTGTTATGCAAAAAGCATTTGCAGTTTTCTTCTAGAATTACAGATGAGTAACATAACTTAAAGGTAATCTAATCTATCATTTTACTGCCTGTGTTCCTGGTATTCAGTGACCATCTAATGAAAAAGGACAAATGGGAAAGAATATAATTATGAAAGATTCGTTTGTAGTTATAGTTGTATGTAGAAGTACAAAGGCATTCCTATCTTAGATTATAAAAATACCTCTTGTGAGACATAGAATAATCAAAAACAACTTCCATTAGTAGAAACAATGATGTTTTTCCTTCATTCAGTTTTAAAATTCATAGCATTGATAAAGGCAGAAAAATGGACAGTTTGGGAAAAATTAAAAATATACTTTTAGGACATTTTAAATCATTTCAAGATTATAAAAAGAAATTAAATATAGTCACTTACCTTTAATATCCTATTTGCCCTAAATATTGGATTAAACCCAAAGAAGACGTAGAAAACATCAAATGGCATTATTGATGCAACATCCAGCTGTTGGAAAAACATATTCACAATCATTGTATTTATGTGCTTTTTTGGACATGGATTGATTTATACCAATATGTAAGAGCTGACTGGGTACCATGAATTATTTGTTGTTTAATACAAAACTGCCTTCAGTTAAGTATGCCCGGTGTCACTGAAAGGTATATTAGCACCATGAAAATAACAACACTATTTTGTAGTCTACTTCCAATGTTTTTCATTTCCACTTTGATGCATCTGAGCTCTCCTTAGGCTCTGAATTTTCTGTAATTTCTGTTGAGCTGTCACATATACTTCAGAGATGGCATGGTTGCTAATGTTAAAATACATTTTAATAGTGTTTTAAACATGGGGCTTTTGGACTGAAAGTCGTCAATTCTTGATTTTATTAGAAACCATTGCACATTAAACGCAGTTGTATATTTTTATGTTTCAGCCAATACTCCAGTATTCAGGCCTGATTATACTGTTGGTGGTTCTTCCAGATACCTCAGTTCTCTCTACTTCTCTCTCTTCGGGATGGTATTGCTAACAATAAACTGCTATGAAATCTATCTCTTAGACACTGTGCAGGCTGAGATAGAGGAAAGGAACCAGTCCCATTTACAATTAATCAGTAACTCCAATAGGAGTTGAAAGTATTAAAAGTATTATTATAGCTCAAAAAATATATACATTAAAATCTGTCATGTATTTAATTATTCTCGTCTTCTATTATCCTTGCAGTTGCAAAATGGCAACATCACTTGCATACTTTCCTGATTGCAATGATAACAATAAGAAATTCTTTTAGTAAGATATATTCATTTTCATTAATTTTTATACAGTTTTGAAAAATAGAGTAATTTAAAAAACATTTAATTTTTTAAAAACATTTAAGAGCAGTTAAGGGCTTTTTGTAAGGCATATGAAATGGAAAGTTGAGGTAATTAATTGCATACCAGAATTTTACAATAACTTAGTGTTACTAAAGAGAAATGAAACTTTTAGTTTAAATTAGTCAGACTGGCTATTACAAACAAATTCTTTACAGATAGTATTGGTTTATAAATTACATCATATCCTCAAACCTCATTAATTTTACCCTACAGATACTGAGCCTTGTAACAAGTTGAGACGAATACAGAACAGCTATTAAAATAATGTCATATAAGTATAAAAGCAGGAGCATAGAATTGTTAACTTGTCTAGTGTTATTGCAGCACTCATGTTTTTTGGCTCAAATCATAATAATCTTTTTAAATTCTTTAAAATAAATTTATTAGAACTAATATGTCAGAATTATGGTCTTTTTACTTGCTGTCTATCCAATTGCTCAACTGCCCACTTTAATTCTCTATGTAGTCATTAGCTGTGTTTGATATTAACACGCTAGTGTTAGATAAAGATGATTTATTTCTCATTGAATTGTAGAAAATTGAATAGAGTAAGAATTGACCAATACTGAACTCTGTACAAGGCACCTTACAAAACATGTTGGGATTGAAATAGGAGTAAACTATTGTTTCTGTCCACAAGAAATTAACAATCTAATAGTGGAATAATGAATCACAAAAATAACTAGACAAGCAGGATGTGCTAAGAGAATTCAAAATGAGTGACCACAATTGAATAAATGTAAAATTTTACATTTGTAAACCCACATTAAATGTATGAGTTAATTTGCCTTTATTCAAATTCAAGATAGTGATTAAGAGTTTAGAATAAGTTTTGTGACACTTAAAAAGAATATACATCCTCTTGTGGAGTTCATCAAAGTAGCATAGATTATGAATATGTCTAAGTATGTGGCAATTTTTTACAAAGAAAATTAGTTGGAGATAAAAACAAATTGAAAGAGATTTTAATCACCATAGACTGCCAATGGGGACAATAGGGTTCCTAAACCCAGATTTGTATTTTTATACAAAATTCGAGGCCACAGAAGTGTTCTTGAAATGGGAGGTTGGACTTACACAAGTTAGGTAAGCTTGGATATCTCCCAAATCTATATTTCTCAAAGGTAGGAGGGACAAATAAAAGATAACAAAGTATTTGGGTGTAAATAATCATGAGTGAAAAAACATACAATTGTATTGTTATTTGAGGAAAGAGGGTGCCATATTATATAAATAATTGCTTCTTTTCTATTTTATTTATATGAACAACAAAGAAATAGGAGTAGAACAATTTGATGGACTTTTACAACATGGTATGTGAATTGGAGGCTAGCATTCTATATGAATAAGACAAAGTACAGTATAACCTTGGTTTGTGAGCACAATTCATTCCGGAAACACGCTTGCAATCCCAAGCACTTGTATATCAAAGCGAATTTCAAGAACCATTGGCTCAGTTGTGATCATGTGACATTTGGATCATGTACTACTCATATTGCAAGATACTGCCCGTTTATCAAGTTAAAATTTATTAGAAATGTTTGCTCATCTTGCAGAACACTCACAGAACAAGTTACTCATGATCCAAAGTTTTACTGTACACTCCATACTTCTTTACTGATATTTTATTCAGAATTTAAATGTGAGCACTAACATTGTGTTGTGCTTGATAAAGATGCATATAAAGAACAAAGCAAAAGCAAAAATACTTCTTCCTTACAAGGAAGTATACCATGTAATTATTGAGAGGCAAAAACTTCAGGTTTGCCTTTGCTTAATAGAACTTCATCTGTATAAACTTTGCTACAAAAGCTACAATTCAAAAAGAAGCAGATTTTGAAAAAAGAAATTTGTAGATGGGACTTAAAATCAAAACGGCAATGGATAACTTGCACAATTTTGAAATTGTAAGCCACCTACCTGAAATTTTGTAGAACTCCTGTAGTGTGTCTTTAACTCATTTGAATCCACCTGAAATGTGATATTTTGAATTAATTTTACCAAATTTCATCAATTATTTTTCTCACTGTGATAAATATATATACCTATTTCTCTTTCCTGGTTCCTTGTAGCTTCAGCCCATAAATATGCTCTATCCTCTCATCTCTTAAAACAGAATAGGGGCGCCTGGGTGGCTCAGTCGGTTAAGCGGCCGACTTCAGCTCAGGTCACGATCTCGCGGTCCGTGAGTTCGAGCCCCGTGTCGGGCTCTGTGCTGGCAGCTCAAAGCCTGGAGCCTGTTTCAGATTCTGTGTCTCCCTCTCTCTCTGCCCCTCCCCTGTTCATGCTCTGTCTCTCTCTGTCTCAAAAATAAATAAACAAAAAAAAAAAAAAACAAAAAAACAAAAAAACAAAACAAAAAAAAAACAGAATAAAAATCTTCTTTGGTGTTTGTTTTGTTTTTGCTATTGATCTATTATTTGTCACACTCAAGCTTCTAAAGAAGTTGCCTACATTGCTTTATTTTGCATCCTTCCCTCAAATTTCCTCCTTGATCCATGGCAATTTGGTGACAATTTGACTTGCTCTCATTTTTCTCATCCCATTAAGACGACCAATATGAATGCCACCAACAACGTCCTAATGATCACACCAAGGGAATCCTTGTATTCTTCTATGGCATTCACCATGTTTTGAAATCACACATATTTCTTGGCTCATTTATTTAAAATCAGTGTATTCCATTAAATGATAATCTATTTTAGGACAGGGTTGACTTTGTTTAGCAACTGTATATAGTTAGTGACTAGAATATACTAGGAATCCAATAAATACTTACTGAGTGGATAAACAGATCAAGGAATGAAGAGATGACTAAAAAATTTGATATTTGTCTTTGAAACTTTTTCTTTCCAAAGAATCTGTAATGCCATTTTTCATTTACGTCTTCAGTTCTAACTATTTGGTGACTTTTTTTTCCCTTTAATTCCAGGGCTAGCCATTTAAACGGCAACATTCCCCAGGACTTAGCTCTCTTCTCCCCCTCTTTATACTTGCTTCCTAGAAAACTTCACCCACTTAAATGGTTTCAAATATACCCATGTACATTGATGCTAACAAAGATCTACTGCCATCTAATATCACTTTCTGGAGATATTGACCCACACAAACAACTGCCTATTGTCTTCTTCACTTAGCAATTCTGCTTATCTCAAATTTAATTTATATCAGACCTGAATTCATCATGATTCTCCATTCCCCTCAAGCCTAATCATCCTCCCACCTCCTCCTCTTGAGTATCCTATGAGCATCCTCATCTATATTGGTCAGTGATCCTAGACCACTCATTTTCCCTCAGTCCTCATCCAACCAGAAACCAATTCTATGATTCTTCTTCCTACACTTTTCTGATGTCCATTCTCTTCTTTTGGCATGGGTCTCTTTGCTATAGTCTTGTTCCCCTTGATCCATTCTATAATTGCAGCTAGATGATCTCAGTAAATCAGATTACTTAACAATCACCATTTATGTGAAATCCTCTGTTTCTACATGACTTAAAAACAAACAAACAAACTCCCTTTCATAGTCTATAAGGCTCTACTTTGTCTCACTCACCTCCTGCAGCATCCCATATCCACTTTATTCAGCAGTTCCTCATATGCATCAGTTTCTCACTTTTGTGACTTTGCCTATGCTATTCTCAGAGCTTGGAACTTATCTTTTTTCCCTTTTTTGTGGGATGGAGATGTGCAGATAATGGAAATTCATTCATCAAGATTTGGACCAGGTGTCCTCTCCTTCACATGGTTTTCTTTGTACCTCATAACCCCTAGGGCTCACCTCTGTCATGACTCACATTACAAAACCTTACCATTTTCCTTTTGTGTGTCTGTCCTTCATAGGGTGAGTTACTTAAGGGGGTCCATATCTTTGTCTTCTTTTTCCAGTTTCTAATGCAACATTTAGCACATAGTAGGTGCCCAATAAATATATGATAAGCGATAGATGAAGAAGCATTTGTCACTCTTCAGATCTAAAAGAATTAATGCTAATACTGGATTTATACTCTTATATTTTAGTTATAGGTAGGGAGGAATTGTCTATGTATTACTAATGATCTGACCAAAGTATTGTAATTTGGACACATGGAAGCAGTGTCTTCTAACAGTTATCATCCAGACTGTCCAAGCTCAGAAGTTTTAAACTACTGCCAAGCAATGCTAAATACTGGTTAGCCAACTCACCAATTCCTGTTCCCCTCACATTTTTTGGCTATAATTTTTACCCATGCACATATACTGTATCTTACAGAAATATATTAGAAAAAATATAAGACATACTCATCTAATGATTTTACTGTGAAACACAATGACTTATTTAGCCACTGGTAAGACCTAGACAGTAGTTTAAGTTGAATCATGTACTGAGCTTGAGTAAAATCAGTCAGCTCTTTCAAAGCTCATCTGGGACTGACAGATAAATTTCAAGTGCTATGAGGATAAAATACCACCCTCTTCTCCAACCTTGGAAGAATGATTTTAGCACTTTTATCCCTTTACTTTTAGGCTTGTTTATGATCCTATAATTGAATAAATGTAAATGAAACTAAAACTTGTTATAGTAGAGGAAATGTCATCTAGTGATTCTAAAATTTTCTTTGGAGCACTAAATAAATTAGGTATTATTAGTTGTATGAGGATCTGCATGCTTACTGCTAACAATTAGGCACTTATTTAAAAAATGTTGCCCTATTTAATTCTCTTTCTCTCTTTTAAGCCTTGCCATTATGCCGGCAACATTTTTTTCAGGGGAGGCTTACTTTATGAAGGATAGATATGCTGACTGCACCTAAATCCTCTTCCAACAGATAGTTTGTGAAGAAGCTTTACCCAGGTATGATTATATTTACTTCTTCTGAAAAATAATTCATAGAAACTCCATAATTTCATATAGAACAGATAGAAATGTTTCAAAAAATAGTAATATCATCTGAAACAACTACAATGCAGATTAAATAATTATTCAATGAAAGAAGATTCTTGAACCAAGTTTGCCATTCATTCACTCCTTCAAACATTTCTTGGATATACTGTCTGAATTCCTAAAATAGGCAAATGAATTGAATACTGTCCTTATTCTCAAGAAACTTATTACCAGGTAAGAAAGAGAGCTACATATAAAAATAGGAGACAATAAGGGAAGTTAAATGTGTGGATATTCATTCATTTGATTCATTCAACAACTTACTGTATATCTTTTAGACTCCAGAGTCTGGCCTCAGTGTACACATTGTCTTATTCTTCACAATAGGTTTATGAGGTGGGTATTATAATTCCCATTTTATGGATGAAAGGTAAATGCATTTTCTTTAAATAATGCTATTACTAAATTTCAGAGATGGAATTTGACCCTGGTCTGTTTGTTTCTACCAAATCATAATTAACCCAATTTTTACTTAACAATTAAATAACAGAATTATGAATAAAGTGTACAGAGCTCAGAGAAGGGAGTGATTAATTTTCTTTAGGTCAGTTTATAAAGAGTAACTGAGAAGATGAAGTGCCAAAAGTGGTTGACAATAATGGCAGGCCTGATTGGCATTGTCACTAGATGGCGATTAGCATTTCTATGGATTGTTGTGATTGGTAGGTTTAGCATTGTTGTATGTATGAGAGTCTCCTATCTCAGTAATCCTCATTGCCATTTCCAGCTCTATTTCTGCAGTCTATAAAGGAAAGTAACAGCAAGAGAGTTGGTCTTTGATACAAAATTTTGTTCTCTATTTGAATAGCACAATTTTCAGAATAAAGATATTCAAATAAATGCTGTGAAAAACTTGTAAACCCTTCCAATTCCCTATATTGTGGCCTTTAGCACTTCAATCTGTTCGTTACCTACTTTTCAAGGCCTTGGGGATCTAATATTCCCATTCTCCAGCCTTGAAATACCTGGAAACTGTAAGTATTTAATAAATGTTTGTTGAATGAATGAATGAGTGAATGAATAATTTGTCTCTGTACACCAAAGGTAGCAGAGATAGCTAAATGTAGTTAGATCTTTAGTTTGGGTTCTCAACTTGCATAGTCTTCTTACCAAAATGTAATCAAGTTTCAAAGGCTAACACTACCTATCCTAAATTAAAGAAACCATTAAACTTCTTTTGAACAAACAAAGCAATTAGTTCCTGCTCTGTATTTGTAGTTTGTGATAATGCATTTTAAATAGAGTCCGTTGAGTGTGTTTTTATTGGTTATTTTTCTTGTTTTTAACACTCCATTGTGTGTAAAGCCCTTTTAGAAAATTGAAAATAAGTCTCCCCTTACTGATTTTGTCATTTTCCATTTGTCAAACATTGATTTTCTCCCCCCTTGTGCATCTAATGGAGGTTGAAATTAGCACTCTTTTTTTGTGTGTTGTTTACTTCTTATTTGTACACCATCATCATCATTCATCAAACTGCCAGTGAGCTCTGGGGATAGTGCTGGTGAGTTGACTAGTGCTCTGAAGTCCACACAAGGAATATTTTGAATAGATTTTTGTTACAGCTTTAGCTCTTGCCTTCAGAATTTCTTTCTATGAAAACTTTCAAATAATAGGAGGATTTCTTCAGCAAATAAAATTTTTTCTAAAATAAAACAACAATAACCAAAATTACTCCTTTTGGCTTTTTGATAATTTAAGATTGTTTGGAGATTCAAAAGAAAATATTTGGGAGATGAAGGAACCCACCTGTATTCTTTAAAAATATGTTTCAACCACGGTGCCATATATTCCACTGGTCTGCTCTTCCTACTGTGACAGATCCACTGGAGGATCTGTTCTGTGCCGCCCTCACAGAGATTGTGACATGGACACCAGTTGGAAAGGAGGCATCCTTCTAGTTAGTTGAGGAAGGGGTTGGAGAGTAGAGGCTTTAAGATTTGGGTATGCGCTTGTGAAAACATATTCTTCTGTTTCTGTCTTAGACTGACAGGATTGCTTATGAAATTCCCTCAAAACTGAGGATAAATCTAGGAGAAGATAATTTCTCCTAAGGGTAAGAATGCTAGTTTCTGAGGTAAGCCACTGCATTTGATGATGAGAACTGGGATGTGATGAGTCTGAAAAGTGGAAGAGTGAAAAGAATATAAGCCAGTAGATGCCATATTAATTTAAAAAAAATCACAAAACAACTGGTGTGTTTTTTGTGCTTGTGATTTGTACCTGTCTGCAGGCTGTGTGGTTTCCTACTTACAGTCTGGCTCTTTTGATGAAGAACTTGATGGCTTATTGTTATAGTACTATCTAATAGCACATTCTGCAATGGTGGGAATATTCTGTGTTCTCGGATATGGTAGCCTCTAGCCAAATGAAAATTGGGCACTGAAAATATGGATAGTGTGGCTAGGAAACGTGAATTTGTAATGTTATTTAATCTTAATTAATTTAAATTGAAATTTGAACAGACACATCTGGCTGGTGGCCACTATATTGGACATTGCAGTGAATCTATACTGATTTAAAGGGTCATGACAGCTTTTCTCTTCTTTTTAAGTTAGGTTTTCCCAAAGTGTCAAGGCCTAACACTTTAGATTTGTTTTTTGTACTATGTACAGGTGCTGTGCTCAGTGCTGACTACACAGTTATAAAAACAGGATACAGTCTGTGTCCTAAAAATCTTACAGACTGGGGCTTTTGAACAATATCAGGCTATCTCCTGAGGAGGTTGAGTAGACTTTTATGTGTGAAATAATACCTGCCTTATTTAAAAAAAATACTGAGGTGAATGGTAGATTCCAATGTGGTAGAAAGTACCTGCCTCGTGGACTATATGAAGCTTGATTACTAGAGAAATATATATTAAATTACTTCTTTTTGCATTGATAATTCATACTTTTTTTTTACATTATTTAGGTAAAGTATGTGTATATTTTTGACATTTCAGACCTGGTATTATCTTTCTATTGTCACATATTATCAAAGTCTGAAAAACTTACCAACATGAACCAACATGGTGCAGTTGTAATGAACATGGGTTTTGGAGTAAAGGTCTAGGTTCGAATCTTGTCTCAACTACTTTCTTAGCTTTGTGCCTTGAGCAATCATCTACCCTCTCCAAACCTCAGTTTCATCTCCTGTATATGGGGTTGACAATAACATCTTCTTTATAGGGTGACTGGAAGGATTAGGTGAGGCAGCGTAAATAAATGCATTCATGAGGCATCAGACATAGCTCGAGGCACTTTACATGCATCATTTCATTTAGTCTTTCCATCAACATTGTGAAGGTACTATTTTATTACTATTTTTAAGATGAGGAAACTAAAGCACAGGGAGATGCATGGTCCCCAGAACACAGTGAATCCTCAAGGGTTGTGTTGTTGTTGTTGTTGTTGTTGTTGTTATACTGGTGGTTTTTAGTGGTTAAAGACTCATACAGACAGAAACAGTCGGATATTAAATAAACAGTGTTGTTAGTTTATTTTTTTGTTGTCCAATCTGATATTCATTGGTCAGTTTCTGCTTCTCCCCAGCCCCACTTACTATTATGTTTCCTCCTTTTATAAACTGGAGTCTGGGCTGGATTAATAGCATATCACAAAGGTAGATGATATCACATATGATGTCTGTAATAAACCAGTAGCGTGTGTTGTCTGGTGTTTGATACGGAAAGACAAGGCGCAGTGGTATAAACCAGCAGTTCCAGTTATAGGCAATGGTGACAAGCAAGAGCCACAGGAGATAGAGTCGATCTAGAAAAATCCAAATGGCATGTAATAAGCATTAAAAAAGACTCTCTTGTAATGGTAATGTTGGAGCAATGTCCTCTGGAGATAAGAAAATTACTGTAAAAGGTTCTATTAACATTCAGTACAATTCTGCCTTTAGAGTCGAAAGCACTGGGTTTTACAAGGGATATTGAGTGATCTTATCAGCTCTTCTAACATTGGAGAAAGGCCTTCTTCTTTGCCAAGAAGTGGCCATGCTGAGTCTGTCCCCACAAGTAAGTATGCTATATGGATCAAGGAAGAGGAGACTCAGGGGAAGTCAGAGGTGCCCTGTTTGGATAACTGCGGCAGTAAGCCTTTTCTGCATCAGGAGTTAAACTTCAGGATCACCCAGGGCAGGTAGACAAAAAGGCCACATCTTGCCTGAATGAGTATGGCTGATGTGAGAGGGCAGAGAATCGGTCCATTAACACAGTCCATGTCCTTTCACAATTGCTTTCTTCTGCTGGAGGGAGGCCACAGGAAGGGATTTGTTCAGTTAGAATAATTAACAATGTGAAAGGATGGAAGAAGATAGATACTTTATAATTACTTTTTTAGGGAGGGGTGTGGGTGTACATATCACTGAATACTTTCGAGCTTTCTTTTCAGAAGTAATTACTGGCAGAATAGACCCTGGACTGCTTTTTATATCTATCTATCTATCTATCTATCTATCTATCTATCTATCTATCTATGTATCTATCTATCATCTATTTATTTTGGTGATTATACATTTACTTTACTTCACATTATTCTGGCATACATTTTAAAAATAGGCAGGAATATTTTATCTCTTGCTTTCACCAGAGAGGCGCAAACAGTCCATTGCATATTTGATATAGTTTATGTTCTGCTTTCTAGACAGATTTAGAATGTGGGCTAGGGAAAAAAGGAAGTCATTGGTGACTTTGGGTTACATGAGTTCTTGATAATAGCCAGCCCTCCCACTGAGAATTTCACCCTTTGATGGTACCTGTGTATGAATCTATGCTTCTTGGAAGTCTAATTTGCTTTAGATACTCTGTCAGAGGCATCTTCTGGAATTTAAAACACAATATGTGATAGTAATGTTCTTCTTTTAGCTTAGCACTGCTTTCTTGTGTTGATGGTACAGCTGTGGGCTTTGCTTTATAGGGGAAAAAAGAGATAAACACATTTTTAAGAAGTCAGGTTAGCTAAATGAGAAAAAGCTTGGATTTCTCAAAGTCAGAACATTTCAGAATCTTCCCATCTCAATATAGGCAGATAAAGCATGTTTTGACATTGAAAACAGTGACATTAATGACAATATCCATGTAAGGAAAACACTGGAATTTGGAAATAAACAGATTTAAAGCTTACTAGTAAATTATCCTACAGGTGTTACAAATGGGATATATTATTTTATTTATTTACTGTAATCTCCACACACAATGTGGGACTCAAACTCACAACCTTGAGATCAAGAGTCACATGATCTACTGACTGAGCCAGCCAGGCACACCACAAATAGGATATTTTAAGTACAAGCTTAATTCTTACATATTTTGTAGCATAAAGTCAGTCCTTAGGTTTACATTGAAAAGAAACATTAAAAATTTACATCATTCTAAAGGTTTTAGTTTCATGCTTCTTGGGTTTTGCACATATCTTTCAAGTTATGAATAAATAAAGCTCAAAATATTTTTTCAACATAGTTTATCAAAATACAATGACTGCCTTTTCTTTTCAAAAAGAAATTACTATACAATATGTAGTTTATTTTTTACTTATTTAAAAAATGTTAATTTGTTTATTTTGAGAGAGAGAGAGAACATGTATGAGCAGAGAAGGGGCAGAGAGAGAATCCAAAGCAGGCTCTGCATTCAGTGCAGAGCCCAATGTGGGGCTCGGTCTCCTGACCCTGAGATCATCACCAGAGCTGAAATCAAGAGTGAGACACTTAGCTGACTGAGCCATCCAGGATCCCCTGTAGTTTATTTTAAAAATCCAATTTACCTTATACAGAATTTTCCTTACAAAGGAAACCCTTAACTCTATATGTTAACAGTTTAATTTTTATTTAACTGTTATTAAACAACCTTTCTTCTATTTTTGTCTCTCTCTCTATATATATACATAAATATTTTTATAAAGATGTATTCATAATATATATCACTTTTGTGCTCTACTTTATTGTGTTTATTAATTTTTCATAAACACATTTCTGAAATTATTAGGGAAGCTGATGATTGCCCCCCATGTGATTAGTTTATTGATGTTCTCTACTACGTTGTATATTCAGCTAGTGTTCTTATATTTTTATAATAAATGCTTTGTGTATAAAGGGTATTCTTAATTAATATTTACAATAAAACTTGCTATCGTGGATATTGCTGTTGGCTTGTTCATATATGGTGGGTCCAGAGGTCATGTGCAGAGGGCTCCCTGTGTCTCTCTTCTTCAGGGTTTCTCTGAGCTGGCTTACTTAAAGTGTTGGAGACTTAGCAACATGCCCCAGCAACAACCTTCAGCCAATGGAAAACAGTTGGTGGATTGATACCCCAGCTGCTTTCTCCAAAATATGTAAAGTACTTATACAACTCAACACCAAAAAACCTTCCACACAATCTGATTAAAAAATGGGCAGAGGACCTGAATAGACATTTTTTCCCAAAGAAGACATACAGATGGCCAACAGACACATGAAAAGATGCTTAACATCACTCAGCATCACGCCAATGCAATTCTAAACCACAATGAGATATCACCTCACACCAGTCAGAATAGCTAGTATCAAAAGGACAAGAAATAACAAGTGTTTGTGAGGATGTGGAGAAGGGGGGGATCATGTGCATTGTTGGTGGGAATATATGTATTGATGCAACCACTGGAAAACAGTGTGGAGGTTTCTCAGGAGAATTCTTAAGTGTGATCCACATAGTTTTTCAGCTGGATCAAGTCCTAGGGCCTACAGAAGAAGCCATCTCATCAATACATCTTTATTGTCTTAACTCCTATCTCCATCTCTCTTATCTGCTCTCACCCTCCTGGATCACCTTCAATACAAACTATCTGTACTTAAATCATTGTCGCAGGGTATGCTTTTGGGGGACCCCAAGCTAAGATATTTGAAAACACATGCCCCTTCATAATTTTTTTCTTTCCAGTACTTTGAGTAACAATGCTTACCAGTTTGGGGGCTGGCTTCAGGTGAGGATATATCTCCTTCTGCCAACTTTTTCTTGTAGAGGATTGTTCTTTGACGCATCCTTCTCACCAAGTTGTGTAGCTGGGCATCAGCATACTCATTTATAACAGGGGCTTCATGTGGTTTGCTTTTTGGACAAAATGAGGAAAAAAATGGTGATAGAGATGGATCCATGAAGAAGTACATACAAGGGAGAAATTAAGTTTTTTCACACTCCTTATAGATCTCAGACAATTATTTGCTCCTTTCTACAAGTGAATAGAACAATTTTAAAACTTAAGTTTGATGGGGGCGCCTGGGTGGCTCAGTGGGTTGAGCGTCCAGCTTTGGCTCAGGTCATGATCTCACAGCTCGTGAGTTCAAGCCCCGTGTCGGGCTCTGTGCTGATAGCTCAGAGCCTGGAGCCTGCTTTTGCTTCTGTGTCTCCCTCTCTCTCTGCCCCTCACTCACTCACATTCTGTCTCTGTCTCTCTCAAAAATAAATAAATGTTAAAAAAATTAAGTTTGATGGAACAGTGTTGGTGGAATACAGATTTACCAATGAAATATTAGAATCCACAAATAACAAATGTCCATTCTTGACTCTATTAGATCTTGAGGACTGTGATTCTGACATTTAATTGCATCATTAGAAGAAAAAAAAAAAAGAAACATTACCTGGCATTGTAGGTAGAATTCTATTTTTTTTAAAGGTTTATTTATTTATTTTGAGAGCAAGAGTGAGTGAGAGAGAGAGAGAGAGAGAGAGAGAGAGAGAGAGAAGGGCAGAGAAAGAGAGAGAGAAGGAGAGAGAGGATCAGGCCTGATAGCATGGAGCCTGAAGCAGGCTTGATCTCACAAACTGTGAGATGGGGATGTAGGCAGAATTCTAAGGTGGCCCCCTGGTGTACTTGTCCTGCATAATCCTGGAGACAATAAATATGGTGGATTTTGCTTTCATAATTAGTGTGTGCTATATAGCTTAGTTGACTTAAAGGTAAGAAATTTATACAAATGGGCCTGATGTAATCAAATAAGCCCTTTAAAAGCAGAGAGTTTCTGTAGCTGGTGATAGAGCAGAAAGTTACAGGTTTGAAGCATAAGGGCAATTCTACTTGAGAGAAATTATCAATTTTTGGCTTTGAAGAATAAAGGGGCCCCCTCATGAGAATTACATGAAGCTTCTAGGAGCAGAGACTGTCTCAGGCTAGCTGATAACAAGAAAACAAGGACTTCAGTCCTACAACCGCATGGAGCTGAATTCTGCCAATAATTTGAATGAGCTTGGAAGTAGATTCTTCTCTGCTGCCTCCAGGTAAGAGACTGGCCAAGCCTGGCTGATACCTTCATTTCAGCTTTGAGAGACCTTAAACAGAGAACCTAGCCTCACCCAGGTTTTTGACTTATGGCAGTGTGAGCTATTAAATGGTATTGTTTTAAGTTACCTAGTTTGTAATAATTTCTTATGCAGCAGTAGAAAATGACTATATCTAGTGTGCGTTAATGCACTTCCCTTCTAAGAAAACAAACAAACAAAAAATAAGTACAGGGTATAAGATATGAATTAGTATACTTCCTAAAGATCTGAGTTCCTTGACAGATTTTCCTCAGACTTCTAACTCGTTCTCTCTACCTTCCTTCTGAAGTCTGACACTGTGTCTACGCAGACCCATATAGGTTCTATCCATTCTCACCTCCTCACATCCATATCTCCCCTTTCCATCTCACTTCCAAACTGGAACTGATGTGGTTCACATTGGAGCTGGGTAATCTGTGGATTCTATTTAAAAAAATTCATCTTTATTTATTCTTGAGAGAGGGAGAGAGAGAGAGAGAGAGAGAGAGAGAGAGAGAGAGAGAGACAGTGTGAGTGGAGGAGGGAAAGAGACAGAGGGAGACACAGAATCCTAAGCAGCCTCCAGGCTCCCAGCTGTCAGCACAGAGCCTGCAGGGCTCAAACTCACAAACCATGAGATCATGACCTGAGCTGAGGCCGGACGCTTAACTGACTGAGCCACCAGGCACCACCCACTGTGGATTCTATTTAAAAAGAACCCTAGTATGAGCCCCTCTCTACTAATCTCCATTCTCTATCATGAACAGAAATATATCATATCTATAATTGTTTACAGATTCCCAGACCATCGGTGTGTCTTTCTTTCTTATTATCATAGTATAATTTATGCCTCTTTTATATGTCAAAAGTCCTGCCTCAGCATCAACATTCTTTTTAAAATTTTTTTTTAATGTTTATTTATTTTTGAGACAGAGACAGAGCATAAACAGGGGAGGGGCAGAGAGAGAGAGGGAGACACAGAATCTGAAACGAGCTCCAGGCTGTCAGCACAGAGCTCGACATGGGGCTCGAACCCACGAAGTGTGAGCTCATGACCTGATTTGAAGTCAGACGCTTAACCAACTGAACCACCCAAGCACCCCTCAGCATCAAGATTCTTTAAGTGTGTCACACTAAAAGCTTTAAAAGCCTTCTCAAGAATGGCGAAGACTGAGATGCAGTGGAAGACTGGTACATCTTAGACAATATAGAAGTAGGGGATATGAGGTCTACAAAACTAGAATTTTTTTTTCTGATTAAGAAGTGTTATATATATCATTTCACAGATTTCTTCTTAGTATGCCTAGGAGTTTATTCATCCATCAGACTGTTGAGTTTCTACTTTATGTAATGGAATAAAAAGATGAATTAGACTGTAACCCTATGGATGTTCATAGTTTAATGGGGGAAGTAAGGATGTAAATGAGTACCTAATAAATAACAAAGATATGTACAAAGTGCTATGTTCATACTAAACTTGGCCTGGGGAATCAAGGAAGGGTTTCACAGAGAAAGCATCTTAAGTCTGAAATGTTTAGAAGGCCTTTGACAGAGAAATGAAAGAAGGACCTTCGAGGCATTGAGAATAATACGTTCAGAAATGTGAAAAAACATAACACATTCAGCAAGTATTGTGGGGGTAACTGGAACAGAGTAAGTATATGGAGGAGGCCAGGTAGCAGAGGTGGTAGGAGTGGTGGTGGTTAGGTCCTGAAAGGTGAGTGGGGTCAGATTATGATGGTTCCTACATGATTTATTAGGAGTTTGGACATTAATCTATAGGTTAATGGGAGCCAATGTAGAGTATTAAGCAAATGAGGTGTATGAGCAGATAGAAGTTTTAGAGACCCAGAAATAGTGGCAGAGTTGAAGAGGAGCAGTGTAAATGGATCGACA
Organism: Neofelis nebulosa; assembly: GCF_028018385.1. NCBI lineage: Eukaryota > Metazoa > Chordata > Mammalia > Carnivora > Felidae > Neofelis > Neofelis nebulosa. Next base: position 34,448,906 of record NC_080795.1, read on the forward strand.
CAAGGAAAGAAGTGAATGGGTTAGGTTAGAACTGTTACGGGAAAAGAGAAGGATTAAAGAAATAATTTAGAGCCAGAAAGAAAAGGATTTGATCTTTCTGGATCTTCTGAATAATCCAAATAAGAAATCAAGAATAACTTCTAAGTTTGTATTACAAGAGTCTAGCTTCATGAAGATGCCATTAATATAATGAGGAACTCAGAAAGATGTTTGTATATAGAGGGTGTGTGGAAAAATGAGTTTTTTTTTGTGTGTGTGCATGTTCAATTTAAGATGTTTGTAGGACCTTGTGTGATAGGATTTTGTGCCTCCCAGAAGACATTTTCTGGGGATAAGACCTTGGTGGTCATCAGTGTATATGGGATGTGTGAAGAGATGTATGTAGATGATATCATTATAGACTGAAGTTCTCAAGGTCAGAAACCGTGTTTTCTTTATATTCCACAAGACCTAGGACAAGGTAAGTTTTCAATAAATGCTTATTGAATAAATAAACTCACTACTTCCAACCTCTTGTTTGACCTTATGTGATGTGCCTCAGTGCACTAAAAAAAATCTATAAAAAGTGAAGTTGAGACTTGCTGGATCATTAACTGTAAAGGCAGGTATTCGAACTGTCAAAATATCTAATCCAAACCTTAAGACCTAAGGAGAGTGTTTTTTCTCTTTTCCTGAATCATCGATAAGCCCTAATTGACCATATAATTGCCACTTAATCACACTGGTTTTTATTGTGCAAACCTACCTCATGATTAAAGTGCTGAAAATTATATTAGAAAGCATGCCAGCATTTCAAATGCATGTCTATATTTCAACTACGATATATTTTTCTTTTTGTATTAGTTGAGCGTTTTATGTCCATTTATTTCATCTTTTCTTTTTTCCCCAGCTCTCTTAAAGAGTAATCCTTGTTCATCTTCTCCCTTACTGACATATATGCAGAAGCTATGAATGTATTTCTCTTTAGGTAATTTTGTGACTGAATAAAAAGTCATGTATTTTCATGAGATAAACACAAAGTCAAACGGGTGTAGAGAGAGAAGCAATGGATATGCCTTATGTAACTATGTCTCATTTGAGTGATATTTGATATTTCTTGTTCATATTACTAAACGTATATTTTTAAAAGAATTATTCCTCATAATTCCTTGATGAACCATATCTTACATAAATATGTAAACATTTTACAAATTTTAGTAAAGAAATAGAAGGAAAGTCTTATTAAGACTCTTATTGAGATGAGTGAGGCTGTTAAAATTTGTATATGTATCTATGGGAGAATAAAAAATTAGTTGTTAGAGTGACATTTATTCCTGTTTTAATTTTTTTGATAAGGGTATAGAGAACACTCATTTAAAATAAAAGCTGATGAAAAAAATCGAATTATAGTGGTAGTCTTCATTTCTTTAAATTCAATCAGAGATATAAGCAAAAAAAAAATCATATATTTGACAATTGTTCTTGCATTTGGGGTTGCAGAAGCTTTCTCACTCCAGGGTGAATGCATCATAGTAATAATGAGATGGGTTAGAAGTAGGCCTTTCTTTTGCAAAGGGAGAGAAAAGCCATCGTGAAAGGGGAGGCAGAAAAGAGAAACTTGTGGTCTGTGGGAGTATTCAGGATATCATTTTTATTTATTTATATTTATTTATTGTTATTTTTGAGAGCAAGAGAGCACGTGCATGTGCACATGAGTTGGGGGGCTGCAGAGAGAGAAGGGGACAGAGGATCTAAAGCGGACTCTGTGCTGACATCAGAGACCCTGAAGGGGGCTTGAACTCATGAACCGTGAGATTATGACCTGAGCTGAAGTCTGATACCTGATCCACTGAGCCACCCAGGTACCCTAGGATATAAATTTTAAGAAAGAGTACATATGTAAGATGTGGATCTTGAAACTGATTCTTTCAAAACTATTTGTGTTTACTGAGACTCTTGGAAAGTTTTTATGTACACCCAGTGATACCCATTCTCCACTCTCCCATTAAGGTTGTTGCTTTAGTATAATGCAAAGGGGTGACTACTTTTGACGAGGTGAAATGGATGGTGGCAGTCAAGAATGAGTTTGCAGTGAAGGATGAATGGCACTTTGATTGATAATGTAGAGGGAAAATGTTCAAGGCAAAGGATACAGCCTGAGAAAAAGTGTATCAGTTGCTGCTCTGTGGAGAATAATAAAAACTCAAACATTTAATGTAAAATCCCAAATCACCTATGATTTGGTTTGAAAGGTCAGTTGAGACCAATGGGGAAGCATAGCAGGATTCTAAGCAGAAGAGGGACATTATTAGCTATATTTTGGAAAAATAATTGAGAAAAATAAAGATAATTAGTTGTGGTGTGGAAGAAGTATAACTGGAAGAAGGGAGAAAGTTGAGTTAAAATATGTGGGTTAATGTAACAGTGAAATTTCAAGTTTGGTCGGTGTACTACATTGAACAGTGTTCTGCCAAAATTCATGTCCAACTGGAACCTCAGAATGTGACCTTACTTGAAAATAAGATCTTTACAAATGTGAGTAGCTAAGTGAAGATGAAGTCATACTGGAGTTGGGTGGGCCTTTAATCTAATGACTGGTGTCTTTATTGGAAGGCCAAGTGAAGACAGGGAGGAGACACACAGGGAGAACACCATGTGACAATGGAGGTAGAAATTGGAGTGATGTATCCACAAGTCAAGAAACACCACAGACTGCTGGCAACCAGCAGAGGCTGGGATAGGGATGTGGACCAGATTCTCCCTCGGGCTTTCAGAAGGACCAAACTTGCAGGCACCTCGATTTCAGGCTTCTAGCCTCTAGAACTGTGAGAGGATAAATTTCTGTTGTTTGAAGCCACTCAGTTTATGGTAATTTGTTGTGACAAATGTGACAATGTTAGTTAGCAAACTGGATGACTGTGATGCCATGTAACTCAGATGGAAGCATAATTTGTAAGATAACTGTAAATGCACTAAATTCAGTATACGCTAAACTTGAAGTGTGAATGAAGAATCAAGGTCTTTTTAAAATATGTATAGCAGGCAGTTGAGAATTTGTGTCTGGAATTCAAACAGGGAGGACTGAGATGGATGGAGATGTTGAACTAGGATCACCTTTCTAGAGGCTATGGTGGGAATTATATAGTGGATGAGATTGCTGGTAAGAGCCTGCATAGAACAAGAAAAGATTGGGAGGTCAAACCTTGTAATTTGCTGACATTTAAGGAGTAGCATAAGATAAGGAATTGAGAAGTAGCAATTAGAGAGGTAGATCTGAGACAGAAAAATGTCACAAAAATCAGGGAAACTAAGAGTTTGGAAAAGAAGATCAGTCGTGTCTCATGCTGCACACAAACTGTGCAAATTTTGTCATTTTTGTCTTGACAAGTATTTTGTAAAAAAGTGCAAAAACTCTGTTCTTGAAGTGATATTTTGAATTTCCATGCATTATTTCCTGAACTCAGTTAAAAGTGGTATTTATTCCCTTTAGTAAAATCTTGAGTAAACTTTGGCTTTTGCAAACTTTATCTGATTCTTATTAATGCTTAATTAAGAATTAAATTCCTTTTTTCGTTAAAGACTTAATGCTTTTTAAAAATTCAAGTTGATCAAAGTCCTTTAAAATCTCCTATTCAAGATATGTTGAATAACAGACAGGGATTGGACAAAGAATATTATATTCCTATTTGGGAAAACTTTGAGGGGAGAGAGGAGCAGGTCTTTTTTGTTTGTTGTGTTTTCTCAATAATTGATAAATTCAGACAGTTGTTCTCAAAGGTTACATTTAAAGAAAAGAAACCTGCTTGGAATAAGTGGAAATTTTTGTAGGCATAAATTTCTGAATGAAAATACTTGAAATTAGTACAAAATTCAGATTCTTACCAATGTATCTGGTGGTTGACCATAAAACCTACAAATTTTAAGGAAATATGGGCTAGTGTAGTTATAACTCAACCAAGCCTCACTTAGTTTCCCTCTCATATTCACCTCTAAATGCTGTGAAGATTTTGAGTTATTTATCACATTTTGCTTGTGCATATGGTATAGTTTGTACACATTAGTTTGTACAAATGGAAATGTACATATGGATATTATGATGCAGTTTCCTAACTTAAATTCTTGATCTGTCTAGAATGTGCTACAATGCATTTGTGATTCCAGAACTTGTTTCTGAACTCTGGCCAGCAGTTCACTCTCTAGATTTTTCCTTCTGTTAATCTATAAGTGTTGGAGGTTGTGTCCAAGATATTTATTGCTATTGTTATTGAATCACATTGTAATGGCCTACAAATGTAGCGGTGCCTAACTTTGTTAATAGTTGGTGCCTAACTTTGTTAACAGTTAAACAACATTTTAAGACTAAAGGAACAAAAAAGTTATAAAAATAGTGTCACATAGGTTACAAATTTATAACCTAAGACCCATATGTACACATCAACATACATACACACCTACTAATAGCAATCCTTCCCAAATCTTAGCCCAATTGGAAAGAGAATGAATATACATATAAATATACAAACATAAAATAATCATAATACTAATATGTTTCATGTCAATAGACATTAAATTCTCTAATGATGTCAGGTATTTTTTGAGATTAAGGTGAACAACAGCTATGTTGTTTATCATTTTTTTCCATATAGTAGCAGCCTGCAAGAGTCAAGCAATCTGCTCACAAAATGTTCCTGAAAATTGGTGCATTTTGAGTGTCTCGTTCATTTATTTAACAGATATTTATAGCACTTACTTTGCATGAGGAAAGATAACATGTTCTATATTGACTTTGAAGAATCTTAAAAAATATTTTTTTAAAGTTATATCTTGCCCAACGTGGGGCTCAGACTCATGACCTGAGTTCAAGAGTCACATGCTCTACTGACTGAACCAGCCAGGCTCCCTGACTTTGAAGATTTCTTAGTTAATAGTCCTTTCTTTCATTTTACATATGTCATTATGTTTATTCTTACTTATTAGGTTCTTCTGAGTAAATTGCTGGGGTTTTTAAATTTAAAAACTGACTGATTAGAATGCACCATGGACTGAAACGTGTATCCCACCCCCCGTAATTTATACATTGATGCCCTATCCCCCAGTGTGACTGTATTTGGAGATAGGGTCCTTAGGAAGGTAATTAAGGTAGAATGGAGTCATAAGGTTTAGTCCTCAATCCAATAGGATTGGTGTCCTTAGAAGAAGAGGAAGGGACACCACAGGGTTCTCTCTGTGTGCATGCACAGAAGAAAGGCATCTAATGTTAGAACATAGCAAGAAGGCAGCCATCTTTAAGCCAGGAAGAGAGGTTTAACCAGAAACCCTGACAGCACTTTGATGTGGATTTCCAGTTTCTACAACTGAGAGAAAACAAATTTCTGTTGTTTAAGCCACTCAGTTTGTGGTATTTTGTTACGACAGCCTGAGCAGACTATTACAGAATGTATACAGGTCTAGAAAAAAAAGGGTAAAGCTATTTTAAGAAGCAGATGAAAAAGTAAATCAAGATAATAGGCTGAATGCCATAAATCTCTGAAAATGACAAAAGAAAAGATTTAAAAAATGTATAGTACCGGAAAACAAACAGGAAACTTCTAGTCAGAAAACAAGGAATTTGAGAAATTTCTTAAAGACAGAAAGCTCATGGGTTCATATGTTAACTTGTTTAATTCTCCCAAATTATGACATGCTTAGAACAGCGCTGCTCTTGTTATTACTAATGAAGAAAAACACTGCCAAAAACACTCACAGAAGATATTTGTTGCAAAATGAGAGAGGGTTTTGGGGGGATCTGGGTGGCTCAGTTGGTTAAGCGTCTGACTTTTGATCTCAGCTATGGTCATGATCTCACAGTTTGTGAGATGGAGCCCTATGTTGGGTTCTGTGCTGGCAGAATGGAGCCTGCTTGGAATTCTCTCTCTCCATCTTTCTCTGCCCTTCCTCCCCTCTCAAAATAAATAAACTAAACAAAAAGTGACAGAGGTTCTGGAAGTGTTTTACCTTTTTTGGGGGGAGTGGACATCAGGGGGCCTTAACGGGGCCATGGCCAATTGTTGGGATGATTACACAGAGTAGTGAAGTAGGTTACTTTCTTTCTCACCTAACCTTCACTGAGTGGATAGAAGCAGGAACCATTGCCTCCAGGATGTTGCAGTGAGATGGGTTTTGGGCTGGAAAAGCAGGGCTGTCTCCCAGGTGACTGGTAAGAATCAGAATAAATGGGGGGCTCTATGACCAGATGATGAGTTAGTGTTACACTTCTTGGCAATGTGTTCTTTCCCACAATCACCATAGAAAGAATATAAGAAATGGAACAGAATCTACAGCAATGGTTTACCACATGGTGGAGTGAGGTGAGGAGGTGGAATAAGAGGGAGTTCAGTGGAAATGATTTTCCCCACGTGCAGGCAGTAAAGGGAGGCATTGTCTGTAGCCAGTTTAATAAAAACTATAAATAACTGAAAGTTGGGTCGCCTGGGTGGCTCAGTCGGTTAAGCGTTGGACTTCGGCTCAGGTCACGATCTCGCGGTCCGGGAGTTCGAGCCCCGCGTCGGGCTCTGTGCTGACTGCTCAGAGCCTGGAGCCTGTTTCAAATTCTGTGTCTCCCTCTCTCTCTGACCCTCCCCCGTTCATGCTCTGTCTCTCCCTATCTCAAAAATAAATAATAAAACGAAGAAAAAAAATAACTGAAAGTTGGTCTCTTTTTTAATCATCACTGTGTGCTGATAATTCTGAACAATGTCGATAATAAAATACTTCTACAGCCTCAAGGTAGACCACTCAGTGCTCCTTTTTAAATGTTTACTTATTTTGAGGGGCGCCTGGGTGGCTCAGTCGGTTAAGCGGCCGACTTCGCTCAGGTCATGATCTCGCGGTCAGTGAGCTCAAGCCTTACGTCGGGCTCTGTGCTGACAGCTCAGAGCCTGGAGCCTGTTTCAGATTCTGTGTCTCCCTCTCTCTGACCCTCCCCCGTTCATGCTCTGTCTCTCCCTGTCTCAAAAAAAAAACGTTAAAAAAAAATTAAAAAAAAGTAAATGTTTACTTATTTTGAGAGAGAGTGTGTGAGCATGAGTGGAGGAGGGATGGAGAGAGAGGGAGAGAGAATCCCAAGCAGGCTCCACACCCAGTGCAGAGCCCAATGAGGGGCTCCATTTCACCACCAGGAAATCACGACCTGAGCCGATATCAAGAGTCAGATGCTCAACCGAGTGAGCTACCCAGACTCCCTATTGTTCCCGTTTTGTACACCACTGATCTACACAAGTTATGGGGAATTTTAAGTACAAAGACGATCACATAAGCCAAGAATTACCAAAAATCATGCAACATCAACATTATCAGAAACACTAATGTAAACAAACAGAAAAACTAATACCCGAGGAAATGAACAAAACAGACAATAATTAAAAATAGAGTTAAGAGAGGATATCTATTTTATATTAATCAGAATAGGTTATTGTGAAAGAGAATCAATTCGAAACTTGGAGATAAAAAGTTTGATCATTTGAAAAACAAAAATAAAAACAACAATAAAAATGAAGAAAGATACTATAGAGAAATCTTATTTCACAATTGAAGAAATATGCAAGCCTTCAGATTCAAAAAGGCCACCAAATGCAAGTGAGATGAATACTAGAAAACTCAAACTTAGCACACCAATATAAATCTCAGAACACTAAAATTAAAGAGAAAAGTGTTAAGAGCTTCTAGAGGTGGAAAAAAAAATCCCTATAAATAAAGGAGCATTAGATTGGCACCAGATTTCTCACTGACACTACTGGATACTAGAAACTAATAAAGCAGCATCTCAAAATTTCTAAAGGAAAATGAATTTTCCTTGAACTCCACCTGCCAAACCCTATATAAAATCAGCTCTTCACTTTGTTCAGGGAGACTTTACCTTCCAAGTACAGCTCTGCCTGGCTTAGCAAGCAACAAATTCAATTTTTGTGTCAGGTGTTACATGGTGGCCTCTTCCTTTGACACTAGGAATATAATTTAAAAGGTAAAAGGGTTTAAAAAGACGAAACTGATGAAGGAGTTGGGATTTTAGTTAGTAGAGAATGTAGAGCTCTGGCAAAATCTATATTGAGAAATTCAGTTTAGGCCTTGAAGCTAAAGTAGATTCTACAATCTTTCCCTGAATCTAAATTTGGGAACCACATGCTGAAGAGAAATATGCTATTTCTGTAGGTCAGATTGTGGGTCTACTTATCCACCTACCCACCTTGAGTGGAAATATTCCCTAAGAAGTAATCCATGCCCAGATGGGTTTACTGCATAGGAGAGGAAAAAACCCTAGAGAAAGGGTGAGGGCCTGGTTTCTTGCCTTCAAGGCACAGGAATCCCAATCACTACTAAAACACAGCAGATCAATGTTTTGGGTTCTAACTACATTAGCAATTTCTCTTGCTATGAGTAAACTGGGAATGAGACAGTGAACAGCAAGAAGCAGATGTGACAAAGGGAATGTGGAACTATTTTAACTCCCCTAAACAAATGCCAATTACCCTGAGGCAGATTTGTCATTGCCTTGGCAGCAGTATGTGTGGCTGTGGCCTGGAGACAGAAACAGAATCTTATGATTCAGAGCAGAGATTGGCTTCTTTCAAACAGATGCCAATGGGAATAAATGTATGTGGAAAACTCTTCACAGGAAGGGGTTCCATTTGGATTAATTCAATAATTTGAATGTGAAGAGAGGCAATCTGTAGAAAAGGGAAACCAAGACTGTCTGAGTTGATGAAGCAAAATCACAGGAGATCCTTACAGAAACCAGATATAGCACATAAGGAAATTACACTAGGAAAGGGAGGAGAAGTCAGTGCTGATGATCAGCTCTTAGAGTCAGATCACAGTTCTGCACAATGGGAACAGGACTGCTGAATAGAAGTCTAAACTCTGATGGCCTGTATGTGATTGTGGTCAGCTTCTAGAGTCCTAGAGAACCAAGCTCCCAGTCCCTGCCCATCTAGAAATTAGGAGTTTCAGTTTCTGATGGGGCAAAATTCTTGAGTAGATTCTTCCTTAAGAGTGAGTGCATAGTAAATGGTTAGCAGGGATATATTTCCTTGACTGGAAAATATTTGCACAGATTCTTTTCTGTGAAAGCATAGAGAGACATCATGTATATTCCAGCTAGATAATTAACAGTGTCTAATAAAGAAATAATGGCAAATGAATATTCAGTTTGATGTTGAGATAAAGGAGAGGGCAATGCATATATTTAAGGGATACTCTGAGTGCCAAATTCATGGCTTCTTTTCCTTCTTCTAAATGTTGGGAAGAGAGAGAAAAATGATCTGAAGCACTGAAGAGTCAAATTAAACCTGTTAAAGAAGTTGGCTAGGCACGTGGGTAAAATTTAAATAATTCTGGCTTTTAAACTACCAAAAGGAAGGATGAAGTGTCTGTTAGAAGTAGGTTGGTAAAAAGCAAGATGAGTGGCACCTGGGTGGCTCGGTTGGCTGAGTGTCAGACTTCGGCTCAGGTCATGGTCTCACAGTTTGTGCGCTGGAGCCCCAGGTTGGGCTCTGCGCTGATAGCATGGAGCCTGCTTGGATCCTGTCTCCCTCTCTCTCTGCCCTTCACCTGCTCTTGTGTGCATGCACTCTCTGTCTCAAAAATAAATAAACGTTAAAAAAAAGCAAGAGGAAATTACAAGTTGCCGATAACTGCTGAAATTCGGTGAGAGAATAGTGCTAGTAGCTTGGCTCTACACTGAAACTTTCCTTAAGATAGAAGCAGACCATAATAGCTTTCCTTCTCTGTTAGTAATTATATTTTCATAAAGAAATCTGTGCTGACTGGGACACTCCCATAGTTTTGATTGCTGTCAGTTATCTACTTCTGGGGACAGACTGTAGGACATTTATGCCATTATGAAAAACACACCAACTGACTTTTGACAAAAGTGCAAAAGCAATTCTAAGGAGGAAGGATAGCCGCTTTGACACATATGGTGCTAGAGCAACTGGACATCTAAGGCAAAAAAGTGAACTTCAACCTAAACCTCATACTTCATACAAAAATTAACTCAAAATGGATCATAAGTTTAAGTGTAAAACAAAATAGTATAAAATTTTTTAGAAAAAGTGAAAGAAAATCTTCTGGGTCTGGGGCTAAGCAAAGAGTTCTTAAATTTGATACCAAAAGCATAATCTACAAAAGGAAAAACTGAAAAATTATACCTAATCAAAATTAAAAACATTTGCTCTATTAAAAGATCCTATTAGGAGGATGAAAAGATACGCAACACCACGGGAGAAAATATTTTCAAACAACATATCCAACAAAGATCTAGTACCTAGAATATATAAACAACACTACAGCTTAGCAGCAAAAATTTAAAACAATTTGATTATAAAGGGAGCAAAAGACATGAACAGTCATTTCATGGATGAGGATATGCAAATGGCAAATGAGCTCATGAAAAGATGTATAGTGTCACTGGCCATTAGGAAATGCTAATTAAAAGCATAATAAAATATTACCGCATCAATCAGAATGGCTAAAATAAAAAATGGTGACACCACCAAATACTGGCAAAGATATAGAGAAACTGGATCACTCATACTTTGCTGGTTAGGATGTAAAATGGTACAGACACTCTGGAAAACAGTTTGGCAGTTTCTTATAAAACTAAACATGTAATTATCGTATGATCCAATTATCACATGATATGTTGGACATTTATCCCAGAGAACTAAGAAGCTGTGTTCACACAAAAACCTGTTCACAGATGTTCATAGGAGCTTTGTTATTAATAACCCAATATTGGAACCAACTCAGATGTCCTTCAGTAACTAAACTGTAGTTCAGCCATATAATGGAATACTACTCAGAAAAAATTTTAAAAAAGGAATGATTAATGATGCACACAACTAGAATGAATCTCTAGGAAATTATATGACTTAAAAGTCAATAGCCAGAGGTTAAATACCATTTGTGATTCCATTTATATGATATTCTTAAAATGACAAAATTGTAGAGATGGAGAACACATTAGTGATTGTCAGGAAGCAGGGAGGGGCTAAAGAATGGCATAGGGAGTGAGACGCATGTGGTTATAAAGGGCAATAGGAAAGATCCTTGATGGAACTATTTTGTATTTTGATGGTGGTAATATGAATTTATACACACAATAAAATTACATAAAACACACACACACACACACAAATACACAAATGAATACAAATAAAACCGGGGAAATCTGAATAAGATCAGTGGATTATAACTCTTAATATCCTGGTTGTAGTACTGTACTATATATACTTTTGTAAGATATTACCATTGGTTAAAGGATATGTGGGAGCTTTCTATATAATTTCTTACAATTGAATATAAACCTATGAGTATCCCAAATTAAAAAAAAAACCCTACCATCATTAACCTGAAAAACACCATTATACCTATTAAGTTCAGCATACTGAGGTAGAAATATGGCATTCTACAACCTTGCTATTCAAAAGACTGGTCTGCAGACCTGTAGTATCAGCATCCCTGAGAGCTTGTCAGAAATGCAGAGTATCAGGCCTTGCCCTATATCTTTTAAAACAGAATTTGCATTTTGACAAGCTCTTCAGATCATTTGTATGGACATTAAAATTTGAGAAACACTGTTCCATTAAAATTGAACTTGCAAGCTTAAATCTGGAACCACACTTTTTCCTTGGCTTAAGTCCCTTTTTTCTCTTCTTGAAGGAAGGGTAGAAAGTTCTCATTTTTCTTGAATGCTAGCTATGTCAATATCACACATGATTCTTACAAAACTCAATGAGATGGGCTTTATTATATCTCTTTCAGATGAACTGAAAACCTGTCTGATTGAAAAGTCATGCATGAAAATAGGTGATGGAAGGTTATAAACAAATTATGACAAAACTATACAAGAGGAAACTGGAACTAATTAGAACTCAATGTTTTCTGATCTTTAAAAGGTGAGTATTTTGATTTTAAAAAAGCCAAACTAGTCTGACAGTGCATATCTTCTCTTAAGAAGTAGAGAACATTTAGAGTACATGTAGCACAACTGAGTGAGAATCTAGTCATTTGGGTCCTACTTTAGTAATATGGGTTGGAAGGTGAATTTGTTAAAATTGAATGACATTAACTTAAACTCAGTTTTCTCACATGCAAGGTAAAGCTAATATTTTGTACAGGATAAAATTATAACAAAAGATGGAAAAACACTTGAATCTTCAAGAGGGAAATGGGGAAAGCCAAGAACACCATATGGTACTATAACATAAATTTTCAAGCCTTTTCGGAGAGGCAGGCCACTCTCCTGATGAACATTATCATCAAATTTTATGGTCAAAAGTACTTACCATGTCTTGTGCAAATAATTTGTATAGTCTGTCACATACTGTATTACACTGAATATTCAATTTGAAGAACCTAGTTTCTGAAGGGCATAACAGCACATAGTGGTAAAACTTACTCATAAATCATATGGGCATGGTTGAGGGAGCTCACTATTTGATCTGTCTATAGTCAGTACAGATCTTGAATGTGCATCACAGATTTTTATGTAAATCAGAGACATCAATAGTCACATAAATTTGCATTTACAACTTGATTTCTGTTAGTGAATGTGACAGAATCATCCTGTCTGCTACAAGCAAACTGAAAAAGTAAAGTAAAAGACATTATCACTTTAAAATATTGCAGAGACCCTATGGTTCTGTTCTCTGTTCTTTTTAATTTGATATTTGAGAAGGAGAGGTAATAATTAGAAGAATTATGAATGTATCCTTATGGAAACAGAAATTTATGTTTGGCTTTCTAGCAATAACCTGGACACAGAGGATTCTGCAATTAATAAGTGGCTGGGATTATTAAGGTTCCTGCCATGCTACCTGGAATACCTTAAATTTGTTACTCAGGTGACATTTGTCATAAAGCCTTTAAGTATGGTGATGTTGGAAGCAAAAGAATATACCACCATAGCTGGGGATAGGTATATTTCTGTTATGAACAGTAAATATTTACTTGCATGTAGGGGAAATTCAAGTTTTGTGGGGCTGGAAGCTTTTATAATTTATAGGGATCTTTTAAAGAAAAAAGAATAAAAAATATGACTTCTAATTTCAACACAGAGTCTTCAATTGAAGGACTCTGAAACATAGGCTTCTTAGCTCCACAGTAAATTCACCTCTTTACATATTACAGATGTGTACAAAACAGCCCAATGTTTTAAAAGTCACCATCCAGAGGTACCACTTACTAACCAGTTGGATGTACATAATAAAAAAAAGTAGAAAATAAGTGTTGGCAAGGTTGTGGAGAAATAGAACCCTTATCCTTTGTACGTTATTGGGAATATAAGGTGGTTTAGGGGTTTGGAAAACACTCTGGCAGGTCCCCAAAAAGTTAACTACAGAATTATTATATGATCCTACAGTTCCACTCTTAGGTATATACCTGAAATAATGGAAAGCAGGTATTTAAACAAGTTCATGTATAAGGTATTTACAATAGTCCAAAGGTGTAAACAGCCAAAATTTCCATCAGTGGATGAATGGATAAACAAATATAGTATATACATACAACAGAATATTATTCAGCCGTAAAAAAAGGAAGTACTGATACATGCCACAACATGGGTGAACCTTGAAAATATTATGCTAAGTGAAAGAAGCCAGTCACAAAAAGTCACATATTGCAGGATTCCATTTAGATGAAATATCCAGAATAGATGAAGTTACGAGACAGAACACTGATTGGTGGATGCTAGGAGCTTGTAAAAAGAGTGAATGGGGAGAAACTGTTTAATGGGTAAAAGATTTTACTTTAGTGATAGAAATGTTTTGGGAGTAGATAGAGACAGCAGTTGAATAACACTGCGAATGTACTAAATGCTTCTAAATTGTTCACTTTAAAATGGTTAATTTTATGTTATGTGGATTAATTTCACTTCAATCAATTATTTTTTTAAAAAAAACCCCACCATCGATTCATTTACTCAGTTAGTAATTAATTATTACTAACATTACAATATTAAATTAATAGTGTGCCAAATTCCAAGGAGAAGTTTTTATGGAGTACCTGTTATGAGACAGGTACCTGAATGTACTAAGAAAGTAAGTCATATTACTTGTTCTTAATAATTTATTATCAAAATTTAAAAAACCTTATGAATGTTAATGCATTTACAGAATTGTGTGATATTCACAATGAGTGATAAGGAAGGACTTGTCAGATAAGGCTTCAAAAAGCAAATAGGTTTGAGATTATTGTGATGGGTGTGTGGGTTTAAATAATGGAGGAAAGTATGGCAGTAAAAAAGGGAGCAGGGACATGGGGATAGGAATGAGTATGTGTCTCATGGGAGTTAAAGAGAGGACCAGTAGAGAAATGTTTTGGTTGATATTTGGATATAAAGTTGGGAAGTTATAATGAGGTCAGATAGTAGACTTGGTGGCCCAGAAGAAGGCAGGTGAAAGGGCATATTAATAGAAGAAACAGTGTGAGCAAAGGTATAGAGGTGGGAACTATCAAGTTATGTGTTGAATATGCTCCCGTAGGGGTTTCTTGACTTAAGGTTCATGGACTACCTAACAGTTCTTATACTGGTTTCAGAAATTCCATGAACCTCTGAAATTGCTGCATTTTTTAAAATGTGCATACACATCTTTTTCAAGAAAATGTCTGTATATGTTTAGCAGATTTTCAAAGGGTAACACCTCACCTGTTAAGATATAGCAAAGTTCACATATTGCTGGGAGAACATAGCTAGAAAATACTATTATTATTTTTGCATCTTAGGAACTCTTGATCTTCATAGAACCAGATGCTTAGCTTTGGGTATGAAATATGAAAAGAAATGTCTTATTTACAAATCAATCTTTAAGGTAATTTTTATCTAAAAAAAAAGAAAGCATGGTATCCTAACCAAATAGAGCAATTCCACTAGAATATGAGTGATTTGTACTTGTGGCTAAAAACAAGGCAGTTTGTGGTGTGCCTGGAAGGGGAGCATGGTTTTGCTTCAACAAATACACAACAACTCTTCCCTTTTACCACTGTTAGAATTATGAATGGGAGACTGTGGTGGAAATACAGGCATTCCTGATGGCCTTAGAAGCAGTAAGAAGCAAAATGAAGTAATTTGATTAGAGCAGCACCTTGACCATTTCTAATGGATTAAAGAGGTATAACTGATCTTTTAGGGGTCACGCTGTATAACATTCCATTCTAAGAAAGAAGTCTCTACCTCTACCTCATCCAGAAAGGATGGTCATTTGATCTCTCTTTGAACTTCCTCAAGTATAGTAATTGTCATCGCAAGCAGCCCATTTCATATATGAATTGTTTTCATGATTAGGATTTAAGTAAAAAATGTATAAATTTTATTAATTTTTCCAAATGACTTTATTTTTTAGAGGAGCTCTAGGTTTAGAGGCAAACTGAACAGAAAGAACAGAGAGCTTCTCCCATATATCTACACCCACCCCACCAAAGATTCCTTTATTAGTGCGCATTAACATTCGTGTGGTACATTTGCTACAACTGATAAATGAATAGTGATTCATTATTATTAACTGAAGTCCACAGTTCACATTAGGATTTGCTTTTTGTGTTATACAGTTCTGTGGGTTTTGACAAATGTATAATGACATGAAGCCACCATTACAATATCAAACAGAATAGGTTCATTATCTTCCATGTGCCACCTATTCATCCCTCCCTTCTTCTCCCGAACATTTGGCGACCACTTATATTTTTTAAGATATCTATAGTTTGCCTTCTAGAATGTTATATAGTTGGAATTATACAGTCTGTAGTGGTTTTCAGACTGGCTTCTTTTACTTAATGATACACATTAAAGTTTTCTCTATGTTTTTTTGTGGCTTGATATCTTCTTCTAATCACTGAATAATATTCAATTGTGTAGATACACATAGTTTATTTTTCCATTCATCTGTTGAAAGACATTTTGGTTGCTTCCAATTTTTGGCAGTTATGAATAAAGCTACCACAAATATCTGTGTGCAGGATTTTGTGTGGATGTAAGGTTTCAACTCATTTGAGTAAATACTTAGGAGTGTGCTTGCTGGATTATACGGTCAGAGTATGATTAGCTTCAAGAAACTTCCGTACATTCTTCCATAGTGCCTGTACCATTTTGTAGTCCTGTCAGCAGTGATTGAGAGTTCCTGTTGCTTTACATCCTTGCAAGCACTGGTGTTGTCAGTATTTTGAATTCTAGCCATTCAAAAGATGTATAGTGGTATCTCTTTGTTGTTTTCGTTTCCATTTCCTGATGACAGATGATGTTAGGCATATGCTTACTTTCCATCTGTATATCTTATTTGGTGAGGTGTCTGCTCAGATCTTTTATTTCCCCCCTTTTTTTGTTTTAGATAATGGGGTTGTTTGTTTTGTTGTTATTGAGGTTTAGGAATTCTTTGTATATTTTGCATAATATTTTTTATCAGATATGTGTCTGGAAATATTTTCTTCCAGCTGTGGCTTGTCTTTTCATTCTCTTAACTGGGAAAATTTTATTGTGAACTAAAGTAAGGCAAATTTCATACACTGACCCTCAATTTATTTTCTGAAACTACACAGAACACATATAACCCCTCTTCCATACAGTAGACAAATATATCTGAAGACAATAATAATTTACTTCCCATTAGGAGTCTTAATTTGCTGGGATACCATGTTATTGAGGATTTTTTTTATGTGGCATGATATTGAGACCCCGTCATCATCATTGTAGGTGCCTTTCTTGGGAAGCACTCCATTTTGTCAGAATTCCTTTTAAGAAGTGATGCCGAGAAGCAAACAGAATAGATATGTTTTGATTAACACAGATAGAGTGGTACTACACATTCTGTTATTATGTTACTGTTATTATTGCTTTTGTTTTAAAATAGTTACATCCCAATATTGACTCATATTGAGTCTTTTTCCTCAACTGAGTCTCCCAGAAATTTCTATGTGGCTCTCTCTCAGTCTGTATTCCAGTGATTTAATATTTTAACCTTGTATTTGGAACTCTACATCTCTTTCTGGCACATTTAAAAATATCTGATTGCACTTCATAATTTAAAAAGTTTTCACCATTTTTTTGGTTATTGAAGAATAGTTGACATAAAATGTTATACTAGTTTCAGGTGTACAACATAGTGATTTGACAATTCTGTATAGTACTCAGTGCTCACCACAATTAGTGTAGTCACCATCTGTCATCATACAATATTATTGACTATATTCCCTATGCTGTAATTTTCTCATCCCATTTGCCTCCTACAACCCCATGAATAAGGCTACTCCAATGTAATTATCCTCCTTTTCAGTGAGGACATTGAGGTTCTAGCAAATTAAGAGATTTGTCCAAGTCTAAAAGAACAGTAAATGGAAGAATTAAGAATAGAATCAGGTTCTTTTAGTGTCATTTGTTAGTGACATTAATCTATTATTCCAATCTATTATTCTTTTTACCCCATCACAAATATATTAGCTTTCTTATCTTGTTTTATTTATAGATATGGGACTTCTATCATCTATGGCTTTATCCTAGTAACTCAAAAAAACGTTGAGTTGCACAATATAAAATATAGAGTCTGTAGTTATCTCAATAGTGATCAAGTTCACACTGGTTTGTTTATTACATTTTGGTAGGTATTTTTTTCAGCTTTGAATTCACTGAGCACATCTTTACATCTTATTTAAAAAAATACAATAAGAGATAGTCAAATTCTTTTCTAAAATGTGGTTAACTGGACTTCTTTATTACACCCCTCATTTGCTATGTAGAGTCCACCATTTTATTTTCTAAGTGCTCAAAAATCATGTTTAACAATTCACTCGGGAGTTCTGCCAGAGATTAACATAAAACTACAGTTTCCAAATTCTACACCATACTCCTCTTTGAAGATTAATAATTTTCTCATTTTTATATAGTACACCCAAAAAATTTGCAAATGAAGATTGTTCTAAATGTTATTTGTTATTTAGATGTTCCTGGGAAACTAAATATAAACATCATTTTCATCAGGGAAAAGTGACACTTCTGAATCTACCTGGATGTGAATATTATTATGACCTTATAGTCAAGGATAAGTAATTCTTTTTAATGTGTAGAATAGGGAGCATATTTCAAGCTTGTACTGGGTGACACCTTTGATTGGGGCACGGACATCTTTACACAAAGAGAGAAAACAATTGCCTATTGTTTGTTTCCTTTGCTTCATTCCCTCCCACACACTTCCCCCTATGCTTGATGACAGTCAAAATTTCTTAATAGGGGAAAAACTTTCCATTCCACAATTAGAATTAGGCTTGACTTGCTTTTTGGAGAGGTGCTGCATAATTTAAGATGTAAATTACCAAGCAAATTCATAGGAAAAGATCAGACTTATGGTTACCAGAGGCAGGGGGGTAGAGCATGAGGGAGGGGGAGTTGGAGTTAGGTAGTCAAAAAGTACAAACTTCCACTTATGAGATAAATAATTACTAAGGATGAAATATACAACATGATGACTATAGCTAATACTGATGTAAAATATATAGGAAATTTGTTGGGGCACCTGGGTGGCTGAGTCAGTTAAGCATTGGACTCCTGATTTCAGCTCAGGTCATGACCTCATGTTTTAGATCATGAGTTTGAGTCCTGCATCAGCTCTACACTGAGCCTGCTTGGGATTCTCTCTCCTTCTCTCTCTGCCCCTCGGCCTTGTGCTCTGTCTCTCAAAACAAATAAATAAACTTAAAAAAATATATAGGAAAGTTGTTACGAGAATAGATCCTGAATTCTCATCACAAGGGGACATTTTTTTCTATTCTTTTTATTGTATCTGTATGAGATGATGGATGTTAATTAAACCTATTGTAATCATTTCACAATATATGCAAATCAGACCACCATGCTGTAGACTTTAGACTTATATAGTGATATATGTCAACTATTTCTCAATAAAACTGGAAAAAACTACAAAGCTTGTTTTATTTCCTCAAGTAGATTTAGGTGATGGAGTAGGGATGTAGATGATGGAGGGGGTTGAAGGTTAGTGGAGAGGGGTAGGGTTTTAGAGAAGGAGGACTAAGAGCTTGGGATTTTCAATGTGGGACAGATGAAGAGAGTGAAAATAATTTAGAAAGCACTAAAAGAGCAATCCTTATCAAAATAACACCAGCATTCTTCACAGAGCTGGAACAAACAATCCTAAAATTTGTATGGAACCAGAAAAGACCCCGAATAGCCAAAGCAATCTTAAAAACAAAACCAAAGCTGGGGGCATCACAATCCCAGACTTCAAGTTGTATTACAAAGCTGTAATCATCAAGACAGTATGGTATTAGCACAAAAACAGACACTCAGAACAAGGGAACAGAATAGAGAACCCAGAAATGAACCCACAAACGTATGGCCAACTAATCTTTGACAAAGCAGGAAAGAATATCCAATAGAATAAATGTACCCCAATGTTTATAGCAGTGCTATTGACAATAGTCAAAGTATGGAAAGAGCCCAAATATGCATCAATGGCTGACAATTCATATTATTGACATATATTGTATATGGCTTATACATTGTATATATGTAAATAAGATGTGGTACATATATACAATGGAGTATTACTCGGCAATCAAAAAAATGAAATCTTGCCATTTGCAACTACGTGGATGGAACTAGAGGGTATTATGCCAAGTGAAATTAGTCAGTCAGAGAAAGACAAATATCATGACTTCACTCATATGAGGACTTTAAGATACAAAACAGATGAACATAAGGGAAGAGAAACAAAAATAATATAAAAACAGGGAGGGGGACAAAACATAAGAGACTCTTAAATATGGAGAACAAACAGAGGGTTGCTGGAGGGGTGTGGGCGGGGGAATGGGCTAAATGGTTAAGGGGCATTGAGGAATCTATCCTGAAATCATTGTTGCACTAATGCTAATTAACTTGGATGTAAATTAAAAAATAAATTAATTAAAAAAAAAGAATGGCTACCAACAACAACAGAAAAGAAATAAGGTCATTTTCAATTACAAAAAAAAAAAAGAAAAAAAGGAAAGCACTAAAAAAGTGAAGTCAAAGCCCTCTGTGGGCTATGATGCTACATGTTAACTACTTCACAGTTTAACACTGGATCAATCTAGACCATAAGGCAATGAAAATGGTTTGTCATTGGAAATACTCCCCTCTTCTCTCCTTTTCTTCTCTGGAACTTTATCATTCTGGACTCCCCTTGTCCCACTCTCCTACCCTGCTAAATGGTCCTTATTTACTGGCCCCTCATCTACTTGGGAATACAATTTACTGTCCTAGGTGCTGGTTTTATTTTACTCAGCTAGTACTGGTTTTCTTAAAATTAGTAATAAATGACAAGGGAGGTGATAATTTGGCTACACCTTTACTTTTGAAGGTTAGTGAAGCAGAATGCCTTCCCAATTTACTTTTCTTCTGAAAGCATAAGTTTTAACTTACTCTCAATTTGAATATCTTTCCTACTCCATCTATTGCACCTTAGTATCATATTAGAAATTATAACAGATTTTAAAAATCATCTTATATTGGTGTGATGATTAATGATTTACTTGTAAGTTAATTGGCTCTTATTTTACAAGTAAACAACAGAAT
This sequence comes from Neofelis nebulosa, assembly GCF_028018385.1. Lineage (NCBI taxonomy): Eukaryota > Metazoa > Chordata > Mammalia > Carnivora > Felidae > Neofelis > Neofelis nebulosa. The sequence goes on from NC_080795.1 coordinate 34,469,478, forward strand.
TAAGACAACTAGATGTCAAAATATTACATATGAGTACCATTTTTGATGGACCATTTATTAATATTCATGGGTTCTTGTTGAATATTATATATGATGCTGACAGGACACATAATGCCCTCACTTCCATAATAATCAATAAAAGGAAAAACTACTAAGAGCTTTCAAGTCTTTTCATTGTTTGAAAACTGCAGTGAGTTTGGATACAAGTTTAATTTCCCATATTTTCAAATCTCATTGTGTTAAATCTCTTTTGCTAAATTTGTAGGGTTGTTCGAGTTTTTCTGTTTCTTGGGTTTTTTGTACAATGCCTTTCCTCCCTCACTTCCTTTCTTCATCCCTCCCTCCCTCGTTCCTTCTGTCATTCCTCCCTTCCCTTTTCCTTTCAATCCAAAAAAAAAGCCCAATAAAATAGCAAGACATTCACAAAATTTTTTGACATGTTCAAATTTCTTGTTTTTGTGATACATTAGTTATAAATTTTTATTTTAACTTCAAAAAAAGGAGGCGTAAGCATTTCCATAACTAATTACTACATAATAAGAGCAATATTCTATTTTTAGATGTTCATTTATTGAAAGAGGGAGAGAGAGAGAGAGAGAGAGAGAGAGAGAGTGGTAGAGGCAGAGAGAGAGATAATCCCAAGCAGGCTCCATGCTCAGCGCAGAGCATGATGCCGGGCTTGTTTCCATGACCATGAGATCATGACCTGAACTGAAATCAAGAGTCAAACGCTTAAGTGGCTGCACCAGGCACCCCAAGAGCAATATTCTATATATTCTATGAGAATCAATCAATCAATCTATCTATCTAAAGATATATATCATCTTGGAAATTATTAAAGTATATTGTTTGCCACTTTCAAACATTATACACTCAGCACCATTTAACTGACCATATGGAAATTTACCACTAGGGAATTTCCCTGAATAAGTATTTTTAGCTAGTTGTATTTAAAAGCTAAGCATAGTAAAAATTCTGGAAATTTTTCTTAATGTAGGACTTATGATCTTATGCTATTTTCTATTTACAAAAAAAAATCTCCCCACTACAATTAACAAGATTAAGTTGTTTAAATTCTAATTCATTAAAAATTTTTTTTAACATTTATTTATTTTTGAGACAGAAAGAGAGTGTGAGCAGGGAAGGTGCATAGGGAGAGGGACACACAGAATCTGAAGCAGGCTCCAGGCTCTGAGCGGTCAGCACAGAGGCTGACACGGGGCTCAAACTCACAAACTATGAGATCATGACCTGAGCCAAAGTTGAATGCCCAACCGACTGAGCCACCCAGGTGCCCCTCTAATTCTTTTTCTCTCCCCACCTCCAATACCAGTAGAGCCTCAAAGTAGATGGACTGGTAGCCTAAAAGTAAAGGAGTGTTTTGGGATATTTCCAAATCTGGATTATTAGCTTCTGTCACTTTCAGTGTAATTTAAAATATAAAAAAATATTGCAAATATTGAATCCTAGGCTCTACTAAAATCCATACCTCTTCAGCCTGGAAAGAATGCTTCATTTTTTTTATACTTTGAAAATGTATGAAAATGATTTTTTCCCCTATTTTACTAGCTATGAACTAGAGATTATCTAAATCAAAGTTTATGTACAGAGTATTTATTCCTTTTACCTTTTAGATTCAGATGTTCATTGGCTATAGAAAAATCTCTGGCAAGCATAAGGAAACAGAGTACAGATTGGAACTTCAAATTTTCAAGTTAAAATATGTCAACATTGGTAATATTACAGAATCCACGAGATTTCATTGCTTTCAATGTTGAAGCATTTCCTGAAATACGCATAGGGCTCTAACACTAAGAATAATCCATAATTTTTATGAATTGGGGTGCAGAAAGCAAGCTTTAAAGGACATCTCAGAAGTCTCCTAATCCAATTCTACTTAAACAAGAATTCTATCTACATTGTATCTAGACATATAATTTTTCAGTCTTTCAGGATAGATCCTCTGTGGAGTTCTTGAGTAATTTAAAAGACTGGAAAAATAAGACCACAGTGTAGTAGTGTATTATCTAAAATATCTCTCTTACTGGCCAAACACAGTCATGCCATTTCATGGTAGATTAAAAAAAAAAAAAAATTCAATAGATTATTAGCTGGGAATGGTCACTCTTTTGTTATATATTTTGCAGTTCAAGACTTTAAATTATTTTTTAATTATTAAAAATGACTATTGTCATCATTGAGGACTCAGAAAACACAGAAAAATGAAGAAAGAAAACAATTGGCATTTTAGGTATACTAGGCAAAGAAAACCATTAACATTTTGGTGTATTCTTTAAGTTTTTGTTCTATATACATGTTGAAAATATATTTAAGATTAGGTGATATGCACAAATCTCTATTCTCCTTTTTCTTATTAATAATAAAACATTTTTAAAATTAGAATTTCCTTGTAAACATTTTACTGGTTATATAATAACCACATTTAATGTATATACTGTCAAATGCTTCCCAATCTTTTTTCATATCATGGCATACTAGAACATGAATATTTTTAAGATACTCTGAGGTGACCAGATGAAGCTTGAGGCCAGTGGCAACTGCCCTGGGCGTCTGGCCATGTAGGCAGACCCTGTTACCTTTGAGGATTGAGAAAATCACTGATTCTGTAATCCCGTCTGCAGTGTAGTAGAAGTCATCAGTGGTGCAATTGGTAAGGCTCTTCTGTATTGTTCTATCATTGAACATTTAAGATGCTTATCCATTTTGTATTATTACAGATAATCTTGCAATATGATCTTTGACCATGAAGCATTTTACCCATTTAAGGATATTTCCTTAAAGTAAATTCTCAAAAATGGCAGCACTGAATATTTTTGGGTATGGCTATTTCTAAGAATTCTGATACATGCTGAATGTTTTTCTAAAGATGCACCATAAAAATTTGAGAATGTCTATTTTATCCTCTCGTTTCCACATTGGAAATTCATTTAAAAACATTTCTGCTGGAAGGGAGGGAAGATGGCGGCGTAGGAGGACGCTGGGCTCACTGCGCGTCCTGCTGATCACTTAGATTCCACCTACACCTGCCTAAAGAACCCAGAAAACCGCCAGAGGATTAGCAGAACGGAGTCTCCAGAGCCAAGCGCAGACGAGAGGCCCACGGAAGAGGGTAGGAAGGGCGGCGAGGCGGTGCGCGCTCCACGGACTGGCGGGAGGGAGCCAGGGCGGAGGGGCGGAGGGGCAGCTCGCCGGCCAAGCGGAGCCCCCGAGTCTGGCTGGCAAAAGCGGAGGGGCCGGACGGACTATGTGCCGACAGCAAGCGCGACTTAGTGTCTGGGAGGTCATAAGTTAACAGCTCTGCTCGGAAAGTGGCAAGGCTGGAGGACAAAGGGAGGGAGAGCTCCTGAGCCCCCGGACGAGAGAGCTCAGTTTGGTGGGGAACAAAGGCACTCGCCAGCGCCATCTCCCCCGCCCATCCCCCAGCCAAAATCCCAAAGGGAACCAGTTCCTGCCAGGGAACTTGCTCGCTTCGCGCAGACACCCAACTCTGTGCTTCTGCGGAGCCAAACCTCCTGCAGCGGATCTGACTCCCTCCCGCTGCCACAGGGCCCCTCCTGAAGTGGATCACCTAAGGAGAAGCGAGCTAAGCCTGCCCCTCCTGCCCCCGTGCACCTTGCCTACCCACCCCAGCTAATACGCCGGATCCCCAGCACCACAAGCCTGGCAGTGTGCAAGTAGCCCAGACGGGCCACGCCACCCCACAGTGAATCCCGCCCCTAGGAGAGGGGAAGAGAAGGCACACACCAGTCTGACTGTGGCCCCAGCGGTGGGCTGGGGGCAGACATCAGGTCGGACTGCGGCTCCGCCCACCAACTCCAGTTATACACCACAGCATGGGGGAAGGGCCTGCAGGTCCTCACCACTCCAGGGACTATCCAAAATGACCAAACGGAAGAATTCCCCTCAGAAGAATCTCCAGGAAATAACAACAGCTAATGAACTGATCAAAAAGGATTTAAATAATATAACAGAAAGTGAATTTAGAATAATAGTCATAAAATTAATCGCTGGGCTTGAAAACAGTATACAGGACAGCAGAGAATCTCTTGCCACAGAGATCAAGGGACTAAGGAACAGTCACGAGGAGCTGAAAAGCGCTTTAAACGAAATGCAAAACAAAATGGAAACCACGACGGCTCGGATTGAAGAGGCAGAGGAGAGAATAGGTGAACTAGAAGATAAAGTTATAGAAAAAGAGGAAGCTGAGAGAAAGAGAGATAAAAAAATCCAGGAGTATGAGGGGAAATTAGAGAACTAAGTGATAACTAAAAAGAAATAATATACGCATAATTGGTATCCCAGAGGAGGAAGAGAGAGGGAAAGGTGCTGAAGGGGTACTTGAAGAAATTATAGCTGAGAACTTCCCTGACCTGGGGAAGGAAAAAGGCATTGAAATCCAAGAGGCACAGAGAACTCCCTTCAGACGTAACTTGAATCGATCTTCTGCACGACATATCATAGTGAAACTGGCAAAATACAAGGATAAAGAGAAAATTCTGAAAGCAACAAGGGATAAACGTGCCCTCACATAAAAGGGAGACCTACAAGACTCATGACTGATTTCTCTTTTGAAACTTGGCAGGCCAGAAAGGCTTGGAACGATATCTTCAGTGTGCTAAACAGAAGAAATATGCAGCTGAGAATCCTTTATCCAGCAAGTCTGTCATTTAGAATAGAAGGAGAGATAAAGGTCTTCCCAAACAAACAAAAACTGAAGGAATTTGTCACCACTAAACCAGCCCTACAAGAGATCCTAAGGGGCATCCTGTGAGACAAAGTACCAGAGACATCACTACAAGCATAAAACATACAGACATCACAATGACTCTAAACCTCTATCTTTCTATAATAACACTGAATGTAAATGGATTAAATGCGCCAACCAAAAGACATAGGGTATCAGAATGGATAAAAAAACAAGACCCATCTATTTGCTGTCTACAAGAGACTCATTTTAGGTCTGAGGACACCTTTAGATTGAGAGTGAGGGGATGGAGAACTATTTATCATGCTACTGGAAGCCAAAAGAAAGCTGGAGTAGCCATACTTATATCAGACAAACTAGACTTTAAATTAAAGGCTGTAACAAGAGATGAAGAAGGGCATTATATAATAATTACAGGGTCTATCCATCAGGAAGAGCTAACAATTATAAATGTCTATGTGCCGAATACCGGAGCCCCCAAATATATAAAACAATTACTCATAAACATAAGCAACCTTATTGATAAGAATGTGGTAATTGCAGGGGACTTTAATACCCCACTTACAGAAATGGATAGATCATCTAGACACACGGTCAATAAAGAAACAAGGGCCCTGAATGATACATTGGATCAGATGGACTTGACAGATATATTTAGAACTCTGCATCCCAAAGCAACAGAATATACTTTCTTCTCGAGTGCACATGGAACATTCTCCAAGATAGATCATATACTGGGTCACAAAACAGCCCTTCATAAGTTTACAAGAATTGAAATTATACCATGCATACTTTCAGACCACAATGCTATGAAGCTTGAAATCAACCACAGGAAAAAGTCTGGAAAACCTCCAAAAGCATGGAGGTTAAAGAACACCCTACTAACGAATGAGTGGGTCAACCAGGCAATTAGAGAAGAAATTAAAAAATATATGGAAACAAACAAAAATGAAAATACAACAATCCAAACGCTTTGGGATGCAGCGAAGGCAGTCCTGAGAGGAAAATACATTGCAATCCAGGCCTATCTCAAGAAACAAGAAAAATCCCAAATACAAAATCTAACATCACACCTAAAGGAAATAGAAGCAGAACAGCAAAGGCAGCCTAAACCCAGCAGAAGAAGAGAAATAATAAAGATCAGAGCAGAAATAAACAATATAGAATCTAAAAAAATGGTAGAGCAGATCAACGAAACCAAGAGTTAGTTTTTTGAAAAAATAAACAAAATTGACAAACCTCTAGCCAGGCTTCTCAAAAAGAAAAGGGAGATGACCCAAATAGATAAAATCATGAATGAAAATGGAATGATTACAACCAATCCCTCAGAGATACAAGCAATTATCAGGGAATACTATGAAAAATTATATGCCAACAAATTGGACAACCTGGAAGAAATGGACAAATTCCTAAACACCCACACTCTTCCAAAACTCAATCAGGAGGAAATAGAAAGCTTGAACAGACCCATACCAGGGAAGAAATTGAATCGGTTATCAAAAATCTCCCAACAAATAAGAGTCCAGGACCAGATGGCTTCCCAGGGGAGTTCTACCAGACATTTAAAGCAGAGATAATACCTATCCTTCTCAAGCTATTCCAAGAAATAGAAAGGGAAGGAAAACTTCCAGACTCATTCTATGAAGCCAGTATTACTTTGATTCCTAAACCAGACAGAGACCCAGTAAAAAAAGAGAACTACAGCCAATATCCCTGATGAATATGGATGCAAAAATTCTCAATAAGATACTAGCAAATCGAATTCAACGGCATATAAAAAGAATTATTCACCATGATCAAGTGGGATTCATTCCTGGGATGCAGGGCTGGTTCAACATTCGCAAATCAATCAACATGATACATCACATTAACAAAAAAAAAGAGAAGAACCATATGCACCTGTCAATCGATGCAGAAAAGGCCTTTGACAAAATCCAGCACCCTTTCTTAATAAAAACCCTTGAGAAAGTCAGGATAGAAGGTACATACTTAAAGATCATAAAAGCCATTTATGAAAAGCCCACAGCTAACATCATCCTCAACGGGGAAAAACTGAGAGCTTTTTCCCTGAGATCAGGAACATGACAGGGATGCCCACTCTCACTGCTGTTGTTTAACATAGTGCTGGAAGTTCTAGCATCAGCAATCAGACAACAAAAGGAAATCAAAGGCATCAAAATTGGCAAAGATGAAGTCAAGCTTTCGCTTTTTGCAGATGACATGATATTATACATGGAAAATCCGATAGACTCCACCAAAAGTCTGCTAGAACTGATACATGAATTCAGCAAAGTCGCAGGATACAAAATCAATGTACAGAAATCGGTTGCATTCTTATACACTAATAATGAAGCAACAGAAAGACAAATAAAGAAACTGATCCCATTCACAATTGCACCAAGAAGCATAAAATACCTAGGAATAAATCTAACCAAAGATGTAAAAGATCTGTATGCTGAAAACTATAGAAAGCTTATGAAGGTAATTGAAGAAGATTTAAAGAAATGGAAAGACATTCCCTGCTCATGGATTGGAAGAATAAATATTGTCAAAATGTCAATACTACCCAAAGCTATCTACACATTCAATGCAATCCCAATCAAAATTGCACCAGCATTCTTCTCGAAACTAGAACAAGCAATCCTAAAATTCATATGGAACCACAAAAGGCCCGAATAGCCAAAGTAATTTTGAAGAAGAAGACCAAAGCAGGAGGCATCACAATCCCAGACTTTAGCCTCTACTACAAAGCTGTCATCATCTAGACAGCATGGTATTGGCATAAAAACAGACACATAGACCAATGGATTAGAATAGAAACCCCAGAACTAGACCGACAAACGTATGGCCAACTCATCTTTGACAAAGCAGGAAAGAACATCCAATGGAAAAAAGACAGTCCCTTTAACAAATGGTGCTGGGAGAACTGGACAGCAACATGCAGAAGGTTGAAACTAGACCACTTTCTCACACCATTCACAAAAATAAACTCAAAATGGATAAAGGACCTGAACGTGAGACAGGAAACCATCAAAACCTTAGAGGAGAAAGCAGGAAAAGACCTCTCTGACCTCAGCCGTAGCAATCTCTTACTCGACACATCCCCAAAGGCAAGGGAATTAAAAGCAAAAGTGAACTACTGGGACCTTATGAAGACAAAGAGCTTCTGCACAGCAAAGGAAACAACCAACAAAACTAAAAGGCAACCAACGGAATGGGAAAAGATATTTGCAAATGACATTATCGGACAAAGGGCTAGTATCCAAAATCTATAAAGAGCTCACCAAACTCCACACCCGAAAAACAAATAACCCAGTGAAGAAATGGGCAGAAAACATGAATAGACACTTCTCTAAAGAAGACATCTGGATGGCCAACAGGCACATGAAAAGATGCTCAACGTCGCTCCTTAGCAGGGAAATACAAATCAAAACCACACTCAGATATCACCTCACACCACTCAGAGTGGCCAAAATGAAGAAATCAGGAGACTATAGATGCTGGAGAGGATGTGGAGAAACGGGAACCCTCTTGCACTGTTGGTGCGAATGCAAATTGGTGCAGCCGCTCTGGAAAGCAGTGTGGAGGTTCCTCAGAAAATTAAAAATAGACCTACCCTATGACCCAGCAATAGCACTGCTAGGAATTTATCCAAGGGATACAGGAGTACTGATGCATAGGGGCACTTGTACCCCAATGTTTATAGCAGCACTCTCAACAATAGCCAAATTATGGAAAGAGCCTAAATGTCCATCAACTGATGAATGGATAAAGAAATTGTGGTTTATATACACAATGGAATACTACGTGGCAATGAGAAAAAATGAAACATGGCCTTTTGTAGCAACGTGGATGGAACTGGAGAGTGTGATGCTAAGTGAAATAAGCCATACAGAGAAAGACAGATACCATATGGTTTCACTCTTATGTGGATCCTGAGAAACTTAACAGAAACCCATGGGGGAGGGGAAGGAAAAAAAAAAAAAAAGAGGTTAGAGTGGGAGAGAGCCAAAGCATAAGAGACTCTTAAAAACTGAGAACAAACTGAGGGTTGATGGGGGGTGGGAGGGAGGGTAGGGTGGTGGATGGGTATTGAGGAGGGCACCTTTTGGGATGAGCACTGGGTGTTGTATGGAAACCAATTTGACAGTAAATTTCATATATTAAAAAAATAAATAAATTAAAAAAAACATTTCTGCTAATTTGGTTATGTTTTACATACATATATGTGTGTGTGTGTTTGTGTGTGTGTGTGCGTATTTTTTGTTTATTTAACATAGGGAAGTTTTAATTTTGGTTTAGTTGAATTATCATAGTTTCCTTTGTCATTTTCCAGCTTAGAGAGTTTTCCATATATTTAATAAAGATTAACTTGAATTTTTGAAAATTAATTTTGTTTGAAGTTGCATTTGTCTGAAATCTATTTAGCTCCTTGGTCTGATCGGAGGATCTAAACACACCTCCCTTTTCTCCAAATAGTTCACCACCTAACACAATTCTTTGAATGATCTTTCATTTCCTTGTGATTTATGATATCATTTTCATTTTCCTTTTACTATATTATTCTTTTTCTATTAATCAGATTCCAGGGTGCTTGGGTGGCTCAGTCCGTTAAGCGTCCAACTTTGGCTCAGGTCATGATCTCACGGTATGTGAGTTCAAGCCCCATGTCAGGCTCTGTGACAACAGCTCAGAGCCTGGATCCTGCTTCAGATTCTGTGTCTCCCTCTCTCTACCCCATCCCCGCTGTGCTCTTTCTCTATCAAAAATTAAAAAAAAATAAAAATAAAAAAAACATCAGATTCCTATTTCAAACAAAGCTAATTAATCTGTCACATATATCCCATTATTTATAAATAACATATAATTATTAATTCATAGCTGTATTACAGGGATTCTTTCCTTTCCACTTACAGGTATGGTCAGAATGGAAAACGTGTGTTGGGGCGCCTGGGTGGCTCAGTCGTTTAAGCATCCAACTTCAACTCAGGTCATAATCTCACGTTTTGTGAGTTTGAGCCCCGAGTTGGGCTATGTGCTGACAGCTCAGAGCCTGGAGCCTGCTTCAGATTCTGTGTCTCCCTCTCTCTGCCCCTCCGCCGCTCACACTCTGTCTGTCTGTCTCTCAAAAATAAATAAAACATTTAAAAAATTTTTAAAAAAGAATGAAAAATGTGTGCATTGTTTTGGTAGAGAGATGGGGATGGGCTCCGAAGGAGAAGAAAATAAGAGCTTTCTAATAGTTTATTTTTCTATAATGGGCATTAATTGAGTGTACACAACTGAATTTCTTTTCTAATAATTTCTTCTACTCCTTGGTCATTGTTTTCCTTTGATCTCTTTTTGGCTTTGTAATTATTCGTATAATGTATGCTGCTGCATTACATCTAGTGGATGGACACTAGAGGGCAGTGCAAGTGCATGTTTATGGGTGCAAAACTTGACACCGCTGAAAGGTAGTTCTAAATCAAGTTCAAGCTTTGTTGTGACTGATTGCTGCTGTGCCTCTTTTTCTTAACTTAATCCATGCTTTGGTTCAGCAGTCTACTGCACAGTAGGAGCCAGTGCTGAGGAGACTATTGCATACTGCTGGGGAGCTTGTATAACCAAGTAAGGCCTTGTTTTGGTCTTACGCTAAGAACTTGTTCATTCATTCATTCATTCACTCATATTTTTCAACAAAGAGTGAGTAGCTATGAGTGTTGAGAGTATAAGTGATTTTTACTTTCCTTTTGTGCTCTTTGCTCAAATTTTCTAACAATGGATGTGTGTAAAATATACTATAAAATACAAAAAAATGCTATAAAATATTATTTTTTGTTATTTCTAGCAGTCAAAAGCTATTGAAAATTATTAACAAATTGTGCTTATGATAGGGACAGAAGAGGAGGAAAAATCTATTAGACTGTATTTTTCTATACTGTTAGCAAGGGATGCTGAAAACTTAGCTATAAGGCATTGCTGGAGCCAGTGGAAAGTGCTGGTTGAGAAGAAAAGAAAGATGTGAATCACTGGAGACTAGGCTGCCTATGTGACAAGTTCTGCCTCATGCAGCTCCTCATCTCCAAAGCCTTGTAGCTTTTGCCACTTCCTTGCAGGCATTGCTCTGAAAGACTTTGTGGCCAGGCTTTGGAAACCACATCAAGGACTTGGAGGTTTCTCTCTAGCAGACTGATCTCTAGCTGATTTGAACCACTGTGGGAGCTGACAAAGCAAACTCCACGTCAGAAGCACTACAGCAGTGATGTGTTCCAAACTGGAACTGGGAACACAATTTTTCATAGATTAGTTCTATAGCTGTTTTTGTGCAGCTCTAGTCTTAAGTAACTTATAATCTAAATTGTATTCCATAGGCCTACCTCAGCATCTAATTGCTATATTTAATATTGTTCCAATGGAAAAATGCATTAGGAGTTTCAAACCATCAGTGACTTTCAAAACACCATCTATTTTATTTGTTAATATGGGGGAGTCATCTGTATGAGAGAATGACAGAGTGGTAGCAGGTCTCCTTCATTCAGGGGTCACTAGCAGCTCTGTAACCAGAATGTGGTGTGAGCAGCTACATTTAAGGACAGATTAGAGTTAAAAATTATTTTTGGAATTAATTAAACTAGCCCATGTCCAAGCATTTAAAGCTATTCACAGGCAATAACCCCCCCCCCCCCCCCCCACCTTTCAAAAAGCATCTTGGACGGAGCAAACTGCCTAAGAATTCTAATTATCTGCTGAAGCCCTTTGCCAATATTTCACTTTGAGTAGAATTCTCATATGTATTTATGTCAGTGAGTAGGTAGCTTTTCCCTTTGGCCAATTAAAACTCAAGTCTTGGGAAGTTTTTATTTTCATTGTTTAAGTTTCATTCAGTCTTTGGCTATATTTATTTGCCAAAATTATACTATGGGTCAGTAAACTATTTAAAATTTTCAGATTGAATAAATTTCAGGTACAAATAAAAGTAAAAGGTGGCCCCTCCAAAGATGTTCACACTCTTATCCTTGGAACCTGTGAATATGTTATGTTAATGACAAAAAGAACTTTGTAGGTTACAGACTTTAAAATGGGGTGGTTATCCTAGTGGGGCCCATCATGTAAGCCCTTTAAAGCAGAAAACCTCTGGTCGCAAGCGGAAGAGGTGCTGCATACACAAAATAGTCCAATCCGAATCCCACCCAATGTGAATATATGAGGACTCAGAGAAGAGTTATACCTTCAGTTTCTATGGTGTAGTCACGTATGGTTTACATATGGCACCAGAGGCTTTGGCCTCAGGTGGGCAATGAGAAGGTCAGTTGCTGGGGCTGCTAAATTTGTATTTGCCCCTATGCATAGAGTTGATCCAAATGGTATGGACACAGTGAGACAGGGAATAGGAATAGTGGCTGATGCAGAACCAGATGCTGATCACAGAAACCAAGACAGACTTGCCATTACACTTGGCTACATTTTCACCAAGTCACTGATGTAGAAGATTGTTAACTTGAGCATTTTCTTTATTGAGATCCTACACTAATAGTGAGCTAAGTTTGTTAATTTAATTGTAGTTCCTTGTAAAATTAGTTGTTAATAGAACATGAAGTTCTTTTCATGTTGCAGTTTAGACTCCTCAATGAATTTATTTTAAATTGTCTTCATAAAGCAGGGAGTGAAGTACTTTTTTAGGTCTCACGAAAACCAAATATGTGATCTAAGGAGATTAGATTGGTGATTGAGTAAAGACCCCTGTGCCTAAGGAGGCCGACTAGGCAAACAGCCCCTCTTCTCAGATTAATGTCTGAACAGGCCTATTTAAGTCTACGTGAACCATATGTTACATTTCCAGTTCCTTTCAAAACACATGTTGGTATGGTTTAAGCAAAACATTCATTACTTTAAAAAATACCTCTGATTCTAATTTTAAAAGCATGTGAGTAAATGCATTGCTCATTAGTGTGAGAAAAGCCCTGCGCGGAGTTCCAAGTAGGTAAAAGTGCAACAGCCTTGAGAGCCCTTTCATGTGGCCCACATTTGTATCTTAATTTTGGGGGGAAGCAAAACCTTTCTTCAGTTAGCTTTGCCCTGAATAGAAGGCTTACTGTGTCCCACAGTCTGGTGCTTTTGTTATGTGGACTGATGCCTACTGAAGTCTAGATTTCAACCATCGTTTTCCTTTCATTTGAGTCTTAAATCATGTCCTAGAGTCTGAGGTAAATACCTACTGCAATCACTTCCTGATTACAGTGATTTCTCCAAATCTGGTTATCGCATGAGTCATTAAAATGATTGCAACTGGAACCAACAATTGTAGAGAGGAAATCAAATGAGAAACTTCTACTTCTTACACTTATACTTGTGGAATTAAAGCATGAGGGTTCAATTTTCTTATTGGCCCCAAAGAGCTTAAAAGCACATTAAATTGTGACTTTGCTATGAGCCACTGGAAAAGACTTGGTGGTATTTTGTGATAAAAATGTGAAGTAAAACATGGAATTTAATCAAATATATTCATAGAAAAAGATGTGCAGTTGCTTAAAAGAAATTAATTTTATAATATTTTAAAATTATGAACTTAAGAATGAAGTCACAAATTTATGGGAAAAACCTTAGCTTCCCTTCAAAATTATATAATTTGGAGATTCCATTAATTCATTCAGCATTTATTTATAAATTTAGAAGTAAACATAATGAAGCCCTTCCCTCAAGTACCTTACAACCTTCTAGTAGGGAGAGATAAAAATATATACATTTTAGAAACACAAACTTTGTCAGGTGATGATAAATGCTACAAAGAAAGACAAATCAGGGTAAGGGAGATGGAGAGTGACAGACACTACTACTATTTTCTATAGAGTGGCTTGGGGTGACTCCTCTAGTAAAATGATACTCAAGTAGAGACACTGAAAAGAGTGAGGAGGAAGTTATGTAGATAACTGAGGGAAGATTGCTTCTAGTGTGGCTGGGTCACAGTGAGAGGGTAAAATGGTGGGAGCTAGGGTCAGAGAAGCAGAGGCAGAGTGGGGGCAGATACTGTTGAGCCCTGTGGGCCATTATGGGAACTTCGGCTTTTACTCAACATGGGATGGGAAATCATTAGAGGATCTGGTAGAAAGGGATAATTTACATTTCATCATGATCACCTGGACTACTGTGTTGAATATTAACCATAGAGGGGCAAAGAATGGAAGCTGGGTGAATTACTAGGAAGATGTTGTAATAGCTGAGAAATGATGGACTAGGGTAATAGCAGTGGAGGTGCTGAGATGTGATACAATTCTGATTATATCCCAAAGGAATAGCTAATACAATTTGTTACTGGATTGGCTATACTGTATCAGAGAAAGAACAGGTGAATTTTTGGTCTGAGCAAATGGAAGAATGAAGATGTCTTATACTTAGATGATGAAGCCTTCATGAGGAACACGTTCGGAGGAGGTGAAAGAAATTAAGAGTGGATTTTGGATGTGTACATTTTGACATGTCTAAATAGACACCAACATGGAGATATTAAGTAAACAACTGGTAATTCAAACTGGGCTTCTGTAGAGAGAATTTGGGAGTCATTAGGGTGTCAATATTGCTTAAAGCCATTGGACCAGATAAAATCACATACGAAGAGGACACAGGTAGAACAGAGTAGGGGCTTGAAGAGTGGGGTTGCGCTCTTCAAAGTTTAGAGGTTGAGAGATGAGAAAAGAAGCCAGTGAAGTAGGGCATCAGTCAGAGTAGTGGTATCTGAGAAGCCTAATGAATAAGTGTTTCAAGGAGGGAGTGAGGGATTAACTGTGAATTACTGCTGATGGTTGGAAAAAAGTAGAACTAACAACTGGCCATTGGCAGTTGGCAGTGTAAATGTCATTGTTGACTTTGGTAAGGGTGGACAAAACCAATAACAACTTTTATAGAAGTAGATAAAAGCTATTGGAATGAAGGAATCAAATTCTGATTACGGGTTCAGGAGAACATGAGAGGGCAGGAAGTACAAAAAAATTGAATAGGGATAACTGAGGTTTGCTGTAAAGGAGAGAAGAGAAATAGAACAATAGCTGTCCACTCATGCGTAGCTAAGGGAAGCATTTTTATTGCTATTGTTTAAATGTGATAAATGCTACATGTTCATATGCTTGTAGAAAAATCCATCAGGAAGAGAAAAAATTAGATGTTGCAGAAGAGAAAGAAAATAATTGTCAGAGAAATGTCAGTGAGTAGAGGACAAGGGGATGAGTACAAAGTGGAGGAGTTGGCCTTAGATACAAATATGTGCAGCTCATCTGTTGTGATAAGAGTAAAGGCTGATTAAATGGCTACAGATACAAAAACTGACACGTGTTATACTTGGTGGTGGAAGGATATGGAATTTCTCTTCTGATTGCTCTTGTTTTGGCAACTTATCCCCTTGCTGCTTTTTCCTATCAAACATAGTAGGCACTCTATTGTCTGCCAATATCTTACAATAACAAGGACTTGGCTGTGCTCAAACAACCCTGTTTCTGTGAGCTGGATGCCCAAATAAAGGCACAGTTGCATATGAACAACTACAATGAAATGAATCATTAGGCTGGGTAGAACCAATTTACCTAGCTGACTGCTGGCACACAAACTAGTTGCTAGACTATTATTTGCCTCAGCAGAATTAGAGTGAACATTTATTGCTATAGAATTATTAGACATTTAAGTTCTCAGTTGCATGTTTTACTACATTTAAAAAAAAATTTTTTTTCAACGTTTTTTATTTATTTTTGGGACAGAGAGAGACAGAGCATGAACGGGGGAGGGGCAGAGAGAGAGGGAGACACAGAATCAGAAACAGGCTCCAGGCTCCGAGCCATCAGCCCAGAGCCCGACGCGGGGCTCGAACTCACGGACCGCGAGATCGTGACCTGGCTGAAGTCGGACGCTTAACCGACTGCGCCACCCAGGCGCCCCCGTTTTACTACATTTTATAACAAACTGTCCAGGTACTATGGGATGCTAGAAGAAGATAACAATAAATAAAAACATCACTTTCCATATAAAGGAAAAACTTCTTTTTCCCCAAGCATTTCATGTCTAGTAAAGAGAGACCTATTTGAAAAGATTCCTATATTTAAAATGAGGACAATATTCAATGCCAAAACTATACTCATAAAAGTTCTATCAGAATTAAAAAGTACGTATGTATTTTACTTTGTGATTCCCCTTTTAGAAATCTACTTGGAGTAGAGTAAAACACACAATGTTTTATTCAGAAAGTGCTTATATTTGACTGCATAGAGTAGGTGCCAGACCCTGAGCTAAACATTTGAGATAAAATTTTGAGATAAAATTGTCCCTCTGGCAATTGCCTGACTCTAGCAAATGAATAATACCCCATTACCTTTGTTTGCAGACTTGGGGAAACATGAAGTCTCTTCCTTGCTCAGAGAGGGAGGAGAGAATATGGGAGTGTCTGATAAGCTTCCCCATCCTGACCCCTACAAGCTAGCTTACTTTTAGGTTGCTTATGGGGTTGCTTCTCTTTACTTAGCTGCAGAGCATTTTTGCTGCTTCTTGAAAATCTATGTGCTGCAAATCAATGTGCCAGTTTTGCCATTTACCATGCTTGAAATGGTCTTTCACTAGGTGAAAATCTCTTTTCTTTCTCAAATGACTTAACATTTTTGCCTGCTGCTATCTATCACCTGGTAGGGAGGTGTCCTCCCCCGCCCCCCAGTCTCTACTTCTTTCCCTTGTTTTGTTCTTGTCTCCTGCTAATGCCAGTCCCAGGCAGACCAGTCACTTTCTTCTTCCCAAGGAGATAAAGATTTTAAGAAACATAGTGAATCTTCCATCTATCCTCTCATGACAGGGAGCTTCCATTTTACCTATTTTAAGCAGACCTTCCAATCTCCATCAGTCAATTAACAATGAATGTTTTTCCTGTAGGGTACACCTCTAATTCTATAATGGAATTGTATTTTTTGACAATGAACTTGTTTAGAACCTATTATTTCAAGGCAGAGATGGTAAACTGATGACCTATCGCTGTATTTTTATGGCTTGTAATTTACAAGAATTTCAATTTATTTTGGCAATATTCAAAATATGGACTTACAGAATTTGGGGTTTTCCTGGAAAAAAATCAGATGATACTGGCATCATTGGATCCACTTTTCCATACAGCAACTCTCCGACTGGCTCTTTGCAGTAAGAAAGGAACTCAAGTTTCTTCCTTAGGTGTACTCAAGTTCACCTCACTAGCCTCTTCTGTCCTCTCTTCTCATTAGGCTTGTTCTGTTGTTCCCATATCCCCAGTATACTTTATTCATGGGTCTTGCCTGCTTCATAGTAATCAGAAATTTTCCACTTGCAAATTTTCAAATTTTTCAATCCATCAATCATCTTATCGTTCCCTTCATTTTGCTAGGTAAACATGAAGACCTATTTTTTAAAACTAATTTTTTAAAATGTTTATTCCTTTTGAGAGACAGAGAGAGAGAGAGAGAGAGGGAGCAGAACAGGGACAGAGAGAGGGAGAGGGAGAGAGAGAATTCCAAGCAGGCTGTGCACTGTTAGCACAGAAACGTACATGGGGCTCAATCCCTCGAACCAAGAGATCATGACGTGAGCTGAAATCAGGAGTCTGACGCTCAACTGACTGAACCACCCAGGTGCCCCAGAAGACCCATTTTTAAAAAGTCAGACTTAGGTGTCATAAAACAATATAAAAGTGTCTAATTTCCTTCTTTCTATGCTAAGAGAAACAAAGTAGATACAAGTTTTATCTGCTCAGTTTTTTTATGGCAACAGGCAACTGATTCATTGCCTCTCTATAATCAATAGTGAAACGATTTAAAATGGGACAACAAACTGTCTGTAGCCTTGTTCCTCTCTCAAGGCTACATACTATGCATAATCACAAAATTTTTGTCTTTTGTCTGCTGACTCATGTCTAATCACCTACTAGTAAATTACTCTTGTTGTTTCTGATACTAGCCTATTTTATCTTTCTATACATTTCATTCCTGGCAGCATTATTAATGACTTTAGAGTAGAAAGCTCAGATGGAAGCTCTAGCAAGTAATTTGCCATCAAATATACACTTATATGTATATGGATAATATATTCATAATATACGAATATTATTTATAATATATGCTTATATATTCACTACTGATAGTTACTTTTATTTTTGAGGGAAAGCTGGACCTTCATATTGCACTGTATTGAGAATCAGGATCATTGTTTTACTCCTGGGATTAAATTATATATTGGTTTACTCTGTTATTAATTAAGCACATTGTGCTTCTGGTATTAAATTTTGAAAAGAAGAAAATGAAATTGTGGTAGTGACGTATCACAAAGATATCAAGTTGATTGAGTCATTAACAATTTTGAAGTATCTTAATGTAAAACAAAATTTAAATGCCGGCCATCAGCCCTAAAATAAAATGATTAATTCTCCAAGAAAGTAGCAATGAGAATTTTCATATTTGGGTATTTTGATTTTTTCTTTTGTTTATGATTTTTTATTAAAAAAAATTTTTTTTAAACATTTATTTATTTTTGAGACAGAGAGAGACAGAGCATGAACGGGGGAGGGTCAGAGAGAGAGGGAGACACAGAATCTGAAACAGGCTCCAGGCTCTGAGCAGTCAGCACAGAGCCCGACACAGGGCTCGAACTCACATACCGTGAGATCGTGACCTGAGCCGAAGTCGGACGCTTAACTGACTGAACCACCCAGGCGCCCCTGTTTATGATTTTTTAAATGCAGTTTTTAATATGGTAAAATGATTAAGCACTTCTCCTATTGTTTTTGAATTTTTAATCTTAGAACTTAATGTATGTTTCCACAGTATACAGAAATTTGTAACTTTTTTGCCTAGTACTTGTATAGTTTAATTATTTCATATTTAAATCTCTGATTTATTGGGTATTTATCCTCATGTAGAACATGAGGAACAGATCCAATGTTAGTTTTTTCTTTTTTTTCTGTAAGGCTATCCAGTTACTCTAATACCCCTTATTTAAATCTACAGTTTTTGTATTGATTTTAGATGCTGACTTTATCACACACTACATTTTTATATGCAGTTAGAGCTATTTCTATATATTCTATTCTATTCTATTGGTTTATATATTCATGTGGCAATACCACACTTTTTTCTTTAATTGCAGAGATTTCAAATAGGTTTTAATATCTGGTAGGACTACCATCACCTCTACTATTATTTTTTGGGGTTTTACTGGCCATTTTTGCTTATTCTTCCAAGCAAACTTTATAATCAAATTTTAGAGTTAAAAAAAAAAGAAAAAGGAAAAAAAAAACCCAAAACAGAAAAGCAAAACAAAAATACCTGACGGATTATTATTCTATAAATTTGATATGCAGTATTTTCATCCTTGTTCCTGAGTATTTTCTTATTTTATTGTTGACTTATTTGTTGACCCAAAGGTCACTTGACAGTGTATTTTAAATCTTAATTATGTGAAAAATTTCTCCAAATTTTAGGTTTTTTAGAAAAATTAACTTCTAATTTTATTGCATAGTGGTTGCATATATATGATATAAAATCCTTAAAATTTGTTGACACCTACTTTATAGTCTAGTGAAATGTTTCTCCATCCTGGATGTACATAAGAATCACCTGAGGAGGTTTTCAGACATACTAATGCCTGGGATGCACTCCAGACCAATGAAATAAGAATTACTGAGGGTAGAATACAAACATTTGTATTTTTAAAGAGCTCCTGGGAGTTTTGACAGTGTTCTTTGGCACAGTATATCATGGGTTTTTATAATGTTCTACATAAGCTTGAAGCAACTGTATATTCTTCAGTTACTGAAGAAATACCATTAGTGAAGAATGGATATAAGGGTTCTCCAAGTGTTCTTTATTTTATTTTATTTTATTTTATTTTATTCTATTTTATTTTTTTAAATGTTTATTTTTGAGAGAGAGAGAGAGAGAGAAAGAGAGAGACAGAGAATTGGGTAGGGGGAGAGACAGAGGGAGACACAGAAACTGAAGCAGGCTCCAGGCTCTGAGCTGTCAGCACAGAGCCTGATGTGGGGCTCAAACCCACAAACCATGGATCATGACCTGAGCTGAAGTCAGATGCTCAACCGACTGAGTCACCCAGGCGCCCCTCCAAATGTTTAGATTTACTTTGTTAATTGTGTGTTCAAAGATAGTATATCTTTAATGACTTTTAAAATATTTGCTTTATTAATAAACAGAAGTATTTTCAAATCACTCTCTTTAGGAGTATGGAATTACCAATTTCATTTTGTAATTGGCAGAATTGCTTATATGCTTTCTCTCTCTGTCATCTACTATCTTGTGGTACTAAAACCATTAAGTTTAGCAGATGGAGATTAAATACTTTGCTTTAATTAATTTGGTGTTTTTCAAAGATATTTTAACATGTACGTTTAAATTTTTTTTTAATGTTTATTTATTTTTGAGAGAGAGAGAATGCAAGCTGGGGAGGGGCAGAAAGAGAGAGTGAGACAGAGGATCTGAAGCAAGTTCTGTGCTGTCAGTGCAGAGCCTGATGCAGAATTTGAACTCATGAACCGTGAGATCACGACCTGATCCAAAGTCAGATGCTTAACCAACTGAGCCATCCAGGCACCCCTAACATGTATGTTTAATTAAGAAGTTCTAAAATTAATCAAACTCTTAATTCTTTTGTATGCCAATCACTTTGCTGTAGAGAGGATAGTTAATTCTATCTCAAATTTTTATCCCCACTTTGGACATTATTGTTATTATTTTATGGTGTCAATGTAATTATTATTATTATCATTTTTCTATTTATCCACATGCTTGCATTTTCTTTGTTCACTTCTTGAAGTTTCTTTGCTCACTTCTCTGTATGCTGGATTGTCTATTTGTGATCAAGAGCCTTTCTGTTCCTTTTTATAGTCTCCCATGTTATTATAGTGGCCAAAAGCCTGAAAACTTTCTTTTTGAGAATATCTTGCCAGGAGGGTTCTGATGTAGATTCCACCAATGAAAGACATTTGTAGGAGAATTGGAAGTTGAAAGGAAGGCAAAATTCAGTTTTTACCTGGCAGAAAACCACAGCATACTTCTTCAGAAGCAGCAGCTGCTCCTTGAACACTCTTCAGACTCCATATTCTATTACCAGGCTCCAGTTTTGGAGTTAAGGGATAGATGTGGCTTTGGCAGCTATTTTCTGAACTCACCTAATTTCTGGGTTGCAATCTCTATCCCTGAACTTTGCTCTCTCACCCATTACTTATAAAAATTTTTATACTACCATATTCCTTGTATTTAATTACTTTCTTTTTGAAATATTTAGAACAAATCATTTTTCCTGACTGATACTTGACTAATCCAATTTAAGTCTTTCATTCTCAGATCATTTTTATTTCTCTGCAGTATGTATTAAGATTTGTCTAAACTCCCTTCATTTTTGTTGGACTGCAAATGTCTATATTTTGCCCTTAGCTTTGAATAGTTTGCCAGGTATAGAATTCTAGGTTGACTATTACTTTTAGAATCTTGATAAAGCAATTCTACTATCTACTGGTTTCCATTGTTACTGTTATTCACATATTGGTTCATTTCTCTTATATTAGGTAGTCTGTATTTTCTTTCCAGATAATTTAAAGATCTTTGGGTTTTATTTTGTCCTTTGCACTTTTAAATTTTATTAGAATATATTTAGGATTAATTCATTTTGTATTCATTTGGCTTACTGAATTTGAGCATTACTGTTTTTCATCAATTATATTCTCTTCTTGAATACTGATTCTCCACCATTGTATTTAATATCTCCTTCTAGAATTCTGATTATATGCATTTTGTGCTTTTCATACTCTCCTCCCAGCTTCTGAATCTCATATTTTTCCCATTATTTTTTCTCCATGGTAGAATTCTGGGTGGTTTCTTAAGATCTGTCATTCACTTTACTGACTCTTCAACTTTATCTAATCTTCTGTCTAGCTCACTGACTTCCTAATTTTAGGGATTATAGTTTTCTTTTTTAAAAATGTTTATTCTTGGAGACAGCACAAGAATGGAGGAGGGGCAGAGATAGAGGGAAACACAGAATCTGAAGCAGACTCCAAGCTCTAAGCTGTCGGCACAGAGCACAACGTGGGGCTCAAACTCATGAATGCGTGATCATGACCTAAGCCGAAGTTGGATGCTTAATTGACCAAGCCTCCCAGGAGCCCCAGGGATTATATTTTTCATTTCTAGATGTTCTAATTAGTTAAACTGCAAAAATGCCTTGTCTTTTCTGACAATTTCTTGTTCCCTTGCCTTATTTTAAATCTTTTCTTTCTTTTCTTTACATATACTTAATATACTTATTTGATGTTCTGTTTTTGATAATTTTACCATTGAGAGTCTGATGCTGTAGTTTATTGTTTCCTCATGTGTTTAGTAATTTTTTTTAGTTTATTTATTTTTATTGGGAGGGGCAGAGAGAGAGGGAGAGAGAGAATCCCAAGCAGGCTCCACACTGTCAGTGCAGAGCCCGACATGGGGCTCAATCTTACTAACCACAAAATCATGACCTGAGCTAAAATCAAGAGTCAGAGGCTTACTTGACTGAGCCACCCAGGTGCTCCAGTGTTTAGTAATTTTTGATTGTGAGTTCATGTTTATTAGAACTTTATCTATGGGGATACTTTGAGACATGGTTTTAAAAGACTGTTTCCTTCCAAATTTTGTTGTTTTTGGCAGATGTCTGAGTTTTCAAACTTAACCATTTTAAATATTTTATTTTAGCCTCATTCTTTTTTTCTAGGATACAGATGTCATAGGAGTTCTGGTTCTAGATCTCTTTGAATAATGCTTATGATAAGAATTATTTTTCTTTCCTTCCCTTCCTTTCTCTTCCTTTCCTTCCTGTGTGTCCTCATCCCTCCCTCCCCTCCTCTCCTCTTCTTTTCTCTTTCCTTCCCTTTCCCCCATTTCAAATTTCTTTCTTTTTTTTTTCCACTGAGGGTCAGACAGAGACAAGTATTATTTTGACTATTTCTCTCTGGAAGACAGTTTACTTTCCAGTGAGTTACCCTTCAGAATCCTAGTTTTATGGAGGAGTCCCCAACCTGTCCTAATATGCAGTTTAACCCCAGGTTTTTTTCTCATTGATGACACATTTTAACTCAAATCTTGTATAGGCCATAAAGTTTGGAATAAATTCTCAGAGTAAACACCAATTCATGACACTTTCTAACAACAGATTTCATTTTCCACCAGCTCAGGCATGCATTCAAATGTAAGTTTCATATTTTATCTAGTATTTTAATTACATTCTCCTCAAATAATTTTCTATAAACCTTTAGTCTGCCATATTATTAGAAATAGCACTTAGCAGTCATTATTAAAAATTATGCCATTATTAAAAACAGATGCCAATTTGTTGTTAAAGTGTTTGCAATGCCTGATTATAAAGATATCGCTTACCACAGAGGAAAATTTAAATTTGGGGCTAAAAGTAATAGTGCACAATTTTCTTATGCATTACATAAAATTGGTAAATATGTAACTGATTTTCATTTTTTTTACAAGCTTTTAAATCATTCAAGTATAAATTGTATTTTATTTTGGAAAACTTGATAGCTGAGATTCCTTTTCTATTTCAACTATAAAATCACATATGGATTTTTAAGCATCTTTACTGCAGTGACTCTTGCTTTTTCTAGCTACAAGACAATAAACGGCAGTGTTTATGAGTGCTGATAAGATTCTGAATTCTATTCTGTTCTCATTGTTCCTGCTGTGAAATGATTGCCTATTTTAAAACCACCCAAATAGAGACTGATTGCTATTATGAACAAAGAAGACTATTCATAGAAATAACCTTCCTTCTTGGCATTATGGGTAGTGATGGTGATGGAAAGTCATATACTATACTGTAAAAGTCAGTCTTGCAGTGCACCCCAGTCACGGGCACTGAACATTTCACTCACTTGCTTGTTCATCATTTAACCACTTAACCTATCAACCATTCAACTCTGTCTCCTTTTCCAGACATAGCTATTTGATGTATCCAGGCAAAACACATCTTCTTTTGCTTGCTATTCATTAGTGTCCATCAAAATATAGTTTTTTATATTAAAAAATAAGAATGTGCTGAGATGGAATGCCAGAAACAGGCCGTTTTCCTTGGTAATGGACAAATGGCATCAATGGGACTTTCCAGGGGTGAACTCCATGTCTTTCAGAAGCTAAATGATTCATCTGACAAGATAATGAATTGGTTGCTTTTTTCAGGGAAGATTTGCAAAGAATTTCTTTTCCCTGGTTAGACAGTTTAGAAAATGTTGTGAAAGGATATAAAAAGAAAGAATAAAGAAAGAAAGCTAGTTTAATACAAATGGATTCCAGTCAGAACTGTGGACATGTAATACTTGGATATCTTGAAAAATATCTCCTTCTGGGCTGACATGTATTTGTGATAAATATTATTACTGTGGCTATAAAATTAGTTTTAGGCTTTATTTAGAATCTTATTGAAGGCTGGATGAAAAAAATCACAGATGTGATTTTTATTTTAGGAATTTACATCATAACAATAATATAAATTTTACTCACCTTTTTGTGTTTATATACATAGGTAAATAGACATAATATCCAAATTTAGCTTAAACATATATCTATACTGTTTTATCCTTACAAAACAATATTTGAGACCTTTGTCATACGGAAACATTACAAAGGCTCTATGTTAAAGAGTTCAGGGCCGGGTTGGGTGATGTCTTTCTTAGTTCAGGTTACTGTAACAAAGTACTATGGACTGGGTGGTATATAAACAACAGAAACTTATTTCTTGCAGATCTAAAGAGTGGAAGTCCAAGAACAGCTTGCTAGAATAGTTGGGTTCTGGTTAGAAGTTTCTTCCAGTTTGCAGGCTGGGACATAACTTCTTGCCCTCAGACTCAAACTGAAACACTAATTCTTCCTGGGTCTTAAGTCTACCAGCTTTTGGACTGGGACTACACCAGTAGTTCTGGTTCTTAAGCCTTCATACTTAGACTGGAACTACACCATTGTCTCTCCTGGTCCTCTAGCTTGCTGACTGAAGATATTGGGACTACTCAGCCTCCATAATCATGTGATCCAATTCCTTATATCTGTTAAATAATATATATACAGACTATACAGTGTATAGTGTGTATATATATATATATATATATATATATAGTGTATATATGCAGACTATATAGTGTATATAGGTACTATATCTATAGTTAGTTAGTTAGTTCTCTTGTTATCCAGCTCTGTGTATCTTCTGAGTGTGACAGAAATTAAGAGTGTAACCAATAATATCAAACTGCACTTCACACACAGAGACAGGGAAATCCATAACATGCATTCTCCTTAATATTTATTGATCAGCCTAGACACACAATCCCTATTCAATCCAGGACCTAAACCAGAAGGTAATGAAACACACTTAGAGTAAAAAATATGCTTTTAAACTTTATTTATTAATAATATAACTTTTTGCAAATTCAAAAAATTGAGGTGGGAATCAGTCACTCACAAGCATGTATTGCCTTCAATCAATCAAATCTTTAGTGTTTTTCTAGGAAAAAAACTTTTTAAAACCTGGCATTGCTCAAGGTTAAAGTTGTTGATTTTTAATAACTGCAATACCAAAATGATCTTTACTCACTTAAAGTACTGTAAAATAACACTTCCAATTTGAAGTTATTTTAACATTGATATTTCCTAATGATGTATAAAAGCTCTGCTAGTTAGGATTCTAGATATGGTACCATTGATGCCTATGAAATTAAAACAGGAAGGCTTTGGTAAGTTGTACATGGTACTGGAACATTAGGATTCCTGTAATATTAGTCAAAAGTGACACCAGAACTTCTAGTGACCTTTAAAGTTATTCCTTCAGTGAGGGTGGTTTTCACTCAATCCTGAGGAAAAGTGTGACTGGACATCTAACAATAAAAAGTAAGAGTTTTAAGCTAACTTGGATTTACTCAGTTTGTCAATAATTTTCAAGCTACTTTGTTGCCTAAATTGCAGAAGGCATAATAAATTATTCCAGAGAATAATAAATTCACAAGTACAAGAGACTGAAATAGGAACAATATGGCTGGAGTAGAGGGATAGGAAAGTAGGGGAAGAGATGAACCAGGCATGGTCTTAGAGGTCATGTCAAGGAGTTTTATGTTTTTGAGATATGCTGATTGACCCAATTTATGGGTAACTGAAAGTTTTCCATTTTCATATCTCAGAAGAGTAAAAGTACAATACTGGCAGTGGATTTGGGTTAAAAGGAATATATCCCTAAAAACATTAGTTATGGCTTCTACTTCAGTCCTTTGAAAACCTACCTATCACCACTGGTTATTACAAAAAACTAAATATACTAAAAGAAACAGTAGAAGGAGACATTGGTTCAGAGGTTAAGCTGTTGATTAAAGTAAGTGTATTGGTGAGAGGGAGGAACAAGTTCCACTCAGGAATTTGAGTCCTGTGCAGTCTAATCTTGGCTGAGCTGACCCTATTACTATAGGCAAACTAATTAACCTCCTTGTGCCTTGGCAGCTTATCTGTAGAGTGAAGATAACAATGACCCACTAAAAGACTGCAAATCATTCTGTAAAAACCAACGTTATAAAAATAATATAAATAATTACCCCAATTATAAGATTTTAGTCTTTACCCAGAGTTTAAACATCTCTCTGCCTAAATAATATGCCAGGTTTAATTTTTGTCATACAGTGTGTGTGTGTGTGTGTGTGTGTGTGTGTGTGCACGTGGTAGAGTGAACTTGTGTTTAATCTCATCTACAGTGAAATTTGTATTTATTGAAAATGCACTTTCTCTTTCTGATGCCTATTGTTCAGTCTGCAACACACTGGGTCCTAGATTATCACTGTAACTCCTATTGGCAGCACAAGGTTTAACACAGTGGAAGAGCTGCCGAGACAGATGTAGGGAGGGGGAGCTGGGGGCAGGAATAGATACTCCTAATTTCTTTTTAAATGACAACTCTTCTTGCCTGTTAAATAAGAAGAGTATGCTTTATTGTTTCATAAGCCTATTGCAGTTATATTAACTATAATTAAGCAATTCAAGTTGGATCAGCAGGCACATAATAGCATGCCAAGAAGTGGCAAAATGAAGGGGCTCCTAGTTGTGTTTTATTGTGGATTCACTGACTCACATTGAAACTGTCATCTCTTTTGGGATATTTCCAATAATTCTGTAGGAAGTATTTATAAAATTGTATTCCTTCAGTGGCATAAAGATTACCTGTTTCTGTAATTATTCTTGGTTATCATGCCACACTTTCTTTAGCTGATAAACAGAAATAATAATCAAACAATAAAATATTTACAAAATGAAATAGTTATTTCTTTGGGAACTCAAACAAGAATCGTGCAATCTCTTCAATTCCTTCTTTTTAAAATTCATGCCTAGTAAATATGTAGGCTGTTTCCATGATGATATTAATGACTCAGTCATGTGACTGCAATGTTTTTGTTGGTGTGATTTGGCCTATAGCCACATGGTTGCCTAGGAATCCTCTGGTTAGTGGCCAGGACTAGCTAGTAAGGGACAATGAACTAGACAGAAACAATCTTTTAGTTTTAACCAGTTCCCCTGTGTTATGTGACTATTGTTGCCCTGGCCTTTGCTCAGCTAAAGTGGGGAACAGGTGAATTTTCAGTGAGGGCTGAGCAATATCTCTAACAGGTATTATGTATTTTATTGACTTCTTACCTGACTAGACCTTCTTTCCCAGTTTCCATTTCCTTCTGCTCTGGCATCGTTCCCTTTGATTCTGTTGGATTTTGATGGTCAGGGGTTGTGGTCAGATCTTTGAGTGAATTTTTCTCAGAGATTTTATCTATGGAAAGGAAACAACATATAGACAGAAGAATATATGCCACTGTTGATAAATTATATTGGACAGTGTAAGTTACAGGGATGTTTTTTTCTCCAAAACAGTCTTAGGAATGCTTCCCCTAGGATTCCTGCTAAACAAAGTAGGATCTTATGCAGGAGAAGTTAACTTGTAGACACGTTCAGGCTGATGAAAAGTATATTTAAGTTGTATTATGAAACAAAAAGTTCATAGTATATTACTTTTTGAAACTAGCAAAGCTGAGATTAGTAAGGAGTAATCCATTCAAAAGGTATTTCGGTTCTGCTAAAGTATTATTCATAATTTGTGGCTGAAATTGAAGCCTCATAAAATTCAGAAAAATAAAATAGACAGAAGTGATGTCACTGACAATATTTCAGAATTTTGCATTCTAACTTTTTTTAATTAAATAAAATCTTTGTTTTTGGTTTGATCATCTTTAGTTATGATATCTTTTTCTGAATAAGCAGTGTAAACTAATATGTACTAGCTTCATTTTCAGTCCAAAAATTAAAATTTTCCCTTCAAGCTTATAAAAACAATTTCCAATTAATATAGTTTAAATTGTAGTGTACCAAGAGAATAATCAATTCATTGATAAATATGTAGATTATAGAGAAAATTTAAGTAAATTACTTAATGTAAAAAGAAAATATAGAAGGAGCAAAGAAATAGAATGAACACAATAATGGTTATTCATTGTCCACAGTTTCTAACTTATTTTTAAATGGGTGTACTGTGCTTAGAAAATTGGAATCAATGCCCAAATGATAACTCTTATTTTTTTGTAATAAATTATAATTGAAAAAACTTAAGCCAATCCAGTATTGAAAATCTGAATTCACAAAAATGATAAATCATGGGGCGATCATTTACTTTCACAAAAGCTCTTATCATACAAGCCCTTTAATATGAAAATTCCTGTGATCTGCCTAAAATCTGCCAATATATGAAATTTTTCAGGAACATGTTTTCGGAATAAAGGCAATCATAAAATTGACTCAGTACTTAGTTTTGAAAGGTTTATGACTAAGAAAGCTTAAAACCCTGGATTTCCCCAAACAGATTTCTTCATTATGTATCTCCTACCTACATTTATTTTGGAATTCTAGTAATTTTGGCTAGAAGATGGAAACCACAGCATAATGTTTAAATGAAAACCCTCTGAATTCCTGAGTTTACTTAGGATACAAAGGATCGTTACTATAATCATGTCCTTGGAGTCTCTGTCTAAAGACTATATTCCAGATGAAATGTTTCCACGTGTATGGAATCTTACTGAGAGTGCAGGATAGGGTCCTTTTTATACAAGCACATGTGGTACACTAGTGAGCTTATCAGTATTGAACAGATTTCAGAGTTAAAAAAAATTGCACTTTCAATATGTCATTTTGTACTAAGAGGCTTTTGGTAGAAATAAGAGAGAAAGATCTATTTTCCCTATGTATTTGGGTCAAGCCATATTTTCCCATTTCTCTTTGTCCAACCAAAAAATAAATCATTTTTCAGATCTCTAACATTATGCTACATATTTCTGCCTAGGAAAATGACAGCAAAATCTTTTTCCTATATCCACAAACACTTGGGTTAATTATGGTAAGATATTTGAGAGCAAAGTTCTTAACCTCTGGCCACAGAGATCTAGTGAACTCATGGATTGGAACTTTTGAGACTCTGTGTTACCTATGCAAATTTTACATGGAGAGGATCTAAGATTAACATGAGCTCTTCCAAGAAGTCTGGGCCAAAAAAAGAGTTATGAACCATTGTGTCCATATATTTTTCTGGGAGTGCCCACATCCCTGCCCCCAAATTAGGAGTGAAAATAGAGCATGAAATATGAGTAAAATAATCATAAAAACCCCTCCTGAATATATAACAAGTAGAATATGTAAAACAGTCTTTCTTAAGGGGCTTTTATTGACTATTTCTTAGAAAGGCACGTGAATATAAGCTGCATCACATACTTCCATCAGTCATTCAGGTTACAGAATATGCATTACATTTACACTATTACTTTTCTGCTAGCACCAATTAATGACTGACTGTTCTGCAACAGTTCTTTTCTCCTCTTCTGATAAGGAATTTTTGTTTATCATAATAACATTTGGATTAAAGTAACTCTAAGTAGATCGTTGTACCTTACCAGGTCTCCTCTAGACATTACCAACCCCTTCTAAAATGACGCTGCCTCTACTATGACAAGTCTAGGTTATTCAGAAATTAATTACAACCTAATTTGCTTTGTGGATAAGCATTTTAATTACAAAATAAGTCCTTAATCACAGTTTGTCGATGAAGATGAGAAACCAGTTATTGCCCGTTCTTGGATTCAAAGCAGAACAACTTTAAACATACTCATGAGGACATAAAACAAAAGAATCCCTGTCAACTATACTCAGTGTGGGTGTCTTTTTACCCATGCAGCATGTTATTTGTTTGTGGGAACAGATGGTCAGATTGCTCACATCATCCTCATCATGGAAGAAATCTAAAATACACGGCAAATCTTGCTCTGGCATCTGGGTGAAGTTTTGTCAACCTCACATTGTAGTTTTACCCAGCTTCACACATGGAAAGCAGGATCCCCTCGTTTGTAGCTGCCCAAATGAATAGTGTAAGTCTTTCTGCCAACTGTGCTCTGAAATTGCCAGATCTCATCAGTACACTTGGTCAAGTTCTGCCCTGGAACGTGTGCCCATGGCAGATAGTAAAATCTGGAGTCAAAGTGTTCTGATATGGTTGCTTTTATTGAATGTGCAAGAATGAGTAGAGTTTGCCCTCCACACACCTGGCTGATTTTGTCTTCGGCCTGGCAGCATCTCACACTGGGCCTCTGTAATACACTTCCAAACTGCTTTGTCCCCTTGTAGTAGCACATTGTGGAGAGCATTGTGGAGAGCTGTGCAGGTGTGAAACAGCTGCTTCTGTCTTCAAGTGAGGAAATAAGTGATGCAGAAAGCCATTAACCTTACACATTTTATCAGTGGCACTAAATAATTGCTGGAAAAGGAGGAATCCAAAGAAAGAAACTGATTTGGGAATAAGGTTGTGAATTAGACAGGTGTTGATTCAATTGGTTTTTTTTTTATGGATGTAAAAAGAGGAAGACTTGAAAATGCTCTCATTGGTTGGAATATTTGATGTGGGTGAGATATCACTTGGTTGAATTTCTAACTCTTATAACACCAAATACATTGTGAGTTCTAACTCAAAAACAAATTTCCTTTTTTTGGACACCAACAATATCTGAGTAATTAGATGGAAGGTGAATTAACAAAAACTAAGCCTAGTACCTTGATTAGATGCATAAGTGATACTATCAATTTCATCTTAATGAATGAACGTTTGGAATAAAATAATAACACAGTTTTAAGAAATGTATAATTAATGATTATCTTCTGACATCTAAGATGGTATTTTTGACTCAGCTTGTGTTTTATAGTTGCCAGAATATATAGTGCTCTTAGAATAATTTTAATTACAACATGTTGATCATACTTGAAATTTTATTATATCTTTGTGGATTGTCAAATGACATGGAGGAAGCTGATAAACATTATAGCAATGAGTATAGAATAGAATCTGAAGGAGAGTCCTAAAATGTAACAGATTTGAAAAATGTAATACCTTAGAAATGTTGAAGAAATCTATAAAAAATCCAGAGGCGAAGGAGTCAGAGTAACTGAGAGTTCTGGAAACCATCTCATATGAAGAATTGTGGAGAAACTTTGGGTCTAAAATAGCTAAAGACTAACTAGTGACCTAGCAGTTATTTCAAATTCTTTGAAGGGCTGCTGTATAGAAAAGACTTATTTAGTGTATACCAGAAGGCAGAAGAAATATCCATCATTGGGATTTCCAAAACAAATAAAATCCCAAACATTCTAACAATTAAACTTGTCTAATAGTGAAACATATGGCTTTGTGAGGCAATGAAAGCCCTGTTGCTGGAGGTATACAGGCAGAAGCTGGAGCCCATATGAAGGACCCAGATGGGGTCCTTGCATTGGGTCAGAGGTTAGAAGTCTTCTAGTCAGCCTTAATTTGCCAAAAAGTCCTGAAAGGGTTTTTATATTTAGGCAGTTTTTTTTAACTTTAAGATACATCATCACAAGTGAATAAATGAACAAATCAACAAACAAAAAAGAATACAGATCCATCTAAGGTAGCTTTGGTACTGTGTCAGGATGAGAGATCCTGTCCTCTCTCAATGTCATGCTTTGTTTCAGGGACTTTTGTACTGGGATTAATTCATCTAGAAAATACATTTTATGTGCAGGTTTAAGGAGTGTGGTGAGTTACCGGTGCCGGGTACAAAACACAGAGCTGTAATCCTTACATCACTAATTCTCTGGGTGACTCTGGATAAGTTACTTTTCTATAACAGTTTCCTCATCCATAAAATGAGAAATACTTTTGTCATGGGGATTTCTGTGAGGATTAGATAAAGACTCCATTCAAGAAAAATGCAGTATAAACACAAAGTGTTCCACCGGCTTGACTAGGGTAAATTATCTTCTTTAAAAAAAAATATTAACTATTTCAGGTCTGCATAACATTGATATATATGAGGCATGCTGAAGCTTTTATTTACTTAAGAGTGTTTCAGGAATCAGGAAAGCAGAATTAGCTATATTCTTTAGCAGAGAAAAAAGCTAAAAACATAGTTTGATTTAACTGAATTATACAAATATATTTAAATCATGCAAACTATAAAATATATGGTATTTTATAAAAAAAAATTCATCCCATCCACATTGGTTAGTGTCTCTTAAGTTTTTAGCTTATTAATCAGGTGGAAACTAACGAATTTTATCAGAGTTTGGTCTTCTATTTGATATTTAAAACAAAGTATAATTTCTATGCCTAACTTTTCCTTCTAGCTGATCAGCTCTCGTTACCTCTCCATCTTCAGCAAGGCAGCTCTGTTCTGTATAATACACAGGAATCGTTATTGGTTGTGCACATAGCTGGGCACCTGACCTGAAGAATATGGCCAGATCACAGCTGGCTGGTGATCTGGGTGGTGAACCGGGTGGTTCCCATGGACTCTGCCCAGTGGGAACAATGATTGCTATCTAAATCAGTCAGCCTGCTCTCTCTGGAATTTAGACTGCGAAATGAGAGGATGGGAGTAAGAGCAGCCCAAAGTAGATACGCAGAGAGAAATGCAAAGCTTTGTTGACTATGAGTGAAAGGCAGAGAAAGCAATCAGCTCCCAGGGCTGGCTCTGTCCCTTAAATGGTTTTCCAGTTCCAGTTATCCAGAGGTTTCCTTAGCCTTGAGCCCTTGCCACTGAAGGTGTCCTGATTATGTCTCTGTGCCTTGCCAAATCAGCACTCATTTCTCATTTCTTTTGTTCATATCAGATATCATTTTGAAGGAATGTTTAAGTTCAATAGCTGTAATTATTTACTATATAAGGTGTTTTTTCCCCCTTTTTCTTTTGGATGAAGCAGAAAAACATGCTTTAAATAGTTTTTGAAAAGTTTCTCTCATTTTGTTGTCATTGTTTCTATATTCCTACCTTATCCTTTGTCTGATGAATAGTATTGACAGTTACAGAAAGTGAACTATACTACTAAAATAGTACCTCCCATGCATGGTAATCAAACTCATTGGTCTTATATAGGGAAGCCTTTATTGATTTAGAAATTAAATTTCTGTATATAGTCTGGCTATTTTCCTATTCCATACAAGACAAATTAAATTTGTATAAGTCCTGCCAAGGACTAAAGAGTGGTTTCCTGCTTAAATGAGTTAGGATTTTCCCTCTTTCTTTTTCCTGTATTATTTAGAAAATTAGTATACTTTATGTCTTATAGTAGTTTTAAGTTCTAGAGTAGTTTTTAGCTTTCCTTATTTCTGTCCAAACTGAGTTGGCTGAGATGCAGGCTAGGTCAGTTTGGATAGTGGTGGGAGACTGGCAAGGCCTGGGACACCTCTGAAGACCTGGAAATGTGTTAGACTTGGAACCTAGGTCTTGGTTATAGAGAGCTATTTGGCCCAGGAGGCCCAGGGAGGACATTACATTTGCAGTTGGTTTGCAACACAAACCTGGGATGGAGGGCACAAAGGAAGAGAAAGGGAAGAGGAAGAGGATAAATAAAAACATTGCTGGATTCAGAATCTTGTCCAGGTTGTCATTGTTCATGGGCATGAGCAACATAGAGTACCTACCATGCGGTTGGTTAGAGGTCACAAAATGATCACATTTTGTTTTTTAAAAATGTTTTATTTATTTTTGACAGAGAGAGAGAGGACCTGAGTAGGGGAGGGGCAGAGAGAGAGGGAGACACAGAATTTGAAGCAGGCTCCAGGCTCTGAGTTGTCAGCACAGAGCCCAGCACAGAGCCCAGCACTCAGGAACTATGAGATCATGACCTGAAGTTCGACACCTAACCAACTGAGCCACACAGGAGCCCCAAGATTTCAGTTTTTATTTCAATGATTTAAAAAGAGAATATTTAAACATTTTAAATAGTTGACATTTAAAGATTGAGAGAATTCAAATTAAAATTTGTATTTACAGTCTCTCTAGACTGAAGATGGACTATCTGGCAGCACTTGCCTATCATCTCTGTATGACAGTGACTGGTTGGAGCTGAGTGGCCTCTGGCCTCTTTAGACAGGGCATGCATGATCCTCATTTATGCTACCTGACCCCCATCAACATTGGAATTTATCAATCTCAATGCTAAATGCTTTATATATATTAAATAGTTTAATCTGTATCTACAACTTAGAAGATTAATGACAGTATTATCCTTATTTTATACATGAGCAAACTGATACTTAGAGATGTCAACTATCTTGACTAAAGCCAGACAAAGTTATTAAGTAGTAGAGTTACAATTTGAATTGAGACATGCCAAACTCCAAAGCAGTGCTCTTTATAGTATAATATACTGCCAATATACTGAATTTATGTTATTGATTAGAGCAAAACTCAATTTCTTGTTTTTTTGTTACTTAAGTAGGGAGTATTTTAAAGTCATACACATTAGTTTTCTATTGTTGTAGGAAACAAGCTTAAATGCCTTGAAGAACACAGGTTTATTCTTTCCTAGCCTGTAGAGGTTGCCTGTGTTCCTTGGTTTGTGGTCCCTTCTTCCATTTTCACATTGCATCAATGTGACCTCTGCTTCCATCATCCCATCTTCTTTTATCTTTGACCCTTCTGCTTTCTTCTTATGAGAATCCCTTAATTACATTGAGGCCTTCTGGATAATCTTCCCATCTCAAGATCCTTAACTTAGTAACATCAGCATTTTGTTCCCCTTCATGTAAAACTTCATAGTTTTTAGGGAGCAGGGTGTGGATGTTTTTGAGAGGTCATTATTCAACCCACCATACCATACTAGCTACCCATGGGCACCTAACTTTGATCCGTTTCCACACAAAGTCACCTTATATCATGATAAACTATTAAGGAAGTCATTTAAATATCCTCTACTGGTACCAAAACATTTTTTACAGAAGGATTTAATGTACTGTAAGTGAAGTGGAAGCCTATGAAAGATGATTGTAATCAAAAGAGAACCGTAGAAAGTTATCTTTATTTGAATCCAAAATGTATTACATTCTTCATTTCCATGGCAGATAAAAATTAAACCATGCTCTGCAGAAGATAAGAGTTCTATAATCAGAAATCAACATCTGCAGATATTGTGACATTGCACCTGCATGTTTTG
Organism: Neofelis nebulosa; assembly: GCF_028018385.1. Lineage (NCBI taxonomy): Eukaryota > Metazoa > Chordata > Mammalia > Carnivora > Felidae > Neofelis > Neofelis nebulosa. The sequence goes on from NC_080795.1 coordinate 34,504,725, forward strand.
AAGGGAAGAATATAAAAATACCAAGCACATATAAGAGGCTATCTTTAAACACTAATAATTTTGCTTTTTCAAAACAAAATATCTTAAATATAACTGCTTTTCCTATTAAAGCCTTTGAAGACATGCTAAGTCTGCAAATTTAAATGAAACTATTTTTTTCCTTTCCACTCAAACAGCTTCTATGTTAAATGAAACTTCCACAAGAGTTTTTATTACCAGCTATGAAAAATTAAGCTTACAAATATACTTTGAAAAAAGTATAACAAGAGTAGGACAAAACTTGTCATCCCAAAGATGTGATCCTTGGTTTCATACCATTAAGGTTGTATTTTTATGGGGCGCCTGGGTAGCTCAGTTGGTTAAGTGTCCAATTTTGGCCCATGTCATGATCTCATGGTTCGTGAGTTCGAGCCCCGCTCTTTCTCTCAAAATAAATAAACTTAAAAAAAAGAGAAAAAATACTTTAAAAAAGGTTGTATTTTTATGTCAGAAGAACTGCAAATTGGAAACTATCACTATTATGAAATGACTCATAGTAAAACAGAATGGCAGCAGAACATACAGGTGTATATGTCCAGTGGTTACTTAGAAAATATTGCAAAGGGGAGGACACTTGTTGGGATGAACACTGGGTGTTATATGTAAGTGATGAATCACTAAATTCTATTCCTGAAATCATTATTACACTATATGTTAACTAGCTGGGATTCAAATTAAAAGAATAAAAAAATTATTAAAAAAAGAATCTTTCTGGCAGAATAAACCTGAAAAGAAAAGACAAAAAAAGAAAATATTGGACAGGGTCTTAAAAAAGGAATTGGGTCTGCTATGGAATCACTGATATAGAAATGAGTTATGGTAACCTTAGGAGTAGATGAGATTTCTAATGGAGAGAATTTAAAGAAAGAAGAGCAGAGGTATGAGTTGAACCTTTAAATATGTACAATCCACATCTATTTTATCATTTTATAACCCTTACTTAAAATTATATTGTTCATTATATGCATATGTTAACACAGACTTGGCCATATTGTTCACCACTATGGGCTATTTCTAGCCCATAGACATGGCACATAGCAGGTAATAAAAAAGCATCTATTGAATAAGTGACTGAATGAAGAAATTATGTTTTTATAAACACTCAGATCTTTAAAGTGTCTCAAGTGTGATTTACCCTAGATGATTTACCTACTCAAGGTCAAGCGTTTCATCAGGTAACACATTTCAGAGAGATATGCATTTTATTTTTTCCTACAGATTTGAGTTCTGACCTTGTATTTTGGTGTGTGACTCTTCAAATGTGACTGGAGTCATCTTGGTTTGGAGAGATTTCTTTTCATTTTTGTTTTCTCCCTTTGAGAAACAAAGATTGTACACAATTAATTTACACAAAAAATAAAGTTAAATGTAAAATATAATATGGAGTTTTTCATTCAATGATCAAGCCAATCATTAAGGCTTATCATTTGTTTATGATATACTACAAATGATAATTCTTGCACTTAAATGGATATTCTCGGCTCTACTATTGAATAATCAGCTTTGACTTTCACAGCTTGTTGGCCTTAGGCACTCTCTTTTTGTCACTGTGGTTGCTACATCTACCTGGCACATGTTCCTCCCAATTCCAGTCCTCATTCCCCACAGTCCTAGTGTTGGTCCTGGTCTAGGTCTTTTGTAGTAGAACTTAAAGTGATAGAAAAAAGTAGTCTAGTTTCTTAATTCAGAGCTCTCTTCTCTTTGTGATTTCATTTGCCTCTACCTTGTCATTTGTCTGAGAATCTAAGCTTTCCTTTGAAATGTAGGTATGTCTCACTGGATGTGGCCAGTGTGCGTCTGAGGATGGTCCTATGGGAACAAAGTGAAACAAGATATAAGGTTAGAACACAGAAATGTTGGCTCCCAAGCTATTTACAGAGTGGTAGGGGAAACATACACACACAAATGTAAGTGCAAGGAAATGTTATACATAATGAATGTCTGTAGAGGATAGAGATAGGGCATAAATGTGGAATGGTCAATTCTACTGCAGTAGAAGGAAAGGGAGGAGACTATCAAAAAGGAAGTAACTCTGAATTTTACAAATCAAGATGAATTTTTTTCCAGATGAACAAGGCATGGAAAATATTCCAGGTAGTGGATACCTGTTCAGCAAAAGTCTAAGGTGTGATTGTATACAGGCTGTGTGAAACTAAAGTAGAAGTGGTTGGATGGGAAAGAGTGTGAGAAAGAAGCTTAGCTAAATAGGCAAGGACAAGGGCCTTGAGAGTCCCATTAGCCTTGATGTGGAGTTTGACATTATTTAACAGCACTGTATGTCAGAAACATTTTAAGCTGGGAAGTAAATTAATCAGATGCTTTAATTTAAGTCTCACAGTAACCATATGTATTAGGCAAGACAGCTATTATTATTCTTATGTTATTGAGTAGGAAATTGATAAGGTGGCTAAAAATGTATGGATCTCTGGATATATTATGAAGTAGTAGTAAAGCCTTCTTTTTTTTTTTTTTTTTTTTTTTTTTTTTTTTTAAATATTTTTTTTAACATTTATTTATTTTGGAGACAGAGAGAGACAGAGCATGAACGGGGGAGGGTCAGAGAGAGAGGGAGACACAGAATCCGAAACAGGCTCCAGGCTCTGAGCTGTCAGCACAGAGCCGGACGCGGGGCTCGAACTCACGGACCGCGAGATCATGACCTGGGCCGAAGTCGGCCGCTTAACCGACTGAGCCACCCAGGCGCCCCTAAAGCCTTCTGATTTCAATCAAGTACTTTTACATGTTATGATGCTATTCATAAACATTTAATCATAGTCTTTTCATGTATACAAGTGTAGATTTATGTGAATTATGTCTTATTCTGTAGCATGAAAGTTTGGATTAGCCTGAATTTGCAGATCTTGATTTATTGGTTATTGACAAATGGAAGTCACCTAAGTTATTTTTGTTTGAGAACTAAGTATTTTTTTTTTCTTTCTTTTTTTTTTTTTTTTTTTAATTTTTCTTTTTAACGTTTATTTACTTTTGAGACAGAGAGAGACAGAGGATGAATGGGGGAGGGTCAGAGAGAGAGAGGGAGACACAGAATCTGAAACAGGCTCCAGGCTCTGAGCTGTCAGCACAGAGCCCGACGCGGGGCCCGAACTCACGGGCTGTGAGATCATGACCTGAGCCGAAGTCGGACGCTTAACCGACTGAGCCACCCAGGCGCCCCTAAGTATTTTTTTTAATATTTTTATTTTATGTTTTGAGAACTCTTTATTTAAAAGAAGAATGTAAATTGATTTTTTATTTCTAAATATCTTCTTACAGGCCTCAAATAATCTATTTGTACTTCAGAACGTTACTGTTTAAATGCCATTTTTAAGGCTATATTCTATGGATAAAAACATGGTTTTAACTTTCTGTCATTTTTAACATTTAGTGTATTTGAAACTGGAGAACTATTGCCTCTGCCAACATGTTATGATCTCTAAAGAGTAGATGCAAATAATTTCCTTAAGTATGACTTTTAAGATATAATGTGATGTCAGCAGACTTCATGATCAACATCCCTAAGTGTTATGTCATGGGAATGTCATGGGATATACACCAGAGTTGTTCTACCTGTGTCTAATCTAAGTACTTCTCCAGTATTACTGTTTCTAAAGGAAAGGCAATTCCTTTAGCGTTTCTGTTCTTTTTGCCTTCTCTCTAACATCCTTTTATCTTGTGAGTAGAATATTTGGAAAGTTGATTAAACTAATATTCATCCTTCATCATTCATACTTCTTATTGATTAGTTGATTCAACTAATATTCATCATTCATTCATTCATACTTCTTCAGAAGCATAGCCTAGATATTTAGCTCTCAGGTGCTGACGTCAGATGGAACAGGGCTCCAATCCAAGCTTTGCCATTATCAGTTGTGTGCAAGCAGAAAATTGTAACAGGACTCATGGTTATTCTGAAGATTTAATATAATAGTTCTTGGAAGAGGATAGCACCTTGCCTGGCACATAGTAATTATTGTTAGCTATTATGTTCTCCAAGAGAATAATATATTAGTTATTTTTATGTGTTCTATGGAAAAAGAATCATGATAGACAAAGGTTAAATATCATTGTAGTGATTTTCCTAGGGAGAAACACAACAAGACTACCTGAAGGAAGGTACCCAGCTCAACATTTGTGATATTCCACGAGCTTTTAAACATATAAATAATTTTAAAAGTGTGGAATTATTTATTTTAACATAAGAATTAGAAAGAAGTCAAGGGCACTCTCATGAAGCAATGCTAAGCACATCCTCCTTCATATCTGCTCTCCATTGCAAACATAGTCAATGTTAATCAGAAATGAAAGGCAAATTTTCCAGGGCCAATGCTAAGTCATCTCAGTATTTTCTATACTCTAGGCTCATTTAAACCTGAATCACTGGACCATGCTATTTGAGTCCCTGAGGTACACTCCTGCTTGTACTTGACATCTTTCATCCAATTCTTTCGATGGGAAAATAATTATTGCTCTAAAAACCTTACATAGCACTTTTAGATAAATTTAGTCAGTAATTTATGAAAATGGTTCTTTGGACAGTTGTAAGTGAATAGTGATTATATAATTATCCCTTTGGACTTTATTGTGTCATATAAGCATAAGTTACTCATAATAATGATAATAAAAATTGCCATTTGGTAAGTCCCTACTATGTGCTTTATATACACTGCCTCTAGTTTATACAATAAGGCTACAAAGCATTTTCATTTTACAGGTGAGTAGGCCTAGAACTTATGAAAAATATTTCTCTAGAACAGGGTTCCTCCACTTAGGTGGTATTGAAATTCTGAATTGGATAATTCTATGTTGTGAAGCGCTGTCCTGTGGATTCTACAATGTCTAGCAGCATTTTTGGTCTTTACTCCCTAGATGCAAGTACCATCTCTACCCCTGAGATATGACAACCAAAAATAACTCCATACATTGCCAGTTGTCCTGAGCGGCAAAACTGTTTCCTATAAAGAGGTCCTGGTCCAGAGCAATTACTGTTAAATTGTAGTTTACCATGGCCACGATCTTCGACATTCTTTGTTGAAACTAATTCATATAGCCCATTTAATATTTGAGAAATGATTTCATTTGGGATTATGGTAGAAATATAAATCTGCAATGAGAAGTCTTATTTACCTTTTTCCAACTCCTAATGTAGTCTTCTAAACATTTATCAATCTGTTTTAAAGCAAATATAAATAGTATATATAAAACCCCAAAGAAAAACAAGTGCATGACCCAAATGGTAGAGGTGAAACAGCAAAGCAACCTTACACATCACAGTATATTAAAACACTGGACAAATATCCATCACTAGACAAAAAATGATGACAATCAAGATTGATTTAGGAATGTAAGTAGCATACCTGTCTTGTGGCTTGTTGAGGCTGATTGCTTGGATCAGGACCTTGTTTACTCTCATTGTTCTCCTCTTTAGGCTTCACCTTGTTGGATTTTATCATCAGTGATTTAAACATCTTCTCTGAGATGGTTCTGAAAGCTTCTGTTTTTACGACTCTGTCTTGAGGTAGAGAAATGCACTTTGTTTTTCCTTTCATTAGTAGACAAGCCAATTAGTTGTTTAATCGGGATTTTGTTCTGGCTAATTCCTAGAGGCAACTCTGTAGCTAGTAAGGGCTTAAAAGCAGCAAATTATTTCTGCTTGGGTGATCTGAATTCTGTTTATGAACTTCAAAGAGCCAAAATGCCCTTGAGAATAGTTTACAGGTGAAGAAGTAAACAAAATTTCATTGTTGATTTGAATTGTTCAGATGTGATCACATTGCCCATTGTTTTGTTTATTTTCCTTTTCTAATTACCCACCTACCTATCTTCATCTATCTAATTTAATCAAAGTAACATAAACATTATTAAAAAATAATATGTGCATAAGGTCTTATAATAAAAGCAACAGATCATTCCTCCATCTCTAGTTCTACACCATGAGATAACTACTTTTTCCTTTTTCTGTTCTTCGGGTGTCTTTTTTTTATGAGTATTTTATTAATTGATCAGATTAGTGGAACTCTTAGAAACTATAGTCGAAAACGAGACATATTGCTTTGCATTCCCAATAGCCTAAATGTTCTCAGATTCATAACGATGATTATATTAGAATTAAGCAAAGAGTATGTTAGTTTGCTAGGGCTACCACAGCCAGTACCACAGACTGGGTGACTTAAGCAACAGAAGTTTATTTATTTATTTGATTATTTGTTTTTCAGAAACATATTTACCACAGTTTTGGAAGCTAGATATCCTAGGTCAAAGTGTCAGTGAGGTTGGTTTCTTCTGGGGGCTAAAAGGGAAGGAAATATTCTAGGTCTCTCTCTAGCATTTGGATAACTATCTTTTCCCTGTGTCTTCATATTGTTTTCACCCTGTTCATGTTTGATTCCCAATTCCCTCTTCAAGGATGCCAGTCATTGGATTAAGGCCCACTCAAGTAATCTCATTATAACTTAATTACCTGTTTAAAGACCCCAACTCAAATACAGTCACATTCTGAGGTCCTGGGTTTTAGGACTTCCAACATTAATTTTTGAGAAAATATAATTCAGACTGTAACACAGAGAGAGTATACTTGATAAATACCAGTTTAGAGGATATGTATTTCATTGCTTTGAAACAATTGGTTCCAAAACTTCTTACAAGTTTACAATTTTGTTACAAATCTTTGGAATATCATAAAAGCAATATAAGTGATTCCTAGCTTTAGAAGCCTAGAGAATTCTGTTGGATTATTAATTTCATAAATTATAAAAAATATGTATTTTACCACAGCATGGATTTTTTTCCCCTGATTCATCATTTCACCAATAAAGTTAGATTTTTTGAAGGAGGACACTTATTTTATCCCCAAAATACCTTTATATAGAATAGAAACTCAAGATGTGTACACTACATCTTCTTTATCCATTCATCAGTTGATGGATACTTAGGCTATTTCAATAATTTGTCTATTGTAGATAATGCTGCTATAAACATCAGGGTGCATGTATCCCTCTGAATTAGAATTTTTGTATTCTTGGATATATACCTAGGAGTGCAATTGCTGGATCATAGGGTAGTTCCATTTTTAACTTTTTGAAGAACCTCCATACTGTTTTCCAGAGTGGCTGCAGCAGTTTGCATTCCCACCACAGTGCAAGAGGGCTTCCTTTTCTCCACATTCTCACCAACATCTGTGATTTCTTGTGTTGTTAATTTTAGCCTATTTGACAAGGGTAAGGTGCTATCTCCTTGTAGTTTTGATTTGCATTTCCCTGATGATGAATGATGTTGACTATATTTTCATGTGTCTTTTGGTCATCTGGATGTCTTCTTTGGAAAAATGTCCATTCATGTCTTATGCCCATTTTTTAACTGGATTATTCAGTTTTTGGGGTGCTGAGTTTTATAAGCTCTTTATATACCTTAGATGCTAACCCTTTAACAGATATGTCATTTGCAAATATCTTCTCCCATTCCATAGGTTGCCTTTTAGTTTGTTGATGGTTTCCTTAACTGTGTGCTTTTTATTTTCATGTAGCCCCAATAGTTATTTTTGCTTTTATTTCTGTTGCCAAAGGAGACATATCTAGAAAAATGTTGCTACAGCCAACATCAAAGTAGTTACTGTCTCTGCTCTCTTGTAGGATTTTTATGGTTTCAGTTCTCACAATTAGTCTTTAATCCACTTTGAATTTATTTTTGTGTAAAGTGTAAGAAAGTGGTCCAGTTTCATTCTTTTGCATGTTGCTGTCCAGTTTTCCCAATACCATTTGCTCAAGAGACATTCTTTTTCCCATTGGATATTCTTTCTTGATTTTTTGAAGATTAACTGACCATATAGTTATGGATACATTTCTGGGTTTTCTATTATGTTCTATTGATCTATGTGTCTATTTTTGTGCTAGTCTCATGCTGTTTTGATGATTACAGTTTGTAATATCACCTGAAGTCCAGAACTGTGATGCCTCCTCTGCTGAATAAAATTTAAAAAAAAATTATTTAAATCCAAGTGAGTTAACATACAGTATAATAATGGTTTCAGGAATATCTACTGAATAGTATTTAATTGAAAGCCCTTTAAGATATCTGACAATTTATTCCTCACTTATATCCGTTTTAAGTCAGAACTAATTAAATATATTATACTTGCAGTATATAAATTTACACAATTTCTTCAATACCTACCATCACAATATGCTGTTTTATTCACTAATGTTTTCCTGCATCTGTTTTTTTCCCCTGAATTGATGGAAAGGCCTCTACCATCAGAATCCTTTGTTGTGCAACTACTGATATCACCTTGTCACCTAATGTGATCTTTTCACTGCATCTATTGCATTTTAACCAAATATGTAGAATATCCTACTGTTTCTTTCACAATTTGATTGTTAACCAAAATCACTTTCTGAAAAACTCAAAATTTGTTTAAGGGCCACTTCACCAATGCCTACACTGGAGGTCTATGAAATTCCACTGAAGATCTCATCTTTTCCTGTTTGGAAGTCTAAGATCAAAGCAGGGAACAGAACTCATTCTATGAAGCCAGCATTACTTTGATTCACAAACCAGACAGAGACCCAGCAAAAAAAGAGAACTACAGGCCAATATCCCTGATGAATATGGATGCAAACATTCTCAATAAGATACTAGCAAATAGAATTCAACAGTATATAAAAAGAATTATTCCCCATGATCAAGTGGGATTCATTCCTGGGATGCAGGGCTGGTTCAATATTCGCAAATCAATAAATGTGATACGTCACATTAATAAAAGAAAAGAACCATATGATTCTGTCAATTATTGCAGAAAAAGCACTTGACAAAACACAGCATCCTTTCTTAATAAAGACCTTCTAGAAAGTCGGGATAGAAGGAACATAGCTAAACATCATAAAAGCCATTTATGAGAAGCCCACAGCTAATATCATCCTCAATGGGGAAAAACCGAGAGCTTTCCCCCTGAGATCAGGAACACGACAGGGGATGTCCACTCTCACCGCTGTTGTTTAACATAGTGTTGGAAGTTCTAGCATCAGCAATCAGACAACAAAAAAATCAAAGGCATCAAAATTGGCAAAGATGAAGTCAAGCTTTCATTTTTTGCAGATGACATGATACTATACATGGAAAACCCAACAGACTCCACCAAGAGTCTGCTAGAACTGATACATGAATTCAGCAAAGTCGCAGGATACAAAATTAATGTACAGAAATGAGTTGCATTTTTATACACCAATAATGAAGTAACAGAGAGACAAAGAAACTTATCCCATTCACAATTGCACCAAGAAGCATAAAATACCTACGAATAAACCTAACCAAAGATGTAAAAGATCTGTATGTTGAAAATTATAGAAAGCTTATGAAGGAAATTGAAGAAGATATAAAGAAATGGAAAAATATTCTGTGCTCATGGATGGGAAGAATAGATATTGTTAAAATGTCAATACTACCCAAAGCAATCTACACATTCAATGAAATACCAATCAAAATTGCACCAGCATTCTTCTCGAAGCTAGAACAAGCAATCCTAAAATTTGTATGGAACCACAAAAGACCCTGAACAGCCAAAGTAATATTGAAGAAGACCAAAGCAGGAGGCATCACAATCGCAGACTTTAGCCTCTACTACAAAGCTGTAATCATCAAAGACAGCATGGTATTGGCACAAAAACAGACACACAGACCCATGGAATAGAATAGCGACTCCAGAATTGGACCCACAAATGTATGGCCAACTGATCTTTGACAAAGCAGGAAAGACTATCCAATGAAAAAAAAGACAGTCTCTTTAACAAATGGTGCTGGGAGAACTGGACAGCAACATGCAGAAGAATGAAACTAGACCACTTTCTTACACCGTTCACAAAAATAAACTCAAGATGGATGAAGGACCTGAATGTGAGACAGGAAACCATCAAAACCCTAGAGGAGAAAGCAGGGAAAAACCTCTCTGACCTCAGCTGCAGCAATTTCTTACTGGACACATCTCCAAAGGCAAGGGAATTAAAAGCAAAAATGAACTATTAGGACTACATCAAGATAAAAAGCTTCTGCACTGCAAAGGAAACAATCAACAAAACTAAAAGGCAACCGACAGAATGGGAAAAGATCTTTGCAAATGACATATTGGACAAAGGGCTAGTATCCAAAACCGATAAAGAACTCACCAAACTCCACACCCAAAAAACTGCTAATAATCCAGTGAAGAAATGGGCAGAAAACATGAATACCCACTTTTTTAAAGAAGACATCCAGATGGCCAATAGGCACATGAAAAGATGCTCAACGTCACTCCTCATCAAGGAAATACAAATCAAAACCACACCGAGATACCACCTCACGCCAGTCAGAGTGGCTAAAATGAACAAATCAGGAGACTATAGATGCTGGAGAGGATGTGGAGAAACGGGAACCCTCTTGCACTGTTGGTGGGAATGCAAACTGGTGCATCCACTCTGGAAAACAGTGTGGAGGTTCCTCAAAAAATTAAAAATAGATCTACCCTATGACCCAGTAATAGCACTGCTAGGAATTTACCCAAGTGATACAGGAGTGCTGATGCATAGGGGCACTTGTACCCCAATGTTTAGAGCAGCACTTTCAACAATAGACAAATTATGGAAAGAACCTAAATGTCCATCAACTGACAGATGTATAAAGAAGATGTGGTTGATATATACAATGGAATACTACTTGACAATGAGAAAGAATGAAATCTGGCCATTTGTAGCAATGTGGATGGAACTGGATAGTATTATGCTAAGTGAAATAAGTCAGGCACAGAAAGACAGATACTGTATGTTTTCACTCTTATGTGGATCCTGAGAAACGTAACAGAAGATCAGCAGGGAGGGGAAAGGGGGAAGAAAAAAAAAGTTACAGAGAGGGAAGAAGGCAAGCCGTATGATACTCTTAACTACTGAGAACAAACTGAGGGTTGATGGGGGTGGGGGAGAGGGGAAAGTGCATGATGGGCATTGAGGAGGGCACCTGTTGGGGTGAGCACTGGGTGTTGTATGGAAACCAACCTGACAATAAATTATATATATAAAAATAAAATAAAATAATAATAATAATAATAATAATAATAAAGTACATATGGAGATTTAAAAAAAGCAGGGAATAGAAGAGGAAGGTAGGAATCATAGTCCCTAGCATAGCCATGGAACTCTCATTTCTGTCTTGGTACTGACATATCTACTAGATGCATGGATATCCCAATGTAAGCCCTTTACAGCATTTTGATTATTATGATATGGAGAGTTATCCCATTGGGGGGATGAAGAACTGAGATAACTACTGGTGGTCTGCACACTTTTATTCTATATGCCATCCAACAATAGCAATAAGATCATTGAAATGACTACTTTTCATCATAAACTAAGTTTTACTTCAAATTAATCTCCTGGTATACTAGGTTTAAACATACAAATATCTATGAACAACCAATATTTTTAAGTTATTTTATTTATTCTGAGAGAGAGAGAGAGTGGGGGGGGGGAGGGGAGGAATTCCAAGCAGGTTCCGGAATAACAGTACGGAACCCGATGTGGGGTTAGATCTCAGGAATTGTGAGACCGTGACCTGAGCAGAAACCAAGAGTTGGATGCTTAACTGACTGAGCCACCCAGAGGCCCCATGAACAACCAATTCTTTGTGTCAATAGGTTCTTCTTTACCAATATCTCAAAGACCCAGTTGGACAGTCAGTATTCAATGTCCTCTTACAATACACAGTGTTGTCATGAGTATGACACTACTTGTCTATTTACTTCAACTGGGTATTTCCTTATCCTGCCTTTTCTCTCCTCCTCTCAAAAGGTATATATAATATATAATAAATAATATATAATATTACATATGTATATATACATATTATATATACATATATAATATGTATATATACATATTACATATGTAATGTTATATTATTACATACATATACATAATATATATTATATATATATATTATATATATTATATATATATATAGTGATGTTGAGCATCCTTTCATGTGTATATTGGCCATCTGTATATCTTCTTTAGAGAAATATCTGTTCATGTCTTCTGCTCTTTTTTAAATTGGATTATTTGTTTCTTTGGTGTGAAGGTGTATAAGGTCTTTATATATTTTGGACACTCTTTATTGGATATTTGCAAATATCTTCTCCCTTCTTTTTTGCTTCTGTTATACCTTGTGTCATACACACATCTCCATTTTATTACTTCTTATTTTACAACCATTTTTAGATGTTTTTCCTTTCAGAGTGTAAGAAGCTCCACCAAGCAGAGACTATCCTCTGGACACTTTCATATCCCTTGTGTCTGAATCAGTGCTCAGTATATTCTAGTTACTCCATGAATGTTTGCTGAATGAGTTATGAGAGGATGATGGTTTAGACCATCATCCTGGATTAGCTCTGGATTAAGAGTAAAGAGGTTCTCTGTGGTAGAGGCAGAACGTAAGAAGTGGAGAAAACCTCCTTGAAGGAACAGAAATGTTATGGCTTCATTACTTTTTTTTTTTTTTTTTTTTATCAGTTTTCATTGTCTGCATCACTTTGTTTTAGGCTGGGAGTGAGGTAGACTAGGAGAAATATGCATAAAATACTGTAATGGTGTATTTCACAACAATTGGTGTTTTAGAGTCAGTGAATACGGTTTAGAAATGGCACAGAGTAATATTACATACATGTTATTATACACATGCAGATGGTCATAAGAAAAAGAATCATGATTAGCAAATTGTATCAAATTCCTCCTGGGACTAGTAATTAGTTTCAGCATAGTATTATCCATCATATCAATGTTGTTTGCTTTAATCTTATTGAGTTTTAAGTTTTATTTTAAGTTTACAAATAGGTTTTAGTTTTATAGTTATATAAAAGATATAAGCAACCAAAGTTTATATATCTAGTCTCAGGCTTGAACATATTTCTGCATCATTCCTATAAAATCATTCAAATCACTGCTGAAGGATCTATAATAAAGTTTCTACTTAATAGAAATTAAGTTTAAGAAATGCTAACTTCCTTTGAAGGAACTTTATTGATGGGATTTCAGACACTGCCTTTGGAAGATGATTTTGGATATGGAAGACTTTCTAGCAGTTCTCAAATTACAGTCTTCTCTGCCTCTGGGAGGGGGCATTAGTTGAAACTGTCTTTTTGTCTGACAGACTACTGGAAACAAACTAAAGCTATATTTCTTCCTACATCTGCTAAAGAAAGTAACATTTAAATAATTCTCTGAGATCCCTCTGAATTAAATGCAGTCTATTACATTATTTCAATAAGAGAAACTACTAAGTTATAAAAAGAACAATTAGTTTATAGTAGATAACCTCAAATAATAAGATGAAACAACCAGAAGTTGTTTTTTTCCCCCCAGGGTTTGTGGGGGGAGTTCTATTTTTGGAAAAGATAATAAACTGATAATAAGCCTGAACACTGGCCAATTCCTGAAGAATTCACTATGCTGAACACATTATATTCAGTAAGGCAGGAAAGCAGATAATTTAGGAGCATTTTTTTCAACTGTAAGACTTTAGAGGAAAAAGCACTGGGCATGTTGTCAGGTTACCTGTGAACCCAGTTTTGGTTCTCATCTATAAAATGGAAGCTAGAGTAACAGGCTCTTAAGGATTTGGGGACAACTCACAAGCAATGGAACATGACAACATATAAAAAGTATTTGTGTAAATTAAGTGCTCCACAAATATTTGTTAATTAATCGAATAAAATAAGTTGCGTTTCTGGAGAGCACTAAAATTTAAAATACTCTGCTAACTAACGTGCATAATTTTATGCAGCAGTAAACATTTGATCTCTTCCTGTGTTTCAGGTGGTTGTCTTGCTGCTATGGGGTATGCAGAGATGACCAACACATGGTGACCACTTGGGACACATTCACATTCTTGAGAGAGAGAAGATGTATAAACAATTACAGTTCAACTTGTGAAATGGAAGTGAGTAACATTATATTAGCACCAGAGAGCAGGTGACTGAGTATCTAGGTGTGGGTGGACAGTAAATAGAGAGGAGTTAATGCTCATGATAGGACAAGGAATTCACTGAGCAGACATAAAAAGGTAGGGCATTCTAGACACAGAAATGGCATCCAATTAATTAAGGTATTACAGTAAGTTACAGTTAATATGGCCAGCATAGTGCCCTTAGTAGCCATGTAACAAAGATTTCTTAAACTACTGTTTAATATTAACAATAAATATGAAGTATATAAACAATTTTTTTATACGAAGTATGTCATAGTCCATATATCATTTACAAAAGGGACCAAAGACAGTGATTTTATATTCTTTCATTTATGAAGGGTTAGCAAAACCTAAGTTCAAAAAAAATTAAAAGAAACTTCCAAATATATTCATTTTTTCTTGAGTTGATGACATTGAATATTTAATGATCTTATAAAGTAGATTTATAGCAATGTATACTTAGAGGAAATTTTCCATCATACAATATGTATAACACACTAGAAATATTTGCCAACGTGATTTTATGTGATGACAAATTTAGAGTATTTAGATTTTTTTCAGTCACCTGCAGGTGTAACGTGACTAGATGTAATGCAGCTCAGGTAATACGAAGAATTTCTAAAACTAAAGTGATTTTAAATATAGTGTTTCATTTAGAAATATTCTATGTTTCTCTGATTATAACATTTGCATTGCTTTTAATTTATAATTAAAATGCATTAACAGCAAATGTAACAGATATTAAGGGTAAAAATGCCTTCAGGAAATTGTTAATAACTAGTGGCATCTGTGACTAATGAATGCTATATTGGTTTAGACTGTGACTAACAGAATAAATGTTTTAAAAAAAATCCTTATGTTAGTATTTTATAAACAGTAATCAGGTCGTGATGAATCTGTTACGTGAATATGGACGGGGTAACTATGTGAAGTTTCCTCATTCTTATTTACATTATTTTGAAAAGTTGATTAGTCTGCTGCAGTATTTGTTTCCAATTATGGACTATCATTGTTCATTTATTTTTATCATCTAGTGAGCTAACTGAAAGCACTTCAGTTAATTAAACATCATGATCTACTGTTATATAAGGAGATTAACAGTATGATTCGTAAAGAAGATTGTCTATATACAATCAGGTCTCTAGTTAAGCCACTTTTAACTTTTTTTTCTATATTCTAAATTTATAGATAATCTGAACCTAATGTTCCGGGAATTTTTGAGCTATTATAGGATGTTCTTATTTCTAATAAAAAAGTACATCCAACTAGTGAAAGTGGTTTTTGGTTTATGAATAACAGCTGTTGGTTACCTCAGTAATAAAAACCAACACATGTACAAGGCAAATATATTAATCTTTGACCCAACATGAGAACATTATTACTTTTTAACACTCAAATTTACCAATGGTGAAAACTTTGTTGATCTTTCAGGTTGAGAGATGAATGTAATATATAGCAGTTGAAAATCTTAGGAGAAATATTATTAGTTCTTTATTTAGAAGACAGAATCCATTTCATCCTTGGGTTTTAGCCTCATGGTTCCTACAGTCTGCTGGATGTTTAATTTGGAATGTCTTGTAATTGCTTTATGATCAACCTGCTTAAAAACAAATTTATCTTCTTTAGTATCAATCTAGTAGCTCCTTCTGACTTGCTGTTTTTGCTGGAGTAATTAGCATTCCTTTAATTCCTCCCTTATACTTATTATATGAATTAGTTGCTTGTTTCTTGGATTCATTCTTTAAAATATCTGCTCCTTATTCTTTTGTTCAATCTCATTTCACCACCATATCTAAATACTTAGAGAATGCTTTACTAGTGTAATAACTTCTGGGTTGGCCTGAAGAAGCTGTGAGCAAGGCATTTGGAGTCCAGATGCCTAGCTTGCATGTGGGAGATAGAAATCCATCCCTGAAAGGAGTTCAGCAGAGCAGTTGTTTTGAGTAATGTTGTCCATATTTTTCTGTAATATCAAAGAGGTCCTGGTTTCATTGAATGTAAGTTCTGAGATTGATTTATAAATATCTCTAATGTTGAATTTCCCAATGTACTTGTTGGAAAATTTTTTAAAAAGTGACTTATTTTGAAACAATTTAAAATTTACAGAAAAGTTACAAAAACTCTGTAAAGAAATCAGTGTCTGCTTCATGAAGATTCCACAGTAGGATCACATTTCATATTTTACCACATTTGTTCCCTCTCTCACTGTCTCTCTGTACATACACTAATTATCATTAGTCATTTCCTGAACCATTTGAGAGCAAGCTGCAAACATGATGTGCCATCATTCTTAAGTATTCCAATGTGCGTTTCTCAAACAAGGACACTCTCTGATATGACCGCCATTCAAACCTCCAAGTCAGGGACTCAACATTGATATAACACTGCCATTCAATCCACAGTCTCTTTAAATTTTCTCAGCCACATCACTTTTCCCTTTCTGATCCAGGATTCAATACAGAATCACGTATTGCATTTAATTGTCATGACTCTTTCAGTGTCTTTTAGTCTAGAATGAGTCCTCTGTCTTTTCCTGTCTTTCATAACCTTGACAGTTTAAAAAAGTACCAGCCTATCTTTCCATAAGATGACATTGTCTATTTTATACATCCTTGTCAAATTAATATTTCTGAAAAGTTTAATCAAATCTCTCAGATAATACAAGTCTAATTCCTTATGGTTACTGGTGAGTTTGGAGGTCAAGAAGTTTCCAAATATTGTTTTGTCACTTCTATATCATTTATTAGATATTGTCGCATACTATGCTTGTGATCATTTATTTGTTGGTTCATGGGTTCATTTATTCAGTAATTAGATAATTTATTAAGCATAATAGAGACATTAAAGGCCAGTCACATTATATGCATTATTTCTCTTAATGCTCACAATTCCTTATGAGACAGGTTTCATTACTGGCCTCAATATTAAGATAAAAAATCTGAAACTTATTAAAGGAGTCAAGTAATTTGCCCAAAGTTGCAGTTAATAAACTGTAAAGGTGGGACTCTAGTACCAAAGCTATAATGCTTTGTGAACTTATCTACTGAGCACTGGAGATATAGAAATTGAGACTTCTTGTTCTATAAAAACTCACAGCTTTGTGGAGAATACGGGCATGCAGATGAATAGTATTAAGTATCTAGATGTAGGGAATATAATTCACTGATTTTGAGTCCTGGCAGTGCTTTGTAACACATAGGCATCCAATATGTCCTGTTAAACAAATAAATGTATTAATGCATAAGGGTTAAAAAACACCCTGATTAATGAATTATACCTAAGATTTGCAAATGTATTTTAAGTCTATTTTAATTTGAATATTCAGTGAAAATAGCCTACATTGAAAACTGTATGTAATTTTAAAACAATTGATACTTTTACAAGTGGTTGCAAACTCTGTATAGTCAAATATAGAAAATTTTGATAGTTACTGGTAAATCTGTATGATAAATTATTAAATGAATCTTCTTGTGGGGGCCTATATTACCTGAGTTAAATTGCTGCACTTAATTCATAACACACTTTCTAAATTCTCCACCTCACTCTATTTCTATAATGTACTACCAGCTATGCAATTTCACTTATGTAAAGTTTCTGTTATTCCCATTCCTGATTTCACAGAATAATTGTAACTAAAGTATTTATAAATGTGAACTAGTCCATTTCTCTGTACCTAAGTGGTGTCCCAGAAAGGAATTTACTTGGATTATTATGGAAATCTGTAAAATGAGCTCACTTTGTCTTCTTAACATTTTGATATTTAATATATTTATTATTTGAATAAATTTAAAATGTCAACATGAGTCATTAGAAAGAGGCATAGTTACTTACCAGGGAAAATGGAGTATTTGAAATTAGAGAATGTGAACTGAAGATTCAATTCCAGCACTTAACTGTGTGGATTTTAGCAACTCACAGCTTACATGTTAAAAAGAGATAAGCATGACTCCTTTATAGTATCCCCTTCCATAAAAATCTTTCTATATTTAATTAAAAGATTAAATGATCTATAACTTGTGATAATGATCTATAACTTTGAAAGTATTTGACAACAGAACTTTTAATGATAATTATAAATAATAGGATAAAAACAAATATTAGCACATTCTGAGCACCTTACAACAGGAATGTTAAAAATAGTTTATGTTGAGATAGATATACACATATATATGTATATCTATCTCACATTAACCCTTGTTATAATACAACAGGATAACTATTTTAACATTATTTTCATCAAGATTTATTTAGTATTTATTATAGAGGACCAATAACTTATTCTGTAAACACATATTGAGACCACAATGAAATAGCACTGCCTACTCACCAGAATTGTTATGGAGCAATGGACACTCTTACACATTACTGATCGAGGTATAAATATTACACCAACTTTGGAAAACAGTTTGCCAGTTTCTAATGTAGCTAAACACGTATCTACTCTGTGGCTCCACAGTTCCACTCTAGAAACAGACCCAAGAGAAATGAATGCTTATGTCCACATAAAGACTTGTATGGTAATGTTTATAGCAGCTTTATTCATAATTAGCTCAAAACTGGAAACAACCCAAATGTTGATTATCAAGAAGATAGCTAAAATTATACAACTTAAAACAATCTACCCATTTAATGTAATTCCTATCAAAATACTGATAGCATTTTTCACAGAGCTAGAATAAACAATCCTAAAATTTGTATGGAATCATAAAAGACCCCAAAATATCCAAAGCAACCTTGAAAAAGAATAGAAAAACTAGAGGCATCACATTTCCAGATTTCAAGTGATATTACAGAGCCGTAGTCATCAAAACATATCATACTGGTAGAAAAATAGACACATAGATCAATAGAACAAGATAGAAAACCCAGAAATAAACCCATAACTAGATGGACAATTAATCTTCCATAAAGCAGAAAAGAATATCCAAGGAGAAAAAGAGTGTCTCTTGAACAAATGGTGCTGGGAAAACTAGACAGCAGCATGCAAAAGAATGAAACTGGACCACTTTTCTTATACCATGCACAAAAATAAATTCAAAGTGGATTAAAGACCTGATTGTGAGACCTGAAACCATAAAAGATCTTACAAGAGAGCACAGGCAGTAACTTCTTTAACATTGGCTGTATCAATATTTTTTCTAGATGTATCTCCATAAGCAAGGCAAATAAAAGCAAAAATAAACTACTGGAATTACACCAAAATAAAAAGTTTCTGCAAAGTTAAGGAAATAATCAACACAACTAACAGGCAACCTATAGAATGGGAGAAGTTATTTATAAATGACATATCTGGTAAAGGGTTAGCATCTAAAATAAAGAACTAATAAAACTCAACATCCTAAAAACCAAATAATTCAGTTAAAAAACGGGCAGAAGACATGAATAGACATTTTTCCAAAGAAGACATCCAGATGGCCAAAAGACACATGAAAAGATACTCAACATCATTTATCATCAGGGAAATGCATATCAAAACTACAAGGAGATAGCACCTCGCCCCTGTCAGAATGGCTAAAATTAACAACACAAGAAATCACAGGTGTTGTGAGAATGTGGAGAAAAGAGAACCCTCTTGCACCGTTGGAGGGAATGCAAACTGGTGTAGCAACTCTGGAAAACAGTATGGAGGTTCCTCAAAAAGTTAAAAATGGAACTACCCTATGATCCAGCAATTGCACTACTAGGTATATACCCAAAGAATACAAAAATTCTAATTCCAAGGGATACATGCACTCCAATGTTTATAGCAGCGAGATTATGGAAACATCCCAAAAGTCCTTCTAGTGATGAATGTATAAAGGAAATATGATATATATATATCATATATATCATATATATATATATGATATATATGATATATATCCAGACATATAATAGAATATTACTCAGAAATAAAAAAGAATGAAATCTTGCCATTTGCCATAACATGGATGGAGCTAGAGAGTAAATGCTAAGTGAAATAAGTCAGGCAGAGAAAAATAAATACCATGTGGTTTCACTCATGTGGAATTTAAGACACAAAACAAATGATCATAGGGAAAAAGAGAGAGAGAGAGGGAAACCAAGAAACAGACTCTTAATTACAGAGAACACACTGATCATTACCAGACTGTAGGTTGGTGGGAGGATGGGTTATACAGGTGATGGGAACAAAGGAGTATGCTTGTGATGAGCACCAGGTATTGTATGGAAGTGTTGGATCACTATATTGTAAACTTGAAACTAATACTACACTGTACATTAACTAACTGGAATTTAAATAAAAACTTAAAAAATAGTTAAAATGGTGTCATATTCATACAAAGGAATACCTGGAAGCAGTCAAAAGGAACAGATAACTGACACATGAAAAATTGTATTGAGGTGCACCTGGGTGGCTCGGTTGGTTGAGTGTCTGACTTTTCATTTTAGCTCAGGTCAAGATCCCAAAGTCATAGGATTGAGCCCCCCATAGGGCTCTGTGATGAGTGTGGTGCCTAAGACTCTCTCTCCCTTTCCCCCTCTCCCCTGCTTGTGCATTCTCTCTCTCTAAAACAAAAACAAAAGCATTGTATTGAGAGAAAGAAGCCAGACACAAACATTTTATATGTATGAAGTGATAAAACAGAAAAAACTAATCTATGCTAATAAAATTTGGAATACCTTTTGAGGAACCTCCACACTGTTTTCCAGAGTGGATGCACCAGTTTGCATTCCCACCAACAGTGCAAGAGGGTTCCCGTTTCTCCACATCCTCTCCAGCATCTATAGTCTCCTGATTTGTTCATTTTAGCCACTCTGACTGGTGTGAGGTGGTATCTCAGTGTGGTTTTGATTTGTATTTCCCTGATGAGAAGTGACGTTGAGCATCTTTTCATGTGCCTATTGACCATCTGGATGTCTTCTTTAAAAAAGTGGGTATTCATGTTTTCTGCCCATTTCTTCACCGGATTATTAGCAGTTTTTTGGGTGTGGAGTTTGGTGAGTTCTTTATCGGTTTTGGATACTAGCCCTTTGTCCAATATGTCATTTGCAAAGATCTTTGCCCATTCCGTCGGTTGCCTTTTAGTTTTGTTGATTGTTTCCTTTGCAGTGCAGAAGCTTTTTATCTTGATGTAGTCCTAATAGTTCACTTTTGCTTTTAATTCCCTGCCTTTGGAGATGTGTCCAGTAAGAAATTGCTGCAGCTGAGGTCAGAGAGGTTTTTCCCTGCTTTCTCCTCTAGGGTTTTGATGGTTTCCTGTCTCACATTCAGGTCCTTCATCCATCTTGAGTTTATTTTTGTGAACGGTGTAAGAAAGTGGTCTAGTTTCATTCTTCTGCATGTTGCTGTCCAGTTCTCCCAGCCCAATTTGTTAAAGAGACAGTCTTTTTTTTTTCATTGGATAGTCTTTCCTGCTTTGTCAAAGATCAGTTGGCCATACATTTGTGGGTCCAATTCTGGAGTCGCTATTCTATCCCATGGGTCTGTGTGTCTGTTTTTGTGCCAATACCATGCTGTCTTGATGATTACAGCTTTGTAGTAGAGGCTAAAGTCTGCGATTGTGATGCCTCCTGCTTTGGTCTTCTTCAATATTACTTTGGCTGTTCGGGGTCTTTTGTGGTTCCATACAAATTTTAGGATTGCTTGTTCTAGCTTCAAGAAGAATGCTGGTGCAATTTTGATTGGGATTTCATTGAATGTGTAGATTGCTTTGGGTAGTATTGACATTTAACATAATTTATTTTTCCCATCCATGAGCAAACAGATCTACCCTATGTTCCAGCAACAGCACTGCTAGGAATTTACCCAAGGTATACAGGAGTGCTGATGCATAGGGGAACCTGTACCCCAATGTTTATAGAAGCACTTTCAACAATAGCCAAATTATGGAAAGAGCCTAAATGTCCATCAATTGATGAATGGATAAAGAAGTTGTGGTTTACATATACCATGGAATACTACTTGGCAATGAGAAAGAATGAAATATGGCCTTTTGTAGCAATGTGGATGGAACTGGAGAGTGTTATGCTAAGTGAAATAAGTCATACAGAGAAAGACAGATACTGTATGTTTTCACTCTTATGTGGATCTTTATAAACTTAACAGAAGACCATGAGGGAGGGAGAAGGGAGGGGGAAAAAGTTATAGAGAGGGAAGGAGGCAAACCATAAGAGACTCTTAAAAACTGAGAATAAACTGAGGATTGATGGGGGGTGGGAGGGAGGGGATAGTGGGTGATGGGCATTGAGGAGGGCGCCTGTTGGGATGAGCACTGGGTGTTGTATGGAAACCAATTTGACAATAAGTTTCATATTAAAAAACATAAACATTAAAAAATTTTAAAAAATGGAATATCATTGCCTCTAGGTGGTGGGGTGGGTTTGAAAGTATGGGAAGAGTTGACTGGAAAGGATCAGGAGGGAGCTTTCTGAAATGATGGAAATACTCTACGTACTATATCTTGATCTTGGTGATGCTTCCGTGTCTGTATTATATTTATTAAAATTTAATGCAGTTAACATTACTTTATGTATTTTATTATATATTAATTATAATTCAATAAAGTACTGTGAGCCATATGTATCTTGAGTGCTTTCTACTTTAAGGCATCATTCTATATCTGGATTAATCAGATAAGTCCTGGACTTGACAGGATCACATCCTAATGGAGGTGAAGAGTAAGAAAGTTGGAATAGATAGACAATTACACTAATACTATGATAGAGGTATGTACACTGTAAAGGGATAGCACAAGGGATGGAAAAATTTATTTATTTGTTGCATGATGTTTTCAGAAGTCTTCCCAGAAGCTGATTTTTGAAGGCTAAGTAGACACTTGCGGGGAAATCAAATACAAACGATGGAGGGGCTCATGTGCATGAGGGTGTTCAGCAGGAGCATTCTAGGCAGTGGAAAGATGATTGTAAATTTTAAGAGACTGAGCTGAATTTATTTACTTATTTATTTTATTTAAAAAAATTTTTTTAACGTTTATTCATTTTTGAGACAGAGAGAGACAGAGCATGAATGGGGGAGGGTCAGAGAGAGGGAGACACAAAATCCGAAACAGGCTCCAGGCTCCGAGCTGTCAGCACAGAGACCTACTCGGGGCTCGAACTCACGGACCGCAAGATCATGACCCGAGCTGAAGTCGGCCGCTTAACCGGCTGAGCCACCCAGGCACCCCCAAGACTGAGCTGAATTTAAATGAAGCTTGGTTTATCCTTTAGAATTTGCTCTTTTGCACTGTTTTATGTTTGTTTTTTGGTCAAATTAAAGAAAACAGCTCTCTCTCCCTCTGCCCCTCTTCCCCACTTGCACTCTCTCTCTGTCTAAAATAATAATAATAACTAATGCAGCTTGAATCTCTGCATTAGTTATCTATTCCTGCATTAAAAAATTACCTTAACAGTTAGTGCCTTAAAACCGCACCCACTTAATTTATCTCACAATTCTGTGGACCAGGTTGGCTGATCTCTGGGCTGTCTCATGATCCGTTGTCAGCAGGCCCGGCAGCTAATACTAGTAGCTGGTCAATTCTGAATGACCCCACTCAGTCTTGTTGTTGGTAGGATGTTGATCTAGCTTTCCTGATTTTCTTTCATTTGGCCTCTCATTCTCCACCTTGTTTAGGCTCTTTTATATGATGGTCTCAGGATACCAAGTGCAGCAAGAAATCAAGCCTCTATATGCAAGCTTTTCTCTGTCTTTTGCAACACTTTTGGTAATATTGCACTGTGCAAGTCATATGTTCAACCCAGTTTCAATAGTTATAAAGATAGGTCAGTTTGGGGCTACAATTAAATTAAACTAATTAATTAAATTTTCTTTAATGAAATGCTGAGGAATAATGAGGAAGGTCTCAAAGTTTTGTCTAACATATGCTCTATCATATGAAAAATGATTAGTTATCTATCTTGATACTTTAAAAAATAATTACATTTAAAATAAGCAAAATATAGATCACATTTTATTCTAAATTTAGGAAGAAAGAGGGAATAAAGAAAGGTTCCTATCTCAATCTAGGTAAACTGCGTGTGTGTGTGTGTGTGTGTGTGTGTGTGTGTGTGTGTACTTTGTTGAGGTTTAAACTTACCTAATAATGTAACATGATGGCAATGATGGCAAATATTATAGCTGTGTCCCAATCATTTGGAGCTATATTTTATTATGGTTGAATCAGTATTTGAAAATTCTTTATGGACAGTTAATAAGCATTTCACATTTTTAAAGTTTTAATATTATACTTTTTTTTTTCATTTCGGATAGAAATTAAGAGCTGGAAAATTCAAACAATATATAAATTATAGATATTCAGAGCTTTCTAAGTTCTCTTCCTCCCCATCTTCATCCTCACCCTATCAACAGTTTGGTACCCTTTCCCTCAATTATTTTACATAGTTTGTTTTGGAGGGGACGGAAGAATAATAGCAACTGTGGTGTTAGAAAAATAAAAGCCATCATTCCATTTTGACCAATTTCGAGGCAATTTCCACATATTAGCACTGATTCTTAAAAAAAACTCATCAAGGCAGTTATTATTTCTGTTTTTGCCTGAGAAAAAACAGGCTAAGAGTAAATAATTAATCTAAAGTCACAGTAAAGGAGGAGTCAGAATTTGAATTTAGGCCTGCCTGATTCAAAACCTGTGCTCTTTTCACTATAAGAGTTAATAGTCACCATGTGAAGGACCCCTATTATGTGTCTGCACTTAAAAATTATTACTGAGTCACCTGAGTGGCTCATTTGGTTAAGCGACCGACTTTTGACTTCGGCTCAGGTCATGATCTCACGGCACAGATCCCTGTGTCAAGCTCTGTGCCAACAGTGTGGATTCTGCTTGGGATTCTCTCTCTCCCTCTCTCTCTGCCCCTTCCCTGTTTGCACTCTCTCTCTCTCTCTATCAAAATGAATAAATAAGCTTAAAGTTTCTCTACAAAAAAATAAAAATTATTTCTATTTTTTTTTTTTTTTAACAAAGACAGTGATCACTACTTTTTTGAAAAGGAGGTGTGGTTTGCCAAAGCCACAGGGTAAATTAAAGACAGAGCCAGGATTCACATCCAGGGCTCTCAGACTCCGAAGCCCCTTCTTTTTCTTCTATACCCTTATACTATATTTTAATAAAGTCGTATCCTGTATCTCCACACATTATTGTGCACGGCATGTGCTTTAAGAAACAGTTTGAATAGTTGTTCAATAGATTTTTACTCTTGTGCCAACTTCAATAGATGGATGTGGCTTCTCAGAGTACTTGTTTGAGGATTCTGGCGCAGATGAGTGACGTATGTCTTGTGTTTGGAAAGAGAGGGGTTGTGGGTTCAGTGCCCAGAATTTGCCATCCCTGGCATGATTATTTTAAGAAACATAAGATTACTAACAATTAATTACAGTTCTACAATGAGCAGTGGTTCTCTATATCCCTAAATGGTCTATTAAAAAAACAACAACAACAACTTCTAGTTATAATAAAAGAAAGAACCATCTACAAGGGGGTATATACACCTATATAATAATTCTCAGATAAAATACTCTATATATAGATGAGCTATTTTTAATATGGACCAACATCAAAATTATTCAATACAATTTGACCAGCAACCTTATTCACTCAGCCTCTTTATTTCATCATAGTCTTATGCTCCATAGAAAGAGAAAATTTTAATTTGCTACAATGACCTTCTGCCCCTCAGTCTGATTTTATGCTGGCAGATTATTTTAACCCTTTGTACATCTAAAACATAGTCACTAATCTGTCGCAAAAATAACAACTTTAATCACTTTTCCAACTGGGTAGAATATTTGATCTTGTTTTAATATGGTACTTTGACTTTGTGAGTGCAGGGGGGTCTGAGAAATGGAATTTGGAATCTATATGGGAGAGGGGACTCTGTATGTTGACAAATGGTAACTACACTTATTGAGGTGAGCATTTTGTAATGTATATAACTGTCCACTCACTGTGCTGTACACATGAAACTAATATAATATGTCAACTATACTTCATTTAAAAACAAAGACTAAAGAAATATACAGGAGAAGGGAGTCAATTGCCTTTGCACAGTCTGCCCCTTGGTGTCTAGAGAGAAGTTGCTTTAGTTGTGCTTTGAATTTCATTAATTGCTTCAAGCCAAACAAGGAGAAGGCAGGCATGTTTTCATATGGCTACTTTGGGCAAAATGACTGGCAGAGACAGTTAAAAAAAAGTTTGGCTCTACGGGAAATATTTTTATGGTTTTACTTCAGGAAAAAGTGTAAAAAAAGGAGTTTGAGAATGAGAATGTCTAGGTTAAAATCCTAGTTCAATAAGCATTGGTCTTTAGCAAATTACTTTTATTTTCTTGGCCTCCATATTTCCTTGTCTTCTTTAATGTAAATCACACATATATGTGAAATATATATAAAATGCATAAAAAATCTGACACATAATTATAAACATCTATGAAAACCACTACCAAGATCAACATCGACAATGTTCTGAATACAATACTGCAGAACCCAGAAGGTCTCACCCATTTGTCCCTTCTAGATACCCCTCTACTCCTCCACCATTTTACCTGACTTCTGTCACAATCCTTTTCTAATTTTCTTCACAGTTTTCCCACATTTGTATGAATTTGTAAATCATAATTTTGCTATATTTGAACATTATATAAACAAAATGGTATGTTGTATGAAACCATATATTCATTTATTGAGCATAGTATTCTATACATCTATTAGGTCAACTTTACTCATGTTCAAATCTTCTATATCTTACCATTTAAAAAAACAAATACATAAAACCTCCCACTATGATTCTTATTAGTCATTGTAGGTCTGTTATTTTGGTTATTAGCCATTGTAGGCCTGTTAATTTATGGTTTCTGTATTTTGATCTAATATTAATTAGGTATGGACATATTAAAATTTTATCTTATGGTGAATTAAAAATTTTTCCTTAGTATCTTTATCTATTTCTGCTAATGCTTTTGCTTTAAAGTATATTTTGTCTTATATTAACATTACTACACTAGCTTTCTTTTCTGTTTTCTCCTTTGCATAGTATATATTTTCCTTTTTTATACTTCCAACTATCTGTATCATTATGTTTTAGATGTATCTCCTATAAACAGCATATACAGTAGTTGAGTATTATTTTTTAGTCAGTCCAACAATTTTCACCTGTACCATTTAGTGCATTTTATTTAACATAAATTATCAACATATTAGGTTTAGGGGCATCTGGGTGGCTCAGTCAGTTAAGCATCTGACTTCGGCTCAAGTCATAATCTCACAGTTTGTGGGTTCGAGCCCTGTGTCGGTCTTTGTGCTGACAATTCAGAGCCGGGAGCCTGCTTCAGATTCTGTGTGTCCCTCTCTCTGCCCCTACCCTGCTCATGCTCTGTCTCTATTTTAAAAATAAACGTTAAAAATTTTTATCAATATATTAGGTTTAAATGTGTCATCTTACTTTGTGCTTTCTGTTTTTAGTGCTTGTTCTGTTTATTCATTTATTAATTTTTGGCCAAGAAGAAGGAGAGTGGTGGGTTAATCTTCCTTATTATTATTTTTAATTCTCTAAAGACAATGTACCTGTCTTATTACCTATAAGGGTCTGACTACTCCTATCACCACTTCCTCCTTATTACAATCATATACCTTCTTATCTTCTTTAATACTGTTTTTTATTACTTCCTTTGTTTCCCACAAATGATTCGGATGATATCTCCTTTGTTTCTATTCATTTGTGGTTACTCTAAAAATCCCCACATTTATCTTTAATCTGTAAAACTTTGATACACTATACCTTCACTCCTAAGACAACACAAAGACTTTAGAGCACTTACCTTCAATTACCCTCTTCTTGACATAAATGTTATTATTGTTTGATCTCTTATCTTCTTACAAAAACCCAATGAAACATTAGTCTCATTATTATTTTATATAATCAAAGTTCTTTTTGGTTTACAGGCATAGTTCATCATATTTGGCCCTTCATTTCTTCCTGCATCTTAAAACTGTCATCTGACATAATTTTCTCTTTGCCTGAAGTACCTTTATTGAAACTTCTTTCATGAGAGTTTACTGAGACAAATCCTCTCATTTTTTATTTGAAAATGTCTTTATTTCACTTTCATTCTTGAGAAAAGTTTTTCTAGGTATATTCTTTCAGTGGATTGAAAGATCATCATCCTCTGGATTCTAATATTGCTGTTGAAAAGTTAGCTCTCAATCTAAAGCTTGCTCCTTTGAAGATAATCTTTTCTCTTTGCATGTTTTAAAGATCTCCTATCTTCCATTGGTTTTCTGTAACATTACCATTGGGTGCTTAGGTGTGTACTTTTTTTCATTTATTTTTATGAGATTTGTTGGGTATTTTGAATCTGAATTAGTGTCGGTGACAGACTAGCTCCCAGTGATTGCTGCCTCCTGGCATTCATGTCCTTATGTAGTCTTCTTCCACATTTACCAGGGTTGGTTCATGAAGCCAGCAGAACATGGCAGAAGTGACTATATGCCACTTCCAAGCCTGGGTCTTGGCTCCTCTCTCCATCACCCATTTTCTCTCTCGAATCATTTTCTCTGGGGAAAATGCCATATTGGGCCGTATTGTGAGCAGCCCTTTTGATAGGCCCATGTAATGAGGAACGGAAACTTCCTGCCAACAGCGGTGTAGCCGTGCAACTGATCTTGGAAGGAGATACTCCAGCCCCATCAAGCTTTCAGATGATTCCAGTCCCAGCAGATGTCTTAATTGCAACCTCATGTAAAGCTCTGTGCTAGAACTACCCAACTAAGTCACTTCTGGATTCGTGATCTTGTTTTTGTAAAACAGTGGATTTTGTTGTTTAAGCCATATTTTAGGATAATTTTTTATGCAGCACTATGTAATTAATATAGTGATTTTCATCATGTCTGGAAAACTCCCAACCATATAATTTCTAATATCGTCTCTGTTTTGCTCTATTCTCTCTTTTACCTCTTTTGATCCTTCTCATTAAAAAAAATCAAAGTTTCCTTACCTCTGTATTTTCCATTTCATTTTGTCTTATATTGTATTCTAGATCATTTCTTCTGATATACTGTATCTCATCAAATCTGACACCACTGATTTTTTTTATTGAGATACGAATGACATTTAACATTAGTTTCAGGCTGACACAATTGATTTTTAAAAGAAATAAAGTATGACAAATTTTTTTCTTATCATATTGATGTAAAATGAATACAATTTCAGAAGATACTAAAGTGGAAAATATTTGTCTTAAAACCAATTAAGTGTGGCATCATCAGTTTGTAAATTCCATTTTCAGCTGTGTCTTTTCTGTGTTTAAAGTGAACCACCACCATTTTAATTTTGCTTATTGAATTTTAATTTAAGAAGTTCAAAATTATTTTTTCAAGCCTCCTAAGATCACTTTTTATATTTTCCTTTTCTCTGTAGATGTCTTAAAATTTGTATTTATGTTATCATTACAAGCACAAGTGTTTATAGTCTGTGTTGGAAGTTCCCCAAGACCACCCTTTGGGTCAGTGATTTCCTAGGAGGACTCTCAGGTTTCATCACTTACTTGTATTCATGGCTCAGATTTATTACAGTGAAATTTTTAAGAGCAACATTAGCAAAAGGAAAAGGTGCATAGAGGTAGTCCAGAGGAAAATAAGCTTCCAGAGAAACACAAGATGAGCTTAATTCCCCCAGCAATGAGTTATGACAACATATGGAATATTGCCAACCAGAGAGGCTCATTAGAGATTAAGTGTTTAGGGCTTTTATTGAGTGCTGATCACATGGACACTCTCTGTGCCAGGCACATACCCAGACCCCCAGAAGGAACAAGAGTTTAGCATAAACCATATTGTTTGCACAGTGTAGCAAAGAAGGCACTCTTATCAATTACTGTTGGTGGGAACCCTCCTGAAATTCAAATTCCCAGAAACTAGCCAAGAACCAACCCAGTAAGCAGGCCTTTCAAAGAATAGCAGTCAGGCCTACTGTTAACTACTTTCTACACATAGTCCATGCCTGAAGTCTTTGTGGGTCTGTTTGTTGTTTCTTGATTTTTGCTACTTCTTGCTCATGGAATCTAGTTTTCTCATTATCTTTGTGCTATTCTTGGTTACCTGTATGCTGTTCACTGTATTTGAACAATACTTTGCAGGAATAATTTCAGCACCCGATGAAGTTACATTCTTTTAGAAAGGATTTGCTCTTGCTTTGCATGCTGTCCTGGACCATCTCTAACTGAGCTCAAAGCTTGGGTTTTTTGGATGACTCTAATGATTGGAGCCTGAGCTAAAATTCTGGACATGAGCTGCTCCACTTCTGAGACTGACAAAGACTCTCTCCTGACCAAATTTTAGGCTCCTCTGAGCTCTTTTTCAACTAGGCTATTCTTAGGCATGTTTTCAAGAACCCAGTTTCAGCAAGAACTCAAAGTCAGAGTAGTCAGAATCCCCCACCCTGTATAACTGATTATCTTTTTCATCTCTCACTGTTTTCCAGGAAATATCTGATCGTTCTTGCCTGTCTTTGGCAATACTCCTGTTAGGTCAGTTAGCAAGAATTATCCTACACTCTCAGTAATTCTCTGTTCATCAAGACCCTACTCTGCTCCTTGGGTATAAAATCCCATTTTTCCTTGTTGTATTTGGAGTTGAGCCCAATCTTTTTCCATTACTGCAAAACCTATGCCTATTATGATAGTCCCCCTGAATAACATCTGCCTTACTGTTCTGAAGTGTTAGAATTTCTTCCCTAACAGTGCACCCTTATACCAAGGGCACAGTTTCCTTGTATCCCAGTTTATTGTGGCTCCTACATGACTAAATCCTGTGTGGTTCCTGGGTTCTGACCTTGACTGCTTATAGAAGCCATCAAAATGAAATTTCAAATTTTCTGATATCAACAAATGCTTCTAAGGCAATCGTATCTTCTGAGTGTGTTTACTCTTTCACAATCCTATTTTCTCTTCAACCTTGGTCTGTAATTTCTTGTCATTTGTCAGCTATTTTTCAGTACTTCCAAGGAAGTACTTTCAATACCTTAGTCACCATTCCTAGTCAAATTCCTTTGGTAGGGTTTGTTTGCTTACCCTCAGCTCTCATAAAATGGGAACTAGATAATAAAAAGGTAGGTATTATTATTATTTTTCACATGTTTATTTATTTATTTTGAGAGAGAGAGAGAGAGAGAGAGAGAGAGAGAGAGAGAGAGAGAATGGGAAGGGGCAGAGAGAAAGGGAGAGAGAAAATCCCAAGCAAGCTCTGCACTGACAGCATATGGGAGGCTCGATCTTACAACCATGAGATCATGACCTGAGACGAAATCAAGAGTCCAACACTTAAATGACTAAGCCACCCAAGTGCCCCAAGGTAGATATTATTATTAAGTATTGTTTATAATCTTATAATGATTATGAAATAACAGTTAACAAAAGAAAAGTTATCAAGCTCTGAGACTAACTTTAACTCATGTAGACATCACGTCAATCCCCATCCCCAACCATAACCCTTGCCATTAGTTAACTAACTTATTCAGATGCATAAAAGGATGCATGAGAGGTTTTATTTTTTCACTGAATAAAAAGAGATTTTGGTTGAAGGAAATCTCCCCAGTAATAAAGGAAAAAGAGAAAGGAAAATGGGGAAGATATTCAAATGCCTCTTGGTCTGGGCCTATAGAGCGCAAGTGATCATCTGTTGACTGGGAGGGACAGAATCTACTCTGTGCAGGATGCTCTGTCAGACTCTGAAACAAACAGGGCTATGCTGGGATCCATGGAATAAAGTGTACATGACTCCACATATGAATTTGCTTACCTTGACAATCCACAGTCCACCCATGTCTGGGGCATGGACAGTGCAGTTGTCAAGAACTGCAACAGCAGAGTGAGGCAGTAACAAGAAATAAGCAGTACTGTGGGTAGTACACATGGACAAAGAGGAAGCCAGAGCAGGGGATAACTTACAAGGGGGAAGTAGGGTGAACTAGCTGTGCTAACAGCATCGATTATGATGTGCTACTTTTGGGACAATTAGAGATCGGTGGAGGCACTTTGAGCTAGGCCAAGATGCTGCTGTGACACTAGACAGGGCTCTTGAGAGTTACACACAGTTGAGAAGATAATAATAGCAAATATTTATTTGGCATTTACCACATGCCAGGGACTTTTCTAGATCATATATGCGTGTGTGTGTGTGTGTGTGTGTGTGTGTGTGTGTATATATATATATATATATATATATATATATATATAGTCATTTAATTTCCATACCACTTTATAAGGTAGCTATTATTATTTTACAGATGAAGTACATCTGAGGCACAAGAAGGGTGAAGTGAGGTCTGAATCAAGGCACTGTGACTCCATGTCTGTGCTGTTAATTCCTGTGTTGCAGTGACAATGTAGCATCCAATGATGGACTCAGGTCTGGAGTATACCCATCACTTTTACTTAAACCCTGCAAACTGAGCTTTTATTAAAATTTTTTTAGGTCTATTTATTTTGAGAGAGTGAGAGAGGCAGAAAGTGAGGGAGAGAGAAAATCTCAAGCAGGCTCTGCACTATCACCTTGGCACCTGACATGGGCTGGATCCCACAAACTGTCAGATCATGACCTGAGCTGAAATCAAGAATCAGAAGCTTAACCAACTGAGCCACCCAGGTGCCCCTAATCAATTTTTTTTAAAGCACGAAATATGGCACTCTACCCCTTAGAAATTCTGATTTAATTAGTTTGGGGTATGTCCCCTTGAAGTTATTGTGGTTAAATATTAGATTGGCTAAATGTTTTCTTACCTGTTTTGAAGACTAGTATTGGTATGCTATACTTTATAGTTATTTCCCTGTTTTACTTAGGCCAACATTATTAGATAAATTCTCAATATGTCCCTTGTAAATCCACACTAATGGATTTGGTTCAGATAAGCTGCATAGTAAAGCTTTATGCTGCATTTTGTTTCAATGAAATTCACATGGAAATTATGAATAATTTATCATCTACCAATATGCATACAGTATTTTGGTTAATAAACGTAAAATGTTGGAAAACAGAATAGATTTTGATTAATAAAATATTCCTGGGGAATAAACCAGGAGTTAAAATGTGGTGTATATAAAATCTAGTCTCCTACTACTTTTCTGAATTTTTTTTTTTTTTGTTATGTGAATTATAGTAATTGTTGCAGTTAGGGAAGTAAACACTTGGGAAGCCAGCTGGCAGCTTAGACAAGGTCAGAATCATTATTTGATAAGGTCATCACGTTACTGAGTCTGGTTCTCAGCTCTGCAGGCCCAGAAATTAATTTTTCAAGCTTGCCCTTAGGTGACATCCTGTGGGCATTCTTACCAGACCAAATCCCTAAGAGACTAATGTGTTGTCCAGAGTTCTAACTTATTAACTCATCATTTTAAATATTTAACTTTTAGGTAGAGTGGAATGTTTGTACTGGTATGGGTGAACTCTCTTTCCTCTCAGCAAAAGAAAGACAAATTATAAACACAAGGATGTTTGGTGAGCATGGAGCCAGTCAGGGGAAATAAATGATTAAAATGTCTATTACATTGATCTTCACTTGGGGAGTATTTGTGAAAGAGACTGGATACTTATTTCTAAAATTAGGATATGCCCTCCTCTGGACTGTCTTGGATGCTTTCTTGTTAGAGAACCCTGACTATCCTTTCTTTAGGTCATTCCTTTTTTGTTCATATATTTTTTTCCACCATGTTAGAGACAATGCCATTTATTTAATTATATATTCTAATAGTCCTTGTCTGCAGAGGCTATATAATAATCTTAGTGAATGCAATCTAAAATTTATCAGACTCCTCAGGCACCAGTTTATAGATTTTTAGGGTAAATTATTATTGTTTTCATAGAAAATCATTCTAATTTATTACATGTTAATGAAAGAGAGAGGAAGAGAATCCCAAATAGGTTCTGTGCTCTCAGTGCAGAGCCTCACTTAGGGCTTGATCCCATGAACTGTGAGATCATGACCTGAGCTGAGATCAAGAGTTGGATGTTTAAGTGACTGCGCCTCCTAGGCACCCCAAATTAAAAAAAATTAAATCATTCTTATCCATACCTAAAAAAGAAATAATAAGAAACATAAACTGATTAAAATATTTTAAACTGAGGGTTGATGGGGGTGGGAGGGAGGGGTGGGTGGGTGATGGGTATTGAGGATGGCACCTTTTGGGATGAGCACTGGGTGTTGTATGGAAACCAATTTGACAATAAATTTCATATATTGAAAAAAATATATTTTAAATGTCTTCATATATAGAATCCTATTCTCTTAAATCATTTTTCAACTTAGAGCCATTAACAGGCATGTTTTCAATATAATATCACCATTAGTGCCATCAAAAGCATTGAGGATGCAGTGTTTTTATAAAAGTGCTCTATTGATAGCCATTTTATAAGTTTTGATTCTAGTCTTTTCCTAATTGACTATACTCATACTTTCCTCCATTGAATCACAGGTAGCTGGAAGGTAAGGGCTTCTCTTTAAAGTCAGCAAGAAGTTTCTGACTAATGGTAGTTGTATGCAACAAACAGATTGATCATGGCAGCCTCTAATTGCTTTGAGTTTTTTTTCCACTTATTTGGCAATTTATCCCACCTTTGGTTGCATTGCTTGTGGCAAGTAGAGGTAATTCTTCAGCATACGATAGTATCATCTGGGAGACTGTTAGAAATGCAATGTATCTCACCCCACCCCAGCTTCACTGAATCAGAGTCTGCATGTTTAACAAGATCCCTAGGTGATTCAAGTTAGGGAGGCATTACCGTGCATCATGGCTTTATCCACTTGTGGGATTTTTCCTTTTTTAATTGTTATACTGTTGTTGGTTGCTCTTTTGCAAGAAAGTATGGACTTGAAATCATTTCTCCAACAATGATTATTTACTTAATCATTTTCCCTGATTACTCTTTCTATTCACATAATAACTTAGTTTCAAGGATGAATTATAGTCTAATTTTTTGAAGACACTTAATACTTCTGCTACCAATAGTACACATAATTCAATTGAAGCAATAACTGTACGAACAAATGAACAATTATGTTCATGTTCCCTGACCTATATTGATTATAAAATGACATATCTCACTTTCAGAGATACAAAAATATGAACAAGATAAGTGTGCTTTAGGATTAATGAAATAGAGGATTTTGTTAAACACTAGGCTCTTTCCTACCCTTTGCTTCTCCATTCCTTCTGTCCTGAAACAAAGGAGATGGGAATGGGGTTGAGATTACAAATTTAGACTTATGTTTAGAGGATGAGAGCTCTTGAACTCTGCAGAGGTAGGAATAGGGAACAGAACTGGAGAGGAGACTTCAGGATAACAGACCAAGACTATGTCTTCAGAGCAAGCGATCTCATTTTGTAAAGGTATCTCTTTTAGTAATTCATCCTCAACACAGCAATAACAGGTTCCCCTACTTTTCTGTAGTCATACATCTTACTCCTCTAGAATCTCCATGTCGTCTTGGGTGAGCTTCTTACATTTGTTATTAGCATTGTCATCAATTCTATCAGGTATTGTCAGGTGCTTGTCCCATAGACAAGCGTGACTCAGGGTCTATGGCCAGAGATAAAAACCTGGTTAAATTAATATGGCTGGAGTAAATAGGGATATGAATTTAGCCTAGTCCAGAACTATTGCATTGCTCACTCCATTTTGTTTTTCTTGGTAAATTCTCAAATGGTCTGGGGCTGTTGTGCAGTCGAGGCATTAAAGAGCTGGAATATTAAGTATAGGGCAACCCAAGTTGATCCACATGAAAGCTTTCAAATATTAAATGCCCCCATATTTAATTTTAATATAGTCATTTCTTCCCCCTGTCTTACCAAATGCCTTGCTCATTGAAATTCTGTAATATTCCTGGGAAAACTTAACCTATAGTCATTCATTGATGGGAAATATACCCTTCTGAACTTTAGTATGTCTTTCAAAATCTTTAGGATAATATTCATGCTGAAAAACAACCCATATATAACCATAGCTCATTTTATTGAGCTTTGCATTACTGTACTTCATAGATATTCCTTTCTTTACAAATTGAAGGTTGTGGCAACCTTATTTAGGACAAGTCTATAGGTGCCATTTTTCCAAAAGCATTTGCTCATTTCATGTCTCTGTGTCACATTTTGGTAATTCTCACAATATTGCAAAATACTTCATTATTATTATATTGGTTATGGTGATTTGTGATCAGTAATCTTTGATGTTACTATTTTAATTGTTTTGGGGTGCTATGAACTGGGCCCATATAAGATGGCAAACTTAATAAATGTTGAGTGTGTTCTGACTGCTGCAAAGACCATCCATTCCCTATCTCTCTTTCTCTCTCAGGGCCTCCCTATTGTGTCTATTGAGACACAACAATATTGAAATTAGGCCAATTAGTAACCTAACAATGGCCTCTAAGTGTTCAAGTGAAGGGAAGAGTTGAATGTCTTTCACTTAAAATAAAAGCTAGGAATGATTAATCTCAATGAAAAAGGCATGTTGAAAACTGAGATAAAGAGAATGGTGGGCATCTTGTGCCAAACAGTTAGCCAAGATGTGAATGCAAAAGAAAAATTCTTGAAGGAAATTAAAAATGCTACTCCACTGAACACACAAATGATGAGAAAGCAAAACACAAAACCTTCCCTTAAACCAAAGCCTAATTCAGAGCAAGCTCTAACTCTCTTCAATTCTAAGAAGGCTGAGAGAGGTGAGGAAGTTGTAGAAGAAAAGTGTGAAACTAACAGAAGTTGATTTGTGAGGTTTAAAGAAAGAAGTCATCTCCATAACATAAAAGTGCAAGGTGAAGCAGCAAGTGCTAATATAGAAGCTACAGTAAATTATCCAGAAGATCTAGCTAAGATAATTAATGAAGGTGGCTACATTAAGCAACATATTTTCAATTTTAGATGAAACAGCCAAATATTGGAAGAAGATGCCATCTAGGATTTTCATAGCTATGTAGGAGAAGTCAATGCCTAGTTTTAAAGTGTCAAAGGATAGGCTGACTCTCTTGTTGGGGGCTAATGTAGCTGATGACTTTAAGTTGAAGCCATTGCTCATTGACCATCCTGAAAATCCTAGGGCCCTGAAGAATTATGCTAGATCTACACTGCCTGTGCACTATAAATGGAACAACAAAGCCTGGATGGCAGTACATCTTTTTACAACATGGGTTTGCCCATGTTGAGTCCTTCCATATAGAAAAAAATGATTCCTTTCAAAATATTAATGCTCATTGACAATGTGCCTGGTCATCCAAGAGCTCTGATGAAGTAGAAGGAGACTGATGTTTTTTTCCCTTTTTTCTTATTAAATTTTTTTTTAACGTTTATTTATTATTAAGAGACAGAGACAGAGCATGAGCATGGGAAGGACAGAGAGAGAGAGGAGGAGACACAGAATCTGAAGCAGGCTCCAGGATCTGAGCTGTTAGCACAGAGCCCCATGCGGGGCTTGAACTCACAAACCGTGAAATCATGACCTGAGCCAAAGTCTGACACTTAACCAACTGAGCTACACAGGCACTCCCTTTCCCCCCCTTTTTAACGTTTATTTATTTTTGAGAGACAGAGAGACAGAGAATGAACAAGCAGGGAAGGAACAGAGAGAGAGGGAGACACAGAATCTGAAGCAGGCTCCAGGCTCTGAGCTGTCAGCACAGAGCCCGATGCAGGGCTTGAACCCACGAACCATGAGATCATGACCTGAGCTGAAGTCAGTTGCTTAACTGACTGAGCCTCCCAGGTGCCCCTTTTTTCCCTTTTTAAAAAAAGTTTATTTATTTATTTTGAGAGAGAGAAAGAGAGAGAGCATGAGAGAGAGAGAGAGAGAACATGTGTGGAGGAGTGGCACAGAAAGAGGGAGAGAGAGAATCTCAAGCAGGCTCTTGCTGTCAGCACAGAGCCCATGCTGTCAGGATAGAGCTTGAAACAGGACCTGATCTCATGAACTGTGAGATCATGACCTGAGCCAAAATCAAGAGTCAGACACTTAACTGATTGAGCCACCAGGTGCCTCAAGATTGATGTTGTTTTTATGCCTAACAACATCCATTCTGCAGCCCATGGAACAAGGAGTAACTTTGACGTTGCATTATTTATTATTATAATGATTATTATTAGAGTTATTATTTGAGATATACATTTCATAAGGCTATAGTTGCTATAGCTAATTATTCTTCTGATGGATCTGGGCACAGTAAACTGAAAACCTTCTGGAAATGAGTCACCATTCTAGATCCCATGAAAAACATTCTTTTGTTAAGTTTTATTTATTTTGAGAGAGAGAGAGAGAGAGAGAAAGAAAGAGAGAGCACAAGCCAGTGGGGCAGGGCAGAGAGAGAGGGAGACAGAGAGAATCCTGAGCAGGTTCCACAATGTCAGCACAGAGATGTGGGCTCAAACCCATGAACCATGAGATCATGACCTGAGCTGAAATCAAGAGTCTGATGCTTAACCCACTGAGCACTCAGGTGTCCCTAAAAACATTCCAGATTCATGGGAAGAAGTAAAAATATCAACACAAACAGGAGTTTGGAAGAAGTTGATTCCAAACGTCATGGATGACTTTGAGGGGTTCAAAAGTTCAGTAGAGGAAGTAACTGTAGATGTGGTAGAAATAGAAAAAGAACCAGAATGAGGAGTAGAGCCTGAAGATGTGACTGAATTGGTGGAATATCATGATAAACTAAATGGATGAAGTGTTGCTTCTTATGGATTAACAGAGAAAGTGGTTTCTTGAAATGGAATCTACTTCTGGTGAAGGTGCTGTGAAGCTTATTGAAACAAAAATAAAGGATTTAGAATATTACATAAGCTTAGTTTATAAAGCAATGGCAGGGTTTGAGAAGATAGGCTTCAATTTTGAAAGAAGTTCTACTGTGGGTAGAATGTAGCGAACTTCATTGTGGTCCTTTTTTTTTTTTTAACATTTATTTATTTATTTTTGAGAGGGAGAGAGAAAGAGAGCAAGGAAGGGAGGGGCAGAGAGAGAGGGAGACAGAGAATCCCAAGCAGGCTCTGTGCTGAGTACAGAGCCTAACATGGGGCTTGGACTCACGAACCATGAGATCCTGACCTGAGCCAAAACCAAGAGTCAGATGCTTACATGACTGAGCCACACAGGTGCCCCCATTGTTGTCTTATTTTAATCATTTTACTGCAGTGGTCTGGAACTGAACCTGCAATATCTCCAAAGTATGCCTGTACTATTTACCAGATTTATTTTTCCTGAATTGAATGTATAATTCCTGATAATTAATTTTTCTCTTCAGATTAAAATTTTTTTTAATTTAACGTTTATTCATTTTTGAGAGGCAGAGAGAGACAGAGCATGAGCGGGAAAGGGGTAGAGACAGGGACACCGAATCTGAAACAGGCTCCAGGCTTTGAGCTGTTAGCACAGAGCCCGACGTGGGGCTCGAACTCACAAACTGAGAGATCTTGACCTGAGCCGAAGTCAGATGCTCAAGTGACTGAGCCACCCAGGTGCCCCATCTCTTCAGATATTTTTATTTTTAAAGTAATCAATTACTGGGGAGGGGGGGAACCCACACCCATTTTATGTACAAGGTCCTATAAGCCTCAGGGCTCTTACACATCAAAGAAAGAGTGTGTTTTTTCTTTCAGTAGAGAGTAAAGTTGCTTGCATCTACCGTGAGTAACCTATACCTCCTTGGGAAGCTAAAATGTGCCATGATATCAAAGAGATGTATTCCTTTAAGCCCTCACATTGTTTGGATTTTGCCAATACTCCTTTATTCTGCATTGGCACTGATACTCCTGCTGTTTTTTTTTTTTTTTAATTAATGTTTATTTATTTATTTTGAGCAGGGGGAGCAGCAGAGATAGAGGGAGAGAGGGAATCTCAAGCAGGCTCTGCACTGTCAGCACAGAGCCTGACGCAGGGCTCAATTTCAGGAACCATGAGATCCAGCCAAAATCAAGAGTCAGATGCTCAACCGACTGAGCCACCCAGGCGCCCTGAGATTCCTGTTCTTTTGTCATGAATATTTAAAGCCTGTCACTATAAAAATCATATTAGGTATTTCTAGGTACAACTTGAATATCAAATATTTTAGAGGGCAGAACTAGAATAGTTAAAAATTAAAAAAACAAAACAATCATGTAGTCATATGTGAAATTCATAATTTGAAAAGTATGGATTTATTGTAATTATATTCATTAAAGAGTTAGGCAGCATTATTTTAGTCCAAATCATTATTCTTTTGAAATACTTGTATGAAATCTTAGATATCTGAGTATCACAGGATTCCTTTTTGATGTAATTTGCTTACCTTAATGTAGTGTAATGTTACACTATTGCATTCACCTGATTCTCTGGAAATGTGTCTGTTGTACAAGTTACAGGACACCAAGCCTTTCTGAGATTTTGGCATAAAACCAAAAATACACTTTTACTTCTGTTTCAATGGTGTATTTTGGAATTAAAGTAATATTCAAAAAATGATAGTTGTTCACAAGGTACAAAGTGCAACAGGACTATTTAAGTGAACAGTATGTAAGGTGTTTAGTACAGAAATACATGTGAATATTAGAAACACAGGCAAGTAGAAAGGGCTATAACTAACTTTGCTTCTACTCTTTAGAAACAATTGCTGTATAGGAGGGGCCATGTCCAACTGCACCAACCAAGACATAGAGGACCACCACAAGTGTTGTGTTTAGTGTATGGACTATAAAGTGCTTAATAGTTTAAAAAAATTTTTTTATGTTTTTATTTTTATTTTTTTTATTTTTGAGAGAGAGAGTGCAAGCAGAAGAGAAGAGAGAGAGAGAGAGAGAGAGAGAGAGAGAGAGAGAGAGAGAGAGAAGAGAGAGAGAGACAGAATCTGAAGCTGAAGCAGGCTCCAGGCTCTGAGCTGTCTGTGCAGAGCCTGACGTGGGGCTTGAACTCATGGACTGTGAGATCACGACCTGAGCTAAAGTTGGATGCTTAACTGACTGAGTCACCCAGGCACCCTGAAAAGTGCTTCATAGTTTTGAGTTCTAGGGGAAACCGGATATAATTTCATTCGGATTTCACCCTGTTTGCTGGTCCATCTATTCATTTCTTTTTCTTTTCTTATTCTTGGATACAGATAAAGAAATACTTTTTATTTTGTTTTTATATAAAAATTAAAAAAATTTTACTATATTTTTATTTTTTTTGTAAATTTTTATTCTATTTTACTTTCTTCAATTCACTTTATTGTATACATTTATTTTAATTTTAAATGTTTTCTTACTTTTTTCTTTTCTGTTCTTCCCTTTTTTCTCTATTCTATCAAGTTTCTTTCAACAACCAGACCAAAACACACCTAGAATCTAGCTTTATTTAATTTTTTTTGTTTTTAATTTTTAGTTTTTAGTTTTTATTTTATTTTTTTCTTCCTCCAAAATGACAAAATGAAGGAATTCACCCCAAAAGAAAGAATAGAGACAATTGCTGTACAAACTTTAGTTTTAA
Source organism: Neofelis nebulosa (assembly GCF_028018385.1). Taxonomy (NCBI): domain Eukaryota; kingdom Metazoa; phylum Chordata; class Mammalia; order Carnivora; family Felidae; genus Neofelis; species Neofelis nebulosa. The sequence continues at coordinate 34,546,183 of NC_080795.1, forward strand.
ATCTCCCTCTCTCCATATGAATAGATATGAATATAGATATCTATTGAGATATAGCTATAATACTTGAGATCCCAGTGTCCATGCTTTACTGCTTTTTTATTTAGTAATAACATGTCAGGAACATTGTTCTGTGTTTACAACCTTATTTCTAATGCTCTATTTATTGTGTGGATTTAACAAATTAATTAAATAAATTTCTTAATTTTATGCAATTTCCCATGAAATGGAAACTTACTAAAACAAGTCCTAGACAGGGGCACCTGGGTGGCTCAGTCGGTTGGACGACTGACTTCAGCTTGGGTCATGATCTCACAGTCTGTGAGTTCAAGCCCCACATTGGGCTCTTGCTGACAGCTCAGCTACCTGGAGCCAGCTTCAGATGCTGTGTGTCCCTCTCTGCCCCTCCCCCACTCACACTTTGTCTCTCAAAAATAAAAATAAAAACATAAAAAAAATTTAAAATAAAAAAAACAAGTCCTAGACATCTTGAACTTTGATTATTGGATTGTTTGAGCACAAATGAGGGATTAAAAAGTGTGGAGAAAAAAAGGGTTCAGGGATGAATTGTGGTTGCCTGTATGCAAGATATGGTAGAAAATAAATTATGTTCAACTTTTAGGTTAAAGTGTGATGACAGTAATAATAATATAAAATGGGATACAGTCTTCTTCACCACTAATACAGATTTAAGGAAAGTGACCCAAAGACTCTTGCCACAAAGCTGAAATTCTCAATTGGACAGGATTCTGAAACATACCTGCTGTGTATATTTGGTAATGTGGAGCTATTAACCATTCTAAACTTGATGTTTAAACTTGAAAAGGTTGTGTTAGGACCAAAGAACAAAGATAAGATTTTAAAAGTTGTTCAATCTTGAAACTTATATAATCATATGGAATTATTGACAAATATCTGGTTCATACCATAGCAATTGTGGTATGGCATAAGTCAATGGTAAATGCTTTTTTTTCATTCTGAACTTCTGTACTCATTGAAGGATATTATTTTTCTCAAGATAATAATTTCCATTTTTAACAAATATCCTACATTTGTTATTTTAATAACACATTTTGAAATGACTGGATTTAAGTATACTGTGAAATATTTCCCCATCTAAAGGTGTATGGATTCTTCTTGCATGTTCTTAATTTTTTAATTTTTTTTTTTTCAACGTTTATTTTTATTTTTGGGACAGAGAGAGACAGAGCATGAACGGGGGAGGGACAGAGAGAGAGGGAGACACAGAATCGGAAACAGGCTCCAGGCTCTGAGCCATCAGCCCAGAGCCTGACGCGGGGCTCGAACTCACGGACCGTGAGATCATGACCTGGCTGAAGTCGGACGCTTAACCGACTGCGCCACCCAGGCGCCCCTTGCATGTTCTTTATGAGTGTGTGTGAATGTGTGTGTATGTGTGTGTGTATAACCCTTCCACCTATTTAGCTGGTACTATATATGCATTTTTCAACTTGTTGCTTTAGTATAAATATAAACAGAACATGGTCATTTTTCTGCAGAGTCTTATCATTTATGCACTAAGGTTATAGTCATGTGTATATAACAAACCACTAATAAAAAGCAGTTTATAATGGAGAAAAATTTAAGAAAGTGTTCTGGAAGTATTGATGGGATAAGATGAATTTAGTTTTGATTAAGAAAGATTTCTTGGATAAGTCAAGATTTGAGCTATAAAGGAAGAATAAGACTCTAGTAACAGATAAGAGAAGTATCAGGAGAGGTTTTATAGCATAAGATTAAGAGTGAGGATGTTGGATTTAGACAGACTTGGTTCAGATTTGGGCTTTTTCTGTTCTGATCATGGTCCAAGTCCATAAATTCTCAAAATGTCAGTCTCTTTATCTAAAGAATAGAAGAATAGTACTAATACTATCTAACTTATAGGATTTGGGTAAGATTAGTGGGATAACATTTGTGCCAGACAAACATTTGGGAAATTTCAACAATGACTATTACTACAATCCAAGCTCCAGCACCTAGGATGCAGGGCTTGGACCATTATAGGCCTTCAGTGAATACGTGGAAGAAATGAAAGAAAGGTCAACTTGGACAAAGATATAGAGGTGTGTATGCTAGGCAAGCTAGGAAAATGGTGACAAAGTTTGTGGGATTGTTCATTAGGCAATCAGTGATAGGTGTTGATTAGATGGGTTTGTTTCTATGAGTGGGTGGCACCAAGAAAGATAATGAGGGCATGAGCTAGGACAATACCAGTGAAGTCAGATGGAGGGCATAGATGTGAGACTGTAGAACATTTAAAGAATTTTATATAGTTTGATGTAGTGTGAGGGAGGGGAAAGTATGAAAATGGCTCTGATGTTCATAGGAGAAATATTACAAAGGGTGGACTCAATACATGTGGTTTAAATATCATAGGTTGATAGATAGATAGATAGATAGATAGATAGATAGATAGATAAATGTCATAGTTTTATACTCTTATGGGGCAATCTTTTTACCACAGAATAATGGTGCTAACACTGATTTTAAAGACAGAAAACTTATGCTTATTACTTGGCTCTTCTAGTTAACATAGGTGTTATTTTATGGAAGTTACAAACCTCTTAAAACCCCAGTTTCTTAATTTTAAAATAAAGATGATCATATTCATAACATTTGTGTGGGTGTTTTTGTTTTCATTTTTGTTTTTTTGTAAACAGTGAAATGCTTCACAGAATTAGAGTTAATGCTTTTGCTTGACTTCAGTCCAGAGATTTTTGAAACAAGGTGAAAACTAGAGGAAGATTTGGGAATATATAATGACAGTTGGTTTATCAATAGAAGTTGTTAGAAGAAAAAAAAGGATAAAAGATCTATGTATTACATCTACATTTTGATGATGAAGCAAATCCAGAGACTAAATGGAGGAGAGATCAGAAAGTAGGGAGATAGTAAGCTCCACTAGGGCAGAGACATTACCTGTTTTTCTTTTTTCTTTTTGCTACTGTATTTCTAATATCTAGAATAGTGCTAGGCATATAGTGAGGCCTCAGTAAAGACTCACTATAAAAATAAATAAACAAAAGCCAGGGGATTGCAGATTTTGGAATACCAAGAAAGAATGCTTAGTTTGTACACTAAAAAGAAGTTAAACAATATAGTCACTTTAATTGGAGATTAAAACACTGATGATCTTTCAATACATCAATTTTAATTAGCTTAAGGCAGAAGGAAGTACAGAAAGAGATGAGACAGAATAAACAAGTACTGTCTAATCATCTACCAAATTTGTAGGAAATGGAAAGTGACTACTAGTATCGTTACCTTGGAAGAGCAGAGAGTGTTAGCACTGTGCTCTTATTCTCTATAGTTCTCCTGGGTGACAGGATTAATTCCTATGTCCTTAATGGATGTCTATTGGAATGTGACTACAAAGTCTTTTTCTCCAGCTTAAAAATTTCCTCTGAGGTTCAGACCTATATGTCTAGTGACCTATTCTTATATATTCTATTTGGATTTCATCTTATAAAATCACAAACTCAAGTGTAAAAACCTGTTTTCTTCCCCCAAATCACTCCTTTTTATATATTTTCTTTTGCAGTGACTGGCACCCTGATCCACCTGTTGCCTGAGTCAGAAAATTAGCACTTCCCACCCTACTAAAACACCTAACCATTCACTTGGTTTTGAGGGACGGAATCCCACACAATGTAGTGTTAAAACCTTTTGGGGCTTATTGTAAGAACAGAGAGAAGGTTTTTTTTTTTTTTTTTTAATATGGAAGATTAACAAGAATTCAAATGTTTTATCAGAAATAAGATATTTAAGAAAGGGTAGCTAGTGCTTTAAGATGACTGAACAATTTGAGGGCAAGGACTCTACTAATCTTTTTACACTATTATTTCCCCAGTGCCTAACACAATGCCTGGCATAATGGAAGGGCTCACTGAATTACATTAGGAATCAGAAGACACTTGGTGATCATGGAAAGGGAGGAAAAGAAAGTAGATAGACCAGTGAAACAACTAACTGAACCTATAGCAAAAAGAAGAACTATACCTTAAGAGCTAGGTGTCCCATTGACCAAAATCGTAGTATCTAGAAGACAGAATACTGATGCTGATACAGAATGGAAAACTGATCTGATACTTATTAGATTTGTCTCTGGCTTGCTTTTTTCCCCATTTATCCACCAACCTAGATGGGTAAACCTAATCATTTTCACTTTTCCACTCTCTAGTTCATGTTCTCCTATAACTTACATTAATGATATTTGATAATTGATGAGTGGTCTGGGAGGTGTCTTGCATACTGTCAGCCCCTCACTGGCACATCCTCTGCCCAGAGGCAAGCTCCACATAGAGCTTTACATTACACCATTTCCCCGCCACCCGCCCTTGTAAGAAATAGCTAAAGCAGCAGTGGAGAGTGAGAGATTTATAGCTTTAAAAATTTTACCAGAAAATGAGAAAGATTAAAAACAAATCAGTTAAGTGTTCAACTCATGAAGTTAGAAATAGAGCGATATAGTAAACTTGAATATGCAAGAAGGAAATAAATAATAAAGGGCAGAGATCCATGAAATACAGTACAAAAATAACACCAGCAAGAACAACAGTGAAGATTAACTAAATCCAAAACAGGCTTTTGAAATGATTAATAAGATATGAAGACCTCTGGCTAGACTGATACAGGAAAAAAAGAGGAAAGAAAGAAAATGACATGCAAATAAAATACAGAATGAAAAGGGAAAAGTTATAATCCCAACAAATTAAAAATTAAAGAACATTAAAATAGCTATATTCCAATTTAAAATCCAATATAAAACATATTTCAATATTTCATACTGGATTTTAAATATATTTAAATATTGGATTTCAAATATATATTTGAAAAAACATAAAAGGGCACATAAGTAGAAGAAATAAAAGCTGAATAAACTAATAAACCTATAACAAAATTATAATGGTATTCAAAGACTCCTGGACCAAAACTGTACCAATCTTCCAAGAAGCTGTTAATTCCAAACTTATAATTTTTTTTGAAAATATAAAAAGTAGCAAAATCTGCCAAATCTATTTTATATACTTACTCAGCTTGATTCTAAAATTGGGTAATGACAGATGTCCACTTTACTTACAAATACAGAAACAAAACTCCTTAATAAAACATTAGCCATCTGAACTCAAAAGTATATAAAAATAATACATTATTAAGCAGAATTTATCTAGGAACACATGAATGTCTCAACATACAAAAAAACCTAAAAATTTAATTTACCCATTACTTGATCAAATGTAACAAATCATAGTAATCTTAAAATTGCAGAAAGACAGGGGCGCCTGGGTGGCGCAGTCGGTTAAGCGTCCGACTTCAGCCAGGTCACGATCTCGCGGTCCGTGAGTTCGAGCCCCGCGTCAGGCTCTGGGCTGATGGCTCGGAGCCTGGAGCCTGTTTCCGATTCTGTGTCTCCCTCTCTCTCTGCCCCTCCCCCGTTCATGCTCTGTCTCTCTCTGTCCCAAAAATAAATAAAAAACGTTGAAAAAAAAATTAAAAAAAAAAAAAATTGCAGAAAGACATATTGATAAATTCTATTATAATATACTTAAAAGACAAGGAATAGAAAACGATTTTTAAAGTTTATTTATTTATTTTGAGAGAGACAGAGAGAGAGTGTGAGCAAAGGAAGGGCAGAGAGAGAGGGAGAGAGAAAATCCCAAGCAGGTTCTGCACTGACAGTGGGGCTCAGTCCAATGAACCATGAGATCATGGTCTGAGCTGAAATCAAGAGTTAGTCACTCAACCTACTGAACCACCTATGTGCCCCAAAGAGAATTTTTTTTTTTAATTTGGAGAGGTTATATACCAAATTCTTATTGTAAGCATACTTGATGAAAAAAATAAACATATTCTTTTAAAAATCAGGAACAAAATGAGAATTCCTATTATAACTGTTGCTACTTAAACAATATTGGATACTCTGACAAATACCATAAATAAAGCAAAAGCAAAATAAATTAGTTAAAAGATTGGCAGGAGAGAAATGCATCTGTCATCATTTATAGAAATTATGATTATCTACTGTATTATTTCCTTAGGGCTGGCAAAACTATACAAACTGGGTGGCTTAAAACAGCAGAAACTTATTCTATTACAGTTCAGCAGTCCAGAAATCCAAAATCAAGTCCAAAATCAACAACATGGTTCTCTCTAGATAATTTGAGGGAGAATCTGTTCCATGTCTCTCTCCTAGCTTCTGGTGACTGCCAGAAATCCCTGACATACCTGGGCTTATAGCTGCATTGCTCCAATTTTGGCTTCCATGGCCTTTTTCTTCATCAGCACGTATTCACATGGCCTTCATATAACAACACTAGTCATTGGATTTGGGGCACATCTTAATCCAGTATGACCTCTTTTAATTAATGTAAAGACCCTATTTCTAAATAAGGTCTTATGATTCTGGATAGACATAAATTTTGGGGGGATACTATTTAATGCACTACATCCATGTAGAATAAATACTCCAACAAAATCACAAGGTAAAATCAGAATGAATATGAAATTTCAGCAAGATTGTCAACATTTAACAATCAATAAATCAACATAATCATAAACATAAATCAACATTTAACCATCAATAACATTTCTCTACACTGTATCTAGAAAATAAAATCACAGATAAAATATTGACAACAGAAACAAAATCCATAAAGTTTATAGGAATAAATATATCAAGAAATACACAAGACATCTATGAAGGGGATTTATTTTTTTTTTTTTTTTAAATTTTTTTTTTCAACGTTTTTTATTTATTTTTGGGACAGAGAGAGACAGAGCATGAACGGGGGAGGGGCAGAGAGAGAGGGAGACACAGAATCGGAAATAGGCTCCAGGCTCCCAGCCATCAGCCCAGAGCCTGACGCGGGGCTCGAACTCACGGACCGCGAGATCGTGACCTGGCTGAAGTCGGACGCTCAACCGACTGCGCCACCCAGGCGCCCCGATGGGGATTTAAATGTAGTGTTAAACTATATTAAAAAGACCTGAATAAAAAGAAAGGTTTTTATATCCTTAGTGGGGTGGCTCAATATTAGAAAGATACATATTTTCTTGTTAAAGTATACATTGAATGCAATCCTAATCAAAATTGATCTTTTTTTTGAGGAAGAAGATAATCATATTCTCAAATTTACATGCAACAATAAGATTTAGGAATAAGAAAGCCAACTGTGAAAGAGAAAAGGGAAGGGGTACTGCATGTTTTACATAGCCAAATAAAAAGATAAGCATCAAGCATATTAGATTGTATACCTATGAAAAATGAGGGCAATAGGAACGAAAACTAAAGCTAATAAATACAGCAAGGATAAAGAGGGACCTTGCTCAGACCAATGTATAAATGAGCTGAGGCTTAAACAAGTTACTTGGTAAGCATGGAGTCAGAACAATGGCATGTTTAAAATGAATTCAATCTCCGTAAAAGGGATAATATTTTTAATATTTCTATATATTAGATGTTTGTGTGCTAAGTCTGTATGTCTCTACAATCTTTTTCTTTCCCTTTCTTTCTTTCTTTCTTTCTTTCTTTCTTTCTTTCTTTCTTTCTTTCTTTCTTTCTTTCTTTCTTTCTTTCTCTTTCTCCTTCCTTCCTTCCCCCTTTCCCTTCCCTTCCCTTCCTTTTATCTATCTATCTATCTATCTATCTATCTATCTATCTATCTATCTAATAATCATCTATCTATTTATACTCCAAGTACCACAGAATCCCTACATGAAGAGTATTCTTCTTTCATATTTAATAGATGAATAACTGTTGCTCAAGGAAATCTTGTGTCTTTCTCCTTCACCTTAATGCAATCATACTTCTGCTTCCTTTATTCTTCTGTAGTTCTTAGTTATCTTATCTGGTGGATATTTTTCAGTCCAACTGTCACTAGGTATATTTGTACTCTTTTATCTCTCTTTTCCCCCTCTAATTGCTTGCTTTCTGACACCATGAACTCCCAGTTTTCCTCACTGCTCTCTGAGTGTTGCTTACTCGTTTCTCTTGGGGACATCCCCTGCTATTCCTTTACCTTAACTGTTAGCATTATTTCCTTTTTTTTTTTTATCACTCTTAATGTTCTCCTTTTGGACTTGAACATATACTCCTGAAGTACTAGTTCTTGGCCAGATATAGAGATCTGGTAGTTATACTTCTCAGAGGCTCTGTTCTTTCTCGCTTTCCTAACATTGTTTATCCTCTCTCAGCATGTAATGCCCTTCCCCTCAAAACCCTTTGCTCAGTGTTCCTTCCCTTCCTCACTCTATGCACCCTCTTTGCTCCTGGCTCCTGGTTCAAAGTGAGAATTCCATAAATATCAGTCAAATGAAGGAAGGGAAGAAAAACAAGGAGAGGAGGAAGGAAGGGAGGTTGTCCTAGATGACCACACAGGTAGGATATGGCAGAATTTACGTTGAAATCTAAATATTTCAACTGCAACGATTGCTTTCTCCAGTATGTTATTTGTTTTCTAGTCCAAACAGCAAGGTCTGCATAAGCCATTTATGGGTCTGGGTGGGGGGTGATGTGGGCTGACTCCTTATTTCCACATATGCCTAATGTAGTATATCTGTGTATGTCTGGAACATAGTATATTATTGACTTGACCTTATTCTGAAAGTCTGAGACTAATTCTGACTTGAAATAAACTTATCAATTGAATCCATTGGGCACCTCAAGAAATTTTGTTGCTGTATCTCTTAATCCCAGCAAACGTGTCTTCTTAGTGATTATAGCCAGACTGATTATCTTTTTATGCTTCAAAATAGTCACTTAGCTCCTCTTTTCACATTGCTTCACTGCACAAATATGGTACACTTGCTAAGTGCTAGGGAGGTGCTGAGCACTGGGGATACCACAGGGAACAAAACAGACCACGTGTCACCACAAGCTAACATTGGGGGTTCAGGGATTCAGAAAACAAATTAAAAATACAATAGAATATTAGATGATAGTAACTGCCATGGAGAAAAATAGACCAGAAGAGTGGATAGAGAATGAAAGTAGAAGCAAGAGACTGCTATTTTAGATGGAATGGTGGGAAGATTTCTCTGAAAATAGCATTTGAAATGAGACCTGAGGGAAGTGAGAAGGTGAGCCCTGTGGCTCTCTTCATGTAGAAGTAGCAAGTGCAGATAGGAGTTTGGTTGGTATGTTTGAAAATCTGGAGGAAGGTCAGGGTGATTGGAATGAAGTGAGCAAAGAAAAGCAGCAGAAGAGAGGTGCCTGGGTGGCTCAGTCAGTTAAGTGTTCAGCTTTTGGCTCAGGTCATGATCTTACGGTTCATGGGTTCGAGCCCCATGTTGGGCTCTGTGCTGACAGCTCAGAGCCTGGAGCCTGCTTCAGATTGCTATCTTTCTGCCCCTCCCCTGCTTGTGCTCTCTCTCTCTCTCTCTCTCTCAAAAATAAATAAAGATTTTTAAAAAATTAAAAAAAAAAGAAAAGCAGCAGAAGATACCTTTGGAGGAGTAGCCAGATCAGGCAGTAAACTGCAGGCATGGTAAAGGCTTTGAACTTAAAGTTTGAAAGTCTTAAAATGGCTTAGAAGATTCTTCATGATCGGGCCTCTCAGGTTTAGGGCAGGGACTAGAGGGAGATTAGGGACACATTTAGGCATTTACTCTTAGGTTCCTGAATTCTGAAGCCTCACTTGCCTCATCCTTGACCGGGTCTTTCCACTGTGTCTCCAAACTCAATCTGCTAGGTCTTTCTCTAGTTCTCACACTACTCTAACCACACTGACTGATACGTTGCTTCTTGAGCATGCTGAGCACATTCCTGCTTCAGTGACTTTGCATTTGCTATTGCTTCAGAGCTCTGGAATATTCTTCCCCTATATGTTGGAATGGCATAATTCCCAACTTCATTTAAATCATGGTCAAATATCACCTCTGAAAAGCCTTCTTGATGATTCTATTTGAAGTGGCATCCTCCATCATTTTTTACTTCCTTACCCTGTTTTATTTTTTCCAACTAGTGCTTACTGCTCTTGACATCATATTATTGTTGTTTTTTTTTTTCAATTTGTTTCTACTAGAATGGTATAATCTTTGTCTTCAATTCCATTTTATCATTACAACAGTGTCTGGCATATAGAAATACTCAATAAACATTTGTTAAATGAAAGGATCTAAGAAATGATATGGCAAATATGCTTCTGTGAATCACATAGGAAGTATTTATCGAATGCTTTCTATGAGCCACACACTGTTCTGAAAACTCTAAATATATTAATTTATTTCTTCCTTTCAATATTACAGATGAGAAAACTAAGGCATGGAGAGGACAGGTAACTTGCCAATCTCACACAACTAGTAGTATTAGAACTGGGTCTGAAACTAGATAATGTGGCTTTATTTATTTTTTTAAAACATTTATTTATTTTTGAGACAGAGAGAGACAGAGCATGAACGGGGGAGGGTCAGAGAGAGAGAGGGAGACACAGAATCTGAAACAGGCTCCAGGCTCTGAGCTGTCAGCACAGAGCCTGATGCGGGGCTTGAACTCACAAACCACGAGATCATGACCTGAGCCGAAGTCGGATGCTTAACCAACTGAGCCACCCAGGTACCCCGAAAATGTGGCTTTAGAAAGCAGTTCTTATTCATGTGTCACATTGTATTTTTATTTTTCAATATTACTGTAGGATGTTGAAAATTAATATATATTACAATTGGCTATTAACTTTTAAAATTTGACTTTTAAAATTTGTACAAAACATAACAAATAATTTACTTGAATGAATTTTAGTATTATTGAAAGCTTTATTAGGGGTTTTTGGATAAAATTATTGGAAAGGGCAAATTTACTGAGCATTTATTAATTTGTCTAGGTCAGGTTGTTAGAGCAGTTAAAAATCCATTCTGGTGCATTCATTGGAAATGTATTTTTAACTTGACTATTCTTTTTTTCCCCCCAATAATGAGAGAAAAGAAAGGAGTAACTTATGTGGATAGGCTTCATAGGGTGTCATGGAATGAGAAACAGGGCAAGGGCTAATTTTATAAATTACTAAAAATATGAACTTGGGAAAATTATTCTTAATAAGTGAGAGTGTTGAAATTTAAGAGATGTGTGCCAGATGGTCTGATGGAAACTCAGCACTAGTTTCCCCCTCCTCTGCTTTTCCCTGAATTCTTGGTAACAACATTTTTCCAAAACTGTGCCAGCAGGGTTCTGGATTAGATTTCACCCAAGAGAGGCTCTTGTGCAAGATTTGGAAGGCAGAAGAGAAGCAGAAGCCATTATTGCTCCTGCAAGCAGGTTCATGGGCTTCAGCAGATGGGCATATGTGAAATGCTGCCAGCAATTTCCCAGCATCCTCCTGTGAATCACCCACTTCGAGGCTGCAGGCAGCTGAGCTCACTGGTGGTGGTGGTGGTAGTCTGTAAGCTTGTACTTCATGATTTCCCAAAAACCAGCAGAATCTTGCCCTGACGTGTGTTGCCCCACCCCTCAAACTGGATTTTTTAGCCTCTTACTCATTTTATTAAATTTATTTCTGCATGTACTACCTAGACTGACTTCTGTATTTCTGACCTGACTCCTGATTGCTATACCCAACATTTTCTTGGGAAGAATATTTTATTTAATACATGTTTTATAATTTGTTTTCCTCCACAGATATTTAAAAAAAATTGTTGGAAAACAAATGGAAACATTAGCATCAATTATTGTCTTAAAACATTTCATTTGGGTAGTTAAGACAAATAAATCAATTATTCAATGATTTATATTAGGTATGATATTCGTAACGTATTTAGTACTCATAGTTTCTGAATAAAGTCAAAGATTCCTCAGTTGGTAAGCACTGGCAGATTTTGTAAACAGAGTGTAAGAGTCTTTCAAATACTCTTCAAAATTATTTGGACACAATGGGGCGCCTGGGTGGCTCAGTTGGTTAAGCATCTGAGCTTAAGTACTTCAGCTCAGGTCATGATCTCATGGTTCATGGGTTCGATCTCATGGGTAGGGCTCTGTGCTGACACCTCAAATCCTGGAGCCTGCTTCAGATTCTGTGTCTCCCTCTCTCTCTGCTCCTCCCCCATGTTCTCTCTCTCTCAAAAATAAACATTAAAAAAATTTAAAAAATATTATTTGGGTACAAGGAAGATATTTGCACCATCTCCAGATTCTTCCTCTGGTTACCTCCACTTTATACCATGTCCTATGTTATTAAACTACGGATAGAACTACAATGACTCATCTTTGTATGAAACTTTTAGTTTACAAAGCACATTCCATATATTGCATCATTGAATCCCCATATATTTAATGCATCTCCTATATGTTTCTACATTTTCATGTACTTTCCCTTTGTAGCACTTATGTATTGCTTTTACATTTTTATGCCTCTTCCAGCCTTTCTAGATTTCTAGCTTCTTGAAGACAAGAATTGTGTTCTAATGATGATTGTTTGCCTGATGATTAGCTCAGGGCCAAGCTCCTAGCAGATAGTCAAAGGAGGTATATTTAATGAATGGATGTAAGTGGCTGAGATTGAGTTGATCCAAGGCATTTTGGAATGTGAAATTCGGGACATTTTTACGATGGCACTTTACATTCAGAATATATTTATGAGACCAAAAGAATTGGAGAAATAATTGAAAAAAGAAACAAATCATACAACATATTTCAAGGAAACTACTTGACAAAACCAACCAAGGATTAGGGGGAACATGGCTTTATCATTGCTTTTAACTTGTATTCACTCCAATATACCTTTTCAGCTACATGTCCCTTAACTCTCCAACATAACTATTCCATGCCATCCAGTAACTGTTAATGACAAGGAGATGGTTAACAAAAACAATTCATCTCCTGTGCCTGGAAGACCTGACAAATGCTTCATTTTAAATGGTATATTTGAGAAATTCAGGGAAGAAGAGAAAAAGCAGTGGCAGATGGGGTGGTTTATTTTGAGCCAAATTTTAGGCAATCTTTGTATCGATAAAGAAAAGTTATTTATTCTAGAATACCACCATGTGCAAAGAGCTATACTAGTGTTGAGGAGACAAATGTGTTAGGTATGGTGTCTGTTCTCAAGGACAACACCTTGTGGGAGAGTCAGGTATTTAAGTACAATATGGTATGCTAAGCACTGAATAGCAGACAAAGTAAATGATGGAACTTAATATTAAAGATGTGCTGAAAGAAGTCGTCCCTTGATGCCAAGCCAACAGGCACAGAATCAAAGAGTAGGAAGGACTGATGTTCCCTCTACCAATCATCTGCTTCTAAGTATCAAGTACAGCTTACCCAAGAGGCCATTTTCCTGGATTTTAAAATAGTTGGTTTAGAACTACCTGTTCCAAGCACAGAAAAAAGTCATTACTAGTTCATCTGCTCAAGTGCTTTAAAAGATAAATATAAACTAATGTAAATCTCTGCCCTTCCTGTTGCAGGTTAGAATGGATGCATATAGAAAAGAGTGTATATTCATTCATTTAAAAGTTCAATGTGCAGGTAGAGTGCCTAAGAACAAGATTTGGAGTGAGTGGGAAATGCAGTGAAAGTCAAGGTAGACTTGGATTCAGGAATGGGTTCTTTCATGAATGCAAGACAATTTAATATTTATATTTTCACTTAATTGAATTCATGCAGGTGTGTATGCTAATATTACATATTTTGGCTTGTATATCTGTAGTACAGAAATTTAAAAAAATTATACATCATCTTAATTATACCAGTCAAAAATTTTTGCATAATTTAATCCACTATTTTTTTTTCCCTAAAGCAGAGTGACTTTTTATTTTAGTAGACATTTCTTACCAGATAAAGCACGCATTCATCAAGAATTTCTGTGATTGCCTAACAGAGGAGGAAAAAAACCCACCCTAAATTAAAAACAAGACCCATCTACCTTAATTATAAAATGAAAATGATTACTACTACTTACTGATTACTTAAATATTCATGAGAAAAAGTCCCCAAATTTAGATGGTTCCATATTTAAAGATAAGGGTATGTTCAAGATAAGGGTATGTTCATATTTTTTATAAGGAGATACAGTTAATCCTTATCCCCATGGTGGAGCTCTGAGAGAGCTATGAAAGATGTCTTTCCTGCTTTCTGTACATTTAAAAGATAGTAAGTTAACGGTGAGGGAGTTTTCCCCTAAGTCAGATGGAGTGTGGATTAGGATGATTTTGCCTCAGATGCACAAAAATAATTTATTCTTTTATTCTTTTTGATTGCACATGATAATTCAAATGTTGAATATCTGAATTATGAAAATTGACATGTCTATTTAGCCTTTAAAAATCAATGCCTCATGGGACATTGCTAGGTGCCAGGGGAATTCTGGGACTGCCTGGAATGTATTGGTAGAAGTGGCAGAAAGATCCTACACACCCTGGATGGGTTGTTGTTCTAATGGCTCAATGTTACAGCTGGAATGGATCTTGAGATAATCAAATCCATGCCATAATTTTACTAACAAAAAATTGAAGGCTCAATGAGGGGAGGAGATAAAAAGTCAGATTTAGTAGCAGAAATGATATAAAAATCAGGCTTCCAGAGTCCCAGGTTAATGCCATTTCTGATATTTTGCAATACTGGGGCTTTTTTAGACATCAAGGATAAAAGTTTCAATCCACATATCTGGCTTTTCCTGCTGGCTTCCCCCCCCCCCCCGCCCCCATCCACTTTCTTACCATGTTCCTTGTGCTTTGGCTTGTTCCTCTTTGCCTTTAGAAAAACTGCTATCCCACTAAAAGCTTTCCTTACAGACTGCCACCTAGCTCATTTACTAATAAACAAGATGGTATAAGATGGGATAGATGGGTGAAAAGGAGGAAAGGTAAATCAAATTTTCTCTGAAATGGGATGTTCTGTCTTGTTTTGGTTAATATTTTTAATGTGTATTTCTATTACTTCCTTTATTAGGTTTTGTGCATCTGGAGGGCAAGGACCATGACATTTTCTCCTTTTTTCTGTTTATTTGGCAGAAAAAGAAGAGCATAATGAATATAAAAAGTGCCAATATATCATATTTGAGTAGTATTTCAATTGAACAAGAAGCAGAACACATAATACTGCTACCCAAGCTTAGCACAATTCTGTGACCTAACCAAGTCATAAAATTAAGGACACATTTCCATTAAGTTTTCTTCAATGTTATAAAATCTGCTAAAAGCTACATGCCATCATAAGAAATTACAGCATGTATTGTCCAAAGTTTGGTCAGGAAAACAAAACCACTCAAGAACTATCAAGAAGAAAAGGATTCAATAAATTAGATGACTAATTCAACAAATTAGTTAATAAGTGATGCTTATGAAACCATTGGCAGGGTTGGAAAAATGAAAGTCAAAATAGTGCCATTTACTCTCAGGTATTGTAGTTTTCAAAGTCTCTAGAGTATAGGAAACTCTGGCTATGTTCATAGCTGCCTCCAAAACTGAGCTAGGTGAAACACTCAGAGGCACATGCAAAACATCCCTTTTTCTGAAGCTCATAGCATACATCTGTGGTTTTGTCTGTCTCCAATGGAGAAATTATAGTATGGTTTCTGCATCTCTTTTCCTTTCAAATCTCAGATAAGTGCCTTCTGGCTGGCACATTCTAACCTGGAATCCTGCTGATAGAAATTTTTAGGAATGTAGCTTCCAGGCTTCTAGCTTCTGCAATAGCAAGGACAGCATGGGGCAGGTAGGTAGAAATGGTGCCAAGATTCTAAAGGCAATCTAGTACATAACAATTTCCAAAGCTTTAAATTCCTTTGCTTTCACCAATTATTTTAGATTCTATTAATTTAATAAAATCATCCTGAGTCTTTTATTCATTTATTTATCTGGTGGTTTGGGTATGTAACTCATATATGCAAAATACAGTTTTGATTTTTCCAACAAGAGTAGTTTGAGGAATTATTCATCAGAATATCTTGTAGGAGAGAACATGGTATTTGGACCATTGAAAAAATTACTCAAATAAAGAAATGCTATGGCTATACTCTGACAAAAACCCACCTCAGGGAAATATTTTGGCTTGAAAGAGTTTTATTTTTGAAAGGGAAGTATGATGAATACAAATCATTTAAAAAACTATTCCATTTGCTTTGGGAAGAGACTAATTAAATTTAGGGATCAGAACTTCAAAATAGCTTACTCATGTAACTTACAGATATATGATTTTTCTTTGCTTGTGCCAATGATAGTTATCTAAATAGAACACACACCTCAAAAATCTTTATGGTAGCAAATACGGAACTACTGACACTTGAGGGAAAGTAAAATTTCTTTTTGTATAAATAATACTATTTTCTTGCCTTTGATCACTACCTTCATTTGCAAATATTTAACAATCTACACATTTCAAAGCTATCAACATGTGAAAGTTAAACATGTTTAATTTTGCAGAGAAAATATCATTTCTTAGTGGATTTAGGAAGAGAGAAGAAAAAAAATGATAGATTACATATATAGCTATCTATAAATAGTGAGGGAAATAAAAAAACAATATTCTTCCACTGTTGCCGTGGGAGGGAAAAATTGTACTTTTGTGGTGTAATAGGATGCAATTTATTGACGCTATGCTGATCATAGTCTATTGCCTTCACTGACCCATATTGTTAGCTACAGGATAGGGAGAAGGTATTCGCAAATACTACATAGGTGGTCTAGGTAGAGTAGGAAAATGTTTGGGAGGGAGAGGAATTGATAAACTGAACAGTGTGTGGGGAGGGTGAAAAAGGGGAGAATAAAAAGGATTAGTGTGAGATATGACCTGTATTCCTTTAGTGTCATTTGAAAGACATGAGTAAAAAGACTGAAATTCTGCTTTATTAATTATTAATATTAGCATATTATTTGCGTGTTTAGACTGTACTTCTTTATATGTTTTTTCAAAAATGCTTATTTATTTATTTTTGAGAGAGAGCACAAAAAGGAGGGGCAGAGAAAGAGGGAGAGAGAGAATCCCAAGCAGGCTCCATGCAGTCAGTGCAGAGCCCAACACGGGACTTGAATCCACAAACTGTGAGATCATGACTTGAGCTGAAATCAAGAATAGGGCACTTAACCAACTGAGCCATCCAGGTGCCCCTGTACTGTACTGCTCAATGCTCCTGAATTGAACCACATGGGTGATGGCTCAAACAGGTGAGCTCATGAAGCTTATAACTGGGAGATAAAATACAGGTAGGAGTGAGCCTGGGAGAGTAAGAGAATTTTTGCTTGCTACTCACTCATCTGCTCAACTGCTATTTATCTTGACATGTGGGCTTAATTTGGGGGAATAAATGTTCATGCAATGAACAAGTCTTTCTTGTGGCATGAAAATTTTAGGGGCTGCTCATCTCATGTTTACATGGTTAGATAGTCCTACAAACAAGAGATTGCCTTCCATGAACATCAAGCTAGTTGATCAGGTAGTTTCAGAAAACCAGCTTTTGGGGTGCCTGTGTGGCTCAACTGGTTGAGCATCTGACTCTTGATTTCAGCTCGGGTCATGATCTCAGGGTTTGTGGGTTTGAGCCCCGCTTCTGGCTCTGTGCTGAGTGTGGAGCCTGCTTGGGGTTCTCTCTCTCCCTTTACCCCTCTCCCCCACTCATTCTCACACTCTCTTTCTCTCAAAAAAACCCAGCTTTTTGTCCAGCCATCTTCTTTACTTTGTATGTTTCAACTTGTCTGTGAATAACTAATGAGTTTGAAATCCTGGGTAAAGGCTCTCATTGTCTTAGCTTTAAAGGCCATATGTACTCTTAGATATTTTTCTGTCAGGACTCAGTCATTCATTTAATAAACATTTATTGAGCATTGATTATGTATCAAGAAGTATATTCAGTTCTGGAAATACAATAGAAAAAAAGAAACATAATGTCCCAGGATTCATGAAGCTTTAATTCAAGAGGGAGAAATAGATATTTCACAAGTAAAAAGCACTGAGATAATCACAGACTCTGATAAGTACACCATGGGCAATAAGCAAGGTGATTAGATACAGCAGAAGAGGACACCACAGGCAAAGAAAGAACTCTGTGCAGAAAGACATTTCTCAACAATGAGAAAGATTCCTCTGTAGGAAAAGCTAGTTGGAGAACATTTTAGGTTGAGGGGACAGTGTACAAAATTTCAGCAGCCAAAGAGAGGATAAGAATTTTCCAATATGTTTCCTGGGTTGCAAAGATTTACTTTGCTGACTCTCTTCTTTCTCTTCCATTTCACAACTTTGAAAATTTACTTAACCTTTCTAAGCCTTGGCATCCCTGTCTTCATTGCAGAATGAAAGATATGATTTTTAATATTGTTATGTAAATTAAATAAAGTAATAAAACACTTAGCAGGGTCTCTAGCACATAATGGGTGTTTAGTAAATGACTGCTCACATCATCTTCATCACCATTATTATTAGAAAAATAAAAACACAGGGGAGCCTGGGTGACTCAGTCGGTTGAGCATCTGGCTCTTGATTTTGGCTCAGGTCATGGTTCCAGGGTCGTGGGATCAAGCCCCGTATAGGGCTCTGTGCTGAGCATTGAGCCTGCTTGAGATTCTCTCTTTCCCTCCCTCTGCCTCTCCCCTGCTCACATGCTGTCTCTCTAAAATTAAAACATATATACACACACACACAAATATAAACTGAAGGTGACAATAGGTCTTCCAGAATTCTATCTATGTGCTTTTAGTTTTATCCAGCTTTTAGAATGGCTTAGGTTGTCACTGATGTGGCTCTGTAACTGGGAAAACATCTGGGCAGAAACATTATAGTTGTTACTATGAACCTCTCCCTACAACCCACTCATGTTACTATGATCATCGAAGAAGTTTTAGAAACCACTGCATGAGAGGGAAACACTTTTATCTCAATCCCTCTGCTGTCCCAATCCATATTCCATAAGAGAGCAAACTGGCTCTCTACTAATGGATTGGGAAATTGCGTTCAAATTTGTAATCATGGATATAGAAAAGTCACTGGTACCCTACAAATAAGTAATTAATTGCCAATATTTTTAGTCTGATTGTCTAGACTCCAATGACTAAACTTAGGACAGATTTTATAATTGGCATTCTGCCCTAAATATTTCCATGAACTTCAAAAACAACTCCCTACTCAAATCAGCTTCATTAGAGTGTGCAGTAAGATAAGCTGGGGTTTTTCAACTGTGAAGTGTAGAGTTCTTCTAATTCATTTCGCTCATGAGACATACTTGTGAAATTCTCACTTATTATTTATGAAGTGTTTTATAAGGAAAGCAAAATGTACTAAGTTTATATTTGAAATGCATACACATGCAACCCCTACCTTCTCTATCATTCTTTCAATACACCTTTCATTTACTTTGAATCTATCTATCCTTTACTTTGAATAAAATAACCCACAATCCTTTGAGAAATAGCAATACTAAATGGTATTACATAGAAGAAATATATATTAAAAGAGAATTTTCATGGAAAGGGGTAAGAGTTTCCAAATGGCTATTGGAATCAGAAGTTGCAAATAGCATTGACCTCTGCATCAGACCAAAGCCTCAGTAGGTTTTCTTGTGCAAAAGGCAAAAAAAAAAATTGGAATAATCATAGTTTACCTAAGTTATGCAGTTACTTTGGATATTAAATGCATGTAAAGTGATGGTACATACAATAAAACCAACTATGACAGAATCAAAGAGAAACTATGGAAGAAAAGAAAGTTTTATGTTTTAGCACCTTAAATATACTATAACATTTCCCCCTGCTTTTTTGAACAAGTTGGCCCCACATTTTCTATTTACACTGGGATGTCCCCCAGCCCTGCTTATATCCATCCTTTCTTTCTGCTGCAATTATTGGCATCTTTCTTATCCAGACCCTTGCAGTAGCCTTCTACTAGGCTTCCCTTCCATCATATTCTTCTCTTCTCTATGGTGTACATCATTTGTCATTAATATCAGTGGATGATTATTAGCATAACTACTAATGGACATTCCAATAAGATAAAATAAGGAGCCTTAGTAATGTGAGTTACTAAGAATAACTGTGTGAATGATTGCTTTGGTAAAAATAAGTTAAATATTAATTTGCTAATGTGCTAGTGAAGAATTTAGAATGAATGACTTTCTGTGTAAATTGGTAAGTATGTGAAAAAGCATATAAATGGAGATTACTCTAAATAAGAGTTCTAACATTAAGAACATCTCTCTCTCTCTAGAAGAAAAAAAATCCTAAAAATTCTTCTTTCCCTTGTAGAACTGCTTAAATTATGTATTAGGTAAAACATGCAAATTTAGAAATATGCTGCCTGGGAAAGAAGATAGTTAATAAAATTGTAGTTATTAATACAGTAACAATGACATAAAGAACAACTGGCAAAGTTCTGACATTATCCTGGACACTGGGATACTAAATCATCAATATAGAATAATATTTAAAAATTTTTTTCAACATTTTTTATTTTATTTTTGGGACAGAGAGAGACAGAGCATGAACGGGGGAGGGGCAGAGAGAGAGGGAGACACAGAATCGGAAACAGGCTCCAGGCTCCGAGCCATCAGCCCAGAGCCTGACGCGGGGCTCGAACTCACGGACCGCGAGATCGTGACCTGGCTGAAGTCGGACGCTTAACCGACTGCGCCACCCAGGCGCCCCTAGAATAATATTTTAAAAACTGCTAGGCAAAGAGAACAAACGGAGGGTTACTGGAGGGGTTGTGGGATGAGGGATGGGCTAAATGGGTAAGGGGCACAAAGGAATCTACTCCTGAAGTCATTGTTGCACTACATGCTAACTAACTTGGATGTAAATTAAAAAGAAAAGAAATTAAAAAAAATAAAAAAATAAACTTTTAGGCAAAGGAAACACTTCTACAACACAGGTCATCTCTGTATGCAAAAAGGAAGGTATTTTACATCCCTAGATTATGAACAAAGACCATGGAAATGGAATTTGATGTCAGTATGTTATTTGAAACAAAGATGCACTTTCTTTTCTCTAGAATATCTAGCCAGTTCAGTGACTCCACCAATCTGTGGTAACTTACGAATTGAATGTATGAACTATATGAACGGGAAAAAAGAGTGTGTGAGTTTATGTGCATGTCTGTGAGTGTTAGAATTTCTCAGTTTGGCCATTGCCCTCTCCTCTAAGGATTTTCTACTCTTTTCCTGACTGATATAGAATCTGTGTAGCCTAAACCTCAAGCACCACCTCTCCTTAGCTCTTTTGCCCTGTAGCTTTTATTTGGTTCAGCCAAGGGTCTCCCACTGGCAAGACTGGAAGAATGGAAAAAGAGAAAGGTTGAAGTATTGATTTCATCTTCACTCTATTCTCATCCTGTAGTCTCTGTGGCTTTCTTCCTTTACTTCTGGGACATTGCTTCTATTAGTCTCATATGTATGGTAATGGATCTAACCCACTTCAAATAACATGAATTCTCTTTTTGCTCCTTCAGGACTCTGGATAATGGCTTTTTTCTCTTGCTGGTCCTTAGGTTCCCTAACCCTGCCTACATACTGTCAATGAGTCCCTCCCTTTTCTTCTTATTTGAATATAGTTAACACACAATGTTATATTAGTTTCAGGTGCACAACACACTGATTTGACAAGTTTATACATTATGCTATGTTCACCACTAGTGTAGCTACCATCTGTCCCAATACATCACTATTACAATATGGCAGTGAGTTCCCTTGAGAATTATTTATACTTTCTGAATGTATCATCTGCCTCCTGCTAAGGCCTTAACCCATACATTGTGCGTATTTCAGAGAAAAAAAAGAGAGAGAGGAAAAAGATGATGATTAACTTTTCTGTAAACCAATTGAAGGCTGTGGCCTCTTACAATTTAATCACTTAATTATTTCTTACCAATATGTCATATTGAAAAGAAGATTAAGGAGGGAACAGAAAAAAAAAAGGAGAGAGATAGAAAAGAAAAAATAATAGATAAAAGGAGGAAAGATACAAGTGTTAACTTCTAATTAAAATTTTAAACCCCTATTTTAATAGTGAATTCATTAATAGTTAAAGTAGTAATAAGCAGAGATTAGATGGAAAAAATACTAGCTCTATTCATTGTCAGAGGAGTCCCAAGAAGTAGAAGTTGGGAACCGCTATCTTTTTCTACAGATTTCCATTAGCAAAGAGCGTCTTTTAAAAAGAGAGTTCAGCCTTTTCATGATTGGCACAGAAATTTTATGATTGAAGAGTCGTGAATGAAAATATTTAGTTGTTTAATTTTTAGAAACAGCAGGAAAAATGTGGATTTAACTGTTAAGGCCAAAATTTGACTCTATTTGTTCCAGAAATATATTAGTTTGGATAACTGAGCTTGTATTAATAAGTTGTTTCTAAATAGTAGGAGATCCATTTGTTAAAAGAATCACATGGAAATAGAAATTATCTATATTTCATTGTACCTAAATAAAAATGGAGATACAAATGAGGAAGCAAGTATTATAATACTTTGCATACCCACCTCACATTTTTTTTTCCTACCTCACATTTGATGAGGAAAAAAAAATGTATAGTCTGTGTAGGGATGCCCTTCTTGGAAGAACAGACTCTGAGAGAATTTATGTAAACAGAATCAGATTTCCCTTTTAAGCACACTAAAAAAGGAGGTAGATTTACATAAAAATATTTTTAGTCTAAGATTAAAGATATTTTAGAATACAGACTTAGAATAATTTATAATATAAAAGTGCTATGCAGAAATTATTTTAAGTCTAGATGTTTTGGATGGGGAAATTAAACTATAGGTTTATAAGATCTCTCATAATAAAACTTTAGCTCTTTCTCTGTGCCAAGTACATGATCCCTAACCTTTAAAAACATGGTTGAGGGGCACCTGGGTGGCTCAGTCAGTTAAGTGTCTGACTTGGTTTTGGCTCAGGTCATGATCTCATGGTTAACGAGTTTGAGGCCCACATAGGGCTCTGTGAAGACAGTGCAGAGCCTGCTTGGGATTCTCTTTTTCCCTCTCTCTCTGCCCTCCCCTACTCGCTCTCTCTGTCTCTCTCTCAAAACAATAAATAAATAAACCTAAAAAAACCCTATGCTTGAAATGTTTAAATGTTTATTTTAAATGATACTTTGAAATTATGAACCTTACTGAATAGTCCTGGATAAGGCTATTCAGTGACTTAGTGATATATTTTGATTTCATCTTTGATAACCCTGACTTAGAGGAGAAAAGATACTATTAACAGAAGAGAGATGTTTGTTACAAAAGACACTTTGTTGGAGAGGAATTTTTATCTTTTATTTTTTTTTCAGTAGGAAGGTAAGATTTGACTCCAAACACTTCTTATTTTCCTTAATAATCCAAAAAGATTTAGCCTCTGAATTCTTATTGGTAAATTTTTTATTTTTTTATTTTTTATTTTATTTATTTTTTTTTTTTAATTTTTTTTTTCAACGTTTTTTATTTATTTTTGGGACAGAGAGAGACAGAGCATGAACGGGGGAGGGGCAGAGAGAGAGGGAGACACAGAATCGGAAACAGGCTCCAGGCTCTGAGCCATCAGCTCAGAGCCTGACGCGGGGCTCGAACTCACGGACCGCGAGATCGTGACCTGGCTGAAGTCGGACGCTTAACCGACTGCGCCACCCAGGCGCCCCTCTTATTGGTAAATTTTTAGATTGAATCAAATTTTGGTAAAAATGGTTTCACTTGATTAACTTTTATCAAAAGTTATTTATTTATTTATTTATTTATTTATTTATTTATTTATTTATTTTTCCCAGTCTTTGGGTAGGGGCTAGGGGAGGAGAGTTTACTGGGGTTGGAGTACATCTGAATCTGGTGAAAAAGTTAACAATTACTCTACCCATTTCCTTTATGATATTATAGATTTTGATCACACTCTATTTAATCATTAATAACTTGTTAGTCTTCATTGTCCAAATCAAAAGTACTCATTTTTTTGAAACATAAATTTTATGGAGTGATTTTTATCATTGACTAGAAACTTTCAGTAAGTCTTCTTTTAGTTTTATCTAATTTATTAACATCCTAGTTACCTGGAATTATGGAGTATTATTATATGTTTCCTTTTGATTATTACAATTTTTGAAAATTGGGATTTCTGGTTGGTTAGTTTCTTCTGAATAGAAGAATATTTATATATGAGATATTTTCACTATTATTAATTGAACATTATTTACTATATATATTTCTGATATATTGAAAGTTTCAATAATTTAGTAATGTACACATCATATCATAAACTATTAAAAGTCAAAAATATTCTTATTTGGCTCTAAATATACTGCTTATGCAAGTATATATTTTTCATTACATGCTTTAACAGGTAATTTTTGGGATGGAAATATTATGTTGCAACATGGATGTAAAAGTCTATTTCTATAATTAAGAAGAACCTAATTTGAAGAACTCTTCTAAAATAACTAAGTTGAAAATTTACTTCTAGTTAGATTGTTTAAAAAAGTCTCATGCATATTTCTTCAGTTTTGTCTGTATAATCATAGATCCGGTTTAACAATTTTGGATCTACCTTTTTCTAAGACATTCCTTAATTTATATAGTAGCAGCAATACAAAGAAGTTACAAAAATATTTTCTCCTTATGTGCCTCGTGATGAAAAAAAATAGAAATAATCTCAAAGTCTGCTTTTCAGAGCCTGTGCTGTAAGAGATTTTTTTTTCTTATTTGGATATAAATCAGTTTGTGTGTCCAATATATTTTTGAAACTTCTATTTCATTACTTGTTTTGCCTCTGGAAATGTTTGTTTATTTTCACAATTTCAGGTACTTTAAAATTAGTTACCAAAACAATATGAACATTTTCTAAAATTTATGGTATTTACAAAGGACACATCTTGAATATATTGTGAACCAACTTTATAAGCACTTTAAAAATAAGTTGTTTTATTGCATCTTTAAGGAAGAAAATTTTAGTTTCTAAAGAATTGTTTGAAAAGAACTTAGCATCCATTTGAAACATTTCACTTTATCCCAATTACCTTATTTTTCATTTTATGTCACATGAAATTATAACTTTAAAACTGATTTGAAATTTAGTGGTATTTAAAACCTATTATATTTTAATTCATATTAGATAAATCACATAGTATTAACTTTATTGATCTTAAAACTTTTTCATTAAAAATAATATACATTCATGGTAAAAATTTGGAAATATGGATACTAAAAAATAGAAAAAAAGATTAATAGCAATTAAAGAGATTATTTAATTGAACATTTATTTTAAGGAAAAATGATTACGCCATGGGTTAAGTTTAGGCTTCTTGAGATGGATGAGCATAACCAGGCATAAATAAGAACACAGGAGGCCTTTTTGATTTTCTATTGTTCCTCATGTGTCTTATCATAATGGCAATCATATAAACCAAATGTTTCAGCCTTGGTTTGATGCAACTATAGCTAGACAGACTTAGTCGGAGAAAGTTTCTCTGATGAAAGAAAACACCTTTAAAAAAACTTTATTATGTTGGCAAAGAAATAATGACTACTGTTTTAAGACATTTGATGGTCTTAAATTTAGGAAAATTTTAAATTGTATCATTCATAAAGCATTATGCCTATGAAAGTAAATCTTTTTTTATTAAGTTTTTGGAGAGCAGATGAGGACAAATATTAAACAAGGGAAAATCTTTTTTTTTTTTTTAATTAATTTGAGAGAGAGAGAGTAAGAGCAGGGGAGGGGCAGAGAGAGAAAGGGAGAAAGAGAATCCCAAGTAGGTCCTGTGCTGTCAGTGTGGGGCCTGATGGAGGGCTTGATCTCACAAACTGTGAGATCATGAACTGAGCACAAATCAAGAGTTGGATGTTTAATCCACTGAGTCACCCAGGAACCACCCCCTCACCCCCCGCTTTTTAATGCCTAAAACAATGTACTTCCCAAGTCTATTGAAGAAAGAACAAGATATCTCTTACGCTATAGAAGGGGGTTTGCTCAAGATTAAAGCTTCATTCAAAAAAACTCTAAGTTATACCTGAAACAAATGTAACACTGTATGTTAACTATTCTGGAATTAAAATAAAAAGAAATTCTAAGTCTATCTTAAAAAGGTACATAAAAAGGTAATTTACAACTAAAACTAATATGGAACAATTGAAGATTGCTATCAAGACTCCCTTTATTGATATTTTTCAAGATAAATTATAATTTTTATACACAAAATATTTATATCTAGCAAGATAATTAATAACTCTTTTTAAGTTAACTCTTAAGATTTGGTGGAAAAAAATAAAGTTAACTCATATGTAGTAAGCTCAACAAATTTTTCCCTGGTAGTAATCAAAGAGGATGAGTTGAAGTCTGAAATTATGTTCAGTAACATGTTAAGAGGTTGCAAATGTCCAACATGGTATTAAAGGACAAATTATGAAGATGCTACATTTTATTAACAGCTTAAGATAAACTATATAGGCAGAAAATGATTACATTTTTACCTATGTTCATTTCTTTCGTGAGTACTATTCATTACATAGAGAAAAAAGAGTATGTTCTTGAGGGGAAAAAAGAGCAAGTTGAAGGAATACCTATGGTCAATGATAAGTGTGGTTATCTATAAGGGATGAATGTTAAATGTCCATAAAATTTAAAATGAGCTTTCAATAATATCCAAACATATTTTACTGGGACATTGGTTATAGTGGGATACTTTTTGAATTTTTTTTACCAGCCTTACAATGACACCATAAAATGTTAAACCAAAGATTTATATTATAAATATTTTCAGCAATACCCCATTTAGGATTTGAAATGTTTATAATTTCCCTTCTCTCTTTGATTACTTTGGAGTTGGAGAGAAATATGTTGAACTGGAAATCACTTTATTTATACATCTACCTCTTTCTCACTCAATTTTATTCATAATTCAATAAATATTTACTAAGCCTCTACTATATACCAGGGATGTTCTAGGCATGGCATTGTGACTATCCAGTGAAAAAAAACAGACAACGATCTCTACCTTCCAGAAGCTTACATTCTTTGCTTTCCCACAAGTCTCTTCTTTTCAATGTTATCTTCCTCTGAACACACTTAACACTTATAAAACTCAAATTTAGGAGTAGGAAAGAGGTGAGGAGAAGGGAGGTGAGGAATGAATGACAAGCAAATTGGTGGGATGCTGGAGGCTGAGTATATAGAAATGACTAAAGGACATTATTTTGTTTCTTTCGTAAAACCAGAAGTATCTACTTACTATCTGCTCTTCAGCTGTTCAGGTTGCCAGAGTATAAGCTCCTTCCATTTCTGCTAATGGTTAGGAAAGCATATTCAGACAAAGGAAAAGGAAAAATAACAAATGTGCAACTGCAAACCCGTAAGACAGCTGAATTTTCATGCCTTACCAAGCACTAGTGAGATTTTAGGTTTAATTGTCAGTGCCTGACAATCCTATTGCCAAGGGTAGTAGAATTGATTGTTTTGGATATACTGGCTATGAAAGAAAGGAACCTCAAAGAAGAGCAGGTAATGAAATATACGAATTACAACACTGTGAATTTCTCCAGTGTTATAAGAAGATGCTAATATTTCAAATACCAGTCTTTGAGAGAAGTGTCAATACACATAGTGAATATAGCATGGTAAATATTTAGGGTCTAAATTAAACTGCTGAGAGCTTTTCCCAGTTGAATCTAAGTCACAGTTCTTAGATTCTGAACAATTGGCATTTTGGCAAGGTGGAAAGCAAGATAATCTGTAGCTGCTAACCTTCCCTCAAATGCTCCTGAATGTCTGCTGGGATGTTTGACAAAATTAAGGGTTTTATCTTGGAATTATTATTTTGCCTGAGATAACTAACTGCCTGGTGTTGGAGACTGGTTACTTTGTAAATGCCTGGAATGCAGGCTTTGTAACATGTGTGGCATTAAATTTTTAGTTTTTTTTTTTTTTTTTTTTTTTTTTTAAAGAGAGGCTTGTTAGTGACTTGGTGTTGGAATGCATTCAGCTGCCAATATCCTGAAGATACCACATTGAGATTAGTTTCATTAATTTATATTTCCCTAGAATATCATCCACTTTGTACAGGATTTTAAATACATACAAGGGAAATAGCATCTCATCTTTGAGTCTTTTTCTGTTAATGATTTCTCATTTTGTGCTTTTATGTGCTCCTTTTTCTCTTTCCTTACTTGATTAGTTTATCTAATAGTCTGGCTATGAAATCTATGTACCTCAGTTTCCTCATCTATAAAATAGTGAAAAAGAATAGAATCTTTCTTATAGAGTTGTTGTGAAGATTAAATTAACTAATACATATAAAGTACTTATAACTGTGCTTGGAACATAGAAGTTATTTGATAAATGTAGCTGTTATCACCACCATCATTGTCATCATTATTTTCACTATTGTTATGTATGTTTGCTTCATTAAGAATAAGTTTAAATGTAATAGACACCTCTGTTTACTGGGAACAATTTTGAAGCCAGTTAAAGGGGGTTATAAACCCATAAAAATCTACATGAAAACCTAAACAAAATAAAATAATAAAATAAAATATCTAAATAAATATCTAAATGGTTAATATATATTTTTTTCTATTTTTAGTTCTTTGCAACTATGCATACACAGTAATGCAGAGGTCCTTGTGTCTTGGGCTTTGTCTAGTTCTATGTGAGGCATATGTCTGACAGTCAATGTTTCCCTATTGTCTTCTACATATTGTGTTTGAAAAAGACACAGATACATGTGGAAATCTGAGGTGGCAAGTGAGAGGTATGCAATAAAAAAATACATGAAGTTGCCTTGTTTTGGAAAACCATTTCATAATTGCAACAGCAGTTAAATCTAAAGTAGTCATATTGCATTTTAAAATCTAATTCTTCCAGGCAGCTTCACTTCCTTCAAAATAGCTAACTCAGAGGAGTGGTGCAAGATGTAATTGAGAGGTAATTAAAATCAAGTCTTAATTTAAGGTTTTGAAGAAATGCTGTTGAATACTAATTTGATATAGACTATGCTAAGCATTTAAAAGCTGCTTAAGAAAGCCAAATGTTTCAAATTTCCCTGTGATTTGATAATGTTGAAGTGGAATAATCAACAGAAAAGCTTTCAGGTGAGAATTGGTAGGAAGACTTTAGAAATAATAATCAATGAAAAGACCAATGATATTAGATGAACATCCAATCCTTTTAGAGATGATATAATTATTAAAAAAATTATCATGCATCTCTTTGTATAGGGATGATCAATGTTTATTGTTAGTTCAGTAATTATATTACATATAGAAGAAAATCATGGTTTTCAAAATTGCTCTGGCATTCTTCTCAAAACTAGAACAAACAATCATAAAATTTGTATGGAACCACAAAAAAAAACCCAAATTAGCCAAAGTAATATTGAAGAAGAAAACCAAAGCATAAGGCATCACAATCCCAGACTTTAGCCTGTACTATAAAACTGTAATCATCAAGACAGTATGGTACTGGCACAAAAACAAACACATAGACCAATGGAATAGAATAGAGAACCCAGAATTGGACCCACAAATGTATAGCCAACTAATCTTTGACAAAGCAGGAAAGAGCATCCAATAGAAAAAAGAGAGTCTCTTTAGCAAATGGTGTTGGGAGAACTGGACAGCAACATGCAGAAGAATGAAACCAGACCACTTTCTTACACCATACACAAAAATAAACTCACAATGGATGAAAGACCTAAATGTGAGACAGGAAACCATCAAAACCCTAGAGGAGAAAGAAGGCAACAACCTCTTTGACCTTGGCCGCAGCAATTTCTTACTGGACACATCTCCAAAGGCAAGGGAATTAAAAGTAAAAATGAAGTACTGGGACCTCACCAAGATAAAAAGCTTCTGCACTGCACAGGAAACAATCAACAAAACTAAATGGCAACCAACGCAATGGGAAAAGATCTTTGCAGATGACATATCGAATAAAGGGCTAGTATCCAAAACCAATAAAGAACTCACCAAACTCCACACCTGAAAAACAAATAATCCAGTGAAGAAATGGGAAGAAGACATGAATAGACACTTTTCCAAAGAAGACATCCAGAAGGTCAACAGACACATGAAAAGTTCAATATCACTCATCATCAGGGAAATACAAATCAAAACCACACTGAGATATCACTTCACGCCAGAGTGGCCAAAATGAACAAATCAGGAGACTACAGATGCTGGAGAGGATGTGGAGAAACGGTAACCCTCTTGTATTACTGGTGGGAACATGAACTGGTGCAGCCGCTCTGGAAAACAGTGTAGAGGTTCCTCAAAAAATTAAAAATAGACCTACCCTATGACCCAGCAATAGCACTACTAGGAATTTACCCAAGGGATACAGGAGTGCTGATGCATAGGGGCATGTATACAACAACGTTTATAGCAGCGCTCTCAACAATAGCCAAATTATGGAAAGAGCCTAAATGTCCATCAACTGATGAATGGATAAAGAAGATGTGGTTTATATATACAATGGAATACTAGTTGGCAATGAGAAAGAATGAAATCCTTGCCATTTGTAGCAATGTGGATGGAACTGGAAGGTATTATACTGAGTGAAATAAGTCAGAGGACAGATACCATGTTTTCACTCATATGTGAATCTTGAGAAACTTAACAGAAGGCCATGGGGGAAGAGAAGGGGAAAAAAAGAGTTACAGAGAGGGAGGGAGACAAAGTACAAGAGACTCTTAAATACAGAGAACAAACTGAGGGTGGATGGGGGTTGGGGGAGAGGGGAAAATGGGTGATGGGCATTGAGGAGGGCACTTATTGGGATGAGCACAGGGTGTTGTATATAAGCCAATCTGACAATAAATTATATTCATAAAAAAGTAAGAAAAATAAAAAGAAATATAAAGTTGAAAGGGACTTCCAGTGCAAGAATTCTCCTTACACTACTGTAAGTATGCAGCAATTCAGTCTTTGATTAAATTTCCAACTGAAAAGAAGGTCAGGCTAATTTGGGGCATTTGTATAGAAACCCATTGAACTAAAGTTCATGTCCATATTCTTTAAACACTTGGAGCCAATCTTTTCCTCCTCTGCTACCTCAAGTACAATCACTTTTCCACTTTCACAAGAGACATTGTTGTGTAGTGAACATGAGCTTTGGGTCACCTGGTCCTGAATTAATATACTCTCTGCTCTGTTCACTTGTGGCATAACAGGTTGTTGATCTTTCTCAGTGTCATATGAACCTGTATCTTATTGTTATTGAAGCATAGTTGACACATAATGTTAACATTAGTGTCAGGAATACAACAAATCTATATGTTATGCTATTGTCACCAGAAGTATAGCTACCATCTGTCACTATACAATGCTATTACAATACCAATGACTACATTCTCTTTCATCCCCATAACTTATTCATTCCATCACTGAAAGCCTGTTTCTCCCACTCCTCTTCACCCATTTGCCCATTCCCCATTCTCCTCTCCTCTGGAAACCACCAGTTTGTTCTCTGTATTTATGGGTCTGTTTCTGCTTTTGTTTGTGTCTCTATTTGTTCATTTGTTTTTTTCTTTAGATTCCACATATAAGTGATACAATATGGTATGTGTCTGTCTCTGTCTGACTTATTTTACTTAGCATAATACCCTCTAGGTCCAAAAATGTTGTTGCAAAATCTGGCAACAACATACAACATCTCATTCTTTTTTTTATAGTTGAGTAATATCCCACTGTGTATATACACCATACCACTTCTTCTTTTTCCATTCATCTATCAGTGCACAGTTAGGTTGCTTCCCTATCTTGGCTATTGTAAATAATGCTGCAATAAACACATGGGTACATATGTCTTCTTCAATTATTGTTTTCATTTACTGTGGGTAAATACCCAGTTGTGGAATTAACTGGATAGTATGGCATTTATTTTTTTTTTATATTCTTTAAAAAAAGTTATTTATTTATATTGAGAGAGAGAGATAGAGAAAAAACAGGGGAGGGGCAGAGAAAGGGAGAGAGAATCCCAAGCAGGCTCCACACTGTCAAGGCAGAGCAAGATGCAGGGCTTGATCTCACAAACCGTGAGATCATGACATGAGCTGAAATTAAGAGTCCAATGCTTGGGGCGCCTGGGTGGCTCAGTCGGTTAAGCGTCCGACTTCGGCTCAGGTCACGATCTCGCGGTCCGTGAGTTCGAGCCCCGCGTCGGGCTCTGGGCAGATGGCTCAGAGCCTGGAGCCTGTTTCCGATTCTGTGTCTCCCTCTCTCTCTGCCCCTCCCCCATTCATGCTCTGTCTCTCTCTGTCTCAAAAATAAATAAACGTTAAAAAAAAAAAAAAAAGAGTCCAATGCTTAACCAACTGACCCACCCAGGCACCCCTGTTATTTCTATTTTTAATTTCTATTTTATTTTATTTTATTTTAATTTTACATTTTTAGTGTTTATTTATTATTATTGAGAGATACAGAGAGACAGAGGATGAGCAGGGGAGGGGCAGAGAGAGGAGGAGACACAGAATCTGAAGCAGTCTCCAGGCTCTGAACCATCAGCACAGAGCCCAATGTGGGGCTTGAACTCACAAACTGTGAGATCATGACCTGAGCTGAAGACAGACGCTTAACCGACTGAGCCATCCAGGTGCCCCCTATTTTTAATTTCTTAAAAAAATTTTAAATGTTTATTTTTGAAAGAGAGTGAGAGAGATGGGGGGTTGGAGGGAGGGGAGAAAGAGAGACACAGAATCTGAAGCAGGCTCCAGGCTCTGAGCTGATAGCACAGAGCCCAACGTGGGGCTCAAACTCACAAACTGTGAGATCATGACCTGAGCCATAGTTGGATGCTTAACTGAGTGAGCCACACAGATGCCCCTCTATTTTTAATTTCTTGAGGAACCTCCATACTGTTTTCTACAGTGGCTGCATCAATTTGTATTCTTGTGAGTATCTCTGATTAAAGCCTGTTGTCTTCATTATGCCAGGAGTGGAAATACGGCCATTTTTGCTCACAGTTTCAGTTTTGCTCACAGTGGTGAGCAGTGTACTTGGCAAAAAGTAGGGGACTTGTATGATGCCTGCCCATAGTAGATGATCATTATGACCCATTACTACTAGTTCATTAGTCATTTGAAGTCATCTGGTATACAACTTGACTTATAACTTGAAGCCTTCATTTAAGATACTTTCCTTGGTATGCAATCTAGATTCATGATGAGACAAAGTATTCTCCTCTTTTCTTACCTTCTAACAACATTTTCCTTCTCACTACATTCTCAAATGTGAGTTAATTCTTCAAGGCCCAGTTAAAACTCCATCATTTCCTCAAGTCTGTCTTAAATACTCTAATCCCTAAAGCTCTCTAGACTTGAAAAACTTTTTTGTTGGTGGTCAATTAACACATAATAAACTGGTTGGTGCAGTTTAACATTCTCAAGTATATTTGTTGTCTTTCATCTTTCAAAGGAGAGTTTGTATTATCCAGCATCTTCTATGGTGCCATAATGAAACTAAGTAGTTAATACATATTTGTGGAAGTGTTGATTAGAAGTTCCTGAAGTGTCATCTGTCTCATTAAGGAAAGTTTAAAGGCTATTTAATTTAATTTTCACATTGATATTTATAAAGGTAGCAACAATAATCATGTCTCAGCTTAGGGAAACTGGACTTGTTAAGTTAAGCCCCTTCTCGTGCCTGCGTGGCGACGTGACTAGGTTTCCAGATGCCTTGCACTTTTGGGTTTAACAATGTTTTAGGGCATTATGAGGACTGTCCGTATGGCATAATTATTAAATGAAATGAAGTCTTGTCATGTATGGTATTATCCGATGGGCAGCCAATAAGTGAGGTGATGCTTACATACAGAGGCAAGTCCTCTCGAGTACTGATGGTTGAAAATCCTGGTCTAGATCCAGAGGAAGCAGGTGGTGGGAAGTTCTGACTAAGAAGGGGGTAACAGGTAAAGACTGAGCAATTAAAATAAGATGACTGTTTCTTGGTCCAAAAATTAGACTCTGCTTTGGTAGTAAGCCTTCTTCCTTTGGGACAAATTCTCTGGGATGAGTTCTGTGATTTACAGGACACTATTTGGTAAACCCTAAAAGTAAACTTGTTCCTTTCTCCTTCAATTCTTCCCTTAAACCTTCTTGATCACTCTATATCCTCCCCCAACCACCTGTCACTCCAATCCTTTCATACTCTTTTCATTTTTTCCCAATAGATACTGAGAATCCATTAAGTATGAATTATTAGCAAATGAAAACTAGAGGTCAAGAGGGGCAAAATCTTTCAACTCTGTCAGGAGGTGAAGACAAATTATTGTACTTTATGTTTCTAATGCAGTAGACATATAAAGAAAAATTAAAAGTTAAGTTTCCATATTAGAATAAGATGAATGTTCATATCCTACTACATATTTCTTGATATATATATCTTGATTTATATTTCTTGATATATGTGTGTATACATATATATTTAAATTTAAATCCATCCCAGGTGTCCACTGATACATGAATGCATATAGAAAATGTGGTGTATACACACACACACACACACACACACACACACACACACACACAATGGGATATTTATTCAGCCATAAAAAAGAAGAAATCTTGCCATTTGTAACATGGATGGATCTAGAGAGTATAAAGCTATGCAAAATAAGTCAGTCAGAGAAAGACAAACACCATATGATTTCACTCATATGTGGAATTTAAGAAACAAAACAAATGAGCAAAGTAAAAACAAAAGAGACAAAAAAAAACCCCCAAAACCAAAACCCAGCCTCTTAACTATAAAAACAAAGGATTTCCAGAGGAGGGGGTGAAGTAATAAAGGGTTAAGAGTACACTTACCTTGATGAGCACTGAGTGATGTATGGAATTGCTGAGTCATTATATTGTACACCTGAAAATAGTATAACACTGTACGTTAACTATACTGGAATTAAAATTTTTTTAAATGGAAATGAGAAAAAAAATAAATTCATGAGTGATACATATACCTGTCTCATGTCTTCTCTCTTTCTCTCTCTCATCTATCTGTTTAATTTATCTATGTAACCTATCATCTTCTCGTATCCATCCTTTGCTCATGTAACATAAAAAAGTCTATTATGTATATATATGTATTTTTTGAATGGAGATTTTATATTATTTTGATTAGCATTTTTAGCTTCTGTTAATCAGGGAACCTGGCAATTTTGGAATAAGAAAATAACTTAGGAAGCACATTGTAACATTTTTACATATGCAGTCCATATTGGCACCAACTATTCCAAATAGCCATTCAGAATAATTTGGGTCACTTCTGTAAAACTGTAATGAAACAGGCGTTGTTTTTAAAGACTACAGTCTGTTCAGATTTCTTTAAATCATCTTGATTCCTTAAGATTGTATGTATGTGGTCCAAAGAATTTTTTTTGTATGAGTTATGTATCTTGAGAACATCTTCAATTCCTAAATATCAGGCAAACACCATGAACCCTAATTGGGTGTTGGGATTTTGCTGATGAAGGTCTGCTCAAAGTAAGTGAAGCTCCTGTTAATGCTAAAGTTCCTCTTTCTCTCCAAGTGTACCTAAGCAAGGAGGATAATGTCTGTGCAGTTAATGGCTCCAGTTTCACATTTTAGGAAGCCAAAAAGATAGGCTTTCTGCAGTCAGGCCACAGCTGTCAAACTTTCTCTGATCTCAATTAAAATATCCCTTCATGAACTTATGGACATGGAGAAAAACGCAATAATTCCGTTTTTTCCACCATGGTATTCAGTCATGGTTGATTAAAATCCTGTTATGTATTTAGTGTTTAGATTTTATGATTTCTTTTGATTTTTAATTTTTCTGGAATCTTTCAATAGTGAATTTAAAAAAGTGAAGTTTGTATTCAAGTTTAAGCAAAGACCCTGATACATATTTCTTAAAAAATATAAATATTACATTTGAATAATCCAACTTAGCATTTCTTTCCTTGGGAAGAGTTTGTGTAAGAATATACAACACAAAATCACTAGGAAAAGGTGAGAAATATCCTCTCTAAGTCTCAAGAATGTGTTTTCTTTTGCTTTTTAAAATGAATAGAGTTTATTTATACAAGTTAGGTGGATTTAGGGGCAAAGATTCAAAATACACTTTTTTTTGGTAAAGATCAAAAAGCCATACTATTTCTGAAAACATCAAAACTCTAGGAGAGGATTTATAATGTGTTTCCAGAAAGCTTTTCTTTCTGAATGTGCACTTACATGCTTTGTTGTGCAGCAAATCTCCAAAAGTGTCTCTTAATGCCCATTGACACACCAGTTCTCAGCAATGCAGGCAGATCCATCATGTTTTCTGAGTAAAACCTTGCTGTAATGTACCTAAAACCATGTATACGTCCTCATGACAGCTTGCATTGGCTTATATGTAATGATTGTCATTTTTCTTGTGACACATATTCTTTTAAATCTCCAATATTTATGTTACATGTGAGCTCTATTCTTAAAGTATAGTGCAAATTTGTGGGCAAATACACTTTAAAATGTCCTTAAAATGAAGAGTAAACAAATTCCCAAAATGCATATTTTCAAGTATTGATATAATAGTGTCTTTAAAATTTTTATCAATAGAAATGTGAGCATGAAAATGTTTTAATGCTTCTTCTTAAAGCTTTCAATTTTTATTTCATTTTTTCCAAAATATTTTATTTATTTATTTATTTATTTATTTATTTATTTATTTATTTTTAACTTAAAAGAAAAATTCCAGTGTTGTTAACATACAGTGTTATATCAGTTTCAGATGTACAATACAGTGATTCAACAATTTCATATATTACTCAATGCTTATCAAAGTAAGTGTACTCTTAGTCCCCTTCAGTCATTTCACCCACTCTCCCACATGCCTCTCCTCTTAACTACAGAGAACAAACAGGTAATTTGTTCTCTGTAGTTAAGAGTCTTTTTTGTTTTTTTTTTGGTTTGTCTCTCTCTTTTTCTTTGTTGTTTTGCTTCTTTAATTCCACAGATGAATGAAATCATATATTTGTCTTTCTGTGACTGGTTTATTTAGCTCAGCATTATATTCTCTAGATCCATTCATGTTGTTGCAAATAGCAAGATTTCATTATTTTTTATGGCTGAATAATATTCCGTTGTATATATACTACATCTTTATCCATTCATCTCTTGATGGATATTTAGGTTGTTTTATAGTTTGGGTATTGTGAATAATGTTTGGGTAATGTGAATTAGTGTTTTAATACTCTTTGGATAAATACTTGGTAGTGCGATTCCTGGATGGTAGGTAGTTCTACTGTTAATTTTTTGAGGAATCACCATACTGTCTTTCACAGTGGCTACACCAGTTTGTATTCCCACCAACAATGCATAAGCGTTCCTTTTTCTCTTCATCCTTGACAACACTTATTTCTTGAATTTTTGATTTTAGCCATTCTGATAGGTGTGAGGTAATATTTCATCATGGTTTTGATTTGAATTTCCCTGATGTTGAGCATCTTTTCAGGTGTCTGTTGGTCATCTATATACCTTCTCTGGAGAAATGTCTGTTCATGTCTAAAATTTTCAATTTTTAAAAATCATCATTGAATAAGAAAATTCAAGGGTTTTTTTGTTTTTAATTCAAGGTTTTGTTGGCATGTAGCAATCAATGAACAGATGTATAATCTAACATAGGAAGTGACACTGTTGACTAATTAAGTCAATGTGGAAAAATAGACCTATATGTTTAATTTTCCCAAGCAGAACAAATTCTTCATCCCCTCACTTTAACTTTGAATTTTTAAGTTCCTTGGTTCCATTTTCACTTAGTTTGTGCTCTGTTTATGACATTGTTCCTATAATGCTTGAGGGCATTGGAAGCTTGGAACTTACTATAGTCCTTGATTGATGTAGTCAAAACTGTCTTCCCACAGCAGAGCAACTTTGACTACTTTAATTATTAAATTGTGTTTCTTTGTAGAAGGCAGTTTCAACCCTTTTGTTTCACTGTCACTTTAAAGCACTTACACTGATTGGACAAACGTTTCCTGGAGTCTCTTGGTTACAGACTCCATGCCATTTGCATAGGGAGCAAGGAAGGGATGGCAGCATGAGGAAATCCTCAGCTGGAGAAGGCAATCTTTTCCCTTTTCATGGATCTCAGATTATAGAGGGGAGACATGAATAAACCAAGAGTTGCCATATGCTCCCATTAATAAGTGCTGTAATAGTAATATGCCCAGAATTCCATTAGTGACTTCTACCTGGGGGAGAGAAGAGAGAATTCATTTAAGAAGTTTGTCCCGAAAAAGTTGTATATCCATAATCATTTAAAAGTGAATCAGGGGCGCCTGGATAGCTCAGTCAGTTAAGCTTGACTTTTGATTTCGGCTCAGGTCATGATTTCACAGTTCATGATATTGAGCCCTGCATCAGGCTCTGTGCTGACAGCACAGAGTCTTCTTGGGATTCTCTCTCTCCCTTTGTCTCTGCCCCTCCCCAATGCATGTGTTGCATGCGTGCTCTCTCTCTCAAAATACATAAATAAACTTAAAACAAATTTAAAAAATAATGAACGGAGACTGGAAGAAGGGGTGTGTCATGAAATGGCTTAGCAATTCATAGCCATGAAAACTAACTAACTAACTAACTAACTAACTAACTAACTAACTAAATAAATGTGAATCAAAGACCAATTAGGTCCACAAGAGAGGAGATACAAAATGGTCTACTCAAATTTACAAGGAATAGGTTGTCAACGGTTACTAACAATTGAGAAATAATAGATTGGGATGTGAGCTGTTTCTCTTCTTGTAAACATTAGTGTGTTATACATATTTATTATGGTCTTTGCCTTTGCCCATGACTTACAATTTTTTAAAGTATTTTTTAAGAGCAGTTTTAGGTATACAACAATGGTACAGAGATTTCCCACATTGCACTGCCCGCACACATGCAAATACACCTCCATTATTAGCATCCTCCGCCGGAGTGGTACTTTGTTACAATTGATGAATCTACACTGGCATGTTGTTATCACCATAGTTTACATTGTGGTTCACTTCTGTTATACATTCTGTAGGTTTGGACAAATGTATAGAAATGTGTATATGTCATTATCATATCATGCAGTATCATATCATTGTATCATGTCATTATGGTATCATGTCTATCATAGGGTAGTTTCACTGCGCTAAAAATTCTCTGTGCTCTGCCTAATAAGCTCTCCCTTTTCCCTAACACCTATCAACTACTGCTCTTTTCCATCTCTCCACAGTCTTGCCTTTTACAGAATGTTACATAATCAAAATCATACAGTATGTAGCCTTTCCAGATTGACTTGCTTCATTTAGTAATATGCTTTTATGTTTCCTCCATGTTTCATGGGTTGTTTTCATGGCTTGATAGCTCATTTCTATTCAGTACTTAATAAAATTCCATTGTCTGGATGGGCCATTATTTATCCATTCACCCACTGGTTGCTGCTTCCAGTTTTGGTAATTTGAATAAAGTTGCTATTAACATTTGTGTGCAGGCTTTTGTGTGGATGTAAGTTTTCAGCTCCTTCAAATAATTAAAAAGGATTGTGATTGCTGGACTACTAGGTAAGAGTATATTTAGTTTTATAAAAGACAGTAATTTTTGGGGGCGCCTGGGTGGTTCAGTCAGTTGAGCGTCCGACTTTGGCTCGGGTCATGATCTCGCAGTCTGTGAGTTCAAGCCCCGCTTCGGGCTCTGTGCTGACAGCTCAGAGCCTAGAGCCTGATACCTGGAGCCTGCTTCGGATTCTGTGTCTCTCTTTCTCTCTGCTCCTCCCCCACTCATGCTCTGTCTCTCTCTCTCTCTCTGTCAAAAATAAACAAACATAAAAAAACCAGTAATTTTTTGTTTGTTTTCTTCCCTTTATAGATTATAGTACTTTGAAGACAGAGAGTGTGCTTATTTTTCTCAGTACCTGTCCTAATGTCATCTAGCTGAGTCTTACCCTGAATAACCCAACACTGTCTCAGTAAAATCTTAAATTACATGTAAGTATACATGCAATATACAAATATGTATAAAATAAAGTGTTCTTTTGTTAAAAGCAAAAAATTCTGACCTTAATATGGTTTTATAATAAAATATTTTAGCACAGTTTTAAATAATCACAGCACTAAGATCAGTGTCAAAGCATTTAACTTTTCTGATAATCATTTTTAAAAAGTTCTTTAAGATGAGGGAATTAAAATAAATGCTATTTAAGATATCTTCCAAGTTAATATTCTAAGATGCTAGTTATCATGTTTTATTTATTTTGTGAAACTTAAATTAGGAGTTAAAAACACAGCATGTGAAAATAATGTACAGATTTGTGGGGAATAAGCTTAGAAATTTCCTGGGCTTACACCAATGGGTTAACAAGGGACAGAGAATTACAAAGCCATAGGATGCTCACACGAGTTTGGGTAAACAAGATTAGGACCCCGAGAGAGAGGGGGATGCAAAGCCACCCATGATAGAGAGGGGGGTGCAAATGCCCCCAGAATATACAGGGGGTGTAGAGGCACCCAGAATAGAGAGGGGGTGTAAAGGCACCCAGAATAGAGAGGAGGGCAAAGGCCCCCAATACATAGGTATATGAAGTAAGCAAGATAAGGCATTCAGGGCAAAAACGCCCCCCCCCCCCCAATTTAGTACTATAACAGAAAGCTGCTTTCACAGGAAGTAAGGACCAAATTAGGTAAGCAGGTAAATGGGGCTATAGACCACCATGCTGCACTGTGGGTGATACTGCCCAGAGCAGAAATGATAAGCAAAAGAAAAGGTGCCTTGTTAACCCTGAGGTTATTTGCCCTATCTGTCTTATCCCCTAGGCTAGCAAGATAAACAGACATGGCACCTCCTGTCTGCTGCTAACAACCATCTGCCCATCTGCCTGGTGCCAGGATTTTGCTTTATACTGACCCAAACCCTGAACATTGTGTATCTTCAAAACCCCCTTTCCCTCATGCCCATGAGTTAATTTTCACAGATTCATTGTCTCTTTGTGCACATCTATCACATTTGTAGCCTTCTGATCTTAATAAATACGGGGCAACGATCCTTATTCTGGGCTCTTGTCTTTTCCCGGATATTAGCCATCTCTCACTTTAATCCTGCATCCCGCTATCTTGCTGGCCAAGAGAGAACTTTAGACTTAAGAGTCTACAACACAGATTTGTATCCTTAATGTTTACAGGAAAAAGAGAAGTAAGGCTGTCTTACCTTAAATAACTAATACAGTTATAGAATTTTATACTTTCACAAAAGATTTCACTTGTTCATTGATGTAGATATTGTTATACATGAGGGGAATGACACTTTGAATGTTAAGTAACTTGCACAAGATCTCAAAACAGCAGAGCCACCAAACCTGATTCTTGGGATAGGCTCTTTCCATCAAATCAATGCTGGTGCTTTGGAAAACTGAACTCTAAGGATATTGTAAGTCCACACTTGCTGTGATTAAAAGCTCTGTTTTTCCCTTTGACTTTTTTCCCTGTTTTCCAAAGTGAATATTCTGATGTGAAGAACTAGCTCCCATGGTGATTTCTAAATGAAGTGTCTGCTGCATTGATGTGGACGGATGCACACAGGACAGAGGATGGTATTAAGAGCTGATAAAACTCTCTCTAGGAATAGAGAAGAAATATTTATATGCTTCTGGGGATATCACCAAGAAATTCTGCCAGGGCAGGGAATTAGGTCATTGGTGAAGAATAGATTTTGCCAAGACATAGATTATTCAGGAGGGGTATTGATAGCAATATGCTAGAAGATTATAAACTCTTCCCTAGAAAAGAATTGTGTGTTTTAACAGATTGCTGGAGCAGATGGAGATATGACATTCACTACCATAATTTACATTAACATGCTACAAGACAGATTTGCCTTGATAAAAAAAAAAAAGCTGAAACCCTGTCAAAGATTCAAAAACAGCTTTTCATCAGTTCATTTCATCTCCCTGAAACTTGATTTGATTTAGTTTTGAAAAACAGGACACATTATAAATTTACACCAGGTATGATGATGTATGGAAGCAAAATCCTTTAAAATGTCCCATCTTCAAAAAATACAATTCATAAAAATGATGATCTCTTGTTGCTAAATGTGTCTGTTTATTTCATTATGATGTTCCCTGCTTACTGAAATAGAACAGTGAATGATGCATCTGCTCAAGGAAGCCATGTAACATTTAAACATCTGTCCAGTATTGTCACACATGTTTATACCTGTACTGAGAATTTCTCTTTCTTTAATCTTGTGGCCTCACTTTAATGGATTAAAATTCTTTGTTTTAGGTCTTTCTTAATCAATTCAGCACTAGACTTTTCTATACTTGACACTAATGATGTACTCCTCATCTTGGAAGACTCAATCTAATTTAATCTATTCTGTCAAATTAACAATACTTCAATTATTGAGACAATTCTAGAACTAGAAACATGTAGGGTCAAACAGATAGGATCTAATCATAAGCAAAGTGTGGAATAATGACTGTTCATGTGAGAAAAACTACCTGGCCAGTCTTAACAGTCTGTTTAGATCACGATTGGATGTTCTACATAGGTGTCTTATAGTACATACTCAGTATACATTAGGTGATTTGGATTTACTTTTTTTTTTTAAGTTTATTTATTTTGAGAGCAGCAGAGACAATGCAAGTGTGGGAGGGGGCAGAGAGAGATAGAGAGACAGAGAACCCCAAGCAGACTCCACGCTGACAGTGCAGAGCTTGATATGGGGCTTGAACTCAAAAAACCATGAAATCATGACCTGAGCCAAAACCAAGAGCTGGAGGCTTAACTGACTGAGCCACCCAGACACCCCTGGGTTTACTTTATTGATGGGGCATATAGCCTAAAGCTTAACTAAATGAAGTTTTTCTGAGCTTCAGGGTTAAAGATGGGCAAATATTACTCTCCTGAGTTTAAACTTAACACAGAGTATTTGGGGTCTCAAAACTATAGGGCTGTTTCATAGTGTAGTTTTAACTGCTGTTTCACAATGGCCTTGTCTTAATTTACACAATAATGAGCTGCGGAATTTATTAAGTTGAAACATGAAAACCCACTTGTAGTAGTTTACTACCATCAAAAGAAAATGTATATAACAAAAACACATGAACTTTTGTTCTTTACTATATTGTACACAAGCTTAGTTTTTATTCAACAGTTGAGACTTGTATATGAATCACCCTTTCCAAGTGAAGGTTTATTTATTGAAAAAAAATTTTAATGTTTATTTATTTTTGAGAGAGAGAGAGAGAGAAAGTGGGAAGGGGCGGAGAGGGAGAGGGAGACACAGAATCCGAAGCAGGCTCCAGGCTATGAGCTGTCAGCACAGAGTCTGACACAGGGCTCAAACTCACAGACTGCGAGATCATGACCCGAGCTGAAGTCCAATGCTTAACCGACTAAGCCATCCAGGCACCCCTCAAGTGAAGATTTATGAACTTTGACGTAAACAATGACGTGTGGTGAGTCAGAATAAGACCAAGTAAATTAGTCAGTATGCTCAAGTCAGTCTGGGCTTTTATGTTGCTGTGCATAACTCCAAGGTAATGTACAGAGTTTACAGAACTTTATGTAAGGAAGCTACTATCACCAACTATAGGGAAATGTTTTCATAAAACAAAGAATTTATACTTAATGAGATGACAAAGTTCACAAGTCTTTCAAGGACTTAGGTAGGAAATAAGGTAGGCTCTGGATAATCTTTGGGAGATAAAGAAACAGTTTTTCTGCTCAGAGTCACAGTAAGAATATTTCTGTTAAGACGTAATATTTTAAGTGACTGGAAGAGGAAAATCCCTGCAGTACCAATTAGAGTAGCAACATTACTCTTTATGGCACATGCTAATAAAGTATTTTTAAGTGCATTTTTTAAAGTATAATCAAGACATTAAGGATTGGAGCAGAATAATAACCTGTTTTTTTAGGAAGTGAAGTCTAGAATATGATCAAGGAAATAATTAAAGGGAAATGATTTGGGACCTTGTAAGGAAATACAGATTGGTGTAGGGATGATTAAAGGAAGCTGGAAGACAGAACCCTTTAATCAAAGCCTGTTTAAAGGGGGATGGCCTGAGGGAATGCATTATGTATATCATTGTCCTGCAACCTTATCCTAAAGATAGTAATTCAGGGAGGACTAGAGAAAGAAACAAAAACAATTTAGGGGGGTCACCTGGTCCTTTCATTGGTTAATGCTCTCCTATTACACCTAATGAACACAATACAAATTGTGAGAAGACTTGTACTTAGGAATCATAGAGATAGTTGTGGATGAATGGGTAAAATTCCCACACGTTTATATATAAGGTGTGTCTATAGGGTTCAATAGTATATATAGGAAATTGGGGGATTGCAAGGAACAGGGAATGGAGGTTGGAAGGTGGGTACTATGGGACTATGTTATCCGCATTGTCTGGAAGCAAAGGAGAGCTATGGTAGATGTTATGTGATAATCTTTCTTTTTCCAATGCACAATTCCTCTTTATGCATGGAGCCGGAGACTGAATATGGGCTTATGTTGTTGCCTTTTTATTGGCATCTGTGCAATTTTCCCAGATACCATTTTTTTCATAGACTCTGATGATGGGCATGAGAAAACTTTCTTGTGAAATGCTCTCTCTGGAAGAGAAATGCATAATTCTAAACTGGGCATATGTTCTTAGCCAGGAATTGTTTCCAACTCACAACTAAATACAGGCTGATTTAGATACACTGCTTCTTTGAATGTCTGTCATAGCACTTAAAAAATCTCAATTGTTATTTATTCTATCACATCGGTAAGCATTCTAAATTCTTAGTCTCTGGTCTGAAATATTCAGCCTTGCCTTTCCTAGTTGGATTTTCATCCAAAGTTGTTAATGTATTAGTGGGAT
Source organism: Neofelis nebulosa (assembly GCF_028018385.1). Classification (NCBI taxonomy): domain Eukaryota; kingdom Metazoa; phylum Chordata; class Mammalia; order Carnivora; family Felidae; genus Neofelis; species Neofelis nebulosa. The sequence continues at coordinate 34,590,896 of NC_080795.1, forward strand.
ATCAGAGTAATGATCTGTTTGCCTATCTATCTACCTGTCTGTCTGTCTGAATAGGAATAAATACACATAAATACCACTATATAGAATTGTGTGGGCTATGCCTGATGAGGAGTATTTGATATTGATGCATAAGAAAGTAGTATTCAGACACCTTGTATTCAATCAATAGGTAGCATTGTGTCCTTGGGAAAATCAATTACACTTTGCAGTCTTTAGTTTTAAAAGGGTGAGAAGGTACAAGACAGTGGTGAGAAAATGGGATCACAACAGTGAGAAAATGGACAAGGTGGCTTTAAGGAAGGTTTGATAGATTATTTTATAGGATTTAAAGAGATTTAGAAAAGGAATGGTTTTTGTGTATATGAGTGTGTGTGTGTGTGTGCATGTCTGTATATGTTGGGTACGTATGTATTTGCATGTGAGAGTGGATATGGTGGGTTAACTTTCTTCAAATATTTAAAAGAAAAGTACCTGGATGAGAGATTAGGTTGTTCAGCATAGTCAGGAAAAAAAAGAAACAAAAAACAAACAAACAAAAACAACTTCTCAGGTGGAATTAACAGAGAGATAACTAATTTTTGTTGTTTTTCAACATAAAGAAAGGTTGACAGACTTATCTTTATCATGGGATTGAATGTTCAAATACTAGTTGGACAAGCACTTGAATAATTGATGGTAAGACAGTTATGAGCACTGACTATGGTATCAGGCAGACTTTGATTTACCACTAGTTAAATACTAATTTGACTACTTAACTTGTTTTGTCACCTTTGGGAAATTCTTGAATAGCTCTCAGCTTTATTTTCCTACTCTGCTCGGGGATAGCATGGGTTAAACACTGGACTTACTGTGAAATTACCCAGCATACTAAGTACTTGATATCTTTTTGTATTATAGGAAGGACTAACTTATGGATCATGTGAGAGTGGTTGGATATCATACAGAAAAGTATGATTAGCAACACCAAAAAATGGCCTATTTCACCACTGAGATGATTCCTGTCAATGTGGAAAAAAAGTAATTGGTCCATATTGTTAGATAATTCAAACACAGAGAAAATTGTAAGATGAAAAATAAAAGGTTTCCTCCTTCTCAGTTCTTTCATCCATGGTAGCCACTGACATGAGTCTTTCCAGAAAGTTTTTAGGTTTGTGCATAGAAAATTTATAATGCTTCTGGATGCAATAGAAAGCTCAACACAAACTGGATTAAATAATAAAGTATGTAGAGAGAGTATGTAACTAAAGAGTATGTAACTAAAATATCCAGAAGAACAAATTTAAGGGAAAAGTTTAATTGAAAAGTTTATGATGTTGGGGTGCCTGGGTAGCTCAGTTGGTTGAGCGTCTGACTTTGGCTCAGGTCATGATCTCACAGTCCATGAGTTCAAGCCCCATGTCGGGCTCTGTGCTGACAGCTTGCAGCCTGGAACCTGCTTTGAATTCTATGTCTCCCTCTCTGTCCCTCCCCCACTCATGCTCTCTCTCTCTCTCTCTCTCTCTCAAAAATAAAATAACATTAAAAAAAAGTTTATGATGTCATCAGGGCCCCAGGTATGAGTTTTTGAGGTTCTCAACTCTCTTTTCCTCCATGTGTTGCCTTTATTTTCAGATTGGCTTCCTGCTGATTAAAACAAATAATTCCTGTAAGTCTAAATTGTTCAGGCAAAAGAAAAGAAAAGAAAAGAAAAGAAAAGAAAAGAAAAGAAAAGAAAAGAAAAGAAAAGAAAAGGAAAGAAAAGAAAAGAAAAAAGAAAAGAGGAGAAAAGAGAAACACCTGTTACAGGAAATTCCAAGCATAGCTTTTAATGGTCAACCTGAATACTAGAGTCTCGCTTAGTTCATGTGCACTTGCATGTACTAGTCTTTGTTGCTAGAGGAATAGCACTGACAATTGGATTACCTTGTATCAACGTATTTCACCCTTGGAGCTGTGGGAGAATTTAGTTGTCTCAAATGACATGGACCCCAAATGAACTGGGGACATTTGGAAAATGGAAAATGGGATGGGAAAGATGGGGAAACATTCCAGTTATCTTACTACATAACAAACTGCCTCAAAATTCTGTGGTTTAAAGGAACTATTATTTTATCATGTTCCCTGGTTGTGTATGAGGAATGTGGAGAAGTCACAGTGAGAACAGCTTGTCTTCATAAGGTCTAATGTATTATCTGGGAATATTTGAAAGGCTAGGGACTGAGATCTTCTGGAGACTTCTTTACTCATGTTTCAGGAACCTAGTCTGGAATGTATATAGGTGGGTCTCAGCTGAGGCTGTTGACCAGAGCACTTGCAAAGAAGTGCCCTCTCTTTCTCTCTCTCTTAAAGTAAACTTTATTTAGTCTTCTTTTCAAACCTATCTAGTCTAAAAATGAGTGGAGGTTGAGAAGAAAGAACATGAACTATTCTAACAGACAAACTCATACAGAAAAACAGAAAGGAGGGAGGATGAGCACTGGGGAAAGACTTCTGTGTCAGATCTTCTCCATCTTAGAAATGAGGTTGACACAATGAGGTCATTGTTTTCTTTAGTCTTCTCCTCAGTGGTCTTCTTTAGAGAATGGATGTGCATCTGCTCCTTCCTCAGGCTCACCTGGGAAGCCAAGGCCTCATTTTGGGCCTTGCTCCAGACCTGAGTGATGTCCTCATTTGGCAGTGTGAGTTTCTTTTCTGTGTGGGTCTTTAGCACTTGGTATTTCTGGCCTTCCTTTTCAATTATTATTATTTAATCCTCAGTACATACCTTCAGTGATTCATTACTTATGTGGTAGCCTTTGATCACTTCCTTCTGTTTCTCAAACCATTTGAAGACGTCAGAGAAAGATTTTTCCATGGAGTTTATAATTACAGTAAGTTTGTCCTTTTCTTTCAGAACCATTTGGATTTGGAGAGGTTACAGCTCAAAATGATGACGTAGAGGGTCCAGAGAACACCTCTTTCCATGAACACACTGAATGTGCTGCTATATATGGAACAAATTCCTCTGAAAAATCCTAAAAACTGTCTGAGCAACCCGTATACATCTGGAGAATGAGAAGGCCCACATCGAAGTAGTTTGAACCCCACATTGGGCACCCTATCTTTTAACACCTAGCACCTGAGAGATGAGACCCCAAAACATCTAGCTTTGAAAAACAATTAGACTCATATCCATGAGACACACAAAGCTATGACAACCTGAGAAATGACTCTTTAAAGGGTTTGTACACTTGGACTCACCTGCCTCAGGGCCCAGCGCAGAAACAGCTGATCAAGAGATGCCCATACTTTATGTGATTGAGGCTCATTTGTTAATCTTAAAGTTTGGCGTGGGAGGCAAGCATCTAATTTAGCACACATTCTCATATTCAAGGGGCATGTTGGCTGGTGGGTACCATCTCATGTTCTCTCTCTGTCTCTCTCAGTGTGTGTCATCTCTGTTTTCCTCTTTTTTTTCCTGTGGTCACCATCTATACACTCCCCCCTCTGCCTCTTTCCGGCTGGTGTGTGTCATCTTTGTGCTCTAGCCAGCAGGGGCCATCTTCTTTTTTAAATTAAAAAAATTTTTCCCTTCTCCGGGGGGATGGTATCGATAAGCTCTCTCTCTGCCTCACTCTAGTTGGTGGGTGCCATTTTTAAGCTCTCCCTCCGCAGTGCTCCAGAGCACCAGTATCTCCCAGAGGGGAGCTTTTATATACATCTTGTGCCCTCGGCTTTGTGGCTATTGCCCAGAGGACACCCCTTAATCACCTAGTTGTAAAGGCCAGAGGAACTTGGGATCCTGGATCCTACGAGCCAGTAACAGTTGGAGAGACAGTTCTTGGTAGACTACCACCTGCAGGGCATTGCACAGATAGCTGACTGAAACATACCTCCTGTCTTTCTAGGAAAGAGGCCTATTTGCTTATTGAGGAGCTTTGGTGTGAGGGCAGATTTCTGGTTTGTCATTCAACTAGGGGCCTAAAGAGGTGCTCTTAGGGAATGGAGGCTGGTGGACACAATCTTTGCAGGCTCCCTCTCCCTTGCTCCAGCTTGCCACCATCTCCCAGAAAGGAGTTTATACCTTGCCTGGCACCTCAATTTTTTCTTGTTCAAATACAATGTCATCCAGTATCAGTTATACTCATAAAATTTCCAAGGGTATTTTGGAATGGAAGACATGTTTTTTCATCTGTTATTTTGCAAGTTTTTGCTTAATTATTCTTTACAGTGTTACTATGGATTCAATAATGAAATAGAAAAGCATGTGAGAAAAAAGGCATGGAAAGGGAATCACATGCTTAACAGAATGCATTTCTAATTGTCTTAGTTTAATGCTGTACAGATGACATAAACATCTCTATCTTTCTGCAGATGAAATGAGGGTTGGAGGTGAATTCAATGCCAGTAACTGCACTATCATCACAATTAGTTCTCTCAAATTTATTACATCCATTTCCACTACCAGGTGAATTTATGCTTAAGTGTGAAAACAGTGCATGAAAAACAATCTGTGAAAAAGCTAACTTTCTTTTCACAGCTTTTAAAATATAACAGCATGATGGTTCAAATCCATTATCTGATTTATCAAGTGGTCAAGCTCATATTCTGATCTCTACTGATGCCTGTCACTACACCACCATGAAGTTGCCAGGAATGAAAAATCCTGTTTCAAAATGGGGGGAAAATGCCCTCCAAGTAACCCCATTGGAGAGAAAATGAACAAGAATGACAGACAGAAAAGGCTAAAAATAGATTATGGGACAACAAATGGCAGAAGCAACAAATCTCTGAATGTGAATTTAAGTTTTCAGCTTAAATTTACATTATTTTCAGAACTTTCATTTGATAAAACTATATGGAGAATTAAGTACTGTATATAATGTCCAATTATAGTATATTGTCTACTTAATAATTTTATTGCTGATAACTTTGTCATGAGTGTTTCTTTGGAGCCAAAGTGTCAAGGTGAAGAGATGTAGTATACTTAAATTATTTTTGGTTACTGAATTGCAAAAACAAATTATGTGAGTTATTTTTTAAAAACTTTTTATAATTAATACTTAAAAAACATTTTTTAATGTTTATTTATTTTTGAAAGAGAGAGAGACAGAGAGAGCGAGCATGGGCAGGGGAGGAACAGAGAGAGAGACACAGAATCTGCAGCAGATCCTGGTTCCAAGCACAGAACTTGATGCAGAAGTCAAACTCAAAAACCACGAGATCATGACCTGAACCAAAGTTAGATGCTTCACTGGCTGAGCCACCCAGCTGCCCCTAATTAATACTTTTTTTAATGTTTATTTTATTTTTGAGACAGAGAGAGATAGAGAATGAACGGGGGAGGGTCAGAGAGAGGGAGACACAGAATCTGAAGCAGGCTACAGGCTCTGAGCTGTCAGCACAGAGCCCGATGTGGGGCTCGAACTCACTGACTGTGAGATCATGACCTGAGCCGAAGTCGGATGCTTAACCAACTGAGCCACCCAGGTGCCTCCTAATTAATACTTTTTTTAGAGGAATATTTTAGCTGTTTATTATGCTACAACTTTATGGACTGCATTTAAAAAAAAATAATGTTTATTTTTGAGAGAGAGGGAGAGAGGGAGAGAGAAAGGGAGAGAATGAGTGGGGGAGAGGCAGAGGAAAGGCAGACACAGAATTCAAAGCAGGCTCCAGGCTCTGAGCTGTCAGCACAGAGCCTGATGACATAGGGCTCAAACTCACAGACTGCAAGAAAATGACCTGAGCCCAAGTCAGATCATGGGACTGAGCCACCCAGGCTCCCCTGGACTACATTTTTAATGGAGAATATAACAATTGATTTTGCTTTTCACAACCCAAATATTGAAAGAAAATGAGAAACAAAAACATCATATATTTCCAATGTTTAATTCAGTCCTATGACCTACATGGAATAGATTGGAATGTTTTATACTTGGTTAAATATTTATCAAAATGATGCATCCTGTGTTATTAAATTAATTAGAACTTAACAAAATTTAATATAAGATGAATTTATCCTCTTATAGAATACTTTCAAATATTACGATATTACATGGCTTTCTGTTAAATGAATGTATTTTCCATTTTTTTCAGACTTTAAAATATTTGATCGTTTAAAATAAGTCTATTTAAAAAATAATTCTGGTGCCTGAAATGATTCTCTAGCACATGGATCAAACAAGAAAAAGCAAAAAGGAGTTTACAGATGAGTAAACAGACTGCTAAATAAGATGTCTAAATGGAGATTATATTTAATTGTTAAAAGAGCATTATTTAAAATAAGTTCCCTTTACGGAGTGCCTGGGTGGCTCAGTCAGTTAAGTGTCTGCCTTCGGCTCAGGTCATGATCTCACAGTTCATGAGTTTGAGCCCTGCATCTGGCTCTATGCTGACAGCTCAGAGCCTGGAGCCTGTTCAGATTCTGTGTCTCCATCTCTCTCTGCCCCTCCCCTGCTTGTGCACGTGCATGTGTGTGCATGTGTGTGAGCTCTCTCTCTCTCTCTGTCAAAAATAAATAAACATTAAAAAAATAAAAATAAAATAAAATAAAATAAAATAAAATAAAATAAAATAAAATAAAGTTCCCTTTGGACTTCTGGGGAAGATGGCGGAGTAGGAGGATCCTAGGCTCACCTTGTCTCAAGGATATACCTAGATAACACCCATATCAGTGCAAATAATCCAAACAGAGGATCTGAAGACTGGTTTAACAGATTCTCCACAGCTAAATGTAGAAAAGAGCCCATGACAAAGAGGTCAGAAAGCGCAGAGTCAGGGCTGGGAGCCAATCTCATCCCCTGGACAGTCTGCAGGAGGGAGTGATACGCAGACAGGGGAGAGGAACAGATCCCACACCAGGCATCCCAGGCACAGGGGATGCACACTGGGAACACAAATCTCTCACATTTGGCTTTGAAAACCAGAGGAAATTAACTTCATGAGCGGTGGGGCTTAATACCTGGAACTATTTTATTTAGATTTATTTTTTTGTTTCAAGTTTTTTTTAATGTTTATTTTTGAGAGAGAGAGTGAGTATGAGCAGTGGAGGTGCAGAGAGGGAGACACAGAATCTGAAGTGGGCTCCAAGGTCTGAGCTTTCAGCACAGAGCCCGACATGGGACTCAAACCCACAAGCCGTGATCATGACCTGAGCTGAAGTCAGAGGCTTAACAGACTGAGCCACCCAGATGCCCCTATTTCAAGTTTTAATTTAAATTCTAGTAAGTTAACATATGTGTAATATTAGTCTCAGGAGTAGAATTTAGTGATTCATCACTTACATATAACACCAGTGCTCTACCCTCCAAGTGCCCTTGGTAATACCAATCACCTATTTAGCCCATCTTCCACCTACCTCCCCTCCAGCAACCCTCTGTTTGTTCTCTATGGTTAACAGTCTCTTACGGTTTCCCTCCCTCCCTTTTTTCTCTTCCTCTATGTTCATCTGTTTTGTTTCTTAAACACATTAGAGAAATCATATGATATTTGTCTTTCTCTGACTTATTTCGCTTAGCATAATACACTCTAGCTCCATCCATGTCATTGCAAATGACAAGATTTCATTCTTTTGATGGCTGAGTAATATTCCATTGTATATACATGCCACATCTTCTTTTTCTTTTAAATATCAACTTTTCTAAAAACAGTTTATTTATTTTGAAAGAGAGAGAAGGCACGAGTCGGGCAAGGGCAGTGACAGAGAGAGAGAAAGAGGAAAAATCCCAAGCAGGCTTCACACTGTCAGCCTGATGGTGCAGAGCCCAATGTGGGGCTCAAACCCACGAACCAGGAGATCATGACTTGAGCTGAAGTCGGATGCTAAACCGACTGAGCCACCCAGGTGCCCCTGCCACATCTTCTTTATACATTCATCAGTTGAATGGACATTTGGGCTTTTTCCATAATTTGGCTATTGTTGATAATGCTGTTATAAATACTGGGGGTGTAGGTGCACCTTCAAACCAATATGTATCCTTTGGGTAAATACCTAGTAATACAGTTATCGGGTCATAGGGTAGTTCTATTTTGAACTTTCTGAGGAAACTCTATACTGTTTTCCAGAGTGGCTGCACCAGTTTGCATTCCTAGCAGCAGTGTTAGAAGGTTCCAGTTTCTCCACATCCTCACCAACATCTTTTGTGTCCTATGTTAATTTTAGCCATTCTGAAGGTATGAGATGGTATCTCATTGTAGTTTTGATTTGTACTTCCCTGATGATGAGTGATGTTAAGCATCTTTTTATGTGTCTGTTGGCCATCTGCTGGTCTTCTTTGGAAAAGATGTCTATTCATGGGGAGGCATGGGTGGCTCAGTTGGTTAAGCATCTGACTTCAGCTCAGGTCATGATCTCACTGTTTGTGAGTTTGAGCCCTGCATCAGACTCTGTGCTGACAGTTCGGAGCCTGGAGCCTGCTTTGGATTCTGTGTCTCCCTCTCTCTCTGCCCCTCTCCTGCTCATGCTCTCATGCTCTGTCTCTCTCTCTCTCTCAAAAATAAATAAAACATTAAAAAAATTTTTAAAAAGTCTATTCATGTCTTCTGCCCATTTGTAACTGGATTATTTGTTTTTTTGGGTGTTGAGTTTGATAAGTTCTTTATATATTTTGGACGGTAACCCTTTATCAGACATGTCATTTGTAAATACCTTCTTCCATTCTGAAGGTTGCCTTTTAGTTTTGTTGACTGTTTCCTTTACTTACCCTTAAAGATAAGCTTTCTCTTGATCGAGTCCCAATAGTTCAGTTTTTATTTTTGTTTCTATTGCCTCAGAGGCATATCTGGTAACAAGTTGCTACGGCTGATGTTAGAGGTGCTGCCTGTGTTCTCCTCTAGGATTTTGATGGTTTCCTGTCTCACATCTATTTTGAATTTACTTTTGTGTATGGTGTAAGATAGTGTTCCAGATTCATTCTTTTGCAGGTTGCTGTCCAGTTTTCCCAATACAATTTGTTGAAGAGACTGTCTTTTCCATTGTATATTCTTTCCTGCTTTGTGAAAGAGTAGTTGACCATGTAGTTGTGGGTCCATTTCTGAGTTTTCTATATGTATCTGTTTTTTGTGCCTGTACCATACTGTCTTCATAACTACGGCTTTGTAATATAGCTTGAAGTCTCGAATTGTGATGCCTCCACATTTGCTTTTCTTTTTCAAGATTGCTTTGGATATTTGGGGTCTTTTGTGATTTCACACAAATATTAAGACTGTTTGTTCTAGCTCTGTGAAAAATGCTGGTGGTATTTTGATGGGTATTGCATTAAATGTGTAGATTGCTTTGGTAGTATGGAAATTTTAACAATATTTGTTTTTCCAATCCATAATCAAGGAAGTTATTTCATTTCTTTGTGTCATCTTCAATTTCTTTCAAAAGTGTTCTAGTTTTCTGAGTACACATCTTTATCTCTTTGGTTAAGTTTATTCTTAGGTATCTTATGCTTGTTGGCATACATTTTACAATTTACAATTGTACATAAATACAATTTATGTACAATAAATTATGTAAAATAATACAATTTACAATTGTAAATGGGATTGATTCCTTGATTTCTCTTTCTGCTGCTTCATTTTGGTGTATAGAAATTCAACAGACTTGTGTACACTGATTTTGTATACTGTGACTATACTGAATTCTTATATCAGTTCTAGAAATTTTATGGTAGAGTCTTTCAGGTTTTCTACATAGAGTATCATGTCACATGCGCATAGTGAAAGTTAGACTTCTTCCTTGCCAATATGGATGCATTTTATTTCTTTTTGTTGTCTGATTGCTGAGCCTAGGACTTCTAGTACAATGTTAAATAACAATGGTGAGAGTGGACATCCCTGTCTTGTTCCTGACTGTAGAAGAAAAGCTCTGTTTTTCACCATTGAGGATGATATTAGCTATGGGTTTTTCATATATAATCTTTATGATGTTGAGGTATGTTCTGTCTATCCCTACTTTGTGGAGGGTTTTTATCAATAATGGATGCTGTACTTTATCTAATGCTTTTTCTACATCAATTGAGAAGATAATATGGTTTTCATCCTTTCTTTTATTAATGTGATCTATCATGTTGATTGATTTGCAAATATTGAACCACCCTTGCAGCCCAGTTATAAATCACACTTGATCATGGTGAATGATTTTTTTAATGTACTGTTGGATTCAATTTGCTAGTATCTTTTTGAGAATTTTTGCATTCATTTCCATCAGGGATATTGGCCAGTAATTCTCCTTTTTAGTGGGGTCTTTGGCTTTGGAATAAAGGTAAAGTTGACCTCACAGAATGAGTTTGGAAGTTTTCCTTCCATTTCTATATTTTGAAACAGTTTGAGAGGAATAGGCAGTAATTCTTTAAATGTTTGGTAGAATTCTCCTGGGAAGCCATTTGGCCCTGGACTTTTATTTGTTGGGATATTTTTGATTACTGATTCCATATAGTTGCTGGTTCTAAGTCTGTTCAAAATTTCTATTTTTTCCCATTTCAGTTTCAGTAGTTTTTGGGTTTCTAGAATTTGGACGTCTGTTTCCTTTCTCTGATTAGGGAAATTTTCAGCTATAATTTCCTCAAATAAATCTCCTTTTCCTTCTCTTGTTTTTTCTGGGACTCCTATGATATGAATGCTATTACTCTCTACGGAATCGCTGAATTCCTAGGTCTATATTCATGATCCAATATTTTTTTCACTCTTCTTTTCAGCTTCATTATTTCTCATATTTTTATATTCCATATCATTTATTTGTTCCTCTGTTTCTTCTAGCCTTGTGGTAATTACATCTAGTTAGTTTCACATATTGGTTATAGCATTTTTTTATTTTGGCCTGACTAGTTTTTAGGTCTTTTATCTCTGTAGTAAGGGACTCCCTGGTCTTCTATACTTTTCTTAAGCCCAGCTAATATCCTTATGATTGTTACTTTAAATTCTGGTTCAGAATTTAAAGTAACAATCATAAGGATATTAAAAAAAAAGAGGTTAGAGTGGAAGAGAGCCAAAGCATAAGAGACTCTTAAAAACTGAGAACAAACTGAGGGTTGATGGGGGGTGGGAGGGAGGGGAGGGTGGGTGATGAGTATTGAGGACGGCACCTTTTGGGATGAGCACTGGGTGTTGTATGGAAACCAATTTGACAATAAACTTCATAAAAAAATAATAAATAAATTCTGGTTCAGGCATACTACTTATACTTATTTTGATTAGATCCTTGGCCATGGCCTTTTCTTTCTTTTGGGATGAATTCCTCTGTCTTGGCATTTTGTCTAGGTCTCTGCTTTCTGTGTGTTAGGAAAGCCTCTTATGTTTCATGTTCCTGACAGTAATGGCTATATTAAGAAGAGGTCCTATACTGTCCAGGGCCTGGTACTTCAGGATGTGTTTCTGGTGTATGCTGCGTGTACTCTGTTGTTGTTTTGGCTCTCTTTCCCTCAGGTGAGTCCTCTGCAAACTTTCTCCTTGCCTGCAGTAGGGAGTATTTGGAGTGTATCCAGTGTGTGGTGCGTTTTAACTAAGTGTATTTTTGTCTGCTTGTTCAAAGAGGCTAGATCCTATTTCCACTAGAGCTGAAGATTTGCAGGACTGTATGGTTAGTAGACTTGGGTATGTGTGGGGGTTTGTGCTGGTCTTCTTGGGGAGGGGCTTGCTGCTGCTCTGGCTCTCAAGCACACTTACCCTAGTAAAAATGCACCTCCAGAGCACAGGGAGTAAGGCCTTGGTGTAAGTTGCTCAAGCCTTCACTGTGGACACTATGATGATCACTAAAGTCCATCTGTGCTGATGGGTAGGAGCAAAATAGCATCCCTTCTTGGCCCTGAAGAAGGGAGTTTGTGCCCACTGCTATTCAGGAAGCCCTCACAGAGGAGCAAACAATCTCCCCTCATGTGTCCCATGCATTCTTCAGGTCTCTGACTTCACTCTGCGTCCAAGCTGCCTGCCCAGCCTGCAGAACAGTGCTGCTGTGTTTTATCTCAACACCTAGAAGTTTAAATATCTACAAGCTAGGTTTTGGTAGGGCCAGAGGGTGATAGTAAATGAAGTCCCCGTCCTTAAAGATATAGTACAACAAAATGCCCCATGGAGATACTATAGAGTTAAAGGGGACTCTCTAAGTGGAAAGGAAAGACCATATTCAGGAATAAGAAAAGTGGGAAGCACAGAAGCGGTAAAATTAAGTATATCTATAAAAATCAGTCAAAAGATTCATAAAGTAAAAGGATGTAAAGTATGACATCATATACTTAAAGCCAGAGAGGAATAAAAATTTAGTACTTTCAGAATGGGTTCAAAATTAAGTAACCATCAACTTAATATAGACTGTTATATGCATAAGATGTTACATATAAACCTAATGGTAACCACAAATCAAAAACAAGTAATAGATGTGCAAAAAATAAAGAAAAAAGAATCCAAGTATATCACTAAAGAAAGCCAGAAATCCATGAGAGAAGAACAGAGAACTACAAAAACAACCATGAAGAAGTAAAATGGCAATAAGTACATACTTATCAATAATTACTTTGAATGCAAATGGACCAAACACTCCAAAAGACATAGGGTAATAGAATGGATTAAAAAAAGCAAAGGCCATCTATATGTTTCCTACAGGAGCCTCATTTCAGACCTAAAGACACATGCTGATTGAAAAATGTAAGGATGGAAAAGCATTTATCATGCAAATGGAAGTGAAAAGAAAGCCAGGGTTGTGATACTTATATTGTTTACAATAGACTTTTAAGCAGACTGTAACAAAGAAGAACACTAAATAATCATAGAAGGAACAATCTCACAAGAAGATACAACAATTTGTAAATATTTATGTACCCAACATATAATCACCAAATACATAAAATGGTTAATAACAAACATAAATGACACAATCAATAGTAATACAATAATTGTAGGGGATTTTCACACTGCACTTACATCAATAGATGGGTCATCTAAATAGAGTATCAATAAGGAAAGAATAGCTTTAAATGCACATTGGACCCAATGTATCTAACGGATATATTCAGAACATTCCATCCTAAATCAGCAGAATACACATTCTTTTAATATGCACAGGGTATATTCTCCAGAATAGATCACACAAACATATCTCAAAAACTTCAAAAAAGATTTAAGGCATATCATGCATTATTTCTGACCACAATGCTGCAAAACTAGGTATCAACCACAAGAAAAAAATCTGGAAGGAACACAAATATGTGGAAGTTAAGTAAACATGCTACTAAACAATGAATGAGTCAACCAAGAAATCAAAGAGGAAATCAATACATAGAAATGAAAATGAAAATGCAATGGTCCAAAATCTTGGGATGCAGCAAAAGCTGTTCTAAGAGAAGTTTATAGTGATACAAGCTTATCTCAAGAAGCAAGAAAAATCTCAAATTCAAAACCTAACCTTACACCTAAAGGAGCTAGAAAAATAATAAACAAAACTTAAAACCATTGGAAGGAAGGAAGGAATAAAGATTAGAGCAGAAGTCAATGCAATAGAACAAAAGACAATGGAACAAATCAATGAAACCAGGGATTGGTTCTGTGAAAAGATCAACAAAATTGCTAAACTTTTAGCCAGACTCATTAAAAAAAGAGAGAGAAAGAGAACTCAACTAAACAATATCACAAACGAGAGGAGAAATAAGAACCAACACAAGAGAAATGCAAAGGGTTATGAGAGTTTATTATGAAAAATTATATGTCAACAAATTGAATAACCTGGAAGAAACGGATAAATTCCTAAAAATATAACTTTCCAAAGTTGAATCAGGAAGAAATAGAAAATGTGAACAGACCAATTATCAGCAATGAAATTGAATTGGTAATCAAAGAACTCCCAACAAAGGTCCAGGGTTGGACAGTTTCACAGGTGAACTCTACCAAACATTTAAAAAAGAATTAATACCCATTCTTCTCAAATTATTCCAAAAAAAAAGAGGAGGAAAGAAAACTTCTAAATTCATTCTATAAGGTCAGCATTCCCCTGATATCAAAATTATAAAAGATACCACAAAAAAGAGAACTATGGGCCAATATCTCTGATAAATAAGATGCAATAATCATCAACAAAATATTAGCAATCTGAATCCAACAATACATTAAGAAAATTATTCACCAAGATCAGTGGGATTTATTCTCAAGATGCAAGCATTGTTCAATATTTGCAAATCAATCAATGTGATACATTATATCAAGAGAAAAGATAAGAACAACATGATCCTCTCAAGACGCAGAAAAAGCATTTGACAAAGTACAACATCCATTCATGACAAAAACTGCCAACAAGTAGGTTTAGAGGAAACATAACTCCACATACTAAAAACCATTTATGAAAAACCCGCAACAAACACCAAACTTAATGGTGAAAAACTGAGAGATTTTCCCCTAAGGACAGGAACAACACAAGGATGCCCCTTGTCACCACTTTTATTCAACATAGTACTGGAAGTCCTAACCTCAGTTAGACATCCAAATTGGTAAGAAAGAAAAATATTGTCTCTATTCATATAACATAGTACCATATATAGAAAACCCCAAAGACTCCAACAAAAAACTACAAGAATTGATAAATGAATTCAGTAAGATCACAGGATATAAAATAAATATACAGAAATCTGTTGCATTTCTATACACTAATAATGAAGTAGCAGAAAGAGAAATTAAGAAAATAATCACATTTATAATTGCACTAAAATAACAAAATACCTAGAATAAACTTAACTGAGGTGAAAGACCTGTATTCTGAAAACTATAAAACTGATGAAAGAAACTGAAGATGACACAAACAAATGCAAAGATATTCCATGCCCATGGATTGGGAAAACAAATATTATTAAAATGTCCATACTACTAAAGCAATCTACACATTTAATGCAATCCCAATTAAAATATCAACAGCATTTTTCACAGAACTAAAAGAAGTAATCCTAAAATTTTGTGTATGGAATCACAAAAGACCCCAAATAGCCAAAGCAGTTTTCAAAAAGAAGAATGAAACTGGAGGTATCACAATCCCAGATTTCAAAATATACTACAAAGCTGAAGTAATCAAGGCAGTATGGTATTGGCACAAAAACAGACACATAGATCAATGGAACAGAACAGAAAACCCAGAAATAAACTCATTATTACATGGTCACCTAATCTTTGACAAAGGAGGCAAGAATATGTAATGAGAAAAGGGCAGTCTCTTCAACAAATGTTGTATGGAAAACTGGACAGCTACATGGAAAAGAATGAAACTGGACCACTTTCTTACTCCATACACAAAAATAAACTCAAAATGCATCAAAGATGTAAATCTGAGGCCTGAAACCATAAGAATTTTAGAAGAGAGCCTAGGCAATAATATCTCTGATATCAATCATAGAAACATTTTTCTAATGTATCTCCTGAGGCAAGGGAAACAAAAGCAAAAACAAACTATTGGGACTACATCAAAATAAAAAGCTTCTGTACAGTGAGGGAAACAATCAACAAAACTAAAAAACAACCTGCACGAGAAGATATTTGCAAATGACATATCCAAAAAAAGGATTAGTATCCAAAGTACATAAAGAACTTATATAACTCAATACCCCAAACCCAAATCATCCATTTAAAAAACGAGATGAAGACATCAACAGAAATGAACAGATTTCTCGAAAGAAGACATACAGATGGCCAACAGACACATGAGAAGATGCTTAACATCAGTCATCAGGGAAATGCAAATTAAAACCACA
The DNA here is from genome assembly GCF_028018385.1 of Neofelis nebulosa. Classification (NCBI taxonomy): domain Eukaryota; kingdom Metazoa; phylum Chordata; class Mammalia; order Carnivora; family Felidae; genus Neofelis; species Neofelis nebulosa. The sequence goes on from NC_080795.1 coordinate 34,606,561, forward strand.
ATGATATATCCCCTCGCACATGTCAGAATGGCTAAAATCAAAGGCACAAGGAACAACAAATGTTGGTGAGGATGTGGAGAAAAGAACACTTGTGCACTATTGGTAGGAATGCAAACTGGTTCAGCTGCCATGGAAAATAGTATGGAGGTTTCTCAAAAACTCAAAAATAGAATTACCATATGATCCAGTAATTCTACTACTGGGTATTTACCCAGAGAGTATGAAAATGCTGATTTGAAAAGATATATGCAACCCTATGTTTACTGCAGCATTATTTATAATAACCAAATTATGGAAGCTACCCAAGTGGCCATCAACAGATGAATGGATAAAGAAGATAAGAACACACACACACACACACACACACACACACACACACACAGTGGAATATTACTCAGTCATAAAAAGAATGAGATCTTGCCATTTGCAACACCATGGATGGATCTAAGTGAAATAAATCAGTTATAGAAAGAAAATTCCATACTATTTCACTCATGTGGAATTTAAGAAACAAAAGGTATGAACAAAGACTAAAAGAGACAAACAAACAAAACTTTTACATGTATAGAACAAACAGATGGTTACCAGAGTGGAGGTGGGTGGGGGATGAGTTAAATCAGTGGAGTAGATTATGAATACACTTACTACGATAAGCACTGAGTAATGTACAGAATTGTTGAGTCACTATATTGTACACCTGAACCTAATATAAATTATGTTAATTATACTGAAATTAAAACTAAAAATAAATAAATAAGAATAAATTCCCTTCAAATGGGTTTTTTAAAAATAATTTCTTGACAATTTACCATGCCACATACATAATACTGTTTTTATTTAAAATTTTTTTAAAGTTTTATTTATTTATTTTGAGAGAGAGAGAGAGAGAGAGAGAGGGAAACAGAGAGAGAGAGGGGCTATGAGTGGGGGAGGGACAGACAGAGGAAGGCAGAGAGAATCCCAAGTAAGCTCTGTGTTATCAGCACAGAGCCCGACGTAGGATCATGCAAGATTGTGACCTGAGATGAAACCAAGAACTGGATACTTAACCAAAGAAGCCACCCAGGTGCCCCAATATTATTTTTAAACTTGGGCAAGATAGGCCCCTTTCCTGATCCCTTTCCTACAGGATCCTCCTCTGACCTTTCTGTAGCTCAGCTCTTGCCCAGGAATGTGCCTGGCTGGCACCTGCATCCCACCCCCACTTCCCCTTTGAGATTCTAGACTAGTTTCCAATCTCCAATATGATTAAGTACAGAAACTGGGAGTAAGTCTTTCAAACTTCTATGTTAATTGAAGGAGTAATTTTGTCTGGTTAATTTCATAATCAAAAACAATGGTATTTTCTTTATGTGTGTTTTTATTTTCTTTTTCTAGGAATTTTTTTTGCCTTATGTATACATAATATCCCAATATTATTCCTTCTTAGTTCTAATTTTTCCAAACAAAATGCCCCCAAACCTCTTCTTTCTTATTTTAATGCACATTGACTTCAACTTCAATTTTTCTCCTTCCCCTACAACATGGATTATCATTGCTCAACCACAACTAGTTGTTTATTTCAGAGCCTACTACAATTCCATTTTGTGCTTCCTAAGGTATGGTGGATAAAAAGGCATGTATTTTACATGTTCTACATGTTTGGTTATATTGCTCAAATTGTGATTTCATTTTTAATACTTCCCACTAAAAAAGCTCAGCATTTTTTATCTGGATGATGAGCCTGGTAGATATTTCATTACACTGGACTAATATCTTCCAGACATAATCTACAATTCCTCCCAGATTTCCTTTGGTTTTATATCTGAAAGTTTGTATTTCATTATACTATAATATTGTATTAAAAATTGCTAAGCACAGAGCTGATCTGATCAGTATGTTTTTTTTTGTTTTTTGTTTTTTTTCAACGCTTTTTATTTATTTTTTGGGACAGAGAGAGACAGAGGATGAACGGGGGAGGGGCAGAGAGAGAGGGAGACACAGAATCGGAAACAGGCTCCAGGCTCCGAGCCATCAGCCCAGGGCCTGACGCGGGGCTCGAACTCACAGGCCGTGAGATCGTGACCTGGCTGAAGTCGGACGCTTAACCGACTGCGCCACCCAGGCGCCCCAAGATCAGTATGTTTTTTTATTGTTATTTGGGAAGTGCAATGTTTCACATAATAGAAATTTACATATCAAAAATCTGAATTTGTGATTTCTTTTCACAAACTAGCAACCTTAGGTCTGAATTATCACATAGCAAAAATTGGCTGGAACTATCTTCTGCCCTCTTTAGAGAGGGCATAGATTCTCCATGGATAAAGAAGAAAACAGTATACATACAATGGAATACTACTCAGCCATAAAAAAGAATGAAATTTTGCCATTTGTAATAACATAGGGTATTTTACTAAAAAGAATATTTACTAAAAAGAATAAGTCAGGGTGACTAAGACAATATATTATGATTTTACTTATATGTGGAATCGAAAAAAACAAAGCAAATGAAAAAAACAACATAAACAGACTCACAAATACAAAGAACAGGCTGGTAGTTGCCAGTGGGGATTCTGTGGGGGGATAAGCATAATAGGTAAAGGGGATTAAGAGGGATGGAGTTCCAGTTATAAAATAAATAAGTCATGAGGATGAAAAGTACAAGTATAAGTATAAGTATAGCATAAGAAGTATGGTCAATAATATAATAACTTTGTGTGGTGATAGATGGTAACTACATTTATCATGGTGAATGCTTTGTAATATATATAATTTTTGAATTACTATGCTGTACACCTGAAACTAATATAATATTGTATGTCAACTACTACTTAAAAGTAGTAGTATTTTGACTATTCCCTACTCCTTTATCCCACTTGGTAAATGTCTTTCATACATTGTATAATGTCAAGGAATGTGGAAAAATATTCAACTTTTATAAAAATCCTTAGTATTTTTAGGTACCTATATGAAATTAGGGAAAGATTAAAAATGTGTAGACTTTTGGTTCCAAAGCCCAGACATACTGATTCAGTAAGTCAGATATGGGAGTCCAGAATTCTACATTTTAAGAGAGTGGACCAGGTAATTGGGATGCAAAATGATCCCATTTTGAGAAAATCAGGTTGATAAAACCTCAATTGCAAATCAACAATTATGAAGGGAATTCTGAGAGACGGTATACTCTAAGCTTTTGAGGTTCATAGCAGAGAAAGCAATACACTCTCCCTGAAGCATTTCTTCATGCCACAATCATAAATAGATTATTGGAATGAATAGTCCAAGAGGTGGGCAGTAAATAAGTTCTTAACATTTTCCTTTTTTCAATATATGCTCATTCTTTCAGCTCACTTGAAGAATCATGTTTAGGGGTGCCTGGGTGGCTCAGTCGGTTAGGCATCTGACTTTGGCTCAGGTCACGATGTCACAGTTTGTGAGTTCAAGCCCCATGTCAGGCTCTGTGCTGACAGCTCAGAGCCTGGAGTCTGCTTCAGATTCTGTGTATCCTTCTCCCTCTGCCCCTCCCCTGCTTATGCTCTCTCGCTCTCTCTCTCTCTCTCTCTCTCTCAAAAATAAATAAACATTAAAAAAATTAAAAAAAAAGAATCATGTTTAGTCTGTTTTAACTATCTTAACTCTGAGAGTTATCATCGCTAAGTATGTCAAATGTCAAACCACTGATAGACTCACAACTTAGTTAGGTATGATTCTGCTGCCAGTAAATGAGCAGCTCCCACCATCTTCAGGATAGACTGTCTGGGATATATTTTATACTTATTTTCTCAGTCTATTTTTTTTGAAGATTTTATTGTTAAGTAATCTCTATACCCAACATGGGGCTTGAATCCACAACCCCGAGAATAAGAGTCACATGCTGTACTGAGTCAGCCAGGTGCCCCTTTTCAGTCTCTTTTTAAACTCTGTGGGGGCAAAAGTGTTTTCCAAAGTAAGTCCCAATCAACCACTTTGCAATTTCACTCCAGGTCTCCATTTCCAGTGGCTCCCATCTGGCCACGGGTTCTCAGAAATTGTGTTTAGATCAAGTACCTTAAGCCTCATTGAAGAAGGACTAATAAATACTTACATGTGAGCTGACAGTAACTGAGGTCCTATACTTCTGTTGATGGTAGTGGGAGGGACCAATGGAAGAAAAAGGGTTAATTTTCATAAGGACCTGATAGGTGAAGTAAAGAATGAAACATTAAGAACTTACATTTGGAACACTGTCCTGGGGTCTCCAACTTCACCTCCATCACTCATTATCAAGGTATCATAGCCAATCTTCAGATCAAATTCTTCAAAAGTTATCTGGATAACCTAGCAATAAACAGAAACAAACATGTCAAGTATATCACATTATAAATAAAAACAAACAAACAAAAAGCAATGGCAGAAAACAGTAAAAATGCAGAGTGAATGTCAGACTATACATATGTATATATATGTTATTATCTATATACATATAAACTCACACCATAGCAGCAAATCATGTCAGATTATTGCTAAAGTTCAATCATTATTATAACATAATTCCTATTTGCCGTATTGTACCTTCTGTATTGATTTTCCAATGAACAGCCATGCCTTCTATTTTAAAACCCTTTTATTTAAAGCATTTAAGCATAATTAATGCAAATATACTCTGAGAAATCTTTATAAAAGGTACATGTAGGTGGACAGTGGTTTTCCATACTTTTGCATCAGGTATATTTTGTTTTATTGTGCTTTACTTCATTATGCTTCACAGATAGTGTATTTTGAACAAATTGAAGTTTTGTGGCAACCTGGAGTCAAGCAGGACTATCAGTAGCATTTGCTAACAGCATTTGCTTACTTTGTGTGTTACATTCTAGTAATTCTCACAATATTTCAAATTTTTCATTATTATTATATTTGTTATGGTAATCTATGATCAATGATCTCTTGTGTTACTATTGTAATTATTTTCTGGTGCCATGATCTGTGCCCATATAACACAGCAAACATAATTGAAAAATGTTGTATGTGTTCTTATTGCTCCACCAACTGGCTCTTCCCCCATTTCTTGCCCTCACTATTCCATGAGACACAAAAATATTGAAATTATGCCAGTTAATAAACCTATAATACCCTCTAAGTGTTCAAGTGAAAGGAAGAGTCACATGTTACTCACTTGAAATCAAAACCTAGAAATTAAGTTTAGTGAGGCATGTTGAAAAGGCATGTTGAAAGCCAAGATGGGCTGAAAACTAGACTTCTTTGGTCAGGTAGCCAGTTGTGAATGCCAAAGAAAAGTTCTTGGAGGATTTAAAAGTGCTACTCTGGTGAACACATGAATGATGAGAAAGCAAAACAGCTTTAGTGATGATATGGAGAAAGTCTGAGTGGTCTGAAAATCAAACCAGCCACAAAATTCCTTTAAGTCAAAGCCTAATCCGGAGCAAGACCCTCACTCTCTTCAATTCTAAGAAGGCTGAGAGAGAGATGAGGAAGCTGCAGAAGAAAAAATGTGAAGCCAGTAGAGTTGGTTTGTGAGGTTTAAGGAAAGAAGTCATCTCCATAATATAAAAGTGCAAGGTTAAGCAGCAAGTGTTGATGTAGAAGCTGTACTAACTTACCAAAATATCTAGCTAAGATAATTATCTGTATGTAGCTACCCTAAACAATAGATTTTCAATGTAGATAAAACAGCCATCTATTAGGAAGAAGGTGCCCCTAGGACTTTTATAGCTAGAGAGGAGAAAGTCAATACCCGGTTTCAAAGGTTCAAAGGATAGGCTGACTCTTGGGGCACCTGGGTGGCTCAGTCAGTTAAGTGTCCAGCTTCAGCTCAGGTCATGGTCTCACAGTTTGCGGGTTCCAGCCCTGCTTTGGGCTCTGTGTGGACAGCCCAGAGCCTAGAGCCTGCTTTGGATTCTGTGTCTCCCTCTCTCTCTGCCCCTCCCTTGCTCACACTATGTCTCTTTCTCTCTCAAAAATAAACATTAAAAAAAAATTAAAAAAAAAGATAGGCTGACTCCTATTAAGAGTTAATGCAGTGTAGAAAACTTCAGTGTTGTCTTATTTTAAGCCAACCTTCAGCAACCTTCAGCAACTAGTACCCTGATCAGTAAGCAGCCATAAATATCCAGGCAAGATCCTCCACCAGGAAAAAGATTATTACTCACTGAAAGCTTAGATGATAGTTAGCATTTTTTACCAATAAAGTATTTTTTAATTAAGGAATGTATATTATTGTTTTCATACATAATGCTATTGCTCACTTAATAGTCTACAGTATAAAAATAACTTTTATATGCACTGGGAAACAAATTATTCATTTGATTTGCTTTATTGTGATATTTGCTTTACTGGGAACTGAACCCATGATATCTTTGAGGTATGCCTATACAGAACACTCCATTAAAAAGCAAGAAAATATACATTCTTCTCAAGTGTACTTGAGGGGGGGCAACATGGCAGAGAAGTAGGGGGATCTGAACTTCATGTGTTTCTCAAAGAAGGGTTGAAGTCAAAAGACTGAACTCCAAGAGTCTGGGAGGAAAAGAGACTGAGTCACTACCAGGGATACACGGGGACAACCTGATGGGCCACAGGTGTGTGATTGAGAACTGGGAGAAATAAACCAATGGAGGGGAGGGATCCCCTTCTGTGGAGAGACAAAGGGAAGAGAAAGAGTGGCTGGGAGACAAAGAGAAGAGAAAGAGTGGCTGGGAAAGCATAGGACTGTTGGGACAAGAGAAAAACCTCGGACTAGGACAGAGAATCCAATTTCTAACTGTGGGACTTTCTCTGGACCAGGGTTGGCTGCCCTGTTCCCATACCTGGGGAGGAGGGGTGCTGCCCCAGGCTGCGTGGCTAGGTCAGCAGCCCATTCTGCAGTAAGAGAAAGTGATACCCTCCTTGGAGTGCTGTGGGACAGGACAAAATCTGCCTGCAACTGCCAGCCTCTCAGTGGCTAGGCCAGGGGCACAGTCCATAGTAGGAGAAAGCGATCCTCTTCCTGGAGTGATGTGGCACAGGACAAAGCTATCCGGGGTCCACATACTGGGTAGCATGGAGCTGTGCTTTCCCAGTACCGGGGCGCATGGAGTAGGAGTTTGAATCCCATCCAAGCACCAGGGCACTGAAATCGGCAGAGCAAGAGAGACTGCCTCCTCTGCACCCATGGCACAGTGAGGACAGCTCGAACACAGTGGTTTGGGACACCAAGTCTGTGGAGGAGAGACTGGGCGGGTGGGGGGGGGGTCGCCATTGTTCTCCCCACCACCAGATCAGCAGCGCTGCATTGCCTGGATTAATTCTCAGACAGTCCTTGCTATATAGATATATTCTTCTTTCTTTTTCTTCTTATCTCTTCCCTCCTCTAGTCTGGTTACTCTGGTTGTTGGTTTGTTTAAGCAGAAATATTTAATACATTCTCTTGATACATGTTCTATACCTCCTTCTTACCTTTCTCTCTCTCTGGAATAATTAAACTATATAATTTCTCTGTCTGGGCAACTTTATCTTCTTTTCTTTCCCCCCGCCTCCTTCTTTATTTTCCTTTCTCTCTCTCCAGATTAAGCTGTTTAGTCTCCCTGCCTGGTCCATGTTTATTTATTCTTTTTCCCTGCCCCTGTCATTTTTCTCATTGTATGTGCTCTCCATCAGCACCACCTCCATCCTGTTCTTTACTTGTAGCTGGTGTTTCTGGCTTTTTGCTTTTGGTTTGTTTTTTTCTTTTCTTTTCTTTTTTTATTTGTTTGTTTGCATGTTTTTTTTGTTGCATGTTTGTTTGTTTTCTGTTTGTTTGCTTTCCTTTCCAGGGCTACTCCAAGGAACAAATCAAAACACACCTGGTGGAGGGTCTAAAACATCACTACAAGTAGGGAAATAAAATAACCAAAGTCCCAACAATAGAGAACAAGTAACACTCTCCAAAAAACACTTCCTGAAGGGCCAGGCCCTGGACAGGGTATGACCCCCTTTTAATATAGCAGTGCTCGCAGGTGCCAAGCATGTAACAAGCTTTTAAAACACACAAGGGACAGAAAACTAGCCAAAATGCTGAAACAGAAGAATTCTCCTCAAAAGAAATTCCAGGAAGAAATGAAAGATAAAGAATTGAACAAAACAGATATAAGCAATATAAATGAACAAGAATTTAGAATAATATTCATAAGATTAATCTCTGGGCTTGAAAAAAAGCATAGAAGACAGCAGAGATCAAGGAACTAAAAAATAGTCATTATAAATTAAAAAATGCTATAAGTGAGGTGCAAAATACAATGAAGGCAGCCACAGTGTGGATTGAAGAGGCAGAGGGGAGAACAGGTGAATTAGAAGATAAAATTATGGAAAAAGATGAAGCTGAGAAAAAGAGAAAAAAATCCTGGATCACAAGGGGAGAATTAGAGAACTAAGTGATTCAAACAAATAGAACAATATCTGTATCATAGGAATTCCAGATGAAGAAGAGAGAGAGAGAAAGGGGCTGAAGGTGTACTTGAGCAAATCATAGCCAAGAACTTCTCCGATCTGGGGAAGGAAACAGACATTGAAATCCAAGAGGCACAGAGAATTCCCTTCAGACATAACTTGAATCGATTTTCTTCATGACATATCATAGTGAAACTGGCAAAATACAAGGGGAGAGAGAGAATTCTGAAGGCAGCTAGGGATAAACGGGCCTTAACATACAAAGGTAAACACATAAGGGTAGTAGATCTATCTACTGAAACTTGGCAGGCCAGAAAGGAATGGCAGGAAATCTTCAATGTGATGAACAGGAAAAATATGCAGCCAAGAATCCTGTATCCAGCAAGCCTGTCAATCAGAATAGAAGGAGAGATAAAGGTTTTCTCAAACAAACAAAAACTGGAGGAACTCATCACCACTAAACCAGCCCTACAAGAGACCCTAAGGGGGACTTTGTGCGTGAAATGTTGCAAGGACCACAAAGTACCAGATACATCACTACATGCATGAAAACTACAGACATCACAATGACTCTAAACCCATATCTTTCAATAATAACACTAAATGTAAATGGACTAAACGCTCCAATCAAAAGACATAGGGTATCAGAATGGATAAAAAACAAGACTCATCTATTTGCTGTCTACAAGAGACCCATTTTAGACCTGAGGACACTTCATATTGAAAGTGAGGGGATAGAGAACTATCTATCATGTTACTGGAAGTCAAAAGAAAGCTGGAGTAGCCATACTTGTATCAGACAAACTAGACTTTAAATTAAAGGCTATAACAAGAGATGAAGAAGGGAATTATATAATAATTACAGGGTCTATCCATCAGGAAGAGCTAACAATTATAAATGTCTACACACCAAATTTGGAGCACCCAAATATATAAGAAAATTAATCACAAACATAAGTAATCTTATTGATAAGAATGTGGTAATTGCAGGGTCTTTAATACTCCACTTACAACAATGGATAGATCATCCAGACAGAAAATCAATAAAGAAACGATGGCCCTGAATGATACACTGAACCAGATTAACTTGACAGATATATTTATAAGTTTTTATCCTAAAGCAGAAGAATATATTTTCTTCTCAAGTGGATACGGAACATTCTCCAAGATAGAACACATACTGGGTCACAAAACAGCCCTCAGTAAATATAAAAAAATTGAGACGATACCATACACCCTTTCACATCATAATGCTATGAAACTTGAAATCAACCACAGGAAAAAGTTTGGAAAACCTCCAAATGCATGGAGGTTAAAGAACATCCTACTAAAGAACGAATGGGTAAACCAGGCAATTAAAGAAGGAATTAAAAAATACATTGAAACAAATGAAAATGAAAACACAACAATTCAAACCCTTTGGGGTGCAGCAAAGGCAGTCCTAAGAGGAAAATACATTGCAATCCAGGCCTATCTCAAAAAACAAGAAAAATTTCCAATACAAAATCTAACAGCACACCTAAAGGAACTGGAAGCAGAACAGCAAAGAACCACCAAACCCAGCAGAAGAAGAGAAATAATAAAGATCAGAGCAGAAATAAATAATATAGAATCTAAAAAAAACTGTAGAACAGATTAATGAAACTAAGAGTTGGTTTTTTGAAAAAATAAACAAAACTGATGAACCTTTAGCCAGGCTTCTCAAAAAGAAAAGAGAGAGGACTCAAATGGATAAAATCACGAATGAAAATGGGTTTACTACAACCAATCCCTCATAAATACAAGAAATTATCAGGGAATACTATGAAAAATTATATGCCAACAAACTGGACAACCTGGAAGAAATGGACAAATTCCTAACACCCACACACTACCAAAACTCAACAGGAAGAAATAGAAAATTTGAAAAGAAGCTAACTAGTGAAGAAATTGAATCAGTTATCAAAAATCTCCCAACAAATAAGAGTCCTGGACCACATGGCTTCCCTGGGGAATTCTACCAGATATTTAAAGCAGAGTTAATACCTATCCTTCTCAAGCTGTTCCAAAAAATAGAAATGGAAGGAAAACTTCCAGACTCATTCTATGAGGCTAGCATTTCTTTGATTCCCAAACCAGACAGAGAGCCAACAAAAAAGGAGAACCATAGGCCAGTATCCCTGATGAACATGGATGCAAAAATTCTTAACAAGATACTAGCAAATTGAGTTCAACAACCTATAAAAAGAATTATTCATCATGATCAAGTGGGATTCATTCCTGGTTCAATATTCACAAATCAATCAACATGATACATCACATTAAAAAAAGAAAGTATAGCGGTGCCTGGGTGGCTCAGTTGGTTAGGCATCCAACTTCAGCTCAGGTCATGATCTCGTGGGTCAGGAGTTCAAGCCCTGTGTCAGGCTCTGTGCTGACAGCTCAGAGCCCAGAGCTGCTTCAGATTCTGTGTCTCCCTCTCTCTCTGCCCCTCCCCCACTTGCATTCTGTCTCTCTATCAAAAATAAATAAACATTAAAAAAATGTTTAAAAAAAGAAAGGATAATAACCATAAGATCCTGTCAATAGATGCAGAAAAAGCATTTGACAAAATATAGCATCGTTTCTTAATAAAAACGCTCAAGGAAGTCGGGATAGAAGGAACATACTTAAACATCATAAAAACCATTTATGAAAAGCCCACAGCTAATATTCTGAATGGGGAAAAACTGAGAGCTTTCCCCCTGAGATCAGGAACACAACAGGGACATCCACTCTCACCACCATTGTTTAACATGGTGTTGGAAATCCTAGCATCAGCAATCAGATGACAAAACGAAATAAAAGGCATCCAAATTGGCAAAGAAGAAGTCAAACTTTCACTTTTCACAGCTGAAATGATACTTTACATGGAAAACCCAACAGACTCCACCAGAAGTCTGCTAGAACTGATACATGAATTCAGCAAAGTCACAGGGTACAAAATCAATGTACAGAATTCGGCTGCATTTTTATACACCAATAATGAAGCAACAGAAAGAGAAATGAAACTGATTCCATTTACAATTGCACCAAGAACCATAAAATACCTAGGAATAAACCTAACCAAAGATGTAAAAGATCTGTATGCTGAAAACTATAGAAATCTTATGAAGGAAATTGAAGAAGACACAAAGAAATAGAAAAAAACATTCCATGCTCATGGATTGGTAGAATACATATTGTTAAAATATCAATACTACCCAAAGAAATCTACACATTCAATGCAATCCTAATCAAAATTGCACTGGCATTCTTCTCAAAGCTAGAACAAACAATCCTAAAATTTTTATGGAACCACAAAAGACCCTAAATAGCCAAAGTAATATTGAAGAAGAAAACCAAAGCGGAAGGCATCACAATCCCAGACTTTAGCCTCTACTACAAAGCTGTAATCATCAAGACAGTATGGTATTGGCACAAAAACAGACACACAGACCAATGGAATAGAAGAGAGAACCCAGAACTGGACCCACAAATGTATGGCCAACTAACTTTGACAAAGCAGGAAAGAGTATCCAAAGGAAAAAAGACAGTCTGTTTAACAAATGGTGCTGGGAGAACTGGACAGCAACATGCAGAAAAATGAAATTAGACCACTTTCTTATACCATATACAAAAATAAACTCAAAATGGATCAAAGACCATTTTGGGAGAACTGGACAGCAACATGCAGAAAAATGAAACTAGACCACTTTCTTATACCATATACAAAAATAAACTCAAAATGGATCAAAGACCAGAATGTGAGACAGGAAACCATCAAAACCCTAGAGGAGAAAGCCAACAACAACCTCTTTGACCTCAGCCACAGAAATTTCTTGCTCGACACATATCCAAAGGCAAGGGAATTAAAAGCAAAAATGAACTATTGAGATCTAATTAAGATAAAAAGCTTCTGCACTGCAAAGGAAACAATCATCAAGTGTACTTGGAACATTCTCCAGGACAGATCATATTTTAGGCAAGTAAATAAGTCTTAAAAATTTTGTGAAGTTTAAAATCCTATCAAGCATCTTTTTCAACCACAATGGTTTGAAACTAGAAATCAATTACATAGAAAGAACTGGAAAATTAACAAATATGTTGAGATTAACCAATATGCTACTAAAAAACCAAAAAGTCAAAAATGAAATCAAAAGAGAAATAAAAGGTACTTTGAGACAGATTAAAATTAAAATACAAATGCCAAACCTTATGGGATTCAGCAAAAGTAGTTCTTAGACGAAAGTTCATCATGACAAATAAACAAGAAACATTTCAAATAAACAACATAACTTCACACTTCAAGGAACTATAAAAAATGAAGCAACAAAGCCAAAGTTAGTAGAACGAAATAACAAATATCAGAATGGAAATAAGTTAATAGAGACTAAAGAGACAACAGAAAAGATGAGTGAAACTAAGACCTACCTCTTGAAAAGAGAAACAAAATATGTAAATAAACTTTTAGTTAGACTACCCAAGAAAAAAAGAGAGAGGAATGAAATAAATGAAATCAAAAATGAAAGAAGAAATGTTAGAATTGGTATTAGAAATACAAAGAATCAGGTTATTGGGAGTATGTATTGGGAATTAAAGAATACACTTACTATGATGAAAAAAATAAATCGAATAAAAAACTATACAGTGATGTATGTCAATTAAATCTCAATAGAACTGCAAAAACAAACAAAAAGAAATACAAAAAATCATAAGATAATATTATGAATAATTATCTTGCAATAAATTGGACAACCTAGAAGAAATAGATAAATTCCTAGAAACATACAACCTTCCAAGATTGAATCATGAAAAAATAGAAAATATGAACAGACTGATTACTAGGAAGGAGATTGAATCAGTAATTAAAAACACCCCAATAAACAAAAGTTCACAATCAGATGGTTTCACTAATAAATTCTACCAAGCATTCAATGGGGAATTAATACCAACCCTTCTCAAACTTTTGCAAAAAACAGAAGAGAATGGAAAATTTCCAAACTTGTTTTATGAGGCCAGCATTACCCTCACACCAAAACCAAAGACACCACAAAGAAAGAAAATTACATGCCAATATCCCTGATGAACATAGCTGTAAAAATTCTCAACTACATACTAGCAAATGCGATTCTACAATACATTAAAAGAATCATACAGCATGATCAAGTGGGATTTATTCCAAGTATGTGAGGGAAATTAACATTTGTAAATCAATTAATGTGCTATGACACATTAACAAAATGAAGGATAAGAATTATATGATCATCTCAACGGATTCAGAAAAATCATTTGACAAAATTCAACATCAATTTATCATAAAAATTCTCAACAAAGTGAGGACAGAGAAAACACCACAGTATAATAAGGGCAATATATAACAAGCCTGCAGCTAACATTATATTCAACCATGAAAAGCTAAAAGCCTTTTCTCTAAGATAAGGAATAAGACAATAGATGCCCACTCTTGAGCATAATACTATTTGAATATAAAAACTTATATTACTAGTCAGAGTGATTATGTCAGAAAAAGAAATGAAAGGCATATAAAATGTAAAGGGATAAGAAATACTGTCACTATTTTCAGGTGACATATTATATACAGAAAACCATGAATACGTCACTAAAAAAAATTGTTAGAACTAATAAATGCATTCATTAAAGTTGCAGGATTCAAAATCAACATACAAAAATTTGTAGTATTTCCAGTGACTAAAAATGAACTATCAGAAAAAGAAATTAAGAAAACAATTCCATTTACAATTATATCAAAACAAATAAAATACTTACAAATAAACTTAACCAAGGTGGTGAAAGACGAGTAAACTGAAAACTATGACACTGATGAAAGAAACTGAAGACACAAATAAATGGAAAGACATTCTGTGCTCATGGTTTGGAAGAATAAATATTGTTAAAATGCCCATACGACCCAAAGCAATCTACATATTCAATGCAATCACTATCAAAATTCCAATGGCATTTTTTCACAGAAATTGAACAAATAATCCTAAAATTTATATGGAACCACAAAAGATCCCAAACAGCCAAACAAATTTTGAGAAAGAAGAACACAACTAGAGATATCACACTCCCTGATTTCAAATTATATTACAAAGCTATAGTAATCAAAACATTATGTTATCAGCTTAAAATAGAAACATAGATAAATAGAACAGAATAGACAGCCCAGAAACAAACCTATAGATGTATGGTCAACTAGTTTGTGACAAAGGAAGCAAGAATATACAATGGGGAAAGAAGAATCTTTTTAATAAATGCTGTTGAGAAAGCTGAACAGCCACATGCAAAAGAATGAAACTAGACCACTATTTTATACCGTACACAAAAATTAACTCAAAACAGGGCACCTGTGGCTCAGTCCGTTAAAGGTCCAATCTCGGTCAGACCTCCTACACCCCTCAGCCCATTTTGTCCATTCTCTGACCCCCTCTCCTCTTGTAACCATCAGTTTGTTCTTTTTATTTGCAGGTGAATAGACATTTTTCTAAAGAGGATAAACAAATGGCCTACTGGTACATGAAAAGATGCTCAACATCACTAATCACCAGGGAATTTGCATATCAAAAGTATAATAGAGATACCACTTCACACCTGTTAGAATGTATATTATCAAAAAGATAAGAAATAACAAGTTTGATCAGGATGTGGAGAAAAGGGAGCCCTTTTGCACTGTAGCTGGGAATGTTAATTGGAGCAGTAACTATTAAACACAGTATGGGATTTCCTCAAAAAGTTAAAAATATGATCCAGCAATTCCACTGAAAGATATATGTACTCCTATGTTCACTCTAGCATTATTTACAATAGCCATGGCATGAAAACAACTTAAAATGTCCATCATGGATGAATAAAGAAAATGTGTGTGTGTGTGTGTGTGTGTGTGTGTGTGTATGTGTGTGTGTATATATATATATATATATATATATATATATATGTAATGGAATATTATTCAGCCATAGAAAGGAAAGAAATATTGCCATCTGCAACATGAATGGAGTTGAAGGTACTAAATGAAATAACTCAGACAGAAAAAGATAAATACCATATGATCTCACTTTATATGGAATCTAAAAATAAAAAAACGCAAGGTCTTGGACATAAAGAAAAGATTGCGATTGCCTGAGGCAGGGGCATGTGGGTGGCTGAAATGGGTGAAGGTGGTCCAAAGGTACAAATTTCTACTTACGAAATAAGTCAAAGGGATGTAATGTATAATATGGTGACTATAGTTTATAGAACTGCATTGCATATTTCAAAGTATCTAGGAGAGTGGATCTTGAAACTTCTTATCCCAAGGAAAAAAAAAATTTAACTGAATATGGTGATGGATGTTAACTGGACTTACTGTGGTGATCATTTTGTAATATATGCAAATATTGAGTCATGTTGCACATCTGAAACTAATATGTCGTGTCAGTTATACCTCAATAAAAAAAAAGTAAAGGCAGCTGCGAATGGAAAAAAAAAAGAATTACAAATAAAGAACTAAAACAAAATTTTTTTTACTGATTGGTAAAAAAATAAAGTAACTAACATACTGCTTACAAATAAGTTTACCTTAAGTTTCCTGGGGTTTTGGCCATGCTTCGGAAAGCTCAAGTTAAAGGAATATTTTCCTCAGTAAAGAGGCAGTACAGGTTTGACTCTGGGGACAGGAATGACCTCTGCATTACTCAGAGACTTAAACTTATTTCCTGGAGCCAAGGGGAAGGTTTTTGCCTTCCCTGAGATCTTTACAAGACCATAGTGGCAGCTCCTGTAACAGCCCTCCTGTCCTTCCATTCAGAATTGTACAGACACCATACTGAAACACACACACTTATTTACTTTACCAAAATTAAATGATTTAAATCCATCTTTCATGAAAAGCACCAAGTAAAAGAGTTGAATGGTAACAAAAACCAACCAAACAAACAAACAAAAAAAAAACCTGGACTTCGGCTTTGGCAGTTCCTTCTGTTTTGACCCTCTTCCATGGCCTGGTACACAATCCCCTCAGACAGGTCTGTGTTCTTCCCCCCCTCCAGGTTCTTCTCGCGGAGCTCTTCACACCTGGTTTTCAGGAACAAGCAATCCTTCTGTGTTGCTTCCCCCACCGTGTCCAAGCCCTTCTGGGCGTACTTTCGCACATCCACGATGGGCGCCATGGGCAGCAGCAACCCCCCAGGCCTGATCCCAAGCCTGAGGACACACAGGGTGGAGGATACACAGGAACGCGTCTCGTGAAGAAATCAAATTCCACCAGCTTTGCCTCAGGCCGGAGTTGCTGAGGAAGGTGCGACTGCGTGGGTGGTGCGCTCTGCTCGTCTCAGGCACCACCGACTCTGTCTCTGAAGGTTGTGCTTCAGGGGTGGGTCGAACTTGAAGTATAAAAACTGTTTCTTCAAGGCCAACTGCTTCAACAAGTAAGTCTCCAAAAGCGCTCCAGATTATCCGCCTCAGCCCGGGTGCCTAGAACCTCACCGCATTCGCGCAAGCGCTGATCCCCTCTGAGGAGGCGGGGCACCGGCGAGCTTGCAGCTCTCCGCCGGACCTCTTGGGGGAGCCCCCGCGGGGAAGACTCGCGGGACCCAGGATGCCCGCCGCTGCGCTAGCTCCCGCAGCGGTCTGCATCAGGAAGAGTCACCTGCTGAGGCTGAAACCACCTGCTGCTGGGAGGTGAGTCTTCCTCCGCCGCAGGCACAACACTCATTTGCTCTGACACAGGCCCCGAGGCTGACTCTGGGGGCGTCCTTGGGACCTGGGTTCTCTGCCACCTTCCGACCCGTTAAAGTGTGGGCCATCGAACTTGTCCCAATCCAGGTTGTAAGACCTCCAGGGAGCGGAAATGGGACCCCCGCCCGCCTCCTCGGGGTTCCTTTCCTGTCTCCAGCCTCGCGTCTCCTCGAGGGAGGGTCTTTTTTCCAGTTTTCTTGGTAGGGGTGACTCTTTGCTGGCGGCAGGGCCAGAGAAGTCGAATCCTAGCCTTATGGACCCACTCCTTGAAGAGGTATCCATTTGGCTATTGGCTTCTTTCTTCTGAGGACGAGGCCCTTCCAGCCTTCAAAGGGCCGGCGGGAGCGGTGTTTCCGGACCAGAGGCGTCCTCGCTGCATGTCTGCACTAGCTCAGGGAGGACCCTAAGTGGCCGGGGCCTACGAACAGGGACCTGGTGTGAGCTTCCAGGAGCATCTCTGTCAGGGTCCTTCCTCCATTCTTTCTTGGGGCGCCATCCCAGGAAGGTCTAACAGGATTAAGGAGGTGGATGTAATGCTTTTCCTTCAGGAATATGAGCGAACATTTTCCTGCAAGCCATGCTAAAGGCTGCTAGGCATTCTCCTGGAGATGCCACTTTGTTTTGAAGACTCCCTAGAGTCGGGAAGAGCTTATTGAGGGATCCAGGCCAGCCAGGGAGCCCAGGGGGGCCACTGGAACGCTTGTCTTCAGAGGCCAGTCTTACATCCCCTGGATCCCTCCTCAGCATTGACAACTGCTGGTTTCTGGAGAATTCCATCGGCTCTTTTGGTGTGCACTTCTTTGCTGAACTGTTAGTTCTCCTTCTGGTTCCAGGTTTGATGAGTTTTCTAACAGTGATGTCCTTCAGAGCAAAAATAAACCTTAGGTTTGCTGCTTAAAATCCTGTGTTTCTGTGCTTCTCCAGAGCTGTCTGAAAAGCCACCTTCTTAGCTTTGGCTATGTTCTTGGGTGGCACATTTTCTTAATGTGACAGACGAAGAACTAGGAGAGCAAGCATTCCAAGAGATCAGGTAGAAGCATCCTGGTCCTTCCTGACAGAGCCTCAGAAGTCACAGTTCCACTGCACTCTATTGGCCAACAGCAAATCATTTAAGGAGTACAAATTCAAGGAAGGGGGTGTGGTGATTAGACTCCATCTCTTGGTAGGGGGTGTGGCAATGTCACGTGTTAGAAGAACAGCTATAGAAAGTATTGAAAATTTTAAGTATAGTCTGTTCACCAGAGGCAACCAACTAGTGAACATGCTTTAAAAATCTTACCAAAGAGGGGCGCCTGGGTGGCGCAGTCGGTTAGGCGTCCGACTTCAGCCAGGTCACGATCTCGCGGTCCGTGAGTTCGAGCCCCGCGTCAGGCTCTGGGCTGATGGCTCGGAGCCTGGAGCCTGTTTCCGATTCTGTGTCTCCCTCTCTCTCTGCCCCTCCCCCGTTCATGCTCTGTCTCTCTCTGTCCCAAAAATAAATAAAAAATGTTGAAAAAAAAAAAAAAAAAAAAAATCTTACCAAAGAGACAATGCTGTAGGTACACTATGCTTATTTTCTTTTAATATTTAATCTTGGAAATCTCTCTCATGTTAATTCTAGATCAAATTCATTCTAATGATTTCAGAGCATTCTATCCATGGATCTACTGTTGTTTTAAAAACTACTTTTGGGGGGCGCCTGGGTGGTTCAGTCAGTTAAGCATCCAACTTCGGCTCAGGTCATGATCTCACAGTTTGTGGTCCAATCCCAGCATCAGGCTCTGTGCTGACAGCTCAGAGCCTGGAGCCTGCTTCAGATTCTGTGTCTCCCCCTCTCTTTCTGTCCCTCCCCTGCTCATCCTCTGTCTCTCTCTGTCTCAAAAATAAATAAAAACATTAAAAAAACCCCTACTTTTGGGGCCCCTGAGTGGCCAAGTTGGTTAAGCATCTGAATCCTGGTTTTAGTTCAATTCATGATCTCACAGTTTGTGAGTTCCAACCCCCCCATCAGGCTCTGGGCTGACAGCATGAAGCCTGCTTGGGATTCTCTCTCCCCATCTCTGCGCCTCCCCCACCCATGTGCACACATGCATGCATGTGCATGCTCTCTCTCTCTCAAATAAATAAACTTAAAAAAAAACATGATTCTCTATCATATATATACATATATATATACACACACATATATATCATATCATATATATGTATATATAAGGACTACGTTCATACTTTCAGAAATCTGGGTTTGTTTGTTTGTTTGTTTGTGGTTTTTTTTTTTGGCTAATGAAAAGCAATGTTGTGATGAATATCCTTTTAGATATTTTCATGAAAGTTTGCAAGATGATCCTTTGGGTAAAATCTTTGAAATGGAATTGGTGAGTCAAAGCACATATGCTTTGTTTGTGATAGATATTGCCAAATTTCCTCTCCAAAGGCCATACTAATTTACCTTCTTGTCAAAAGTGAATAAAAGTGCCTCGTTTCCCACATCTTCATCTGTACTTGGTATCATACAACTTTTTAACATATTTACTAATCTGACAGATGAAAAATAGTATCTCATTGTTATTTTGATTTTCCTTTCTTTATACATAAATGAGACTGAGCATTTTCCCTTGAGCTTATTGGCTTTTTAAATTTTCATTTTAGGGGCGCCTAGGTGGCTCAGTTGGTTAAGCATCCAACTTCGGCTCAAGTCATGAGCTCACGGTTTGTGAGTTTGAGCCCTGTATCAGATTCTATGCTGATAGCTCAGAGCCTGGAGGCTGCTTCGGATTCTGTGTCTCCCTCTCTCTCTGCCCCTCCCCTGCCCATGCTCTGTCTCTCTCTGTCTCTCAAAAATAAATAACTATTAAAAAAATTTTTTTTAATAAAATTTCATTTTACTTGGGAGTACAAGAGGCCTATTATCTGTTTATGTTATTTTTTCTTATTATTAATATGAGCTTTTGAATATTAAAAATTAGTGTTTTTTTCTGTCATATATATTGCATGCTTTCATCCATTTTGTCATTTGCTTAAGGTATTTACTTCCCATGATTTTTAAAGATTTTTCTGTAATTTAAATGATTTATACATTATAATGTATGGCTTATAGCTTAGCCTTAGAAAGTTCTTCTTATTAAAATTGTAAATACACACATATATTTCTTTGTAGATCATTTGTGACCTCAGCTTTTTTTTTTATGTTTAAGTCGTTGAAACATCTAGAATTTGTTTACAACTACTAATTTATTGCTGAAGAAAACATTACCCAAAGAGGATAACTGACTTCCTTCAGTACACAGCTAGTGAATATCAGAGCAAAAACAACAACCACAACTTTTTAATATCTACAATCTGACATTTTTGCTGAGGATTACAAGATACGGAATCCATTCTGGCTAGTTTAAATCGGAAAGGAACTTTTTTTTTTTTTTTTTTTTAACATTTATTTATTTTTGAGACAGAGCATGAACGGGGGAGGGGCAGAGAGAGAGGGAGACAAGGAATCGGAAGCAGGCTCCAGGCTCTGAGCCATCAGCCCCAGAGCCTGACGCGGGGCTCGAACTCACGGACCGCGAGATCGTGACCTGAGCCGAAGTCGGACGCTCAACCAACTGAGCCACCCAGGCGCCCCGAAAGGAACTTTTTAATGGAGTTTATGTAGTTTATAGAACCTCTGAGAGGGTCACAGAGAAGCCGAAATGTTCTGGCATTGCAATTGCACAACCATACCTGAAAGCTTCTGTAACGAAGGCACTGTTGGTACTGCTGCTCACTGCAGGTGATTATTGGGACTGGACACTAGCTCTATTACTGATGCTATGATACAATCTGCCACTAGAGACAATCAGCTAGTGAACATTACACAGGTTTAAAAGACTTACCAAATACTTTTGCCACTTAACTTGCCAGAAGATCAATTCCTCAGAGTGAAGCCTCTGTTTTACATCGCTAAATTACAAAACCAACTCCATATGGTACATTTGATTGGCAAAATTTAGGCCACATGGTTATGCCTTTGGTGTAAGGGATCCTGGGAATGCAGATAATTGGACTTAAAATAAGTTGGCAGGTCCATTTCAGCCTCCATCCATTCTTTTCTGATTTGTTACAAAGTTTTATGTTGTTTCTTGAGAACAGAGATATATCTGTTAAATACATAGTACCTGAGAAAAGTAGAGTTTTCTAGTACACTACTGACATCAGAAAGTCTTCTCATGCCTTTTTATCAGGAGACAAAATGGAACTTGAATACAGCAGTCCCCCCTTATCTGTGGTTTCTTTTTCCATAGACTCAGTTACCAGCAGTCAATTGTAGACATATGGCCAGAAGGTCAGTAGTAGCCTTGTGCTACGTCACAATGCATACGTTATTCACCTCACAACACCTACTAGGTGCCTTGAACCATATCTCCCATAAATAAGGGGTGACTACTGTTTATCTGTTGGTTTTGCCTGCAGATGAGATAACTATACTTATAGTAGAGAATTTTCAAGCCAAATAACTCATCTGAAGTTGTGTTTTCAGAATTCAGCATAGAGTTAATTCACATATGATTTAGTTATTTTTACTCAAAACTAAATATTTGAAAACTTAGATTCAATTTAATACACCCTTATTGAACATCTGTTATGATAAGGCCCCGTGCTGCTCTCTACATTCACTGAAGTTGGGAGAATTCTTTTATATCCTATAATAATATTTTCAAGTTATATAGCTTAGTATTCAGGAAGAGGAAGAGAAAATACAATTGTTCATATTAAAAGCATCTAATTTTGGCAACTTTTTAATTATCTTTTGAACCAACGTATATTTATTGCTGCCACAAAATAATTGAACATAGTCATAAAGAAAGAAATTATATAAAATTAAATAGAAATGATTAATCTCTTAAAGCATCCCAGTTGTATATTGAATTATAAGTAAAAAAAATGTATTGACAATACACTTGTCAGCTTTAGACTATATTTTTCTTTGTAGCACTACTAAACATCAAATTTGGGGGAAATTTTGAGCCTCACTAAGTCACAATTTAGACATTCAGTTAGCACATATAAGATTTCTACCCTTATATTCATTACTTTGACTACTTTTATTTATTACTTTCATTACTTTTCTGTAAGCATGAGCCATTATTAAAGACCATCGCATCTAGGTACATGAAGACAGAAATAGTCTGTGATAGAAATGCAATAAGAAACTCTAATCACCCTGGGGTGGCTCAGTCAGTTGAGCATCCAACTCTAGATTTTGGCTCAGGTCATGGTCTCGTGGTTCGTGAGTTCTAGTTCTAGTCTCATGTTAGGCTCTGCACTGGCAGTGTGGAGCCTGCCCCTACCCAGCTCTCTCTGTCTCTCTCAAGTAAACAAAACTTAAAAAAAAAACACCTCTAATCACCCTTTGACTTTTTTTTTTTAATTTTCATGGAGAATCTATTTTGAAATTGAACATCTTTTGATTAAAAAATCATTATCATCAACTCTATTATCATCTCTAATGTAAAGGTATTTTTAAACAGGTGAAATAAAACAAAAAGTGAATCCACTTTTCTCCTTAATTATTTGGGGTATATATTTTTTGCATGGGGAATTTTTGGAGTAGGTCAGTTATGGTCAGGTGTACAACTGGACTTGAGATAATGCAGAGGAAGGAAAGTAGAGGAAACGGAAATAAGTTATAAAATATAACTTGTAAAAATAACATCCTTTTAAAAAACATGGAATCATTATTTTAATTAAAATTCTAAAGCCTTCAGAGCATCACAAGTAGAAAGTTAGAAAAAGTAAAGCAGGGCTATGCATCCATCCAGTTACTTATCTTATATTCCAGAGAAGTGTCATGGAGTACACTTTATCAGTGTGATGACTAAGTTTCCAGGTTTCCTAATATTTTTAGCAAGATTGCTTAAATGGCTTTGTACCTTGATCACAGCACAATGTTTGTGGCTGTACTCCTATCAAATAGCCTCTCATGAAACTATTCTGGACACTGAGAGCTCCTATGTTAAATGACTAATTGAAGAAAAGGGAGGAGTCCGCATGCTCATAATGCATTAATCAACCAGAAGAATAGACTGGAACAGGAAAGTTAAAATTGGATTCCATTATGTAACTTTGGTAGTAGTGGTAACATGTAATTATAGCTAAAACTGACTAGTGCTTTCTCTGTTTAAGTTTCTGTGGCCAGCCTTTAGGTGTATCGCCATGTTCAACCTTCATAGCAAGTTTGTGAAGTGGTGCTTTTATTATCCCTGTTTAAGAGATGGGGAAACAAAATCTTTAAGAGTTTAAAAATATACCCAATGTTATATGGGCAGAAAATGACTGAGCTGGGATTCAAATCTAGTTTTATAAGACTACAGAACTCCAACTCCAAATCACTGAATTTTACTGCTCTTTCCATAGCATCTTTTTATGCAATAAATACATCACTACTCTAGATCTCTTAAAGTGGGGGAAAAAGTCAAGGGAAATTTGTTCTACTTTCAAAGTTAAAAATTTAGTCCCTAGGAAGAGTAGACAATTCTAAATAAGATAGATCTAGTATTGAGTATTTATTCATTCAATTAATTAACATTTATTGAACACCAACAATAAGCTTTCTACATAAGATATTATCCCCTTTTCTAGAGAGATTATATTCTAATAGAGAGATAAAAAAACAAGTATGACTGAATTTCAGAGATCCAATAATGCAAATCTGATCAGAGAAAAAAGCCAAAAGTAAAAAGTGATTATATCAGAATACAACTGGTAATGGTTGGAAGTGGAGTTGGAGTTTCCTGAGAAGATAGTTTTTATGAGATAAATTCTTGAAATGAGTCTTCACAGGAATATATATCTTTAACCAGACCAGCTGAGGGTAGGGGATAGGGTAGGATGAGGATCATTAGGTGGTGCTAGTCAGGGATAGAGACGGGGCTAAGGAAAAAATCTCAGATAGAGGAAACTGTTAGAAAAGGCATGGAGACATGGAAGAGCATTGACTGTTCTGGACAGTGTAAAATGTAGGAACTCACTTTAAAAGGTAAAAGCAGGAGGGGCACCTGGGTCGCTCAGTCGGTTGAGCGTCTGACTTTGGCTCAGGTCATGATGTCACAGTTTGTGAGTTCAAGCCCTGCGTTGGGCTCTGTGCTGACAGCTTGGAGCCTGGAGCCTACTTCAGATTCTGTGTCTCCCCCTCTCTCTACCCCTCCCCTGCTCATGCTCCATGTCTCTCTGTCTCTCAATAATAAAGAAACGTTAAAAAAATTAAAAAAAAATTAAAAGTAAAAAGAAGGAGTGGAAGGACGAGAAGGTGGAGGAGAAGGAGGAAAAGGGGGAGGAAGAGGTAAAAATGAAAGATAAACCTGGAAAGCAAATCAAGAGTTTTGATTTTAATATGTATGACAAAAAGAGTTACTGATGAGTTTTAAACCATGAAAAAAATCATCAAATTTATGTTCTGGAAATATCACTGATGTATGAAAGATGAATTTGAATTATGGGGAAAGTGGTATGGAGATTTAGCCTACAGAGTAGAATAAAGATGAAATATCTATGAGGTATGAAAATGAGTTAATAACTCCCATCCCCAAATCATGTGATCATTATAATTCCATACCTACAGGACTGTATTTAATTAGCGTAGCACAATGTCTGGCAAATAACACATGCTCAATACATATTTGGCTCAGAATTATGGCCTTCAGGTAATTTGAAGAAAAGAAATAATTGTTCAGTAGAATGAATTTTCAAATGATTTTAGGGGATCATGGGAACCTTAACAAATTACTGCACACAGTATTCATCACTTACTTCCGAGGAGTACATCATCAAGGTGAAACTGAACAAAATGAAAAATATATTGCATTGATATTTCAAATGTCAGTATGCAGGCCCAATAGGAGGGAATGGAGAGGGATTTAAAATAATCAATTTATGACTTTGTTTGCAAAAACTTCCCTTTGACAATAGCTTTTGAGTAAATTACCTTCTAAAATCTCTAACCACTTTGGGAAATATGGTTTTCTGTTATAAAATCACTTTTGAACCTGAGAGAAATAAAAGATTTAACGTGTCTTAGAATCATAGTTGCAAATCTTCATGTGGTACTGGTTAGCTCTCTGAAATGTATCCTCTAGCTATGTCAAATAAATTATTTGTTTTAAAAGTGAAGAATGCTTCTGGATTAGAATGACAAATCTCACTCCATTTCTCACTTATAACATCTGCATATCCATTATTGTACTATTGTTTTTTATCAGTGAAATTATGGAAAACTATTTCAGGGTTCTTAGTGAGTAAATAACAGTTAAAAAATGATAAAGTTTGCTTTGTTATTCAGATTCAAATTATGCTAGAAAT
This sequence comes from Neofelis nebulosa, assembly GCF_028018385.1. NCBI lineage: Eukaryota > Metazoa > Chordata > Mammalia > Carnivora > Felidae > Neofelis > Neofelis nebulosa. Next base: position 34,631,986 of record NC_080795.1, read on the forward strand.
GATTATTGCTTGGAAGGAGTGCATGACTCCGTCCCAACTCAAAGGGCATAGCCATCAACGGGGGAGGAGTGTCTGTAGACACCTTTAGGTTTGTGCACACATAATGCATAATAGAATCATCAAGACTGGGTAGTACTCCTGCCTCAGTCCTCCCTGAAATCACTCCAGTGAAAAAAAGAGGTTAGCGTGGGAGAGAGCCAAAGCATAAGAGACTCTTAAAAACTGAGAACAAACTGAGGGTTGATGGGGGGTGGGAGGGAGGGGAGGGTGGGTGATGGGTATTGAGGAGGGCACCTTTTGGGATGAGCACTGGGTGTTGTATGGAAACCAATCTGACGATAAATTTCATACATTGAAACAAAAAAAAGAAATCACTCCAGTATTCTAACAATTCACTATTTGAAATAATGGCAGGTTTGGGGCTCCAGGTTGGCTCAGTCGGTTGAGCATATGGCTCTTGATTTTGGCTCAGGTCATAATCTCACAGTTGTGAAATCAAGCCCTGAGCCCCAAGTCTAGCTCTGAGCTGGGTGTGGAGCCTGCTTAGGATTCTCTTTCCCTCTCCCTCTGCCCCTCCCCAACTTGTGCTCACTCATGTGGTTGTGCTCTCCCTCTCTCAAAATAAATTAAAACAAAAAGAAAGAAAATAATGGCAGGTTTAGGCTGTGACCTTATTTCTAGGTTTCAAAGAGACAAAAGATTTTCAAGGTACCAGAGATATTTCCATAGCAAAATAATGAATGTATTTATATATTCATCTAGCCAGGATGGAAGATATTTCCTTACTGCTTACCAAGGTCATGAGTTTCCTTTGCTTTTCCTTTTAGACCTTATGTTAAAATGTTGCCATCTTGAATTTTCATCTTTAACCATTCCTTCTTACTTGGCCTAGAAAAATGCTCACATTTTGCATGTCTAAAAGTTCTTTCCCTTAAGAATTTTTGAACACCAAAATTAATATTACTTCTCTTTTTTTCTTACTGTTATAATTGCTGCTTCCCAATCTCTTATTTATGGGAGAAACAATAGTTTTCTATCATTCAGATATCAAAACTGAGTCATTTCAACTCCTTTACTTTCAGATCAGTCACAAAGTCTATAGGTTTTTACCTATCAATTTTTTCCCCATATCTACCTTCTTTCTGATCTTGCCCAGGATGAAACTTTGATAATCTCTTATCTGAATTATTGTAATTGTCTTTCTTGGGCAGGGGGGAATTTTTACTCTACCCTTCGAGTTTCTTTTGGTTAGTCTGAGAATCAAATTGACATCAGACAGATTAACAGGAGAAAAATTTAAGTTCGTACATATGGGAATCCCCATAAACATAAGATTCCAAAGACAAGCAAAATGGCATATATATGTCCTCTGGATCTAAGAAAAGGGTATAGGCTGAGATTTCAAAGGGAAGGAAGACAATTCACAGGAAGATGAAAAAGAGTTCACAATTGGTAAACAAATATTTGCTGGGTCACATAAACAATGGGGCATAGAGAGGAATTTTAACAAATAGGCTTTGCTAAGTTCCATTCTGTTCACTATCTAGTTAATATTATACTGTAGCTATCTACAGTGATAGTTCTAATCCTGGATTTAGGTTCTCCATCTAAATTCTTCTAGGCAGTTGGAGGAAAGTCAAAGTTTCTTTCTGAGTCTTTGTTTTTTTATTGTTTTCAGCTCAAAATAATTTGCATGCAAAAGTGACACATTTTGGGTGGACTGGCTCTGAACCTCTACACCTTCCAATTGGTTTCTTCACTTTAGACCCCCTTCCTATAAGCTGTTCTAAACAAAGCTGCAGGATTAATCCTCCTATAGCACAGCCCTGAATACATAATAGTTATGCTAATTTTGATAATAATAACAACAAAATTCAATTATTTCTCATTTTCTTCTGATTTCTTTACCAGAATCCATAACTCTTCCACTTATGATCTGTTTTCAGTTGTATTTCTCACTTTTCTTTTTTGTGCATCCTATTTGCTTTCTCATTTTATTCCCTCTTCAGTCACCTCAGGCTCTATGCTTTTTTGGTATGTTCTCTTTTGCAGAAATCCTGTGCTTTTCAGTCTTTTCCAGTTGAATTTAAAACTCATCCCAAATCCCATATTCTCTGTATTTTTTCCTCAGATTCCTTGATAAGTTGTCTCTGTCCTATGAACTGAGTTTTGAAAACATTTTTTTTGGTAGAAACAAATTATCTGGGCAAAAGTTTGCCTTTGATCCAGTTATTTTCTTCTGCATAAGTTCATTAACACAAGAAAATTTGTGGAGACAAGCTGACTGCATTTATGGAACTCAGAGAAAGATTAGTTGTAAATGGAATATCATCATTCATCTACACAAGGCCCCCCTCTAATCTGCTTCATCCCCATTTCATTTTGCCATTTCCCTGTGCTCATGTAATAAGTGCAAACAAGTTATATATTTTGTTTATTTGTTCTTACAAAATGTATACTGTTGCTTATGTGCAAATATATTTAATTTAGATGGTTTTCGGCTATATTTCTAATTTTATTTCTTATTTTTTATCTATACTGCAATGTGACCATGTAGTTCACTTATTCTAACCAATGCCTAGTACTTTATACATGGCTATTTTTCAGTTGGTATGCGTGTCGTGGTCATAAAAGTTATTAAAATGTAAAAATGCCTTTACATGGATTGGGAAATAGTCTATTTAGGGTTTCCTGAGAGCTTCTTCACTAGATCTTTGGATCTGCTCACAATCCAGCATCTACAGGGTTAACACTAAGCTCTCTTTTTCCGGGGCTGGAGAGGTGGGAGATCTTTAGGACCCTGCTCCATTGCCAAGGCTGGTTTTCATTTAGACTGGGGCTGGTATTATGAAATTTATTACATATTTTGAGCATTACACTAATTGGTGTAAGTCTGTCACATTTTGCTTATTTGTTCTTTCAGTGACAGACAACTGGATAGCCTCCAATTTTCTGTTGCCTCAAACAATGCTTGATGAACATCTTTGTATATGTCCCTTTATTATTTATTTATTTATATTCTATTATTATTTTTTTTTTTTGAGAATGAGAGAGTGTACGAGTGGGGGAAGGACCGGTGGGGGGGGGGCGGAGAGAGAGAGAGAGAGAGAGAGAGAGAGAGAGAGAGAGAGAGAGAGAGAGAGAATCTTAAGCAGGCTCCATGTTGAGTGCAGAACCTGACATGGGGCTTGATCTCACAACCATGAGATCATGACCTGACCTGAAATCAAGAATCAGACATTCAACCAACTGAGCCACTCAGGCTCCCCTGTATATGTCCCTTCATGGACATATGTGAGAAATTCTTGTGATATATTATTTCTTGTGATACAGAATTTCTGGGTCATAAGTTGACGCTGGATTGTTGACTCATCATCATTTGTGCAGGGATGAGCAAAGAAAGCTCCAGGAAAGCAATTTCCTTTTAAGCAGTAGGGTGAGATTTTCATATAGTCTATGGGAGAGAACTTGATCGCATGGTCACAATTAGCTGCAAGGGAGGATGGGGGATATAGTTTCTAATTGTTTTGCTATGTGCCCGGGTGAAATTATTACCGTATATATAAAGGAGACAGATTTTATATAACAGTTAACAATCTGCCATGTAGGAAAGTGTTAACTTAGCAGGCCAAATTCCGCATATTTCAAAGAAAAGTTTTCCTTTAGGACTGATCCTTGATCAGTTCTTGGGAGATGAGCTCTGAGTCTTTGGAATATATTGCCTGATAGGTGGTTTTCTATGCCTGAGGCCCTAGTCCTTGAGATAAGTTTGATCATCTAATTTATGTAAATAGTATGATTTATGATAAACACTTGTTTGTGCTTTGTGAGGGGCTAGAGTCTAAGTAGTTGAGGTCAGTTGTACAAGGAAGTTCCTCATGCCAATGTTACTGCCCCCTCCTCCCCCCACACCTCCCCCCCCCCCCGCCCCCACTAAAAACCCTGGACTCCAGGACTCTGGTGAGCTTCCCTGATTGGCACATATTGTCACACACTATTGCTAGGAGAATTGAATGTATCCATGTGATTCCACTGAGAGAGGATACCTGGACACTTCTGTCTGGTTTCTCCTGGAGTTTTCCCCATAAGCCCTTTCCCTTTACTGATTTCAGTTGGCATCTTTTTGCTCTCATGAACCATTAATGTAAGTTTAAGAGCTTTTCTGAGTCTGGTAATCTTTCTAGTGAATCATCGAACCTAAGTGTGGTTTTGGAGATTCCTGACACAAATCCAAATTTTATCCTTAAAATACTGAAAAAGAAGAAATTCAGTACTTTAAAACACTTACAACCAAATGAAAATATATAAAGTTTTTGGAATTTTCTTCCTTCTCCCCGTGTTAAAATTTCTGAGAATAAATTAAGTATATGAAAAGTTGCATTATTCTTCCAAATCACAAGGGTACTCTTCAGCTGAGTGAATCTGACATGAGTCACATGAGAGTTATACAGTACCAAATACATCCATCCAATTCATTCAGAGTCAAACTGATCAGATCTTAGCCACTGAGGTTGGAGAGGGGCAGGCATCTTCAAGTACCAGTTTGCCACACTTGATACGGTTCACTGTTCACTGCTTGAGGGAGCTATCTTAAGGAGGGAATTGGAAAAATAACACACTTTTACTAGTTATCATTTGAGTTGGCATGGAAACATTGTTATAAGTTGGCATGGTAACCATCTTCTCCATGATCCTGAAGAACCTGAAGAGTAAGAGCTTGAAATTTTGGTGCACGTTTTAGAAGGTTGCTAATCCCTGATACAACACAATACTTTTCTGATACGGATTCCTATTTGTTCTCCTATTTATAGTTATGTGCTTTTCTTGAAAAGAAATATTTCCTGCTTATTATTCTGAATATATTACTCTAACTTGAACATCTAGCACAATCAGTTTGCATGATAATTGCCTTCAAAGCTATTCAATTATATAGTGGTCATAAAAGTTTTCTCTCTTGGGCTAATGCTAATCCCTATTGGTCATATAATCTACTATCTATTCTCTATGTTTCTTTTCACCCATTAAAATGTAATCATTTGAATAATATGAAATATAAAACATGCCACAATTTATTTTGTTTTGAGTCTTCAGATACAACTGAAACCCTATTACTTAGGTAAAAGAAATAAAGGTGAATGCTTGGGTAAATAGAGGTTAATGCTGTCAAACATATATATATATATTATATATTTTGGAAGAATGGTTACAGGAATAAAAACAGAATATAGGTTGCCTATGAACTCTCATGATTTGGTAATTTAATGGTTTATTTCTGTTTAGCCTAAGTGTTAAGTGGAACCATGTGAAATTGCCATTTTTATAAGTAAAAAATGATGTTATATTAGTAATTACATACAGTTCAACCTAATATATTGTCCTAATTTTTTCAAGGTATGGTGATATGGTATGATTCCAAAGCAACTAGTTCCTCAGAGACTGTAAGTTTCTTAACGGCAGGATTCGTATCTGGTTCATCTTTGACATCTCTACCTTTTTTTAAAGATAGCTTTGCATGTTTTTTAAAGATAGTTTTATAAAGATAGCTTTATAAGGAATGTTTGTAACTTTTCTGGCTGGCTAACATCAATTTTCTTTCTTAATGGCACCCTGCTGTTTGTTTTGTTTTGTTTTGTTTTGTTTTGTTTTGTTTTGTGGAATTTCCTGTCTTCTCTCATCTGTGGTCTTGATGGGAGGTAATACCGGTTAATGATTGCTCCCTATGAAAGCAGAAGTGTTGAGGACCTCCCTCTTCCTGCTAAGTAATGGGCTTATGAACCTAAGCTAGGTCAATTGACCACCTGAAGAACTTTAAAACATAAGCAAGTAATGCCAGAATGGGAAGAGTGGTTGAACTAACAGTGGATTAATCACTAGGATGTTTTATTCTAGCACTCACAATTGCTCCTTTGGTTTCTGCTGCCTATTTCTGTTGCTATTGGCTCCTGCCCACTTCCCATTGTGATCCTTCTAATAAATTTCCCGTCAGTTGCTTTTTTTTTTAATTAGAATTTGTTTCTATTGCTTATAACCAAGAACTCTACTCATAGGATATTTGTTGTTCTACTTACTAACTCATATTCATGAGTAAATATAAGTAAATAAGTAAATCAGGTCTATGAAAAGCGGAAAATGTTCTGATTATCTCATAAGCTTCCCCAAATACCTAATTTACCTATAAAGCAATTCTTAACAGAAAAATTTTACAGGAATAATTACTACTCAGATATGTTCAGGAAAGAATTTTTTTCTTCAGAATTTTTATAGCTGTCTCTTTTCTGATATTTATTTCAGTCAGCTTGAAATGGGCAAGAGAAAGACTAAATATAATTCAGAACGGCTGAATGATTAACTTTATTCCTACTTGCTAATATCCAACCATTTAATCAGTTAGTTGCTCATTCAGTAGACATTTATTGAAGCCTTCATATGTCCCAGGCATTATGCTTTTCCTTGTAGATAGAAGGTTAAATAAACAATAGATGATGATGACAAGATACCTTTCCTTAGGATGAATCAGTCTAGTACTGGAGAGAAAAGTATATATGACAAAATAGCATAAACTCTGTGTTGGAGTCTTGTGCAAATGCCATGGTGGCCTAATGGAGGAGTACTTAAAAGTCTAGGAAGGGTCTAACTGATGTCCTCTATTCTTTTCTCAAGCCCAGTGAGTATCCTTATGATCGTTGCTTTAAAATTAAGTCACTTATATCTGTTTCATTTAGATCTCTGGCCATGGCCTTATCTTATTCTTTCATTTGGGATAAATTCCTCTGTCTTTACATGTTATTTAAGTCTCCGCCTTCTTCTCTGTGTTAGAAAAGCTAGTTTTGTCTCCTGTTTCTGTAATTAATGGTTTTAAGAAGAAGAGGTCATGTAGTGCCCAGGGCCTGGCACTTCAGGAAGTGTGTCTGGTGTGTGTTACCTGCACTCTGCTGTTGTGTTTTGGCTGCTCTATCATTCAGGCCAGTGGTCTGCAGAGGTCCTCCTTGCCTGCTGTGCACAGTGTGTGGTCCCTGACCTGAATGTGGCTAGTTTTAGTTAGCTATGCTCTGGTCTGCTTGTGAAATGAGACCTGACATCACGTCCACCAGAACTGAGGCCTTCAGAACTTTCTGGTCAGGAGACGTGGTGTGGGCAGGGGCTTGTACCATTCTTCTGGGTGAGGGGTCCATTGTGCTGGGAATGAGGCAAACTTGACTGTGAAGGGCAGTTTTGCCAGAGACCAGGGGTGTGGGGCATGGTGTAAGCAAGTTAAGCAGCCAGTATTGGTGCTCCTGTGCTGCTTCATGCTCGTGGCTTTGCATTTATGCTGAAGGGCAGGGGAAGGAAATGGCATCAGCCAGCTTTTTTGTTTCCACAGAGGCATCTCCATGAATGCTGCCTCTCAGGGATGTGCTCCCAGAACAGCGAATAATCTCCCCACTGTGTACATTCTTTAGATCACTGTTTTTACACCCCTGGTTGTCTGCCTGCCTTCTCTCCAGGAGCAAGGTAGTGCCCTTCAGGCTCTATCTCAGCCAAGGCTGCTGACCTTTAACACTCTAGGCTTTAAGCCCAGTTGGTCGCAAGAACTCATGAAAATTCAGCCCCTCTTGTTTTCCAAGCCAATGGCTTTGGGGAAATATTTTCCTTCGGCATTCCCTGTGTGCTTCACTCTCTCTCTCTCTTCTCTCTCTCTCTCCCTCTCTCTCTCCACTCTACAACCATGGATCCCTCCCCTCTGCAGCACTCATGATCCTTTTCTCCCCTAAACCACATCTCTGCACTTCCTACCTTTTTTGATGTGGCCTCTTCTCTCCCTTTAGTTGTAGGGTTTGTTCTGTCAATCTTCAGGTCAATTTCTGGGGGTATTTAGGATGATTTGATAGTTAACTAGTTGTGTTTGTGGGACAAGATGAGCCTAGGGTCCTCCTACTTCACTGCCATGAAGAATGCAATAAATGATATGGGAAATTGGCTTGATGCAATGAACAGCAGACAGGAAGAAGCAGAGAAATGAATTAGTGAACTAAAAGACACAATAATGGAAAATAATGAAGGGAAACAAAGGAGAGAAAGGAGAATTATGGAACATGAGAATAGACTTAGAGATCAGTGACTTTATCAAACATTAGAACATTCATATTGTAGGAGTCCCAGTGGAAGAGAGAGAAAAGGGGACAGAAAATTTATTTTAAGAAATAATAGCTGAAAACTTCCCTAATCTGGGGCAGGAAACAGACATTCAGATCCAGGAGGCCCAGAGAACTCCCATCAAAATCAAGAAAAGCAGGCCAACTCACCGAGACATATTTCAATTTAACTTTCAAAATATAGTAGTAAAGAAAAAAAATCTTAAAAGCAGCAAGGCAAAAAAAGTCCTTAACTTATAAGGGAAGATTCATAAGGCTAGCTGGAGATTTCTCAACAGAAACTTGACAAGCCAGAAGAGAGTGGCACGGTCTATTTAATGTGCTGAATAGGGAAAATCTTCAGCTAAGAATACTCTATCCAGAAAGGCTATCATTCAGAATAAGAGTTTCCCAGACAAATGAAAACTAAAGAAAGGAGTTTGTGACCATTAAACCAGTCCTGCAAGAAATATTAAAGGGGACACTTTGAGTGCAAAGGAAAGACCCAAAATGACAAAGACAAGAAAGGATCAGAAAAAATCTCCAGAAGCAATTATACAACACGCAATAACATGACAATAAATACATATCTATCAATAATTACTTTGAATGTAAATGGACTAAATGCTCCAATCAAAAAACATCGATTCAGAATGGATAAAAAAAAAAAAGACATCTACATGCAGCCTACAAGAGTCTCATTTTAGACCTAAAGACATGTGCAGATTGAAAGTGAGGGCTACAGAAGCATTTATCATGCAAATGGATGTCAAAAGAAAGCTAGAGTAGCAATACTTACATCAGACAAACTAGACTTCTTTTGTTCTTGTATTGTTTTTATCCTGCTTTGCTATCAGTGTAATACTGGCCTCATAGAATGATTTTGAATATGTTCCTTTTATTCTATTATTTGTAAGATTTTGATAAAGGTTGTCATTGTTATTAATATTTTTTAATATTTTCTAGAATTCACCAATGAAACAATGTAGTCTTGGGCTTTCTGCACTGGAGATTTTTGATTCATATTTCAAGTTGTATGCTTGTTATTGGTCTAGAAGATTTTCTACTTCTTGGATTCAAGATTCATGATTCAATCTTGGTAACTTGTGCATTTTTAGGAATTATCTGGGTTTTTTTTCCCCCCTGAGTTATCTGATTTGTTACTGTATAATTGATCATAGTAATCTGTTTTCACAACATGGTTATCTGTTGTATTGTTTTATCTTCCATTTCTCATTTTGGTTTTTGAGTTTTCTCTCTCTCTCTCTCTTTTTCTTAGTTAATATAGTTAAAGCATTGCTAATTTTGCTTATTATTTTTTTTGGAAAAATTGGTCAATACTTTCATTGTTATGTTATTGTTCATTCTGATCTCTATTTTATTTATTGCTGATTTTTCTTTGTTATTTTCTTCTTCTACTAAATTTCAGCTGAGCTTCTTTTTTAGTTCCTTGTGGTATAATGTTAAGTTGTTAATTTGAACTTTTTTTCTTAACACAAGCATTTATAGCATAAATTTCACTCTAATACCTGCTTTTGCTGCATCCCCCCTCCAAAAAGAGTGCATTGTTGTGATGAGTACTTAGTAACATATAGAATTATTGAATCGTTATATTGTACACCTGAAAATAGTACAATAATGTATGTTTGGTATACTTCAATAAAATAAATAAATAGAATTAAAAATAATAATAATAAACAAGTAAATGTCTGGGAAGGAGGAAAACAAATATGTCAAAGTAGAAAATGTGATACTTGGGTTCATTATTGAAAGAGGGAAAATATTTTACAAGTGGAAGGAACAAGAGGTGAGTGGATAAATATGCTTAGTCATAAGGGATGCATCATAGATAATGGACATATCATTGATAAAAATTTAGTGATTTAATACAAGTATTTTAAAATAGATGAATGGATTGATGAATAATAGTGTGTGGGTTACACTGACATTTTGAATTAACTTTGATTTTTAAGGATTCTTACTTTCCCTTTTATTAATCCACATAGGTAAATTGTGAATTCATTTTTTTTTCTAAAAATTTTTTTACATTTATTTATTTTTGAGAGACAAAGTGAGATGAAGTGAGAGTGGGGGAGGGGCAGAGAGAGAGGGAGACACAGGATCTGAAGCAGGCTTCAGGCTCTGAGCTGTCAGCACAGAGCCCGACACGGGGCTTAAACTCACAGAGGGCGAGATCATGACCTGAGCCGAAGTTGGATGCTCAACCAACTGAGCCACCCAGGTGCCCTGGTAAATTGTGAATTCAAATTGAGGAATTTCCATGGTTATGTTTAGCATAAGAGCAATGTCAATATATCATAAATTTTTTTGGTATTTCTGCAGACTTTGTGCAGAAACTCAGAACGTTCCTTAGTATGAAAATGGAATTATCTGCAATGAACAAAATTGAATTTAAATACTAACCATGTTATACTTTTTTTCTATTTCTGAATGGGAAGGCACACTTCTTTCCATACTTCCAGCCAGTAGGCTAGATAAATTATCAGTTTTGTATGGCTGTCCCTGTATCCAAATGATATGAAATTACTAATGGCCCTAGTTTCCTGCTGAGTACAGAGGCAATAAGAAAAAAAAACAAACAAACAAAACTTTGGTCAGAGGTCAGAGAGTAGTCATAATGTGGTCTTTTTTGGACAAACCATCAGAAGGATTATCTCTCAGCTACCACATTTGCCTCCAGGGTAGAGCTTCATGTGTAATGTTAACCAAGGTAGATGTTTGGTGAGCATGCCCTAGTGAAAGGCAGCCAGAGTTTTAGTTGTCTAGAGAACTAACTTTCAGACAAAGATGATCTGGATTCGTGTTTAGATAGATGCTGCTACCTTAACCAATAGCAAAGACAGAAGAGATGTCAAAGCAGTAATATGCTCCGAATTGACCACATGTTTGGGAATAGGAGAGATACTAGAACTTCCCTATTTTGAAGTAGAGATACCTATTTATTTTTGTCCTGGAGCCATGGAACACATTTTCACTGAATGTCTTATAGGGCTAGATAGAGCAAAACTACTCTTAAATAGATTGTCTAAACACTTCTTATGAAAGGTTTCAATTTGTCCTAAAATTTAGATGACCATCTTCATATAGCATTTTGCTAGTGTCTTCTTTTAAAACTTGAAATCAGAAAGAATCTAATATAAAAAGCTTAGTTTTTTAATTTCTGGTCAAATTTTTACTTATAACCCAGCTCTTTTTTTTTTTTTAAAGTTTATTACTTAGAGAGAGAGAGAATGTGGGGGAGGGGCAGAGAGAGAGGAAGAGAGAGACCTTCCCAAGCAGGCTCTGCACCATCAGGTAGAGCCTGATGCAGGGCTCAAACCCATGAACCATGAGGTCATGGCCTGATCTGAAATCAAGAGTTGGACACTTTACCAACTGAGCTACCCAGGCGCCCCATAACTCAGTTATTTAAATAATTTTTGATACCCTTCTGCCTTTGTCATGTTGTAATAAAGAGTATAATAGCAGGAAATTAAAAAGGTTTTGAAAAATAGGATTTCTGTACTTTAAATTAGCAAGTAATGGTCTCTTGTTTTCTTCTCTCACTCATTTTTCTGGAAATCATATTCACATCTTATTTTTTTTATCTTAGATTAAGTTCATGTCTCTTATTTTACTCTTTCATTCTTTTTAGAAAATACCTATATTCAGTTAACATTCTGTTTTGATTTGATAAACATCTTATTTGCACTCTGCATGCATTTGATGTTTGGTTTAAGATGTGGCCTATGTTTGAGTACTTATATGAGGTTGTATATGTGCTTTCTTTTCTTTGCCACCAGGATCAGAAAAATCAACGGAATTTTTTCTAACTTTGAACATCTGATTTCTACAATATAAGAGCAGTACTTAGACTCAACCTCTCTAATTTCTAATTCCAATTCCTCTACTTACTCTTAATCAGTTGAAAAAAGTCACTTAATCTTTCTGAGTCCCACTTTTTTTACATCAATGGGATGATGATTACACTTAATATTTACTTCAGAAAGACTGTGAAGGTCAAACGAGATAATATTGGTGAGGATGCTTCATACACTTAAAGTATTATATACATGTTAAATACTGTTGCTGTATTATTTAATCAAGGCACATTGACAATTTTGAACCCTTGAGGACATAGATGCCTCTAATAAGTTCTGGGTGAAATAAGTAAAAATACTTAATATGTATTATGTGCCAGGCACTGTTTTATGGACTGGGACAGAACAGGGAATAAAATATGTTCTCCAAAAGTTTAGGCAAGATTATGTGACCCTAACTGTCTTTGAAGGATTGGAACTGATTCTCTTGTTCCATAGGAATCCTTCAGAGAAAGAGCAGATCGGTCCAATTAGGTCTAGGCCTCCAAAGATAAAGGTCATAGACTGTCCTCATCATTTCAGAATAATTATTCTCCCAGAGAACAAGCTAACATTCTACATTTTTCCTGTAGCCCTTTTTGTACCTCACCTGGTTCTTTGGGATAGAATGAATTTTGTTCTCTTGAATTCAATACTAGCCTTTTCTCTATGTTTTACCTGCTTTCTGATTTCAGTTGTGTGCTTTTATCTACTAATTGTCTGAATTCAGTTAACAACTAGGTCAGCCATTTGTTCTGACTAATGGCATAGCTGAATTTCACAACTGTGACCTACCCGAGGAATCCAAGGACCTAGCCTGTTTCCAATTTTGAAGTAATAAGATGATTGTAAATTCACTATCACTTCTTTCCTAGGGGGTGTTTATCTTAGCAATTCAATTTTTGGCATAAAAAACCAGATCGCCTAAAGAACAATTATAATTGTGGGGGTTACATACACTTGTGTATTTAGGAGGAGTCAGTGATGATTTCTTGAAAACTCCATCACAATTAAATTTCCTCTATTTTTCTCTACAAAAGTTGTAGGATTATAGTTTTAATCCTATACCTACTTCTTAGGTATATCTTAATTTATACCTACTTCTTAGGTGTATCTTTATACTCAAAATATTCTGGTGCTGAAGAGCACTGCAAAGCCTCTTGTATCAATTGGTTCATAAATAGTAATGCTAAAACTATGTCTTATGAGATGTCTCTTTTAACTTAAAATCGTGTGTCGGTTGAATTCTTGGTTGTCTCAGATATCTGTTCTAACGTTTTCAACTTATTCTGAAATTTGCTTTTATTGTAGAGAATGTAATTCAGGCACTTCACTAAAAGGGTAAATGCTCTTAGGAAAGAAAAAAAATATACAATGACTTCTCTTTGATGAGAACTCAAATTCAAAGGCCAAAGTTTATTGGTAGTTTTTTATGTTGTTGTTTTTTTTGACTTTTCATGAATAGACAGATATGGCTGGAACCTAACAGCAATTCCAGACAGATTTGACAATTTACCAGGAGACTGCAGAATGACTTTGATGCTTTTGAAAATAGAGCTGAGAACAGACATCACAACTAGGGTCATCATCAGTCAACTGTTCAGCTTGACAGACTTTTTCTGTGTTTAGTCAAGGTTGCACTGGAGTATATTTTCTTTATGATTTTTTCCCTAGAGTATCTGCTTTTAAAATTTAAAAAAATAGATAAGACATTCTAAATTTGGGGCTCAAAACATATTTTAGACTTGACTTTAGTTCGGTAAGTATAAATTAATGTGAAATAAGCAAGTATAATATTGATGATCTTTTTAAGATTTTTAACTGATTCATATTCTGCTAATAGATTCTTAGCAATGACTGACAGTAATTCAGCCCCACTTATTTTTTCCTTGACATGGATCACTCTCAAAATACTTATGACTATCATTATCATCATCATCATACTCAAGAAACTTTAGAACCTAATTGCATGCAATTGTATGCAGAACTTTTAAAAGCAAGTGATCTATTTTTTTGAGCAGTTGACTATCCAAGAAAAATATTATTGGTGCAGGTTATTTCAAAACATCTGAATTACAATAGGGTAATAGTGATGGGTATCAAGTCTTTTACTCCATTCCATTGTGAAGCCACAGCATGGCTAAGTAGAATGCAGGAAGTTGTCTGTACACAATTCATTTTAATTGCCCAAGAAAGATGTACACTCAATGTTAGAGATAAATTTCATAACCCCAGTTACCAGTTGAAAAGACATAATAGAAAAATGTATAACTCAGATGAATTTGTTAAAAAGCTATTGTCACAAAACTCCAGTTGTTATGAAAGTCCTTTTAATTAATTGCCGGTTATGTCAAAAGCAAAATTAATTCTTATTTAATTAAGAAGCAGCACATTTATATACATTAATATACAATAAAAACCATTAATTAAAAACTTAAAAAATAGAATATGTAAGACAGTGCTTTTAGAATTTTAGGAAAACAATGTAGTATGTTCAGAACACACAACAGTAGTAATGTTTTGAAAAGATAGTTTTCATCAAACATAATGAAATACAGCAAAAGTTGTGATAGTTTAAGATATTTAGGTTAACTCTTTTCTCAAATAACCAACCAACTATCTGGAATGATGATATATTATCTCTCTCTCTCACACGTGTACATACACGCCTATATCTCTTATATCTATCTATCTACCTACCTACCTATTTATGTGTCATTGGGCATGAGCTCCCCTGGGATGGAGGTGCTCTTTGGAGAGGCAGCTTCCTGTGTAGCTAAGACTAAACCTGTTGTTGGGGCCAGTTAACTGGTATCATTGGACAGTTAGGAAGAACAAATTAAAGGGGAGAGATTGCCACATTAACAGATGCCAGAAATAACTGACAGAAAAAAATTTAAAAATATTAAATTCAGAAAAAATTCTCTGCAATTATGGATTGAGTCCATTGTTAGGTTTGGATAGGATTATACACTCTGTTTCTAAAGGCACTATTCTAATATAATTGATATTCTTAATGATTGTCCTGAATTAATAACCCAAAAAAAGTCTATTCAGCAGCTTCTGTTATTCTATCTATCTATCATCTATCTATCTATCTATCTATCTATCTATCTATCTATCTATCTATCTATCTATCATCTATCTGTCTATTTACCTACCTACCTACCTATCTACCTACCTATCTATGTATATTTTAGGAACAAAGTGATGAAAATTTTTAAAAAATGTTTTGGTGTTTAGGAGCATAAGTTCAGTTATCTAGAAAAATTTTATTAGTCTTCCTATTATCTTGTGATACTGTTTTCTGATTTGGCTGTGGGCAAAGTGAGTGGCAACAAGAATGGGTGCTTTGGTTCATAGAATCAGTGGACCACTCTGTGTGGCATATTCTCAAGAGATGGAATGAGGACAGAGCTGAGGGGAGAGAGAGTCCAAATTGAGGTTGAGAGCCTATTGTGGAATAAATAAAAGAGCAGGAGGAGGTTGAAATGATGAACAGGGATTATTAGAGCACACACACGGAAAGCAAACCTGAAGGAATTTGCAAGGCAGAGGATGGGTGCTCATGGAGGCTTTTAGTGCACTTTATACAACAACCTGAAAAGGGTGGCTTGGGATGAAGAATACATTTTTTTTAAGTTGATGTAAGACCATATTATGAACATGCTGTGTGATGAAGCATGGGTAATGCATTAGTATCCCAGAGCTGCTGCACAAAAAACTGGATGGTTTAAGGCAACAGAAATTTATTGTCTCACAGTTCTAGAGGCTAAAAGTCCAAAATTGAAATGTTGGCAGGACTGTATCCTTTCTGATGGCCCTAGGGGAGAATCCTTACTTGCCTCTTTTGGATTCTGGCGATCCTTGGCATTCCTTGGTTTGCAGATGCATCATTCTAGTCATATAGCCCTTTGTGTTTTCTCATTGTCCTCTCTCTCTGAATATCCAAATTCCCCCTTTTTATAAGAGTACCAGTCATATGGGATTAGAGCCCACCCTGATGACCTCATTTTAACTTGATTATCTCCGTAAAGACTCTATTTGCAAATAAGGATTTGTTGAAATAAATTTCTGGGCCCCAGTTGAAGCTGCTTCTGCTGTGATGCCTCATCAGCAAACTGAAACTTAGATAACTCATGTTCTGTAAATACTCTGCTTGAGCAGAAACACAGTACACTCAACAAGCCAGTCCCTGGTTGATTGCCAAGAATCAGTAATGATTACCTGTTCTAAATAAGGTCATATGTGTAACTCTAGCCAGTCAACTAGAGCCAAGTACTCTTTCCTTGTTCCTGATTACCTTCTTCTATAAAAGCTGCAGTTTTGTTCCTTGCTTTGCAGTTCTCTGGACTCTTGAGTGTGGAGATTGCTTGCTTTATGAAGGATGAATAAAATTCACTTAGATCAACTAAATTGTCCTCTTTGATTATTTTTACAGACTTAGCCATAACATTTTGGGGGGACATAGTTCAACACATTACAGGTAGATTCTCATCAGTCCTACCCCATGTGCTTTAAAATTTCATAGAGTTCTTCCTTATTTTGTCATTATGGTATCTATCATTTTTAAGTTACAATATTATACATCATGTCTTTTATGGAATTTTTACAACTACTTTATTGAAAACTTGCAAGAACTATTCTGGAGCTGGTATCCAGATACCATTTTGAACCATATTATTGCTCTGTTCTCTTGAATGTAACTTGCATGGTGATTTGACAGTTTCTCTTAATACTTTTAGGAGACTGTTTAGAGGAAAAATGGAAATCAGATAAGTTAAAAAATGAGCAATGAGTTGATGAGATGGATTTATATTGTGTTACTGTGTGAGCTCAAACCTCTATAATAAATCCCTTATTTCATGTATTTTCTAATGGCTCTGCTTTTCTGATCAAACCCTGACTGATGCAACTGATAGAGGAAAGAGCTGTTCAAGCCCTGAAAAACTTGTAGGACATTTTTTTGATCCAGCCTATCAAAAAAATGATTCATGCACAAATTTGAAGGACAATTTGATATATCACAGAAAATAGATAAAGCATCAGAATTGATGTGATCTAAAGCTGTGTTTCAGCCAGTTTTTGCTGGATAGTTGTTCTCTCTTCTTTTGACCTAGTAACGTCAGGGATTTGCTTTAACTAAGCCATTTGTCATTGCCTGCAAATCTGTACTGTTTGTTGCAGATACCATGTAACGAAGTAATGATTAGTAAAAGTATTCAAATAGGCATCATCTATCTTTCATGTAAACTACAGTTTATTAATGTATGAACGCATATGTACATTTTTTTGTTCAAAGACATTATGTCTAGTAAACACTAAAATGTGGTTTTAAACAACAGCAGCCACCAAACAATAACAAAAAACTGGAAAAATATGACTGGTAACAGGCTCTCTTTCTGAATAATAAAATGTGACTAATAGTTCTCTAGAGAAAAAATGCACAACAATGGATATTTACCTAAGTAACATCTTATGCCAAAATAGCACAATGATTTATAATATTCTGGGCCATTTCAGAAGTTGCTACAGGACACCTCGTACAGATAGTGTACTGTGTGGTGCAAATTATAGTGATTTGTGGAAGTGTAGACTGGAAGACTGGAGCAATAAAGAAAGAAGAATAATGTTCTTCCTTGAATCATTGGGGAAAAGCACAGCTCAGCACCTGTCCCCAGGCAACTTTTAATAGTACAGCGCATTGAAGTTCAAGTCTTTGAAATGTCAAACCTAAATGACAATGAGATTACATTAGAAAGAAAAAATCAAGGTGACTAGTGGCTCATTTGATTGTTGTGAATGGTATCTTCATAAAACTCACTTATGGTGTGGTAAACTGAGAACTGCAAGTTATTGGGTGAAGAAGGAAATAACAATCACTCCTTAAATAAATGAGGGAAGGGACACCAACTAGGAGGGAGAATTTAGCAAGGCAAAGAATTTGTGATTTGGGCTTCAATCGTGACTTTTCTGATTCATTATGACCTTTAGAAAGTTAAACCTAGATTGGATGAAGTAGTGAGTCCAATTCTGTCTGCTATACAAGTGAGAAGGAGAACCATTTGTTCAGGAAACAGAAAGTGCTCAGCCAGTTCGCCCAAGAAGGAGGAAATGGTTCATGCTGTTCATAGGCTCCATGAATGTTGCCATGCCAGTACTTTACTCCTCTTGCTGCATAATCCCACAAGCTAGAAAGTAAGGGTGTGTAAGGAATGGGCAGGATTGGACAAGGAATCATGTTCCATGAACACTTGTTTGACCCTTCTAGATGCTTCTCTAGGCAGCTGAGAATATAGCCAACCTAATCTTTGAGGATATCAAAGTCATACTAAAGAAAGTGCAAGAAAGGAAGAAGGAGAAAGGGACATTATTATTATTGTTTTCATTTTAGATAAGGGAGACTGGTTTATGTCCTCCTGTATTTAAGGTCAGTACTGTACTTTTAAATTTAGATGCATTTTGAGCACCTACAGAGCAAAATGTGAATTCAAGCTAATGTATCTGGAGAAAAGTCAAGAGAACAAATAGATTGTGCATCTAAGAAACTATGCCAGCCAGTATTCACAGCATGCAATAAAAATTGGGTAATGCACATCTTTGTTAAGAACACTTACTTGGTTAAAAAGGGTCTTCCTTCTAACAAGAGGCATTAACATTTAAAATAGGTCAGGGAAAATGATTGTTGACCATGCTTTCCTTTGCTCCAGTGGAAGCTAAACCAACAGGCTAAGAGCCAGCTAGAGGTTGCATCCTGAGATACATTTCAATGGCTGGAAGACCTGGGAAATTATTTCTTATTACCAAGACTTTGTTTCCAGATCTGTAAAATGGGAATAGTATCAGTTTCTGCCACATCGACTTTCACAAAGATTGAATTAAATAGAAAATAATGCACGGAAATCACTTAACTTGGCAATTGGAATATAGTCCACAGATGTTATCATTCAATTCTGACTCTTGTGAGAATAGAAATTTGAACCAAAGTGCTATGAATTAGCTTGTATTCATAGTATATTCATGTATATTATTGAGGTAAATTTTGACCAAATAAACTCAAAGGGTTTTTTAATAAATGGAACAAAAATGGGTTTGTTGCTTTCAGAGTGAGATTTGAACAGACATTAAAATCCTAGGGCACTCATAATCTAGTAAAGTGAATGTCTTAACATGCTACTCTGGTTAAAATTCTTGGTAATGTAAACATTTTGTACCCTTTATTTAGGAAAAATAGATCTTCAATAAGGAGATTCCATCTGTTTACCTTTACCTATAAAGGCAAATAATTTTAAAGTCAGTAAGAGAAGATGTTTTTAAAGTTTCGTGATATAATTTTATTTAAAAGTCATCATGGGAATTGCTAATACCATTAAGTCTAACAAAGGTTTCTGATCTCAGTAGTTTTCCAGACTACATAGTTGTTACAAAGTTTAATTATTTCCTTGAACAGTTGATTTCATTTGAGATGTTTTTCATTTATAATCATCAACAGTTGATAACATCTTGATCATTTTAAACAGTCTTCCTTCAATATTAAAATGTTCTGCCTTTCCTGCTGAATATTTGTATTTCTTATAAAAAGGGCTGACATGAAGTCTTACTTTGATCCTGTCACTTAAGACTATTAAGAGTCATTTCAGACAGATAGTTCATGTGTATATTTTAAGAAAACATTTGTTATATCTGTTGAGAAATATCCTCAATTAAAAAAATCAAATTGCATCTGGATTCATCTTCATGGTGATTTCTGTATTAAAATGACATTCTTATTTGTAAGTGAGATCCCAAATTTTTATAAATATTTTCTGAAGGATATAGACAGAGAAAACAATTCCTAGGGTTCATGGATAAAGTACAGTTTAATCCTTTTGAGGAAAGAGAGAGGAGCAGATATCCCATGTCTTATCTTTCCTGATCTGCTCATTATTTCACAACCTTCTAAAAATCCCTTTTCAGGTCCAGCCCCTCTGGTTCTTTTGCTATGGGTTAAAAGTAAGATCTGCTCTGCCCTTTATGAACTTAAACTAATTACTTCCATGTACCTCACTTTTCTTATCTATAAAATAGGCCTCATAAATTGTGTCTACCTCTTGGGGTTGTGAGGGATAAATAGGTATAGAGTGTTCAAATTGATGCCTTGCAAAAAAAGTGTCCAGTAAATATTGGCTATGTTTTTATTATTATTTTTATCATTACTATCATCATCATCATAATCATCACCACATGATTTCATCTCTATTTTGGTTAATGTAGTTGTATCTACTCAACATGAAATGCAGAATCCTCGAAATTCTGTAACTCATTCTTCCCTCTAGCCTCTGTTGCTCATCAGTCATTCTTTCTTTTCCTACCCTATTGTCCTGCCCTAGTTTAAACCTTCATCATTAGTCTCCTGAACAAATCCAACAGCCCCCCTTACCTGGTCCCCTTCCCTCATCTTGTCTTCTTCAATTTATGTTCCACTAGCTTCGGGATTCCAGCCCTGAAACAGACCTGATTAGGATTCTAAGCCACTGTGTCACTGTGTAGTTTTGGACAAATCACTCATCTTCACTATTCCCCAGTTTTTTTACTTGAAAATAACTACTTGCTTCTCTCATGTGGAAATGCTATAATGCTCAAATGGATGCAGAAAGCTTTGACTTTATAAAGGATCATGTGACATGAGTTATTATTAAGACATAAGCTAGAAGAAGCCTATAGAAGAGATGTAAATAGGGGCACCTGGGTGGCTCAGTTGGTTGAACATCCAACTTCGGCTCAGGTCATGATCTCGTGGTTTGTGGGTTCAAGGCCTGCATCAGGCTCTGTGCTGACAGCTTGGAGCCTGGAGCCTGCTTCGGATTCTGTCTCCCTCTCTCTGCCTCTTCCCAGCTCATACTCTGTCTACCTCTCTCTCAAAAATAAAATTTAAAAAAAATTTAAAAAAAGAAGAGATGTAAATAAATATTAGATGTGATTGGGTTTATCCTTACATTTTCAGCATGATTGTGTATATATATATATATATATATATATATACACATATATATTCATATATATACATATATATTCATATATATATATACATATATTCATATATATATATATACATATGTATATATATATATATATGAATATGTTGGGAAAGTGCGTATCACTCATTACATGATTATTTTTGTGTGGCAGTATTTGCCAGAACTGGGGACACAAAACTAAGGAATTCTGCTCTATTTTTATTAGTATAAAGATGTCATGCTCAAATAGGCACTGAAATTTTAAGTAGTGAGTTCTACCTAAAATAACAGCACATTTATTAGCTGAGAAAGCTGATACTATTACTTTTGTAATCATGGCTGCTACTGACAACATCTAATCACATCTACCACTTATTGAGTACTTACATGTTTAAGGAAAGGTGTTAAGCATTTTAAAACATTATCTCCAGGAACCATGTGATTTCACTCATATATGGAATTTGAGAGGGCAAATAAGCAAAGGGAAAGAAAGAAGAAAGGAGAGAGAGAGAAGTGAGCCCTGAAACACACTCTTAGCTATACATAACAAACTGATGGTTACCAGAGGGGAGGTAGGTGGGGCGATGGGTTAAATAGGTGATGAGGATTAAGGAGTGCACTTGTGATGAGCACTGGGTGATGTATGGAAGTGTTGAGTCACTATATTGTGTCCCCGAAACTAATGTTACACTGTATGTAAACCGGAATTTAAATTAAAACTTAAAAAAAAAAATTAGCTCATTTAATCCTTATAACAATCCTGTAAGATGGAGCTAAAGTAACATAAATATATACATATATGTATGTATATAGAGAAAACTAGAAAATGTAAGAGCTAACAGTTGGACAACTGTGTTATAAGTGCTGTGTTGGGTGATCTCTGTTTTCTTCCCTTTGTCAAAATAACCTGATAGATACAATCATTTCTTTTTACAGGAAACTAAGGCGTGTAAATAACTTTTCCCATATGGCAGGGCTATGTAATGACTGAGTTGGCTTCTAAACCTGTACCTACCTGATTCTTCATATGATAATACATATAAAAGCACAGTGTGACTGACCTTAATAGATTCATTTCTTTGAATTGGTTATTTATGAAACCCTTAACTAGGAGTGGCTAGTGTATTTTCTGTGTCCTGCGTATCCTTCTTTGTTCTTGTTTTCTAGTTTCTGAGTCAAACGATGATCCACTTTGCCAGTACTTGGGAGCCATTTTCTGTATGGTGGTTCAGATTTTTGCTTATTACCTGTCTAGGCTTTGATATTTAAAAACTTACATGGCTGAGATAAGGGGTTACAGAAGCACTGGAATTGTGACTAGTTAACATTCATCCAGTAAAGCTGTCTGGATGTAGCATATGCTATACCTGTGAATCTTTAGACCAACAGGGGAATTGTTTTCGTAAATCTTTTGAGGTCTGCTGTTAAATTATGCAACTCTATCTTAATTTGACATATTTGTTCTAATAAATGAAGTTACAAATATATTATACAATAATATAATATACATTTTATATAATGAAACACTGAAGATAGGTCTTAGTTCATAAGTGCAGTGATTAGTGCAGTTCTGGAAAAACTATCTTAATGCTAGAGCAACAAGTTAAATAAATGCGTGCAGACATCTGTTGAGAAACTTAGTCCCTTTCTTTAGGTAGATAAATAACTCATTCAAATAGAAAATATTTTTTTGTGTGTGATTTGAATTCAATATGCATTTAAAGAATATGTATATCTGTGGCAAGTGCTGTGAATATTTGTACATGAATATACTATTGTTTAGGCTACATATGATAAAGAGACTGATATGAATCAAAAACAAAGATTTTTTTGATTATAGGTAGTATATTATTTACACATTATAGGTAGATACTCAAATGTTCATACACCAACATATCATTGTCAATTGGATCTGGAAAATGGATTTATTTCTTTAATAATGTATTGATAAATTAGAAGTTAAGTTGTTTATAAATTATCTCACAATAAAACCATTAGGAGTTACATAAAATTGTACTTCAGAGCAATTTAGAAAAAATTTTTAAGTCAGAGGATAATGACGGTATCTCTGCACTGAGTGTTCATTTTCTATTAGCAACTTTGAGATACATGGAACTAAGCATTACAAATTACCATATAAGTTTCATTTCCATATATGCATTTATAAATAAAGAAATATTGTAATTTATTAATTTGTTGCTTGATAAACCTATTTATATAAAATTGTGTATAAATTTGTATATTTTGGTTAATTTGGATACTATTCATGTGAATATATATAATACATATATAATTTACTTTGATTTGCAGTTATTATAGGCATGTGCACTTGTAATTTATGGGCTCTCCTTTCAAAGAACAGAGTGGCCAATGATATGATATGTAACACTTTATATAAATGGATTTTGAATCTAATCATTTTTAATTTATACAAATGTTTTGATAATTATATATATTTTCAATTTATTAAACTTTTTTTTACTGAAGTATAGTTGACACACAACGTTTTAGTTTTAGTTTTAGGTGTATAACATAGTGATTCAATATCTCTATATGTTCATTATAAGTGTAGCTACTATCTGTCACCACACAATGCTATTATAATTGAGAATTATATTTTTAAATACAAATATGTGAATTAAAACAATTTTTAAAATTT
Organism: Neofelis nebulosa; assembly: GCF_028018385.1. Classification (NCBI taxonomy): domain Eukaryota; kingdom Metazoa; phylum Chordata; class Mammalia; order Carnivora; family Felidae; genus Neofelis; species Neofelis nebulosa. The sequence continues at coordinate 34,655,612 of NC_080795.1, forward strand.
TAATTGAAACAATATTTTTGGAATTAATTTATTTGGAAATGTTAGTAGTGTATAGAAAATTTTCATGGTAAATTTGGTTATTATTACTGTTTTTTGTGATACAGAAACAATACCTAAGGTATATATTGGACAATAAATCTGTAATATACTGCTGCTGACTATGTAGCAGGAGTGAGTGGAACCCATGTAAAAGGGTTTCTTATTACATTAATGAAAAGTATTTAGGTGGCTCAGTTGGTTAAGCATCAGACACTTGATTTCGGCTCAAGTCATGATCTTGTGGTTCATTGGATGGAGCCCTGCATTGGGCTCTGCGCTGTCAGCTTGGAATCCTCTTTCTCCCCCTCTGCCCTCCCTCCATCTCCTCTCTCAAAATAAATATTAAAAAAACTATTCAAAGTATTTAAAAAGTATTTAATCCATGTGAATTTTTCAAGGTTTACCTCAGCAATATTAATATTATTATTACTAACAAAAATATAATTGAATGATTAATATATTTAGAAACTATGCTAGGATCTTTAGATTCATTTGTAATTTAATCTTCATGTTTGTATGATGCATTGTGATTATATATATAGTCTGTATTGTAATGTTTGTATTGATGTTAATATCAATATATATATGATTGCATTATATGTATAGATTAAGATATTGAAACTAAGGCAGATTAAGTGACTTGCCCAGAATAATTTTATAAATAAGTGTTTGAGAAGTGATTAGATTTATAGAGAATATGCAGGCATCGACAAGTTAATATATCTTTCTATCAACACAAATCATGTGATTATGTGATTACGTTATTGTTCTTAGAATGAATCAGAAGTGGATTCAGAATACCTTGGAAAGACTAATTGAAAACATTTGGAGGAGAGGTGCCTGGATGGCTGGCTCAGTCAGTTAAGTGTCTGACTGTAGGTTTCGGCTCAGGTCGTGATCTCACAGGTTTGTGAGTTGAGCCCTGTGTCAAGCTCTGTGCTGGCAGCCTGGAGCCTGCTTGAAATTATCTCTCTTTCCTTCTCCCTCTGCCCCTCCCCTGCTCACTCTTTCTCTGTCTCTCTTAAAATAAATAAATAAACTTAAAAAAAAGAAAAGGAAACATTTGGAGGAGCTGAATTTGTGATATGATGGATTCTTTCCTGACATATACCAGCAGATATTAGAAAATACACAAAACCATGAAAATTATATAAACTCAGATAAAATTAAGTGAGCTTTTAAAATTGTTTGTTTTGCTGTTTTCTGTTGATGTTCTTACTTGTATTGTCAATTTTTCATATTTTTAAAAGAATTTTCAAGCAAGATTGAGTTTGATGTGAAATTACTATGATATGTAGGTTTCATTATATGTGTTTTCTATATAGGAAATATAGAAAAGAAAAAAGAAAAGGTGAAAATTTAGAAAAGAAGGGGAAAAAACCTAGGAAATAAATAAAAATAAGAACTGATGAAATTGGAATCAGAGAGGAAATTGATCATTATGAAACTTTGGGACTTCGAAAACTTCTTTGATTCATTTGATCAAAACAATTTGTCAAAGGGAAAAAATCATCTAATAGAGACCCATCTGTTCAAAATACATGAAAAATGCAAAAGTACTTTGTAATTAACTTTTATAACCGATCCTTGGTTCTTTGAGTTTTGACTGTGAGGATGAGAAGAGAATAGATCTGGGAGTCTGTCAAATGAAGGCTGTAGGGATTATGAAGGTGGTATGGTAGAGATGTCAAGGTACAATTCTGTGATAGGACCTATGCAGGTAAAGGTATCTGACTAGTATATAAGAAATAAAAATGAAAAGCAATGGTAAGACTCAACAGATTTGAGTCTACACTGAGTCCAGAGTTTATAAAACTGGGGACAGGAAAATATATTAAATTGAAAAGTTGTGGTGAAGTTTATTACACAGATACTATTGATTGATTTAGTGCAGATACAATTTAATAGGAATTGTTGCAACATAAATGTGTTACTTTTATAGTCCAACTAAAGTTTTCAATTCTAGTTATTAATGTTTTCTAGATGAAGTTGATCAATAAATTGTTACCATTCTAGTGGTCAGGCTCAGGCATCAGTCACAGTCTTTTGAGTATTATTTATTGCAATTATGACACTAGGAAATTTTTTTTAATTTATTTTTTAAAATTTACATTCAAGTTAGTTATCATATTTTCAACAGTGATTTCAGAAGTAGATTCCTTAATGCCCATTTAGCCCACCCCCCACTCCCACACCATCCAGTAACCCTCTGTTCTCCATATTTAAGAGTCTCTTCTGTTTTGTCCCCCTCCCTGTTTTTATATTATTTTTGCTTCCCTTCTCTTATGTTCATCTGTTTTGTATCTTAAAGTCCTCCTATGAGTGAAGTCATATGATATTTGTCTTTCTCTGACTAATTTCTCTTAGCATAATACCCTCTAGTTCCATCCATGTAGTTGCAAATGGCAAGATTTCATTCTGATTGTCGAGTAATACTCTATTGTATATATAGACCACATCTTCTTTATCCATTCATCCATCGATGGACATTTGTGCTCTTTCCTTACTTGGGCTATTGTTGATAGTGCTGCTATAAACATTGGCATGTGCCCCTTTGAAACAGCATACCTGTATCCCTTGGATAAATATCTAGTAGTGCAATTGCTGGGTCATAGTTCTATTTTTAATTTTTGAGAAACCTCCATACTGTTTTCCAGAATGGCTGCACCAGTTTGCATTCCCACCAGCAGTGCAAAAGAGATCCTCTTTCTCCGTATCCTCGCCAACATCTGTTGTTGTCTGAGTTGTTAATGTTAGCCATTCTGACAGGTGTGAGGTGGTATCTCACTGTGGTTTTGATTTGTATTTCCCTGATGATGAGTGATGTTGAGCATTTTTTCATGTGTCGGTTGGCCATCTGGATGTCTTCTTTGAAGAAGTGTCTATTCATGTCTTTTGCCCATTTCTTCACTGGATTATTTGCTTTTTGGGTGTTGAGTTTGATAAATTCTTTGTAGATTTTTGGGTACTAACCCTTTATGTGATATGTCATTTGCAAATATCTTCTCCCATTCTGTTGGTTGCCTTTTAGTTTTGCTGATTGTTTCCTTCGCTGTGCAGAAGCTTTTTATTTTGATGAGGTCGCAATAGTTCATTTTTGCTTTTGTTTCTCTTGCCTCTGGAGACATGTTGAGTAAGAAATTGCTGTGGCCAAGGTCAAAGAGGTTTTATCCTTCTTTCTCCTTGGGAATTTTTATGGCTTCCTGTCTTACATTTAGGTTGTTCATCCATTTTGAGTTTATCTTTGTGTATGGTGTAAGAAAGTGGTCCAGGTTTATTCTGCATGTCGCTGTCCAGTTTTCCCAGCACCACTTGCTGAAGAGACTTCCTTTATTCCATTGGATATTCTTTCCTGCTTTGTCAAAGATTAGTTGGCCATATGTTTGTGGGTCCATTTCTGGGTTTTCTATTCTGCTCCATTGATCTGAGTGTCTCTTTTTGTGCCAACCAGGAAAATATTTTTAAAGGCTTGAGAGATAACACAGATCAAAAGATACATTAATTAAGGCTCTAAACCCTAGTCTTTGTAATGAGCCCTCATTATTTTGAAGCAACAGAAGATAACCAAAACATATGTCACACTACAGTAGAATATGGTTGCATATAAGCAGGGGTAAGTTTATTCGTATATAATTAGAAGAGATATTTTACCCTGTGTATGTAGCCATGGAGATCAGTATAAATAGCCTGTTGCTGGTACTACAAATAAGGTATCTAATACCCAATGTAAACATTTAGGAGGTAGAAAAAAGGTTTCTGGACTATTGGTGACTAATGAAATGAATTATTTCACCTAATCTGGACTCATGTGCTGTTGATTCTCCTGTATCTGCCTTGTAGAATTTCCTTTTTCATTCTTACTACTCTTTATAGATAACAAAACCCCCTTCATAAATTACACTGGACTAGGATTAGGATATAGTTCTTTCTGGTCTATATTTAACTCTTGGAAATGCTGTGCACTGTATAAGAACTGTGAACATGAAGATTCCATAGTACTCAGCCTATCAAAGAGTACCTTGAGGATTCTGCTTTATGATGCTTCAAGGCAAAGAAGGATCATTTGCCTCTCCAGTAGCCTCTGACCAGCTGCCTTGGAGCCATCAGGATGCCTCTGCCTTCTCTCCCAGCAGCTATTTTGTCTCATATGATAGCTATAAACAATGTGCCGCCTCCTCCACTTCGCAGTTTACCAAGTGAGTAAGGAATACATCAACAGTTGGTCATAGTTTTCAGTGCTACTTAACCTCAGATATAAGAAATGGGGCACTTCTGGGGTGCCTGGGTGGCGCAGTTGGTTAAGCGCCTGACTCGATTTCTGATCTCACGGTTCATGAGTTCCAGCCCTGCATCAGACCCTGTGCTGATAGTGCAGAGCCTTTGGGATTATCTCTCTGTCTCTCAAAATTAATAAAATGAACTTAAAAAAAAAGAAATGGGGCACTTTGTCCCCCTGAAGTCATTTCAATCCTCTAGATTTCAAGTATATTATTCGTAAGGTGAGGATCTTTATGAACTTTCAGAACTTCAGGTAAGAAATACTTTTAAAGAAAAAAGAAAATAAAGGCATGGAAAGATCACATGGGTCACCAGTGATCAAACCCCTTGTTTCTGGCAGGTCTTTTTGTGCTTACCCAGAGTCAGTCTTACAGCCCTGCCCTTTGTGAGCTACTTAATACGTCGTTTTCACTAGGAGAATTCTGATTAAAATTTTCAAGGAAAGAAAAGAGATAATTTCCATTATTCTTCCTCTGAAATGTATTCCTATTTAATTTTGTTTTTATTTTGTAGTGTTTGATTTATATGATAGGAATTATAAAGTAGAGTTAAATATTTTGAAGTTTATACAATTGACAGCATTTTCTTATTTTATATAGTCAGTCTACACCCAGAACGTTTTCTCAAGGCTTCTTGTCATAGCTATAAAATTCATATATCTATATTTTATTATCAATATACTGACTAATAATATAGAACAGTCCTAGTGATAGTTGAGATGAAAAAAAATCTTCTAGATAACAAAGATAATAATCTTGGTATTTTTCAACTTCAATAAAGCATTTGTTTTGTTTTTTTAATATTCACTGAGTAAGTTTGCTGTATGATTTGAAAAAGTTAACCTGTCTATCTTTTATCTTCCTGTGATAGTTAACTTTTTCACATCAGTTTTTTAAAATTAATAATTATAGTCTTTAGGGGAAAAGATGGCAGCAGTTGACAACCTTTTGAAGGGGTATATTTATGTCTTGAATAGTGTTAGACAAAGTCTTTATGTTAAATCAAACTAATTCCTAAATATATTACTTTTATATGTTTTTATTATTATTGTGAAAAAAGTCTTGATGTAGTCAATGTTTTGAATTTCTATGTGAATTATATTCACATATTAACTTTATATATTCACATATTATATATATATAATATAATATATATATAATATATATATAATATAACTATGTTCACATATTAACATTATATTCACATATATTAACTAAATATTGAATGTAATTTTGCAAAATCCACAGCTTCTACTGGACAGGTTTTATTTATACAAAAGAAAAAAAAAATCACCCTAAGACAATTTCTTTAGCAGCCTAGGAAGCACAGTAGCTGCTAAACAATCAAATTAATTTAGAATCAATGGGATGAGATATGTGCTACCCTCTGTAGTGTCTCCCAAGGACACTTAACTTGTGTGAAGTGATAAAAAGATGAAAAATCAGTAGCAATTTGATCTCAGAACTGAATAGAGCATAATGGAAAGCTGTGGAGCACAGTTTTCCCTTCAGAGGTTCCTAGTTGATGTTCTATGTCTATGACTTCTCTTTGGAGATGTGTCCTGCTTGCTTAGTAACTCGGTCTTTGTGCTAACTCTAGCAAATAGACAACTTTCCTTAGCAAACTCTGTCTCTGCTGAAACAATGATCTCATGAAAGCACATGTGAATATGCTTTCAATTGATAATTTGACTAAATCTGAGTTATAAAGAAGATATAAATGGGAATGATTCAAACTGCAATAGGCATAAATAGGAAGGTTCAGTTAAGGACCTTAAAAAAAATCCAGCTAAAATTGTCTCCATTTGCAGATGACATGATTTTATATATAGAAAACCCAAGACTCAACCAAAAAAACTGTTAGAACTAATCAAGGAACTCAGTAAAGTTGCAGGATGCAAAATTAACATACAAAAATCAGTGTTTCTATACACTAACAATGAATTTTCTGAAAAAGAAATAAAGAAATCAATCCCACTTAAATAGTATCAAAAACAATAAAATACTTAGGAATAAATTTAACCAAGGGGTGAAAGAGTTCTAGTCTGAAAGTTATGGGATATTAGTGAAAGAAATCAAAGAAGACATAAATAAATGGAAAGTTACCTTGTGTTCATGGATTGGAAGAGTTGATATTATTAAAATGTCAATACTACCAAAATTTGTATGGATTCGATGCAACCCGTACCACAATTCCAGGGGCATTTCTTACAGAAAAAGAAAAAAACACTCCTAAAAATAGAAACACAAAAGACTCCAAATATCCAAAAATACTGTGAGAAAGAAGAACAAAGCAGGATACTACAATGCTATACTCATTCAGGAAGTATAGTACTGGTACAAAAACAAATAGTCATTGGAACAGAATTGAAAGTCCAGAAGTAAACCTAATACAGTCAACTAGTATTTGACAAGGGAACCAAGAACACTCAATTAAGAAAAGACAGTCTCTTCAATAAATCATGCTGAGAAAACTGTATATTCAAAAATAAAACAATGAAACTTGACCCTTATCTTACAATATTCACAAATATTAACTCAAAATGGATTAGAGACTGAAATATAAGACCTGAAGCCATGAAGCTCCTATAAAAAAAACGTAGAAAAATTCTTTGAAATAGGTTTTGGAATGCGTTTTTATATGACACCTAAAGCACAGGCAACAACAACAACAAAAAAAGTGGGACTGTATCAAACTAAAAAAGTTCTACACTGCAGAAGAAAGCACCATCAAAGTGAAAAGACAACCTACACAATGGTAAAAAACATTTGCAAACTATGTATCTGATAAGGGGTTAATATTTAAAGTATATAAATAACTCATACAGCTCAGTAGCAAAAAAATAATAATAATTGAATTATAAAATAGGCAAAGGACCTAAATAGACATTTCTCCATGGAAAGTATACAAAAGGCCAACAGGTATGTGAAAAGATGCTTACAATCACTAGTCAATAGGGAAATGCAAATTAAAACCTCAATATCACCTCATGCCTTTTAGAATGGTATTATCAAAAAAGACAAGAGATAACAAATGCTGGTGTGGATTTGGAGAAAAGGGAACCTCTGTGCACTGTCGATAGGATTGTAAATTAGTATAGCTACTACAGAAAACAGTATGGAGTATACAACTACCATATGATCCAGCAATTCCACTTCTGGAAATATATCCAAAGGTAATTAAAATGTTAAAGAGTTGTCTGCACCCTATTTTCATAGAAACATTACTTACAATAGGCAAGACGTGGAAACAACCTAAGTGTTCATTGATGCCTGAATGGATAAAGAAGTTGTGGTATATATACAAGTGAATATTATTCATCCATAAAAAACAAGAGAAGCCCACCCTTTGCAACAATATGGATGAAGACATTATGTGAAATAAGCCACATACAAAGACAAATACTGTATGATTTCATTACATGTAGAATCTCAAAAAAAAAAAACCTTCATAGAGATCAGATTTATGATTATCAGAGGGTCGGGTGGGGGGGGGAAGGAAGGATAAATTGGGGGAAGGTGGTCAAAAGGTACAAACTTCCAGTTACAAGATAAATAAGCACTAGGGATATGATGTACAACCTGATGGCTATAGTTAACACTGCTATATGCTGTATAGAGAAGTTGTTAAGAGAGTAGATCATAAGAGTTCTCATCACAAGGATACTTTTTTATCCATTTCCTTTTTATATCTGTATGAGATGATGGATGTTAACTAAACCTATTATAATCATTTCACAGTATATGTAAATCAAACAATTATGCTATATACCTTAAACTTATACACTGATATATGTTAAATATTTCTTAATAAAACTAGAAAAAAAATCCAGCTATTTTATATATCCTGACTTACTTTGGATAAGTTTAGTTAGGTTACATTTAGTGAGTAATGTTTACCTTATGTGTAAATTTTATATGTGAGTAGTATTTGAAGGCTTTTTATAGGCAGTGGGTAAGCACTTTGCATGTTATGTTATCTCATTTATTTCTCACAAGATCCTTATGAGGTCTGTAGAAGGCAGAATAATGGCCCCAATGATGTGCATATCCTGATCCCTGGAATCTGTGAATTAACTGTGCTGCATGGCAAGAGGAATTAAGGTTGCAGATGGAATTAAGGCTGCTAGTCAGCTGACCTTGCAATGAGAGAAGATTCTGGATTTTGCATTGAGCCCACTGTAATCAAAAGGGTCCTTGTAAGTGAAAGAGGGAGCTGTGTGACTCAGAGTCAGTGAGATTCAGAGTGAGAAAGGCTCAATTATCCATTGTTGGCTTTGAAGATGGAAAGGGGATGTGAACCACAGAAGTTGGGAAGCCTCTAGAAGCTGGACAAGCAAAGCACCAGTCTCCCTTAGAGCTGCCAAAAGGAATGCAGCCCTGCTGACAACTTGATTTTAACATAGATCTCTTTCAGGCTTCTGACTTCTAAAGTTGTAAGATCATAAATTTGTGATTTAAGTTGACATGTTTGTGTCAGCATTTGTTTCAGCAACAATGAAAACTAATACATGGTCCACTTTACAGTTAAGGATAGTGAGGCTTGGGTTTCATACCAAGGTTCACACAGTTGGCAAGTGGTAGAGAATCTTCATAGTATCATTCGTGCAGTGAATTTTCTCAAAACAACAACAAAGTCAGTAGCAGTACCGTTTCCTCCTACCCACCACCCTGCAATGCCATCTACATTTTACCAGTTGAATGATGTATATGCATTGTTGCATTTTGCCATTTTGGCTACTTAGAGGCACTCTTAATTTAAGGGAGAGAATATGCCATGCATCTTTAAACAACCCTCCAGTGCTGTCTCCTTAACTGAAATCCAGGCTCACAGGCACTCCAAGTAGTTAAGCTTCTTAAATCACTTACACGTTTTTTTCTTTGAAACTTTCCAGTTTTCTCCTTCTATAGTCTTTTTGACTTGTGTCTCAGGATTCTTCACAGCTTGCTAACCCTTGGAAAGAGATGATTGTTCTCAAAAGCAAAAAACATCTTGCCACTTCTTATTCTGGATGAGAATTGTTTTAAAAACTTACAGTTAACAAAATCTATAGTAGTTTTACCACCTGGGTGAAATAGCATCTGGGTCTAGGTAAACACATACCCTGTTATTATTAGAAGTTGATATCCTGAAGAGACAAAGGGAAGAAATATGTCTTAAATTTGTTTTTAATAGAAGTCAGGGAGCTGTCCTTTAGTATTTGTTTGGAGGAAGCCCCTTTTACACTTACCATTAGAGTATGGTCTAGTTACCTATCTTTGTTTGGGTTAATAGCTTTGCTTCTATTTTCTTCATGCTTATGAGGCTTATTCTGGGAAAGGACAAGTTCAAAAATGCTTTTTCATTTTAACTACTGGTTTATCTGGGAGAAAGAATTTCAGTGCTTTAACAAAAGTTTTTTTTTTTTAATTGTTTTTGTTCCAGTAACAAAAGTATTTCAGGTTCACAAGATATTTGTAAGTACATCTTGCTTGTTTCAACATAGGAGGATGTAGAAGGAAAAAAATGGCACTCAAGAGAAGACTAGAGACACTTCAAGGAATTTAGAAACAAGATAGTACTCCTAAGTGAATATTTTCCTTGCTTTTTTTTCCATTTTACGATGTACATTTACAGAAAACCTGAAAAAACCATGTCATCATTCCTAACATTTCAAGGGCATTTCCTGTAATTTGAGAGATTCTTAGTTTTATAGTGGCTAAACTAAAGATGAAAGGAGTTTCAAGACATATATTTATCTGGAAAAGTGACTATTGCTCCATTTTAAAGTTTTAAAGCATTCAAATCCTAGGAGTGCAGTAAGAAAAAGGGTGGCCTGTCAGTGGAGAAGCAGACTGTGTAGTGTAATGTATACAAGAAGACAAGGTTGAAAAACAGAGCTAAATGATGAGAATGGATATTCCAAGAAGGAATAAAAAGTGGGAAAGATGGTTGAATGTTTATATATGTCTCTGTGTGTGTATAATCCATAATAGTCCCTGTGGAAAATGCTACTTGGTAATTTAGGAAAAGAAGTATTAGAAAATTATTTACTCAACTTTATTTTTCAGTGTAGAAGTTGCTTTTTTTTTTAATCCCAAAGGAGAAAAGATGTATGTCTTTTTGAAAAAAACAAGCATTTATTATTACTTTTTCTTACCGCTGTTATAACAATGTCAATGTACTTTTTGTCAGAAAATCTTGAGTGACCTTTAGAAATTAAGTAATGGCAACCTAAACTTGAGCTCAAATCGTCACTGGGGGTTCAGGCAGGAGACCGTGAAGTAAACTGCAATGCATTGCAAATCAGATCTCCGCTAGCTGCCACACTATATTGTCCCTCACATCTCAGGCTACTGCTTTGTTCTAGGCAGTCTATCTCAGACATACCTCCTGCATTAGTCCTCTTTTGCCCTCCGCCACCTAGATTGGTCCTCTATCACTTTTCACTGAACTGATCTCTGGAGTTCCTTCTGACATATAGTATGGACCAGATTCCTTTTTAAAAATATGATGTTTTGAAAAGGAATTTGATCATGTTAACTCTCCACACAAAAGCTGTCAGGTTTGTACTTTCTTCCAAAACTTAGATTACAATCCATTTTCTTCAGTCTCTGGCATTTAAAAATTTCACGCTTTTGCTAAAATCTGTCTTTCATGTTCTAGACTTAACATTTCCATTGATACAACTCTCCATTACAGCTAAAATGCTTTGATTGACATTCTTAAAACCTATCTGCAATACTGTTCAGGGGGACAGGAGGAGTTCCTAGGTTCAGTGAAGCATTCAGATGACCATATTTGGCATATGTGCTCCAAAGGGTAGGAGAGAATCATAATCTTCCAGAAGGGCAGTGTCAGGTGTTCCCCTTCTGTGCCAGTGTTTTTCACAGCTGCCTAAGCAGCAGCACAATCCTCTTTACCCTCAGCATAGTTCAGGTTCAAGGTAATGAGAATCACATAGGGCAGGTGTGGAATTGTCCTGGCTTAAAAGTGTCATACCCTGCAGAAACCAAAATCTCTTATAAAAAATCCCATAGACACTGTTGCTAAGTTTTCTGCAAGGAACTTCTCAGTCACAAGAGTCATTGTAGTTTCCATTATCTTGGGCATTACAAATAATACTGCAGTAAACACAGGGGTTCCTATATCTTGTTGAATTCATGTTTTTGTTTTTTTTGAATAAATACCCGTAGTGCAATTACTGTATCTATGCTATTTCTATTTTTAATTTTTTGAGGAATCTCCAAACTGTGTCACCTGTATGTCAATAAAAAATTTATAATGATAAAAAAAGAGTCACTTTGGTCAGGAAAGTCCATTTCAGTGGCTCTCCATTAGGAATTTGTATATCATCTATACTTTCTCTTGGTTCATATGCAACTCCTCAGTCAGGGATCATTGTTATCACAAACAATGTTACCTAGCAATGTAGTTAACACTCTACCTTTATATGGTCTCTGTAGAACAGAGCTGGAGAGTTCCTATGCTGGGAGAAAATTATTCCTTGAGTTATAACATCATGTTCCTCACCATACTTTTATGCCTTAGCTCATGTTTCCTCTTGGAGTTCCCATCTATCTTGCTCTATTTATTCTTATCATTCCAGTGTCAGTGACTTGAATCTCTGCAAAGACTCTCCTGGCTTCTCCAGTATGAAGTAATGTCTTCCATGTCTCTGACCTGGAAAATCATAAAAATGTGTCTTACGTTTATGGTTCTTATTAGATAAATATCTGGAGATAAGTGGTTACCCTTCATATGTCTTTGTATCTCTAATGCCTAGTATGCAGGTGATAAAAGAAGAAAGGTGAACAAATATTACACAATTTGTGGGAATTTTGGTGAGTAGGTGTCTTTTAAAAGTTATTATGTAATAACATATGCATCAGGCACAAAAAATTATTGAAAAGTTGAGTCTTCCCCCAACCCCTACTCCTAATTTTATCCTCAAAAGTAACTGTCATGAAAAACATTTTCCTTGTATATATTTTTAATGTTTATATATTTTACATATATATGTAAACATTATATATACATGTATATATTTTTAATATTTATATATTTTTATATTATTTTAATGCATATGGTAGAACATTTTTATTACCCTATATCCTACTTTTTTTTTTACTTATTAGTATCATATATTATGAAGGCCTTTCATGTCAATATGTAGATATGTTCCTTATTAATTTTAGTGGCTATAATTATATTTCATTATTTGAATACACCAAAATACTGCTAATGGATGTGCTATTTAATATATTGTGTCTCATCTTCAACTCCACCCTTCTATATATTCTGCTTTATAATGCTGGGCTGGGGCTCTGCAAACCAGTTTTTTTCAAGAAGCCAGCTGGCTTCCTGTTAGAATCTGTCAATAGCACGTGTTAGAGGGAGATTGGAAGGCAGGAGCAAAGTTAAGGAGTATGTTTATCCTTTTGTTTTGTTTTCTTTTTTTTAAGTTTATTTATTTTGAGAGAGATACAGAGAGCAAGCAGGGGAGGGGCATATAGAGGAGAGGGAGAGAGAGAGAGAATCCCAAGCAGGCTCTGCACTGTCAGCGCAAAGCCCCACATAGGGCTGGAACTCACAAACCATGAGATCATGACCAAGACTCAGACACTTAACTGACTGACCTACCAAGGGGCCCCTCCTTTTGTTTTCTGTTTCTGGTTTGCTTCTCCTTGTGAGTGTATCTTTTTCACCCAAGCAGCGGCTGTTTGTTCCAGCAGCAGCAGATAATTCCATTTGCAATTTTCCCAGTGTTGCCAGAAATAGCTTCATCACACCCCCTCAACAATCCAGCACCAGCTGCTGGTACACTGTCTCAGAAGCACTGCTTCTTAGGGCCACTGCTTCCAGCTTCCAAGTTTTAGTAATTAAACCTCTTCCCTTTGCTTCATCAGCAAAAAGAGTGGTGGTAGATGCTTTCTGAATGGTATTTGTGGCTCCCTTTTTGTCTCTTCAGTTCTTTAATATTTGACTAATAGTTCTTTGTATCATTGTTTTTTCTACTGAAATTACTGGTGTGGTTTCAGTCTCCTGACAGCTGGATTCTCTCTAATAATACAATGGGAATTTTTTTCTAGTTACTTTTGCTGTTAAAATCAGATAAACATCCTGTACTACCTTCTTGAGTTGGCAAGCATGTGTATTAATAGCAATGCAAGGCCAAAGGATGTGTGCATTTTAAATTTTGATAACTATTAACAAGTTGCCTTCAAAGAGTTTGTACTAATTTCTACTCGTACCATCAGCATATGCAAGTTTCTATTTCACAGTATTTATACTAACATCATGCATTATAGAACAAATATTCTGCCAATAAATTAGTTGGAGATAGTTTTATTTACTCTGTAAGTTTGCATTTCTTTATGAGTGAGATTTAGAATCTTTTCATGTATTTGTGGTCATTTGTGTTTATGTGAACAGTCTACTTATATGTCCCTTGCCCATTCATTGAGGTTTATTTTTCCTTTTATTTGAAAGAAATCTTTGTGTATAAAATAAGTTAGCCCTTTGGCATGTAATTTGCAGGTATTTTTCTCAGCTTGTATTTTTTTCATGTTTATGATTTTTGTGTTATACAAATATTTTAGATTGCTTGGACAGTTTTTGTCCTCTGTTATTGATTCTTTCTTAGAATGCTATTCTTCATGCCAAAATTTAAAAATAATTTTTGCTTGCTTTCTTTTATTACTTATGTAGTTTTATTTTTAATATTAAGGTTGTTAAATATTTGGTGCATCTGGAATTTATTTTCCAATAGTTTTACTTTAGAATAGTGGTGTATGGCTACAACTTAATGTTTTTCCAAATGACCAATCAATTCTAACACTATTTGTTGAGTGATCTATCTTTTTCTTACTAATTTGAAATGCCAGTTTTTATTATACGCTGAATTTTCATATGCATTCTGGATGTATTTCTGGAAACTATTATTTACTTTTTCCACTTATTTCTTATGTATTTATGCATTTGTATTGAATTGTTATAATTCTGAAGCATTATAATATACTTCAGTATCTGGTAAGATTAACCTTCACTGATTACTCTTTTTTAAAAGACTTGTAGCCTTTTATGTTTGTTTTTCTATATGACCTTTAGAAATATTTGGGCTTTTTCAGCAAATAAACATGTGGGTATTTTATTTGGAAATGTGTTAAAGATTCATTTATGAAGAATTGATGTCTTTATGATATTGAATATTCCTACTTAAGAACTTGTAAGGGGTGCCTGAGTGGCTCAGTTTGTTAAGCATCAGGCTCTTGACAGGTCATGATCTCATGGTTCGTGAGACTTGAGCCCCGCATTGGGCTCCGTGGAGCCTTCTTCGGAATCTCTCTGCTCTATTTCTGCCCTTCCCCTTACTCTCACTCTCTCTCTCTCAAAATAAATAAATAAATAAATAAATATTTAAAAAAAGAACTTTTTACAATATTCAGTTCATCCCTAATTCCAATTTTTGCAAATGTTTTTTTATGCCATTCAATAAAATTTATTTCTGGCATTTTATCTTCTTTTCCTTTGCTATTATGAATGATGTCTTTTCCTCATTATATTTTCTAAGTATAAAAGTCATCATATGAAAAAGCTATTAAATTTTTAAAAGTAAAATTTAAAAAATTTGAAAGTGCAATCTTATGGAAATTTTGTAAGTTTAATATAACAAAACATTTTTTCAGAGCCATTTGACACTCAATTTGCCTTAAAAATTTTAGCATGTATTTCTTTAAAAATAAGGAATTACTTATTACATAATCACAATATATCCATCAAAGTAAAAACATTAACACAGATAAATTACTGTAATCTAATTCTTAGCCCCCTCCCATTTGAATTTAGCCAATTGTTCTGATAATGATTTTTATAGTAAAAGGATCCAATTCAAAATCTCATGTTGCATTTC
Organism: Neofelis nebulosa; assembly: GCF_028018385.1. Taxonomy (NCBI): domain Eukaryota; kingdom Metazoa; phylum Chordata; class Mammalia; order Carnivora; family Felidae; genus Neofelis; species Neofelis nebulosa. Next base: position 34,670,820 of record NC_080795.1, read on the forward strand.
ATTGTCTTGTCTTCTGTATTTAGTCTGGATCATTCTCCATTTTCCTTGCCTTTCATTGCTGGGAGATTACAAATCAGTTATTTAGTAGAATATACTTCAGTTTGGTTTTTCTGATCTTTCCTCATGATTAAATTCAAGTAGGATATCTTTGGTAGAAATGTCATAGAAGTGATACTGTGTTCTCTTTCCATCTTATTTGTTGGATGATTTCATTTTAAACAATTGATTAGGGTGGTTATATGGAGATCTTCTTTGCAGTAAATTTACTTTTTCCTTTTGTAATTAATAAGTATTTTGTGAAGAGGTATTTTGAAAGTATGGAAATATCCAGTTTTCATAAAATATTAAATAAATGTAAAATTATAATTACCTAGTTTGTTCAAAGGCTCCTGATGAGTTATTATCATTATATAGTCTGGTGTCCATCTTGTTCACAGTCCACTGGAAATGCCTTCAAGTTAGTCTAACCATTTTCTTGCTCCCTATCTGAGCCCTAGAATCAGCCATTTTCCCAACGAGCCCTGGTTCATTTTAATGCGGAACTATATTTAGAAGTCAAGATCTGGGTGCTATGTATGTTCATTGATGTTAGGGTGTTATTGTTCCCAAGTCCTCTTAGAGGAAAGATCCTAGGAATAAAAATTTATATTTATGTTTATTTGCATATCAATTTATTGAAAAGCATGAGTTTACACCAATTTATTCCAATTGCAGTGCAACACTATAGGCTTCATTCTAATGTTCTAGCTTTCTATACTTGTAATTCCCTTCTCTGAAGCAAGAAACTTTGCTCCTATCAACAATACCTTTGATCAGTTTCCTTTATGTAGCTAATAATCTTCCATATTCACTGCCATCTAATCCCCACTAAGGGTCTAACACTCAGCACTGACAGATCCCCTTCCTTTCCCACTTCATATTGCTCTCCTCATTCCCCTTGAACTCCAGTACTCAGCACAGGCCCACCCCCACACATGGATGCCCTCCACATCTTGTTTTTGGTGTTGCGACATCCTACCTTTCAACTCCCACTTACAGCTGTCATTGATGCCTACCTTCTTATACTATTCCAGTTGTTTTAAGACACAATTGTTTAGAGACAAGAAGGAAGTATTGAATATATACTGTATTTTCTTTGAATGTTTACGTTCTTTACTGTTTTAGTGACTATGCTGATGGGTTTACAGTCTATTTGATTCTGTTTTCTACCTGTATAATTATAACATTTTGCAAGCAGTGATTTTGTCTCTCTTTTTTTCTTACTTTTCATCATTTGTGTATTTCTTTCATCAAATTGTGTAGTTTTGTACTTCCAAAAATTTGCAGTACTGATGGATATTTTTATCTTATGGTATTAAGCATAATAGCAACTTATGCTATTGCTTCTAGCTCCAACATTAAACATGATTCTTTCTTTTGGTTTGATATATTCATCAAGTTAAGAAAAGAAGCTTTTTAAAAATTAAATTATTTAAGAACAATACTGAGTTTTATTGAGTATTTATTCTGTATCTGTGGAGATTATGATTTTTTAAATTCTGACTTGTAAATTATATGGTTATATTTTGTCATTGAAATTTCTTTGAATTACTTGGATAAATCTAACTTTGTTGTGGGATAATACTCTGTTAGTATGTTTCTGGGCACCGTATACTGATAATATTCATTTTTTAAAACTGCTTATTTATTTTGAGAGAGACAGAGATTATGTGTTTGTGTGATCAGGGGAGTGACAGAGAGAGAGAGGGAGAGAGAGAGAATCCCAAGCAGGCTCTGTGCTGTCAGCATGGAGCCCAATGTGGGGCTCGATATCACAGAATGTGAGATATGATCTGAGCTGAAATCATCTAGAGTCCAAGGCTTAACCAACTGAGCCACCTGGCTGCCTCTATAATAATTATTTTTATTTGTAAAAGAAATCAGTCTCTGGTTTTCTTTTTCATGCTCTAATTGTCACATTTGGGTATCAGTGTTTTGCTTGTTTCATCAAAGAAATTTGGAAGCTCTTCTCTGTATTGAAACACTTCACTAGCACTAGAATTATTTCTTACATAAAGATTTGATAGAAATAATCTATGATTATATTTTATTTGTGTGCATGTAGGGGGATGGCAGAGAAAAACTGCTATAAGATTATTCTCCATTTCTTTCAAGGCAACTGATTATTTAAATTTTCTCTCCCTTCTATGGTCAATTTAGGTAATATGCATTTTCCTGAAAAATCAGTAAGTTTTTTTTTTTAATTATTTTGGTATATAGCTGTAAAAAATACTCTTGATTTTCTTTATAATGATGTTTATAGTTATTCCCAATTTCATTTCTGACCTTGAGTACTTATTACATATTTTCCTTGTTAAGATAAGCCAGTCATTTATTTTTTCCCTTCAAAGACCCAGATATTTTGAATTTACTTTTTACTTCATTTGTAGGTAAGAAGGAAAGAAAGTTACTATTGAGATTATTTTGTCTCCATTTATTCCTGAAATTTTTGCTTTATGAATTTTACTGCCATATAATTTGGAACACAAAAATATTTAATAGATTCCATACCTAAATCTCTGTTTCTTGATTTATCAATGTTAGATAATGAATATTCACAACCTAGTATAAAGTGAGAAAAATTTCCCACTTCACATTATGATTTGATTAGTAAGAATATTAATTTTTAAGTCTTTGACTAGTTGCATTCATACCTTCAAATATTATTATTATTTTTAACGTTTATTGTTTAATTTATTTTGAGAGAGAGAGATAGTGTGCGAGTAGGGGAAGGGCAGAGATAGAGGGAGACAGAGAATCCAAAGCTGACTCCATGCTGTCAACACAGAGCCCAATGCAGGCTTGAACACGTGAACTGTGAGATCAAGACCTGATCCAAGAGTTGGATGCTTAACTGACTGAGATGTCCCAGAGCCCCACTTTCAAATATTATTATCAGGGCCCCATTATTTTAAAATATTCTTTAAGTTATAAATAGTAATTATCTGCTATGTGAGGAGGTCTGCACAAATATATTTTATGCTTTCACTTCTCTGCTGAAATTTCCAAATTATTACTATTACTTTTTATACCCTTTTCATTAGAATCTATGCGGAATCTATTATTTGTGTTAAGGTTTACAGAATTTACCTACCCTTTATTAGTATAGTGTCCATATTATTTAAGTTTCAGGTGCATGTTTATCACATTGTATTTTTCAAAGAGGGATTATGATACTTTATATTCTTTGAGGTCTTATATTTATTTCTTACTTTTATATTTATTGGAAAATAAAACTCATTATATATAATAATATATAATATAATGAATATATATAATTTAATTACAATTATATATTTTATTATATAAAAACATATTATAAATAATATAAAAATAATAAATAATATAAATAATATAAATAATATAATATATAATAATAAAATTCACTTTATATATATATTTATATATTTATATATTTATTTATATTTCCTGTCCCCCCTCATTTGTCTTACTGTTTGCCAGGACTTTGCTGTGAAGAAGATTAAAGTCAAACTGAGTTTTGGCTGGGGGCTAAAATAATAGCTTATCTTCAAAACATAGTTACATTAATTTATTCAACCAGTAGAATCTAGAATATCTGTTATCTTTGTAAATCACGTATTATGTTTTCTCTTTCCCTTTCTGGGTCATGGTATTTAGTTCTTCATATTCAGGTCTTATATATGAGAACAATGTTCTTATGTTATGTCTGGGAACATTTTTTTCCCTATACCATTATTTATGTTTTCTTGTTCAGGAAAAATTTCCACATATGGTGTCTGCTTTCTATATTCATTTATCACTTTCTCTTTTTTTCCCTCTATTTTAATGTTAGCCTTTATGTTCTGTGATTATATTTTCTTAAATATTGTCATTTTTACTATTTCTAATGGAAATTTTGTCATAATGTTATCTTTCTCTTCTTCCTTAACATAGCCTGTTTAGTTATAATTTCTTAGGTGTACAACTTAGTGATTTGACAACTTTATACATTATGCTGTGTTCACCACAAGTGTAGCTACCATCTGTCCATTTACATCTCTATTACAGTATCATTGACTGTATTCCTTATGCAGTTGATTTGGCCTCTATTTCTCTTCAGTGACTGAGACAAACTGCCTTTGTGTTGATTGCCACCTAACATTTGTCATCCTACCACCATAACAATCTAATTCTTAAAAAAAAATGAGTGTATGTGGAATCTTTGTCCAGCCCTACATTCCATATATATCATGGGTTTTATATACAAAAATTAGTTCAAAGGAAACAAATAAATACTCTATTAACCATCAATGTAGGTATGTTTAATTCCCTATTATTACACACATTTAGACTAACGTAAAAATGTAGAACTGGATCACTTATCCAAGTGTGTATAGAAAGAATTAATCATCCTTATAGTGTCTGATGAATCTTTTATTTATTCTTACCATTAATGTTTCTGTTGCTATTGCTGCTGACCTTCTTTGTGCTCTGAATATTGCATTAAGCAAAGTTCTCCTTATCATTGGATTAGAATGTATCCTGCCAGTACTTTTGAAGAAGTCCTAGCTTTCTGTTTTCTAGCTAGCCATACTCTGGCATTTCCACTTGGTCATTGTCACATTTTCTCTTTGTCTCTGCTGTTCATCTCTTTTATGTTGCCCAGTAGCCACTCCGATAAGTCTAGTCTCCTAGTATATAGTAGTTTTGCATTTACATATTTTTAAGGCTTCACTTATTTTATTGCTTCTTCTTAGCTTTTTGCAAGGGGTATTTACCTTTTAAGGGAAACTTTATTGGGGAAAAATGGTTTAATTTTATTTTAACACTCACCAGACCCATTTTTAGCAAATCTTTATAACCCCCACATAAGCTTACATAACTCACTATACTGCACGAATATGGAAATACATATCTACCCCTTAAGGACATTAACACATAAAAACAAATGATCACCAATGTATCACTCAGATAAAACACTGGATTTTAGTTTCTCTATTTCAATAATATATAGTGAGCATTATATCAGTAAAGAAAATTGGCTTTTTGATTGCTCATGGATTTCTTGTTCTTTGTTTCTAGCTTAGAATTTACTTTGTAATCACCCTTTTATATCAGCTTTTAATCTTCTTTCAAACAAACTGTGCTCAAAATCCATGATTTTACCCCCATTATAAGGTGAAGCCCACTCTACTTCTGTGAGAAGCCCAACTAAGACATATTCATGAGGGAAAACAAGACTGGAAAACAGATGTAAACCTAGTACCTTCTGAACTCCTTAGGCTTTATCCTGGTATTAAATTTGATCATCTGAAAAGCTCAACTTCCGGTCTTTACAAAGTTACAATTTCATGTTGAAATCTATTGGCCTTTTCTTTTTCACAAAACTGCTTCAAAGACAAGATCCATTATATTGTTCAAAACCCTTTTTGTAAAGTCCCTTGTGACAAATACCTCTTGGAAATAAGAATCAGCAAAGAAGAAATTTTTTGATGAATTGTGAAGTGTCCTTCTAGGCTGTGAGTACTTACTATATAGGCTATTGTAGTTTTGAGTTTACTTGCTGTGCCAACTTTAGTGCAAAGCCTTACCCTCAAGTGCTGTAGCTTTTCTCAGGCCAGTTGATTTCTTCATTTTTCTATTCTTTGTTAGCAATTCTTAGTTTTATAATATCCATCCTGTGATATTCTTTGTAAGGTACTTAAGCTGAAGGATGAAAATATTTACTTTTAAAAATCCCCCTTTTAAGCCAAAATTTCTCAACCCTTGACCTGTTTTAAAAATCTCTATGGTGGGGCGCCTGGGTGGCTCAGTTGGTTAAGCGTCTGACTTCGGCTCAGGTCATGATCTCATGGTCCATGAGTTCGAGCCCCGCGTCGGGTTCTGTGCTGACAGCTGAGAGCCTGGAGCCTGTTTCAGATTCTGTGTCTCCCTCTCTCTCTGCCCCTCCCCTGTTCATGCTCTGTCTCTCTCTGTCTCAAAAATAAATAAACTTTAAAAAAAAATCTCTATGGCAACTACCCCCTTTTCCTGTCTATACCAGTCACCATGGCTATTTCTGATCCGATTTTTAAACTGGACTAAACTAATACTTCATAGAAGTCTCTATCTTTTTTTTTTTTCCATTGAGGGAGAGAGAGAGAGCAGGGGAAGGGCAGAGAGAGAGAGAATCTGAAGTAGGCTCCATACCCAGTGGAGAGCCGATGTGGCCTTGGTCTCATGACCATCATCAGATCATGACCTGAGCTGAAATCAGGAGTCAGATGCTTAACCAACTGAGCCACCCAGGTGCCCCCATAGAAATCTTTTCTTAAATCTATCAGTCTAAAAACTACTATAATTAAGATTTTATTTAATAATCTATATCAGAAATATGAATATACTTAAAAGTAGTTTTGATAAAATCTAGCTATAACTTGGCTCATTTAAAATAAGTATTCCATATGTTGCTAAAGTGAAATTAGGTGATTTTTTTGATTCTTAAGGCTTAACTGAGTAATATAGGTAAGAAAATACCTAAATCATGTAATTAGTATTTTCAAATTTATTAAATGGTAATGATTTATTTATATGAATAGCAGCCAGTTTTCTGTTTAAATTTCTTTTATTTAAATTTCATATTTAGAAACTGCTATATATTATTGATGGTTAATTTTAGATCACAAAAGTCTTAAACAAAACTGTCAAATTTTATGATTCAGTAATTTGAAATTAAAATTGATAAATTTGGACATGTCAAATTCTATTTCTTCCTTATCAGAATGTGGTTAATAGTTACATTTCAAGAAGTTTAGAAATGCATTAAGCTGCTGATTTTCTCAATACCTTTGCCCTAAGGGAAGACATAATGTGCATGTTGTTTATTTATTACTGCTTTCTGTTTTGCAGCATTTCTAACAGCATGCATTCTCCTGGAAAAAGGAGAGGACGTAGGATGTGAGTGCCCATCATTTTAATGATGCTCATTGCACTCAATACTCTATCTTCCTTTTCATCTCCTTTGAAGGATGTCAGTTATTTCTGGCACTGAAGGAGAATTACAATTAGCTTGCTTCTTGTCTATGACTACCTTTCTGCTCTTAAGGGATATTGTGTGATTTGCTTACATATTAACTTCAGAAGAAATTGCAAACTGAATCCAGATATTGGAAGGTGCTCTGAAATGGGGCTAGCCAAAGATGGGGGCCTGCATAGGACTGAATAAAAACTAGTAGTATTCCAGAGAGAGAGAGACACAGGGACAGAGACAGAGACAGTGACAGGGACCTCAGGAAAACTCTTTGAATTGTCATGTCATTGTCAGTTCACATTCTCAAGGTATAGGATGGGGATTCTGAAAGGTTTACTTATAGAGGAGAAACATATATGACACCTATAAACTCCAGAAAAATAAACAATGTCAGACCAGATTTGACATCAATGAAAACCATTACATTCTTGTTTTAATCACCTTATTCAATGCTGCTTATATATCAAAGACTGATAATACTTCACTTCCATGGTTGATGAATTCTTTTACTATTTGTAATTAAACTCTATATACAATCTTTATTACTAAGATTATAGAAAATTACCCAAATTTTTAATTGATTTTTTTTTTCAGAGTTGAAAATGTCTAAGTACATTGATTATGGTCAGTTGAATGCATTGTGCCATATGAGAGGACTACAATCTAGGTAAGTTATTCATATGTTTCTTTTCTATCATTCAAATGAATAAAAACATGTTTGTTTTATGAATAAAGTGTTGTAATAAACCAATGTTGACTCATAGGTACTTGATTTACCACATAGATAAAAACATTTGAAAACCTGGAGGTTATTTCTTTAGATTGAAGGGGCAGAATATATGCTATATTTTAAGGAAACAATTGGGTGTGAAACAAACATAATTCATCCTTACCTGGGCCCTTTTTAGTATTTAAAAAACAGTCATAAGGGAAGAAAGCTTTAAATGGTTGAAAACACAAATCCAGAGTGAAATAAGTGCTTTAGCAGTGCCCAGGAAATGCCTCATTGAAATATACTGGAGCCAAAGAACTAGGAAATATTAGGGCTCAAAGCTGAGGATTCCTAAGGTATGTGATACTTGATGATATAATTTTTATTTTTATTTATTTATTAAAAAAATTGATGTTTATTTATTTATTTTGAGAGAGAGGGGGAAGGAGAGACAGCATGAGTGAAGGAGAGGCAGAGAGAAGGAGAAACAGAATCCCAAGCAGGTTCCACACCATCAGTGCAGAGCCCGATGTAGAAGCTCAAACTCACAAGCTTCGAGATCATGACCTGAGCTGAGTTCAGGAGTCATATACTTAACTGACTGAGCCACCCAGGCATCTCTGAAGATGTAGTTTTTAAAAATTTATTGTCTTGTCAATTCCTTTTCCCAAGTTGGATTATTGAAATTATAAAACTAGTTATTTTCTACATATCAGTCAGTGTCCATCCACTCTCCCACTTTACTAAGAGAGGACCTTGCCTCAGCTTTAATGGGACTGCTGAGAAAATGCCCCAACAACTGTACAGACTTTATCTCTCTATTTTAAAATATCTATGCCTGGGTGGCTCAGTTGTTTAAGCATCCAACTCTTGATTTCTGCTCAGGTCATGATCTTAAGGTTCTTGAGATGGAGTCCCATCAAGGTTCTCGAGATTGAGCCCTGTGTCAGACTCTGCACTGACAGCCCTGAGCTTGCTTGGGATTCTGTTTCTCTCTCTCTCAAAATAAATAAACTTAAAAAAAATCTAAGTCACATCCTGTTGTTAATTAATTAATTTCATTATGGTAAGTGCACTCTTTAATCCCCATCACCTATTTGCCCCATGCTCCCACCCACTTCCCCTCTGGTAACCATCAGTTTCTTCTCTACAGTTAAGAGTTTGTTTCTAGGTTTTTCTCTCTCTCCTTTTTCCCCTTTGCTTATTTGTTTTGTTTCTTAAATTCCACATATTAGTGAGATCATGTTGTATTTGTCTTTTTCTGATCTATTTCGCTTAGCATTCTACTCTCTAGCTCCATCTATGTTGTTGCAGATGGCAAGATTTCATTCTTTTTGATGGCTGAATAATATTCCATTGTATATATATATCATGTTTCCTTCATCCATTTGTCTATCAATGGACACCTGAGTTGCTTCCATAGTTTGGGCATTGTAAATAATGCTGCAATAAGCATAGGGTTGCATGTATTTGTTTGAATTAGTGTTTTGCAATTTTGGGGTCAATACCCAGTAGTACAATTCTTGGATTATAGGGTAGTTCTATTTTTAACTTTCTGAGGAAATTCCATACTGTTTTCTGGAGTGGCTGCACCAGTGCAAGACAGTTATTTTTTCTCCACACCCTCACCAATACTTGTTGTTTCTGGTGTTTTTTTATTTTTTTGTATTTTTGATTCCAAATTATTTAGAGACCTTCACTGATCTTCCCATTTCTTCTTTTTAAGGGAAAGGGAGGAGGACATGCTTTTTTTTATATTCCTCGGATTTCTCCCAAGAATGATTTTTTTTTTCTCCGTGCACTTATGCCTCCTCCTAACTCTCAGTTCCTTTCAGCACAGGATGAAGAATCAAATGCATGTACTCCAGACTCAGGTCACCTGGTTTGAATCCTGGCTCAGCTACTTACTGGCTGTGCCACCTTGGATTGGTTACTTAATTCCTCTTTACCTCAGTTTTCTCATTTTAAAATGGAGATAATAATGGTACCTATTTTACAGAGTTATTAGGACAATTAAATGAAGTAATATATGTAACGTAAACAAGGCCTGGCACACAGTGAAAGCTATATAAATGTTATGTTTTAAATTATTATTGGTATTCAAAAAGGCTCATCCAAGTTTTTAACTGTTGAGCTTGTCTTATATACTGATCTCTTTTCTAACACATAAAAACGTAAAGCTATTTAAGGCTTTGGAGCCGAACTTTTTTTTTCTTTCCTTTCATTTTCCTTTTTTGCTTTTTTAGCCCAGACATAAAAAACAAAAAACAGAAAACCAAACATGTTTCTAGACCTACCCCCCACCCCCCACTTTGGGTGATCATAGTAAGAGAGTAAATCATCTAGATGTAGGTTGGCCAAAGTATCCATTTTACATAAATATTATCAGCTTTCATCTTTCAGGTTTGATAATCTCTCCTAAGTAGTATTGTCTCATCAGACAATAAGCTTCTCTAAGCCCAGTCTGGTTGTCCTGCCTGACTTCCTTCTATTAAATCCCACATTTACTGTGCCTTCTCTTAGATACCAAATCCCCAGAGTTTTTTGGATGTTTTCTTTTGAGGAACTGGTACACACCAGGGTCTGGGAGAGGGCATGTTTTAGCATACCTGTATATATGTTTTGGGTTTATTTTATTTTATTTTTTTTTTTATTAATTTATTTTTTTTGGGACAGAGAGAGACAGAGCATGAACGGGGGAGGGGCAGAGAGAGAGGGAGACACAGAATCGGAAACAGGCTCCAGGCTCCAAGCCATCAGCCCAGAGCCTGACGCGGGGCTCGAACTCACGGACCGTGAGATCGTGACCTGGCTGAAGTCAGACGCTTAACTGACTGCACCACCCAGGCGCCCCTATGTTTTGGGTTTAGGTTTAGAAAAAGAATATAGGATTACAAATACAACCATAGATATGAAAATGAATATTTTTTTAGAATAAGAAAATAAATTACAAAAAATTAATGATGGCATGGCAATTCAGGTCCTTTTTCCTAATGAGATTTCTTTATGGAGTTTATCAGAAATATATACATTGAATTCTTTTAGAATTACAAAGCTTTTAATTGATTTTAACAAATTGGGAAGAGATATAAGAAAAATGTATTCCTTCATATTTATTTATTCTTTATCTGCTAGATGTTAAAAATGACCAATGAAATATTCTTCCCCTAGAATAAAAAAAGAAAGGCTGAGAATTAAATGACTCAAGGATTGAAATTTTTATACATGAAACCTACCAAGGGTTTGATTATAGATAAATAGCTACATCTCTCTCTCTCTCTCTCTCTCTCTCTCTCTCTCTCTACCTCTACCTCTGTCTATATTTATATATCTTCGTTATAGTTGTGCTTCCTTTGGCCCAGGATGGGAAGATGGAGGGGAGGCTGCTACTCTCCACCACTTCCCATGTGCCTCTACCCTGTACTCAATCCCAGTTGTTGAAGCTGCTCCTGTCCCCTACTGGGCATATGAGAGCTCTTGTTACTGGATTTTATACCTTGTGTCTGTGTGTCTATAAACTTTGTACAAAAAGCAAGCCCCAGTGTGTGGTAGCTGCTCTCCATATGCATGTGGTCAGTCACTTGGTGTCTGTCTGATATTACTTCTCTGAGAATAAATACAGTATGTTGGTATATTATTCTGGAATTTTTTTTTATCACAAGTAAAAGAAAATTTAGTAACAAAGAGGGATGATGTCACTTTGATGTAACATCTAAATTCTTAGATGTAGGATTTTTTATCTCTAGTAGACTATATATGTTCCATAAGGGCAGGAGATTTACCTTATTGCTTCCTACCCCTAGACATTTGTCATAGAGGTCAATGTTTTGAACTGAATTACACTCTTATGATCAGTAGAAATAACTATCTTCTTCATGCCTAAAAATATATACATATATGGGTTTTCTACCTGTGTTGATTAAGAGGATAGGTATATATTTATAGTGTGTAATTTTTATTTATTTTTTTAGTATTGTCTAGAGAGCTAATAATTTTTAAACTTTTTTTTAAAGCAACTGTTGGTTTGACATTCCAATTTTCTTCCTGAACTGTATGCTTTGAAGATTGTTTTCCATATCAAAGTACTTTATGATCAGTCAGCTCTTTTGTTTAAAGTTAAATTTACTTGGTTATAAACAGAGTAATATGGTTTAAAAGGAAATATATGTTCTCCTAAGTTTCAGACAAACAAACAAACATGAGGCTACATGTTTGCAACTGCATTTTCTTATGTGACCAATTCTTGTAATTTCAGGCAAAAACCTGTAAACATGTCTGAATTGGAAATATAAGACACAAAGTTATGTTGCATATGCATTTGTGCATTTGTATAAGAATGGTGTTAATCAGACAATTAGCTTTGTGACTGAGATATAGAGTTTAATATTTATTAGTGATTAATATTACTAATATATAGCCATTTAGTCTCAAATATGGATGTAGTTATACTAACTATATACTTTTTACACTTACGGAGATTATAACTCATAAATAGGTTTTAGCCTAAAGTTCATTTAAAAATTTTTTTAAAAATATTTTTGAGAGAGAGACAGACAGACAGACAGAGCACAAGTGGGGGAGGGGCAGAGAGAGAGGGAGACACAGAATCTGAAGCAGGCTCCAGGCACTGAGCTGTCAGCACAGAGCCTGACGTGGGGCTCAAACACATGAACTGTGAGATCATGACCTGAGCCCAAGTTGGATGCCTAACAGACTGAGCCACGCAGGCACCCCCAGCCCAAAGTTCATTTTTAAGTTGACTATCTAGCATTCATCATTTCCCCGTAGACACAATATTATAGAGTCAGAGGATTGTAGAACAGAAAGTTAAGTCAGAAATCATCTGGTGGAAACTCCTTAACATACAGGTGATTAATTTTGCCTAATTTTCCCAAACTGTATCTTTTAATTTTATGCTTTTATAATAAAAAGGATGAATATTATGCCATTAAAATTATAGTCATCAATAAAAATACAAAAAAATGACATTTAATAATTGTTTCTTATTGCTTCAGTTTAAGGTAAAGTACATTAAATTAATGGAGTATTAGAAGTTGATAGAGACAATACAAATTATTTTAAGGCAGCTCCTGGACAAGGTTAAGGCTTTTAGAGTCTATTGATAATGGCTAGTTCTTCATTGTAACTATTTTCATTTCAAAATATATTATCTTTCTTTTTCTTAGTGAGGGTGTTTTACTAATACATAATAATATGTTGACATATTAGATATAACCGTATTTTTTGACATAAAATGAAAATATGAAGAGTTAGGCAATTTTTATTTTTAAGGAATTAAAGTGTGGGTAAGAAAGGAGACAAAAAGAACTTTGAAAATATGGTTTATGATAGATAAAGGAAATTAACCAAGCTGCGATTTCACAAACATTTATCAGGAATGAAATCAATTTTTATTTTGAACAGTTTCTGCTGTTCAAATGACCACAATTTGCACTGTCAATCCAGTGGTGGCAGAAAAGGTAGGCAGAGATAGACCGAATCTTGCATTTATTTTATAGGCTGTGAACACCTTGGAAGCTTGTAATTCGGGGTGTACTTATTAATGTTATTTTACCCAAAGTGCATGCTCTTATCTTCAACTGTCTAGAACAAGATTCTCTACCTGAGGCAGTACCTCTCCCAGGGGCATATAAACGTGGACTAGGAGATGACACTTATAATAAATGGGTAGTAACTAGGCATTGTAAACAGTGTAGTGTGCAGTAAAATCCTGCACATTGTTCTATCCAAATGTCAATAACCCTCTGTGATGTTGTATTTTATAATAAGAAATATATATTTGGTCTGGTTTCTGGCAGGGAGCTCCTAAAACTGTTGAAATTTCCTAAATGATAGGGTGATAAAGGTGTCTGTTGTTATGTTAATGAGGTGGTAGTTGAGGCCACCAAGGGATTGGTTTTGAAGGAAGACCAACCACGTGTTTAAAAAGTTCAAACTTTCAGTCACACCCCATGACCTCCTGGGAGGGGCTAGAGTTTGAATCAATTAATGGCCAGTGATTTAATCAGTCATGACTATGTAATGAAGCTTCCATAAAAACCCAGAAGCATGGGGTTTGGGGAGCTTCTGGGTTGGTTAACATGTGGTGGCGCTGATTAAATGCTGTGCCTGGAGAGGGTATGGAAGACTTGTACCCCTTACCATATATCTTGCCCAATGCATTTGTTCCATCTGGATGTTCATCTGAATCCTTTATCACAGACTTTTATAATAATCCAATAAACATAAGTACAGTTGATCCTTGAACAACACAGGTTTGAGCTGCATAGGAAAACTTATGTGGTTTTTCTTAAAGTTTTATTTAAATTCTAGTTAGTTCATGTATAGTATAATATTAGTTTAGATGTAGAATTTAGTGATTCATCACTTACATACAACACCCAGTGCTCATCATAACACATGCCCTCCTTAATACCCATCACTATTTAACTCATCCTTCAACCACTTCCCCTCCAGTAACCCTCAATTTGTTCTCTATAGTTGTGTCTGTTTCCTGGTTTCCTCTCTCTATTTTTCCCCCTTATGTTCATCAGTTTTGTTTCTTAAACTCATCTGAATGAGATCATACAGCTTTTGTCTTTCTCTGATTTATTTCACTTAGCATAATACTCTAGCTCCATCCATGTTGTTGCAAATGGCAAAATTTCATTCTTTTTGATGGATATATATTCCATTATATATATATATATTTTACCACATCTTCTTTATCCATTCACCAGTTGATGGACTCTTGGGCTCTTTCCATAATTTGCCTATTGTTGATAATGCTGCTATAAACATCAGGGTGCATGTGCCCCGTCAAATCATGATGTTTGTATCCTTTGGGTAAATACCTAGTAGTGTAATTGCTGTATTGGAGGGTAGTTCTATTTTTAACTCTTTGGGAACCTCCATATTCTTTTTAGAGTGGCTGCACTAGTTTGCATTTCCACCAACAGTGTAGAAAGTTCCCCTTTCTTTGCATCCTTGCCAACACCTGTTGTTTCCTATGTTGTTCATTTTAGCCATTGTGACAGGTGTGAGGTAACAATTCATTGTAGTTTTGATTTGCATTTTATGATGAATGATGTTAAGCATCTTTTCAAGTGTCTGTTAGCCATCTATATGTCTTCTTTGGAAAAATGTCTATTTATGTCTTCTGTCCATTTTTAACTGGATTATTAATATTTTGTGTGTTGAGTTTTATAAGTTCTTTATATATTTTGGATACTAACCCTTTATCAGATATGTCATTTGCAAATATATTCTCCCATTCTGAAAGTTTTCTTTTAGCTTTATTTGATGATTTCCTTTACTGTGCAGAAGTTTTTTTTATCTTGATAAAGGTCCGATAGTTTATTCTTGCTTTTGTTTCCCTTGCCTCAGGAGATGTATCTAGTAAGTTGCTATGGCTGGTGTCAAAGTGGTTACTACCTGTGTTATCCCCTAGGATTTTTTTGGTTTCCCATCTCACATTTAGGTCTTTCATCTATTTTGAATTTATTTTTGTGTATGTTATAAGAAAATAGTCCAATTGCATTATTTTGCCTGTTGATGTCCAGTTTGCCCAACACCATTGGTTGAAGAGACATTCTTTTTCCCATTGGATATTCTTTCCTGCTTTGTCAAAGATTAGTTAACCATATAATAGTGGGTCTATTTCTGGTTTTCAATTCTGTTCCATTGATTTATGTGTCTGTTTTTGTGCCAGTACCATACTGTTTTGATGACTACAGCTTCATAATATAACTTGAAGTGTGGAATTGTGATGCCTCCAGCTTTGCTTTCCTTTTTCAAGATTACTTTGGCTATTTAGGGTCTTTCATGGTTCCATAACATTTTAGGATAGTTAGTTCTAGCTCTGTGAAAAATGCTGTTGGTATTTTGATACAGGTTGCATTAAATGTGTGTATTGCTTCCAATAGTATAGACATTTTAGCAATATTTGTTGTTCCACTCCATGAACATGTAACATTATTCCATTTCTTTGTCATCTTCAATTCCTTTCATCAGTGTTATATTGTTTTTAGAGTACAGATATTTTACCTCTTTGGTGAGATTTATTCCTAGGTATCTTATGGGTTTTGGTGAAGTTGTAAAAGGAGTTGATTCCTTTATTTCTCTTTCTGCTTCTTCGTTATTAGTGTATAGAAATGCAATAGATTTATGTATGTTGATTTTGTATCTTGTGACTTTTCTGAATTCATGTATCAATTCTAGCAATTTTTGGTGGGGTCTTTTGGGTTTTCATATAGAGTATCACGTCATTTGCAAATAATGAAAGTTTGGGTTCTTTCTTGCTGATTTGGATGGATACCTTTTAATTCTTTTTTGTTGTCTGATTGCGGAGGCTAGGACTTCCAGTACTCTGTTAAATAACAATGGTGAGAGTGGACATCTTTGTCTTGTTCTGACTGTAGAGGAAAAGCTCTCAGTTTTTTCCCCATTGAGGATGATATTGGCTGTGGGTTTTTTGCATATAGCTTTTATGACATTGACATATGTTCTCTCTGTCCCTACTTTGTGGATATTTTATCATGAATGGATGTTGTACTTTGTCAAATGCTTTTTCTGCATCTATTGAGAGGATCATATGGTTCTTACCTTTCTTTTATTAATGTGATGTATCATGTTGATTGTTTTATGAATATTGAACCACCCTTACAGCCCAGGAATAAGTTGCACTTGATCATGATGAATGATTCTTTAATGGACAGTTGGATTCAATTTGTTGGTATTTAATTGAAAAGTTTTGCATCCATATTCATCAAGGATATTGACCTGTAGTTCCCTTTTTTAGTGGAGTCTTTGGTTTTGGAATCAGGGCAATGTTGGCCGCATAGAATAAGTTTGGAAGTTTTCCTTACATTTCTGTTTCTTGGAACAGTTTGAGAAGAATAGGTATTAACTTATTAAATGTTTGATAGAATTCTTCTGGGAAGCCATCTGGCCTTGGACTTTTATTTGTTGGGAGATTTTTTATTGTGATTCAATTTCTTTTCTGTTTATCGATCTGTTCAAGTTTTCTATTTCTTCTTGCTTCAGTTTTGGTAGTGTATATGTTTCTAGGAATGTATCCATTTCTTCCAGATTGTCCACTTTGTTCTATCTGTGTTCTTCTCCTGTGAAATTTTTCATAATATTTTGTTATAATTGTGTGTATTTCTGTAGTGTTGGTTGTTATTTCTCCTCTCTTATTTGTGATTTTACTTGTTTGGGTCCTTTCTGGGTAGAGGTTTATAAATTTTATTAAGTTTTTCAAAGAACCAGCATCTGGTTTCATTGATTTGTTTTTTTTTGTTGTTGTTGTTTTTTGTTTAGTTCCTATATCATTGATTTCTCCTCTAATCTTTATTATTTCCTTTCTGCTGACTTTAGGCTTCATTTATTGTTCTTTTTCTAGCTCCTTTAGGTGTAATGTTAGGTTGTTTATTTGAGATTTTTCTTGCTTCTTGAAGTGGATCTGTATTGCTATATACTTCCCTCTTCTGGCTGCTTTTGCTGCATCACAGAGGTTTTGGACTCGTGTTTTCATTTTCGTTTGTTAACATGTATTTTAAATTTCTTCTTTAATTTCCTGGGTCACCCATTCTTTAGTAGCATGTTGTTTAACGTCCATGTATTTGTGATTTTTCCAAATTTTTTCTTGTGGTTGATTTCAAGTTTCATTGCATTGTGGTCTGAAAAGATACATGGTATGATCTCAATCTTTTTATACTTGTTGAGGGTTGATATGTGACCTAGTATGGGATTTATTCTGGAGAATGTCCCCTGTGCTGCTTTAGGGTGAAATTTTCTGAATATATCTGTTAAGTCCATCTGGTCCAGTGTTTCCTTGTTGATTTTCTGCTTAGATGATCTATCAATTGCTGTAAGTGGGGCGTTAAATTCCCAATGACTATTGCATTATTATCAACTAATTCCTTTATGCTTGTCATAAATTGTTTTATATATTTGGGTGTTCAATGTGGGGGACAAAGATATTTACAATTGTTAGATCTTGCTGGATAGTATTCTTTATTATGATGTACTGCCATTCTTCATCTTTTGTTACAGTCTTTGGTTTCAAATCTAGTTAGTCTAATATAAGTATTATTCTGGTTCCTTTTGATGTCTATTTGCATGGTAAATCTGTCTTCATACCCTCTTTGAATCTATAGGTGTCTTTAGGCCTAAATTAGTCTCTTGTAGCACATACATGGGTCTTTTTTGCTTGTTTGTTTGTTTGTTTGGTTCTTATCCATTCTAACACCCTATGTCTTTTGATTGGAGCATTTGGTCCATTTACATTGAGTAATTATTGATAGAGATGTATTTAATGACATTTTATTACTTGTTTTGTCATTGTATCTGGAGATTTTCTGTTTCTTTGTAGTCTTTGTCATTTTTTGTCTTTCCTTTCCACTCAGAGTCTCCTTTAATATTTCTTGCAGGGCTGGTTTAGTGGTCATGATCTCCTTTAGTTTTTGTTTGGGAAACTTTTTATCTCTCCTTCTATTCTGAGTGATAGCCTTGCTGGATAGAATATTCTTGGCTGTATATTTTTCCCATTCAACACGTTGAATATATCATGCCTCTCCCTTCTGACCTACCAAGTTTCTGTGGAGAGTTATGCAGCTAGTCTTATGGGTCTTCCCTTATAAGTTAGGTACTTATTTTGGGTGCTTTTTCTCCAGCAGTAGGGCAGCGTCCTCATGTCTCTATCCCAGCCAAGCCCACCTACCTCTAAAACTCCATTCTTTGAGCCTTGCTGGTTGGAAAAACTCATGAAAATCAGCCCCTCTCATTTTCCCAGCCAATGGTTTTGGGAAAGTGTTCTCCTTGTCCATATCCCTGTGTGCTCTACTATCTCTTACCTTTCTCTATGACCAGGGCTCCCTCCTCTCCTCAGTACCATGATCTATTTCTTCCTGAAATCATGTCTTGCCACTTCCTACCTTTGTCAGTATGGCCTCTTCTCTCCCTCTAGTTGTGCAGTTTGTTCTGTCAGTTCTCAAGTCAATTTCTTGGGTATTCAGAATGATTTGATAGTTATCTAGCTGTGTTTAAGGGAGGAGGCAAGCCTAGGGTACTCTTACTACACTGCCATCTTAGCTCCTTCTACTTATGTGCATTTTTTTCTGATAAATATAGTACAGTACTGTAAATGTATTTTCCTTATTATTTCCTTTCTTTTCTCTAGCTTATTTTATTGTAAAAAAGACAGTTTATAATACATATAACATACAAAATATGTATTGATTGACAGTTTTGTTATCAGCAGGGCTTCTGGAAAACAGTAGCCTATTAGTAGTTAAGTTTTGGGGGAGTCAAAAGTTTTATGTGGATTTTCAACTGCGTGAGAGAGATTTGGATGGTGGGGGGAGTTGGTCCCCCTAACCCTGTTGTAAGCTTCTATAGGAAATTAGCCAAACCTGAACTTAGAGAGAGTCACAGGAACCTGCCATTGTAGCAAATTGGACAGAATTGTGGGTAACCTGGGGATCTTCTACACGTGATTGGCATCTGAAGTGAGATGGGATCAGTTGTGGGACTGAACCCTTAACTTATGGGATCTGAGATCTCCAGGTACTGTTAGTACTGAGTTGAATTCTCAGACACTCTGCTGGAGTCCCCAAAGTTGCTTGGTATTGTGCGGGAGCCACCTTCCACTCCCCACATGCATTGGAGTTAGGTCCAGGAACTCACACATACATTGGAATTGGGTCCAGGAACCATAATCCCCTTAGTCTCCCATTTCTCACCCACTTAAGGAACTCTGGTCTAGAGAATGTTTCCTTAGATAAAGTTTCTCCAGTTAAAGAAGTTGCTATAATCTCTAAGATGTCATTAACCCTCAAATTTCCCTACATCTTGATTTTTTAAACTTTTCTTTTAACTTTTATTATTATTTAAGAGATAGAGAAAGAGTGTGAGCAGGGGAGGGGCAGAGACAGAGGGAGACACAGAATCCAAAGCAGACTCCAGGCTCTGAGCTGCCAGAGCAGGGCCCAATGCAGGGCTCAAACTCACAAACCGTGAGATCATGACCTGAGCTGAAGTCAGAAGCTTACCCAACTGAGCCACTGAGGCATCCCCTCTTCCCACATCTTGATTTAAGAAACAAATTCATATTCTTATGAAAACCTGCTTCTCATCTCCATTCCTTATCAATATTATCACAATTAGACTCTAAACTACCAGAGTGAAACAACCTTAGGAGTTTGGTTCACCACTGCATTTTCATTGACTATTTTGGTTCATGGCACGTAGTTGCATTCAAAACATATTTGCTGAATGTCTATCATTTACTCAGTAATCAAAGCATGCAAATCTTGCAGGCATGTTTTATTCACTTGTTTCTTTATTTCTCCATATGTTATACTTAGATTCTACTGTTCCTTTGTATTACTAATACTTGTTATTTACCTCTTATGTACTACTCAACTCTCATTCTTATTACCTGTCTCCAGGTCTACCACATTTGCAATTGGAGTTCCACTCTCAAATTTCTTCTTATCTTAATTTCTCATTGTGTACTACAACAAAGTAAATCTTTTTATTTCATTCATATATTTTTAATATATCTCATTTTTTGAGTTTTATATTTACAGAAAAATTGAGTAGAAAGTAGAGTTTCCAAATGCCCTTTACTTCTCTCTCCTAGTTTCCCATATTATTAACATCGTGCTTAATAAGTATGGTATATTTCTTATAATTAATTAGTCAACATTGGTACATTATGGACTAAAGTCCATAATTATAATAAGGTTCATTGGGTTGTACATGGTAGGGTCTTTGACAGATTTTAAGGACACGTAATTATCATTACAGTATCATACAGAGTATTTTTTGCTCTAAACATCCCTTGTGTTCACCTATTCTTTCATCCTTCCCTAATCCATGGTAACCACTGATCTTTTTATTATTTCCATAGTTTTACCCTTTCTAGAATGCCATATACTTGGAAAAATACAGTGTGTAGCCTTTTCAAATTGATTTATTTCTCTTCACTGATGCATTTAATGTTCCTTCTTGTTTTTTCATGACATGATAGCTCATTTCCTTTTGACATTGAAAAATGTTCATTGTATGGATGTAATACAGTTTGTTTCTCTATTCAGTTGAAGAACGTTTTGGTTGCTTCCAAGTTTTAGCAATTATGAATAAAGCTGTTATAAATATTCATGTACAGGGGTGTGTGTGTGTGTGTGTGTGTGTGTGTGTGTGTGTGAATGTTAAGTTTTCAACTCACCTGGGTAAATACCAAACAGTGCAGTTGCTGTATTATATGAGTATTGTTAGTTTTGTAAGAAACCACCAAACTGTCTTCCAAAGTGTCTATACCACTGTATTTCCATAGCAATGAATGAGAGCTCCTATTGCTTCACAACCTTGACAGGAGTTTGTGTTGTCAGTGTTCTGAATTTTAGCCATTGTAGTAAGTGTGTAGTGATTATCTTGTTATTTTAATTTGCATGTTTCTGATGACATATATGGAGAATCTTTTCATATGCTAATGTTCTTCTTTGTGAGGTGTCTGTTCAACCCATTTTTAATAGGGTTCTTTATTTTCTTATTGTTGATTTTTAAGGGTTATTTTTATATTTTGGATACCAATCCTTTATCAAATAGGTGTTTTGCAAATATTTTCTCCCAGCATGTGTATTGTCATTTCATTTACATGATAGTGTCTTTTTGCAAGCAGAAGTTTTAAATGCTAATAAAGTTTAACTTATTAATTTTTCTTTTCATGAATGATATTTTTGATGTGTAATCTAAGAAGCTATTGCCAAACCCAAGGTCACCTAGATTATTTTTCTGTGTTATTTTCTACAAGTTTTATACTTATTTCACGTTTAGGTCTGTGATCCATTTTAGGTTAATTTTGTGAAGACTGTAAAGTCTGTGTCCCCCTGCACTTTTTTTTTCCAGATAGATGTCCAGTTACAACATAATTAAAAAATGTATATATCCTTGGGGCACCTGGGCGGCTCAGTTAAGCATCCAACTCTTGGTTTTGGCTCAGATCATGATCTCGCGGTTTGTGAGATCAAGCCCCATGTCTGGCTTTGTGCTGAGTGTGGAACCTGCTTGAGATTTTCTCTCTCCCTCTCTCTCTGCCCATCCCCTGCTTGCATGCATGCTCTCTCCCTCTTAAAATAAATAAATAAACTTAAAAAAAGAAAAGAAAAAAGAATTACCCTTTCTGTATTGAACTGCCTTTGCTCCTTTGTCAAAGAGCATTTGATTGTATACATGTGGATCTATTTTGAGGCTTGCTATTGTGTTTCATTGATCTTTTTGTCTACTCTTTTTGCCAATATTATTTCTCTGAATGTTTGGGAATTTCTACAAATATGTCTTCAAATTTAATTTCTTATTCAACTCTCTCTAATTTGATCTTTAACATATTCATTGAGTTCTTCATTTTAATGATTATAATTTTAATTTTGAGAAGTTCTACCAAGTTCTCTTTTCAAATTTGCCTGGTCATTCGTGATAATCTTTTGTTATGGATCATGATTGTTATTCTACCTTTATTTCTACAAATATTTTATATTGTTCTATATTCTATATTTAACATACCAGGATTATAGTGTTTAACAGTATAAATCTAATGCTCCATTCATGGTAACTTGTCTTTGCACATAAAATTTCTATGAAAATTTTGCTTATTCTTAACATATAATAACATAAGACCTAAATTGTGGATAATTTCCCCCAGGGAGAATTTATAACTGTCTCTTCTTAGAACCAGAGTATACCAAGAAACTGGGATTACTTCATTCTCCTTCAAAAATCTTTCTCCAAAGCAAATTTCTCAAGCTGAGCTATCCTCTTTTTTCCTGGGTCAAGGTACATTTTTCTTTCAGCAGTGCTCTTATAAGTGCCCTCCTCACAGCCCTACCCCTTTGTCTGCTTCATGCTCACATCTTAGGTACCTATTCAACTCACTTTAATTTCTTTTCTTTTTTTTCTTTTGCAATGTGATGGTTTTTGGAGATCTCAATATCTCAATTACTTTCTTCTTGTGAGACCAACAATGCAACAGAAAATTCTTTGTGCATGATATGTGCAACAACAGAGTTCTTCAGAGAATCAAGACTGCCATGATGTAGTAACTGAAGATTTTTCTTTCTAAGATGTGATGTTCTACACTATAAGATGAATGCCAGATATTTTCTCTTTAATAGTTCTCTTCCAATGATGTAAAAGATTCAGACTCATTGGCTAAGTCCTTTTCAATAAAGAAGTCTCCTCATGACTAGATAATTTTAGTCTTGACATTAACTTGAGAGCTTCATATGTATTTGCTAAAGAAGGATTTAAAGTTGACTCAAATTCTTGTTCTTTTTTCACTGAAAATGGAGTTTATGTATCTATATTTTTAATAAAATAAAAAATGTGTTACTATATGCTATATATTCTGTACTTAGATTTATATTAATAGTTATTATTTTTACATGGCTAATACATTATAAAAAAATGGGCCATGGTTTTGCATTTATTTTTTCTAACTACTACAGTAATCCTAAAGGTAGGTAGTTCTTTTCTAGAAATAAATAAATGAGAAGATGAAATAGTTTGTAAAAGATAAACCACAACATCAGGTTACATGCTAATCAGATATTTGTTCTGAAAATAGGGTAAGTAAAATTTTTTGACAGATCAATATCCCTGTAAAAGGTTAGGTTCAGTCTTCAAGTCATATCTTTGCAGTTGGCTTTGTCAAAATAGATCTTTTAATTTTTCTTTAGGAACTTTATGAAAATAAAAAGGGGTTGATCTTTATGATTAATATATCTGCTAATCAATTATAGTGGCATGTGGAACTCCTTTGAAAAACTAATCAAATAATTTTGACGCCATGAAGTCACTCGTAATGAGCTTTATCCATAGATAAGAAAGATGATCAAATGAATTCATAAGTAGAGACTACATTTCCAAAATATTTAAAAATAAGTCTGGAGAAAACTGAACTGCATGACACTTTATAGTGGCATTATCTAAAGACTGGTGATTGATTGATCTTTTCATTTAGTAGCCAGGGCATTTTAAATACATTGGCCTAATTATGTAGCATTTTTCTTCTTTCTTTAATTTTGTAATAAAATAATAAAAGCCATTATATACAAGGTAATATATAATAAAATAAATATATACATTATATATAATGTATAATAGTATATTATATCTATATTTTTATGTATATATATAAAAGGAACTTAATTATTATCAAATTGTACCTCTGCTTTCTTCTAGTTTGCAAGAATAACATTCACATTTTTTCAATTTTCATCACATAAATGACTAGATGCTACAATACTTATAAGACAAATTTAGGAAGAAAAAATCTATGAGTGGTTGAATAGATCCAACCTTTATGGCTCGTTTTAACTAATTTAAAATAAAAAATGTAAACTGCCTTAGGGAAGCCACATAAATATAATTAATCAATAAGTATTTTATTAAAAGTATATTATGTTCCCAGACTTGTAAGCAAAACTGAATGGGATACAGAAGATATAACTAGTTAGGGAAATCTAGCCGTTATAGACAAACCCTAAATCTCAGTGGTATAACACAACAGAAATTTCTTTCTTTCTCACATCAAGCCCTATAGGGTTATATTTGATTGGTAGGCTGTTCTGGTTTAGGAACTCAGGCCTCTTTCAAACTTTTGTTCTTTCATCTTTGTGGTTTTCAAGTTTAACCTGCTAATTTGCTTCAAGCTGGAAAGGAAAAAGACATAGAGAATCTTTTATAGAAGGGTTTTTTGGTGAGATTGGGGGCAGATTTCGATGGGCCTGGTCTGGAAATGGTGCACATCACTCCCACCCTCTCTTCCATGTTCCTTTGGCTAGAACTTAGCCTTGTGACTATATCTAAGTGCAAGAGAAGTTGGGAAATGTAGGTTAGCCCTGTACCCAGGAAGAAAGGGACATGGTTTGTTGTAGCATAGGGAAGTTTTTAAGATAGATATAAAATAATTGAATATTAAACATTGAATTATTATTATTTAGACATGTATCTATCATTCAGTACATAAGCAAGTAAAGCATATAAAGCTTAAATGACTTTAATACTTTTAATACCTTAATACTTTTAACTTGATATAAACTAGAAAAATTAGTACACAAACAAAGGTCATTTTGATCCCAAGACTAGGGTTCTTTTATTTCTTTTCTTTTTTTTAACATTTATTCATTTTTTTGAGTGTGAGAGAGACAGAGCATGAGCAGGGGAGGGGCAGAGAGAGAGGGAAACACAGAATCTGAAGCAGGCTCCGGGCTCTGAGCTGTCGCAGGGCCTGACGTGGGGCTTGAACTCACAGACTGCGAGATCATGACCTGAGCTGAAGTCGGATGCTCAACCAACTGAGCCACCCAGGTGCGCCATAGGGTTCTTTTATTTCTTATTGTAGGCACAATCTAGTAGAGGAGGCAAAAAGTAACTACTTGTCATGCAGTTAGGGAACCCTGCCAAGGCCATTAACTGGTATCCCTGTCCCCTGCCCTGGGATAGTGTAATTTATGTAGAGCTAAAAGATTATTTTGATTGATTCACACAGTAATTTAAAAATTTTTAAAAAGTATGTTACAGTCTTATTCTGCTCAGGCTGACATAATACTGTAGGTTGTCTTAACAGAAATTTATTTCTCACAGATCTAGAAGACGGGAAGTCCAAGATCAAGGTGCCAGTTGTTTCATTTCTGACTAGAGCTGTCTTCCTAGCATGCAGATAGCTGCCTTTTTGTCGTGTCCTCTTATGGCCTTTACTTGGTGTGTGCATGTGCAGAGAGAGATCTTTCTCTCTTCCCCTTCTTACAAGACCACCAGTCCTAACAGATTAGGTCCCTGCCCTCATGATCTCATATAACTTTAATTACCTCCTAATAGCTTTATCTCCAGTTACAGTCACATTGGCGGATAGGGCTTCAACATATGAATATGGGGGAGGGGGAGGAACACAATAATCTACAGCAGTTGCTAATATTTAAAAATAAAAATTTCACATGAGAGTTCAAATTTCTGGCTTATGTAAAAATTAAAAAAAAATGAAAACCTGTAGGATCTGGCCATTTTAGACTTCTCTTAAGACATGACAGATGAGAGAGAGAGAGAGAGAGAGAGAGAGGTTGTGGCTTTCTCTTTATGAGCATTATTTCCAGTTTGGCACACACCCCACCTTTTAATACCTGCTTGGCAATTGTAAGCATCCTGAAAGTGCTCTAGAGTTCTGTTGTGTAAATCTATAGGTTTTGTATGTATTTCCCCTTCATCTGAGGAAACTGGGGTTTCTCTGCAGGTGAGTTTCCTTGCAGGTGAGCTTCAATAAAGTAGAGAATTTTGTCCATAGAGTGCTTACTCATAGCTTAGGAAATTATGTGGACAGTTTTAAAGTGTCAAATAGTTATTTGGATCCATGGTCTACTTTCTGACTCTGCCATAATTCTTAATCTTTCTGTATCCCTGGATTTCTAATTATATTTATACCATTTCTCCTAATCTACTTCTCTTATGCATATTTAGAGGCATTTATTGGCATACTTCACATAGTTTTAGACAATAATGCAACCTACTGAACACACAGAACTATATGTTTTTATTTCAAAAGAGACTCAGAATACGCATATACTGCCAGATTACATTTTGTGATGTAGAGTATACATCATAGCAGCATAGAGCACTTAGGTCCTCATTTTGAAAATTATATCATGCCTAGTTCTAGCATTTGTCTTTTCCATTTCAACCTTCCACATTTTTTACTTCTTGAAGATATTAACTTGGAGACAGATCATAAACACTGGTCCATGTACATCAGCTACCACACCTTGAAAATTCTCAAGGATTAGATGAAGCAGGCTGTTCAGTCATAGACATGGAAAATGACAAGAGTGAAGGTCTTAGCATTTTGATGTAAGCTTCTTAGCCACTCCAAAGATGGCCTATCCAGATCACAGATTGGAGTAAGGTTCCAAGTCTTATAGCATGGGCTCCGTGTAGACAAAGGAAAGAGGCCACAATTTTGTACTTCATGGGCCTCAATTTCTTTATCTACCAAATGAGGATGATAGGAATATCAGCTGATATAGTTGTGTAAGGATAAATTATACGTTACATGTAAACTGCCTAGAATAGTGACTGGCACTTAGTATTAACTAACATGTTTTATTGTTTAGGGAGCAGTGTATCCAAAAAGTTAAGACAATGGGTTTTAAAGTCAATATAGTTTTCATTTGTACCCTGTGTCCTCCACTTACTAGTTAAATGAATTAAGTTTGCAGTTTCTTTATGTGTAGAATGGGCAATAAAGAATAGCAACTTTATCGGGTTGTGTAAATATATAATGAGACAAAAATAGTGTAAAGATTTTAGCCCAATGTTTGGCCTATAACAAGTACCTGATGTTTTACAAGTAGATGTGTAAAATAGATAAATGTAGAATGTGAATTCTAAGTTGGGGAAAAAAAAAGATCTTGGAGAAGCTTCTAATGATATGTGACTGGATTTAAAACAGATTAGATTCTTGCTTCATGTATCTCTATAGTGTAAGATTAGGCATGAAAATGCTTAATGTATATTAAATCAAATTCACTTTGCACTATTTGAGTTAATTAAGTTAAATTAACTTAGATAACATTCTTAAAGTATGTAGTATTTGTTTTGTGTAAAGAATTAATATGGCATTTTAGGAAACTTTGGCCTGGAGAAAAAAAGCTGTTATAAATATTTTATAATGTGTTGCTATTATTTACACTGACAATGAAATAAAAGATTTCTCAAGTATTTTTATATTCATTGCCATGAGGCAAATATTGACAAAGATGTTTATCAGTGTTCGTTTTTAAGTATGATCATTTTTGATAATTATTGAAATAAGCTGTCAAGATGAATGCTTAGCATTTAAAAAAACTGATCAATTTTTCATGGTGGTTGTTTATTGAAAATTGAATGAAGCAGATTTTCCAGAAACAAATGTCATTACCTGACACTGAATGATAATTTACTATATCCTGTGGATTATTGGCATTTTTATATTTGCGGTGTGTTGAAATCTGGCTACAAATAGGAATCCCCTGGAGAAGGATGTTTAAAATAGGCCCGTGCAGACCTCTAGACTTGGAGATCTTTCTTCAGAAAAAGGATAGAAAACCGTACTTCTAAAAAGCATCCCAGATGATTCCACTGATCTTGTGGATTGGGAAATGTTGATCTTTTGCTCTAACATATCTTTATTCCAGTTCTAAAAAGAGTACATGATATTTTCATAAATCATTGCAAGGATTCAGATAAATATACTTTTTGGTGATATATATGTGACCTCTATGTGAATTATTTTGGAGGAATTTTAATTATGTGGCATATTTTATGTAAGGGCTTTAATCAATTACAGAAATAAAACTTTTAAGAAGGCCGAACTTAAAAATTAAATTTTTGACATTGACATTCCCATAAATCTAATATTCATAAAATATTTCTTACTGAGGCACACTATGAACAATTTTTATAGTGGATCTTTTTAAAGCACAGAATGTTTATGTTTCATATTTTTGTCATTTGTTTTTTTAGGCTAAATAGTATAGACTTAAGTTGTATGTATTGAGTCAAAAATCTTTCCTTAGAAACTATTATCTTATGACACTTAAAATTTAATTTGTCCCTCTTATTTTTAAAGCCAGAGTTCTTACAGTATCCTGTCAGCTCACAATATGTTTATAAAGCAATATCCTAAAATATTCCTGAAGAAAAAAACCAGACTGCCTACACTCTTCAAACAAGAGGAAAAAAGGTAATGATGTCTTCTTTTGGAAACAAGGTTGATGTGCATATGCATTAAAAAACAAATGGAGCTCAAATAATGAAAGTATTTAATCTGTTTCCAGCACTCCATGCTAGGGAGCAGCCAAGAAAATGAAGCTTGGTAGGGAAGAGTAAATTTACACAATGATTTGGAGGAATTTTAATTATATGGTATGATGATTGGGACTAATAAGTGATGTTGCTCCTTTAGTTTTATCATTAAAAAGAATAAGCAACTAGCCTTATGTAATGAACATAATAAAAGAAAATGCTGTTAGGAATGCGAAAGATAATACAATAAATGATACAAAGAAAACTAGGAAAATTATAAATTATGATAGAGTTATATAACTTGAGGCTAATTTGATAATCTAGATGTTATTGATTAATTTCTAAAAAAAGTGCTACTAAATTTATTCAAGGAGATAGAAATTAAAAATGTAATATGGTATAAATAGAAATTGTAAAAAGTACTCTTCAAAAGTATAATTTGGAGCAAAAAAGAACAAAAGCAAAAATTAAAAACCCATAGCCCAAGTGATATCACTAGAAGTTCCTTTCAAATGTCCAAGAAAAGCTAAAATTTCCGTGCAATTTAGTTTTTCCATAGTGTAAAAAATAAAAAGTAGTTTGTGATTTTGCCTTGTATCCATAACTCTGATATCAAAATTTAGCAAGAATAAAAGCCCCTGGGTGGTTTGGTTGGTTGAGCATGCCATACTTGACTTAGGCTCAGGTCATGATCTCGCAGTTCATGGAATAGAGCCCCACATGGGGCTCTGTGCTGACAGTGCAGAAGTTCTCTCCCCTGACAATGCAAACAGTGCCTGCTTGGAATTCTCTCTCTCCCTCTCTGTATCTGCCCCTCCCCAGCTCACATGCATGCACTTTCTCTCTCTCAGAATAAATAAACAGCTAAAAAATTTTAACAAAAGTAACATAAATAAGAAATACTAATTTTAATTATTATCATGTAGGAAAATATACATAATAAAATATTAGCAAGTGAAATAATGCAATAGTGTATTAGATGTGTACATCGTAGTTATATTGGTTTCATCTCATGAACTTAAAGAAAGTTCATCATTAGAAAATCTATTATTACAATTTTATACTACTAGTAGTTCAAGAAGAAATGTTGAAAAGGTATTTGATGTAATTCAATATGTCTCATAGTAAAATTAAAATCATGCTTTTACTTGTAATTTGTGCAGTATGTGACTATTAAAAACTACAAAACATTTATATTTTAAGCCAGAAAGACACTCCTCTAAAGTAGCAATAAAAATACCTTAAATGGAATTAAAATTACATTCATGAAATGTATTAAATTATGAATCTCTAAGCTTAGCTTACACTGGCCCTTGGTAATGTGATGAATCCACATAGGCTTGGATGGTGGGACTAGAGCTCAGGTAATTCAGAGAAGATTTTGGCAGAAAATAATTGATGAGAAAACATGAATCTTAGCAAACACTAAATACCAACACTATTAAAATTATTCATGAATAACATTTACCCATTATCATTGCCATATTCAACACTCTGTCATTCACTTAATGTAAATGTCATGTGACAGATACAACAGCAAGGCTTTGAAGAATGACATGAGCCTTGTTTGGGACATCTAGTGAGAATTCCTTATGTCAGGGCATTTGCTAAATATCGAAGTGCAAGGAGAGTAGAAGAAATGCTTCATATAACCATTAACTCCACTTGGAGCAGTGCCACGTAAATGAAAATAAATGGAAGACCTGGCTGGAACATAGATCAAAGATGACTCAAAACTATGACAGTTGTCTAAATTTATTTTATTTATGAATCAACTATAGAGGAGGTAATTTTTAAACATATTGACAGGTATTAGATATCAAATCTGCAATATTTCTTTTAAAAAAGCACTGAATTTTGACTCACACAACTTGGATCTGAGTTTCTATTTTGTCCAAGTGTAACAGCATGACTTGGGAATAGCCTCTGAACATTGCTCTGTTTTTACCTCGGTAAAGAAGATAATATTAATATCCCACATTAATAGCTCATTTCAGAGTTATGCATGGAAAGAACTTTTAAATTGTACTAGCTTTTATTATTATCATGGACTACAGATATAGGCAGTGAGGATGTTTTGTATAGATGTATAACATCTGTCAAGAAATTCTGCAGCTTTTCAAATAGGTTAACCAACAACAGCAACAATAACAAATTAATACATATTAATAGTAACAGTAACAAATTGCTGCATCTTCGCTTAAACAAATTTAATATTCACCCTTTTAAACAAGAAATGACAGACTTAAATTATTTTTTAATTGAAGTATAGTTGATGCACAATGTTACAATAGTTTTAGATGTACAACATAGAGATTCAGTAACTGTACATTTTACTATGCTCACCACAAGTGTAGCTACCATCTGTCATCATACAATGCTATTACAGTACCATTGACCACATTCCCTATGCTATACCTTTCATCCCCATCCCTTATTCATTCCATAACTGGAAGCCTGTATGTCCCATTCTCCTTCACCCATTTTGCCCACCTCCCACCCACATCCCCTCTGGAAATCACCAGTTTGCTCTCTGTGTTTATGGGTCTCTTTTGCTTGTTTATTCATTTGTTTTGTTGTTTACATTCCATATATAAATGAAATCATATGATATTTGTCTTTCTATGTCTGATTTATTTCACTTGACAAAATACCTTCTGGTGTGGTTCATGTTGTTGAAAATGGCAAGATCTCATTCTTTTTTATGGCTAATATTCATTCCATTGTATATATACCACATCTTCTTTATGCATTCGATAGATGGACACTTTGGGTTGCTTCTGTATCTTGGTTGTTATAAATAATGCTGCAATAAACTTAGGGGTGCATATATCTTTTGAATTAATGTTTTTGTTTCTTTGGGTAAATACCCAGTAGTGGAATTACTGAATTGTATGGTATTTCTATTTTCAGTTTTTCAAGGAAACTCCATACTGTTTTTCACAGCAGCTGTACCAATTTATGTCCCCATCAACAGTGCATGAAGGTTCTTTTTTCTCTACATCGTCCTTAACAGTTATTTCTTGGAGAAGACAGACTTTTAATCAGTACGCCTTTATATCAGTTCATTTCTGGAGGAAAAGAAGGTTTAAGGAAATGATAGTAATTGAGAAAACTATTCCACAGAATTGTGGAAATCTATGTTGAAGATATATTTATTAAATAAGCAACTTTTTGGAGGGAGAGTAGGAACTCAAGTATTATAAGGAAGCTGGTATTCTTATTTGACTTTTATAAATCATTTGACTTACTTTTTTGGATAGTAAGCCTAGAGACAATTTGATTTTTTTTTCTTTTAGAGAATGAATAAAAATGACTAAACTGCAGCTTTTCTATTGGGACATTTTACTCTGCATTTTTAACCATTTTTTCATTTGTCTGTGGGCTTATTGTTAAACTGCAAAGTTGTGTATGGGCTTTGGCTATAATATACTTGTCTTATTAAATTTAACAGCAATCAATCACATGTTGCACTTAATATGCAGGGTATGGCGTTTTAGACTCTTTTGATATATTTTTACTCAGGACATTTTAATGAAGTCCAATAAGTATCTATTGTCCTAAAAGATTTAATTCTAATTAGGCATAGGATCAAAAAAGGATGAAGAAAAGGGAGTAACTTGCTCTGTTTAGAAGGAGTTTCTAGGTTTATAACTTATAACAGATTATAACAGGTTTATAACCAGGTAATGGTAATGTTTAGCAAAACCATCTTAACTTAGCTTGTGTTATATAACTTAAAACTGAATAAACCTGGTAAGAGTAAAAGGATGTTGGCAATGTGCTATACTGTGCTTCCTGTCCACCAGCCCTGGGGTCTCACTAAGAGTATCCTTCAATGTGCTAAAGGCATCCTGACTGGAAGGGTCTTCTGGGATATTTCTCATGGCTCCAGAAGTCAGTATGCTCAGTTGGCCAAATTACCTATTTCTCCAAAAGCTGTCAAAGCATGTTTTGTGCAAAGATTTGATGCTTCAGTTTGGACTTCAGATTCTAAAGAGACTAGGACATTTCAGCTGCTTGAATTGAAGCTCAAAATTTTACTTCTACATCTAAAAGCAGCAGTAACATGTACCTTTGATCTGGGTTAAAATGATGTGGAACTTCTCTGTAATATATATATATTTTTCTGAAACACATTTTAAAATAATTATTTGGTATAGTACATATTGTACCTTGATGGATTACAAATTGTCTCTAAAAGTGTAAGTGCAGAAAATGCTGGAAAATAAAGATGAATATTTGGAGATGAAGCAACTAAAAACCTAGAGCAAATGGATTCTGATAGACTGACTTTAAAAAAATCTCTGCAAAATTACTTTCTTAGCTTGTGTTCTTTCGAGATTTGGACTCAATTTCATTCTCTAGCATTGTGAAAATTACCCATGTGCTACAGCTACAGCTAAGTAGTGCTTATTTCATGCTAGCTTGAATCTGGCCTCAGGGTAATTAACCACAGGGTATTTGAAAACTATGTATTTAACGTTAGAACAAAGGAGACTATCCTTTTCGTGATTATAAAACCCTTATTTTGTCTGAAGTTCTGAGGTCTATTGAATGAGATGCTCCTTGTGTGTTTTTTTAAGTCAGAACAGTAATAATTCTGTTTTACTATTTTTCCCTAAATATAAATGCAAAAATTTACATCCTCTAGGAAGAAACCTTATAATAATGCTTTATCATTTGTTTATTCATGTAAATAATATGTACTGAGTATTGATCGTGTTAAGTGCAAGTCTCGCAGGGTCTCATATTCAGAAGGTATGGCACTGACAGGCACTAAGAGGTAATAAATAAAGTGTAATAAGTGTCAGCGGTGACAAAGTGCGGGGGTGGGCAGTTTGCATTGAGAGTGCTTGTGTTAATGGCAGACGATGTACTAGAAGGTCAAGGCAAGAATCCCTGAGGAAGGGATGTTGAAGTTCAAGGATAAGTAAGAGTTAGCTAGGAGAAGAAGGAAAAGAGTCCTTGAGACAAAAACAAAACAAAACAAAACAAAACAAAGCCAAAAAAAACCCCAAATTCATGTGATGGTCTTCACCATTATTATCCAAGTGCTGGTAAGGCTATTTTGGCTGATATAGTAATTTCCCAGTTTAGTAGTTGCCACTAGAAAGTTTTGGGAAAAATTTTTTTCAAATTATTTAGATAATTTCTTCCATATATGTCAACATGGGAGTGGTGATGGCTTGCAGTGCAGGAGAAGAAAGAAAAAGAGGGAAAGAAAGAGAGAAAGAAAGAAAGAAAGAGAAGAAAGAAAGAAAATAAAGAGGAGAAAAAGAAAGAAAGAAAGAAAGAAAAAGAAAGAAGAAAATAAAGAGAGAAAGAAAGAAAAAGAAAGAAGAAAATAAAGAGGAGAGAAAGAAAGAAAGAAAAGAAAGAAAGAAAGAAAGGCAGAAGGAAGGAAGGAAGGAACAAAAGGAAAAGGAAGAAAAGGACAGAAAGAAAAGAAAAAGGAAAGAAGGAAGGGAGGAAGAGAGGAAGAAAGGAAAAGGAAAAAAGGAACAAGGGAGAAAGGCAAGGGCAAAGTGCAGGACTGTCATGCTAGTTTATGAAAGCAATATTTGGACCTTTGAGAGAATTTTCAGAAGGAAAGGAAAGGGAAATTTATAGAAATCTAACTAGTTGCCTCAGCCATGGTCTGATGTCTTTTGTGGCCCAAATTAAATCATTTGCTATGATATAAAAATGAAACCCTGTTGAGAGTGCTGCTATAAACATTGGGGTACAAGTGATGAGCACTGGGTGTTGTATGGAAACCAATTTGACAGTAAATTTCATATATTAAAAAATAAATAAATAAATTTAAAAAAAAAAAAAAAAATGAAACCCTGGATGGCCTGGGGCATTACTGTAGCAAAATGGTGGCAATTTGTAGAAATTGCCTAAGTGCATAGGATTTCCCTGTGTTAGAGTGAACTGTTATAAGAAAGTTTCAAGTCTTGAGTTGGAAAAAAAATTCCATTCCATGTTTACAACTACCACTGAGGAATGGTGGATTATTCTAAAAGGAAGGCCCTTTTGTCACACTTTCTTCCTTATGGTTTTGGTTGGAATTGTCCAGGAATAGGTGTTGAACTGTTCTGACTTGAGTAGAAGTATTCTAACTTGGAGTTGTGGAGCTATCCAGGGGTGAGGAAAGGCAGAGAAAACAAGAGGCAGACAAGAAGCAGGAGGAGCCAGGAAATAATTGGAGAAATGTGCACTGAGTGAGGAGAAACCATTTGTCCTAGGCATGGGGTTGAGGACATTTAAGAAAAGAAAACTCTTGGGGCGCCTGGGTGGCGCAGTCGGTTAAGCGTCCGACTTCAGCCAGGTCACGATCTCGCGGTCCGTGAGTTCGAGCCCCGCGTCAGGCTCTGGGCTGATGGCTCGGAGCCTGGAGCCTATTTCCGATTCTGTGTCTCCCTCTCTCTCTGCCCCTCCCCCGTTCATGCTCTGTCTCTCTGTCCCAAAAATAAATAAAAAAATGTTGAAAAAAAATTAAAAAAAAAAAAAAAAAAAAAAAAAAAAAGAAAAGAAAACTCTTATTAATGTATTTCAAGTATGTTGGGCTATATGTGATACAGTATCTCTTTAGGATAACCCCAGTATCTGATGAACTCTATTGCACTTACAAGGGCTCTAAATATTTGGTTTAGTTTAGTTTAGTTTGGTTGAGGAAATATAGGCAAAGTTGGTTTTATTTCTGGATAAACAAGACATGGAATAGAGTATTTAAGGAAGAAACACAGTGGCAGAGGTAACATCAGAATGTCATCTGGGTAACTGTTGAAATCTTAAGGAGAGGTTTGTACTTCCATGGATTTGCGTGGAACCTTATCTAGATTTTAAGAGGCCAGTAGATCCCAGTGGGCATAATTTTAATTGCATGGAATTCCTGACCAACACCCTACCCTGATAATGGAAAAATGTGATACCATCAGTTAAGAGATAGGTAGTGAACATGGTGCAATTATGAGTTCAGCTGGACGAGTATTATAAATGCTGCTGCATTTTCTTATAGATTTCATTTCTGTAAGGGGAAAAAGCCGTCTTTGATTCAAAGGGAATCAGTTCTAGGTTTAAAAGCCTATAGTTGAAAGTTTGGAG
Organism: Neofelis nebulosa; assembly: GCF_028018385.1. Lineage (NCBI taxonomy): Eukaryota > Metazoa > Chordata > Mammalia > Carnivora > Felidae > Neofelis > Neofelis nebulosa. The sequence goes on from NC_080795.1 coordinate 34,706,471, forward strand.
CTTCTTCCATATTGTGTACGATTGGTGGCAAGAAATTTGCTTCCCTGTCTCCAAATTGGCCCTTCCATTCTCCAAAACGAGATGCTTCATTCATTACTTAAATTAGCCCAATGAGGCTAAGATCTCTTCAAGGACATAACTATGAAATCAGGAAGAGAAAATCTAAAATTTACAAGCTACGTTTTCATTGAATTTAATTATTTTCTTTAATAAATTAAGTCCAGCTTGAGTGACAATATAGCTAAATGATGTTTTATTATTGTTTCTCAATAGTCAGTAATCATCAATTCCAATACAAAGGTCAGGTAGAGAGCTTTGGTACTAAAGCAAGGTTGTCTATAGAATATGGAAATGGGGATGGAAAAGAAACTAGATAAAAGCCATTAAGATGAGTGTGTAAGAGCTAAACAAAACTAATTTAAGAATGCTGAGGGGACACCTGGGTGGCTCAGTCGGTTAAGCGTCCGACTTCGGCTCAGGTCATGATCTCAAACTCCGTGAGTTCGAGCCCCGCGTTGGGCTCTGTGCTGACTGCTCAGAGCCTGGAGACTGCTTCGGATTCTGGGTCTCCCTCTCTTTCTGCCCCTTCCCCTGCTCATGCTCTGTCTCTCAAAAATAAGTAAACATTGAAAAATTTTCTTAAAAAGAATGCTGAGGAAAATGAAGGATCAGTAAATATGTTATTTTATAGCATATATTTTATAAATATATGTTAATATATTGTTATAGTCAAGGTTGTCTTTAGATATCCCAACTTTTTAAATTTGGGCATCTTTAATTTCAGTTAATATTCAGTAGGTAAATAATCCTTTTGAAATAATTTGACTTTCTTGCATTTTCATATAGCTTGTCATATATTAATGGAAAATGTATTGCTGCTTTATAGCATAGCATACAGGTTAAGTACAATCAACTGTTCACATTTAACTGTGGATTTTCTATTGCTTTTTGGGGATGAAAAGAGGAGACTCTGTGTTTGGCATAGGCATTTATCTAGTAGAAACCAGGGAAATATTGCTTACCTCTCTCTCTAACCTTAAAATATTCTTCTTATATAATAAGAGATGACAGGATTCCAATATTTGCTGTCAAGAGTATATAAAAGAATTTGCCTTTGAATCCTCAATTTTAACTTTGGATATGTTGGCAATGTGTGGGACAAAGTCAGCACTCTTGCTCAATATAAGACAAAGCTTGCAACTTACAAATGTACATCCTGGGGCTGGAATTCACTCATAATTATTTCCTGGTTTTTCCTGGTTTGGCACCAGTGATAATTAAGCTAAGCTTAACAAATGGAGTTAATGCAGTAAATAAACTTAAAGTGGTTGTATTTATTTGTATTTTTATGAGTCAGTCTGACTTCAGAGTCTAAAAAAAAGGATTGAAGAATCCTATAGCAAACATCTTAAGAAAGATCCTATATATATTTTATATATTATATATATATATATATATACTTACATATATATATAATATATATATAGGATACATATATTATATATATATTACTCTGACTCTAACCACTACCTAGTAAAATTTATATGGATTTACAAAAAAGTGGGGGAGGGGGATACAGAAAGATTTGGGGACTAATTTTAAAAAGTTTGTAAGAGCTAGAATACAAGAATACATAGATGGCAGTGTGTTGTGATGGCCTCTGGACTAGTCAGATCTGGGTTTGAATTTCAGTTCTGCAATTTGGTAATTGTATTACTTTAAGATTATCTAAAATTTTGAATCTTAGTCTCTTTATCTATAATTGAGACAGTGATACATACTCTATAGTCATGTTGGAGGATTGAATGAGATAATGTGCACTAAATTTTATTTTATTTTGCTTGTTAGTGGTGCTAATCCCTATCACCTGAATTTACTGGGGCTTTTTATTTTTTTTATTTATTTTTTTTTTTTTAATTTTTTTTTTCAACGTTTTTTATTTATTTTTGGGACAGAGAGAGACAGAGCATGAACGGGGGAGGGGCAGAGAGAGAGGGAGACACAGAATCGGAAACCGGCTCCAGGCTCCGAGCCATCAGCCCAGAGCCTGATGCGGGGCTCGAACTCACGGACCGCGAGATCGTGACCTGGCTGAAGTCGGACGCTTAACCGACTGCGCCACCCAGGCGCCCCTACTGGGGCTTTTTAAAAAAATCTTTAATGTGGCCAATTTAAAAACAATGACATCTATAAAAACTATTATTTTGCACTATGAATAATTCTTTTACTAATGCATGATTGTGTAATATACGTTGGTCCTTTGGAAAATGGTTCACTAGGTTATATAGATCTTGCAAATGTTAACATGTTTTCTTATGTAATGTATAAAGATCACAGTTTTTTTTAATTTATAATTTTTTTTTTTTACCTTAGAGAGAGAGAGAGAGAGAAAGCACAAGCTGGGGGAGAGGGGCAGAGGGAGAGAGAGAGAGATGGAGAGAGACAGAGAGAGAGAGAGGAGAGAGAGAGAGAGAGAGAGAGAGAGAGAGAGTATCCCAAGCAGGCTCCATACTCAGTGTGGAGCCTGGCACAGGGCTCAGTCCTGTGACCCTAGGATCATGACCTGAGCCGAAATCAATAAGATGCTCAACTGACTTAGCCACCCAAGTGCCCCAAGATCACAATTTTTATATCATCACTGATCATCAGAAAAGCCTTACATGTTAGGAAGCTCTCAAGTTTACAGAAGTGGATACAGGTTTTACAAAAATCAAATTTTTACTTGAAAGCTTAACTTTTATTATAAGCAGCAGACACTGTTTATTTGAAGTGACAACTGCACTTCACTGATTTTTGAGAAAATAGATTCCAAATACCCAAGTTATATCCAAATATCCAAGTCATTTATTATAGTTTGTCTTTTGGCTATTCTTTCAAGTTAATATGGAGTACAGTGAAATAAGTTAATAGAAGTGCTTACAACTCAGATAATAATTCACTTTTACTTGAGATAAAAATCTCTTTGAGATGCTACAAAAATGCTTTATCTATACTTTTCCTTTTGTCACACAGAATATCACAAAGCAGTGTACTCAAGGTCAGAGGGTTGAGAATAAAATTAATTTTTTTTGGCTTTTTAAAAATTATAAGTATGTGGCAGTGAAGAATTCAGTGACTTCTGGTATAGTTTCATCCCATTATTTTGAATCATTCTTGGTTGCAAGTAGTTTTACCCATCATTATTTTCATGATTAGATTTCAACACAGCAAGAAAGAGGCAAATAATATCTTAATGGTATTGTGATTTTTAATTTTTTTTCTCTTTGTAGTTTGCTGAGGAATTAAATAACTTAGTGATTTCCTATAGTCAGTATAACTCCATAAATACATGAAAAGTGATCAATATTTTTCAATTAATTTCACAAAGTCAAAAATTTAATAATATGGTAGCAGTAAAAATGTAGAGCAACTGAAACTTATGCCTTGGCTATTGTTACAGCCAGTTTAGAAAACAATGTGGCATTACTAATATAATGTTGTGCATATACTAATTTTAATTCTTGGAGAAGTTCTGGATGTACAAGATAGTCATAGTAGCCAAGTTTGTATATAGCAAACAAACAGATAAAAAACAAAACAAACCTGGAAACAAAAATCTCAATTGCCCACAGACTAAGAAAATCCCCTTTGTGATATATAAATATAATGAAATCTTATACAGCAGTAAAATAAATGAACTATAGTCATTAAATCTCATAAACACAATGAACAACAACTAAAAAACAAGTTATGGAATTCATAAGAATCACTTCATTTCTATCAAGTGCAAAACTAAATATGCAAAACGAAAATTAGGTTTTTAAAGGGATGTATATATTTTTGATTAATCTGTATAATGAAAACCAAGGGAATAATAGGAACAAACTTCAGTGTAGTGGTTATCTCTGGAGTGAGTGCTATGTATCTGTCCATGGAAGAGTAATTGTACAGTGCCATGGGTACCTTAAAGATCTGGGTAGGTACATTAACATTCATTTTACTGTTACTTTTAAACTTACAATATATTATGTATTTTTTAATTTAATAATCAATAGGAACAATGCCAAAAACCTTAAAAAGTCAATAGCAGAGAAATAACTAGAATTGCCTAATTACTTGCTAGTTATGGTAACCATCAATTCTGTGGATAATTTCATGTATCCCTATCATTTGCTTTGAGTAAAAATTAATTCAGAAATAATTACATGTAGTGATACCAAAAAAGTATGAAAAGATTAACAGAGAATATTAATCTGTTGTATAGTGGCTATGTCTATTTGACAGGGTCAAAATATTTTTTTTTAAGTTTATTTATTTATTTTGAGAGAGACAGAGATAGTGCAAGTTGGGGAGGAGCAGAGAGAGAGGGAGAGAGAGAGAAAATCCGAAGCAGGCTCCGTGCTGGCAGCACAGAGCCCAATGTGGGGCTCGAACTCAAGAAACCGTGAGATCATTACCTGAGCCGAATTCAAGAGTCAGACACAACCGTGATACACTCTTTGCCCCAAGGTCAAAATATTTTTGAGCAAAATTTGGCATCTTTAGAAATTTTTTCTGCAAGAAAATTTCTTGTGCTTTCTTCCTGGAATATTCTTTTTTTTTTTTTTTTAACTTTTTTTATCTTGTGTGGCAGTTTAAATCTCTCTCTGAGACATTGTCTTTTCCTGGCAAGCAAAATATGTCACCTATTTTTACACTCTTATAAGTATCCTATACTTGTTTTTCATAACATGTATAAATTCTTCATATCACTTTTAACAACTTTCAATAACACATTTAGGGACTAATTAACCTATTAGTGCCTTCCCCCATTAGATAGTAAGGAACATATTGGCTAAGCAGACTGTCGTGAGACCTTATTGCCCAGAAGATATCTGGCTCACCCTATCCAGTGATGGCCAGTGTTATATGGTTGCATTGGAAGTTGCATGGGTGAAGTCCTGGTCATGTTAGGGCCTTACATGGCATGATAGGACCTCATCCTAAGCAGGTGGGTAACCATCTTTATAACCCAAGTGTGTCTCATGAGGAAATGGGGGAAACTTTTGAAGCCATGCTTACTGATGGCTGATGGCATCACGTGTTCCTTGCTATATTTTAGGTATATTGCAATAAAATTGAGTAAATGGCGTTAAGAAAAAAAAAGTAAGGAATCAGAAATACAACTGATGTTTGTCTTTTGTCATATTAAGAAAGTTCACTTCAAGGCACCTGGGTGGCTCAGTCTGAGCATCTGACTCTTGATTTTGGCTCAGGTCATGAACCCAGAGTTGTGGGATCAAGCCCTGTGTTGGGTTACATGCTGAATGTGGAGCCTGCTTAAGAGTCTTCTCTCTCTCCCTCTGCTCCTCTTCCCTACTTGTGTGCTTTCTCTCTTTCTCTAAAGAAAAGAAAAAAATATTTCTATTTCTAGTTTTGTAGGAGCTTATATTACACATGAATGTTTTATCACATGAAATGTTTAGATAATCATGATTTATTTTATTCCATTAATATGTTGAACAACATTCATGAAATAGTATTCCTGGCATAGTCTTAACTAGGCTATGCTTTATATCTAAAAAATTATTACTGAATTCAGTTTATTAATATTTTGCTTAGGATTTTTGCATCTATATTCAGTGATACTGGCTTGTAATTTTCTTGTAATATCCTTGCCAGATGTTGATATTAAGGCTAGGTTGGCTTCATAATACTAGCTGGAAAGGATAGCTGTCTTTTGTATTTTCTGCAAGTATTTGGGTTTATTTATCTATTAGGAGTTTGTTAGAATTCATCATTAAGGCCATTTTGGCCAGGAGTTTCTTTGTGGAAGGAATCTTACTTCTTAGTTATATTCTTTAAAATATTTAGAACAATTCAAAGTTTCTTTCTTTATGTTATCAGTATGGTAATTTGTACTTTTACAGTGATTTATCTCATCTAAGGTTTCAAATTTGTTGGCATGAGATTATCCATACTATTATATATTTGTATATAATATATATATTTAATATATTGCATTATTGCCAATTTTACTATGTAATGATGAGGATAATTTTCTACCATTTCCCGAAGAGTATAGGGCACAATTTAATCAACTAATCAATTAATGTGTCTGACCACCTATTTGTTTCTATTGCTTTTGGTGGTTTAGTATCTCCTGGTTAATTTCAAGAGACTTAAATGTCATTGGGGACTATTTTGAATCCTTTGGCTAGTTTGAGATTTACAACATGAAGTAGAAAATTCAGGAGTTGCCCACCTTGGGCAAATATGATGAACTTGGGCCAGAAGAATACTAGGTCCATGGGGACTCACTTTCCATATTCCTGCCACAAAGCTGCTATATCTACCTTCACTTTTCCCTCCAGTCCACAGACCTCTCCTTTTTAGAATATAAGAACTTCATTTCATTTGCATTTTAGTATACAGGCTGGGTGGAGAAAAGCAAATTGCTTTATACCTGAATTCTCATCATTGCTGAGTTTTACTGTGCTTACTATTTATAGGAGTAAGTAGGGATAGAGTTTGAAGTGGTGTTCTGGGTCTGGAAGGAATGTTTGAGGTTCTGTAAAAATGATAGAAAGGGAAATGGATTTTGGCTTTTAATTTTATATTTGTAAGTTATGCTAGGCTATCTTCTTTGTGTATACATCAAGTAAGCTTTACTACTAAGCTTTAACAAGCAGCTATGAGTGGTAAGACAAATTATATAAACTCTTTAATCTGCAATTTCCTTATCTTATCAATGGGGGATAATATTGTTTATTTCACATGGTTAATGTTAATGAGATATGTGCATATAATGTTTAGCAGAACAACCAGCACAAAAACTCAAATGTATGTTAGATGTTAATGTGATTATTTACTATTATTATTATTATCCCACATAATGTTTATCTTATATTTAAGTATGATTTTAATATTCTCATGTATATAATTACAGGTCATTTGGGCTTTTATCATCTCCACATTTTTTTTTCTTAAGGATAATACCATTCATTAGCTTTCATTAGTTTTTGCTCTTAGGTTTTTAGTGACTTCTAAATAGAAATGTGTGGAACTAGAAAAATGAGTGGGAATGGTTATTCAGCCATACATCTCCTGGGAACTTGGGTGTATAACATACTGTAGCACAAGAATAAAGAAAAATGGCTGCTTTCAGATGATCACAATTTACCAGTTGGAAACAAAAGTTTTTAAAAAAACAATTTTATAATTGGTGTGAGGAAAACACCAAAAAACAAGTGAATGGCTCTAAAGAGAAGGATATTGACCATTGACTTCAAATATTTACTAAGTTATGTACCTCTAATTACAAAAGATGGTTCAATCACTTAATACAGTTATAATACGTATAATCAGGCTCTGAATGTGGAAAGTATTTTATGTATGTCCACTTTTAAGTGGACGTATGTAACACCACTACTGATGACTGGGCGAAAAAACAGAACTAAGGCAATGAAAAGGCATACATTATTAAAATGCCATATTATCTCACAACAATGCAATTTTGCTCTTAACAGTAAAGTAAAAGTTCATGGTACTCTTGTTTTTAGAGGAAGGGATGTCATAGCATCTGTCTGGCTTTTTTTAAGTTTACTTATTTATTGAGAGAGAGAGTGCGCGCACAGGAGAGAGAGAAAGTGTGGGGAGGGGCAGAAAGAGAATCCCAAGTAGGCTCTATACTGTTATCATGGAGCCCAATGCAGGGCTTGAACTCACAAACTGTGAAATCATGACCTGAACTGAAATCAAGAGTTGGACCCTTAACTGACTGAGCCATGCAGTGGCCACATGTCAGTCATTTTTATAAAATATGCAACACCATAATCTGTTGTGTTCCTTTGTTCAGAGAACCTACTGAAGGCACCGAAGAACTTCAACCCCAACAACCTGATGATTCTCACAATATAGCTATCCATGTTAAAAAAGCACGTGGTGGCCCTACTTTATATGAACCAAAAAAATTTGAAGAGAAGTTAGTGGAATTCCTGGATATTTTAAAGAAATTGTAAGTATTTTTAGTACTTCTTATTGAATGATACTTTTGAATAGGTCCACTTTTTTTTTTAAGTTAGTTGTTTGCAGCTAAGTGTGTTTCAGTTGCAATCTACCACTAATGGTTGATTCAGGAGAGGTAGAAATACTGAAGACTGTTTCTAGATGAATGCAGTCTTCATCAATTCAGTCTTCATGGCATATCATGAATATATTGGTAATATATCCAGTTGTGGCACATCATTTTAATTTTAAGCTGCAAGCAAAATAGGTGTTAATTGCTGATTGTATTAAATCAAAATTATGTTTAAGATTTCATCAGTTTATGTTTTGTCAGCTCTTCACAGAATTTAAACTGTCTTCTCCATGGCACAGCCATTATATAAACTTATCTCATATTCTTTTTAACTTCTTAGAACACTTTGCACCATGATTGGGGCACAAGTGCCTGAAGGAGAGGGAGAAGGAGAGAGGAGGGATTAAATCTGGGTGGAGGCTGGTTACCAGATATGGTATTGGATTTGTGAATGAAATTAAAGTTGAAATGAGACCGTGGGAAAATGTGATAATGGAATACTGATTGACAACACAAACAAAATGAAGAGGAGAGTGTCAAGACTAGAATTGTGCCTGAAAGAAAAAAACAGTAGCATAGAATGAGAAAATAAAAATCTGGCATTTATATTTGGAGGAATACACTAAGAATTCAGTGCTATAAGCACTTTTCTTGAAAATTGTCATTGCAAATTTGAGAAAATATGGTCGGTCAGAGTTTCCAGGAAATTTGAGAATAGTCAAATTTCTGATGCTTTTACTTACAGCATCAACAATGAAATAAACACAGCAATTACTAGTCTCTTTATAAGAAAGTAGGTGTGAGGGAATTGTGGAGAAGGAAATCATAACCACCTGCCATACATGGGTATAATTAAACTGGTAAGCTGTAAAAATAGAAAATTTAATGAGAATGTGTTCAGTGAATATGTTAAAAATATGCTTTGGTAGAAAATCACTAAAGCACTCAAAGTTACTGGAGTTATAGCCACTTTCATTCCATTAAACCATAATGCTGGCAAAAATTGTATTGGATTAAATTTTTTTAAGTGTCTAGAAGCCTGTGAGTCACTCACCTATGATTTCAAATTGTACTGGGCTGGAAGATTTTCAATGGGGTAATCTCTGTCTTTCTGAAAATAACAAGGTAGCACTTTGAAGAAAACAAAGTTCTTATAAGCTGCAAGAGGAGCCTGAGCAGCTATGGTTCCCTGGCAAAGTGTTGAAATACTAAGGTAAATCTAGGTTGAAGTCAGGATGGAAACTACAAATGGATAAAAACCCTGTACCACCTTAGCAATAGGCTAAAGAAGGTGCTACGGTAGAAGGATATCCAAACACAAAGTAGAATAGACAAAGGATCTACTGCTGCATTCTTATGTGGACCTTCATGGAGTCCATTTAACAACCAATCTCCAAATACCCTGGACAGTAGATGTTGGGATGGTGGCAATTTCCAGAATCTACCCCCTCGCTCACATGTGAGAGAATGGATGGGTAGGTAGAGGAGATCCTGAAATACATCAAGCTCCCACTTTCAGTGGCTCGGAATTGGCCAAGTATGACTCTTCAGAATGAAGGTAGCAGGTCTTGACTGCTGTCAATGGGTGGGGCTGTGTTACTCACTGAGACATAATGGCAGAGTAAATGAGAGGGGAACTCACTTTTACGTTTAATATTCACACAAAGCCTTAATTTCTATACATAAAATTCTGATTCTTCCTCATATCAACCTTTGAAGTGGACATGATCAGCTAGTAATAAAAGAGCATTGCATGTGCTAAATCCACAATATATATTTGTTCTTCTACAGACATGCTTTTTTCTTCTTGTTTCATTGCTACACTAGTGTATTCATTTTCCATTACTGTGTAACAAATTAGCATAAATGTAATGACTTAAAACAACATCCATTTATTATCTTTCTGGGCAAGGCTTAGCTGGGTCCTCTGCTCATGTCTCACAAGGCTTCAATCAAAATGTTTGTAGGGCTACACTCCTTTCTGGAGCATGAGATCTTCTTCCAAGCTTATGGGTGTTGTTGGAAGAATTCAATTCCTTGTGGTTGTAGGGCTGAGGTCTCTACTTTCTTCTTGACTCTCAGTTGAGGGCCCATTTCAGCTCTTACAGGTCCACAGATCTTTGCTGGATCACCCTCTCTCAGGCCTTCCCACAGCATGGAAGTTTAAATATTCAAAGCCAGCAAGGGAGAGTCTCTCTTTCTCCTATTGTGCTAAGATGAAGTTTTGTATAATCTAATCAGTGACCTGGATCTCCTATTACCTTTGTCATATTATATTGGTTAGAAATGAATCATTGGTTTTGTCCCCAAAACTCAGGTATCAGGGATAGAGGGGGTGCTTAGGATATGTTAGCCATATTTAGTAACATCATAAGTCTCTGTGACTCAGTCAACATTTGCAGTGGGGCTATATGCTTTATGTAGTCACAAAAGTAGTTCAACTAAAATCTGTTTATTGATGGATAAGTTGTCATGTCTTTCTTTATCTGTAATTGAACCATGAGCAGATCAGTGGGCTGCTTTAGTGATATGATTGAATACATTTTTAAGAGTAGCTACTTTATGCTTTCTAAAATTCTTCACTTTGTCATTCTGCCTGAAATTTGAACAAACAAATAAATTTTGAGTAACCTCCTTTTAAAGAAATGCAAATATGCATGGCAAGATTAAGAAGCTATTGATTGTTGATAACTTGGTAAGATTTGGCTTAATCATATTGATTGCATAACTTCTACTTTAATTCAGCAGTTTTGAGTAAACAATGCTAGATCAGAGGAAGGACAAATGATTTGAAACACTAAAATCATTGGAAAGGGCATGTCTGGGAGATGTCTCCAGAGAGGTTGGGTTTGAGTAACTAAAGGATGCTATGTAATTGGAAAGTGTGTGTGGAGAACAGACTAAGAGAGAAAGATGAGAGAGAAAAAAGGGTTGGGGGACTTTATGTTAAATTTTTTATTTTAAGGCATATTGGATTGAATATACGCTTGTCATGTGTGTTAGGAGTTTGGATTGTAAGCAACGGAAACTGATTCTGGTTAATTTAAACAAACAAACAAACAAACAAACAAACAAACAAACAGGGTAGGGGAGAGAGGGGAAGCCTATGGAAGAATATTGGGTAGCTCCCCAAATAGAAGAACTACTAGATGCTGGAAATGATATGAACTAGACAACCTCTGCATGTCTTCTCCAAATACAACACTGGACTCAATCAGCTACAAGTATTTTGGGAGTTTTTAGGCTCACACTTTAGTTTCAGGGATAAGGAACCAGATTTTTATAGTTTGTTTTTATACCCATCCCTTAGATAACTGCTGAGGGGGCAGTACACTTTTATTGATAGTTCTTACTGAGTTCACATTCAATTGGTAAGGGATAGCATTTCAAAAGAGAAAGTATTTCAGAAGGAGGAGGAAATGCATCATGAATAAATAACATCAAAAGTTATGAACTAAAACATGACTTGGAATTTTAATTTATAAATAAATTTGACTGATTTAATATTTTGCAGCCATTAATTAATGAATTCAACATATACTTTTGAACTTCTATGTATGTTTCTGGCAATGTTCTTGGTATTGGGACCGCAGTGGTGAACACACAATATCTTTACCCTCATGGAAGCTTATATTCTAATGTAAGATAGAGAGAGATAATAAATACATAATGTATTATATCAGTTAGTGATAAATGCTAGGGAGAAAAGCTAATGCAGAATAGGGGGATAGGGCATGATGAAAATGATCAGAAAACTCTTCTCTGAAAGGTGACGTTGATCAGATAATTTCATGAAATGAGAGAGTGAGCCAATCGAATATCTTGGAGAAGTGCATTGCAGACAATGCGAGAGCCCAGGATGGCAACATGTTTTGTAAATTGAAAAAAATACATTAGCAACAAGACCAGTGCTGTGAAAATGCATGATTGAGGGGAAAAGGTGGAAATGAGGCTTTGGATGTTACCAGGAACTGGATCATCACCTAGAGTCCTGTAGGTCATGGTAGATTTTTTATCTAGGTGTGACTGGCAAAAAGGGAGTGATGCATTATGATTTAAATAGTAATAGGTCATGTGTGGAGAGCTGACTGTGGGTGCAGAAGATTTGGGGTAACCTCAGGAGGCTATGTGGAATTGCTCTCAGAGATGACAGTAGCCTGAATTCTACGTATAGAACTTGATTTTATTCAATTTTTTAAGACATGAGCAGATTTCAATTGGTAGTCCTGGAAGCACATCAGATTCTTTGCTCAACTTGACCACTAACAGCTAATATCCTGGACAAATGATCTAACACTCTCACATGTTTGTATTTGATTGCACTGCCTGTAACACCACCAGCTTTTAAAATGCAATTATGGATTGCTTTGGTAAAAATAATTGGTTTCTTTATAAATGACTAATTTCTGGAAAGAAAAGTGACATACATGTATATTTGTGGGGGTCGTGGAAAGGGTAAGAGAAGAGACAAACTTATAAATGAGCTGTGAAAAGCAGTTTAAGATCCTCTGAGAATACTTGGCCCAATTGTTTTTTTCTCCTACTTTCTCCAATTAAAGATGTTTCCTCTGAGAGAATGAGGCGTCTGAAGATCATTATGTTTCAGTGGAGCAGTGATGCAAAGCCCTTCTCAGGAATGACTCAGAGGAATTGCTCCCTGGAAGGACATGAGGATTTTTGCTTTTTAGATTCAGGCTGCTTGAAATCCAAATGCAATATGGTTTTTACACTGTTGTTTTTCAAAGAAATGGCATATAAGATGAGGAATTACAATCTCAAACTATATTTTAAGGCTGTATGCTGATGAGAGAAAAATCATGTGTGGGTTTAATTCTGTTAAAAATACAGAGTTTTGATGAAAACTGACTGGGGAGGGGGGACTTACCTGTAGGAAAGAAAGTGTTTATTTCAAGCCAAAAGGGAACATAGGTTAATTAAAGAATGGTGTGGGGTGCCTAGGTGGCTCAGTCAGTTAAGCGTCTGACTTCCGATTTTGGATCAGGTCCTGATCTCATAGTTCATGGGATCGAGCCCCGCATCCAGCTCTGTGCTGATGATGAGGAGCCTGCTTGGGATTTTCTCTCTTCCTCTCTCTCTCTGCCTCTTTCTCTCTCTTTCAGAATAAATAAACTTAAAAAAGATTTTAAAAAAGAAAAAATAAAGAATGGTCAGAATATTACAAGTAATTTCAATTTTTGACAGAAAACAGTGATCATGTATGATATAAGACAGGAACTAAATGAAGAGAGTTAATTTGTGTTTAGGAGATGAATTAGCAAAAGATAGAAAGAAATTAAAGATTCCTTGGCAGTAGGTTGATATTATAGAAGAGTAAGGCACTGAATCTTGGTCTGTCTATAATAGTAAGAGTCAAAGTGACATTTGGGATGCACATATTGTGAAATGCCTGGACTCTGGAGTCTCAGAGACCTGGGTTCTAAACTGGACTCCTCTAATAACTGGTTGTGTGATCTTGGGCGAACTTCTACCTCTTGATACACAATTTACTAATCTATAAAATGGGCACAATTAGATGAAGGAGTGAACTTGGGATGTGCATTGGGTGATGTCTGGAATTGTTGAATCACTATATTGCACACCTGAAACTAATACAACACTGTATGTTAACTATACTGGGGTTAAAATGAAATTAAATTAAAAAATCAAATGGACACAATTATTAACCTTATAGGGTCATTGTTGTGAAACCTGAATACAGTTAAAAATGTAAAGCTCCATGTATATTACTTAGTCTATAATACACGGTACATTGTACAATTCCATCTTCCCTTTGCCAAAGAATCTTGCATATCTTGATAGGTTTTTATACAAAAGAGTTTGCTATGTGCTTGCTACATTTGAAGTATAAAAGGATTCCTGTATCTCAGAATAAGTGTGTCCCTTTTTTATTTCTTCAAGAAAGAATATGCAAATTTCTCTTATAGTTTATGAATAAATAATGTCTATTAATTATTTATGATATATGACATTAGTTTACAAAGTTTCCAGTAATATTTTCATACTAAAGTTTCATAAATGACTATTTCATCCCAAATTAACTAGGATTTTTAAAAATTTTATTTTTATACTGTTCTTTTGTTTGGAATAAGCAAACTGTATTTTACAATACACCATATTGTATTTCTATTACAATGCTTCTTGTGAAAATTATTTTTTTCACTGTGCAGATGCCTTAGTTAATTTGGGTTGCTGTAACAGAAATATCATAGACTGGGTGGCTTTAAACAACAAAAATTTATTTCTCACAATTCTGAAGGCTGGGAAGTCTAAGTCAAGGCAGATTGTATCTGGTGAGGGCCTTCTTGGTTCACAGATGGCTGTCTTGCAGTGTCCTCACATGAAGGAACGGGAGAGAACTCTTTGGGGTCTCTTTATAAGGGCACTAAATTTGGTATTCTGAGACTCAATTTCCATGTGTGGAGTTGTGGGGGTTCCCCATACCAACCAGCAGGGTGTTCGAGAATTCAACTCAATTCTAACACTACCTGGAGATAGCATCAGATTCCACAGATGAAGAGTTCACTACTACAAGACATCACCTCTCCTCCTACCCCTTACCCCCATGCTTGTGACAAGCCCAGGCTATAAATCACAGGTTTCTATTTCCCCCTTTTTGTGTTTGATTAATTTGGTCAGTAGCTCACATAACTCAGAGAAACATTTTATTTCTTTGATCACTTGTTTATTATGGGTGGGGGATGGACTAAATGGGTGATGGGAATTAAGTGGGCACTTATGATTAGCATGGGGTTTATATGTAAGTGATGCATCACCAAATACTCCTCAGTATTACACTATATGTTAACTAACTAGAATTTAAATTAAACTTGAAACAAAACAAACAAACAAGAGGATATAACTGAGGAACAGTCAGATAAAAGAGATGCATAGGACAAGGTATGTGGGAAGGGGCATGAAGCTTCCATGCCGTCTCAGGGTGTGCCAAATCTCCCAAATCGCCTCTTGTTTACCAACTTGGAAGCTTTCCAAACCCTGTCCTTTTTGGTTTTTATGGAGGCTTCATTACAAAGTCACAATTGATTAAATCATTGGCCAGTGGTGATTGATTCTGTCTTCAGGCCCCCTCCCCTCCAGGGAGCTGGGAAGGGTTGGGAGTGAGGGGGGATTGAAAGCTCCAACACTTCAATCACATGGTTGGTTCCTTTGGTAACCAGCCCATATGCTCAGGTGGGGTGCAAAAGTTACTTCATTAACAAGACACCTTTGTCAATCTTAACACTAAGGAAATTCCAAGGGTTTGGGAGCTGTGAGCTCGGAACTGTGGAGAAAGATCAAATATGTGTGAGAAATATATATTTGGCCATTTGAATGATCAAATGAATGACCAAATATATATTTCTTATAAATCACAATATCACAGACACTAATCCTATTCATGACGACTCCATTCTTAATCACCTAATCATTTCCCAAAGGCTCTACATCTTTACACTATAATAATGAGGCTTAGGATTTTAGCATGCAAATTTTGAGAGGACACAAACATTAAGTCCATAATATGATGTATATAATTTCAACATAGATGTGAATGTTAAAGCTAAGACTTCTTGTCTTGGGTGGCTATTCATTTTTGCATTTCAAGTTAGAATATTTTTTTCATGGAAATATTTTACTAAATATTTGTTATAAATACTTATTAGATTTATAAGTGCAATAGAAAGCAGACATCGTGCACTGAGAGATCAGAATGGAATGACTCTAATGGGGATTTTTTATCATGTGTTGTATTATAATAAGACAATAGAATATGAAAAATATTTCTTATAACAACTGTTTAGTGAAATTACCACAAAAATGCAAGTTTTTGTTAAAAATTTTATGTATGCCCTTACAAAGGACATTAGTTGTCTTTCTACTGTAATTATTCTCACAGACAATGTCATCATGAAGTTACTTCTAACTTTGTCAAACAAAGTATCTTAATTTCTTCTGTATAATAAAATTGTGCATTATATATGGGCAGGATGCTTTTGTACTCTGGGAGTTGTTATCTAATGGCATGAAAAAACCATTTTGGAGAGACTTAGGAAATCAAGTCTAGACCCAAGTAATGCTATATCTAGAAACTCTTGGAAAGATTTGGCTGTTTCTAGTAGAGTGTAGGCCTGCATGGTCACTGTTGTTTAACTGTCAAATCCTGGGTCTAATTGCAGAGAGATAGTAAACTATTTGGTGGTCTTTAAAAGCTTGGAACAGAATTCCTTATTTGTTTCTCTTTCTGTTTAATCTATTAAACATTTATTCTTGCAGAAAGTGGTTTAATTGGTTTCTTAATATTCAGGGTTGACATGATATGCTTGTGGCTTGTGCATGCCTTGATTTGGCTAAAGAGAGTGTGGTAAGTAATCTATAATGTGTTTGCAACATTCTTTTATGGTCCTCAGTGGGTTTGTAACTCTACTTTCTATCTCATGATCTCCGTGGAGTTTAGTTTCAAAATGAGCCACTACATTGGGCTTGCTGTACAGCAAGTTATTCCATCAGCATATGGGTCAATGCTCTTTCTTCTGCATTAGATCCTTGTCATCAAGCCAGACCTGAAAACTATATTGGCTAGAATTCTTCTTTGAAGCATTTATTCTCTATGTATTTAATGATAATTATTATGGCTAAAATTTTCAAATATCATTCTCACCCTTTGCTATTTGATATTACAAACATTTAATAATTTTACAGTTCCTATTTTTTTGCATTTATAATTCTTTTTTTTTTTTTTTTTTTTTTTTTTTTTATTTATTTTTGGGACAGAGGGAGACAGAGCATGAACGGGGGAGGGGCAGAGAGAGAGGGAGACACAGAGTCGGAAACAGGCTCCAGGCTCCGAGCCATCGGCCCAGAGCCTGACGCGGGGCTCAAACTCACGGACCGCGAGATCGTGACCTGGCTGAAGTCGGACGCTTAACCGACTGCGCCACCCAGGCGCCCCTATAATTCTTATTTGAAAGCAATAGAAACTGATTTTTCAGCTAAGAGCAATTATTAGATTTCTGGTTATTTAGAATAATTTCCTTGAAATGGAATAACTGGTAGGTAAAAGAAGACAGATAATATTAAAGGCACTTGATATTTTTAGCTACATTTATTTTTGGAAAGGGTAAACTAATTAATATTGTCCCTAGCAGTGAACATTAGCTTTAAAAAATTCAATTTCATAGAACAACAGTAAAAGATATCACATAATTATTTTAATTTTCATTTCTTTGCTTCCTTCTTGAGCTAAATTTTTCTTTATTTATTGACTATTTGTATTCATTCATTTATTGACTATTTGTATTTATTTGTGTTGATGTGAGCTATATGATCATAGCCTTTATCCATGTTTTCTATTGTGCTTTAATTATGTATTGTTGATCTAAAAAGCTTTATATGTATTATGGCTATAATATGGAGATAGTACCATTTATGCAGTGGAGAATAAATCTTCACAAGAAGATTTTGCCCAAAATATATACGTTCCAATATATATTTCCAGGTCATGCTAGATTTTGACAAGTACCTAATGAAGAAGGAAAAAATATGTATATATTTTTGTACAGATATGTATAAATGTGTATAGATAACATATACAGCACATTTTAGTAACCTCTTTACTGGGGCATAATTTACATATAATAAAATGCATATTTTAAAGTTTACTATTTGAAATGTCTTGACACATGTATACATTATGAAAGCATCACCACAATCAAGATCATGAACATATCCATCATTCCCAAGAATTTCCTTGTGTACTTCCCTATTTCTTTCTTCTTCCCACCCCCTTTCTTATATCTCACCCCCTGTCTCCAAGCAAACACTTAAACTGCTTTTGGTCACTATAGATGAGTTTACATTTTCTAGAATTGTGTATAAATGGAATTATACAGTATATACTATTTTTTAGTCTGGCTTTTTCACTTAGCACAGTTATTTGGAGATTCATCCATGTTGTGTTTTGTATCAATAATTCATTCTTCTTTTCCCCATGTATAGTAATGCACTATATTAACACACCACAGTTTATCTATCTATCCATCAATTTATGGACATTAGGATTGTTTCTGGTTTTAGGCTATTACACAAAGCTGTTATAAACATTCATATCCAAGTCTTAACATGGGTGTTTGCCTTCACTTCTTTTAAGGAAACACCTGGAAGTAGAACATCTTGATCATATGGCTAATGCATGTTGAACTTTTTAAGAAATTGCCAAACTGTTTTCCAAATTTCTTGCACCACTAGACATTCTCACCATTAGTTTATGAGAGTTCTAGTTCCTCTACATTCTTGCCAAATCTTGCCAAACCTTTCCTAGGTGCAGCATCAAAAGCATGATTCATAAAAGAAAACTGAATAAGTTAAATTTCATAAAAATTAAGTATTTCTGCTTTTTGCGACACTCTGTTAAGAGAATGAAAATATAAGCCAGAGACTGGGAATGTATTTCCAAAGCATGTATCTAATAAAGGACTTTACATAAAATATAAAGAAACCTCAATATTTTTGCAATTGTTTTCCCATTTTCTTTTAAAGTGTGCAAAATATTTGCATAAATATTTCACCAAAGAATATATATTAAGCACAAGTATGTACATGAAAATACCAACATCATTATTCATTAGAGAAGTGCAAATTAAAATCATGATATATCACTACACATTTATTAGAATGGCTAAAATGTTAAAGAATGTCTTCTGTATAAATTTAAGTTGTATAGCCTAATGACTTGACTTACATGTGTTCTATAAGGATTACCACAATAAATTTAGCTAGCATCCATTATCTCAAATAGAATAAAAATGACTTTTTCTTTGTTTCAGGAAGTTTTAGGATCTGATATCTTAGCCACTTTAATATCATTGTATTTTCTAACCAAATATTATAAGTATATGTGAAAGCTATTTAACTAGGTGTATATATATGTTTATGACTGGCTGCCTTACTGAACTCTTATTAATTCCAATAGATTTTGAATTGAGTTTCTTTTAATTACTTGTGTCATGAAACTATCCAGGAATAATGATAATTTATCTTCTTTTAAAGAGATATATTTTGTTTTCATTTATCTTAATGCATTAAAAATAGCATTAAAATAGTATTAAATAAATAATTGTGTGAACAGTGACCACCTTTTTAGTGTATTTTGTTTTAATGGTATGCCTCAAATGTTTCACCATAATACTATGTGATATTGGCTCTTGGTTGAAGGGAAAAAAACAACTTTTAGAGTAAATCATTCCTGTCAAGAAGTATTGAGTTGAAAACCCAGCTTGCAACTTGCTAGATATGTGATCATAAATAATTTATCTAACCTATGTTTATTTTTAAGGAGGTGGTAAATATATCTAGTTCCATGATTTTTAAGAAGCTTAAAGAGCTAGTGTATATGAAATGCATAAATGTATAATGTTTTGCACATAGTAGGTAAGATACACACACATGCACATGCACTCACACAAACACACTCATACACACGTCTTCATTCTTTTCCACTCTGCTCTTTGTGCCAGCGGGATGAACTTTATAAATTGTGTCAGCCACTGTTTCTGAATCTTTTCTGGTTGTATTTAGTACAATAGGAGACACTAGAAGGTGACAATGGATGGAAGCAGACTGAGTGAGGTCAGTTATTCCTTTGGATCTTTTCTTTCCAAATAGACTAGGTTGTCGGTTTCCTTCTACCGCAGTAGAACTGCCCTTCTACAACTACAGCCCTTTCAAGATATCAAGGATCCCTCCTTTCCCTAGGGCCATCAGGCCTATTATAGTAACAACTTCCTGCTGTACCTGTCCTTGGTTCCAGCTACTTATCCTTCACTCTCCTGTAGATTTCCCTCAACCCTGTCTATATTTCTGTAAATAATCCCTTTATTAAAATCCTCTTAATGATTTCTTCTGAGTGTGTAATCTCCTTCCTTTTTGATGCAATGTGTATGTTGTTCTATGTAAACACATATAACATTTCCAAACTCCCCAGAGTGCTATACCAGATCCTTACTATTTGGCCCCCTTGTCTTCTATATTGTGCTCTAAACCCCACCTATGCCAAATCATCTGTAGTTCTCTTACTGGGCTGCTGTTTCATGCGCTTGTGCTGATGCTCTTCCCCTTTTTTTGTACCTCTCTCTCCCCATTCACTTTTCAACTTTCTCTGTGAAGCCTTTTCTGATACACCAAGTAAAAGTCTACAATTATCTATTTGAGCCTCTATCGGTAGACATCTATATAAATTATTATCTTAGTACCAGAATAGGTTTATTTGCATGGCCAAATGTTATACTTTCATTATTAAACTATAATCTCCCTAAAGGGTGGGGACTTGTCTCCTCATCATTGTTCAGTCCATGTCTAGCGTGTAGTTTCTAGCATACAGTAGGTACTGAAGAAATGTTTACAGAATAAATTACCCAGTTATTATTATTAGGAGTTAATTAATATAGTCTATGTTAGACTTGAAATGTTGTGGAAAAGGTTGTAAGCTACGTGATTCAGAAGTTATGTTTACTCACTGAGTGAGTGAGCTGTCCAGCCCAATTTGTTGGCCTCTCTGGCATGCAATATGACTGGGGTGGGGGTGGAGAATGTTTTATGCCACACTCATTTTATACATTTCTGTACTTCATTAAGAATGGAGTGAAAATAGGTCTTAAGTGTTTTCACTGCCCTCACATGCTTTTCTTTCTGAGTTGACATTTTGTTTTATAATACTAGGTGAATTTCCATGTGGCTTAAATAGACAGAGATTTACTCTTTTTCTTGATAGAATTGGGGCAGATGGTGGAAGTTTGAGGAAACTGTAATTATTCATTTTTTTAAAGAGTGGTAATCTTCTAATTTCTGGTAGTTATCTGATACCATGGGTTTTTTTTTTTTCCAGAGGCCACCTAGAACATAGTAGGAAATTAATAAATATGCATTGACTATTGCACAAGTAAGGTTTCAACATTCTGTTTTTGTTTGTTTGTTTTGTTTTTACAGTGGAAAGTATACTCCAAATAATTATTAGGAGGAAGGGAAATATTTTGTCTTGTAACTCTAATTTTAAACATTCAAAGGTATAATTGGACTATTTTATTTTATTTTTTTTAATTTTTAAAAAAATTTTTTAACGTTTATTTTTGAGACAGAGAGAGACAGAGCATGAACGGGGGAGGGTCAGAGAGAGAGAGGGAGACACAGAATCGGAAACAGGCTCCAGGCTCTGAGCTGTCAGCACAGAGCCCGACATGGGGCTTGAACTCACGAACCACGAGATCATGACCTGAGCCGAAGTTGGATGCTTAACCGACTGAGCCACCCAGGCGCCCCTGGATTTTTTATTTTATAAAAGAGGAAATAATAGTGACCAAAACACAATATTCAATCTCATCAGTTATTAGGGAAATATAAATTATATTTATATAATGAAATACCAGTACATGCCCACCAGATAAAAAAAATTAAAAAGTGGAAAAATACAGTATTTTGGCAAGAATGTGGCATTATTATGTACTGATTTTGAGAGTACAAATATTGCACATATATGTACCAAGAGGCATTTATAAGGTTATTCACAATAACATTTTTCTTGGTAGAAATGTTGTAAACCTTCTAAGTGTCCAGTAACAGTAGAATGGATATAAATGGTAGCATAACCACATAATGGAACAAAATATTATAGTGACTGAATGGACATTCATTACCATTAATCTGATTTACAGAAAGCCAGTCTCCATATTGACTTTCACGTGTCAGTGACCTTTATGTGTCAGGGTGGGTGGATGAGCTTTCTCTTGAGGAAACAACAATGATATTAGTAACAAGAAAGACTTTTATTTTCTAAAACATAAATGAGACATGAGATAATCTACACAGTATATTTGAAACAATGTCTTTACTTTATTTTTTTTTTTTTTTAAATTTTTTTTTTTTAACGTTTTTATTTACTTTTGAGACAGAGAGAGACAGAGCATGAATGGGGGAGGGGCAGAGAGAGAGGGAGACACAGAATCAGAAGCAGGCTCCAGGCTCTGAGCAATCAGCCCAGAGCCCGACGCGGGGCTCGAACTCACAGACCGCGAGATCGTGACCTGAGCCGAAGTCGGACGCCTAACCGACTGAGCCACCCAGGCGCCCCACAATGTCTTTACTTTAAAGTTGAAATTAGCCAGTGGTTTATATTTGAAATTTGGTTTATCAAATATGGAGTTAGTATTCCTAATAAGTATGTCTCTTTGTTTACATTTCCTAGTATACACACAATAATCCCTGTAACCTATTCTAGTGTTTATGTTTGTAAATGTCATGCTTTTTATTTTAGCAACCTATGTTATGATTATAGCTCTCTATATAGCAAATAAATATTCTTTTGTAGAAAAAGTGCAATCTATACCACAGCCTAGGTGTTACATTGTAACTTTTCATGTAACTTTTCATCTTTTTTTCATTTAAAGAAATGTTAAGATTATATCTTCAAATCAATTCAAATTTTGACTCTATCAATAAGTTATTAATTCACAAAATCAGATTAAAAATCAGGTCATGTTCTCCCTTTGTAGTCTTTATTGTCTTTATTATTAATCACTGAAGAACAAGAGTATTTGTTTTCTTGTGTATTTGTAATATGGGAAATATATTTTGCCTTAGTTTAAATAAGAAAATGTCAGGATGAAAACTATAATAAATAACATTGAGTATCTAATTTTAAATGATTACTCTCCTAGAAATATTTCTTAATAAAAAGATATTTCATATAAATTAGCTCTTCAATATAGATATTGGAAGTAACATGTCTCCATAGAGGAGGTCCCATGGGGTGTGTGCTTTTAAGGTCATTTTCTGTGCTAAAGGCTAGGTATGGTCTCAAAGCTTCAGCTTGGACCACCTACACTCTGCTTCTCGAGTTAACCGCCATTTTTTACAGAGCACCAAGGTAATATAAGAGCAATGTGGTGACGTGCTAGATTCTTCCAATGTTGTTGAAAAATGTAACAACTTATGGTGCTTGACAGAAAAATCTTTTTGATTGAATTGCTTTACTTATAATAAACAGTTGTGCTTCCATAAACACAGATTACTCAATTTTTGCTATTTTAAGTGATTTTGATACTTATAAGCTCTAAAAGGTAGATTTATCAACAGCTTTAAAGTATTTGCTTTTCTTTTCTCCTGCAATTACCTTTTTTGTATTCTCTTCACACTTGGGACTAGAATTTGTAACACTTGGAAATTTATTACTTTAAAAAATGAGACAAATCTAACAATATATCAAGAAAAATTACTTTGGGGGTGGTATGCTGAGTAGTAGTTCCCTGACCCCCAAGGTGACTATTTCCCTGGCTGTGAGCAGTGTTGCTTACTGCTGGCTCTCACCTGCCAATTCTTAACAAGTGAACTATCCAGCCCAAGCTTGTGCCCCATCTCTGGTATGCAATGATTAGGGCAGTGTTGGGGAATATTTTAAGTCATATTGACTTTATACATTTCTCTACTTCCTTAGTGAATGTCTAGCTCACTGCTCAACACTTGTATCTCAATATGGATTTATTTTCAGATTTTAAACACATTTTGAAAAAGTGTAAGAAGTTAATTAATTTTGCGGTGACTGGGTGGCTCAATTGGTTAAGCATCTTGATTTCAGCTCAGATCATGATCTCATGGTTCATGACACTGAGCCCTGCATCAGGCTCTACACTGACCATGTGATGCCTGTTTGGGATTCTCATGCTCTCTCTCTCTGTCCCTCCCTGGCTTGTGTGTTCTCTCTCTCTCTCTCTCTCTCTCTCTCTCTCTCAAAAAAAAAAAAGTTCATTAATTTAGATACAACACCAAAGACATGATCCAAGAAAGAAAATTCTTATCTGAGAAAGATAATAAAACTGGACTGGACACCTACATGCAAAAGAATGAAACTAGACCACTTTCTTATACCGTACATACAAATAAATTCAAAATGGATTGAAGACCTAAATGTGAGACCTGAAACAATAAAACTCCTAGAAAGAAACAGTGGCCTTGGCAACATTTTTCTAGATATGTCTTCGGAGGCAAGGGAACTAAAAGCAAAATAAACTGTTAGGACTACATCAAAATTAAAAGCTTTTGCACAATGAAGGAAACCAACAAAATAGGCAATGTACTGAATGGGAGAAGATATTTGCAAATATATTTGATAAGGAGTTAGTATGTAAACTATATAAAGAACTTAACACAATTCAACACCAAAAAACCAATATGATTAAAAAATGGGCCAAGGATTTGAATAGAAAATTTTCCAAAGAAGACATATAGTTAGCCAATAGACACATGAAAAGATGCTCAGCATCACTAATCATCAGGGAAATGCAAATCAAAACCATAATGAGATATAACCTTATGCTTGTCAGGATGTCTAGGATAAAAAAGACAAGAAATAACAAATGTTGAGGAGGATGTGGAGAAAAAGGAACCCTTGTGCGCTGTTGGTGGGAATGCAAATTGGTGCAACCACTGTGGAAAACGGTATGAAAGTTCCTCAAAAAATTGAAAATAGAAATACCATATGATCCAGTAATCTCACTACTAGGTGTTTACCCAAAGAAAACAAAACCACTGATTCAAAAGATATATGCGCCCCTATGTTTATTGCAGCGTTTATTACAATACCCAAGATATGGAGGCACCCCAAGTGCTTATTGACAGATGAATGGATAAAAAAGATGTGGTATATATACACAATAGAATATTATTCAGCCATAAATACTAATGAAATCTTGGCATTTGCAACAACATGGATAGACCCAGAGAGTATTATACTAACTGAAATAAGACAGACAAAGACAAATACCATACAATTTCATTTATGTGTAGAATCTTAAAAACAAAACAAAACAAACAAACCAGACTCTTAAATACAGAGAACAAACTGGTGGCTGCTTTAGGAGAGGAAGGTGGGGGGCATGGATGAAATAGGTGAAGGGGATTAGAGGTACAAACTTCCAGTTATAAAGTAAGTAAGTCATGGAGATGAAAAATACAACATTGAGAATATTGTCAATAATATTGTAATAACATTGCATGGTAACAGACAGTGACTACACTTATTGTTGTAAGCCATAATGTATTGTTGAATCAATATATTGACACCCGAAACTAATATAACATTGTATGTTAATTATGCTTTAATTAAAAAAGAGACTTCTCTGAGAAAGTCAGTATCAAGAGAATGAGAAGACAAGTCACGGACTGGGAGAAAATATTTGCAAAAGACACATCTGATAAAGGACTATAATCCAAAATATACAAAAAACTCTAAAATTCAACAATAAGAAAACAAACAAATAGATTTTAAAAAGAAGCCAAAGACCTTGACACCTCACCAAGAAGATATACATACTGCAAATATGTATATGAAAAGATGGCTCCACATCCTATATCAGAGAAATGCAAAACGACGGTAAGATATCACTACACACCTATTAGAATGGCCAAAATCCAGATCACTGACAACAGGAAATGTTGACGAGGATGTGAAATGATAGGAATTCTCATTCATTGCTACTGGGAATGCAAAATGGTAAAACCACTTTGGAAGATAGTTTGGTGGTTTCTTACAAAACTCAACAAACTTTTAACCATACCATCCAGCAATTTGCACTCCTTGGTGTCAAAGGAGATGAAAACTTATGTCCACACAAAACCCCATACAGGGATGATTACAGTATTTTTACTGATCATTGTCAAAACCTGGAAGCAACAAAGATGTCTCTCACTCTGTGAATGAATAAATTATAGTACATCCAGACAACTGAATGTTATTCAGTGCTATAAAAAAATGAGCTATCAAGCCATGAAAAGACATGGAGAAAACTTAAATGCTCATTACTAAGTGAAAAGAAGCCAATATAAAAGGCTACATACTGTATGATTCCAACTATACAGGATTCTAAAAAATACAAAACTAAGGATAGAGTAAAAAGATCAGTCATTGCCAAGGGTTGGTCAGCGGGGAGGGGTTAACAGGTGGAACACAGAGGATGTTTAAGGCAGTGAAAATATTCTGTATGATACCATAATGATGAATATATGCCATGATATGCTTGTCCCAACATAGAATGTACACCAAGAGTGAGCTCTAATATAAAGTATGGACTTTGGGTGAGTATGAAGTGTCAGTATGGGTTCATTAATTTTAATAAATGTACCACTGTGGTGGGAGATGTTGATAATGCGTAGGGGCAGGGGTAATATGGAAAATACCTGTACTTTCCTGTTAATTTTGCTGTGAACCTAAAACTTCTCTAAAAAAATAAAGTCTCTTAAAAAAGTTCACTAGGCGAATACACAGTTAACATGCTACAGTAAGTTAAAATTAATATATGGTAGAGTTTATTTTCGAGTTAAAATTTATTTTAATAGCCTTGTAAATGACTTCTGTCATATGTATTATGGAATCATTAAGAGCCTAAAGGGATTGTTTAAATTTTTTTGGTTATACTTTACTGAGTTTTATGGGGCAAATTATTTGCTGCAGTGTTATTAAGGGATTTGATAAAATCTCGGGATATAAGCTAATAACAGTTGACATTTATTGAGCTTTACCTTTGTTATTGCTTTTAATATTCACAACAATCTAATTAGTTGGGGTTTTCTATTTGCCCCTATTTTAAAAGATAAAGAAACTGGGATTTGGATCTGGGACTTGGAACTGGGACCTTAGATCTAGGACTTAAATTCAGATAGTCTGATAGCAAAGCCTCTGTTCTCAACCTCTACAATATATGTGCTTGAATATTAGTGATATGCAGAACTTTTACACACATAAGCTTACTATTTTCTGAAAGGATTGGTATTTATTTCTTAAATGTTTATAGATTTCACTGTGGAAGATACCTGTGCATGGAGTTTTCTTTAAGGGTGATTTTTAACTACAATTTAAATTTCTGTAATTGATAAGAGGTTATTCAAAATTTCTATTTCTTCTTTGTCAGGTTTATTAATTCATGATTTACCACAAATCTGTCCTTGAACTCAAAGTTATCAAATTTGTAGACATTACATTGTAATATTCACTTATTATTCTTTTAAGGTCTATGGAATCTAAATTGATATCCTCTCTTTCATTTCTGAATTGGTAATTTGTGTCTTTTTTTTTCCCCCTGATCGATATAGCTAGAAGTTTATCAGCTTTCAGAACCAGAAACTGTGCTAGTGTTTGAGATATAATTACTAGGTTACTTGAGGATATAGTGGTGAGAAAGCAGACATATTGTCTACTTCCATAGAAATTACAGTGTCACAAAGCAGTTAGACAATAAGCAAATAAAAGTGTAAATAGATAGTATGACTTCTGTTAAATTCCATGAATTAAGTAAATAGGGTGTTTTGATAGTGAATAATAACAGGAGTGAAGCATGGGGTTTAGGGGCTACATATAGTAGTAAAGAAAGCATCCTTAAGCTAAAATCTGAAGGGTGATAAAGAGCTTGCTTTGTGAATGGCAAAATGAAGGTTGCTCTAGATTGGAGAGAACAACTTGTGTTAGAGTCTCTAGTTTAGAATGTTAAAGTAACTGAAGAGAGGTCAGTAGGGATTGGTGAGGATGCAAGTGGAACAGTAAGTTTGGATATTGAGGCAGGGTTTAGCTCAAGCAAGGATTTATGGACAATTGTAGGAAACAGTTCCTGACTTTCTGTGTTTGACTTATTTCAGTTGGCAGTATACCTTCTAGGTTCATCCATGTTGTTGCAAATGGCAAGACTTCACTCTTTTTTATAACTGAGTAATATTCCATTGTGTATACATACTACATATACATTAATCTATCATTTATTACGGTGTTATTTGTAATAGCCAAAATATGGATTCCAAATTTCATAACCATGCTTATGTTTAGATGACACTCGTGTGAAAGATGAATTGGAGAGGAACAGAAGTAGAGATATTCTTCTTGTCAGGATCCCTGATGGCTTCCTATTTCTTGTCAAATAAGTCTATACTGCTGTTGCTATTGAGGTCCTCCATGATCTCCACTCATAATCCCAGTCTACTTTATTTTTCCTTATTCCTCCAAGGACAAAGCCCATCTCTCCTGCTGATTCCTAATTGGTAATTTGGCTTCTATTATCTAAAACATCAATTGTCTCTGTTTTTTTTTAACTTTTTAATTAAACAAATACTTAGTTCTATTCAGGAAGCTTTTTTGCTTTTTTGTAGTTTCAAGTTTGTTTTAAATTCCAGTTAGTTAACAGACAGTGTAATATTGTTTTCAGGTAGAGAATTTAGTGATTCGTTACTTACATATAACACGCATTGCTCATCACAAGTGCCCATCTTAATCCCCATCATCTATCTAACCTATACCCCCCACTGACCTCCCCTCCATCAAACCTCAGTTTGCTCTCTAAAGAGTCTATATTATGGTTTGCTTCTCTACTTTTCCCCCACTATGTTTATCTGTTTTGTTTCTTAAATTTCACATATGAGTGAAATCATATGGTATTTATCTTTCTCTTTCTCTTATATATATATTTCTCTCATACACACACACATGTATATGCCACAACTTTTTAAGAAAATATTTTTTAATGTTTATTTTTTATATTGGAGAGACAGAGACAGAGTGTGAGCAGGGGAGGGGCAGAGAGAGAGGGAGATACAGAACCCGAAACAGGATCCAGGCTCCAAGCTGTCAGCAGCACAGAGGCTGACACAGGGCTCAAATTCATGGACTACAACATCATTACCTGAACTGAAATTGGATGCTTAACTGACTGAGCCACCCAGGTGCTCCCCACAACTTCTTTATCCGTTCATCAGTTGATGGATATTTGGACTGTTTCCAGAATTTGACTATTGTTGATAATGTTGCTATAAACATTGGGTTGCATGTATCCCATTGAGTCTGTAGTTTTGTATGGAAAGCTTTTCTAGAGGGGCGCCTGGGTGTCTCAGTTGGTTAAGCACCTGACTTTGGCTCAGGTCATGATCTCACTGTCCGTGGGTTTGAGCCCCACATCAGGCTCTGTGCTGACAGCTCAGAGCCTGGAGCCTGCTTCAGATTCTGTGTCTCCCCCTCTTTTTGTCCCTTCCCCATTCACATTCCATCTCTCTCTCAAATATAAGTAAACATTAAAAAAGAATTTTATTTATTTATTTATTTTTTCTTTTTTTTTCTTTTTTTTTTAATATATGAAATTTATTGTCAAATTGGTTTCCATACAACACCCAGTGCTCATCCCAAAAGGTGCCCTCCTCAATACCCATCACCCACCCTCCCCTCCCTCCCACCCCCCATCACCCCTCAGTTTGTCCTCAATTTAAAAAAGAATTTTAAAAAAGAAAGCTTTTCTAGGGATTTCCTAAGCACATTTTATCTCACTCTACCTCTCCTTTCTTGAGTGCAGCTCATGATTTGGGCTTATATGTGCTTGTGTTCCATGTTTCTTATGTTTCACCAGGATTATAAACTTCTTGAGAAGAAAAATCATGGCTTCCTACCAAGTGCTTATTTAGTGTTAAGAATGCTCAAAAGCATAAGAAACACGTTGATTAATTGATACAAATATCAATAGCATTGCCAATTCCACCTGAACACAAGCTAGTGCAAAAACCAATTTATAAACCACAAAAATGCTTTCAATAGGATTTCACATTGCTTTTTAATAGTTATACATGAATTATTTGTATCTTAAAACATTTTATAAGTAGACAAAATATAAAGTTCTGTTTTCAGTTTTTAAATCAAATATATTTTCTAACTTTGAGCAGAAAGATGTGATCTATTTTAAGTAATTAGTTATGAAATTGGGCTGGGAGTGTGTATTAAGCAGAACTGTTGCATGTCACAGAATTGACACAATGAAAACATAATGATGTTACAGCTTAGACATTTTTGTATTCTCTGTTGTCGGAGACTCCTTGTTTTATAATTAATACAGAGCCACAGCTGAAATTTTCATCCTAGCTAAATTTCACACTTGGTACCTTTAATATAGATTACATAATATAATTAAGAGCCACAAACCTTTTTTTTTTTTCCTTTCTGAGTATTAAAGTGATTTATTTATTTATTTATTTATTTTTAATTTATTTTTAAAATTTACATCCAAGTTAATTAGCATATAGTGCAACAATGATTTCAAGAGTAGATTCCTTAATGCCCCTTACCCACTTAGACCATCCCCCCTCCCACAACCCCTCCAGTAACCCTCTGTTTGTTCTCCATATTTAAGAGTCTCTTATGTTTTGTCCCCCTCCCTGTTTTTATATTATTTTTGCTTCCCTTCTCTTATGTTCATCTCTTTTGTATCTTAAAGTCCTCATATGAGTGAAGTCCTATGATATTTGTCTTTCTCTGACTAATTTAGCTTAGCATAATACCCTTTAGTTCCATCCATGTACTTGCAAATGGCAAGATTTCATTCTTTTTGATTGCTGGGTAATACTCCATTGTATATACATAGACCACATCTTCTTTATCCATTCATCCATTGATGGACATTTGGGCTCTTTCCATATTTTGGCTATTGTTTATAGTGCTGCTATGAACATTGGGGTGCATGTGCCCCTTTGAAACAGAATACCTGTATCCCTTGGATAAATATCTAGTAGTGCAATTGCTGGGTCGTGGGATAGTTCTATTTTTAATTGTTTGAGGAACCTCCATACTGTGGCTGGACCAACTTGCATTCCCACCAGCAGTGCAAAAGAGATCCTCTTTCTCTGCATCCTCACTAACATCTGTTGTTGCCTGAGTTGTTAACATTAGCCATTCTGACAGGTGTGAGGTGGTATCTCATTGTGGTTTTTATTTGTATTTCCCTGATGATGAGTGGTGTTGAGCCTTTTTTCATGTGTTGGTTGGCCATCTGGATGTCTTCCTTGGAGAAGTGTCTATTCATGTCTTTTGCCCATTTCTTCACTGGATTATTTGTTTTTTTGGTGTTGAGTTTGGTAAGTTATTTATAGATTTTGTATTTCAAGTGACATATTTAGAGGATACTATTTGCATTAAACCAAAAATTATGAAAATTCTTTTCATAAAACACCTAATACACACTTCAGAAAAATCCAGATAGTGCAAATCCAACCTCTTGGGCATTGTTGCTGTTTCATCTTATTCTTCAATCCTCTAGAACACTATATTAAGAGGAAGTTATCTTACGACATTGCCTTGGAAATGTGATTAGGTTACACTCAATTTGTCAATATTTACAACACTTTGGTTGGTTATTTCAAACTTTTAGTCCTCCTTGAACAGGATTAAGCCATTAGTCACCAAAGGGGCTTCATTATTCTGTGAAGGGATGGTTAGAGAAATGTTAGCTCTGATGCCATTTTCCACCTTGACATGAAATGAGGCCTGCAGAGGTGGAGGAGAGTCACTGACTCCTGATGACCTCTCCTCAGGCCTGGTGTGATGGAGCTTGTGTGAGCAAATGGAGACAGCAGGTGTGTTCTAATATGGCATTTACTGTAATACCCTCAAGGTCCTCCAAGAAGTCACAGCTAGGAGGGTTTATAGTTAATCTCCCAGCTTACTTAACCTCCTGACTCTGAAGTTCCCTTCAACCCAGATGTGGCTATTCTCTGAGTGGGTCCTAATCTTTCTTGGTGGAGAAGTTGTAATTGCTTTCCAATATGGCTTCTCCACCAAGAGCAGCTCCTTAATTAAGAGAAGCTCAGGAACAAAAGCAGTTGATAGAATTTAATGTTCCTTGTTTAAGCAGATTCCTTTTCCTCAAGTGCTGCGAGTAAGCCCAGAGTGCATTCAAGATTCCTTTCCTACATATTCACATTACAACACAAAGGCAAATATATTCCATAAATACTGAGTAGATACAGTCGATCCTTGTTATCTGCGATAATTATGGTCTGTTAGTCGTTGTCAATACTGACCACTGCTCATAGGGGAAATACATGGGTAAGCCTCTGTACTTGAAAGCCTGTACTCACAACATTTTCCTGAACTGATCAATATATGTCCTTTTTTTAAGTCAGATCCTTGTAGAGACATTTTTTTTAAAATATATATTGTTGATTCATTAACACTGAATTCATGGCCATCAGCACTATAACTCATGCCTGAATGAAGCATATCTAACACATGTATTTTCTCTGTAAGGCATATCACAGCCCTCTTATGCTTAGGAACACCAGATAGCACTTCAGCACTTTATCTGGGTGACATTTTACACTGTGAAATCAGCAAAAAGCACAAAAATGTGGAAAACACAGCACTAAGTAAACCTTGAGAAGGGCACTTTCTTATAATTATGAAAGCTGAATAAAGCAGAATGTTGCCTTGTTCACCTTCAGCTGGGGTCATGAATGTTGGGAGACTCAGGTATTTTGCCTTTCTGCATGTCTATGAATCACCATGAAACTACCATGAGTATTGCTTTTGGGTTTACAAATAAATTTTAGTGAGTAGGTGAACTAAAAAATACAGAATGTATGAATGATGAGGATCAACAGTATATCACTGGTCCCATGCTTAATTTTGTATTTACTGTACTTGAAACCCTCTGAATGGATTGCAAGTACACATTTTTAGAGCAGGCTCAATACTGAAACAGCAACTAGTGTGGGACTCTTCCAACCAGTTCTTATACACTTTCACCTATACCTAGGCCGATTTCTATTTGAAGATGAGTCTTGCTTTCTCCTGGATCTTCAAAGCTTCCCACAATCTATCCCTGTGTAACTGTTTTTGATTGGAGTATGATTTGATGAATCTGTAAAACGGAAAACAACTTTTCCATTCCATTCCTGGCCTTCATGCCCACTATCTGTGGAAGTTTCAGTCATTTTTAATCACAAGAGCTATCTTTTTTCAATAATAAAATGTCCCTATCATTGAAATAATCAACTCTCTGAACATCATTCCCAATTGAAGTCTGCTTTTAGATGAGTGACTGAAGGGTAAAGAGGGTGGCACGTTTTAGGCTCCTTTTTGCTTTTATTGACTACCTCTTTTTTTAAAAAGATTTTATTTTTAAGTAATCTGTACATCCAATGTGGAACTCAAACTCATGATCCCGAGATCAAGAGCCGCATGCTCCACTGACTGAGGCAGCCAGGCGCCCATATTGATTACCTCTTCTGCCTTTTCTCTCTCATACCAAAGTTAAAGTTATATGAATCTCAGGTCCAGGGGAAGAGGGGATTAGGGGGAAATACAGTCTTGGGTGACTAGGATTCTACTTATCTGGACTTGTCTTCTGGTTTGGCAACTTCTCTATGGTAATAAGTTCCTTTTGGAGCTCTTGTGGTTTTCTCAGATATTTTGCTACTGAGAACTTCCATATGAAGTTACAATAATGTAGGCAATTCTTCTATTAACTTTCTGTTGTTGTTTCCAAACTTTAGTCAAGCTTCTTGCCCCTCTACCTGAGGCAGAGCTCTTGACTCCTGGCTGATACCTTTCTAAGGGTTTTCTTACTATATGAAAAAAAAAATCATGTTTTTTTTTAAGTTTTAATTTTTCAAGTTTTTTAAACAAATGAAACATTTGAAAAATATTTATTTATTGAGACAGAGACAGACAGACAGACAGAGAGCATGAGCTGGGGAGGAGCAAAGAGACAGGGGGAAAGAATCCTAAGTAGGCTCTATACTGACAGACACAGGCTCAATCTCACATACCATGAGACCATGATCTGAGCTGAAACCAAGAGTGAGACACTCAACTAAATGAGCCACCCAGGCACCCCTAAGTTTTCATTTTAATTCCAGTATAGTTAACAACAGTGTTATATTACCTTCAAGTATACAATATAGTGTTTCAACACTTCCATACATCACTTGGTGCTCATCACAAGTGCACTTTTTAAACCTGCTTAACTCATACTCATACCCACCTCCCTTCTAAGCATCAGTTTGTTCTCCATAGCTTAGAGTCTGTATCTTGGTTTGTTCTCTTTCACCACCCCCCACCTTTACTCATTTCTTTTGTTTCTTAAATTCCACATATGAGTGAGATCATGTGGTAATTGTCTTTCTCTGACTGACTTAATTTAGCATAATACTCTCTAGCTCCATCCATGTTGTTGCAAATGGCAAGATTTCATTCTTTTTGATGGCTGAATAATATTCCATTGTATATATATATATATATATATATATATATATATATATATATATGCCATATCTTCTTTAGTGTTTATTTATTTTTGAGAGAGAGAAAGAGAGAGAGCAGGGGAGGGGCAGAAAGAGAGGGGTACAGAGGATCTGTAGCAGGCTCCGTGCTAACAGCAGTGAGGCTGATGGGGACTCAGACTCACAAACCATGAGATCATGACCTGAGCTGAATTCAGACACTTAACCGACTGAGCCACCTAGGTGCCCCAATATACCAAATTGTCTTTATCCATTCATTAGTTGATGGACATTTGGGTTGCTTTCATATCTTGGCTACTGTAAATAATGCTGTTATAAACATAGGGGTGCATGTATCCCTTTGAATGAGTGTTTTTGTGTTATTCAGATAAATACCCAGTAATGTGATTGTTGGATAGTAGAGTAGTCTTTTTTTAACTTTTCGAGGAACTTCCATACTGTTTTCCAGAGTGACTATACCAGAAAAATCATGTGTTCTTTATTACAAAGCACAACTTACTCTCCAGAGTTATTTGGTTCCTTTGTGTTTGCCCTAGCCCCAGGTTGAGAGCATAGCCTCTTGCTTTTAGGTTTCTTAAGCACATATCAAGGACCAATTCCTTACTCCCTCAAACTTCAGAAGACACATATAAAACTCTAGATCTTTTGAAGTCCTTTTCACTTGGCTTGAGGTGAAAGTGGATATTTTCTCCCCTTACCTATGGTGGAGAGAAAGCCACAAATACTCCAGTGATGCTGTTGAAATCATCTGTTTCATTCTGTTACTGATTATACATGGACATTAGCCCTCCGTGTGAGAACCACAGCACAATTACTTAATATGTTATATCTGTGAATTATACAACCTTGCTTTGCAATGTGGCACCTATTATTTTGTTAGCTTAGCCTAAATTTTATCATTCTTTCATTTTTGTTTACCAGGAAAAGCTTTTGGGTGCTGTAGTCATCAAATATTCTTTTAATTCTTTATTTTTCTATTTCATAAGGGAGGTAGCGTGTTAATGTATGGTCTCTGAAGGAAGACAGGTCTCTAGATTCAAGTGGAACATTGCACAAATTTTATAATCTCATTATATTAGTTTTCTCAAGTGCAAAGTTGGGTGAATAATAGGACCCTCCTTATAATGTTGTGAAGATAAATTAGCACTTGAAAACATTTAGAACAGGCTTATCACATGGTAGTCACCCAAGAAATATACTCAAGTATATTTTCCAATTGCTTTTATATTTGAGTAACCTCTTGGCTTGTATAATAATCTTGGATTTCACTTTTATTTTTTTAGAACTTATTACCATTGTTTCATCATCTGATGGCATTTATTGTTTCTTCGTAGAAATTTAACATCACCCTGTTCATTTTTCTCTTTTGTGGGTAATTTGTTCTTCTTGCCTATATTCTAGAATAATTATTTATCTTTGAAGTTCTTTAATAGAACTAGGGTAGTTCTGTAATCTGCATGTATTAGCGTTCTCTAGAGAAACACAACTAACAGGATCTGTAAAAAGAGATTTACTATAAGGAATCAGCTTATGCAATTATGGAGGCTGGGAAGTCCCATGATCTGTGTCTACAAGCTGGAGAACCAAGAAAGCCAATGGTATAATTCATTCTGAGTCTGATGGCCAGAGAAACAGGAGCATCCCGGACAGGAGAAGATCAATGTCCCAGCTTAAGCAGTCAGGGGTGAAGGGGGGAATTCCTTACCCCTCTGCTTTTTGTTTTATTCAGGCCTTGAACAGATTGAATGGTGCCCACCCACACTGGGGAGGGCAATCAACTGAGTCCATAGATTCAGGTGTTAATTTCATCTAGAAACTCAGACATACCCAGAAAGAATATTTAATGTGGTTTGTCAAGGTGACACATACAGTGAACTATCACATTACTATTCTTTCAGTCTTCATAATTCTTCATTTTAAGATTTTTTTTGTTTTGTTTTGTTTTTTACATTTTATCTGTTCCTTGTGTTGTGTTATTTTTCTGGTTGAATTATTCATGTTCCTTCAGTTTTCGTTTCCTTTCTGGAGGAGGAGGATTTGTAGCTCCATACTACCTGTATAAGTGCCACATTATTTCTTTTCCTTTGACTTTGTGTGAGCAGATGAGATAAAGTGGTATATTTGTGCTCTGAGTGTGTGTGTGTGTGTGTGTGTGTGTGTGTGTTTGTCTGTGTGTGTGTGTGTGTGTGTGTGTGTGTATATATATATATATATATATATATATATATATATATATATATGTCTTTTTATACTGTACCTGAGGCCAGTTGTTCTTTCCAATGAGCTAAAGTTTAAGACCTGGTTATTTTATTTATTTATAGACACTTTTTCTATAGCCTGGGAACATATGGAAATGTGGTAAGCTCAGCTGAGGGAATGTTCAGTCTTTGTTTTTGTTAGAATGTTTTTTTAACTTAGAATCTGTTTTACATTCTGGGATTTTTTGAATGTCCTTTAACTGCAGTTCAGTGTATTTAGTTGGGGAGATATTTCCCATTTCCATTGTGGAGTATATCAAGGTTCCAGGTTTTAATTTAGTGACTATTAATGAAAACTTAAATTCTTTAAGAAGTCACCTCCATGTTTCATTTTGTCTGTTTTAACTGTTATTCTAAGTGATCATTTATAAATGTCTTTTGTACAAAGTAAAAGAAGACATCCTCTCAGTTTGTTTATCCCAATATTTGGGGTAATAACAGAATTCTCCAAATTTTGTCATTTGCTGATATGGGTTATGGAGAGTAGAGTCAGAAGTAGGAGACTCCACTCTGTGCCATTGCACTTCATTCTGCTGTAGAGACTTCATTTAATTTGATGGAAATTCACATATAAATTGTTTAGTACTCTTTTTTATCTCTCATGTCTTACATCTAATCCAATCCATCTAATCTGCTGAGATGAGCTTCAAAATACAGTATGTTTAGAATCCAGCCACTTTCCTCTAATGCCGCTGACAGAACTAATCAAAGACACCATCATCTCTCTCCTGATTCATTGTCATAGCCTCCTAACTGACCTTGGCTTCTGCTCTTCATCTCCTAACTACTGTTAGGAGTTGCTGACTCTTAACTACTGTTGCCAAAATTGTCCTTTAAAAATAGTAATTGGGGCACCTGGGTAGCTCCTTCAGTTAAGTGTCCACCTCTTGGTTTTGGCTCAGGTTATGATCTCATGGCTTCATGGATTCAAGCCCTGCAGATTCTCTCTCTTTTCTTCTCTCTCTGCCCCTCCCCCACTCACCCTGTCTTTGTCTCAAAACAAATTAATAAACATAAAAAAAATAGTAATCAGGTCATGTCTTTTCCTGTGCGGAAAAAGCCAGAGTCTTTTCAATATCCCACAAAGTGGTACATGATTTTTCCTCCCCCCACCACTTTAAACTCCATCTCTTAGTAATAATTCCATCATTCATTCTATTCCAGTCACATGGTCCCCTTGCTGTTTCTCACAATGCCAAATATATTCTCTTCTTTGCTTTGATTCTTACCTATCCACAAATCCTTCTGTCAGATGTCCTCACGCTAACTCCTCATTTAAACCTTTGCTCAAATGTTGCCTTTTTTTTTAATATATGAAATTTATTGTCAAACTGGTTTCCATACAACACCCAGTGCTCATCCCAAAGGATGCCCTCTTCAATACCCATCATCTACCCCCCCTCCCTCCCACCCCCCATCAACCCTCAGTTTGTTCTCAGTTTTTAAGAGTCTCTTATGCTTTGGCTCTCTCCCACTCTAACCTCTTTTTTTTTTCCTTCCCCTCCCCCATGGGTTTCTGTTAAGTTTCTCAGGATCCACATAAGAGTGAAAACATATGGTATCTGTCTTTCTCTTTATGGCTTATTTCACTTAGCATCACACTCTCCAGTTACCCAAGGGATACAGGAGTACTGATGCATAGGGGCACTTGTACCCCAATGTTTATAGCAGCACTCTCAACAATAGCCAAATTGTGGAAAAAGCCTAAATGTCCATCAACTGATGAATGGATAAAGAAATTGTGGTTTATATACACAATGGAGTACTACGTGGCAATGAGAAAGAATGAAATATGGCCCTTTGTAGCAACGTGGATGGAAATGTTGCCTTTTTAATAAAGCCTTTTTAATTCAAGCTTGCAACTTATTCTCGCTCTGCTTTCTTCATCCTCCTTATGCTGATATATTTTTTTGCTTTTTCCATAACACTTATTACCATCTAACATGTTATATAATTTGTTTAATTATGCTTATTGTTTGTCCATATACTCTTTCTAAAATGTAAGTTCCATGAACACAAGCATCTGTGTCTATCTTGTTTGTTATTGTATTCTAAGTGCTTCGACATGTGTCTGGCAGGTATTATGTGTGCAAGAAAATATTCATTGACTATTTTAAATGGTTAATCATCTCTTTCTTAAGACAGATGATAGGAAAGTGAAATTCAGACACCTTTTTCCTTGAAGCAATTACTAGCTCATGCCCATGCAACTTGGCTGAGGGCACAACTCTCTCCTTTTCTGATCTTCATTCTGGACAGAGTCCTGATTTGTTTAAATGTTTGAAAAAAAAGAGACACTGAACATCAGAGATCAGAAGGATAGTGTAAAAGGGCACCTGGGTGGCTCAGTTGGTTAAGCTTCTGACTTTGGCTCAGGTCATGATCTCACGGCTCCTGAGTTCCAGCCCCGCATCAGGCTTCTGTGCTGACAGCTTAGAACCTGGAGCCTGCTTTGGATTCTGTGTCTCCCTCTCTCTCTCCTCCTCCCCCACTTGCACTCTCTCTCTGTGTCTTTCAAAAATAAACATTAAAAAAAGTTTAAAAAAGGGCGGAAAATGTAAAAAAAAATCTCATTACTTAATATTATCTAATGCAGAAATAAAAGGATATGTTGAAAAGCATTTCATGATTGTTACATGTTCTGTGGTTCTTGGTATTTTAAAATATTTGTCTCACAACTTTTAAAAATGACTAATTAATTGATTAAAAAGAAAGGAGTGTAGGGCACCTGCTGGCTCTATCAGTAGAACATGTGACTCTTGATCTCAGGATCATAAGTTTAAGTTCCACGTTGGACATACAGTTTACTTAAAAAATAGAAGGGAGTGATTACTTATTTTGCAATATCTTAAAATATGTGAATTATCAGAATATGAGATTACCTATTATTGTATCATGCTAATGATAAAAAACAGGCAGTATAGTTTGGAAGGAGCAGTTTAGGGGTTGGGTAGATCCTAGTACAAATTGTCCTTCTGCTGCCACTTAATTGCTATGTGTGCTTTGGCAAATTACTAAAATGGTGAATTTTTGTGGCCTTTATTTGCCAAGTAGGAGAATAAAAAAAAAACTTACAGTCAAAAGAAAAACAAATGATTTTATCTGGAAAAGAGAAATCACTTTATAAAAAAAAATTTGGAGTTTAATTTAGGGAACTGATAACTCCCATCTTCATTGCAGTATTATTCACAATAGTTAAGATATGGAAACAATCAACATGTCCATCAATAGATGAATGAACAAAGAAAATGTAGTATGTTCATGCAATGGAATATTATTCTGCCTTAAAAAGGAAGGAAATCCTGCATTTACTACAACATGTATGAGCTTGAAAGACATTATGATAAGTGAAAAAGGCCAGACAGGAAAGAACAAATGCTACATGATTTCATTTATATTAGGAATCTTAAATAATAAAACTCATAAAAGCAGAGAGTAGAATGGTGGCTACCAGGACCTGGGAGAGGGGGAATCAGGGAGATGTTTGTTAAGGTGTACATGTTTCACTTATACAAGCTTATTAAGTCTTGGAGACCGACAGTACAGCATAATGCATATAGTTAACATTACTATATTTGTTGAAGGTATCTCCTATGTTAAATGTTCTTACAAAAAATAAATAAAAGAGTGAGGGGGGAAACTTTTTGAGGTGATGTTAAATTTACTACATTGTATATGGTGATGGTTTCATGGCTGTATACTGAAAACTCATCAAGATGTATATATTAAATATGTACATCTTTTTTATGTTGATTATAACTCAATAAAAAAATTACGACTCTTAAATATTCAAAAAGAAAGGCTTGGGTCACCAAAGCTATACCTTGTGCTAATAAAAAGGAAGATTTGAAATGATTTAATTTACTTAATGTTGTTTCTAGTTAAAACATGGTAGGACGCCTGGGTGATAGTGTATTGACTGCTATTATTCATGTCAGAACAAAATGTTAATTCCATAATTTCTATCCACATTTTTGACACTTTAACTTGCTTATTTATTGAGGGATAGACATGTATTTCTCTTATTCTCATAATTGAGTAGGACCATGGTATGAAGGAAAAATTACACCAGATATGTTAAACAGGTAAGGAAAACTTTATTTAAGACTATTGCAATAGGGGAGAGAGAATATAACTGAAGTCTTTTTAAACAGAAGATGGGAGAGGTTTGGGGCACTGTGGTAAGCTAGTGTAGCAGACA
Organism: Neofelis nebulosa; assembly: GCF_028018385.1. NCBI lineage: Eukaryota > Metazoa > Chordata > Mammalia > Carnivora > Felidae > Neofelis > Neofelis nebulosa. Next base: position 34,747,068 of record NC_080795.1, read on the forward strand.
ATTGACAGTAGAATAGATCAATGTTATTAGGCTATCTATGTTTGCTAATTGTGCTTATCTAAAATAGGCTCCTATCTTCCCACAGAGTCCAGAAGACAGGGGACTTATCTTCGTTTTTGTTTTTCTTTTTTTTAAGTTTACTTATTTTGAGAGAGACCGAGAGCAAGAGCGAGAGCGAGAGCGAGAGAGAGAGAGAGAGAGAGAGAGGCAGAGAGAGGGAGAGAACAAATTCCCAAGCAGGCTGCTTGCTGTCAGCACAGAGATATCTCAGGAAGGAACCCTAGATCATGATCTGAGCTGAGATCCGATGCTTAAGCAACTGAGCCACCCAGGTGCACCCCTCCCCAGGGTCTTATCTTTTTTGATGATTATATTTCAAAAAGTTGGCTTCCAGGTGCTTGAAAAAGACCTTCCTGGGTTGTAGAAGATTTACAACCTCAAAAGGACAGAGAAAGAATTTATAACAGCAAGTGTTCTAAAGTAATTTTCTTAAGAACTAGGAGATCAGAGGCCTGTATTCAGCAAAATCCCATCTGAAGTTTATCAAGCTGAGGGTAAAGGTGAGGCCCTCCTGGTCAAGAGATTCTACAAGCACCCTTTGGAGTTGAGATCTCAGTTACAGGCAAGACTGAGCAATCATCTCTAGGCAATTCTTGTCCCTTAATTCTGTATGGATTCTGATTGACCATTTTCTCTCCATCACTCTGAATCTGGGAAAAAGACTGTCCTCCTGTCAGTATTTGTTCTCCATTTCCTCAGCCCTTACCTTAGTTCTAAGTGATCTTTCAGGAAGGAGAGAGTACTTTCCAAACAGGAGGCACCACTAGTCCCATTTCCTATAATTATAGCAAGTATGAAGTGAATGAGCCAAGCAAAACACAGTTTTAACATACTTCTCTTCTTGCCTTAAATGTTTCACTCTGTAATATATGCTAATATTTAGCTAAGGAAAGCTAAAATGCATAACCATTATGATTTTATCTTAGTACCTAATAAAGCATTGTGTAATAAAAGAACATATTATTACTGATTTTCCTAAATATATTCCCTCATCTCTTTATATTATAGAGAATGCAGAAATATTGACCTCTTTGGGGTCTTGATTCTCAGCAAATCGAAAAATATTTACCTAAGAAGTTAATAATCTCTTGTTTTTATATTTTCATATATATTTTATATATTTATATACAAATATTTTAATATATATATATATATATATATATATATATATATATATATTGTATTGGAAGGAGCAGTTTAGGGGTTGGGTAGATCCTAGTACAAATTGTCCTTCTGCTGCCACTTAATTGCTATGTGTGCTGTGGCAAAGCACCTTTCCAAAAGGTGCTTTTGGAATATATTCCAAAATATATTGCAATATATATATTCCAAAAAAATATATATATTTATCTATATATATTTATATATATATATATTTTATATATTTCCTTATAATAATCATATTAGTACTGATTTTCCTAAATATATTCCCTTCCATCTCTTTATATTATAGAGAATGCAGAAATATTGACCTCTTTGGGGTCTTGATTCTCAGCAAATCGAAAAATATTTACCTAAAAAGTTAATAATCTCTTGTTTTTATATTTTCAGCTTTTCTCATAGTTTCACATAATGCTTTTGTATTTTTCCTAATCTTTTTCCTTTATGGGATGATATTTATACAATTATTAAATGACTCTAAAGCAAAACTTGTGCATGAATACTCTTAAATTATATTTGAGGTGAGAGAGATAGTGAAATAATTAATACTAATAAGTTAGCCTTTTGGTCTACATATTTATATTGTTTATTTTCATATAAAATTAAAAATCATTTGAGTTTGACATGTTACATTAAGGTTTTGGAATTTTTCTACACGGACTAGTTCTGTGAGATGGAGAAACTTCTCATATCTCCTACTAGTTTGAAATGCACATCAATTATTTCTTTGTTTTTTAAAATGTTAATTCAGGGCTAATGTAATGGGCTGGTATAAAGTCCTATATGAGGTTTCAGATTGCCCCAGGTGTTTGTTCATTTGTTTGTTTTATTTTTTTTTATTTTTTTTTTTTAAATTTTTTTTTTCAATGTTTTTTATTTATTTTTTGGGACAGAGAGAGACAGAGCATGAACGGGGGAGGGGCAGAGAGAGAGGGAGACACAGAATGGGAAACAGGCTCCAGGCTCCGAGCCATCAGCCCAGAGCCTGACGCGGGGCTCAAACTCACGGACCGCGAGATCGTGACCTGGCTGAAGTCGGACGCTTAACCGACTGCGCCACCCAGGCGCCCCCATTTGTTTGTTTTAAATGTCATCTTTATTTGAATATGTTTTTGATATGTTTCTAAGCATATTGGTTGATGTTCTCTTAGTTTTATGTGTTTTTTTATTACATGCTTAATTTGTTTTAGAAACTGAATATGGAAATGTGGAGGTGAATGTGTATTTTTGTTTCCTAGGTGCTTTATATAGTAATTGCTTTCCTTAACTATAACTTGTGTGTGTGTGTGTGTGTGTGTGTGTGTGTGTGTGTGTGTATTTTCTTTGTTTTTTGTTTTTTTTTTTAGTTTTAGAAGTGCTTCCTGCAGAATTTATCCAGTAAGTTAGTTTTTAGATATGCTGAAGTATATTTTTAATGTATATATGAATGCTTAGTGTTGACAAGCCAAGTGTATCCCTGCATCTAAGTCCCTGCTGAGTGAAATATTTTGTCACAGCTAAAAGTCTGAGAGAAAAGCAGAAATCATCAGGGAGTTAGCTTGATGTATGAAAGACCCACAGGAAACAAAATTGAATAGATGTGGGCCAATGGTAGCAATTAAGAAAGAATGGGCTTGTGCCAAAATGTTCCTGTAAGCTTATTTGGGGAACCTGTATTTCTTTGCTTTACCAAAAAACTTTTATTCATCTTTTTATGAACAAAATGTTCCATTCACATTGCAAAAATGTTTTCTTTCAATACTAAGTTTTGTTTTCACATTTTCAGTAAATTTATATGGATATTTTCTTTCTCAGTTTGATAATTTTTGTCTTAATTATGACAGCTATTCTGTTTATTAATATGTTTGGATTGAAATTTGTCAAATGACTCAGTTTTCTGTTTGAACTATCCATTCTTTTTATTGTTGTTTTTCCTCTTTCATGCTTTCCTTCCTGCACATTATCTGGTTAACCATATATTCCTTCATATACTTCCCTAGTAATTACTACATATGTCCTTGATTTATAGGAATTTATGATAAATTAGTGTTTTCCCCTTTGAGAAAATTGAAATGATCTTAAAACAATTTAACACCATTTAACTGTTTGCTACTTGTTCTTTTTCTGTCACTTAATTTAATTCTACATTTACTTTCCCACCCATCAAACATTATTACTATTATTTTATATAGTCAATATTCATTTCAATTTCACCTGTGTGTTTTTTATCCTTTTTCTGTACTGTTTATTCTTTCCTCATTTCCATACCTTAATCTGAGATCACTTTTCTTCTTCAGGAGGAATTCCTTCCAGTATATCTTTCTAGCTCAGGTCTGCTGGTGTTAAATTCCCTTGGTTTTTATTTATTTGAAATGTCTGTATTTTACCTTCATTTTTACAGAATATTTCTGCTAAATAATTTTAAGTTGCAATTATTTTCTTTAAGTACATTAAAGATGCCACTCTAGTGTTTTCAGCAACCACTGCTCCTGATTCTTTGTTCCCTGTCCTTTGCTCTGTCCTCTCCGTTCTCCCTCTCCTTCTTATCCCCACTCCTTGTTTTTCTTCTCCTGTCCTTTTTCTTGGAAATTAAGGTAGTTGTCTGATGATTTTAGTTCCTTTTTGAAGGGATTATCCTCTCAGCACTCAGACTACTCTTTAACTATTCTTCTTTATCTTTGATTTTTTTTTTTATTCTTTTTTTCTAATGCACCTAATATGTTGTTCCTTGGTACCGATTTGGGGTTAATAAAATGCAATGAATCTGTGGCTTGTTGTTTTTCATTAATTTTGGAAAGGTTCATAATATTCCCCTCAAATACTGCCTCTCTCTCTCTCTCTCTCTCTCTCTCTCTCTCTCTCTCTCTCTCTCTCTCTTTCTTCTTGGCAGTCCCTGGATTCCAATATTTAATCTCCCCAACACAGTGAGACTATAGAAATCTTTACTTAGATTTTATCCTGTTAAGTTTTATATTCTGTTTGGCTTCTTGGCCTCTTGCCTTATGCAGCATATGAATCATCAAATGCCTTACAAAGAAAACAGTGAGAACTATTGGGCTTGCCTCTGAGAGTTTCCTTTCTCTGCAGCATTTTGACTCCTTGTCTACTTTGGTTTTCTTTGATGACATTCAAAATTCTGTTTTGTTTATTTGTTTGCTTTTGTCAAATTTATCCAACATTTATGATTTTTCTTTCTTTTTTTCTTGTTGGGGGTAGTTATCTGAGAAGAGCTACTTTATTATAGCCAGAGCAGATGTACTTGTTTAAATATTCATCTAACATCTTTCAGATTAAAAAAGAACTTCATTAAATGAGTTAAATCTGTATTTTGGCATATGAATAATAACTGAGTAAGAATTTGATTTAAGAAAAACATTTTGGTGAAAGGATATGTTTTCTTATTTTCTGTTTTTAGACTTATAATACTAGATATCGCCAGTTTGTTCCAGGACAATAAAGAATAAACATGAGGCTCATACTGTTTTCTCAGAACACTAATTGAAACTCTGGAGAAGATAAACAATATTAGAAGAATAGTTCAGATAATTGAGGCTAAGAATAATTTTACATGGAATAATTTGTGCTTGAATGAGGAGAACAATTAATTGGAGTACAAGAAAAAAAAAAAAAAAAGCTAAGGAACATCCGGGAACTTTGTTTTTGTATTTTTTTTTTTTTCTGTGAAGCAAAGGAAATTCTAGTATAAATAAAACTATGTACTGTATGTGAAATTCTGTAGAGGGCATCTAAATCTGTTGTAGGACAAGTTCACTGTGGTTTGAATTTACAAGCTAAAAAAGAATTAGAAAGTTACTGAGACTGAAAAATGCCATCTTTGACAGCAGATGGATTAGCAAGAAATTTGTTGTACAACTTTACAACAAAATTCTTTGGTTGCAGAAATTTTGATTTCGTTGGTCATTCTTGTTGCCAAGTCTTGTGGGGCAGTGTTGTGTACAATATGTATAGCTTGTCAGACATCTTATTTTTTCAAAGTACTTTTATAAATATTAGTTTGATAAGTTTTACGGTCTGGAAATGCTTTTGTAGTAAGATACTATTATACCTATTATATTTCACTGTATTATTCATATTGTATACACACAAAAAGTGTGTGTGGATAATTAAATGTGATTTGATAGCTATATTTCTTACGTGTTTAAGCTACTTTGAATTACAGACATTCTAGTTTTCAGCATCCTGATGGCTACATGTTCTTATCAAAGGTTGCAACTTAGTTTTGTTTTGTTTTGTTTTGTTTTCCCCAAAAGTTGCAACTTAGATTCATTTATTTAAACCAGTGATCTTGCCACGCCTGGGTGGCTCAGTTGGTCAGTCGGTTAAGCTTACGTCTTCAGCTCAGATCATGATCTCACAGTTCATGGGTTCCAGCCCCGCATTGGGTTCTATACTGACAGTTCAGAGCCTGGAGCCTGTTTCAGATTCTGTCTCCATCTCTCTCTCTGCCCCTCCCCTGCTCACTCTCTCTCTCTCTCTCTCTCTCTCTCTCTCTCAAAAATACATAAACATTAAAAAAAATAATAATACACAACAAATCACTATCTGGCCCAAATGTCAGTAGTTTCATGTTTGAGAAACTCAGATATAAAGATGAAAATAATAAAATAAAATTTTACAGAAAATATACATAATTTCATTGTTATTCAAATCAATAAGGGTGTCTAATATCAGATATGTACTTTTAAAAGTGATTAGGTGTGGATCCTATGTGAGAGAAAAATTATACACCAATATACATTTTAATAAATTAGTACTTTTTCATGAGAAATGATCTGTTTATATTAGAAATGACAGTAAGATAATAGCAAGAATATGTGCATGTCAAGGCATGCCTATATTTTACCTTAACAGATTGATGGTAAAATGCATCTTATGAAATATTCAGCAATAAAATTATTTCATTCAGTAATATAAATTATTGTAGAAGGCAATGAAATGGGAAAACGATCTTTTTCTTGGTGAAAAGAGAAATAAGAAAATGCATCAAATAAGGTCCAATGAAGGAAATGCAATGAAAAATATGTTTATCTCAGATGATTCCAAGTGTGGTAGACTACCATAAAGAAACAAAAAGTACTGGAACTTTAAGTGTTAAAGTTTGCATGAAGTTTCAGATGACTTTGTTTATACTTTGTTTACTATAGTCTTTAAATTCATTAAATCTACAAATTCCAGTTGAGCATACATTTATATGCCTTTTGTAATAGCTATTGCTGAGATCAAAGTTATGAAATCACCTTGCCTGTTTTTATTCTGTGAATTGTCAAATCTACTGCCCAACCTCCAGAAAAGTGAGTATGATACCAAGTTGATTCTTAGTCAATATCAACCGATAATAATTACCGGAAACATTTTAATACTTTGTTAGATGGAGACAATTTGAAACTTAGACAACATGAACTTGCTTGGTGGAAGCCACAAAATTTAGATTACAAATTTGAAAAAAAGGAGGAAACATATAAGGTAGTTTTTAGAAGAGAATAATTCTGTGAATCCAGGCATATAGTATTTACAGTAACACTTCTAATTGGATATGATCACCATTACATCAAAGGAAACTGAAATTAGTGTGGGTAGTGTCACTCAGCTCCCAGTTAGATGAAACTTGAATTCAGGTCCTTTGAAGCAAAGGTTAGTGGTTGTTATGGTTTGAATGTTTGTGTCTCCCCCCTCCCCCCTCCCCCCTCCCCCCATTCATATATTGAAGCTTAATGCCCAAAGTGATGTTATTTGAAGGTGGTGCTTTGGGAGATGATTAGGTCATGAGGGTGGAGCCCTCATAAATGAAATTAGTGTTCTTATAGAAGAGACCCCAGAGAACTCCCTCACCCCTTCTGTTATGTGCGGACACAGTACAACAGGTGTCTGTAAACCAGAAAGCAGATTTTTTTTTTAATTTTTTTTTCAACGTTTTTTATTTATTTTTGGGACAGAGAGAGACAGAGCATGAACGGGGGAGGGGCAGAGAGAGAGGGAGACACAGAATCGGAAACAGGCTCCAGGCTCCGAGCCATCAGCCCAGAGCCTGACGCGGGGCTCGAACTCGCGGACCTCGAGATCGTGACCTGGCTGAAGTCGGACGCTTAACCGACTGCGCCACCCAGGCGCCCCCAGAAAGCAGATTCTTACCAGACAAAGAGTCTGCTGGTGCCTTGATCTTGACTCTTCAGCATTCAGACTTTGAGAAATAAATTTCTGTTGTTTTTAAGTCACCCAGTTTGTGGTATTTTATTAGCAACCTGAGCACTGGGACAGTGGTCTTTCTTCAAATCATGCTTCCTGTATTTAACAGAATATTGTACTTATGCTCTTGACTTCATTGAGTCTATTTTGTATGAGTGATTTTGCTGAAAATAACACAAAAATACACAAAATGAAATATACCCAAATGTTGCTGATGAGGAACTCACAATGTTGGGAGGACCAAATCCTGTCTTTATAATGACAACTTCTGTGCAATTAATAGAGTTGAAGTAGCCATGACTACTTTTCTTCCTTTTTCTTTTCTTTTCCCTTCCTCTTCCTTCCTTCCTTCCTTCCTTCCTTCCTTCCTTCCTTCCTTCCTTCCTTCCTTCCTTCCAATCCTTCCTTCCTTTCTTTTCTTTCTTTCTTCCTTTGTTTCAAGAAAGAGTATGGAGTACCTCTGCTTGTTAAATAATTACTTTAATTTGAGGGGAAAGTGTGATATTTCTAATCTTTAAACATGTATGTACTTAAAAGAATCTATTGTAAAATCTGCCTAATCTTCAGATTATGGATTTATATTTCAAAATGAAATATGGGATCTATGAGACTATTTTATAATCTGAGAAAACACTATGACAAAGAATTCTTTTATAATATCTATTTATTCAAAAATAAAACATAAAATAGTTGGTTTTAAATAGAGGTGATTTGTGGAGAAAAAAAGCATTTGTTCTGAAAATTTTTTCTTGATTCTTGTGTCTATTTCCCAATTTCCTTTTTTTCCCTTCATTTTGAAACCTGAGTATGTTTTAACTAATTTTTTTTTTCAAATATATTTACATAAAGAGTGAAGAATAGTGCAGTATTATGCAGGAGAAGCCAAATATAAACAACAAAGGAATCATACTCATGGTATTCTTCAAAGGCATATTAAAACTAAATATAAAAGTCAACCAAAATTAATACAATTTTTGTATAGTTATATAAGTCTATTTGAAAATAGGAGAGGTAAAGCAGTTTAAGTAAGGAAGATAACAAATCTTCATGTGCCCTATTATAGGAAGGCAAGAAATAAAATCTAAAATCGATGAACAAAAAGATAATAAAATATGGACGTTACTTATAAATCTGATGACATGTCATTAAAAAGAATAACAAAAAAACCCAAGTACTATAGTTAAAGTGGTTGCCTGTGTGAGAGAGATCAGGGGAATAGTGAGAGAGGTTGTCACAGTGTTTTGTTAGAAGTCTTTTAGTACTATTTGCAAAAAGAAAAGAAAAGCAAAGAACAAAAAAGTATCGTTGGGAAAAAAGGTGTAGAGAAAATAATTTGTTTACCATTATTTTATGTCTTTATTTGTTAGTTTATTGGTATGATTATTGTATTTAAATTGTAAGATTATGAGGTTTTGTTGTTGAGATGTGTTTTCATTTTGAAGGATTAATTTCCTTAAATACAAAGTATGGGTCTATTTAAGGTATAAAATACTTAAAAGTTACCATAAAAGTGAAGACCTTGACTAATTCATGTTGATCTAATTTTTATATACTCTGACAGGCACATATACGTGTGTTCAGCGTTCCATATAGAAATTGGAAGCACAAATATAGTCAATGGAGAATAAAAGTAAAATAAATTTAGATATGCATTTTCTTAGTGAATGCTGTACATTGTTCATTGAATTTAACACATCTGCTGAGTTTTCAGCATTATTATAATCATAAAACAGAGATGATTAGTTGTCAAGATAAACATTTCTAAAAAATTTTTAAAAAATGCTTGATGGCACTAATTTTTTTAAGCAGCTTGCTAAATGTTTTATGGCTGCTGGAGTTAATAGAAGTAACCATGGAAACTGTCTCACAATGCTTTGTGGTTGAATGGATTTAAAATATCCATTTTAAAATATAAACACTTTGACAGCTGTAAGAATATTTACATTTCCTCAAATTTTAATTTGATGGCACTTCTTGGAAAATGGGAGACATAAGCACTAAAACAGAAGCAGCTTTAGATATTATTGGAATTCTCATGAAGTTCTCCAGCATTTGGGTTTATCTTTAGAGATAGGCCTACTTTTTAGGAGATAATGAAGGATTAGGAAGATTATGAAATTCCATATATCATGTGCAGAAACATGGAAATCATCTGTTCCTTTTTGTTCTCTTATCTCCACATATCCCATTTCTTTTGCTCATTCTCCCCTTTTTCTCTCTTCCTAATCTACCTGACTAAATACATTAAAAATTTTTTAATGTTTGTTTATTTTTGAGAGAGAGAGAGAGTATGTGTGTATGTGCATGCAAGGAAGGGGGAGAGAGAGAGGGAGACACAGAATCTGAAGCAGGCTCCAGGCTCTGAGCTGTCAGCACAGAGCCCAGTGTGGGTCTGGAACTCTCCAACACCAATATCATGACCTGAGCCGAAGTTGGATGCTTAACGGACTGAGCTACCCAGGCATCCCTTGACTAAATACATTTTAAATATTTAAATTTTTGAAGTAAAGTTTGTAGTGTACTTTGGTGATCCAGAATTTCTTCCAGGATTTAGTATATCATTTGTATTCTAAGTAAAAATGCACATGGTTTGCCATGTTATTTGAAGCAGGATGTGCAGTGATTTATCTAGAACTCAGGATATGATGAAAAGAAACACATCTCCATCCATAACATCTGTATTCAAGGCAAGAAAGGGAAGGGATGATGATGGCCATTTCTTCCCCTTTTTATCTAATATAATAATAATGGAAAACATCAAATATGGATTTAATTTAAAAAATCTGGGCAAGAACCATGAATTGTAGGGATAGGGAAGAAGATATGAGATTTAAGCCTGTAAAAGATCTCCGTCCTAAATTTCCATAATAATAAGTTAATAGAGAATGTCTAGAATTGCAAAATCAAGAAATGAAAGTGTTCTGGTACCTGTCCCTCCCCCAAATCCCACTCTCCCTTCTCCATAGCAACAAGCTATGGAGGCACCTGTTAGTTACAGTTTTTCCATATAGTAGTATAGTTTCTTTCTTAGACAACATTTTGTTTTTCCTGGAAATGATAAAGCCTTTGATTTTTCATTCACTCATTTGTTTCTATATCTATCATTAATTTATTCCAAAATGTTCAAAAAAGAGTAAAGTTCTTTTAATAAGATCAAATATATCAGGTTATCTGTAATTCTTTTTTCCTTGAGATGAGGTTCCTTGAGACCTCTGTCCTGCATCATTCTATAATAGATGCTGTCCAGGCCTGATGCATAGCTTCCATCTCAGACTTTCTTCCTGTTCATCCTAGGGAGTCTCCTCAACTTTCACTTGCAATGGATCAACCTGGAAAATGCCATTTCTTCTCTCTCTATGCACTTCCACCTTAGAAAGCAACAGTTTCTCTACAAACTACTGAGAATGTAGAAATTTTTTGAGGCCTTGAATATTAAAGTATGTCTTTTTTCTACTCTTACATTTAATTGCTAGCTTGGCTGGATATAGAACTTAGAGTTCAAAATAACTTCACCTCAGAATTTGTTGCCTTGTCTTTCAGCTTACAGGTTGCTTTTTTTTTAAGCTTATTATTTATTTTGAGAGAGTGCGTGTGCATATGCAATATGAGTGGGGGATGGGCAGAGAGAGAGAGGGAGAGAGAGAATCCTAAGAAGGTTCCTCACTGTCAGCACCTGGAGCCCGGTGTGGCACTCAATCACATGAACTGTGAGATCATGACCTGAGCTGAAATCAAGAGTCAGATTCTTAAATAAATAAACATTAAAAAAAAAGATGCCTCTAAATTAGTTATCTGATTTTTAAAAAACTTTTTCCATTTTATCTTTAATGGAAGATAAACTCTATCAACTTTATCTTCTAACCCTTCTATTGAATTTGCATATCTGCTACCACAATTTAAACTTACAATACCCTTTTATTTTGTTTTTCAGATATTATTTTCTCATAGCATCCTTTGATTACTTCTTTAAGGATTTAGTATTCCCTTGTCTTTCTTGGGTTACTAATTTTTAAAAAATATATTTCCAAACCTTTCATGGAACACTTTCTGGTTCTTCCAAAAGTTTGTTTTTGTGTTTTTATTTTTGTCTCTTTCATGTTGGAAACTTCTCAACTGTCAGATTATCACCTGTTGCCCATTTGTATTTGAGAATGAGGCACTAAAATGTTGATTCAAAATTGTTTTTGTAGGCCTCCCATAGGATGAAACAGCTTGTTGCTGAGGGATTTGAGTGTCTATGTGTCATTTTCTAGGGTTGTGTTGGCTCTCAAACTGCCCCCATACACAGAGGGTAAGGAGAGACCAAAGACAGAGGGAGATTGTTAGGTGGTAGGTTTAATAAGCAAGAACTTACATATGAGGCTTGCCTTGGGTGGCCACAAGATAAGTACATCTCTGTACCTGCCCTCCATAATCTAAAGTTTTTTGTTTTTAATTTTTTTAACATTTATTTATTATTGAGAGACAGAGAGACAGAGCATGGGAGGGGCAGAGAGAGGGGAAGACACAGAATCTGAAGCAGGCTCCAGGCTCCGAGCTGTCAGCACAGAGCCCAACCCGGGGCTTGAACTCATGAACCATGAGATCGTGACCTGAGCTGAAGTCAGAAGCTTAACTGACTGAGCCACCCAGGCATCCCAGAATCTAAAGGTTTTAATGGGGTCTTAACAGGATTCAGTCACATATACTTTCAGGGGGTATCAACCAATATATTGTTCTTTCAAGGCTGTATCTATGAAAATGTCTCCTCTGTAGGCATGGTTGGCAGAGCATATATTCAAGGACAAAGAGGTAGTGAAGAGCCTTTGATTGCCTGGGTTCACTTGAGGGTCAAAAGGGAGTCATGTCATCTTGATGACTTCCTCCAATGGGCTGGTTAGTTTCTCCCAAGTAAAAACTTTCAATCTCTTAGCTGTTGATAGTGTAGGTCGAGGTCTCACAGCCAGTGTTCCTGGGAACTGATGATGGGACAGGAACTGGAGGGGTCTTATAATTTGGTATAAGAATTGCACTTACATCTCTGTTTTCAGTATCTTTCAGATAAGTTTTCAGACTTATCTCTGTCTTCCGCTGCCCAGAGGCTGCACAAATCATAAACATCCTGATGCCATCTGGGATTGAGAAGTGGTAACCATATGCCTACATAGGATGAGAGGGGGGGAATCTAGTGATCTAATATCTCTATGCTCATGTTCAATCAATATTCCTGTTTTTCAGTAGTCCTACCTCTATTTCCCATCAATGCCTTCCTCCCAACAATATACCTTTAGCACAGCAGAGAAAGTTGACACTTAACTCAGTTACTGTTTTCCCTCTTTTTCTAAAATTTTGTTGACCTCTCTTTTCTTCAGTTATTTGTGTATGCTTGAATTTATACATCTTTTTAAATCTTTCACTTGCATTTCAGTGATATTTCAGGAGGAGTCAATATAGAACATATCTTTAACATGATATATTCAACTGAAATTGATTATCTATTGAATATGCATATTTTAGTAATCTTTGGTGATTTTTATGGGGGTAGGTCTTTGGAATTCAAAAGTGATTTTCTATTCAAGTTTCCTACCTCTTCCTGAATTTGCCTTACTAATTTAGTTAGTGGATCACAAGTTCTTAACTGTGTTTGTATTTTAAGTTTCAATCTTTTCCTTAGCTAGAGTTATAGACTTTCTATAATTATAGATATTATAGAATATTATTTCTGAATATTAGTGAGTCCTTACATTTTTCTGGGTCAAGTTTACCAGAGGTTTATCTAGTTTATTGTCCTTTTTTTCTTTTCTTTTAAATTTTTTTAATGTTTATTTATTTTTGAAGGAGAGAGACAGAGTGTGAGTGAGGGAGGGGCAGAAAGAGAGAGGGAGACACAGAATCTGAAGCAGGCTCCGGGCTCTGAGCTGTCAGCACAGAGCCCGATGCGGGACTTGAACTCACAAACCGCAAGATCATGACCTGGGCCGAAGTCAGATGCTCAACCGACTGAGCCACACAAGCGCCCCATTTATTGTCCTTTTCTAAGAAACTATTCTTGTTTTTGTTTCTCACTTTTACTGTTTATTTTTTTAAAGTATTTGTAAATACATTAATTTTGTTCTTTGTCTTTATTCTTAGTATGTAATATTATTATTTCTATTTCTTAGCTTTTGACCTGAGCTGTGGTAGTTTCTTTTACTGAGAAGGAAAAGCCTTGGCAAGAGCAGAGTTTTGAGGGAGTGATGAATCAAAAGATTGATTTCCAATATGTTAATTTTGATGTGTCTACTAAATATATATCAATAAAGGAATTGCTTTGACAGTGGAATATAAGCATCTGGAGCTCAGTTGAGGGCCCTGGGCAAGAAATAAAAGTGAATTATTAGTGCATGGATAATATTTAAAGCCATGGACCTGAATAGAGTCACCTGGAGTGATTCTGTAAGGGTGTACATGTAGAGAAAAGAGCTCAGTAATAAATTATATCAAGTAATACTGTTAGTGTGAATGGATCAAACTTTGGGGATTGATCATTGTATTAGGGAATATGAGATAGTTGGTGATTTTCACAAAGGTTAAATAAATAAATGATAGAGAAGAAATCTTGATTGGAGTGGACTACAGAGAGAGATTGGACAATGAGGAACCAGCAAGACTCCTTTTGGGAAGTTTTATGTGAAATGATGATCATAAACATTCTATGTTTAAGAGAGAGTAGTGTTTTAACCTGTTTTCAGAGAAAAATTTGAAATGCATGTATAAGTAGATGTATAATAACCACTAAGATTTGTTACAAATAATAACAATTATACAATATTATATAAATTTAAAAATATATACTATACAAAATATAATAGAAGACAATTATGAATAAAGTTGTTATAGTACTATACCTCCATAATCTTAGAAATTATATATGTCTATGAATGTGTTATACATATATAAATACACACACATATAGTCTGAGATTTACTAATTATTTACTAATTATTTACTAATTATTATTCATAATAATTTTGGTTTTATCAGTCCTTACATTTTTTTATTTATAGAATTCTTGATTCAAGATATTTTCCCTGTAAACTTTATAAATATTATTCTAAAGTTTTCTGATTTTTGCATTTTAGTTTTGATTTTTTTAATATGAAATTTATAGTCAAATTGGTTTCCATACAACACCCAGTGCTCATCCCAACAGGGGCCCTCCTCAATACCCATCACCAACCCTCCCTACCCTCCCCCATCAGCCCTCAGTTTATTCTCAGTTTTTAAGAGTCTCTTATGTTTTGGCTCCCTCCCTCTGTAACCTTTTTAGTTTTGATTTTTAATGTCAGTCTCACTCCCTGTATACGGTGGCCTTTTGGTCCTGATATTAGGTCCCAGTTTCATCCACTGGAACTCTGAGTCCTTTGACTTTCTCAGCAGGGTGGGAAAAAACGTATATATATATATAGGGTTATATATATATAACCCTAGAAATCCACAAATTTACAAACAATTTTTGGCCATTTTGTTTTGTTTATGATGTCTTTCTCTTCCTGGGTATGATTAATTTTTTATGTGCTAGCCACTATATTTAAAAAAAAATCATAGAAACATGATAAGCCCTAGTGATGTTATCTTTCTCCAGTAGGATTTACATTGCTTCTGATGGGTTTTGAGGAACACTAGCAATATGAACTTTCTAATCCTTTTTAAGGAATTGAGATGATTTAATGTTGAGCTGTGGTCCTTGGTGGTCCTATTTCTAATTCATCCTTACTCTTAAACTATACTTTTGGGCTACTAACCAGTTTGTAGGATATTTATTAGGCACACCCTTAGCAGGCCTGGATTCCGATTTTTCCTTCACATTTTTATATCTAACTTTAGAGATAGATTTCTAAGGGAAAGGCACTACAAATGCTGGATTCACCTTTATTCATGGCATTATTAGCCCTCTGATGCCTTCATGTAAATATTTTTATATTTTATCCAGGCATTAAAGTTGTCCTCCAGATTTGCCACCAAGCTCCAGTAAACTGGAGCTTGCCCAGAGACACATACCTATAAGTGTGGATGTTGGAACTTAAAGCCAGTTCTCTGTAGCTCTAAAGCTCTTAACCAATATGTAGCTCTTTGTTATTAATGCCTATGTTTAAATTTCAAAGAACAATGCACAATGATTCCTAGAAGTCACCAAAGAAGTACAGATTATTGGAGTCTATGAACTTTAGTAGGGTCCTACAGAAATTTTGGGAATTCACCATAGCCAGGGATAGATTATGTCCTTTTAGATTTAATGACCCAGTGTTGCCAGCATGGTGGTGATTTAAATCCTTAGAAATAGAGTCACAATACCATGCTCAGAAGTGGTGATGAATAAATCAAAAACAATTTATTTACCTATAGTTAACAAATAAACTATCATGAAGACTATGTCAGCCAATTAATGATCTCTATTGGTTGGTAAGTGACTGGAAAAGAAAGATGAAATATAATCAGAAGGTTACATGTAATCAGAGCAAGAATTATTTGGATGTCACATAGGCTACCCATTCTCAGGGTCAATAGTCTTTAACCCCATGGACCAGAATATTCTCCTCCCTGGATGAATGAGTACTGCTGCCTCAAGTTTTGAGGCGTTCATTTTCTGTGGACTATAGTGGTTAACCCTTTCTTATTCCAGTTCTATCTGCCTAAACACATCCAGAATACTTTGATTGGAGGTGTAGGTATTTCAAAACATTTCAATTGAATAATTACACACACACAGTGGTCTGTTTGCATTTCTACAGTGGTCAATTGTATTGATTCTATAGTTTGTTTTTCAACTTAATTCAGTGTGTAACCTTATGTATCATAACTCCAGATAGGTGTTATTTACATTATTATTGCCCAATATAGTGATAAGCCTATGTATTTAGAATTTTATAAATTCTGGAAACTGCCTTGTTATTTTTTTTATTTTTAATGCAGTTTTCTTTTATTTATTTATTTATTTATTTATTTATTTATTTATTTATAACATGAAATTTATTGTCAAATTGTTTTCCATACAACACCCAGTGCTCATCCCAAGAGTTGCCCTCCTCAATACCCATCACCCACCCTCCCCTTCCTTCCACCACCCATCAATCCTGTTTGTTCTCAGTTTTTAAGAGTCTCTTATGTTTTGACTCCCTCCCTCTCTAACCTTTCTTTTCTTTTTTTTTTTTCCTTCCCCTCCCCCATGGGTTTCTGTTAAGTTTCTCAGGATCCACATAAGAGTGAAAACATATGGTATCTGTCTTTCTCTGTATGACTTATTTCACTTAGCATCACACTCTCCAGTTCCATCCATGTTGCTACAAAAAGCCATATTTCATTCTTTCTCATTGCCACATAGTATTCCGTTGTGTATATAAACCACAATTTCTTTATCCATTCATCAGTTGATGGACATTTAGGCTCTTTCCATAATTTGGCTATTGTTGAGAGTGCTGCTATAAACATTGGGGTACAAATGCCCCTATGCATCAGCATAGGACAGCATAGGACAGCATAGGACAAAGGACTCCTTTGTCCCTTGGGTAAATTCCTAGCAGTGCTATTGCTGGGTCATAGGGCAGGTCTATTTTTAATTTTTTGAGGAACCTCCACACTGTTTTCCAGAGAGGCTGCACCAGTTTGCATTCCCACAACAGTGCAAGATGGTTCCCATTTCTCCATATCCTTGCCAGCATCTGTAGTCTCCCGATTTGTTCATTTTGGCCACTCTGACTGGCATGAGGTGATATCTGAGTGTGGTTTTGATTTGTATTTCCCTGATGAGTAGCGATGTTGAGCATCTTTTCATGTGCCTATTGGCCATCTGGATGTCTTCTGTAGAGAAGTGTCTCTTCATGTTTTCTGCCCATTTCTTCACTGGATTATTTGTTTTTTTGGGTGTGGAGTTTGGTGAGCTCTTTATAGATTTTGGATACTAGCCCTTTGTCCGATATGTCATTTGCAAATATCTTTTCCCATTCCGTCAGTTGCCTTTCAGTTTTGTTGATTGTTTCCTTTGCAGTGCAGAAACTTTTTATCTTCCTGAGGTCCCAATAGTTCATTTTTGCTTTTAATTCCCTTGCCTTTGGGGATGTGTCGAGTAAGAAATTGCTGCAGCTGAAGTCAGAGAAGTTTTTCCTGCTTTCTCCTCTAGGATTTTGATGGTTTCCTGTCTCATATTCAGGTCCTTTATCCATTTTGAGTTTATTTTTGTGAATGGTGTGAGAAAGTGGTCTAGTTTCATTCTTCTGCATGTTGCTGTCCAGTTCTCCCAGCACCATTTGTTAAAGAGACTGTCTTTTTTCCTTTGGATATTCTTTCCTGCTTTGTCAAAGATGAGTTGGCCATACTTTTGTGGGTCTAGTTCTGGGGTTTCTATTCTATTCCATTGGTCTATGTGTCTGTTTTTGTGCCAATACCATGCTGTCTTGATGATTACAGCTTTGTAGTAGAGGCTAAAGTCTGGGGATGTGATGCCTCCTGCTTTGGTCTTCTTCTTCTTCAAAATTACTTTGGCTATTTGAGGTCTTTTGTGGTTCCACACAAATTTTAGGATTGCTTGTTCTAGCTTCGGGAAGAATGCTGGTGCAATTTTAATTGTGATTGCATTGAATGTGTTGATAGCTGTGGGTAGTATTGACATTTTAACAATATTTATTCTTCCAATCCATGAGCATGGAATGTTTTTCCATTTCTGCCTTGTTATTAAATTGAAATTTTTTGAAAGCTAATAATTATTTTAAAAAGTGGTTAAAATCACATATACGTTTGTATGTGTTCATGTAATAATTAAAATATATTTTATTTTTACTTCCTGTAATCTGCTAATTGTGTTACAATCAATAATACAATTACATGTTCATGTCTTGAAGCTAGAGAATTTGCCTCTCTGGATTTTGTTTGTAAAGGATAGTTTGGGGCTACATGATATTGATGGTTTCTTCCAGATCTAAAATTTCATGACTCTGTGATTCATGTAGATTATGAAAACAAAAGAAAACAAAACAAAACAAAACAAAACAAAACATTACTGGCTATGTTTTTAATTTAGGTTCGATTCACTTGTGTTCTGCCATCATTGGTCACGGGTACATATAAAAGCATCATCTCTTCTACATTATGATGTGCTTGAGAGCTGAGCTCATTTGTTTAGAAATGGAATATTAGTTTTGTCATATTTACTGCTCATATGTGAACAAAGTCTTTAGATATTGATAATTTCAGTATATTAATCCCAGTGAATAAGCTTGGTGGGGGAAATGGATAAAGAGAACAAGAAAACACAAACTTATCTCAACATGTATGTGTGGCATGCCTTAAAAATAAAGTCTGCTCCAATAATTGTGTAGTTATGGTATCACTAATTCTCATGGTGGTCTTTTGACTTTGCTCTTGAGATCTTAAACACTCTAATGCTACCAGAAAGCATTACATTTGTCTTTTCATTTTTGATGTTATTTATAGACATTTTATGGCATACAGTGTTTCTGGACACATTTTAATATCGGAAAAAAAATGTTAATAAGACCAATAGAGAAGGCTTTAAAGGCAAGTTGTATTTGGTCTTAAATATTTAATTAAATCTTTTTTCCACTTATATCTCCAGGGTATATGTAGGCATTTCCTTCAGACATTTCAGAATATTCTTTTCACTTTTCAGTTTCAGGCTTCACAAATTAAAATTATTGAGCAAAGTCCATTTGTTTTCATTCAATATTTAATTTATAACCTTGTATTTTTTAATTTGCCTCTTTAAAATGTGATTGATCTTGACTAATATATTATTTCTCTATGTAATTTTTTCATGCTTCATAATATACTGTTTTGTCACCTGAAGAGACCTAAGAATGGCCTTTCATTTTTCATGTTCCTCTCACAAATACGAGAGAATATTTTGACCTAAGAATAGTTATCCACTGAGTTTTTTCTTGAAATAATTATTCAAAAACCTACTGAGCTATATCCTTAAAAAGATGTACAAATAATCTCCTCTATAGCTTTAGCAAATTAGACTTTGAAAATATGTTAAGCATTCTGAGGTGTGGATAAGTAATCATCTGTTCTTCTAGTATTTAATTGCTTTTTTAATTGCATCTGTGATTTTGACCTCCAACACAAAGCAAGCGTGATTTATTAGGTTACTCAATAAAGCAGCAGAAGCACTTGTAGATGTTATCTTACTCATCACATTCTGACAAAGTTTTTAGTTAATTTACAAATGACTTGCACGTGGGATGGAGCTTAAAATGTGTTTGCAATGAATGGGTGTAGTAATGTTTTGAGTAATATGTTCTTAAAATGGTAAGAGAAAAATTCTATTTCTTTTTATTTTGAATGGATTAAGGGGTCTGAGAAGGAAAGATCAAGTGGTTTTCAATTTTAATATAATTTAATCTTTACCACAAACATTTGAGGTGCATTACAAGAAACATAAGAAAACCGAGATTCCAGGTGATTAAATAATCTACCAATATGCCAATGTCTCTGTTATTCAGTTTATGTGTGTCTAGGCCAAGATTTGAGTCTGAGCTTGTCTAGGTCATCTTGTTTGTGTTTTGATAAACTTATTTCAAATCTTTCCTAAAACCAAGAGGTATATCAATCAATAAATTGATTTATAAAATTAGCAAATCAAAGGAAAAAAATTTTGTTGGAACCTGCTTTGGATATGATATTCAACATATGTAAAGCATCATTAAAATGTACTTCAAGAATGTGCAAACGAAGTTATTTTCTCTTTCCTTTCTCGGACAAGCTACTTCCCCTCACTTAATTTCGCCCTCCTCCCAAAGTCTCTCTCAGCCAGGAAGGCAGTGCTCTGGAAGGAACTAAATATTAAACCCTAGAAGTAGGAAATCTAGATCTCTTAGGCTAATCTAAGACTTTCTCCTACAGAAGGGGAAATAATAAGCACCTTTTGGGATTACCTATGTATATTGCAGTTTCAGAAACTCAGCAAAACTGCATATTACATGAGACGTGAACTAACAAAAGACAAGGTTTAAGTGAAAAAAGGGGACAGGTCTTTGTTCCTATAAGCTACACCTGCCTATTTGGTGCTACAATGAAGCTATTTTTAGGATGAATAAACAAATCTCTGGTATTGTAATCCTATTTGTTTATATCTTTTGTATTATCTAAATGTTTTTGGTGTTATGTTATCATTTATCTGTTGTTGCTACGATGGGTGCTTCTGCTGTTATTGTTCTGCAAAATAGTTTTGAATAGTTAAACCATAGGAGAGAGGAAATTTTGTAGATCTGTGTGTCAAGCAGTAACAAATATAGTAAACAGTGAAAACTTGAAATGAAAAATTATAGGGATCCACTGGAGTTGCCATTCTTATTCCACCTTGACTTAGTCTTATAAATCTTTAGTGCTTTTGTAATTTAGCTTTTGAGGTGTAGCTAAATCTCATTTTGACATATATTTGAGTTTGCACTCTCTCAAATGTCTCAACTACCTTTGTTGATTAACTCACTCATTTATAATAGTGATGATGTGTACACAACTGCCCAACTCCTAGGAAGAACTCTCGTTTGGTTCTGTTTAGTTTTATTTTGGTAGGAGAGTGAGGCTTTTATTTTATATCTCAGCCTCTGAACAAAATGATAATAATCTCTTCCTCTCTGTTCGGGGGTGTCAGCTGAATGCCCACAGGCAATTGGTGAGTAGTATGTCCACACTTCTGGACATTCGGACATGGTGTCTCCTTCACCTGGCTAGTCCTTATGAGGAAATTTCCTTCTGCTGCTGCCACTCTGAGTATCCTTCTCTGCTCACTCCTTCCTTGCTGGCTTTGTCATCATTTTGATGCCTTCTCTCTCTCTCCAAAGCTCTAGTCCAAACCACCATATGTTAAATGATTCTTTTTTGAATGGTGTTAGAGGTTTTTTTTGAGTCTTGTTTCTGTATGGGATGGGGGAGGGAAAAAAAAAACTTTGATATTGCTGGAGGAAGATGCGAGAGGGAAGAGCATAAACCTAAAATACACTGATTAATAACTGCACATAAACCTCTCTCATATTTTTGTTCATCCAATATTTACCAAGTGCTTGTTACTTATCAGAGATCCTGTTAAGTGAAGAGAATAACACACTTAAAAAGTAGAAAATATCTCTGCTTCCTTGGAGATACTGTGTAGGGCTTTGAGGGAAATAGAAATAGAGCTGTTTTCCCTTTTATGAATTGTAATGGGGAGCCTTTGGATGTTTTTTAAGCAGTGGAATTATATATGCTATTTCTGCTATGAGGAGCAGATAACCCCATTAAATTAGGAGGGGGAGTAAGGGAAATAGATTCGAGAATGATTACTTCATTGGACTTTTTATTAATAAATTCAAACAAGAAATATTTGTTAAGCATCTATTATGTACTAGGCACAGTAATAGGCACCATTGTAAATAAATATTTTTGTATTGATGCCATTTACCCGGAGCCTTGATGTTTTCATCATAGTAATAATAAAGAGCACAACAATATCTTTTTAAAAATTATGATTCTGGGGCACCTGTGTGGCCTATTCGGTTAAGTATCCATCTCTTAGATCTCAGCTCAGGTCATGATCTCACCGTTTGTGAGATCAAGCCCAGCATGGGACTCAGTGCTGACACAGGAGCCTGCTTGGGACTCTCTCTCTCTCCCTCTCTCTCTGCCCCTCCCTTGCTCACATTCTCTCTGTCTCTCAAAATAAATAATAAATAAAATAAAATAAAATAAAATAAAATAGGGGCACCTGAGTGGCTCAACTTGTTAAGCATCTGACTCTTGATTTCAGCCCAGGTCATGATCTCGTGGTTCATGAGTTCCAGCCCTGTGTATGGCTGTGTGCTGACACAGAGCCTGCTTGGGATTCTCTCTCCCTCTCTCTTTGCCTCCCCACCCCCACTCACAGTCTCTCTTGCTCACACAAAATAAGTAAATACACTAAAATTAAATTAAATTAAATTAAATTAAATTAAATTAAATTAAATTAAATTATGATTCCAAGACACCATAAAATAATAGATTTAAAAATATTAAATGAGAGATGGGAAATTTTGCTGTTATTGTTTTACTGTGATTTTTTTCAATTGTTGATGAACTAATTATTCTTTGGAAGAGAAATTTAAGCTGAAAAACAAAAAGCACAGTGGAAAAAATAGGGCAAAGGAAGCTTCTGTGTGATGCAAGAGACTCCTTTGTGTATCTGTGTCTTGTGTGTGTGGTTTAGAGCTATTAGGGATAATGCAACTATGAAGATTCTTGAGATGTCTTTTAGGGCATGTAGTTCTTTTGAATATATGTCCAAGAGCAAAATTCCTAGATCATAATGTAGGTGAAATTTTAACTTTGGTAGATATTGCCATCCAATTTTCCAAAATTTTATAACTATTTGACTCCTAACTGCTGTGTGTGTGTGTGTGTGTGTGTGTGTGTGTGTGCGCGCGCGTGTGTGTGTTTCCAGTGTACCACATCCTCACCAAAACTTGATATCGATCAGTCTTTAGTTTTAAACATACTGGTGGTTGTAGAGGTATCTCATTGTTTGTTTAATATGTCTTTCTCTGGTAATTGGTGCGTTTGAGCACCTTTTCATTTGTTTATTGACTAATCAAATATGATATTTAATGAAATGTCTGTTCAAATATTTTGGCCATTTAAAAGATTAGATTGTCCTTTTATTATTGAGGATATAACCCCATTGTATTGCAAATATCTTCTCCCACTGTGCAGCTTTACTTTTCAGTCTCTTAATGTTATCACTTAATGAGCACACTTTTTAATTTTAAAATAGTCTAACATACCAATCTTTTCTTTCCTGGTTAGAAATTTTTGTGTCTTGTTTAAGAAATCTTACTTTACCAGAGGCTAAGGAAGACATTTGTTGTTACATTTTATTTATTTATTTTTATTATTAAAATTTTTTTAATGTTTATTCATTTTTGAGAGAGAGAAAGAGAGAGAGAGAGACAGAGAGAGAGAGAGCATAAGCAGGGGAGGGGCAGAAAGAGGGGAAGACACAGAATAGGCAGCAGGCTCCAGACCCTGGGCTGTCATCCCAGGGCCCTACGTGGGGCTCAAACTCACTGACTGCAAGATCATAACCTGAGCCAAAAATCGGACGCTTAACCAACCGAGCCCCCAGGCACCCCTACTTTTCTTTTCTTTTCTTTTCTTTGTAATGTCCTTGTAAATCTTTATTTTTAAGGTTATACTGGCCTCATAAAATGAACTATGAAATGTTTCCCCATTTTCCATTTTCTGGAAGTATCTGTGGAAGTTTGTTTTCTTTCAGCACAAGGGATTGAATATCAATATAGTGACTAAGAACATGCATCTTGGCTCTTCCAATTACTTGATGTGTTTGGGAAAAGTACATAACTTCTGTGTATCTCAGTTTGTTCATCTGTATATGGGAATAATAGTAGTATCTATCTCTTAGGGATTTTATGAGAATTAAACAAGTTAATATTTGTAAAACTCTTAGAACACTCTCTGGCACATAGTGAGGTAATTATTAGTGAGGTAAAAACATATAATATACTCATATGCCTTTGTATTTCTTCCATTTTTAACATGGGGATTTTAGAATATTTTTGTGTTTATTTTGTTATTTTTGGCTTTCATAGCTCTCTGAGAGAGACTTCTTTAGCCTATGAGTCTAGCTTCTGTCTTTCAAATTTCCACTGACATGCTAAAGAATAATACACGTATCAGTGGTATATATCCAGATACATTACACACGCAGCAACTTTAAGGCATTTCTGAAAGATAGTACAGATGGATGATAGAGAGGAAGCCAGAGGTTTACCACCTATGTAGGAAAATCTGTAACATTCCCACCATGAAGTGAGTGGGAACTACAGAGAAGGCTGAGTGACAAGGCAGAGAGTAGCTTTTATTAAACCTCTGAGAAATGCCTTGGTTTCTAGAGTCTACAGAGTGATAAATCATAGTCAGTAATTATAGCCTACATCTGGATGGTATGTTATTAGGGTCTGCTACAATTTGGCCCTAAGATATAGTCACTCTCCACATAGGACTTTTGACTGGTATTATTGGTAGTTTATATCTTTTAGACTTAAATTATTAGGTACCCTAATTATAAAAAGATATTAGAGTGCTATGGAAATATTAATTACAATTGTGATTATAAATATAATTACTCATATAGTTAAATATAATAAAGCTCTGAGCATCTTATGTCAGGAAAATGTAACTGAAAGACTTAGTTGAGAAATTGAGGGACAACCAGTCATGGTGAAAATACAGAGATTATATGAATTGACTTCTCTGAGACCGTCTTGAATCATTTTCCATGATTCAGATGAGGAATTGAGCTCTAAGGTGTGTTGATTCCACAAGCAGTTAAATGCTTGCTCTTTGAAAACACTACCAAAATAACCTGTTGAAACAAATGACTTTATTGCTTACTTGAAGAAAGGGAGGTATCTATCTTGATAGTGTTTTAACAGTTCTCAAAAGGGGGAGGGAGACAAGATATTTATGAGGCTTTGGAGACATGACTTAAATAGATTCTTTTCAATCTTTAGGCTTGATTCGGGTTGGACAAGTTTCAGAATATAATATTTTGAGTGACTGACCCAAAGAGGCAAGAATCTTGAGGGAAGAGTTTTCAGGTTAAGTCCCTGACAGTCCATGAGACTGTTGAGCTATCTGTTATGTTCAGATGAGTACTTTCAGAAAGTTCTTAAGACACCAGTAGAATATATGCAATTTTACTCTTAGGAAGAGGTTGCTGGAACAGAACTGTTAATGTGGACAGAAAGCTATATGAAGGTACCTGGTTTCATTTCTCAAAGTGTTACAGCAAATACTCAGCGCCCAGGAAGAGACAAGTGCCTGCACTAGGGGAATCAGAAAAGACTTTATTTCACACTGCTGCCGGCCCAGCAGAGTTACCCCCAAAGGCTGAGCCTCGAGCCTGGCGCTGGGCTTCTTTATGCCCAGCTAGCTTCTGGGTACTTGGAAACTTTCTATTGGCTGCATGTGGGAAGGCGGGGGAGCACTATTAGTTGTGCTACACGGGCAGTTGGCTGATGCAAGAGGTGAGCAAGATTACAGAAGCTAAAAGCATGCAAAGGAGGTATCTGGCTTCGGATATCTGGCTGGCCTTTTTTTATATGCTCTTGCTGGCTTTCCTTCTCAAAAGCAGTGCATTTGTAGATAAAGTATACATTCCAAGCAATGTAACAAGGATCAAATGCCATGGGAATAACTTAAAAGACCTAGGAACCAGTGTAAAGATAAGATTCTGGTTTTGATGTCTCCTTTGGGAAAATAAACATGATTAGTTTAAGAAAAATCATTTTGATGAAGTTTTGGGGTGCTGTGGGGTTCATGGGTTCCAGAGCTGATTGCCAGGAAAGAATTCTTGAAGACGTCCTCGGTGCAAAAAGGTGATTTTATTAAAGCATGGGGATGGGACCCATGGGCAGGAAGAGCTGCACTGGGGTTGTGGGGGATGACTATTCTATGGAGTCAGGGGGAGATAAAGTCAAGAGGGAGTTTACAAAGAGACTTTCACATGCTAAAGATTTATTAGAGGCCTACCTATTGTCAAGCTAAGGTTGTTTTTCCCTCTAGCAAAGCAGTAACATGAAGACAGTAGGGAGTGGGATTGCCTTGTTCTGGTAAACTGGTGGAAACTCTTATCAGTTTGACCATTTGTTTCTTGTCCTTTCCCGTTTTTGGGTAGCAGGAGTGTCCAAGGAGTATCATATATGTCCCACCTGGAGGGTGGGTGCTACTGGCCTGCACTTTGCCCTCAGTTTGCTTCATACTCCCTCATCAATTTCATTGGATCCACTACTTCTTCATCAAAGAAGTACTTCTCATATATTTGGGTTTCCCCATTTATGAGAAGTCTGCTATAGTTGGGACTAGGAAGGTAAAAGGAACTAATATAGGCTTGATCTTGATGGTTTTAATGCTTTGTTTATATCTAAGACATCCTTACACAGAACAAAAAGGATCTAGGATCTTAGAGATCCTAGAATGTGAAAGAGCTGTAAATTTTCAAAAGCTATTCAGGCATGATTTGAGGTTATTCCAGAATATAAGTAAAGTGATCTCCAATGATTCATATATTTGTATATATACATATATACAGTATCTGCTCTTAGAACTTTATTGAGAATTAATATCAGGCATAATTTATTTACAATAAACTCCATGCATTTAAAGTGTAAAATTTGATGAGTTGTGACAAATGTAACTGTGAAACCACAAACACAAGATAAGAAAGAATCCTGGGAGCTCCTGGGTGGCTCAGTCGGCTGAGCACTGAGCCTCCGACTTCGGCTCAGGTCATGATCTCACGGTTTGTGAGTTCGAGCCCCCATCGGGCTCTGTGCTGACAGCTCAGAACCCGGAGCCTGCTTTGGATTCTGTGTCTGGCTCTCTCTCTCTGTCCCTCCCCTGCTCATGCTCTGTCTCTCTCTGTCTCAAAAGTGAATAAAACATTAAAAAAAAATTAAAAAGAAAAAAAAAAAGAAAGAATCCTGTCACTTCCAAAAGTTTTATTATTCCCTTAAGAAGTCCATCCCTCTCCTCTCTCTTCTCTTGGCCACAGGAAACCACCAATTGCTTTTTTATTTATTTATTTTGGTCATAATTAGTTTCAATTTTTAAGATTTTTACATAAATGGAACAAGAGAATATGGGTTCTGTAGCATCTTATTTCTTTTACTCAGCATACTGATTATGAGATCATCCATGTTTTATAGTAATCTGTTCCTTTTTATTACTAAATCACTCTCCATTGTCAGAATATATTACATTTTGTTTATTCATTCATTGTGTGTTTGGGTTCACTCCAGTTTTGGACTATGATAGCTGCTGTGATAATTTGTGTACAAGTCCTCATAAGTAATTAAGACTAGAATTGTTAGATTATGGGAGAGGTGCTTTTAGCATTTTTAGAAATTTTAAAAAAATTAGAAATTTTTTTAAAAAAATTTTAAAAAAATTAGAAAGTTTTCTAATGTAGCTGTACTATTTTACATTTCCATTGTTAATATATGAGTTTCAGTTGCCTTTACATCCTTGTCAACACTTAGTATTGTCAGTCTCTTAGTTTAGCTATTCTGATGGATATGTAGTAACATCTGACTAGGGATTTAATTTGTATTTCCCTGGGGACTCCTGATTGATTATCTTTTCATGGGCATATTGACAATTTGTGTATCTTTGTTTATGCATCTGTTCAAATCTTTAGTCCTTTTTTTTTTTTATAGAGCTGTTTATCTTCTTACTGAGTTACAAGAATTCCTTAAATGGGTAGAAATCTTTTGCCTGAGAAGACATTGCAAATATATTTTTTTCATTTTGTGGCATGAAAAAAAAATACCTTTCAAAAGCAGAATTTTTTGAGTTCATTATAATATAACTTACTAGGTTTTTCTGTTATGGTTCATGATATTTACATCCTATCTAAGAAATATTTGGTGAACTGAAGCATGCAAAGGTTTCAATATTTTTTTCCAGTTTTAACTTACATATTTATATTTTTTATCTGTTTTGGTTAATTTTTGTGTGTGATGTCAGGTAAGAGTCAGTGTTCATTTTGTCCACATGGATATCCAGTTGTTCAGACAGTATTTATTGAAAAAACTTTCCTTTCCCTATTGGTGTCTCTTGGCACCTTTGTTTGAAAATCAACTAAACATATAATTGTGGGTCAGTTTTGAACTCTGTAATTGACTTCACTGATATGTATATTTGTTCTTTCATGAATATCACACTGTCTTAATTATTGTATTATGTGTTTTTCAGTCAGATAACATATGTCCTCCAATTTTGTTCTTAAAAATTAATTAGGATATTTTAAGTCACTGAACTTTTTTATAATTCTTAGAAACAAAGTGTCATTTTTTTTTTTCTACTTTCCGGAAATGATAGGGTAGGATTTGTACCATTTCATAGTTAAATATTTTGGAAAATTTGTCAGGGCAATGAACTTTCTCAGAAGTCTTCTTTGTGGGATGATTTTGAATTATATTTTCTTCTTCCTTCCTTTCTTCCTTCCTTTCTTTCTTCTTTCTTTTAAGAGAGAGTGAGCACGAGTGGGGGAGGGGGGAGAGAGAGAGAGAGAGAGAGAGAGAGAGAGAGAGAGAGAGAGAGGGAATTCCAAGCAAAATCGAGTTGTCAGTGTACAGCCCAATGCAGTACTTGAACTCATGAACCGTAAGATCATGACCTGAGCCTAGATCAAGAGTCAGATGCTTAACTGATGGAGCCACTCAGGCACCCCCAGATTTTCTTAATAGATTATTAGGGTTATCCAGGTTATCCATTTCTACTTCTGTCACCTGGAGTAGTTTGAATATTTCAATGAATTTATCCATTTTAATGAAGTACTCATTTTCTTGCCATAATGTTTTTCATAATATTAACTTAGTTAATATTCTTGTAAAATATGTAGGATCTATACTGACTAATGTTTCTTTTCCCATTCTTGATATCAGTAATTTGTGTCTTCTTTCTTTTTTCTTTGTCACTATGGCTAAAAGTTTGTCAATTTTATCTTTCAAACAACCATTCTTTGCTTTCATTTATTTTCTATGTTTTTATATTTTCTAATTTTTTTGCTTTTATCTGTTTTTGGTTTGTGATTATTTTGCTCTTTGTTATTTGTTTCTTAAGATGGAGGTTTAAATCATTGATTCAAAAGTATATTGTTTTGTAAAATAAGCTTTTAGTGTTCTAAAGTTTTCTCCAATCCCTGCTTTAGTGGCAGTCTTATAATTTTTGGTATGTTATATTATCATTTTCATCTAATTAAAAATATTTTCTAATTTTTCTTATTGATTCTTCTTTACCCATGGGTTATTTAGAAGTATACTGCTTAATTTCCAAATATCTTTCTGTTGTTTCTAATCTCACTCCCTTGTATATTTTAAGTTAAAAAAATAAGCTTGTTTTATTATTCATAATAGAGTTTACCTTAGTGAGTAAGCATTGTGCATTTTTCTGTTATTGGGTAGATTATTCTATGAATGTAAACTGATAATGTTCAGGTGTTCAATCTTTTCTCCAATTTTTTTTATCTATGCCTTTCTTAGATTACTCATAGAGGATTGTTGAACTTTCTAACAATAATTATGGATTTGTTTATTCCTCCTTGTACTTTTGCTTCATGCATATTAAAACTTTGCTATTAAAAGAATACACATTTGGCATATTAATTTTTTCTTGATCTCTTTATAATTATGTAATGTCCCTCTTAATCCTGATAAGTTTTTTTTCTTTTGTTGACTACTTTCTTTGGAAATAGCCTCTGTTACTTGCTTTTGAGTAATGTTTAAATGGTATATTTTCCCTATCATTTTGTTTTAAGATTTTTTATATCTTTATGTTTAAAGTTGGTTTGTTGTGCCTTGCATGTACCAGAATCGTGTGTGTGTGTGTGTGTGTGTGTGTGTGTGTGTGTATGCGTGTGTGTGTTTAATCCAATCTCACAATCTCTGTATTTTAATTCCGGTGTTTGGACCACATAAGTTTCATGTAATATTACTGTGGTTGGATTTAAATCTTCCAGTTTTCTAATTTGCTGTTTTGTTGTTCCATTTGTTTTCTTTTTTTTCACATTTTGCATTTTCTTTTGGATTGAGGTTTTTTTAATTCCATTTTACATCTCCCCTACTTGCTTATTAATTATGATTCTTTAAAAATATTTTTAGCATTTACCTAGAATTAACAATACACAACTTTAATTTATCATAATTTACCTTCAAATATTTATACCACTTCACATGTAGTGTTAAAGCATATTTCCACTTTTCTATAATTCTTTATGCTACTCTTCATATATTCTATTTTATGTGTTGTAAAACCCACAATACATTGATTCTGTTTTTGTTTTAGATAACAAAGTGTCTTTTAAGGTAATTAATAAAAAGTTTTTAATATTTATTGTTATTTTTGCCACTTTCAGAGCTTGTAATTTCTTTATGTAGACCCTAATTCCCATCTGGTATTATAATTCTTCCACAGGAAGAAATTTAGTTAACATATCTTGTAGCACCGACCTGCTAACAATGAATTATCTAAGGCTTTGTTTGCCCCAAACATGTTTACTTTACCTTTGTTTCTTATTTGTTTTGAGAGATGTTCTCACTGATATAGAATCTTGAGTTAACAAGGTTTTTAAAAATTTTATACTTTATATGTCATCCTATTGTCTTCTGGTTTTCATAATTTCATATAAGATTACTATAATTCTTATATGGAATGTGCCATTTTTCTCTGACCAATTTCAAGACTTTCAATTTTTTTTCTTCAGTTTGACCACAGTGTGTTAGGTATCTTAAAAAAAACAAAGCAAAACTTATCCTGCCTAGTGTTTTCTGAGCTTCTTCAATTTGTATTTTGGTGTCTTTTTTGTGATTTTGAAGAACCTCTTCAAGTACTTCTTCTGCCCCTTTCTCTTTCCCTTCCCCTTTTGGAATTCTAATTACAGATATGTTTGATGGTTTAGCATTATTCCACACCTCCTGGCTGCTGTGTTCTAAATTTTTTACATCCTTTTTTAAAACTCTGGGTTTTAGTTTGAGTAATTTCAAGTGCCAACATCAAGTTCATTATTTTTTTTTCTCAGCTATTTTGAGTCTGTGATGACCCCATCAAAGGTACTCTCATTTGTACTATGCTGTTTATTTCTGTCATCATTATTTTAATCATATGGATCTTATATAGGTTTGGGTTCATTTTATTGCTTTGTCTTCTTACCAGTGTATTTTTTTACTTGCTTCTTTGTGTTTCTCAAAATTTGTACTTTGCAAATATGTAGTAAGGTAAGAGAGTGAATAGTATTTATGTCTGGAAATAAGGTTCACTTCTTCAGCTTTTGGCATGGTGGGTTGTGGTGAATTTGTTTTTCTTTTTCTTTTTCTTTTTCTTTGTTTTTTGGTGTGGTTACCCTCAAGTCTATCATGGACTGTAAATTCCTCTACGCTTATCTTGTGCTTAGAGTGAGGGCTAGGATGCAAGTTTTCTTCAATATTCCTATTATCCCCTCAGCTTTTCCTGTGAGTCTGTGTCTCAGGAAGGTTTTTTTTCCATGTTCTTGCACTTTTCTTCAGCAGGAGACTGTTCCCTTATGCTTGTTAGCCTGGAGTTGGAAGTTACTCCAGAAAATGACTCCGTACAGGGTCATTTTCTGCTGTGGGGATTCAATCTCAGTCTCATGCACTATGTCCCTAGGTCTCAGGACCTCTTGGACTTTCTAAGTGATTTTGGTTTTACCCCAGTGGTAGAGTATCTAGTTGTCTGGACACAGGGCATTTTCCTCCCCATACTCACGGATGGGGGTTTTATTTGCTCCCTTACCTTAGTCCCAACTGCAGTGGTTCCCCACTAGTATCCTGAGGGTGATGGGGTTTGCTGCCTTCCCCCAAATGCCTTAAGCTTTTGTTTCATAGTAGAGATAGGGCAGAGGGATCCAGGCAGAGCTTCATGTTTTTCCTTCAATACCTTTCCTCTCCTTTCTTCTTTCTGTGCTGCTGATGAGGTCAGTGATGAGGTCTGTGAATGGATGTGAACTCTCATTGAGTCTGAGGCTCCAAAGGGTTTTATAATCACATTATAGCCCACACTTACACTTTTAAGAGAAATTATAAGATGATTTTTAGCTGGATTCCTACCAAGTAGCGTCCAGTGCCTCTTCCTCCCATGTTCTGCCTCAGCTCATGCCCTTTTCTCCTTGGAGGCAACTGACTTTCCTTAGATTTCTGCTGAGTTTTTTGCCCTGGAACCTCAGCTCTCTGATTTATTTTTTAAAAAGAGAGTTATACTTTTGTTGATTATTTGGCTTTTTCTGGTTGTTAGAGCATGGGAGAGACATTCTTTCTAGCTTTCTATTTATTAAGCCAAATGCAAATAGGATTTTTAAAAGTAGAAAAGGAAGGTATATGGGCAGGAAGTAGGATATTGTAACAAGTATATGGAGATATTTCTGAAACAGTGATTATTATGTTCAGATTTTCAGATGTTACTGTTTTGAAATATTGTGCCTTCACTAATATAAATATTATAAACCTGCTTTTAAAGGCTAAAACATTGTTTATTTTCAAAATGATGGTTTAATGAAAAGTGAAATAACTTTATAGCATTACATTTATGGAAAATACAAATTATAGAATTGATGTTAAACCATAAAAATAAAATTTCTAATAATATATTTATTATAGTCAATATTTGGTTTTTAAGAGATCCCTGAGGTGTTGCTAATCAGATCCTTTGCAAGTTCATTAAATACCTGCATTTGAATGCTTCAGTTGCATGTAAAAGAAAATCAAATTTAAGCTCCCTTAAACTGAAAAGTAAATGCACTTTCTTATAAAACTAAAAATGCAAAGGCAGTAAGAACTTTATGCACAGGTTGAAAGAGAGGTTCAGTGACATTTCTCTTTAATTCCTCCCCTTGGCCTTCTTTTGGATGTCAGCTTAATCCTTTGTCTAGCTGAGCTATTCCATACCTTACATTTAGACATAATACTGTCAATGGATGGAAAAGGACCTAGCATTCAAAGCAAAAACTCAAAATCCACTCTATTTAAATCAGGTTTGATCACATGCCTACTTAGGAACCAATCACTGTCTGCAAGGGGATATGACATTCTTCTTGGATAGACCTAAATCACAGGATTCTTTCCTGGAAGTGGCAATGAATTCAACTGCCTTAGAATAAAATAAAATGCAAATGAATATCAGGAACACCTAGGAAGCAGAAAAATGGATGTTAGTGAAAGACTTCTTAGTATCCATTCTACATATGTTTTGAGTACCCAGTGGGTATAAAGTACCAAACTAGACACTTTGGAGACTTAAAGTGCATGGAAAAAATTCATGATCTACATTCAAAAATAGAGCAAACTAGGGCATTATATGGCAAAACAGCAGTAAGCATGTTGTTGAAGGAAATTATAAAAGAAAAGTCTTGGAACTTCTTCTATTGAAATATATTCCTGAGCGTTTTAGGATTTCAGAGCTTGGAACTACCTGAGAGATCATTGAGTTTACCTTTCTCTCTCTTTTTTTTTTTTTTTTAAATTTTTAATGTTTATTTATTTTTGGCAGAGAGAAAGACAGAGCATGAGTGTGGGAGGGGCAGAGAGAGAGGGAGACACAGAATCTGAAGCAGGCTCCAGGCTCTGAGCTGTCAGCAGAGAGCCTGACAGCGAGGCTCGAACTCACAGAGGGCAAGATCATGACCTGAGCTGAAGTCAGATGCTCAACTCACTGAGCCATCTAGGCACCCCAAGTTTACCTTTCTTAGTTTGCAGATGAGGTAACAAAGACCAAAGATACTAAATGACTGACAAAGGTCATGTGGATGGCTGGTGGTAAAGCCTGGGAGAGAACACAATTTCTTTGGCTTTGATTCTGCAGCTCTTTTCATTACCCCCATGTTTATTCTGGAAAAGAAGAATTTTGTGATCACATTATGTGCACATAGTCATTTGTCACTATGCAGTAGTTTTTTTGAAGTAATAAATTGATTGCGAAAGTTCTATCCTCCTTTCCAAAGGCCAGGTTGTATGCATGCCTGCTTATGAATGTAACTTTCAGATTGAAAAGCATATTAGTTTTTTTTCTCCCTGTTTCAAAGACATTTTTCAAATGTTTCACCTTTGACATTGCCACCTACTAACACTTATGAATATTAAGTAATGTGAGAGGTTAATGCACTACTAATGATAGATTGTTGTAACTCAATTGGCCCCTTTTGGCATGAAATGCCCAATAAAATGCTCTTTTAATAGCAAAACTAAGTAGTCTTAGATTGTGCCTTATGGAGGACGTTTTGTATAGGATGTATATAGGATGTTTTGTATATTCACATGGCATAGCTGTCAGGATAATATTAAAAGAGCATTTGTTACTTTTAGAAATCATTTGATAAATTATTGATGAATTGATTACATTTCCTGTACCCTGCCATATACAACTCTTTTCAGTAGTTCTTGTTTTAAAACACTGTGCTAAATAATTTAACTTTTCAAATAATATTTAATTGAGGCAATTTTAATTAATACCTGAAGGAAATGCTTTATATGTTAATAGTAGTAATAGTACTGTGATTAAAATTATTAGGGAGGAGTAAATGTTGACACTGATTTTATTAGCATTTTGTTATGGAAAGCTCTCATTAACCTTATATCTCTTTATAAAGGTAAAAGGGTATTTTTTAAAGGAATCAACTTTTTTTTTAATTTTTAAGAAGTGTTTGTTATTCTTGAGAGAGAGACAGAGTGCGAGTGGGGGCAGCAGAGAGAGAGGGAGACACAGAATTCGAAGCAAGCTCCAGGCTCTGAGCTGTCAGCACAGAGCCCAATGTGCAGCTCGAACTCACAAACCGCGAGACCATGTCCTGAGCCAAAGTCAGATGCTGAACCGACTGAGCCACCTAGGCACCCCTAAAAGGGTATTTTTTAAAGAAATGGGTCCAGGGGCGCCTGGGTGGCGCAGTCGGTTAAGCGTCCGACTTCAGCCAGGTCACGATCTCGCGGTCCGTGAGTTCGAGCCCCGCGTCAGGCTCTGGGCTGATGGCTCGGAGCCTGGAGCCTGCTTCCGATTCTGTGTCTCCCTCTCTCTCTGCCCCTCCCCCGTTCATGCTCTGTCTCTCTCTGTCCCAAAAATAAATTAAAAAAAAATGTTGAAAAAAAAAAAAAATTCTTAAAAAAAAAAAAAAAAAAAAAAAAAGAAATGGGTCCAAAAGCCAAGTCTTCTTGAAAGTAAATTGAAATGTTTAAATATAACAAGGAGATAATTAAACATAATATTGTTCTTGTTATTTTGGTGCCCAGAAGTATAACCAAAAGAGAATCTCTACTTTAACAAAACTGGTAATCTTAGAGAAGAAATATGGCATGAACATAAGTAATTACATACTGTCAAATATGATATTGATACTGAACTGGGCCCTTGGGCTCTCTAAACAGTAGAAATTGACAAAATGCCAATGGGACTTCCAGGCAAGGCTTTATTGGGACTTATGCTCCAGCATAAGGAGATAGCACAAAGGTAAGAGTCCTCAAGCTGGATTTCTGAGGAGAGACTAGGGACAACTTTAAAGAGTTAGGCAGGAAAAGGGTGAAGTCTAAGTATGTAGAAGGGGGATTTCTTTCTTTCTTTCTTTCTTTCTTTCTTTCTTTCTTTCTTTCTTTCTTTCTTTCTTTTCTGGACCTCAGGCTTCTTCATGTATTCCATGTCTAAATGGCATATCAAATCTCCACCCTTGAGCATGATGTTTAGTATTACAATTTTACAATGTAAAATTACAAATTACAAGTTTGTGAAAGGTCAGCACTGGGGTCCATCTTGGTGTGGACTGGTTTGGTCAGGTTCTCATCAATATCCTACTTTTGCATTCTTGTGAGATATCTTACTCAGGAGCCATGTGGCTCAGCTCTTCCTTCAATAGCCCTGGCCACGGAATGCTCGATTTTGTGATTGAGGGTGGGAGGACCTGAGTCCAGTCCCTGCTCTGTCTCGATATGGGTTATATGAATAGTACATAGTGATTTGATAATACAGGAGAAGAGATGACCTCAAAGAGGGAGATTTAGGGAAATCACCATAGAGAAGAAAATAGTTGAGGTAGGTTTTAAAAACGCCTAGTAGAAGATGGAAAAAAGAAACAACAAAACTTGAAGGTAAGAAGAATCCTAGAATTCTCAGAAAGTCTTGTTTAGTGGGAAAGATGAATCTGTGAAGTGAAGTAGATGGAATTACAGTTAAAAAACAGGTTGAATATGGTGGAAATAAATCTAATAGTGCTGAGAGTAGTAATAGGTTAACTTAACAGACTTGATTCTGTATCCAGTGGTAATTATTAAAAGTATGATCTTGAGAGTCACATGGTCAAAGTATTATTATTTTGCAGCTGTATAGAATGGACTTAAATATATGAGTGTAAGGGTGGGAAGATAGGGGCATGGAAAAAAAGCAAATACGTTATTGCATATTTCAAACAAAATATATTAATTTCAGTCTGAAAGTGGGAAATGGAAACAAGAGGTTGAATAATTAGCATTCTAGAAATTAATTTGGTATGGCATGGTGACTAAATGAAAGTATGTCTGGACTATAGATGCTGGCGAGGATGTGGAGAAATGGGAACCCTCCTGCACTGTTGGTGGGAATGCAAATTGGTGCAGCCACTCTGGAAAACAGTGTGGAGGTTCCTCAAAAAATTAAAAATAGACCTACCCTATGACCCAGCAATAGCACTGCTAGGAATTTACCCAAGGGATACAGGAGTGCTGATGCATAGGGGCACTTGTACCCCAATGTTTATAGCAGCACTCTCAACAATAGCCAAATTATGGAAAGAGCCTAAATGTCCATCAACTGATGAATGGATAAAGAAATTGTGGTTTATATACACAATGGAGTACTACGTGGCAATGAGAAAGAATGAAATATGGCCCTTTGTAGCACCATGGATGGAACTGGAGAGTGTGATGCTAAGTGAAATAAGCCATACAGAGAAAGACAGATACCATATGGTTTCACTCTTATATGGATCCTGAGAAACTTAACAGAAGCCCATGGGGGAGGGGAAGGAAAAAAAAAGAGGTTAGAGTGGGAGAGAGCCAAAGCATAAGAGACTCTTAAAAACAGAACAAACTGAGGGTTGATGGGGGGTGGGAGGGAAGGGAGGGTGGGTGATGGGTATTGAGGAGGGCACCTCTTGGGATGAGCACTGGGTGTCGCATGGAAACCAATTTGACAATAAACTTCATATATTGAAAAAAAAAAGAAAGTATGTCTGGATTTATTGGGGGTTAAGAAATATATTTCAGGAGAATAAAAAGTGTCAGATACTTTATGAAAAGTTGGAAAAATGAAGACTGAAAGTAGCTATTGAATTGTTAATTGAAAACCACTTTTATAAAGATCAGTTTTATAGAGTCATAGGGGTGCAATCATATTGCCAAGATTTGAGGGGTAAGTGAGAGGTGAAAAAATTGGGTTTGGAATTATAATTTACTCTTGCTTTTCCCCAAAGAATTTTTCTTCTTTCCTTCTATTTAAAAATTTTATTGTATTAGACTTTGACACTATTGAAAATGTTACTTGTTAATGCAGACTGTCTTTCATTAGTAACATGTAGATATTTTATAATATAGTCAGCCAGTTCCTCAGATGGATATTCAGACAGTCGTAATTTACAGATATGAATAGGAAAGCCAGGTTGGACATATTTCTTTTTATTTTCATTTTATTTGTACATTTCCCTATTTTATTTTATTCTTTTATAAATACAAATGTAAAATGAATACACCTTTATAACATTTTCATTTAATCATGTGGCTCTATAATACCCTTTCAAAGAATTTAATGTTTCTCCTTTAATCACTGTTTCATTAGTGTATAGTTTGTGAGTAAGGGGGATAAATAATTCACAAGAGATATACAAGCGATGATTTGAGAGTGTGCAAAACAGAGCATATTGTATAAAGATAGCTTCATGTAAGATTATTTCCTTTTTGTCATTCTCTAATATGTCCTCAAGAATGCTAATTTATTTTGAATTACTGCCTTTTATGGAAGTTAATGACCTTCTAGGACTGATGACAGTGTAGTGCTCACTAATATCTGCCAAAGATGAGTAAGTTATGGGAAATACATTAATTCATCAGAATGTATCAGTTTCTAATATTCTACTAAATTAACAACTGAGGGTTTTTTTTTTCAAGTAACACATTTATAGCTGGATACAATTGGTATGAATTATCTACAACTGAATTCTTAGGTTGCTTATCTTCAATGTTAATTCTTTTCATTTTTTATTTTTTCACCTTTATCGAGCAATAGTTGACAAATATAATTATATATATTTAAGGTGTACAATGTGATGACTGGATATACATATACTTTTTGGAACGATTACCACTTTTCAATATACAATATTGTTATTATATGTTATATTGATTTAATTCTTACATGTAACAATTACAGGTAGATATATTAATTTAAATTTCTAAAAGGCAAAACTAAGACACAAGAGAAATTAAAATATTCAGGAGAAAAGACATAACAAGAGAAATAGGCTAGAGATTTAGATCTACTGATGCCTTCTCATTTCAGTCAGGCTTCCGTCCTTGAAGAACAATTTGGCTTTATTTGCCATAATAGGAAAGTTCTTGCTTGTCCCATATTTTCAGTCTAGAGTATCTGAGATTAATTTATAACTGAAAATCTCAACTGGCTCGTATATATTATATAAAAATTTCCTCCCTCCTACCTACTTTGCAGTTCATTTTTATCTCTTGTGCTCTCTACACTTCTTATACCTGACTGCTAAATTTTGGTAATTTTCAGAGCTTTTTGATCTTTTCTTACTCTATTAATTTTTCCTAGTCCATCAATGACTTAGGTAAGAGTCTATAAATCATCCTTTCATAGATTTGTATCCCCAAATGTTACCTCTCTTCTGACCTCCAGATCTATCAATTCTGAAATTGGATGTCTCATGGCCACTCATATTCAATATTCTCGAAAGCTAACTTACTGTCTCTCCACAACCTCATAATTTCAAACTTGTTTCTTCCCCAGTATTTCCTCTCTCAGTAAGATGAAAGGTGTTTTGTTTTGTTTTGTTTTGTTTTTTCATTAATGTAATTACATAAGAAAGAAGCCTGGGAGTAATGTCTATTCCTCCTCCCTCCCTCATTCGTCTGCCACTTTGAGTTTATTACCACATTTTCTTGCTGTTACCTCCTAAATATCTATGACGGGGACTAAGTGTTATTAATATATGAATAAATATG
The DNA here is from genome assembly GCF_028018385.1 of Neofelis nebulosa. Lineage (NCBI taxonomy): Eukaryota > Metazoa > Chordata > Mammalia > Carnivora > Felidae > Neofelis > Neofelis nebulosa. The sequence goes on from NC_080795.1 coordinate 34,786,238, forward strand.
ATCTTTTCATCTTCTGATTTCTAAGGTAAATATATCTTTATTTTACTTTGTTTTTATGTGAATGCTTGGCAATTCTTTTGTTGTATAGAATTTGGTAAAAAGGTGAATTCTTGTAGGAAATGCATTAAATGAGGCTTCTTGGTTTGTTGTTGGGGATAGCTGGAGTGACTAATTTTCTGGTCACCTGTTAATAGCAAATGGCAGCAGGGAATGAAAACCTGATGGTCTCTGGAAGAAAGTAAGTTGCATGGTGTTGGGCAGTGTTTGGGGAGTTGGCAGAATGGACTGAATGGAAAAGCTCTCTGGCTGGAAAAGAGCAGCATGTTGAGAGGAAAAGCTAATTTCCTTGAATAGGAAAATTTTAAAGAGAGTGTATTAGTCCTGGTTCTATGGAGAAAAAGAACAAATAAGATGGGTATATAGAGACAGGGATTTATTTTAAGAAATTGGCTCATGTGATTATAGGGCTGGCAAGGCCAAAGTCTGAGGGGAAGACCAGAGAACCAGAGACTTGATATTGCAGTTACAGTCCCAAGGAAGTCTGAAGGCAGAATTCCTTTCTAGCATGGAGTACTTCAATCTTTTTCCTAAGGCTGTCAACTGATTGAATGAGGCCTAGTTGTATTCTGCAGGGTGCTCTGTTTATTCAAAGTGTACTAATTTAAATGTTAATCACATCTAAAGCATATGTTCACAGCAACATTGAGACCACTGTTTGACCAAACAACTGGGTACCATAGCCTAGCAAAGGGGGCACATAAAATTAACCATCACAGAAAGGGAATATGTCCACATGGCATTTTTAAAGGAAATTTCTGTGAGCAGTAGTTTGCAAAGCTCTCAAGCTATTCCTTTATAGAGTGTAGTAAAGATCTGCATGATTTCCAAAGCTTTTATTAATGTTTAATGTAATACTAGGCCATGTGGAACATCAACTTCATTTAAACAGCGTATTGAATACATCCACCTCTTTTCAGCCCATTTCCTGCCACACTTCTATTTGGAGATTTACTTCTTTCCTGAAGGATCTTAGTGAGTGCTCATCTAGTCTCTCCATAGTCAATCCTTTATCCTTCTTCATCTTTTCTTCACGTACCAGTTTATTAAGTTTATGTGGCTTCCAAAGACATAGATTTGAGTGGTTTAGCATGAGGACTGTAATACATGGGCATTGACTCTAAACTTTTTAACTACATTTCCAACTTCATCTTATGTCATTTTCTCCTACTTGTCTGTACCTCAAGTACTCTCGATTTATTGTATTCTGACCTTATTCAGTTCCAGTAATTGTTATTATTTTTCAATGTCCCAGAGACCTCTCACTGTCTCTCCCCTAAGCCCAAATATTCTTCTCCCATACTTATAATAGGAAATGACTTCTATTTCCTTTCCTTTGAATGTCACTTTATCAGGGAGGTCTGTACTAATTCCAAGAACTAGATTAATTCAGTTTTAAATGCTTCCATAATGCCCCATCCTAATCATTTGTTTAAAATTGATATTTCCTCTAGGTATATTGGCACAGACTAGGCCTGCAATAACTCTTGAATTCATGGCAAGATCTACTTCAGAACACACTTGACCTGCCGTCTGCCATAACTTTCTGGTTTTCTGAGAGTGACAAACCACCTCTACCACTCCCTCCTCCCTTAATTACAAGGGAAAAGGATGTTTTGTGGATCATTTAGGTGCATTGGTAATTGTAAGAGGAATTTAGATAAACAAAGAGACTAAAGGCTCAGGCTTCAGAGAGTAAAGTGGGTTTGGGACTCACCTTTTAGCTTCTTTTCTCTATTACTCACAAGGCAGCTGCTACAGTTAGAAGAGCTACAGATGCTACAGAAGGGAAGGGCCCAAGTTTTGGAAATATTAAGTGAACTTTTTTTTTTTTAATTTTTTTTTTCAACGTTTTTTATTTATTTTTGGGACAGAGAGAGACAGAGCATGAACGGGGGAGGGGCAGAGAGAGAGGGAGACACAGAATCGGAAACAGGCTCCAGGCTCCGAGCCTTCAGCCCAGAGCCTGACGCGGGGCTCGAACTCACGGACCGCGAGATCGTGACCTGGCTGAAGTCGGACGCTTAACCGACTGCGCCACCCAGGCGCCCCTTAAGTGAACTTTTAAGTAAATCTTTTCTTAGGTCTTGGAGCAAATATTTGTTTTTCCTGTTGTTTTCTTGATGTTTCTTTCTTCTCTAGTGCTTTTTAAATAAACATTTATTTATTTATTTTACTAGTCAGGTTCACTTTCTTGTACTGGTTAAAAATAATAAAAAAAAAAAAGAGGAAGGAGTGCCATATTTACACATTTATTCATTGCATAATGAGGTTGCTAATTTTGTTTTTTAAAGTTTATTTATTTATTTTTGAGAGAGAGAGCACAAGCAGGGGAGGGGCACAGAGAGAGACATACACAGAATTCAAAGCAGGCTCCAGGCTCTGAGCTATCAGCACAAAACCCAACACGGGGCATGAACCCACAAACCATAGGATCATGACCGAGCCGAAGCCGGCCACTTAACCCACTAAGCCACCCAGGGGCCCCCTGAGGTTGCTAATTTAAAAATTTTTCAAATTACTTCTAGCCCTCTGGGATGTCGGATAACCTGGTCCCATTGCTATTCCTATTAAGCATTTGCTCTTGTAAACCTTGTGCACATAGAGGCTGCAGGACCCCAAGATCTTAATACAGAAGTAAAAATATCAGGGATCTTTGCCCAGGGCAGTTCTGTTAAATCCGCAAAGATAATTTATGCATTGTGAGCAAATGCCTATAACCTCCTAAAACATTGCATACCCTCTTCACCTAAGCTGTGAAAGCTTCAGATTAAATGAAGGTTAATTATGTTTCCCACTGTGTTTTGTTTCACAAAGTACAAAATGCAGAGCAAAATAACCTAGAAGCTACACATTAGAATTAACTTCTACTGTCTTTTGGGGGTAAGGGATTGTTTAATTTGGATTTGAATTCCTGGAAAACCTAGTGCTTCCCTAAGATGATACACTTGACAGCCTATATTGAACATATTGAATTGATTAGGAGATAAGCTTATGCTTTTTTGGATAGCTTCCTATTTGAATATTGTCTTTTTTCTTATTTTCCTTCACTCTAGCTAGATTAGATATCTCTCTGCTTTTATAACAATCAATAAATAGCTTTTATTTTTAACTTGTGATTTTGCATCATAATTACTAGATTATGTGTCTATGTCCTCTACTAAATTGCCTGTTGGCAAGGCAACAATCTTATTTTCCTTGTAACTAGGTCTATGGCAAGCACTAAGTTATTACCTTCTGAGTGAATGAATGAATATGTATTTGTTTTTGTCTTTGAAACATCCCTTGCTTCTTTGTAATATTGAATGTGTAACCTCAGAGGATGTTAAGTAACAGTTGTTAAGCAATTGGTCTTTTTCTTGTTCCTAAAATCACTCATACTCTGAAGCAGTCAGTCCTTTCATATATTTTTAAATATCACACTAAGGGATGTATTTTGTGGGAAATCAAACAAGGGCTGTATTAGTCATTCAGGCTACCATAATAATTACTATATAGACTTTTATATAGACCTATATGAACAGAAAATTTGTTTTCTGACAGTTCTGGAGGTTGGGAATTCCAAGATCAATTCCTGGCCAGTTGAGTTTCTAGTGAGAGCTATCTTCCTGATTTGCAGATGTATCCTCACATGGCAGAGAGAGACAGAGCATGAGAGCAAGCGGTTGGGTGTTTCTTCTTGTAAGGACACTAATCATATCAGATTAGGGCCCCACCCTATGACCTCTTACAATCTTAATGACTAACTCTAAATACATTTACATTTGGAGTTAGGGCTTTAACATATGAATTTTGAGAGGACACAACTCAGTCCATAGCAGGTGCATCAGAAAAAATTTAAATTAAAGATCTATTTTTAGTGCTGAAAAGCATGATTAACTATGAGAAATCTGAGAGAGAACTCAGCAAAACTACAAATTTGTGCCAGAGCACTTTCTTCCACAAGTTTCCTACCCCTCAGATGAGAAGAGGATAGGAAAAACAATGCATCTTCCACTCAGTACTCTACATTAGATTCTGAGTTCCTGATCACAAGCCAGAAAGTGGAGTCAGGGTGGTAGAAAAGTTCATAGAACTGACTAGGATGAGGTCATAGCATTTAGTCTCATAGCATTTAGTTTACAAAATTAATTATAACAGATTAAAAGGCAATTTGAGAGAAGGCAAATTTAAATGCCAAAAAGTAGGGTCTGGAACACTGGATTAAGTGGAAATTAATATAAGAAGTAAAGGAAGCTCAAGGTGTACCAGGAAGCAGTAGCTCCCTTAATCACATGGCTTTTTCCACATTTGACATTTTCCTTTCTTGAACATTCCCTGAGCATCAATAGTTAACTTTTGATGAGAGAAAAAAAGTTTATAGGATGTGTTGAACTTTTTGGGGTAAAGGAAAGTGTTGGATTTTCTGAGTATTTCCTTATGCAATGAACCCTGTATCTGTAAAATTCATTTTGCTTTTCCATCTCAACTCTGGTTTAGATATCACATGTTCCTTTTTTTCTTTTAAATTTCTTTTCTTTTAAATTTTGTACTTACATTGTTTAAAACTAATTTTTGATTTTTTAGTTGGACTAAAAATTAAGTCTGAGGAGTAAAAAAAAAATTCTGTAATTTGCAAAGGAAGAAACTGAGGCTCATGGTTTGTGCAACACATGAGATCACATACCTACCCATGGGTAAAGCTGTGGTTCATATCCAAGAGTGACTAACTCCCAAGACTGTTGTGTTTTCATATACAACACTTCAATGTCTACCAAGAAAAACATTTATATTTCTCTACTTGACAAGCATAAGCCCTGTCTTCATAAACCATTAGAAATAATTATAGTCTTCACGGTGGGGCAGAAAGCAGTTTTCTTCTTTGATGTACGTCTTGTAGGGAAGAATAACAGTTTAACTATGACTTTGACTTTGTTATTCATTAGTTTACATCATGTTGAGCTTTTATTCTTCCTGCTTTCCTCTGAAGAGTTTTAGTGCAATACATGTCACCACAAATTTGATTAGATTAACTGGCATTTGATTGTGCTTTGCTTCAGACTTCCCTCCTTGTTGCCTCAGGTGCTAGCTTTTTAGGATTTCCTGCAGTGATCAGCAACTAAGGAGATTTGCACTTTTGACATCCTAACAGGTAAATTAACTTCATGATCCATCAAATTCCACTGGAGTTGTCATAATTCTGAGTTGTGACATGCAACCCTTGTAAAGTGTTTTAAGAGGTTTGAAGATTAATGATACATAAATATGTATGTTTATAACATTATATGCCACTCTTTGCATATGCTATAGAAAAAAAAAACCTGTCATTTTGTCAAAGAAAAATTCCTAGGTATGATCAATAACATATTGGAAAAAATGTGTAATATGCTATGAAAAATTGTTATTTAAGCATTCATATAGGAAAATTATATGACCCAGAACTATTTTATGTGGAAAGAAAATGGTGTTAGCTTTGGGTTCAAGTACTGGTTTTTGCAAATATTGTTTGTATAGCCATAAGCAAGACTTAGTTTACTCCCATTTAAAAACTTTTCATTAACAATAATAATACTTTTCAGATTTTATTTTTAACAAATATTAATTATAATTTTTGACAAACATATTTGACCAAATATTTGAAATAAAATAGTACACAAAAAGAGGTGGTCTTGCTGTGAGTTAAGTTTTAAGTTTAATTTGAATAAACAAATTCTACAAGGAGTAATAGACATCCTGGAAATAATATAAAACTAATCCAGGCTGAGGGTAAGGTGGTTCTGAAAAAGCAACACACTTCTTAAAAGACAAAACTCAAGGGGCGCCTGGGTGGCGCAGTCGGTTAAGCGTCCGACTTCAGCCAGGTCACGATCTCGCGGTCCGTGAGTTTGAGCCCCGCGTCAGGCTCTGGGCTGATGGCTCGGAGCCTGGAGCCTGTTTCCGATTCTGTGTCTCCCTCTCTCTCTGCCCCTCCCCCGTTCATGCTCTGTCTCTCTCTGTCCCAAAAATAAATAAAAAACGTTGAAAAAAAATTAAAAAAAAAAAAAAAGACAAAACTCAAAACATGACTATGCTAAATAATATCCATGTGGGGAAAAAGGCCTAGAGACATGAAGCTCTTTGGAAATAGATAAAGGCAATATTATTTAGATTATGACATTTTAGGAGTTTGGACTCTATCCAGAGATCAAAGAGAATTTACTTAGGGTTTGATTCATTTATTTACTTATTAATTCAACAACTCATGTTAGGCACTCTTCTGGGTTCAAACAAACAACAAAACCAAAAATTATTACCCTCATGCTTACATTCTAGTGGGGGAAGACAACCTAAATATAATTGATTACATTTGAAGCAAGAAAATCAATGCTATTGGGGGGAAACAAGATTTAAAATATGGGGCAAAGGTAATAATAGTCTGTAATTTTAGAAAAACAAATCCAGAATGGCAGCCACATACTGAGTAGATAGGAAATAAATAGAGGCCAGAGAGTGGTCAGACCATACAGGATTCTTTAGGTCATTGTAAAGGTCATTGAATAATTGTTTTGGCAGAGAAGTAACATTATCTGTTTTATTTTTTATTTTATTTGTTTACTTATTTTAATGTTTATTTATTTATTTTTAGAGAGAGAGAGCAAGGGAGGGGCAAAGGAAGAGGGAAAGAGAGAATCCCAAGCAGGCTCTGCACTGTCAGCATAGAGCCCCACAACTGGGCACCATCTCATCAACCACAAGATCATGACCTGAGCTGAAATCTAGAGTAGGCCATTCAACCAACTGAGCCACCCAGGTGCCCCTCTGTTAACTTAGCTACTGATTTGAGAAAAAATAGTGGAATGGCAGTGGTAGAAGTTGAAAAATCAATTAGGGGCAGTTGCAATGCCAAGATAAGCAATAATAACCAGGGTGGATTTGACCAGCTTCAAGGGCAAGTTGTGGACATTATCTTGGATATTTTTTGAGGGACAATGAGCATTTAATATTTCCTAACAGTTTGAATGTATGAGAAAATAGAACATTCAAGGAAGACCCCAGCATCTTTATCTAAGCAACTGGAAGTTTGAAATAACTATTAGTGACATATTGAAAAATGCAGCTTAAACATGTTTGGGTAATGTAATATTAAGAGTTTAAATTTTGACATAATCCTATTTGAGATATCTAATTGATTTTCAAGTGGAGATGATAAACAGTGAGTTAAAGATATCTTTCTGGAATTTAGGGAGAATAGCTATAAATTTGGTCATTTTTAAAGTCACTTGATGGGTGACATCACTAAAGAAATGCTTGTAGAGGCAACATGGAAGTCGCAAATTGGATTCATGGAATATTTTAATGTTAAGAGTTCTGGAAGAAGATGAAGAATTAGAAAACTAACTTAAGAAGAAGAGACTAGTTAAGTAAGAGGGAAACGGGAGTATATTTGCCTAGAAGGCAAGTGAGGAAAGTGATCCCAGGAGGGAGGAAGTGTCAAATTCTGCTGAAAGTTTGGGTAAGTTGAAGACTGAGAATTGACCTTTAGATCTAACAAGGTGGGACTATTGATGATGCAAGTAAAATTAAGTTTCTGTAGAGTTGGTTTCTGATTTGTGAAACTAGAGCATCTTTGTCATACTAAGCAACCTGTAGATAATAATAATAATATCTAGACAAACTATTTTAAGATATTTTAAAAGAAAACAACTATTTGAAGAAACTGGGGAGCAGCCCCAAAAGGCAGAAACTATAGGGAATGTGATCTTTGAAAAAAGAAAATGATATCAGATTAGATTTTTGAATTTGCAATTTTTTTTTGTGTGTGTCATGATGGAAAGTGTCAGTGCGGGATGGGGATAGTAGAAGATGAAGTCTTCACGTCTTATGTTTTCAGAAGTCAGAGTTCAGAGTTGGCAGAGTAGTTGGAAAATTTAAGAGGAAAACTACAGAGGGGAGTGAGCCTTTCCTTAATCTATGCAATAACTAAAACCTATTGTGTAACTCTACCAAAATCTTTTGTCTTCCCACTGGGCTACACATGTAGAGAAGGTTCCCATTCTGGTAAAATCAGCAGCTGGAAGAAAGAAATGAGCACATACTTCAGCTTCTGCCTACTGCAGAAGATAGATTTTCAGTTTCAATCTAACTGCCTACTAAAGCAAAACCTCAGCACCTTTCAAAGAAAAGTAAATTCAGAATATCTATAATGCATAAAACACAATGCCAAGCATACAATAAAATATTACTAGGCAAAAAGTAGCAGGAAAAAGTTACTCGATAAAATAGCAGTCAATACAAAATCTAAGATGATCCAGATGTTAGAAGTAATAGACAAGGACTTTCAAGCAGTTAATATTAATATGTTCAAGAACGAAAAGAAAAACCAAATAATAATGAACTAACAGGTGGGGATTCTCACCAGATGAAGTATGAAAGAGAACCAAAGGAAAATTTTAGAATTAAAAACAAGTAGTATTACTAGGAAAAAAAGACAGTTCATACATATAAAGGGATCAATATTGCAGGAAGATACAATTATAAGTATAAATGAACCTAATTATATAACTTGAAAATACTGGAAGAAAAAACTGACAAAAGGGAGAAATAGACAAAACTATAATCATAATCATAATTGTAGCTTTATACACGTCTCAGGAAATTAAAGAACTTGACAAGCTCTCAATAACAATACTGATTATATGAATGGTTCTGTCTTCTACCTTCATTTTCTGATACAACAATTGCAGAATCAACATTCTTTTATTTATTTATTTATTTATTTATTTATTTATTTATTTATTTAAACTTTTTAAAATATTTATTTTTGACAGAGAGAGACAGAGCATGAGTGGGGGAGGGGCAGAGAGAGAGGGAGACACAGAATCTGAAACAGGCTCCAGGCTCTGAGCTATCAGCACAGAGCCTGACACGGGGCTCAAACTCAACGGACAGTGAGATCATGACCTGAGCTGAAGTCGTATGCTCAACAGACTGAACCACCCAGACACCCCGAATCAACATTCTTTTAAAGTATATACTGAATTTCATGGAGGTAGAGCATGTGCTAGACTATTAGGCAGAGTAATTTTTTAAAAATCATCTATTAAAATTGTATAGAACCTTTTCTTTATTCACATGGCATTAAATATTAAGATAACAGTACAAGAGGCAGGCATTGAGACAGTACTTTTGGAGGCAATTTGCTGTAACAAGGTAGCTAGAAAGGCAGTGGGATCCAAAAACTGTTGTTGTTTTTGTTTTAATCCTGGTAGATTATAATTGATTGGTGAGGAAAAACTTGTGGTATAGGAGAAGATACTTTGAGGTCCTTTCATAGATGAATGGGCATGGGTTCTAGCTAACCTTATATAAGAGCAGACATGGTTTACTTACGGTAACACAAGAGAAAGCAGTTTATGTGTAATGATGCTGGAAGATAGGTACACGGGATGGTGGGAATTTGTAGAAATTTGTGTGTATGTCTTAACAGAGAAGTGAACTGATTACATTTGTGTCTTAGAAAAACTTTTTGTCATAACATACATAGAGAATTATTGTGTTCAGGGTTATGGGTAGCCATACCCATTAGGAGGTGGCTGTAACCCAAATAAGAAATGATGATGGCATGACATAGTCTAGAGTTAGTGAGTATATAAACAATTGATACATTTGAAAAATATTTGGAATGTGGAGGTAATAGGGCTTGACAAATGATAGACAAATAGAGGGATTCAGAGGAATTGAGGAGTATGTCCAGGAGTTTGATTTAGGCAGTTGGCTTTACTAGATAGATAAAATGCATGAGAAAGAACAAAGCTGGAAAAATATGGTTTAGCTTTGGAAATGGTTAGGTAGGTAGATTTATCGTTCTGCCAAGACATCTGGGTTGACAGTAGAGATTTGGTGATCATCAGCATACAGATTTTCATTGCAGCTAGCCACAGGGTTGTTGAGATCTCTAAGGAAAGTTGTGGAGAGTGAGAAGGGAAGGGAATGGAAAAGAGAAGAAAATCAATGGTCCACTGAAAAACCTTGATTTATTGAGTAATTCTTGTGGGCTATGCACTATTAGATAAGTACTTTACATGTACTAACACATTAATCTTTACAGCAGTGGCATAAGATATGCATGCTTATTTCATTTTAAAAATGAGGAAACTGAATCAGAAGAATATGATCTGGAATATTTAGATAGAGTCGCTCTGAAAGTGAAAGGAATACCAAGAAAGTACGGTAACCCTGAAGTCAGTAAGGGTTTTAAGAAAGAGATGATGTCATCTCCTGAGAGTGAGAGGGAATTGCTGTGATAATAGAGTTGAGAGCAATGGAGAAGATTTTTAAATAGGTACTCTAATTGCTATGAGTACTAGAAGGTGAGAAAGATTGTGGGGATATATTATGGGACCAGTTGATTATGGAGATCGTGATGGTTTGCTTGATCCATGGTTGGCATTTTCCCAGGCATGTAACCAAATAAAAAAGATGCAAGGGGGATATGGACTTTGTGAAAAAATGAACAAGGTAATCAACTATGTTGAGGGATAAAGACAGAATAGAGCTAATAAGGATATAAAAATGTTGTTAAGGACTGGAAGTCTCAGCAAGATCATAAAGCAGGTTTATTGGCAGTTAGTGAATAAAAGAGGCAAAATATTTGGAGATTGGTGTCTGAAACCAGAGTATATGAGTTTAATGTTTCAGAACTCAAGCACTTTTTAATGATGGCAAGTTTCAAGAACGATTATGGGAATTAGTGGGGATTAAGGCAACTGGAAATGAGGAGGTCAAAGATATGAGCAAATAGAGTATTGGATGACTTTCTTCCATGGATTAGAAATGTCCAGAATGCTAGCAAGGCTTGGGATGGAGAAGAAAACTGCGAGTGCAGAGTCAAATGCAGAGATTGAGCTGGAGGCATAATGAATTGGTTGGTGAGACCAAAGAAATAGAAAAAAGATCTATGTCCAGTTTCCAAAGAAAAGGCACTTTTACAGGAAAATGGAGGAATGATGGTACAAAAGTGTTAGTGTGGACTGAGTAAGAAACAAGCCCACCTCCTAACCTGAATATCTGGTCCATAATAAGAACTCAAACGAATTACTGTTAGTCTAATATGTCCTTTATATATATTGGCATGCTTTTTATTTATGTTGTTATTGATGTAAATGCTACTACTGGCCATGAAGTGAACCATTTTTTCCCAGGGGAAATGTAAAAATCTAATACTATATGCTTGATTCATGAAATATAAATTGTTATGGAATGTATACTAAAAATTCTGTAATTTTATGTCCTAAAAAAAATTTAAAGGGTGAATGCATAATTTTAATTCCATTGTATGGAATTTTTTTATGCTTGAATTTATTTTGTCCTTTGAGGTACAGCAGTGAATTAAGATTTTATTGGATTTTAAAGATTGAAATAATTTTCATTATGCAATAGAATGTCTTAGAAACAATCTTTTTCAGATACTTTTTTTAAAAAAAATCACATCAGATATCAACTGTTATAACTTTGCATGGGTTAGAAATTTATTTGTGTGTTAATCCCCACAAAAATTGCTTGACAAATATTAGTGAGATTTAATATTTAGGGGATAAAGGTTTATTTAAATTATAATTAAATATAATTATTTTTAAATAATTTTAATGTTTTAAATAATTATAATAAATTTTTAAATAAATTTTAAATTTAAAGGCAAATACACACAATTTTGGCCAAATCAAACTTGTGAAGTATTTATTAGCTTAGGATAACATTATTATCTTCAAAAATGGTGAAAGTAATTGAAAAACTTTTTTAAAAGCACACACATTTTTCGACAATAGATGAATATCCCAAATATTCATGTTAAATTTATCTTAAAATTAATATTGATGTTAGTAAAAGAATCATGAATTCAGGCTTGCATCTTACTGGGTTTAAAATACAGAACACATAAACTGATTTGGATATATGCTATTAGGAGCCAGGGATGCCACAGACCTGAGATTACTTCATAATTTTGTCCGAACTTTGCTCCTTGTACTTCCTTCCGTATCCCGGAGGACAAACCTTTTCACCAGGACCTTTATGTTTTGTTCAGTCCTTGAAAGGACATGACCTATTTCAATCTAGAGAGTCTTTCTCCCAGAAAAAGCATGGTCACTGACACAACAAGTATGGCTGCTGTGCCTTTATCCTGTAGATTCCACATTGAGGCAGAGTCCCTTTTTTTGGATTTGATTGGACGTTGCAGATGAAATTTCTGGTCAGATATTTTTGGGCCAGCTCTAAACCTAAGGCCCAGTTTGCTTCCCTTTCTTTCCTGACCCTCAGATGAGTTGCTAGTATCATCACAGCAGAAGAGTCATTGCCAGTGTACATGTGATTTTATCGTTGGGGAATTTCTTTACTTTGTCATATAGTTACATAATTTAATCTACCAATTTGTACCAGAGGCAGAGTATATCTTTGATAGAGCTATCTCTTGACAACCCATCATCCAAAAAATCAGTTATAATGGCAGTAATTCTTCCTTTGATCTTCTCTTATCACATTCTACATTAGAGTTGAATGTGAGTCACTGCTATCATTTGAGAGAAACAGATGTTTTTGTAGAAAATATATTTCAGTTATAATCAAATAACAACTATTAATATTTTTATATTTAAGAGCTATCTTGAACTTTGCAACATTTTTATTAAGATTTCACACTTCTTTCTTTACCTTCTTTCCATTCCTCCCTTTCTGTCTTCCAGCCACCATGACAGGAATGCAAACCATGCTTACCTACTTTTTTTCTAATATCACTGGAAGTTTTGCTGGTTTTCATTATTATATCTTATCCTATTCCCATACTCTGAAGATAGTTGTCCTTCAGTATCTCCTTCTGGAATGCTTCTGTTTTTCTGTACTTATTTTACTTTTCACTGACATCTCAAAAGTAATGTGTACAAAACTAAACTTTTAGTTGTATCCCCCATGTCTGGATATCTGATTGTACTTAGAGTAAATCTCCTAGCCAATGGCCTACAAGAAGGTATGTTACCTCTCTGCTGCCACCTCTCCCATCATTTCCTGCCACATTCCATTGGGTCTAGCAACATTAATATTTGTTCATTTCTTGAATACATGAAGCACATTCACAACGCAGGATACCATCCAGCCTGGTGTCATTGGCCATCATGTTCTTCCTTTCCATCTCAGTTTAACTGTTACATCTTTAGCAAGTCCACTTCCAACCATTCCTCTAAAGTTATCATTTCCCATGTCCAGTATTTCTTATGTTGTCATCCCAGTTGTTTGTTCTTAATAGCACTATTTAGTCTACTTTGAAATTATTTTGTTTTATCTGTAAGAGTTTAAGCTCTAGGAAGGTAGAAATCATGATGATATTGCATATGCTTATTATCCCTATCACCTAATTTAATACTTGGCAAATATACAATAAATGTTTGATGAATGACTGTATCTTAAGAATTTATTTTGTTAGGGTACTTCCTTTTTATTGTCTTTCAACACCATGGTGTTGGCCTTACTGGAGTGTGTTACCAAAGGAACTAGTCTAGACTTGGAGTAGCTCCTCTGGGAAGACCCAAACTTCTCTTGCCTAGGAACAGCTTATTTCATCCTGTACTCTGCAACATACCCACAGGACATGATCAATTTGAATTTCCTTAATATCTCTGTTATCAATTCACTTTTTGTCTACATGTGTATCTCTTCAAATAACATAATGACTTATCCCCCTATTATTTGTTTCATTTTGAAACCATGTCATAATAATTACCAAACTACATAGTAATAATAAATAGATTTTTAATTGACAGAGAACTCTATCTCCATTAATGACATAATAATCTTGAGTATAGGTAGTTCCCCATAGCTGTCTACTAACAGTTTGTGGGTAAATTAACATTACAATCATACTTTCCCACAAAAGTTATATTTGTGGTTGTTAAGCTCCCTGACTAGTCTTCAAGCTAGTTCTTTAAGCATATTCAATATGCCTAAAGTAAAATCTTAATACTATGATTTCAAACAAGATATTAGTTAAAATATTTTTCATTCTGTAAAAAATAAGGCTTTGAGGTAAGGTTCATGTATGCAACACTATATTTGTTCAAGTAGTGGGGGTATGTAACAGAATCACTTGTGAGGCTTTTTTCCCCAGCTTTACTGAGGTATAATTGAGAAATAAAAATTGTAATATATGTAAAGTGTACAATGTGATGATTTGGTACACATATACGTTGTAAAAGGATTCTCGCAGGGCATTTAAAGTACACAAATGACTAGGTCCAATCTGGGAGATTATAAATTAGTAGGTCTGGATTATGATTGTTGGTGTTTGTGCCTTGTTTAAAAGCTTCACAGGTGATTCTGATACACATCTTTTAAGAACAACACGCTAGGTAACTTGCTACCTAAAGTTTAAAATCCATGAATTAATGGAGTTTGGGGGAATGTAGGGCAGGAAAAGGTTAAGAGTCTTGATGGTGTGCATATTAAGGCAGTCTTAATTTGGTGTTTGGGATCGTTTCTATTTTCTTAACCCACTTTATATATTAGAATTTGGTAATGTCTCCATATAAGACTACTTGTCTTTTCTTTGCCTCTAATCTATTCCTATAATGACTTTTTTTTTTTGCTTTTATGAGGATATTGTGTAGCTTGCTTTGGTTTACAAGGAAAAACTGTTCTTAGATTTTAGTTCCTTTAACCTCTTGGTCTATATTATGGACAAACCACTCTTAATGGTCTCTATAGGAACAGAATGTAGGCCTTCATAAGGGAAAAAAAAGGATTTGATAAAAGTTCTTTATACAACTGGCAAAATGTTATTTTAATTAACCCCCACTTTATTCTGCTTACATTTTGTTTTTCAACTAAGAAAGTTAATGTATTCAGCTTATCAAGCACAAAATCAAAACTAGATTTAATTATAGTGAAATTTGGAATATATGAAGATGGCAAAGAGGTTAAGATGAAATTTATGACAATTCACTTCTTGTAAATTATTTGATAGTGTTTCTTCTTGAGGGGAAAATAAATAAAGGCTGTTATTAAATCCTAAGTGTATCTAGC
This sequence comes from Neofelis nebulosa, assembly GCF_028018385.1. Lineage (NCBI taxonomy): Eukaryota > Metazoa > Chordata > Mammalia > Carnivora > Felidae > Neofelis > Neofelis nebulosa. The sequence goes on from NC_080795.1 coordinate 34,801,319, forward strand.
AATAGGCAGTGGTAATTTCAATCCCTGGGACTATTTCTCAGGGACACTAAAGGGCAGTTCAAATGAGCATGCAGTAACAGAGGGCCCCTTTTGTTGACCTTGGACATCAGCATCTGTACAGAGATTTAGGGATAATACTTTTGTATGAGGAAGCTTTGGCACACTATTATTAAGAAATAGTACCATGGGGAAAGAAAAGAAATAGGAGAACTGTAATTTTTTCACTCATATGTAATAAAAATATTTATCATAATTCAACTCCTATAAATCTAAAGTGTGTTAGTGCTACTGAGTTAGGTAGAAAATATAAGAGTTTGTTCTATATAGAATCTTGAGCTACATAGCCTCAAAGATAATGAGTAATGGAAGAGAGCAAAAATATTACTGTCCTGCAGTTTGTTTACAATATGCCTCTTCCTCAGACTTCCTTGTCCATGTTTCTAATTTCGCTTCCACTAGCCATCTGGCTGAAAAGCCAAGTCATTTACTACTGTTAATAAATCTATTTATATTCATATCTTGGACTACTTTTCCCTCCACACAGAATGGATGGTCTGACACTGTTTGAAGCTCTGTGCATTGGGAGGGTTTCCCTTCACCACTTACTTCAGGGCCACCCATGAATGAGGCAGTGGTACAGTAACAGTGTTTTCAAAATGTTTATAGTTCCCTGTTGTAGGCTTGTGCTTGTTTTATGATATTAGGTTCTGTCCTGTGAGTGTCCTGTTGAGGCTTTCTGGAGATTCCACACAGAATTTTAATCTATTACTTGTATACATGGAATGTGCTGGTATATGAGCTAAGTGGTAGCCTGGACCTTATACCCTTTCTTACCTTGTGCCACACTCAAAAGTGACCTTCTGCAACACCTAAAAAAAAGATCAACACAATTATCCCAAGTGTGTCATATGCTGTCTCCAATATCTGAAGATATCTACCAAATGCTTCTTCCTGACACAAGGTGTAATAACTCGTCCTTCACATCAGAGCATGCCCCAGACCAGTGAACTCCTGAAACTTCTATTGATATAGCAGGTATCTCCTGTCTCCTGGAGCATATATCTGACTAGATCATCCAAAGTACGTGTCCCTTACCACTCATCAAGTACAATTCACATCATATCATCAATACAATGGCCTATCTGGTATTATGTGGAGTATCCAGATGATTCAGGTTCCTTTGGACTATCCTGTGACAAAAGGTTAAATTTACCCCTGAGGGAAAAAAACAAACGCATATGTTTTCTATCACATGTGAACGGAAACTGATTCTGATTTTCCTCGTGGATATGGAAGAGGATGCATTTTCTGGATAAGTAACTTCACAGCTCATGCCAGGACAATGTGAAGCCATTTTAGTACAGATACATCTGGTATGCTAGCTATACTAGGGCTGCCACATGGCTGAGTTTTCAGTGGTCCACTCTCATTTGCTATGATCTATCTATTTTATCTTTTATTTTTGTTTTGCATGGGACATACTGATGAAATAAATTGAGGTTTGGCAAAGACCAATACCCCTGCTTCTCAGAGAGTAAAACTAATAATATCTGCAATCAACCCCAGGATTTGTTATTTTTTTATTTGCTAACTTGGTCTATTTCAGAGACATCCACCTGGCTTTTCTTACAGCAATAATCCTTATACCACTTGCCAGTGAATCAATGTGAAGGTTCTGATAGCTGTTAAATATGTCCATTTTAACTATATATTCAGGGGCTGGGGAGATGACCACCAAGTGAGTCCATGGACCCAGTGAAAATCTGTGAGATAAACCTTGGCCAGGACTCCACTTATTATCCGATCCCATAATATCATGACCAGCTCAACTCCTGTATCCAACAGACCTTAGAAAACATGGGTATTCTCCTTCCTCTAGGCTATGCTTACATGGTTATAAGGCCTCTTTGATTGTGGACTGTGGGAGATCACTCTTGTACACACTTGCCAAGGTATTGGCAAGTCATTCCTCAAACAGATTTGGCCTCTTTTTCAGCCAGTGCAGTCTTTGAGAATTGGTTGAGGTTTGAGAGGTGGGCAAGGAACTGACTTCATACTGGGGAGGCTGATTAGCCTTCTGTTCATCTATTCTTGATTTCTTTTTTTAAAAATGTGATTTATTGTCAAATTGGTTTCCATACAACACCAGTGGTCATCCCAACAAGTGCCCTCCTCCCTGACCATCACCCACTTTCCCCTCTCCCCCACCCCCACCCCCATCTACCCTTAGTTTGTTCTCAGTCCTTAAGAGTCTCTTATGGTTTGCCTCCCTCCCTCTCTGTAACTTTTTTTTCCCACTTCTTCTCCACCATGGTCTTCTGTTAAGTTTCTCAAGATCCACATATGAGTGAAAATATATGGTATTTGCCTTTCTCTGCTTGGCTTTTTTTGCTTAGCATAATACCCTCCAGTTTCATCCACGTTGCTGAAAATGGCCGGATTTCATTCTTTCTCATTGCCAAGTAGTATTCCATTGTATATGTAAACCACATCTTTATCCATTTGTCAGTTAATGGACATGTAGGCTCTTTCCATAATTTGGCTATTGCTGAAAGTGTTGCTATAAACATTGGGGTACGTGTGCCCCTATGCATCAGCACTCCTGTATCCCTTGGGTAAATTCCTAGCAGTGCTATTACTGGGTCATAGGGTAGATGTATTTTTAATTTTTTGAGGGCTCTCCACACTGTTTTCCAGAGCGGTTGCATCAGTTTGCATTCCCACCAACAGTGCAAGAAGGTTCCTGTTTTTCCACATCTTCTGCAGCATCTATAGTCTCCTGATTTGTTCATTTTAGCCACTTTGACTGTCGTGAGTTGGTATCTCAGTGTGGTTTTGATATGCATTTCCCTGATGAGGAGTGATGAGCATCTTTTCATGTGTCTGTTGGCCATCTGGATGTCTTCTTTGGAAAAGTGTCTATTCATGTCTTCTGCCCATTTCTTCACTGGATTATTTGTTTCTTGGGTGTGGAGTTTGGTGAGTTCTTTATATATTTTGTATACTAGCCCTTTATCCACTATGTCATTTGCAAATATATTTTCCCATTCCATCAGTTGCCTTTTAGTTTTGTTGATTGTTTCCTTTGTAGTGCAGAAGTTTTTTTTTTATCTTGATGAGGTCCCCATGGTTCATTTTTGCTTTTAATTCCCTTGCCTTTGAAGATGTGTCGAGTAAGAAATTGCTGCAGCTGAAGTCAGAGAGGGTTTTTCCTGCTTTCTCCTCTAGGGTTTTGATGATTTCCTGTCTCACATTCAGGTACTTCATCCATTTTGAGTTTATTTTTGTGTATGGTATAAGAAAGTGGTCTAGTTTCATTCCTCTGCATGTTGCTGTCAAGTTCTCCCAGTACCATTTATTAAAGAGACTGTCTTTTTTCCACTGGATACTGTTTCCTGCTTTGTCAAAGGTTAATTGGCCATACATTTGTGGGTCCAATTCTGCGGTCTCTATTCTATTCCACTGGTCAATGTGTCTGTTTTTGTATCAATACCATGCTGTCTTGATGATTACAGCTTTGTAATAGAGGCTAAAGTCTGGGATTGTGATGCCTTCCATTTTGGTTTTCATCTTCAATTTTACTTTGGCTATTCGGGGTCTTTTGTAGTTCCATACAAATTTTAGGTTTGTTTGTTCTAGCTTTGAGAAGAATGCTGGTGCAGTGAGGTCAGCGGGGCAGTCCGTGGCAGGAAAAGGCAGTCCTTTATATTCCCAGATTTAGAGAGAACACATGGCCTGGAAACTTGAGGGACAGTAAGAAATGAAAATGAAATAGGTCAGCTTGTGTTCGTGGCTTAGCGCTGCATTTTAATTAAAACACAAAATCGTAGTCTTTTTGTTTTTTTTTTTCCCCTTGTGGTCCAGCATCTTACCTGGTGGATTACTCCAGCTCAGCCAGGGGGTGGATTTGGGGGATAAGGTCATCACGTGACACACGCCACCTCCTTTACAGGTTCACCGAGAGCCAGTGCGTTCCTTCCCACCGTGGTCATTTCTTGGCTCACAAGGGACAGCCCAGCTCCATATCCTTCATCCAAATCTGGCTGCCATGCCTGATCCCACACAACCACAGGCATCTTCCCAGGGGCGTGAAGTCAGGGAATTTGTGCCAGGACATTGTGAGTTTGGGTCCAGAACACTGGAAATAGTTCAAAAGCACACCAGCCCTGGACAGTCCCAGTCCTGCAAACAGGAAGGGCACCATCACCAGAAGTCCAAGGGACAAGGCAGTCTCCCTGCTGAACTCAGATCCCAGTGGTTCAGGGACCACCCTGTGACTCTCAGACAACACCCGGAGGTCCATCTTCTGAGGCTCCAGAGAGTCTTCCAGGGCTGAAGGTGTGTGGCAGAGCCAGCTCTTCTGGCCTCTGCTGTTAAGTCTCTGTCCCATCCATGTGAGCAGAGCTGAGCCCTTGGCAGCCTTAACGGGATCGCCTCCCTGGCAGCAGCACGCCGGAGGTGAGCAGAAGTCCCGCAGCCGCGGCGACTCCAGGGCTCAAGGAGGAAACAGGGAAGGCGATATTTTCAGCCAATGTGCTCTGCCACCACAGGCCCCCGGGAAAGCTTGATTATATAGTAAGCAGTGTTCTTGGTGACTGTTTACCTATCCTTACTTTAGAATGTATTTTATGAACCATCATCATTGATCCCTGTGAGTCAGATTCACCCCGAGCTGTCCTTAAGACTTTTTGCCTATTACCGTAATTACTCTCACCTTTGCCTCTGCCGATTAAGTACTTCCATGTGTCCTCTGATATTCTGGAGGCCATTATCCCCATGAATATCATGGAGGCTAGTTCTTTAAGTTTATCTCTATTCTACAGAATTTTTAAAAATGTGGGTGCCTCCCTCACAGAGGCATTCCTCATTGCTTTGGTAAACAGAATGTCTACTCCTGGAGAACACTATCAGGTGGAGGGTATTTCAGGCTTATGTAATGGGTATACTCTAGGATGCTTATTTCTCTGAGCCTTTTGATTCTTTCTTCCTTAGTTCTGAAATCTTGTCTGTATTTAATGTGTGCCATTGCCTTTTCTGAGCTTCTAGTAGTGTGTTAGAATGTTCTCTAAGGGTTATTGCTAGGGAATTTAATTCAGAGTCATGGGAGAATGCCCTATTTTTGACAGGATTTCCCCTATCTAGTTTCACATTGTATTCAGTGTTCTCAGGATCTATTCCCAGATTATGCATCTACTCCGTACTGCAAAACCATTTAGATCCTATTACTCCTTTGTCATAAAATCACTTCCATAGCTGGCCTAACAGTATATCCCCTGTTAGGCTCTTTATGCCCCTTAGGAGATTTGACCCTCATGATTGGTCTGATAGAAGGAGAGGTGGGACACACTAAAGATGGTAACTATTGTCCTATAAGCCATTTGCTCTGAGATCTCTATATAATAAGTCTTAAGCAAAGAGAAGCTGTTTTGGGGGGGAAGTGGGACTATTTCTGGTAGCTCAACTAGGGTGCAAGTTTCTCAACTGTATCTGCACAGGTATCCACATCTCAGATTTCAAGGTCCCAGTCCTTTCCTGACTTTGGCCTGTGAGCATTGCCTAGGCTGAGAATTCAGCTTTCTCTAATGCTGTTACTTTTACAATTAAGTCATAGGCCTAGTCTTCAGCTTAATTAGCTTTCCAACTGTAGTAGATGACAGTCTCTTTAAACCCTGCCAAGGAGGTCCTCTGACTCCAAGACTTTGCTTTAAATTATTCCTTAACTGATTGGATCCTGTTATATTTCTCCATGGAATTGGTAGCTTTCACAGCAATACCCACTCAATTGTGCACTAATTTTAGAGTTACTTTTTCCCCATACCTCTCAAATGCCAAAGATATTAAATAACCTAGTGCATCTGTAACCTACATTTTTTTTTTCTAGATCACCACAGGTGAAAGTCTCAGAAATTGTTCTGCTTTGTCTTGCTAGGGACTATCAAATTTCACCTATGATCAGTGACTGGGTCCACATTGCTATTTGGCCAAAAGAAATCCAATTTTAAAACACGATCCATAGAGTCTACTCCCTGTACACTCCTGGCGCCAATAGTCTTAGGCCAGGTTTCCTAGTGGCAAAGCTTGAGAAAGCAGTTTCTGTATGTGGCAAGGTTCTCAGGAAAAACCTGTAAGGGAGTGAGGGAAGAAGGCCAGGATGCAGGAAGAAGCTAGGCAATGATATGATTTCAAGTACAGTTCAGCCTGGTTCCACAGGGAGTTCTAAAACATAATCTGCACTAATGAGACATTTCTGTCCAAGAGCAAAGGGGATGGTGGCAAGGTGGTTTAGGCATGTCAGGGGCAATTCTTCAGGGAAGAGTTCCAGTGTGAGCTATAAGCAGTAGCTAGAGATGGTGGTAGCAGCCAGATACGGGGATTTAGAGGGAGCACCTACAGCATCTGCAACACCCAGTGATAGAATATTGAGAGGTAATATAATGTTAATAGCTTGGCCTTTTGAGTTTTATAGACCTGAATTCATTTGGGCAAGATAATTAACCTTTCTGATTGTTTTAACCTTTCTGATTGTTTCTTCTACTGTAAAATAAGGATAATAACTCACCTTAAACATGAAGGGATTAAGTGAAGATGAATTTGTAAAGTAGCTAGTGCAGTACTTGGCTTATAATAGGTGCTAAATTAATGTTATGTTGGCCCAGGAAGTAGAACTTGGCTATTTCACCCAGAAAAAAATATGTATGTTTAATTCTATTTAACATAGAAAGTTAATCTATATCTATTAATCACCTCAAAAAGAAAATGTAGGCCTATGCCTTTTTGTTCAGTGCAAAATAAATGAAAAAATCAGAAAAATGCACCATTTACATCACTTGTGGGAATAAAATGATGTAATATTTAACCAGGATAAAGAAACAGATATTGCATATGCATTAATCTATGTGATTAATATAGAAAGAAAGTGAGCTATTGTTAGAATTTATTTTCTACATACTACTTAGTAAGTTTTGAAAACATTATTGGTAAAAAGGTGTGCATGCTGTAAAATCCCTCCTGCACAAATAAATCTCTGCATAATTCAGGATGTTACTTTGTTTTACTAGTTGTGCTTTGAGCATCTTAGTTTGAGTGTTTTGGTTTAGGATCAGGTTTTCAGTCAATTGATGTGATTTTGTGTGTGTGTGTGTGTGTGCACAGTTTTATTGAGGAACAAATGACATACATCATTGTATAAGTTTCTTTTACATATATTGTGAAATGATCACTACAGTAGGTTCAGCTAACATTCATCTTGTCATATAGTGACAATAAAACGAAAGGAAAGAAGAAAAGAAAAAGTAATTCTCCTTGTGATGACAATTCTTAGGATTTACTCTCTTAATTTTCCTACATATCGTACAGCAGTGTTAGCTATAGTCATCATGTACATTACATATCTACTACTTACTTACCTTGTAACTGGAAGTATGATCCTTTTGATCATCTTCCTCCAATTCCCACTCTCCCAGTACTCCACTTCTGATCTATTTTTCTGATCTTTTAAAACTATTCCACATGTAAGTGTGATAATATAGTTATTTGTCTTTGCCTGTCTGACTTATTTCATTAGCATAATACCTTCAAGACTGAAGCGTGTTGCTGCAAGTGCGAGTATTTCTTTGTTTTATTATGGCTGTATGATATTCCAGTGTGTGTGTGTGTGTGTGTGTGTGTGTGTGTGTGTCTGCGTGTGTGTGTGTATCTATCTATTTCTGTCTATATACAGTACAATTTCTTTATCCTTTCATGTATTGATGGACACAGGTTGTTTTCATGTCTTGCTACTGTAAATAATGCTGCTATGAATATAGGGGTGCAGATATCCTTTTGAGTTAGTGTTTTTGTTTCCTTTAGATTATTCCCAGAAGTGCAATTGCTGGATGATATGGTAGTTCTATTTTTAATTTTTTCAGTATCCTTCCACACTATTTCCTATAGTGTCTGTACCATTTTACAATCCCATGACTAGTGCACATGAGTTCCCTTTTCTCCACATCCATGCCTATGTTTATTTCTTATCGTTTTGATGATGGCCATTCTAACAAATGAGGTGATATCTAATTGTGGTTTTGATTTTCATTTCTCTAATGATTAGTGATATTGAGCACCTTTTCATGTACCTGTTTCATGACAAATGTCCATTTAGTTTCTTTGCCCACTTTTTTTTTTTAATTTTTGGTTTGGCAATTGAGTTGTAGGTGTTCTTTATATATTTTGGATATTAACTCTTTATCAGATATATAGTTTGAAAATACTTTTCCCATTCTATAGGTTATAGTTGTACTTTGTTGATGGGTTTCTTTTGCTCTGAAGAAGCTATATGTAAGTGATTTATTAAATTGAAAGGCAATGGATGTATACAATGATTATTTCTTGACTTTTTATCTCACCCTTCCCTTATTTCAATTTCATTTCATCTCTCAAAGACTGATTTTTGTCTACTAATTCTTATTTAGCTAGTTTCTTTTGGTAGAAGGACCTTTGCAAGTACTCTCTTTACTTGAATTTTTTCATCTGGTTATAAGAGTATTTGCAAATAGTGAATGACACCAATTTACCCAACAGCTTTTGGATATATTAACATTAATATAATGTCACAGTATAATATGATACAATTGAACAAAGTAATCATAAACTTAATCTGCAACATGATATTATTTTTAAAGGCTGTTAATCCATTCTACCAGAGGTGAGATGTAATGAGAATATATTGAACCCATCAGCAAATGTAGTTAAGAACTGTATATGTAGACATTTGCTTTTCAAAAATACATCCCTCTCAGGCATACAATGTTTTTTTTTAAACTCAAAAAAATACTTTAAATAATACCAATAATAAAAAAACTATGAGATATATGTAGTACCTATCATAGCATTCCTTTCTTTTCTTAATTTTCTTATTTTTATTTTTTGTTCAAGTTTTTTTTTTTTTTTAATTTAAGTTAGTTAACATATAGTGTAGTATTGGTTTCAGGAGTACATTTTACTGATTCATCACTTACATATAACACCCAGTGCTCATCCCTAGCGCTGTCCTTAATGTCATTACCCATTCAGCCCACCCCACCTCCCCTTCAGGAGGTTTGTTCTCTATAGTTAATACTCTTTTATGGTTTGCCTCCCTCTCTGTTTTTATCTTATTTTATTTTTCCTTCCCTTCCCCTATGTTCATTCACTCATTTTGTTTCTTAAATACCACAGATGAGTGAAATCATATGGTATTTGTCTTTCTCTGATGCACTTAATTTCATTTAGCATAATACACCCTAGTTCTATCCATGTTGTTGCAAATGGCAAGATTTCATTATTTTTGATGGCTGAATAATATTCTACTACATATATACATATACACATACACATACATATACATATACATATACATATACATATACATATACATATACACCTATATGTATATGTATATATCATATCTTCTCTATCCAGGCATCAGTCAGTGGACATTTGGGCTCTTTCTGTAATGTGGTATCACAGCATTATTAATGTACCATTATTTGTATCAGTTTAGTTTATAAAATTTGGAATTGTGATGTGCATTTACACATATATTATATGTCTAGACATGTCTATGTTTGCTGTATAGATTAGGGTACTCACTATATTTAATGTTAATATCAACCACTTTGAAATTATTTCCATTATGTTAGATGACAAGAGAGATGAAAACAAATGTGCACATTTTTAAATTATTCACTAGTTCCTGAGACTCCATCCCCTAGCACCATGTGTGACACATAGAAGGCGCTAAGTAAACAGCTTTCAATAAATGGCAGAATGAACCATCTTAGTCTATTTGGGTATACTTTATGAGAACCATTTGAAGAATTGAGAACACTTTAAATATTGATAATGAACCTAGGGTGGTTGGACCTACTGTGAAACACTTTTTAGATTATTGACCATGAAAGGGTAGCCAATGGAAATTGGGAGCAGCATCAGCCTAGGAACACCTTATTTCCAACGACCAAGCATGACTGTTCAATTTCCTTTTTTAATTAAAAAAAATGTTATATATAGCAGTGTGTAGATACTGTTAGTCTTTTATCGCACTGAGCACAAAGAGGAACAATTTCTTACTGGCAGAGTTAGAAAGTGAGCTAAGGAAAATTGCAAAATGTCAACTATTAACTTAGTCCTTGGATTGATATTTGGGAGGATATGCCTTGGTGAATTGTAGGCAAAAGATATGCCAGATGTTTGGCTAAAAATTTTTAAGTACATTTAGATTATTAGTAAATAATTCAATTTGTAAAATACATTCCCTTTATTTATAAATTTATTGAGCACCTAAATATGGAAGAAACTAAATATACACCAATGAACAAGATGAGACTCCCTGCCCTTGTGATTATATTCTACGATTCAAGACAAGCAGTAAATAGTAATTAAAATATGTAAATAAAAATTATAAAATATGTTAGAATGTATGAAGTTCTATAGAAAAAGAAAAATCAGAGTAGTACAAGAGGATTTGGAAATATCATTGATTTTGAAGAGGTCTGGTGCATGTTTTTAATAGGATGGTCTGGGTGAGCCTCACTGAGAAAATACTATTTGAGAATAGCTTTGAAAGAGGGAGCTTGCCAATATCTGACTAATCCAGCAGGCAAAAGGCAGAGTCTGGATGTAGCAGGTACAAAAGTCCTAAAGTAGGACCAGGCCTAGCATTTCTAGGAAGAGCAAGGATGCCAGTTGTTACTGGAATGGAATAAATGGGTCATGAGATTCTAGGTGGAAGGTTTAAGTACTTTGGCATTTATTCTGAATAAAATACAGAGCTATTGGATGATTTTTCTATTTAATGAATATCCATTGTATGTTCTACTCTCAGTGGTTTTTCTGCCCAGTATCAGGCTTCCTAACTTTAGAAATATCCATTGTCACTTTCGCCTTCATTTTTATAACTTTGTAGTTTAACACACTTGACAAGGGCATAATTGTATGCTTAACTAATTTCCTGACTACAACTTCTATTTGGCAAAAGGCCCCGAATTTGTTTCTTCTTACTTGCCTTTTTCACAGAAATATCTTTGAAAATTTATTCAGAGAAATAAATAAAGCTTCAGGTACAGGTTTTCAGTTTCATTTTTAGCTTTTACATCTACACTCAGACAGTTGTCCCTAAGTTCTATTATTTATGCACTTTTCATTCAACAAACATGTATTCAGCGCTTCCTGTTCATCAAATACTAAGTGTCTGTATGGAGATGCATAACACCTTTAAAGCATAAATCTCTATACTTTTGGTTGTAGTGAGTCCAATGGCTGGCAAGGTGTTTTACACAATAGGAGACATCATAAAATATGGTTGCTGGGGTTTAAGTGATTCTTGTAGAAATAAACTACACAACTTATAGAATTTATATAATTTCCATCATACCACGTCAAGATAATGGAAAGCCAGAAAGAATTTTAAAAAGTAAAAAAAAAGTGTTAAAGCTTAAAAAATGCTTATGTCTTTGTTAATGTTTCTGGGTGACCTGGGGAGACACCCAAACCTTGAGGCCTCCACCCAGCCTATCCCTGGGATGTCTTAGTCTCATTGCAAAAAAGAATTCAGACACACCAGACAGTGATTGAGCAGTGGAAGTGAAGAGTTTATTTTAAATGATGGGGCGCCTGGGTGGCTCAGTCGGTTAAGCGGCCGACTTCGGCTCAGGTCATGATCTCGCGGTCCATGGGTTTGAGCCCCGCATCGGGCTCTGTGCTGACAGCTCAGAGCCTGGAGCCTGTTTCAGATTCTGTGTCTCCCTCTCTCTGACCCTCCCCCGTTCATGCTTTGTCTCTCTCTGTCTCAAAAAATAAATAAACGTTAAAAATTTTTTTTTTTAAATGAGAGTACACTCTCAAGATGTGAGAGCCAACAAGCTCAAAGGAACGCTGTGCCCTTGGGTTTGGGGTTTCTATCTTTTATTAACAATTGTTAACTAGTGGGGTGGAATGTTTATTATTTTGGGAGGGGATTTTTTTAGGGAGTAGGGTTTTGTGTCTTTTCTCCCTTAGTTAGTCAGGGTCTGGCCTTCTTTGTCTGGGGCCTATGTGGTTCCATCTAGCTTCTGGTAGCTTTGTTTTAGGAATGTTGCTGGAATGGGTATCTGACTTTTCCTGATAGCTGACCCTGACTCTCCCTTTACTGGCCTCTAGGCATCCTGTTAAAACCTAAGGAGCTGCTTATTCTAAAATTTATATATGTAATCTGTATATTTATCTATATCTATCTATATGAAATATAAAAAAATATGTATGCATACATCTTTCATTTTTTTAATAGGAAACAAAACTCCTTGCTTTGGAAATCTGTATGTAATCCACACATGGATTAAACATTAAACATGGCTCTGATTTGTTCTGTTGCTCACAAGTATGAGATATTTCTAATGCTGTCAAAATATTTCCCATATCACAAAGACACAATAATGGAGAAACTCCAATGATTTTTGTTGGCTATATAATGGTTTCTAACATATGTATTTGAGGTTTAAACCATTATTCAAATCAACAGCACTAATCTGATTCTCTAATTTAGTTCTGTTTTTCATTGAAAGAAGACTGAGTATATAAATGTGTCTGTTCATTGCATGGAATATTTTTTAAAATGTGCACAGCCATATTTGTGAATGTGTAAGGAGAGCTTATTTGACTTCAACAAAATTTTGCTCTTACCTCTAGTGTCACTATGCTGAACACTTAAGATTTGTATCTTCATAATTAATGAAAATTAAAAGCAGGCAAAGAAGAGGAAAGAAAACATTGACATTAAACACAAAAGTGTACATTTAGTTTTTACATTAAAGATAATTGCTATTTTTAAATTTTTTTAAGTTTATTTATTTATTTTGAGAGAAAGAGAGTACAAGTATGGTGGGGCAGAGACAGAGGCAGAGAGCACAGAGCCTAACATGGGACTCGAACTCACGAACCGTGAGATCATGACCTGAGCCAAGATCAAGAGTCGGATGCTTACCCATTGAGCCACCCACGTACCCCAAGATAATAGCTATTTGTTACCTTTATTATTATAGTAATATTTTTATTTTATTAAATACTTCAATAACTTTAACAAGTTTAATATTATATTAATGCTTTCCCTGATCTACTTTAGCTATGTCCTATGATTTGTTATGCTATTTTAATATCACTTGATTCAGAGTATTTAAAATTTTTTCTTGAGTTTTCCTCTTATCCATGGATTTTTTTTATTGCTAAATATTTGGCCTTTAGTCTAGATACATTATTGTTATTGATTTCTATAGATTCCAATATAGTCAAAGAATGTTCTTTACAGGATTTCAATATTTTGAAATTTTTGAGACTGTTTTTATGACTCAGTATATGATTTATCTTGGTGAATTTTCCATGTGCTCTTGAAAAGAATGTGTATTCTGTAGCTTTTGAGTATAGTGTTTATAATTGTCAACTAGGTCAAAGTGAGTGTGTTCATCTCTTCCATGTCATGTATTTTTCTAGTTTTCTTTTTTAAATTTCTGAGAAAGGATTATTAAGCTATGCAACTATGATTGTGAATTTATCTATTTTTTTCTCCTTTTAATTTTGTCAATGTTTTCTTTATGTATTTTCAGGCTCTGTGTCTAGATACATATATTGTTTATGATTTTTATGCCATTCTTCTGTATTTACTCTTTTATCATTATGAAATGTTCCTTTTTTTCTCTGAAAATATTCCTTGCCTTGAAGTATACTTTATCTAATTTTATGCAACTCTAGTCTTATTACATGGTTTACATGGTATATACGTATTCCTTCTTTTACTTTCAACCTATCTGTATTTTTACATTTAAAGTGTGCCTCTTGCAAATCTTCTGTAATTATATCTTACTTTTTTTGTATATTCTTAGCAGCTGTCTGTATTTTCTTTGGAATCCTTAGTTCATTTGTATTTAATGAAATTATTTGTGTATTTGGCTTTTGCCATTTTACTACTTGTTTTCCATTTTCCTCGGCTTTTTTTATTGTCACTGTTTCTCCTTTTTGTTTCTAGATTTCTTTTAGATTAAATGATTTTTAAAAATAATTTAAATTTGGGGCTTCTGGGTGGCTCTGTTGGTTAAGCATTCGACTCTTGGTTTTGGCTCAGGTGGTGATCTCATAGATTTTAGTTCAAGCTCCTTGTTGGGCTCTGTGCTGACACTGCAGCACCTGCTTGGGATTCTCTCTCTGCCCTTCCTCCACCCTCTGTCTCTATCAAAATAAATAAATAAAGTTAAAAATTTATTTATTTATTTATTCATTCATTCATTCATTCATTCATTCTTAAGAGAGAGACAGAGACAGAGTGTGAGTGGGGGAGGGTCAGAGAGACAGGGAGACACAGAATCCGAAGCAGGCTCCAGGCTCTGAGCTGTCAGCACAGAGCCTGATGCGGGGGCTCAACTCACAAACTGTGAGATCATGACCTGAGCTGAAATTCGACCCTTAACCGACGGAGCCACCCAGGCACCCCAAAAATTAAAAAAAAATTAAATTTAACATATCTAATGGCTTTACAATTCTACTTTTTTTTGCAGTATTTTTAATGGTTTGTCCAAGGTATAGAGTATACATTTTTAACTTTTCACACTCAGAGTTAAATATATCATCCCACTCAAAATGCAAAAACCTTAAGGTCATTTTAGGCCCATTGTCTCCCATCCCATTTTGATATAGTTGTCATATACGCTACATCTATATCTTGTAACTATATATGTTAGGCTTCTACTCCTTTACTTTCCTCAGTTGGCATTTAAAGATATAAAGTGTTGCTTGGGGCACCTGGGTCACTCAGTTAAGCATCCAACTTTGGCTCAGATCATGATCTCACAGTTCCTATGTTCAAGCCCCACATCGGGCTCTGTGCTGACAGCTCAGATTCTGTGTCTCCCTCTCCCCTCCCCCACTCATGTTCTATCTCTTCTGTCTCAAAAATAAATAAAACATTAAAAAAAATAAAAAATAAATAAAGATATAAGTGTTGCTTGAGCAACTTTTCATAATTTATTCTCTTCTATAATTCATTTCAAATAATTTTAAATTTCTGTCTTGAGTTTTTCTTTGATCCATAGACTAATTTGTTTTTGTTTTAAAATATTAGAACACACATAAACACACACACTATAAATTCCATAGTACAATGTTATATTTTGCTTTGATCGGTCATAAATGTTATTATTATTAAGAGAAAAGGGTGTTTAACCAGTTAAACTCCATTTCTGATGCTCTTGATTTTCTTTCTAGGATCTGAATTTTACTTTGGTATGATTTCCTTTCTTGTAGAACTTCCTTCATCATTTCTTATAGTTTTGGTCTGCTGAAGATGAATACTTTCAGTTTTTACTCATTTACTCATTTAGTTTTTCTTAATTCCTGAAGGATATATTTACTATTTTATAATTTGGGGTTCAGTTTTTCTTGTAGCACCTTAAGCATTTGTTCCAGTTTCTTCTGGACTCTGTATTTTCATGATGAGAAATGGTCGTTTGTATTGTTTTTATTTGCAGGTAGCATGTCTTTTGGGGATTACTTTTAAGATTTTCTTGTCGTTTTGAAGTTTCAGCTATTTGATATGCCTTATGAATAATATTCTTTATATTTATCCAGCTTGGGACTTGGTGAGCTTCTTGAAACCATAAATTTATGTCTTCCACAATATTTTGGAAGATGTTTGCCACTGTTTAAATATTTTCTTCCTCATTTCCTCTCTTCTTTATTTTTGGGACTCCAGTACATGAATGTTATGACTTTGCTAATGTACAAACTGCTGAGGTTCTGTTCAATTGTTCTCAATCTTTTTTCTCTACTTTCTTCAAATTGGATAATTTTTGCTTGATTTGCCTTCAAGTCCACTGACTCTATTTTTTTCTCAAATCCATTAGTTGTTACTCTCTAATGATATATTTTTTTAATTAGATATATTTTTTTATATCTGTATTTTTCACTTACCTTTATATTTTCTATATCTCTGCTATTTCGTTCACTCATTACCAGAATGTTTTGAAATACTTCATTATAATGGTTATTGTTTACTTTTTAAAAATTCTTTTCTACTAATTCCAACATTTTTGACATCTATGTGTCAATCTATATTGATTGTTTTTTTCTTTGTATACAGTCATCTTACCTGTTCTTTGTGCATTTAATAATTTGAGTTGTATTCTCAACATTGTGAAACTCTGGATTCAATTATGTTCTCAAAAATATTGATTTTTACTTTAGCAGGCTGAACTCAAATTCCAAACTCAGTCTTCCCTGCATGAATGGAAGTTGAGAGTTCTGTTTAGTTTTTTAGCATTAGCTGGGCTACTGGAATCTGCATTTAGCCTGAGTAGTTCAGAGCTTAGCTAGACATGGGAGTAAGGTTTCTATGCGAATTTGGGCTCTTTATTAATGATTCTCTTCTTTTGTTTTATTTTTGCCATCTTTTCCAGGTACTGTATTTTCTCTGAAATTTATCCTCTAGTTCTTCATGCCAGTAAGATTGCAGGTGTCAATTTTATTAGCTATCTCTGGTCCTAAATAGGGCCTTCCCTTAATCAAAGAAAAGTCTAAGAATGGGTAACTCATTTTGCTCTGTTCCTTTCTTTCAAGTTTTTACTCCCTTCTACTTCCTTTTTTCCGCACTTGTTCATTTTATAAAATATGAATATATAATATAATATATATTAGGTCATTTAGACTGACAAATGACCTGAAGCATTAGCTTTTTCTATTGATTACTATAGAACTCCTTTAAAAAAAAAAACAAGAAAAAATAAGATTTCACAGAAGGGTTGAACTCAAAATAATATCAGTGAGTTATGATTCTCTTGATTCAAACAATTAACATTTATTTAACTCAAACTGTGGTACTAAGAAAATGTCTATACTTGTATATTGGGAGAAAGGGGAAGTTATTTGTTGTATATGATTTAACCTCGACCTAGATTTTCCCAGACTGCTCTAATGGTAGTGAACTCAGAATTGTTTGGTTTAGTTTTTATTTCAAAATTGCTATTTAATAAAGCACTTCACTTTCTGCTTTATACCTCCATTAGTTGATGTTAAAATAGACTAAGAATTACCAAATATTAGAGTACTTGCCAAACATTGAAAGGGTTGATGATTCCTTTACTTTATGTGTAAACTTGTATTATTGGAAAAAGTATACTTACTTTTAATTATGTCCATAAAATATATTGGAAAAGGGCCGCAAACAGTCTCAGTCAGTGTGACCTGTGTGACTAATTTGTTTAAAATTTAAAGGTAAATTATTTTTAATGTAATTATCTCCTATGTTAAAATTACTGATTACTGATTAATATTCTTTATCAGTGCTGCAATAGTTAATTTGAATATCAAATTAATAACAAAAACAGGGGAATGAGGTCAGTGTAGATGTATGTTTTAGGAATAAAATTTCCAGTGTCATAAAGATGTTCTTAGCAATAAAAAGAAGTAAATAGTGTACTTTCGGTTGCTTAATTTCCTCATATAACTTTTATTGTTAAAGTCTACATTTGATTCACCTTTGTTAATCAGATTCTTCCTTTAATCTTGAAAATAGGCTTTAAAAATTTCTGTGACATTATTAAAAGAAATTAATGTTCACACTTAGACATAGATCATTGGGGCGCCTGGGAGGCTTAGTTGATTGAGCACCACTTGGCTCAGGTCATGATCCCATGGTTCATGAGTTCAAGCCCCGCGTGGGACTCTGTGCTGACAACTTAGAGCCTGGAGCCTGCTTCGGATTCTGTGTCTTCCTCTTTCTGCCTCTCCCCTGCTCATGCTGGCACTCTCTCCCTCTCTCTCTCTCTCTCTCAAAAATAAATAAACATTAAAGTTTTTTATAAAGAAATAGATCATTAAAAAACTCTTGCTTCATATCTTCCTCAATAATCTATTTTGATGTTTATTTAGTGTATAAATTCTACATTTATAAAAGAGAAACAGAAAATTGAGTCTGATATTCAGATCATTATGATTGTTAACACTACTCTGTAAACAGCATGTAAATGAAAGTTACATACAGCAAAAAGATATGTATTTAATAAGGCAATTGTAATTCAATATTTTACTATCTTTGAGAAAATTTGATGAAGATGGTAATAAATGTATATAATATACTGATTTTATATTTTGAGAAATATATACTAAATGATGGAGGAGAAAATATATTTGACAATTTAAACATGTGCCAGTGATGTTCTGTAAAATTATAACTTTTTTAAAATATTTGAAAAAAACACAAAATGAAGAGTTTTTTGCTTCCTTTAACACATTTCATGGTAGATATACTAAATAAGTATTTAACATATATTGCTGTTTTGCATTTTTGATGGTGCTCGTCTTTGCCTAATAGAGCTGTATATTTAAGGAAAGAAAACTGTGTCATCCTAGATCTAAGGCATGTATGGTACATAGTCTTTAAAAAGTGCATTTTAAAAAATCAACAGCGACATAAAATTATATATGCCTATATCTAATCCAAATTTTCAGTTACAAGTTATATAATTTTATACCTTCTATTTGGTTCTATTACATTTTACAGCTCTAAGTTAGTGAATTAAGACAGGAACAACACACACACACACACACACACACACACACACACACACCAAACAAAAAAAGACCATACAACAGTTTTCAAAGTGGATATCTTTTACTTCCTTAACACTTTAAGATCAGAGAATTTATATGGGGAAAATGGCTAACAATTAAAGTGTGTATAAGGTTTGGGAGTGTCTGAATTGTTCAAAATCTGCGAGAAAGTGTGCTGCTGGCTTCTAACATCTTGATAATCCAGGTTTTAGCTCTCATTTATAATCTTGTTATTTTCATGGAGAGGATAAAATGGTATAGAAGGAAACAATTATCACCCAAATCTAAAATCTGAAGAAACAACTCAAAAGCAATAAAAACATTTATAGGGGTATACTTGATTCTTACTGAGTTATTTATTCCCTGCTTTATATGACTGTCTAAGACAGTATTTTCATAGCTAAGATCATAGTGACTTGGGAATTCTGGAAATAATGATAAAATTCCATAGGCAAAATGCTAACATTCCATGTGATATGATATACTATATCTTTGGCATTATAAATAATTTAATTAGGCTAGGTACAGGTATTATTTGATTTGTGCATGTAGTTGCTATTAATATCATAACTAATGTGGAAGATGCTGCTAGTCTCTTTACATGAATTTGAGTGCTTATAAAGCAATAATCAATTACAGAATATATGAAGAAGCACGCAATTTTATTATTGATGTTTTCACTTCATTATTTTATGGGAATAATGGAGAAAGCATATGAATGGGAAAAATGTGACAAAGAACTACATATAATGATGGGATATAAAGGAATTTTTCCTTTAGAAGGAAAATATTAAATAATAAGAAAGGACATTATTTTGGATGCTTAGTGTGTATTTCTTCCATTAGGTAATAGAATGAACAACTTTTCAGAGCTTCTGCCATAATTATGTTTGTGTGATAATAAACTGATTCTTCTATTTGTTCTTGAAGCTCCTGGAAAAAAAGAGTAGAAACTTAATTTCTATTATATTTAAAATTTACCCCATTTTGAAAAACAACAAAAATAGCTAAGAGTATTTCTTGGAAAACCCCTTATCTTTTTCCCTACTGTCATTAGAAAGGTTAGTTGAAATAGAATGGGGACAGGTACACCATGTCCCATTACACTTTCCTTTACCTCACCAGTTCAAGAACATGGAGGAAGTACTTTTACTTACAGCCTGAGTTCCAGCCATTCTTCTGACATTTAATAAAAGATACACAAACTTATTGTAATAGAACTTACATGGAACAACTAGAGAATAGCTCTGAGGCACAAGAAGTCACAAATGTGTCGATCCAGAGGTTAACAAAGCACGTCCCCAAATGGCTTATCCAGTGGGAAATTTTGAACACTCTAGTTTTCTGCTAGATTCCTGTCAAAGATCTCTCATTGACAACCTACAGGAAACACGTTAAAGTCATTAACTGGTGACTCCCTAGCTTGTGAGCATTATTTCTTACCATCTATGTAGTATGGTTGAACATCTAGATCTTCTACACAGTACACTTTATCTGCTCCTGCTGTTTAGTGGAAATAGCATTTACTCAATCTTTGCCTTTAATATTTAGCTAGTAGGTGCAACTCTGTAGCATTTGCGTAAAATTGCAAATGTGATAACATGATATTATAACTATCTGTTTTGGGGATTGTCTTCTCTGCTGGACTATGAATTGTATGAGATTAGGGACTATGTCTTCATTTTTGGATTTTCATCATCCAGGAGAGTTCCTGGTCAATAACTTGTTCTCAGTAAACCCCTGGTGAATGAATAAATAAATGAATGTCAATAAATGATTTACTTAGAGATACATAAGGCAAATTAATTATGATGAATTTTAGGAGGCTTTATTGAGTAAGAGAGATTGAGATTTTTTATGAAAGAATTATTTTGAAAAATAATTTTTAAATTTTCAGGGTAGATAAGATAATCTAACATCTTTGGGTTGAGGGTAGTGCCCTCTTTTTTTTTTTTATAATTTTTCATTATAAATCCCTGTTCTTAGTACAATGGAATAATAGTGTGTCGGTGTAGAACCTTTTTAAAAAATTAATTTATATATTTTTAATGTTTATTTATTTTGAGGGAGAGAGAGCAAACGAGCGCAGCACATGCACATGAGCTTGAGGGACATGAGAGAGAGGGAGAGAGAAGATCCCACGCTGACAGCACAATCCAGAGGTTGTGTTTGATCCTACAAACTGTGAGATCATGATCTGAGCTGAAATTAAGAGTCAGATGCTTAACCGACTGAGCCATGCAGGTGCTCCAAAATCTTTAGTTTTATAATCCCTGCAATTCCTCTGTTTACTTCTTCGTCCCTGCAGTTCAACTAGACCTTGATTTTCACTGCCATAGGGAAGGGAGGTCATAATATCAATATAAAGTAGAACAGAAAAAGTTATAGATTTTATTGCTATTATTACTATTGTTATTATTATTATTATTATTATTACTATTGTTACAAAGATCCAAACATCTCTCATACGACTTGTTGAAGAGAACAGAATAAGAAGGTAGGGTTGCAAACTAATCATGTCTCAGGAAGTAACCTGCTCCTGTCCCACCACCTAAACAAATTCTGACTTGGGTAGGAATTTGAAGGCAGGAGGGGAACCCAGGAAACCAGCACATTCCTTGAAGTTTAAGTTTCCTGATACCATGTGAGCAATGTTTGGCAACATGTCAATATACTGACCAATTGGCATATATCTGCATAAGGTGTTTAAATACAGCTGCTAAGATTCCTATAGCCAGGAGTGGTGTGGGAGAGAAACTGCAGTTTCCAGTGATCTGAGAAGTTAGCTGAGTTGGCAGGCTTGAAGGTCTTTTATGGCTGGGATGGAAGAAGCAGCCATGGATGGCAACACAACCAAGCCTGGGGAACAGAACAGATGGACAGAAAAGCTGATGCCAGCAAGGACTAGAGGTCAAGGGCTTCCTCCACAATTTGATGATGCTGTGAGAATCCCAGCCCCTCCTCTCTAGACAGCAAACATCAAAACCTCTTCTGAGAAAAGAAAGTCAAGGGAATTGGCTTTAGTTAATACCTAAATGACTTGTTATTCAGAAAGACTTTATGTTATCTACCCTTAGCTGGAATGGGGGCTTGAATTAGAGAATAATTTTCAGACACATCAAAAGTTACATTTGTGTAACTCTGGAGTTCTTTTTGAGAGTAGTCGTTCACTTGTTGTATTTGTTCTACCAAGATCAAGTTCTCTAAAAAAAAGAAGAAGATAAATTTGTAATTACTCCAAGTCAGGGCCCCATTACTCACACATACGGCAGTACATTATAGCTGACAAACATATTTTCCCCATTTATTGCTATGTACATGGTAACTACTCCTTAAGTTAGCATGTCATAAACTTGTATTACATTTCTCTCCCTTTTTCTCTCTCTCTTAAACACAAACACAAACATACACACACATAAACAAACACACTCACTGTCTCTCTCTCCCTACACAATATAGATATTTTGATTTAACTGATGAAGAAACTGAAGATATTATATAAGTTTATCAAATCCACATGGTAGATAAATGACAGATAGGATACAAATTCAGGACTATTTCCCTTCAGAGATTTTGCTCTTCTCATTTATTACTGTGAGATGAAGGAATTGATACTTCCTCTTTATATTTTTCCTCACTAATTGCTGGCAAATAATTATGAAATTTCAAGGACTATCCTATAAAATATTAAATGTAAAAGAACCTTGATAGTTTAGATAGTCTGTCAATATTAAACATAATGATTTACTGAAATACTGATATTTACTGAAGTCATTATATGGAATGAGAAATTATAACATAATTTTTAATCTAGATAAATGAGACATTTCTTTGTAAAATTTTTATATTCAAATTTTAAAATTACAGTAATATATCAAGATTCATGTTAGAACTATTAAAAATTCTGGGGCGCCTCAGTGGCTCAGTTAGTTAGCGTCTGACTTGGCTCAGGTCATGATCTCACTGTTAGTGAGTTTGAGGCCCACGTTGGGCTCTGTGCTGACAGCTCAGAGCCTGGAGCCTGCTTTGGATTCTGTGTCTCCCTCTCTCTCTGCCCCTCCCTCGCTTGCACTCTGTTTCTCTCTCTCAAAAATAAACATTATTTTTTTTTTAAATAAAAGATTCAGCCATTTCAATTGTCAAGATACCATAGTATGTAAAATCAAAAATGTTTAACTAAAAAAAAATCACAGGATGAAATGGGAAGAAGCCCCAGAGAAGGTGTGGCTTATGACAGTAGATGTAGTGGCAATTACCACATTTCATCTGCAGGATACAACTCGTTCCTGAACCATCTTATGTCATAAATCATACAAAGTTACTTTTTGGGTCTGCTAAATCTTTTTCTATTTTTAGCAAGTATTAATTTTTTAAAAGACTATAAAAGGAACATGTCTTCTAAAGTCTTTACTTTCTAAACATTAAAAAAGTATTAACATTATTAACTATTTTTATTTTTAACATCTATAGGTTTTACAGTTCATATATGGTTTCCATCATTGGGTTTTTCAGAATCAATATACTGAGTGGAAATGGCCTTAGTTTTTAGTTTCTAATTTTTTTTTTTTAGTTTATTTATTTTGAGAGAGAGGAAGAGAGAGCAGGAGAGGGGCAGACAGCAACAGAGAGAGAGAGAATCCCAACCAGTCTCTACAATGTCAGTGCAGAACCCAACATGGGGCTCACCAACCATGAGATTAGGACCTGAGCTGAAACCAAGAATTGGACGCTTAACCGACTGAGACACCCAGGCACCCCAAAATCGTCTTAGTTTTTAAATGAGCTGTCCAATTTCCATTTAAACATGTAACTACCACATAGAAATGGATTCTTCTATTATAAAACCTTACTGTGGCTTATTTCAAGATTACTTCTATATTTCCAGTGATTTAAGAGATGTAGAAATCAATGCTATAGTATCTAACTTAATGTAAGTACATGAGTTGTATTTGGTATTGATTTCATTTTTCCTCGAAGGGGAAGGAATTGTGTAAAAATATATGTGTTCTTATTCTTTTCTTTCTGGTAATTATATTATAAAAGGTTAGTTCAATAACTGAGTGGACCTATCTTCTAAATTGTCAGAAAATCAGAGCACACAGCCAATTCTCCTAACTATAGTAGAGTTCATGTCTATTCCATTTAGAACAGATGATTTTCCAACCACTTCTAATATTCTCTAGGTTTAGACATTTCCTAAGGACTCATAAGTATAGCTTATTTCAGTAATTTATTTTTTATTGGTCTTTGTGTTTAATATTTTTAAATTATAATAATTCTAAAGGTGAAGATATCAAATATTCATAATGACATTAGATAAATGAACAACAGATGTACTATTAACCAAATGTATAAAACAAAGGACAAGATCAATTAGTAAAGGTCCTATAGGAACACTCATAAAAGTTTTAATCTGACCTTTTCTCTAATTATTTTTTATATTCTGAAAAAAATGGAAACAATCTCTTTTTAAATTTTACAGTACTCAGGGCCCACACTAAATTTTTCATATGTTTTAAATACCAGTCACGTGGATAAATTACATTCATAATGTCATTAATTCTTTAAAATTGGTTAGATTCCTCTGGTGACAAAGGTTTAAAGGACTCCTTTAAGTATGAAACGGATTGAATTGCATAGATGAACGGGAACATTCACATTCTGCTATCACACCAGTCATCTTTACTTTTACCTGAATGGTTCTGTTTATTAATGTATCTGGCAAACATTTATCAAAATCCAACTATTTGACAAGAGAGAGCAAAGAGAAGAAAAAGGGTAACAAATGAATAGAGTAAGGCCAGTGGGTCACCTTTAGAAAATGGTATGGTTGCTTTTGGGGAAGTTGTCAAAATTTGGAAGAGCCATTTTAGCGAATTAAGAAAGAATGCTATTTAGGGATGACTAAAGGTTTTGTGAAAAACAGCGAGACTGAGAATAATCAGTAATAAAGTCCTTCAGCACAATAATATGATATTTCCCCAGGAGCTGCAAGCAAGAGCAGATAAAATGAACTGCAGGCTTTTGCCAGGATTGGTAATTGCCAAAGAGAACTAAGGTAGCCTGTGAAGGGTAGGACTGGTGACAGTTTCATTGAAATGTTTAATTATGAGCTTCAGGATGCATATGGAATCCCATGAAACCAGAGTTGTTTAAACATTCATAATATTTAACTGTAGTGGAATTAGCTTAAATACATATCACTCTCTCTGCAATGTTATAAAAAGTTTACATATTAAACGTAAAACAAACATAAAAGTCACATTACTTTGGTACTAAACCATACATAATACCGTATGGCATTTATTAACATTTCCAAGCCTGTGCATTTTGTCTTTTTCCCACATTAATTACAGAGTTAATCAGTGCACAGATAGTGATAACTTTTTTTTTTTTGCTTCTAATCCATCAATAATTTTGAAGAAATTTAGATTAAAAATAGATAAGGTTCACAGACAGTCTGAAATAACAGAATCTGGTGAGGCATTTTCACTATCCTTGTTGTTTAACGTCATTTCTTAACAAACCGGGAATATTTTGTTGTGTTTGTTGTTATAAGATTTTAGTGTGCCATGGTTTTATTCATTAACAAATGTGTATTGAGTTTCTGCAAGGTACCAGCCATAGCTTTAGGCATTAAAGATACAGTACTGAACAAAACAGTATGCACATGCACATAGTATTAAGTATGCACTCTCCTCAAGTTTAGGATTTGATTCTATTTTGGGGGCTCTGTAATTAACAACCACAGCCTAAGATATTCACAATTCAAGCCATTTTGTTACCATGGTATCCTCATTGTTATAGTTAGTAGCTGTTGCTTGGCTTTTTCACTAAAGTTATTCAAGCCCCATTAGGATTAGGCAATCCATTTCAGTTGCAACATTTTCCACCTGCTTTTGTAGCCATTAAATATAGCCAATTCTTAGTTTCTAACTTCAAGTCTTTGTTGTTTCTTTCTCCATAATATTTGCGTGGGTGTCTTGATCTCAGTTCTTTTGAGTGTTGGTTCTAGGTTTGTGCTAATTAACACAGCATACTATAATGAATGTAGTGAGCTGTTTAAGCCTACAGATTCTCTATTAAAGGCAACCGTATCAACACATTTAATTCAATGAGGCACTCTCAAAATCAATATTCACAAATTTGCTCTAGCGTTTATTATTAAGTATGCACATGTTTATTTATATCAGTCCAACAAAATAATTTACTTCTACTTGTGGTTTTTAAAACATTATGTTAGGACAACAATTTCATTCTAGTTCTTGAAGTGTTACAGAATAGATCTTCTTGATAACTATAAAGGGCCCTTCTGATAAAATTACATTGTATCTGGGTAAATTATAATAAATATAAATCTTAGTGCACTTTAAGAATTGCTAAAATAAGTTAATTTTCATAAAATAAAGTAAAATAAAATAATAAAATAAAACAAGGCAGCATCAGAGGAAGGAGATCTAAGGATTAAATTATAATAAAAAATGTGAAAAATAAGAAAAAATGACTACGTCATTGGTATGATGGAAAGCAAAATCCTTGAGACTCCAGAATTACAAGGAAGCTAAACTTGAGGTTCACACATTTAAGCTTGGGAAACTTGAAGAATCCAAAATGTTCCTAGGTTGATGATTTTCTCTGGAACTCCAGAAAAAGCAAATGCAAATTCATCTTTAAAAGAAAGCAGCCTCAATTTAGATTCAAACTAATCTGTCTCATAGATTAAATTTAAAAATAGGAGCTTATGGGGCGCCTGGGTGGCTCAGTCCATTGAGCGTCAGACCAGCTCAGGTCATGATCTCCTGGTCTATGAGTTTGAGTCTCGCATCAGGCTCTGTGCTGACAGTTCAGAGCCTGGAGCCTGCTTTGGATTCTGTGTCTCCCTGTCTCTCTGCCCCTGCCCTGCTTGTGCTCTCTGTCTCTCAAAAATAATAAACATTAAAAAATTTTAAAAAATATGAGCTTACATTAAAAAACAAAGTCACTAAGCATTCAAGGAAACAAGTCATAATATTGAGGTTTAGGGAAACAGCAATCAACAGATTTATCTCTTAAATAATTTCAGATATTGGAAAGACCAGATTCAAGATATAAATTACTTTGAAATATTTAAAGGGATAAAAATAGAATACAAATGAACCAAGCACGGGAACAATAAAAAATGGTAGATTTGAAAAAAATCCCAATAGATAGTTTAGAAATTGAAAATAAATATATATAGAAATAAAGGCTCAGTAGTGAAGTAGTGAATTATGTGGTAGAGCTGCAGGACCAAACCAGAATACAATGCAAAAATACAGGGATAGAATTTGAAAGAATGGTTAAGAAATATTGATGCTAAAATGAACACTAACAGATATCCAGAGTCCCAGAAGGAGAAAATAAAGAATAGTAAGTTTTGAAAACATAATAGTTAATGATTTTCTAGAAATACAGACATAAATATACAATGAATACTAAACTAAGAAGGTGCTCTTACTTAGATGCTTTGTGGTGAATTTTCAGAACAATATGAAGTGAAAATTTTTAAAGCAGATAGAAAAGAAACATCAATTACAAAGGAATGAAAAATGGGCTGAGAGTAGATTTCTCGGTAGTATAATGGATACAAAAGGATAGTGGACTAAAACTCAATAAATTACTGAGAAAAGTTAATGTCAACTCTAGAATTTGTACTCCCTAAAAATATCTTTTACGAATCAGGGCAAGATAAAGACATTTTCAGGTACACAAAGTTCAATATATGTTCACTAAAGGAACTTTTAAAGGGTGTATTTTAGGAAGAGGTAAAATGATCTGAGTCCAGGTTTAAGATGTGAGAAGAAATTATAAGCAAATAATCTGTAAAAAAGTCATGTAAAATAATTATTATCTGTATAAAAATATAATGATCATGATGGAAATAAGCTTCAATTATATATACCAGGATGGAAATAAAATAATAGAAAACAGTATGTGTGATGGAGGTTGAGTAGATTTAAAGTGTTTGAAAATTTTTTCTGTTATTTGTGAAAGGGTTTAAGATCCAGAGTAACTTTAAACTTAATGCATAAAGAGAGTAATATGTTATCAATAGGAAAGAACAAACTATAGAGAAGGGTTTGGGATTTCTGGGCTTTCAAATTCTGGGAATATTTCCTTTTACTCCCATGCCATCTCATGGGCTACCAGATTTTCTCAAAAAGTCCCAACTTAACAAAAATGTGTTCAGCGTAAGTTCAGTCGCAGGATCATACTTTGCTGTCTACTTTTGGCTGTCTTAGCTACTTTATCACATATATAGACAATTCTTGGGCTGTAGTTAATGCCTTGAGCTAAAAATTTAAAGATGGTCTTTTCTAAGGATGCCTGGGCGGCTCAATTGGTTGAGTGTCCGACTCTTAGTTTCATCTCAGGTTATGATCTCACAATCATTGGATTGAGCCCTGCGTCAGAGCACTGAGCATGGAGCCTCTTTGAGATTCTCTCTCTCTCCTCTCTCTCTCTCTCTCTCTCTCTCTCTCTCTCTCTCTCTCTCTCTCTCTTCTCCCTCCTGCGGCCCTTCTCCCCCACTCTCTCTAAAATAAAAAAAATAATAAAGATGCTATTTTCTACTCCCCTTTTGCCTCTATATTGGAAGATGGAGTTCTGTTTGCAAATATTTTAGAATTTTATTTCACTATAAATGCTATTTAGATTCTGTGTTGCTGAGACCTAATACTCTCAATTCTGATTTTATAATTATTGTAATCGAGTTTTCTTTTCATAAGTGAGATTAAATTTCTGTTGCTGATGTTCACTCTCCCAAAAATTCTAATATATTTTCATATGAATGACATTTTTACATATTGTCATTAAATCATTTTTAAAATGTTAATCAAATTCTCTGCACTAGAACTAGGTACTTAGTTATATATTTACTCCTATTTTTTTTTTTACTTTCTCAATTTCCTAATATATGATTATGTAACCTGCCTGAAAAGGGTCATGAAATACTGAAGTAGGTATTTGTAAGGCATTTCTCCAATGTCTTTCATCTTAGATTTTCAAATTGTGTTTTCAACCTCACTTAAATTGTTTAGTGACTTCATTGAGTCCCCTGCCTTTGAATAGCATCCCTATGTTGATAAACATAAAATGACCAAAAGCAAATTCCACTCCTCTACCAGCCCTTTATCCCTGCCTGTCTTCTCCATTTTGGTACTCAGCATTGTGCCATCATCCTATTTACTCCAGCCAAAGCATGGGATTTATCTATGATTTCTCATTTTCCCTAAGTTTGTCTCCATTAGTAAGTTTTATTAAGTATATATTCAAATAGTATTCTGAACTTTTCATTTCTTTCCATCTCCATGTTGATAAAGTCTACTATTCCTTACTCTGCTTCCTCTTAATCTATTTTTACCAGAGTAGCTGCAGTGTTTTTTTTTTAATTTTTTAAATGTTTGTTTATTTTTGAGAGAGAAAGAGGGAGAGAGAGAGAGGCAGAGTGTGAGTGGGGAGGGGCAGAAAGAGAGGGAGACACAATATGAAGCAGGCTCCAGGCTTTGAGCTGTCAGCACAGAGCCCAACAAAGGGCTTGAATTCACAAATCTCAAGATCATGACCTGAACTATAGTCAAATGCTTAACCGGCCGAGCCACCCAGGTACCCTGACAGTGTGGGTTTTTTTTTAATATACCTAAAAAATACATATCATATCATGTTTATACCCAGCTTTAAATCTGGTGGCTTAGGAGTCCCTGGGTGGCTCAGTCTGTTAAGCACCCAACTCTTGGTTTCGGCTCAGGTCATCAAACCTCACGTTGGGCTCTGTGCTGGCATCACGGAGCCTGCTTGGGATTTTCACACTCCCTCTTTCTCTGCCCCTCCCCTGTCAATGTTGTGTCTGTCTCTCTCAAAATAAATGCATAAACTAAAAACAAATTCTAGTGGCTTACTGTGACAGTTAAAATTCAAATTCTTTGCATATTTACAAAATCCTCTCCCATACCGTCTCCTCAGTTACCATCATGCCTTTGGTGTTAGCTGTTCCTTCTTCTTGAAATTCCTTTCCCCTATATTAAGAAGACTGATGTTAGTGTTATTTATGTCTTAGACTGACATCATTTCTTTGAGGCCTGTTAGATTATCAGAGTCACTCAGTCACTCTCTATTACATCATCCTATCCTATCTCTACATAACATGTTGAATTACCAGATATTTTCTTCTCTATCTATCATCTATCAAATATTCTCTCACCCCCCACCATTCTGTTACTATAACATTTGTGAGAGCAGCAACCTCTAATTTACTGTTCATCAGTATAACACCAATTCTTAGAATAATATCTGGCCCTTGGAAATTACTCATTAAATATCTATTGCATTCATGAAGAAAATAATTTTCTGCAATTTTTAATTAATACAATTTTACTTATGTGAAAAACATTGTTAGTATGATCACCTGTTAATAACAGCTAGTGATCTTATCATCCAGGAATTTAAATGTACATTTCTGACTACATTTGTTAATGTCTTATTAAATTTTTGAGTTAACTTAAAACTTCTTGAAAAACTGCTCAGGGTAATTTCTACTAAATTGGTTTAACTTTGTGAAATTCTAAAAAGTGCACATGAATAGTAATTTATTTCTATCTAGTCAAATAGGATTTGACCATGATACAATCTGCCCTACTTTTTACTACATAGAAATTTGAACAACTTCCAGAATGATAAATTTTAATTTTGAGCACCCTAGACAAAAAAATGGAAGTGTTAGGGCAGATTCATTTATTAGTGAATTCCTCTGCATTGACGGGTTGATTAAACTGTTTTGTTAGGCTGTATTACCCTCTGAGTTTTTTCACTGTTTTACTTTCTTATTCATTGTAGAGTGATTCTTCTTAGTGTTTTCATATTTTTAGTATAAGTTTTCTTTCTCTATTTCATGCACAATACTTTCCTGAAAAGGGTCTCTGAAATTTCTAGACACTTTTTTTTCCTTTCAGCACATCCAATTATTTTTTCTTTAAAATTTTAACACTGTATGCAAGACATACATCTTCAGGTAGGAAACTTTCATATATGTTCAGATAGCTGTAAGATTAGCTTTTGTGTAAGTACTATAGGAAAGTATTTTATTATTCTGAATAATGTTTTTATAAATTAAGTTCATGTGAATGAGTCCAATTTTTTACTTTCAACCTTATCAGGATTTAATCCTTTTTTGCTTTTTTGCTCTGGTTTCATGGTAGGTTTTAGTCTTTTATAAAAACATTTACATTTTTCAAAATTTTTCTTGCTGTAGAGGTGGTTTGATTTGTCATTAATTAATTTGGAATTACTATATGTTGGACTTTCTGAATAAGTATGTATACATAATTATGCCTTTAAGTTTTATCATTTCTTGCAGGATTTCTATGAAATAGACTTATCAACATTGTTGTTTATTTTACAGAGAAAAGATTCAGATAGGTTAATGACTTTGCTGAGGCCTTACTAGGAAGAGGAAGAATTGGATTTGAACTCAGAATGTTCTGTGGCAGCCAAGGAGGAATATTAATCTAGAAGGTGTGAATAGACTAACATGCTGAGATCTTTAATTTATAGACCACAGAGTCCCTGTGGAGAATGTTGACAGGCAGGCCACAAAGCTTTTGTGAGTTGTGTAGTGCTAAAATTCCCCAGCCCTGCTGAAGAGGGATCTGGATCTGCTTCAAAATAATGTGGTAGGTAGCCTTAGTCACTTAGACCTGAGTATAAAAGATAAAAAAAACAA
Organism: Neofelis nebulosa; assembly: GCF_028018385.1. Taxonomy (NCBI): domain Eukaryota; kingdom Metazoa; phylum Chordata; class Mammalia; order Carnivora; family Felidae; genus Neofelis; species Neofelis nebulosa. The sequence goes on from NC_080795.1 coordinate 34,832,640, forward strand.
ACAAATTTGAGCCCATATTTTCAGAAGTTTCTGCAAGGTAGGTGATACCACCCTGAAGTGGACAGCTATGATTTTATAGCTGCTAATCATAAGGGATTAGTTTCTGTGAGAAAATTTTAGACAGTCTAATTGTCTGACCAAACTATTCATTTCCCTGCAAAAGGAGTGAGGTTTCAATCTGTTTCCTTACCATACTCAGCTATCATAGTCATGAGAATTCCTGCCTGGCTGGGTGCTATTTTACAGATCATTTTATATGCTTTCAACTAATGATCTACTTGTCGTCATCCTGCCCACAGCCTGAACACCTGTGCTCAAAGAGTTAAGTGTAGATTTTTTTTCTCTCCACATTTAGTGAAGACATGTTATTTATTTGTTATTGTTACTCAATATATAGTGTGTGTTATTGGTGATCACATTTAACATTGAGTTCATTGAATTCAGAAAGAAAAAAAAAACATCTGTTGTACTTTGTATGAAAGTAGAAATGGGCCTCTTCCCAGGATAAGGATCATAGGACTACTGGAAAGAACTTTTTGAAGTGGCATTGTGACATTTCTCAGGCTGAAGAAAACTTTTTTTTTTTTTTTTGAGAGAATCAGAGTATGAGCAGGGTGGGGCAGAGAGAGAGGGAGACACATAATCCAAAGCAGGCTCCAGGTTCTGCACTGTCAGCACAGAGCCCCATGTGAGGCTCAAATTCACGAACCGCAAAATCATGACCTGAGCAGAAGTTGGATGCTTAACCAACTGAGGTACCCAGGCACCCCTGAAGAAAGCTTTTATTATTTTGCATTATCACTTGAATAAAAGTGATGGTGATGTATTTATGGTTGAATTGTAATGAGATTATATTAGGTAGGGACACTGTATGTATAGAAAGGAAAGATAGGTACATCTGGAAATTAAAGGGTAGAATATACAACACATATCCATAATACTACCTACCTTCTTCATATGCTACACACTACTCTTGCTGAGTAGCCATGGCCAGACAAGTTTTATTTTCATGTGCCCTGACTCCCACAAGTACGTGTAATTAGATGGTGGGTAGAACCCTGATCCAAACGTAGCTAATCCATAGATTGTCAATTAAGGCTTGAGATGGATCCTTGTCAAGGGATAAGATGGGTCTTTCTCTTGGCAATTAAAACTAGAAAAATAATGTGAATTAGGCAGTAATAGGGATAGAAACTGAAGTGATAAAACAAATCAATTGGCTTAGAGCATCATGGGCCATTGTTAAGCCTAAATTGAGGGAACAGAATTGAATTAATAAGGAAAAATCATGAGGTAAAAATCAGCTCTCCAGAATGGAAAAAACAAAAAATATATGGAATGCATACAACTCAATAGCAACAAAACAAAGCAAGCAAATAAAAATCAATAACCCAAATGAGAAATGGGAAAAAAGACCTGAGCTGACTCTTTTTTTCCACAGAAGGCACACAAATGGCCAACAGATATATGAAGTATGCTTAGCTTCACTAATCATCAGGAAAATGCATATCGAAATCACAATGAGATGTTACCTCACTCCTATTAGTATGGATTTATTTTTTAAAAATCCAAAGATAAGTATTGGCAAAGATGTAGAGAAAAGAAAACTCTTAGACATTGTTGGTAGGAATGTAAATTGATACGGCCATTATGGAAAACAGTATGGAAGTTCCTCAAAAATTAAAATACAGCTATAATATAATCCACAATCTCGTACTGGGTATATACCAATAGGAAATTAAATAAGTATCTTGAAGAGATATCTGCAACTCCCATGTTCTTTACAATATTATTCTCAGTAACCAAGTTATGGAAACAACCTAAGGGTTTGTCAACAGATGAAAAGATAAAGATAGTATGGTATATATCCACAATGGAATATTATTCAGCATTAATAAAAGAAAGAAAATCATGCCAAATGTGACAACATAGATGAAGTGGGAGGACATAACAATAAATGAAATAGCCAGACACAGAGAGATAAATAGTGCATAATCTCACTTATGTGTGAAATATAAAAATGTTAAACTCATAGTAACAGACAGGAGAGTAGTGGTTACATGGGTGGGGGTGGGGTGTGGTGGTTGGTCAGAGAGTACAAACTTTTAGTTATAAAATAAGCAAGTTCTGGAAACCTAATATAGAGCATAGTGACCATATTTAATAATTAGTGTATATTTGAAATTTACTGAGGGTGTAGATCTCAAGTTTTCTCATCCCACGCACAAAAAATGGTAACTATAAGAGGTAATGACTATGTTAATTATCTTGATTGTGGATATCATTTCACAATACATGGGGTATATCCAAATTTCACATTGTACACCTTAAGTATATACAATTTTTATTTGTGATCATACTTCAGTTAAGCTGGGGAAAAAAGTGTTGTATGTGCATAGATGGTAGTCTTAGTCTGTTCAGGCTGCTATAATAAAATACTACAGATTGTGTTGTGTGGCTTATAAACAAGAAACATTTAGTTCTCAAAGCTTTGGTATTCAAAGTCTGAGCTCTGGGTGTCAGCATGGTCATGTGAGGGCTCTTTTTTGGGTCACAGACTTTTCATTTTAACCTCACAGAGTGAAAAGAGCAAGGGAACTCTGTGAGGTCTCTTTTATAAAACACTAATCCCATTCAGCAGGGCTCTTTCTAACACCATCACATCGGGAGTTAGAATTCTAACATGTGAATTCAGGAAGGGACACAAACATTGAGACCCTAACAATAGTGTTAAGCTTCATGAAGAAAATTAAAACAAGGAAAGGGAATATACTATCTCTACCTACCACCGTCACGCATATCCAAAGTATAGTCCCCAGCCACTCTGGGTTTACCCCTATACATTCTCTGAGTAATTACCATGTATAAGGGAACTATTATGAGATGGAGAAATTAGTGTTAATCATGCTTTTATTCATACGTATTTCTGTAACATATATTCCCATTATTTGAATTTTAATAAGTGTGTTTCTACCTCATTTAAATACCTTCGTTAATGTAGACTATGTAAGTACATGTGAAAAGAATGGTTTAGAAAGTTATATCACAACAAGTTAACCTCTCAAATTAGTTGAGAGATTATGGGTCATATTTTGGTCAGTTTCCATCCGAAGGTATATTATTTTCACTTTAATAATTGGAAAATTTACAATATCTTTAAATTTTTAAGTTTTTATGTAGCATCATCATCATAATAATGATTATTATAACAATAATTGTTTTTGGCACTACATGAGTTCATTTTCCTTGTCTTATTTAAACCCTCAGAAATAAGGTTAGAGAAGTCAAAGTTAGAATCAAAGACTTATGGGGCACCTGGGTGGCTCAGTTGGTTAGGCATCCAACTTCGGCTCAGGTCAGGATCTTTCCTGAATTTGAGGCCCACGTTGGGCTCTGTGCTGACAGCTCAGAGCCTGGAGCCTGCTTCAGATTCTGTGTCTCCCTCCTTCTGTGCCCCTCCCCCACTCATTATCTGTCTCTTTCACAAAAATAAACATTAAAAAAAAATATCAAAGAATATCAAAGACTCAGTATGTACATCAAAGAAATTGCAATAGAAAGAGGATGTAAATGAATTTATGTATTTTTTAATGTTTATTTATTTTGAGAGAGAGAGAGAGATACAGAGAGAAAGCGCCAAGGAGAGGCAAAGAGCAAAGGAGAGAGAAAATTCCAAGCAAGCTCCTCACTCAGTGCAGAGCCCAACGTGGGGCTCCATCTTACAACCTCCTAAGATTAGGATCTTAGCTGGCATCAAGAGTCATATGCTTGGGGCGCCTGGGTGGCGCAGTCGGTTAAGCGTCCGACTTCAGCCAGGTCACGATCTCGCGGTCCGTGAGTTCGACCCCCGCGTCAGGCTCTGGGCTGATGGCTCGGAGCCTGGAGCCTGTTTCTGATTCTGTGTCTCCCTCTCTCTCTGCCCCTCCCCCGTTCATGCTCTGTCTCTCTCTGTCCCAAAAATAAATAAAAAACGTTGAAAAAAAAATTAAAAAAAAAAAAAGAGTCATATGCTTAACCAACTGAGCCACCCAGGTGCCCCTTAAATGTGTTAAATGTGAAGACTGACACCATTTTATTTATTTTGATAAAAGATAGGCAGGGTGGAGCAATGGTGGGGAGAGTCTGGAGTTGGCCATGACATGGAGGGTGGAGACAGGAGTGTAATTATAGATGATGGGAACTATTAGGGCTTAGCTGAAGAGGAAAGCTAAGGATACATTTTGGAAATTGTGATAGCTAAAATTTTACTTAATTCACAATTTTGTATACAACTAATCTTATGTTCCCTGTCATGGATGTTCCAGCTTGATAACTTCCAACCAGCTCTCTGTAATAAACTTATCTATCCTCTACAAATTCCAAATGCCTGTATATAATCTTAACTTCACATTGACTTTCTGAAATTTCTGTGGTGGATTTTTATATGATTTTTATTTTTCAAATTTTCTATAGTCAACAAATTAGTTTTTTTAAAAAGGAAAATAAAAAAATAAGAACTCAGAGTTAAATGAAACAGTATATTTTTGTTTTGGGGAAAAGTTTGTAATTTTAGGAAATTGTGTCTATTTTGCATCCTTTATGGTTTTTAATCTAGCCATGCTCCTCATTTAAAATAATATCAAAACAATTTCCAATAAATAAACAGTAGTTGCAAAGAAAATAATTATAGTAATACAATTTTATTAACGTGTTGAGAAGGATGTTCTATAACATCCCTGTTTCTGGTCAATATTGAAAAACAGTGGGTTGGGGTTGTTATGTTCGTATGTTTTTTACTTCACTGGTTAGCTATTTACTCTACAGCTTGTTGATGGCTTTTCTAATTGGAAGGAAAAGATGTAGTTACTCACCACAACATAAAATATTGAAAAGTGACACGAGGAAAACACTTTACTAGTCTCTTGGGAAAGAAAATTGCTTATCTGTAATTGTTTTGTTCTCTGAAGAAATATATCAGACTGCCATTTCCACATGAATTTTCTGGATATAGTGTGACCCACTATTTTAATGTCAATGGAAACAAGACCTTGTAGAGTTTTTCAGCCTTTTGTATGCTCTAGTTAACCTGAGGGACCTGTAAGCTATAATTTGTAGAAAGAGACGGCAGTATGACATCGAGGAGGTAGGGATTGATTTGTAAGTTGTGTGCCACCATGCAGGTGACAAATTATGGACAGAAGCTCTGGGAATAGGAAAAAGAAAAGTAAAAGTAAAATATGAACCCATCACCTTGTGTAAAAACAGGCAGTGTAGTGGGACATTGATTAAATGAATGTCATAAAATTCCAAATAGACTGGTATGTGGAACCTTGGTGAGAAGAGTAACTAATTGTTTATTCATTTCATGACTACTAGTTGCTCACCTACAATGTGTCAGGCACCTTTCCATCAATGAAGACACATTAGTGAGCAGGGTAGATGTGGTCGCTGCAATTACATAGCCTATACAACTAAATAAGCAATTGCAATCACATATGTTGGATAGAGGTAGTCTACACTTTGGTAGCTGTACAAGAGCATTTCATCTCATTTGGGGAGGCCAAGAAGAACTGAAATGCATGAAAATTAAATAAGGGATGGAGTAGAAAGAAGGTTTAGGAAACTCTGGAAAAAAAGAACAATATATGAGAAGGCCAAAAAGGCAAGAAACAGGGCTGAAATGAATGATGTTCAGGATGGCTGGAATATGGCATGGGGCACATGAGTGTTGAGACAAGGGTGAGGCAGGCAGCAGGCACAGAGCATCATATTAGGTTTGAATTGACTCTCAAGTAAGTTCAAATTCATTTTTATACAATTATTTATCAAATTCATAACACTTTCAAGCTGTTTAAAAGATAAAAGAAAATATTTTCTAACCTCTAGTAATTCCCATTTGATAAAGTGGACGTTCAGATAAAACCAACAGTAATACATAGTGAAAACTGATATGATTATAAGAGCTTAAAAGCTGTAAAGACACAGCAGTGGGAGAGTGGGAAGGGAAGTCTAGGAGCTGAGAAGAGCTTAAGAGGTAAACTTGAATCGTCTTAAGGGGTCATGGGAAATTGGTGAAGTAGATGAGGGAAGTACATCTAAGCAGTGGGGACAGCATGTCCAATAGTTTAGAAGCATGAGAGAATAAGACCTGTTCAGAACGGCAAGTGAAATGTTTTTACTACATCATTTTCCAAAGTATGACTCAGGAAACATCCTGTAAGATGATCTGGAAACAAACACATGGTCTATCTCCTTCTTGGAAAGTCATAATGTCCATTAGCATATTAAGGGATCTGAAGATAACTACAGTGAGAAAAGCTGTTTATCTTTATTTGGTCCAGCATTTTTCAAAGTTGTTTGACCATAGAATTTCCTATACTAGCATCTCTTTTTGGTTTAAAATTTATTAATGTTCTTTGAAACAAGTTTGAAATTGATAGCAAGACCTAGCTTGGGTAACAGAGAGTATAGAGGATGGGACTATAGGAGAAGCTCTAAAGGTCAGATCATAAAGGTCTTTGTTGGCCAGGCTGGATGTTAGTGGAGAACACACCTGATATTTTCTTCCAGGTGAAGGGTACTCTATTGGCATGATACACCCAGCCTTACTTACTCCACTCTAAGAAGGTTGTGTGGAACCACCTCTCTGAGAGGTAAACTTAGATTTAAATGGAAGTATTGACATACCTTCACCATTTCTCTTCTTTTTTAAATTAAACTTAATTTTTTTTTCATTTAGGTAAAAACATTTAACATGAGATCTATTCTCATAAGAATTTTTTAAATGCACATTACAGTGTTGATAACTGCAGGCACAATGTTGTACAGTAGTTTCTTAGAAGCTAATATCTTGCATAACTGAAACTATACCTATTGAATGGCAACTCCCCACTTCTCCCCCCAGCACAGCCGCAGGCAACTACCATTCTACTCTTTGTTTCTATGCATTTGAGTATTTTAGATACCTCATATAAGTGGTATCATGCATTATTTGTTGTCCTGTGACTAGCTTATTTCACTTGGCATAACGTCCGCAAGATTCATCCATATTGTCACGTATGGCAGGATTTTTTTTTAATGTTTAAATAGTATTTCACATATACGTATTTATACACATATACATACACACACACACTACATTTTCCTTATCCATTCATCTTTTGATGGGTAATAAGTTGTTTTTTCATATCGGCTATTATGGACAATATTGCAATGAACATGACAATGCTGGTATCTTGTAGAAATAGTATTTTCATTTCTTTTGGATAAAACCAGAAGTGGGATATTCCTATTTTTAATTTTTTGATAAGCTTCTATACTGTTTTCCATGGTGCCTATACTTTTTTTATATTCCCACCAACAGTGTACAGTAGTTTTAATTACTCTATGTCCTCACCATCATTTTTATTTTTTGTTTTGATAATAGCCATTCTAACAAGTGTCAGGTGATACCTCATTGAGGATTTATTTGCATTTCCCTGATTGTTAGTGATGTAGATCACATTTTCATATACCTGTTGGGCATTTATATGTCATCTTTGAGAAATGTCTATTCCAATCCTTTCCACTTTAAAAAATTTGTTGTTGTTGTTGTTTTTCTTTTTTTTTGTGTGTGTGCTATTGAATTGGAGTTGCCTTATATGTTTTGGATATTAACTCTTTTTCAGATACATAGTTTGGAAATATTTTCTCCCATTCCACAGGTTTCCTTTTTATTTTGTTGGCATTCCTTTACTGAGCAAAAGGTTTTTAGTTTGACATAGTCTCATTTATCAATTTTTGCTTTGGTGTCGCATACAAGAAATCATTGCTAAGACTAATGTCTAGCATAAAGACAGACATATACACCAATAGGCCAGAATAGAGAGCCCCAAAATGAAATCACACATATACAGTCAACTGATCTAGGACAAGGAAGCCAAAAGTACCTATTGGAGAAAGGATAGTCCCTTCAACAAATAGTCTTGGGGAAACTGGATATCCACACACAAAAGAATGAAATTGTACACTTAAAACATACATAAAAATCAACCCAAAATGGATGGAAGACTTAAAAATAAGACATGAAACTGTGACACTCCTAGAAGAAACCATTATTTCTCTCCAAGCTGACACTCCAAAAAGGTGCCAGCTGAGAGCACCTTCTCCAGATGGAAAGAATTGCTTTAGTTCAGCACTTCCTGGGGCTGGGAGGGTAATTTTCTTGATTCTGGTATTCAGTATTGAGGCACACTTGACCATAAGTATAAACCACATTTGCATCATAGCTTCATGAGTAATCCTTTTGTTTTCTCAATATTCTCATTATTTGATAGGTAACAAGGTGATATTTATTGTCTTCGAAGAGATCCAAACATTAAGGAATTTGGTCTCTATGTGATAGGTAATAGCAGCCACTAAACTGTTTTACCAGTAAGTACCACAGTCAGAATTGCATTTGGCAGGTTTGGCAGTAGTATAGTGTACCAGAGCGGCTACAAACAAGACTGAAAAAATAGTTAAAAAGGACAGCAGGGATCCAGGCAAGAAATGATCAGATCTTGAACTACACCAATGGCAGTGCTTTATCTGTAAGGGAATGTGGACCTGAGATGCATTTAGGAGGTTGAATTAGCAGAAGTAGGAGACTGAGTAGATGTGTGATGCAAGAGAGAAAAAATGGAGGACAACTCCCAGATTTCTGAATGAAGATGAATTAATTACATTTGGTTTGGTGGAAATATAAAATTCTATTTCCAGCATACTGAGCTGGGCATGCTTTAGGAACATTCAAGTAGACTTATCTAGTTGCTTATTGTATATATTTATTTGAAGTTCAGAGACATTTTTAGTCTAGAAATACATACAAGGCAGCTGTTCACATATTAGTAGTACTTAGATTCATAGTGTCAGTCACTCTTAGGGAGAGTGTGTAGATAGTAATCCTACCCTGTGTCAAGACTTAACACTTATTATATGCTCACTTTGTACCAGCCCTATTTTAAACACTCTGCACAATGGTCTTATTCAGTCCTCATGACAACTCTTTAAGGTAAAGACTGTTTGGGGCGCCTGGGTGGCTCAGTCGGTTTAGCATCCGACTTCAGCTCAGGTCATGATCTTGCGGTCTGTGAGTTCGAGCCCCACGTCAGGCTCTGGGCTGATGGCTCAGAGCCTGGAACCTGCTTCCGATTCTGTGTCTCCCTCTCTCTCTCTGCCCCTCCCCTGTTCATGCTCTGTCTCTGTCTGTCTCAAAAATAAATAAACATTAAAAAAAATTAAAAAAAAAGACTGTTACTCACATTTTACAAATTAAACTGAAGTTTTCACACGATGTGACAATTAAGGATTAATTTGTTTGTTCATAAGTATTTCCATGTTTTAAATGTACCTGATAAAATGCACTTGTAATCAGACACATAGATATCTTTGTGCTTTGCTATTTCCATTATTTTTTGCAGGGTATATATTCACAGAATGGTGCTGTGTAATGCCCTCTGACAAGTTTAATTTTAATTAGGTCTGGGGTTTCAGTCTGCTGTGGAAATAAAGAACAGAGAATCATGACGTTCTCATTTTCTTTTTTGTTTCTCCCATAAAAAGTCAAATTCAGAAGCATGGTGTACTATAGCAATTACGAGTCAGAAATTCAGTTCCTTGCTGGAATTCTAGCAGAAAGTAAGTAGAAAAAAGATTACACTTATTTTCTATGTGCATTTGAGGAGAGAAGCTGTCCAAGATTAGAATTTGATGAAAGTTGCCTACTTTGGAGTACGGCACAGAGCTAAATGAGCCTGTGGCTCATTGCATAGGAGGTGTTATTAGGATAGTAAAGCTTAGGGCAACTGTCTGCATGCATGAACTTTAATGGCAGATGTACCAGCAGATGAACATTATCTTAATAAACAGTCCTCTCCAGGCAAGTTAATGTTGCAGATTTATCAGCAATTGTTTATACACCATTTGATTTCTGAGTTTTAAAGTTGACTAACAATACTCTTTCTTTTCTAATCAGCTTTTACTCATTGGCCTATCTGGCTGATTTTGAATAATTTATGTAGTAAGATTGTGTGTGTGTGTGTGTGTGTGTGTGTGTGTGTATCTGTATGTTCTGATAAATCTGAAATTAGTAGAAAATAATATTATAGTAAGAAATATGGAGCCTACACAGTGCAACACAACCAGATGAAAAATTTTAACACCAATGGCTGACTTGATGTCCGCTGGAATTGGCTGGAATACAATGTGGCTGGAATACAGGCCAAAAGGGACTATCTTGGCCAAAGTTAAGTGACACATTGGTACCCCACATTATGATTGCCCTTGTTACCTGAGAATCATTGACAACTGACTATGTAGAGAGACACATTTCATTTTCTTTTGTATTCAGCAGAATGCAACAGATTGCGTTTTGACTGACATACAAAAAAAAATTTATGTTCTTCTCTTGCCCTCCCCCATCTCCTTTTTGAAGTGTTTATACACACCGGGGGTGGGGGGTGGGGGGTTTCCTGGAGGCTTGAATGGATGCTCAGGGCTACTCTTCCTGCCAAACAAGCTCAGGCAGGGTCTCAAAATCCTGAAAGCTTGGTTGTGAATTTGGAGTGTGAATAATTGATATATTTTCATTCCTAGTATATTTGCCTATTTTTCCCTTTACTGTTCAAAGGTACATATTTGATTGTTTAAATGCAAAAAAAAATGTTTGGCATGGGTAAATAGATTTCTTTATTTGATATATCTCATAATGTTGGAGTAAACCAAAAGGAGGCCATATATTCTGCTTGTCAATAGCATAGGGCTTGGAGTCAGGCAAACAAATTTAGGATTCACTAATTATTGTTTTATTTTATTTTATTATTTTTTTTAATTTTTTAATGTTTTTAATTTTTTTTTATTTTTGGGACAGAGAGAGACAGAGCATGAACGGGGGAGGGGCAGAGAGAGAGGGAGACACAGAATCGGAAACAGGCTCCAGGCTCCGAGCCATCAGCCCAGAGCCTGACGCGGGGCTCAAACTCACGGACCGCGAGATCGTGACCTGGCTGAAGTCAGACACTTAACCGACTGCGCCACCCAGGCGCCCCTCACTAATTATTGTTTTATATGACTATGAGTACATTACTAAACTTATGATATTTCTTTGGTGTTTTAGTTTTTTGTTTTTTGTTTTTTTTGTTGTTGTTGTTGTGTTTGTTGGTTTTTATTTTTGAGAGAGAGAGACAGAGACAGAGAGACTGAGCATGAGCAGGGCAGGGGCAGAGAGAGTGGGAGACAGAGAATCTGAAAAGGATCTAGGCTCTGAGCTGTCAACACAGGGCCCAACACAGGGGCTGGAACTCAGGAATGATGAGATCATGACCTAGGCTGAATTCGGACGCTTAACCGAGCCACCCAGGTGCCCCTAGTGTTCTGTTTTTTAATCTATAAAATTGATTAACCTATAAAATTGGGTTAATGATACTTATATAATAGTTTTTATATAAAATGTAATGAGTTATTGTATACAAAGTACTTAGAGTAGTGTCTGATCCTCAAAAGATACTCAGCAAACAGACTCTGCCTCAGGATTGCTAATTTGGCTTTAGAGTTGATCTTTCTTGAGTCCAACTGCTTGGCATAAAATTTCAGCTCCACACTTTAAGAGATTTGCCCTTGGATAAGTTGTGTAACATCTCTGTGCCTCCATTTCCTCTTTTGCTAAGAGGAGCTTATAATAGGATTGATTCTTTAGGTACGTGAAAAGATTAAATGAGCAAATACATAAAGCTATTAGAATAGTTCTACACACATACTGAAACTTTAATAAATGTTTTTGGTGAAATGGATTATATTATATATCAAAGTTACCATCACTGTATGATGCTGCCAAAGATATTATGCGAAACTGTAGTGAAAGCTTGATTTTCACCCATTGAAGTTTATGCTGACCAGTGAGCTATGTTCATTATTTACATAAATTGGAGAGTTGGGGGTCTTTCTAGACACAGAGCTGTCTGTGATCATACAGCAAGTAATGGATACTCTAGTACTGTATTTAAACAATATTTACTCTGAGTCTAGTGCTCCCAGTAGTAAAGACTATGAACATGATATCAATCCAAGAGTTTACATTAAGTACACATTTCTGGACTAAACAAGAGTGAGCAAGAGCTAAAGCAGAACCATTAGCAAGCACTTTTCATTGTTATGCAAGTGACATTATGCAGAAAATAACATATCTCATTTTCCAAGCAATTTAATAGTCTGCCAGTTATCATTTGGCAGGATCAAGCTATAAATCTGTTTTTACATAATTTGAGGAGAGCTTATGGCATCCATTACTTATTTCAATCTTTTTTTAGTTTCTAGTATTTTTTTTCTCTTTTGCAGTTAACGAGCTGCCAAACCCTTAGTTTTATAGTAGAATCTGAGTGTATCATTTCACTTGTTGCATTTAAATAGATGTTTATTTGCATTAGATTATGAAAGGTTAGTGTTGAATTTCAAATAAATATAGAATTGGGTTCCATTAGTATCTGCTATAATCCTTGCCAGTGCATAATCCTTCAAACTATATTTGTTAAAAACCAGTGGCTTTTGCTGATTTAAATGAGGCAGAGGAATATTCTTTTAGTTAAGTTCCAAAACTACATAAAGCCCATCATATAATTTTTAGGAATTTTCATAGAATATAAAAGAAATGGGATTCATCAAGAAATTATTCTTCTAGCTTCTATAGGAAATAGAATTCATGAAGTCATAATTGATGAATACAACATAGTGCAGTGGGGGAACAGAGCTCTTGGCTGTCGCTTTTCTGTTTTTGCAATTTTGTGGGCAGGGAGGGAATGAAGGGTAAGGAAATTCTCATTTCCATGTCTGCCTTCAATTTGCAGACATGATAAATCTCTGTCCCACCTTTTGAAATCAAAATGTTGTGTGACTAGACTTTCAGTCTGCTATAGCGAGGAAGTTGTTCCTCTGGACACAGTTTCTGATGTCATCTGAACAGCACCTTCTAGAATCAACTCAAGGCTCTTGGTCCATCTTTGAAAACATCATGGCTATGCCTGGGCCACCAGCTCTTTGCCCTGTTTTTCTGCGTCCTGAATTATTTATGTACTTATTCCTGGCTGTTGGGAGTCTCTTCTGATCAAGGTACTGCCCTAAGATCCCCTTATTCCAACGAATGACATAATGGCACTTACAATTAAAACTGAGTACATATATATATACATATATATATGTATATATATATAAATTTTCTAATACATATATAATTATATTTAATATATATTAATGTATATATAATACATATATATATTAATTTTCTAATGTATATTTTTCTGAGAGAGAGAAAGAAACAGAGAACAAGTGGGGGAGGGGCACAGAGGGAGAGTCAGAATCTGAAGCAGCCTCCAGGCTCCAAGCCATCAGCACAGCTCTAGGCTCCAAGCCATCAGCACAGAGCCAGATGCTGGGCTTGAACCCACAAACTGTGAGATCATGACCTGAGCTGAAGTTGGGTGTTTATCTGACTGAGCTGCCCAGACGCCCCTATTTTTAATATTTAAGAAACCAACCATATACGCCAATACAAACAACAACAAAAGAACTCTTTTCCTTTCGTGGGGATCAAGAGAATAGTGTGCTAAATGAAATAAGTCAGACAGAGAAAGACAAATACTGTGTGATGTCTCTCATATGTGGAATATTAAGAAATAAAACAAAAAAAACACAAAAAAACAAGCTCATAGATACAGAGAACAGATTTGTGGCTGTCAAAGACAGGGTGGGTGTGGGAGAAATGGGTGAAGGGGATCAAAAGGCTAAAAAAAAGAAAACTCAAGACTAATTCACAAGTAAATTCACAAATAATAAAATACATGGGCTAATAAATACATTATAAACAGGATAACCTAACTAGTAATAAAAAAAAGAAAAATTAAGAAATGAGCTAAAAGAAAAAGAATGAAAAAGAAACCATGGAGCTCAAAAAAAAAAATGGCACACAGTTTTTAGATGCTGAAAGAGAGCTGTCAACTCAAAATATCCTTCAGGAATGAAGTTGAAATTAAGACATTCTCAGATGAAGGAACATTGAGAGAATTTGTCACCAGCAGACCTATCTTAAAAAAAAATGGCTAAAGAAAGTTCTCTAAACATAGGCAATGTCAAAAGAAAGAATCTTGGAACATCCGGAAAGGAGGAAGTCACAGAAACAGCAAAAATGTGGGTAGACTTTCCTTCTCCTCCTGAGTATTCTAATTACGTTTGATGCTTGAAACAAAAATTATGACACTTTCTAATATGATTCTAAATGCATACACAGGGAATATAGAAGATAGTTATAAATGGAGGAGGGTAGAGGACATAAAAAGAGGTAAAGTTTCTGTATTTCACTTAAACTTGTAAAGTGGTGACCCCAGTAGATTTTGACAAATTATATACGTCTAACATAATTGTTAGAGCAACCGCTAAAAAACTATACAAAGAGATACAATCAAAAACACTGTAGATAACATTTCAACAAATGATGTTGGGACAACTGGATGTAAAACATGTAAAAGAATGAAGTGGAGCTCTTACTTCATACCACATCAAAAATAAAAAATAAATAACTCAAATGGATCAAATATTTAAGTGTAAGAAGTCAAACTTAGAAGAAAACATAAGAATCAATCTTCATAACCTTGGATTTGGCAATGGATTCTTAGATATGATACCAAAGCAAAAGTAACAGAAGGAAAAAAGAGATAAATTGGACTTTACCAAAGTTTAAAACTTTTGTGCTTTATAAAATGCTACCAAGAAAATGAAGACAACCCACATATATACCAGATATACCAGGCAAACCTGAAACCATAAAACCCCTGGGAGAGAACATATTCAATAATCTTTTTCACATTGGCCTTGGTAACATTTTTCTAGATATGTTTCTTCTGGCAAGACCTCAAAATAAAAATGTTTTGCACAGTAAAGGAAATTATTAAAAAGTCAAAAGGCAGCCAACTGAAGGAGAGAATTTATTTTCAAACGATATATCCAATAAGGGGTTAGTATGCAAAATACATAAAGAATTTATACAACTCAACATTGCGAGGAAAAAAGTAATCATATTAAAAATAGGCAGAGGACTTGATTAGACATTTTCTCAAAGAACACATACACATGGCCAACACACACATAAAAAGATGCTCAATGTTATCCATCAATAGGAAAATGCAAATCAAAACCACAATGAGCTATCACCTCACACCAGACAGAATGGCTAAAAAAAAAAAAAAGAAAAGAAAAGAAACAACATGTGTTGGTAAGGATGTGGAGAAAAAGGAACTCTCATGCACTGTGGGTGGGAATCCAAACTGGCAGAGCCACCATGGAAAACAATATGGAAGTTACCCCCAAATTAAAAATAGAAATACCATATAATCCAATAATTCTGGGTATTTACCCAAACAAAACAAAAACACTAATTTGAAAAGATATATGCACCCCTATGTTTATCCAAGTGTGTATTGACAGATGAATGGATAAGAAGAAGTGGTGTATGTGTGTGTGTATATATATATGTATATGTGTATATATGTGTGTGTATATATACATATATATGTAGGCATATATGTGTATGTAATGTGTATGTAATTATATATATATGTATATATACATACATATATATATAATATGCATATCGATAATGGGATATTATGCAGCCATAAAAAAAGAATAAGACCTTACAATTTGCAACAACATGGATGGTCCTAGATAGTATTATTCTAAGGAAATAAGTCAGACATAAAAAGGCAAATGCCACATGATTTAACATATATGTGGAATCTAAAAAATGAAACAAATGAATAAACAAGCAAAAAACCCAGAATCAGGCCTACAAATACAGAGAAAAAACTGATGGTTATCAGGGGGGGGGGGTGGTGAAGACATGGACAAAGTGGCTTAAAGGATGTAGGAGATACAGGCTTCCAGTTATGGAATGAATAAGTCATGAGAATAAAGGGCCCATCATGGGAAATATAGTCAATAGTGTTATAATAATGTGTAGTGACAGATGGCAGCTACACTTGTGCTGCGCATACCATAATGTACAGTTATTGAATGACTATGTTGTGTACCTGAAACTAATGCAGCTCTGTGTGTCAGCTATACTCAAATAAAAAAAAAAAATGAATGAATAAATAAATAAATAAAATTTAAAAAACAAACTCCTGGAAACACAGAGCAGATTGGTGGTTGCCAGGTGCGATGCGTGATGGTGATCCAGTTATAAGATGAGTAAGTTCTGGGGGTGTAATGTACAGCATGGCAACTATAATTAACAGTGCTGTATTATATATTTGAAAGCTGCTAAGAGAGTAGGACTTTAAATTTCTCACTTCAAGAAAAAACTATGTGAGGCAATGGATATATTAACCAACCTTATTGTTGTAATCATTGTGTAATACATATATATATCAAGTCATTATGTTGTACCCATTAAAATTATGAAGTTATATGTCTATATCTCAAACCTGGAAGAATGCTTAAAATTGAATAAAATTTATTTTGAATTATTAAAGAAAAAGAATCTGGCTACTATGAAGACACAATCCAGCATCTCCTAAAACACAGTTTAAAGTGCAGTGTGTGATCCTATTCCTTTGCGTCTTTCCTGGCCTAGAGCTTACTTAAAGTCTTTAGGGGGAAAACTATAATGTGAAACACCTGGTACGTCCCAAAGTATATATTTTAAATGTTCATAACTGTACAATCCATGCGTCAGTTTTTATTTTTGAAAATCCTCAATGAGAATAAACAAAGCAGAGGGTGTGATAAATGGCATCTTCTTTATAAGTGAACCAGGCAGACTGCTGTGGCCATGTTTCCTTCTGGGACCTTGGAAGAGACAATATGTCTGTCACTCATTTGGCGATATGAGATCTCATCAACCCTGTGCCACCTTCCCATCGGAGTACATAGCTGTGCCAATCATCCCCGATTTTGATGAAGATACCCTAACCCAAACCCATCTGTGTGATGATGAGGCCAATATCCCAAACAATGATAGTACCTACACCCTTCCATCTTAGAAGTTACAAACTCAGGGGCTTCTCCTAAGTGGCAGCAGCTTCAGAGAAGTTGAGATGCCTGGAGAATCAGGAACCCTCGACATAGGGTGATGTGCCTTCACTTCATAAATGTCAATAGCTGACTTTGATTTGAAGAATAGAGAAAGCATTTGAAACAATAGTCTTTTTAAGAACATATCGACTTGAACTTACTTCATTTCTCAGGACTCCAAACCAGGGAAACACAGTAGACGCACTTCCTGTGGCATGAAAATATTCCAAGGCTTACAGCCACAATTGCAGTTGTCTTACTTTCTGTGCTTTGTTTCAAATGAGTTAGTTTTTAAATAAATTAGCATTTTGTTAAAAAAAAAAACCCACGATGCATCAGCAAATACTAATTAAAAGAAAACTGGTGTAATTATATTGATTTTAGATGAAATAGACTGTAAGGCAACAATTACTATAAGGACCTTATGTAATGATAAAAGGTTTAATTAATTAGGAAGATATAATAGTTCTAAAGTTATAGGTATCTATTTAAATAACATCCAAATACATAAAATAAAAATTCATGGAACTACAGACAAAAATTTAAAAAAAAGAATAGTGTGTCTTTCCATTAGAATGAGGCTACAAATCTGATGTTTAAGCCCAGGAAATATTTCATCTCTAAACATGTACACATATATGTTTTCTTGCGTGTAAATATCTAGTAATTTGCATTTAAAAATATCTCCAAGATGATTAATTTTTGTCATTTTGAAGTGTGTCTGTACTCCAAGCCATTTTTGTACAAATAATAATGTAAAAGATCTATTTTCTATAAAAAAAACCCCAGAAGTATTTTAATTTTTCACAAAATTAAATTTATATTTTTCTGAAATGTTTTAAAATATGTAAATATATTACATCTTTCAAAGGTATAGATAACAGAAGGATAGAAAAAACAAAAGAAGCCTTTTATAATATATTTTTGATCAGTTTAGCTTATACCAACTTTTTCATAAAACAGTGCTCATCAACACCATCTAAAAACAAACTACTGAGAAAAGAAATATACAGATATCCTCTATGGCTTTATTGGTAGAAGAGTGACATTAGACATGAATGTCAAAATTGACTAAGTTCTTGAATCATCAATATATTCTAGAATAATATTGTCAACACCTTAAAGCAATAGTTAGGATGTTTTAAAACATTTTTTTAATGTTTATTTATTTTTGAGACAGAGAGAGACAGAGCATGAACGGGGGAGGGTCAGAGAGAGAGAGGGAGACACAGAATCTGAAGCAGGCTACAGGCTCTGAGCTGTCAGCACACAGCCCTACGCGGGGCTCGAACTCACGGACTGTGAGATCATGACCTGAGGGGAAGTTGGATGCCCAATCCACTGAGCCACGCAGGCGCCCCAGGATGTTTTTAAATTATTAAGAATTTCATACTCTGCCCAACAGACAGTCTTTAAAGAAACCAAGTGAAAATATAAATCTGTAAAGGAATCTGTGCTTCATAGAATAAGGCACTGAGTTGAACAAGTAAGGGATGGGAAGGTTCCTGAACTAGATGAAACTTCCTTTAAACTTCTTTTTTAACCAGAAATGTATAACCAGATGCAATGCCTTATGACAATTACAAAATCCATCATGTATTAGAATGCAAAGCAGTATTTAATGATTAGACTATCATAGGGTGCATTTCCTGTGATGCAAACATCTTGGTATAAAGAACTGACTTAGCCACTCTAACAAAGAGATCCTAAAATACAGTGACTTAAATAATCTAGAGCTTATTTCTTACTTGTATAACAGACTAGAGAAGTTTGGGTTGGTGGGAACCTCTGCTTTAGCAATATATTCAAGAACTAAATTTGTTTTCATCATGTTACTCTGCCATCTCCTGGGATACTGTTTGGTAGAGGGAATGGTAGGTCACCTCCACATACATCTTCTAGCCTGCAAGGAAAAAATTAAGAGTGAAAGTGGAGGGAAAACAATTTCCGCTTTATGTGTGTAATATGGAAGTTACTCATATCACCTTAATTCACAATGTATTGACAAGAACTTAAACCCACAAACACAGCCAGCTGCAAAGGAGGTAGCTATTGACAGCTAAAACTTGCCGGGAAATTCTATTCCTAAAGGTATGAAGAGGCTGATAGTACAAGGCAGCGTGCAATCTCTCCTATACATCTTAATGGCAATACAAAGTTGAAAGAAAGTGGTATAGTTTCATTCTTTTGCATGTTGCTGTCCAGTTTTCCCAGCACCATTTGTTACAGAGTCTGTCTTTTTCCCATTGGATATTCTTTACTGCTTTGTTGAAGATGAATTGACCATATAATTATGGGTCCATTTCTGCATTTTCTTTTCTGTTCTATTGTTCTGTTTTTGTGCCAATACCATACTGTCTTGATTACTACAGCTCTGTAATATAACTTGAAGTCCAGAATTGTGATACCTCCAGATTTGCTTTTTTCAAGATTGCTTTGGCTATTTAGGGTCTTCTGTGGTTCCATACAAAATTTTAGGATTTTTTGTTCTAGCTCTGTACAAAATGCTATTGGTATTTCGATAGGGATCGTATTAAATCTGTAGATTGCTTTGGGTAGTATAGACATTTTGACAATGTTGTTCTTCTAATCCATGAGAATGGAATGTCTTCCTATTCCCTTATTTTGTCTTCAATTTATTTCATCAGTGTTTTATAGTTTTCAGGGTACAGATCTTTCACCTCTTTGGTTATGTTTATTGTGGGCATCTCATTATTTTTGGTGCAATTTTAGATTGGATCATTTTCTTAATTTCTCTTCCTGCTGCTTTATTATTAGTGTATAGAATGCAACAGATTTCTACACATTGATTTTGTATCTTGTGACTTTACTTAATTCATTGATCAGTTCTAGTAGTTTTTGGTGGCCTCTTTAGGGTTCTTTATATATAGTATCATGTCATCTGCAAATAGTGAAAATTTTACTTCTCCCTTCCCAATTTGGAAGCCTTGTATTTCTTTTTGCTTCCTCATTGCTCTGGGTAGGACTTCCAATAGTATGTTGAATAAAAGTGGTAAGATTGAACATCCATGTCTTGTTTCTGACCTTGGCTTGTAGTTCTCTGTTTTGTGGTGTCTTTATCTGGTTTTGGTATTAGGGTGATACTTACCTCATAGAATAAATTTGGGTTTTACTTCTATTTTTTTGGATAGTTTGAGTAGAATAGGTATTAACTCTTCTTTAAAAGTTTGGTAGAATTTGCTTGTGAAGAAGTCTGATCCTGAACTTTTGTTTTTTGGGAATCTTTTGATTACTGATTTAATTTCCTAGCTGGTAATTGGTCTTTCAAATTTTCTATTTCTTCCTGCTTCAAGAGGGCTATATGTTGGTAGGCTATATGTTTCTAGGAAGTTATCCATTTCTTCTCAGACATCTAATTTGTAGGCATATAGTTTTTCATAATATTCTCTTACAATTATTTGTATTTCTGTAGTGTTGGTTGTTATTTTTTCTCTTTCATTGGTGATTTTCTTTGGGTATTTACTCTTTCTCTATCTCTGTTTCGTTTGTTTGTTGTTTTCTTTTGATGAGTCTGGCCAGAGGTTCATCAATTTTGTTGCTCTTTTCAAAGAACCAGCTCCTGGTTTCATTGGTTTGTTCTATTGTTTTTTTTTTAGTTTCTATATCACTTATTTCTGCTCTACCTAATTACCTCCAGTTACATCCAAATCATTGCAAATGGCAAGATTTCATTCTTCTTCATCACCGAGTAGTATATATATGTATATATATATATGTATATGTGTATGTATATATATACACCACATATTCTTAATCCATTCATCAGTTGATGGACATTTGGGCTATTTTCATAATTTGGCTGTTGTTGATAGTACTGCTGTAAACATTGGGATGCATGTGCCCCTTGAAATCATCACTTTTGTATCCTTTGGATAAATTCCTAGTAGTGCAATTTCTGGGTTGTAAGGTATTTCTATTTTTAATTTTTTGAGGAACCTCCATATTGTTCTCCAGAGTGGCTGTACCAGTTTGCATTCCCACCAGCAGTGCAAAAGTGTTCCCCTTTCTCTGCATCCTCACCAACATCTGTTGTTGCCTGAGTTGTTAATGTTAGCCATTCTGACAGGTGTGAGGTGATATCTTCTTGTGGTTTTGATTTGTATTTCCCTGATGATGAGTGATGAGAATCGTTTCATGTGTCTGTTAGTCATCTGGATGTCTTTTTTGGAAAAGTGTCTATTCATGTCTTCTGCCCATTTCTTCACTGGATTGTTTGTCTTTTGTGTGTTGAGTTTGGTAAGTTCTTTATAGATTTTGGATACTAATCCTTTATGCTATATGTCATTTGCAAATATCCTCTCCATTCCATCCCTTGCCTTTTGTTTTGTTGATTGTTTCCTTTGCTGTGCAGAAGCTTTTTATCTTGATGAGGTCCCAGTAGTTCATTTTTTCTTTTATTTCCCTTGCCTCCAATTTTTTAAGGCTGGCTACTTATAGTTCTACTTACCTTTATATGTTCCTTCTGAGAGAAGGAATAACCATGAACAACCAGTGTGAGGAGCTTGCATCAACCACTACAGACACACATTTTTTCCCCTTTTTCAACACAGTACGTAATTATGTATTTAATGTTTCTTTTTTATTGCTAAAAGAATTATAGGCTGTGCTCAGTATTTCTGAACAAAGTCTTCAGAGTCATTATTGAAGTTCAACTATAGCTGTTGGTATGGGATCACATAAAGTACTTTTAATTTTTGATCATAGAAATAATATATGTTCATTATAAAAACATTGAACATTACATGGAAATATTAGGAATAAAGTAGCATTTACCTTAAATCCCACAACTTTGGTATTATCACTATTAACACTTTTGTGACCTTCCTTTCAAGTCTCTTTAATACTATATTCAAAAACGTTTATGATTATAAAAATGAGATCATAACATGTATTCTATGTTTGTAGGGACATTTATTTTTAAATTGCCCTTTAGAAAAGTGGTTTATTTCCACCGTTTCTTCTTCCTTACCTCTTCAGATATCACCTTCCTAAAATGTCAATACAGTGCTCTGTAGATGTATGTACATAAATGTATGATCAAAAGGATTTATTATTGCTAATTTTACAACATTGGGATAATACTGATATATTTGAGGTTGTTTTTCTCAGTTACCAACTATATCATGGCAGTATCTCAAGGTGATGGTTATAGAGTTAATACATTTTTAATGTATCTGTAGTTTCTAACAATTATCTCCCAATTGAGAGACACACTTTATAAAATGCTGCAGTAAACATTCTTATGATGATGCCTATACTTCAGTTCTTAAGAATTAGAACTCTGGGTCAGGGTATATTTATTATATGCTTTAACGTATATTTCCATTTTGTATTCTTAAACATGTAAAAACCCACAGTAATGTAAGATAGCATCCTAACCTTGCCCCCCACTAATCCTTATAATGTTAATGATTCTTTTAATTTTTGATACTATGAATACTTAAAATAATTGTTCCTTTAATTGAAGTTTCCTGATTGCTACTGAGGTAGCACTTTTTTTCATGTATTTATTGGCTACTTGGTTACACCTGTGTATGAATTGGTTTTTACATCCATTTAAATTTTTTTAATTGAATATAACTGACACACAATTTTACATTAGTTTCAGGTATACAACATAGTGATTCAACTTCTCTGTATATTATGCTTCACTCTGCCCTGGGTTTTACTTCCTTTGTTTTTGTTTGTTTGTTTGTTTTGTCTTTATATTATTTGTTTGTATTTTATATTAATACATAAGAGTTATTACCAATATTGATGTTATATTTGTCATTTTTATTATACATATTTTTCTATCAATTTTATATTGATTTTGTTCATAATACCTTTTGTCTTAAAAAGTTTTAAACTTTATATACTGAAGTACTTTTATTCTTTCTTTTTTATTGCCTCAGTTTGCTTTTTTGGTTTTAACAATGGTCTTTTCAATTTCTATGTTATTTACAGAGAAATTTAAATTTCATCTACAGTTGATATTATTTAGGTTTTACATTTTGGCCTTTAATTCCTGTGGCATGCATTTTTTATATTGTATAAGTTATAGGGCCCCACTTTGTTTTATACCCTTATTTGTGTGTCAGAACTATTTCTTTTCCCTCTTGAATTGAAATATCTATTATCTTTGTGTTCCCATACATATTGTGATCTATCTAGGGTCTCTTTTGTTCCACTTTCTTTACTTGCTCTTAATTTATGCTTAAAATTATATTCTTGTTACTCTATTTTTATTTTCTGATTATTTTTCTTAAAGTACATTTTTGAATGACACCTGAAAATATTTGTGACATTAGATGGAATAAAGTAATAATAATAAAGTATCTATCTATCATCTACCTATGTATTCTAATAAAACTAAACCCTGAAGCTAAAACTAAATGGTAACACATAATTGTAGAACAATTTAAGTTCTAAACCTCAGTTAAACCTTGGTATTTAACATTTAAAGAGAGCAACATATAAGATTTTTAAAATAAACTGTAACTTAAACTGCAGAGAAAGAAATATGAATTAAAATACTGGCTGTTTTCTAACAAAAAGTACATAAGATTATATATTATCTATATGTTTCATATAATTATTTAATGTGTATATAACATTTATTTATTTGACACCTATCAAATTTTTAAATTAAAATCTCTGGACACTAGGAAGGAGATTGGATGAGCTTTAAATAATCTTAAAATCTCATGAATCTTATTCATATTTCTAATTTAGAATTAATTTTTTATTCTAGATCCGCTTCTCTCCATAAAGTGCTGAGACAGGTTCAGTTGAGCTAAATGTACTTTGTCACCTTAAATATCAGGTACTTTATTCAACAGTGCATGACAAAGCAGGGGCTTTCAAAGTTTTACACACATCAGAACCACCTGGAAAGTTTGTGAAATATATTGCTGCACCCCAATCCCAGACATTCTGATTCACTTGGTCTGGAATGTGCATTTCTAAGAATTCTCCAGGTGATGTTGATGCTAAGCACTGAGCTAAAAAAAAAAAAAAAAAAAAAGGCCTAAGATTACGATTGAAAAATTTTTGTCTATGAGAGATAATGTTGAAATTGAGGAAAAGCCCAAAGTAAATAAAATAGAATGGTATTAATGTAAAAAGCAGGGTTTTTTTTAACCTAAAGAAGTTGGGGTGAGGCAGATGGGCAGAATAATGTAACTATCAAAAATATGGTACAGAATGCATTTTTCTGACCTAATTTTCTCTTCTCTCGAATTAAGAACACCCGTACTTACTTGCACTTGCAGGCTTCACTATGTCTGAGCTTTCCATGCCATCGAATCCATACAATGTTTGTTCACTTCTTTAGATTATGAACTAACTCTTTCAACTGGATTGTCTTGTTAGAGTCTACCCTTGCCTGTATGGTGGCAATCTGATACCTACTTCTTTCTCTTTCACTGGTCTTAAATCTTGATCTTCATTGAATAACTACCATTTTTATCAGCCAGATAACACTTTTTACTCATTAACTACCACTTGATTCCACTTGATCTGTCTTCTTCCTGGGCTCATTACCACTTGTATTCCTGCCCACATAACTGCAGCTCAAATAAAGTTTAACAAAGAGAATGCTATCTATATAGTTTCCTTCTCTCATTTTGTGCAAGGTTGACTGTGGGAGATTCAGGAGAGAAGCATCAAAGGAAAAGACTTCAAAAGGGGAAGGCTGGAGAAAGGTGCAAGGCCTTAGGCCATGTTTACACAGCTGAACGTGGCTGCAGCTCGTAAGGAATGCCTAGAGCCACTAACATTGTCCAGGGCCGGATCCTCCTTCATACCTGACCCTTCCTAGTGTTACAGAAACCAATTAACTCAAAATTCAACCTTGAAAAGCTAAACCATTAGATTGATTAACAAACTTGCTTAGCTGACTTTATGCATGTAGTCTTTAGCAATTATCCTAATAAAAAGAAACTTCATTCTGGAGCTGGGGCCTCATTCCGACTCGAGTATGAGGACCTTCACTTACTTAACTGCACTTTGTGGATTCATCTTTTGCGACTCTGGCCATACTCCCTGCAACAATTGGCGTTTTCGGCAGGATAGGGGGCGGCAAACAGTGTTAGAGAATACTTGGGTTTACAGTCGCAGAGGACCAAAGTGGAGCAGCAGTAGGACATGTAAGTCCCCGCTTTGGGATAGTGAAGTATGGGAAACTCCCAGTCTCATGATCATGAAGCTTACTCTAAATTACTTCATACGTTATTGAGAAGTTCAGGAGTAAAAGTGAAGAGGGGAACTTTTGATGAGCTCTGGTACTTAAGAAACATTGTTATTGGTTTAACCTTCCTGAAAAAAAATCTTTTAAACCTTAAACAATGGAGATTAATTTTGAAAATGCTTAGACGTGCTCATCAAAATGGAGCTATCATTTCTTTAAAAGTTTTGTCTTTATGCTCTTTAATTGAGATGACTTTACAGCCATTACAGTCTGACTCAGAACAAAATATAAGTTCACCTAAATTAAAAACTCATCAAGAAGAAGAAGATGAGTCGGATTTTACATCCGATAGTTTTGAGGATGAGTCTTTCTCTGAAGAAATCAAAACTACAGCAC
The DNA here is from genome assembly GCF_028018385.1 of Neofelis nebulosa. Classification (NCBI taxonomy): domain Eukaryota; kingdom Metazoa; phylum Chordata; class Mammalia; order Carnivora; family Felidae; genus Neofelis; species Neofelis nebulosa. The sequence continues at coordinate 34,858,282 of NC_080795.1, forward strand.
CGGAGGAAAATACCAGAATGACCTCTGCCACCACCCACAAATGATGATTAGAGCCAATTGTCTCTGGCTACTCTACCTCCAGATAGAGATTTTAAGGAATATTCCCAAGCAGCTGCCAAAACTCCTTTTGTTTTGGGAACTTCCCTGTCTTCTCTGACGCAACATAGACTGCCTAATTCCACTGTAGTCTTTAGCAATTATCCTAACAAAAAGAAACTTCATTCTGGAGTCGGGCCTCATTCCTATTCGAGTATGAGGACCTTCACTTAACTGCACTTTGCTTGCGGACTCATCTTTTGCAACTCTGGCCATACTCCCTGCAACAGTTGACCTAATGGTATACAGATATCATTTGCTATTTAGAAAGCAGCCACATATAAAATTTAAAGAATTAAAAAAAATTATTCCTTTCTTTTTTTCCCCAAAACTGTTTGTGCAGATTCTGTGGTGAGAACTAATAAGACCCATTTTTTGTCTCTTTTATAAAGACCAGCACAGTTTTGTAGGCAGTGTATATAGTTCCCATTTGTGTCTAGTGAGAACTTAGATCAAAAGGGATACATGCTTACCCACCAAAAAGCTGGATGAAATACAAAGAAAAGTATAAATGGAGTATAGATAGAAAGATGAAAAAATCAAGCAGCAAGGTGGAGTGATGTATTGTTGAGGATTGTATATGTGTGTGGATGAGGGGAAATCATTTCATAGCCAGGAACATATTAACAAGCGAAGTATGAAAGATAACTGATACTGTGGATGAGAACATACATATTAAAGACCAGAAGGGAAAAAGTTTTCAAATTTAATTTTATCTGTGAATAATCACTGCTGGATCTTTCTTATGCGGGGCCTTTTTTTTTTTTTTTTTTTTTTTTTCGGCAAGCTGTGGGGAACTAAGAAGTGATTAAAAACTTAAGCGGGGCTATTCAAAACACACACGAAATAACTACTATTATTTTTCCCAAAGAAGACATCCAGATGGCTAACATGCACATGAAGAGATGCTCAACATCACTCATCATCAGGGAAATAGAAATCAAAACCACAATGAGATACTTCACAATTGTCAGAATGGCTAAAATTAACAACACAAGAAACAACAGGTGTTGGTGGGAATGGGGAGAAAGGAGAACGCTCTTGTAATGTTGGTCAGAATGCAAACTGATGCAGCTACTCTGGAGAACATTATGGAGGTTCCTCAAAAAATTAAAAATAGAACTACCCTACAATCCAGAAATTGCACTATTAGGAATTTAACAAAAGGATACAGAAATACAGATTTGAAGGGGTACATGCACCCCAATGTTTATAGCTATCGACAATAGCCAAAGTATGGAAAGAGACCAAATGTCCCATCAACAGATGAACATTTGGATAAAGAAGTGGTTTACGTATACAATGGGATATTTTTCAACCATTAAAAAGAATGAAATCTTGCCATTTTCAATGACGTGGATGGAATTAGAATGTATTATGTTAAGTGAAATAAGTCAATCAAAGAAAGACAAATACCATATTATTTCACTCATATGTGGAAATTAAGGAAAAAAAAACCTATAAGCATATGGGAAGGGAGAGAAAAGAGAAGAGGGGGAACAAACTACAAGAGGCTCAATAATAGAGAACAAACTGAGGGTTGATGGAAGGAGGTCAGTGGGAGATGGGCGAGATGGGTAGTGGGTATTAAGGAGGACACTTGTGATGAGCACTGGGTGTTGCATGTAAGTGATGAATCACTGAATTCTACTCCTGAAACCAATATTGCACTTTAACTAAATAAAATTTAAGTTAACAAAGAAAGAACTATTTTGCAGTTGAAGAAATGTTAAAAGAAGTATGAACTTTTTTTTTTTGTTTGTTTTATTATCTACTAAACTTTCAACCTGTATGCTCAGGTGTTCATTTATTAAGCTTACACAAATCATCACAAAAATTCATGTTTAATTTCCTTACATCTAGCATGGGCTAAGAAAGAAAGTAATCCCAAGCTTCTTTAAATTCTTAAAGCTCGATTTGGTAGTGTGTGGAAGGGCTTATATATTTATTATAATTCTTGAAAACAAAATGCTGGATTTTTTTTTCTAAAAGATAGCTGATGTGGTTAGCACCCATTACTAAAATGTTCTCTAGAATTAATTGACAATAGACTGATACATATTTTTATTTTAAAATTGCATAGTACTTGATATGAATGTGATAACAGTCATCATCTTTGAGAGCCTACTCTGTGCTGGGTAGCTTTTCAAGATGCTTTACGTGTGTTAACGTAGTTAATCATTTTCTGACATGTTTTCTTTATTGGCTTTATTTTACAGAAAATGAAACTGAGGCATAGAGAGGTGTAATAAAGTGCTCAAAGTTATCCTTTTCATAAGTGTGAAGCTGAGACTTAGATTTGGGAAGTCTGACTCTAGAACTCATTAGCTTAATATCCTGTGGTGTAACAGAACATATATTTTTGTTGTTGAGGCTTTAATCTGTTTCAATCTGTAGTTATAGCTTCTCAGTTATCTTTTTTTCAGTGATACTTAAAAATGTACCTGGAGACAGGTCTCAGATTAAGAGAAGGTGCAAATTTAAGGTGGGAGTAACCAAAAATCTCAATAATTAGAGATTATTGACCTTATTTGGGGCAATAATAATTAAGGTAACATACATTTGGGGGCAATATTTTGAAAAAATCAAAATTAATGTAAAATACCATGATGAACAAAATAGAAAATTTTTAATTGGATCATTGTTTTTCTTTGTTTTATGACCTGAATTTTCTTTGTTCAGTGAGGAGTACTGTCATTTCCCATCAGCCTACTGTTTCTAAATAACCAGGTAGTTGGGTCCCTGCTAGGTGGATTTATGAACGTTGACAATGGTGTGTTAACTGATTTTGCAATGCAGGATTTTATATCCACTCATGTTTTTTGTTGTTGTAGAGCCTTTTATTAACATTTTCCACTTAGCTCAAATTATGGGAGGGTATTTTAGTATGAATATATAGAGGGCATGTATGTTTTTCTTTTTCCTCAGGTTCCAGTATAGTTTCATGTGGCATTGCTAGATGAATAGAGTGTGGCTTACTGATCCAAAAAATATGATTGTGTATCTTTATTACAATCCTTTAGTTTTCAGTTATTCAAATATCAAGCCCAGTAGTAACTTTAATTAAATCATGCTTGCATTGAATGCAAGAATTATGTCAGTTTGTTAAATCAGATTAAAATTGAATTTTTCATAATTCATACTAGGAATATTTCCTAATTTTTAGCTTAAGTTAATAATTGTAATACAAGAAACTTATGACAGATATTTTATTTATTCTTATTTATGGGTTCTTGGGTTATGAAAAATCAAGATAACTATACACAGTCATTTGGATAAAATTCTTACTAAAAAATGTTGTTTATTCTTCCTAGAATGGCAGGACAGGGAAGAAAATGATATATAGAACCAGGCCTAAATTGTGTCTGATACTATCACTATTATTTGAAATCAGAGGCTCCTTATGTTCTTTAACTAGATAATGGGAAAATACCAACTATTTAAATTTACAGTGTTGTTGTTAAGGTTAAATGAGGCAATATAAGTAAAAGTGCTTTAGAAATGTTAAAATACAATTCAAATGTTAATTACTTTTATTATTATATGTATTCATTTTTCCTTGGATGGAATAGAGAAAAATAAAGAGGTATAAAGTGGAAGTAAAGTGTAAAAAGGAACTTTAAGAAGTAATCATCAGGGTCTAAATTGTACTGGTGTGTCTCATTCTGCCATTTCCTAAGAACAGATTCCTGTTAGGACAATGGTTTCATTCCTAAGAAACTTCACAATGTTGAAAATTGTTTTATGAAATGATAGTTTAAATGAAGGAAAAAGATAGAAGATAGAGAATTTTATCCTCAAAATAATTGTTATTTTCCTGTAAGAATTAAAATACTGAAAAGATTTTTACAGTACAATTGCAGAGTTCTAAATTCTACACATCATTGAATGAATCTAGCACTGATAATGAATATCGGCATCTGAAGAATAGTGGCTTTTCTTTTCCTAAAACCACTGACATAGAGATTAACACAGTGCTTATCATTTTTATCATGCATTTTTATGGTAAATAAAACATGAGGCACTCAGTTTTTTTCCTATCCAGGAGTCCTAGATTCCTATTTTAATCACATTGTAAGCAGTAACTATGAGATAAATGCAATTCATCTTTAATTAATGTATCATATTATAGTAAAATATAAAATAATTTTATACAAATATTAATAAATTATTATATTAAATTAAATTTTATATAAAATATTGTACTGTACTAGAATTTTATTTTTATAAAAATCAGTTTTTTAATATAGAAAGAAGAGAGCTATGGGGATAATTTGAACAAATAGAAGGCTTGGCATGATTTTGAGTAGTTGAAGAAGGTATATAGAGATGATAAAATAATGTAGTAATGATAGACATTAAAGTAAAATTCACTTGCTTTAAGTAAATTGATAGTCCTGAAGCTTGAAAACAATTTGGGTAATTTATTAGTAAGTAGAAATGACTTAAGGAAAGAGTAAATTATTTCATTTTTCAATAAATATTTATTGAGTATCTTTTAAACACCAAGCCCTGTTCATCATACAGAACCTAATATAGACACTGCCTTCATTTTGCTTATATTGTAATAGAAGACAACCAACAATAACAAAAAAGAAAATACATGATGAATCAGAAAGTGATTAGTGTTATGGAGAAAGATTAGGGAATTACAGATTTTGGTAGGAATAGAGATATCTAGAAGTTCTCAGAGGAAGTCTCACTGAGAAGTTGGCATTTGAGCAAAAACATGAAGTGAGGGAACATACAGTGCAGATATCTTGAGAGGGAACTTTTGGAGCAGAAGAAATAAGAAATGCAAAAACCCTAAGGTGGAGGTTTGTTTGGTGTGTTTGAAGGGTAGCAAAGAGACCAATGTGACAAAATTGGAATGAATAAGTGAAGAGCTTTAGAAGATGTGGGTAGACTGATAATTTGATCCATTGTAAAAACTTGGACTTTTTACAAAGAGGAAATCCAGAGACAAAACTCGAATTACATTTTTAAAGGCTCCTTTTGGCTGCAATATTAAGTAAGCATGTAAATAGGGAGAACATTTAATAGATTATTACATTAATACAAGAGAAAATGAGGATTGGATCAGACTGGTAATAGTCGAAGGATAAGAAGTGGTCATATTTTCTTGACCCTTCAAAATATCTCCAGAACACACAAGGATTTCACAAAACCTAAGGGCAGAGAGTCACTTTGATGGCAGTAGATAACTGGAAGCAAGGTCTTGAGCATTTCTAGAGAAGCTAATCGAATCTCTGAATAATTAGTTTCCATAAAGCAGAAAGATTTAAAGACTTCAGTAAAATAATTAATGCTCTAGACTTTGAATTTCCTTACTGTGCTTCTCTGTCTATACCCTTCTATACACTCCCCCCCCCCCCCCCCGGAAATGTGAGGCATCCTCTTATCAACTTAGGACATCTTCCCTTATCTCTTTGATATTTTGGTATTATTTTTATATTCCTATTTAAAAAATTACTTTAAATAGGGGAGGATGATTAACACAATAATGTCTGGATTTTATATCAAAAGCATCTATTGTTTTTTTAAAAAGCTGTTTTATTGAATTACCCATTAACACACAACAAACCACATGTTTAAAGTGTACAATTTTGGGCTCCTGGGTGGCTCAGTTAGTTAAGAGACTGACTCTTGGTTTTGGCTCAGGTCATGATCTCATATGGTTCCTGAGACTGAGCCCCACGTTGGGCTCCATGCTCACATAGCGGATTCTCCCTCCCCCTCTCTCTCTGCCCCTCCCCTGCTTGTGCTTGCACTCTCTTTCTTCTCAGAAACAATAAATAAACACTAAAAAAATAAAGTGCACAAATTTGATACATTTGGCAAAGATACATACATCTCTGAAACCATTATTGTGATCAAGACAGTTTGTAATATACGGATAAAACCTTTCAAGGTTTCCTTGTTCACTTTTATAATTTCAAGCTTAATGTTTTAAAATTAGATATATGACCATGCAAATTATCTCTTTCTTCTTGGGTGACAATTAGTAAGTAGTTTTCATCTTTTAAGAAATCTATCCATTTCATCCAGTTGTGGAATTTATTGACATAAAGTTGCTCATGATATTCACTTGTTATTCTTAGTACCCAAATAATCTATAGAGATGTCATATCTATCATTCTTGGTGTTCGCAATTTGTATCTTCACTATTTTATTCTTGCTCAATATGGCTAGAGGTTTATCAAAGTTATTGATCTCAAAGAACCACCTTTTGATTTCATTATTTCATTGATTTTTCTCCCCTCCTGCATCTTGGTTTGTACTCTAATCCTTAATACACCTTTTCTTCTGCTTGTTTTGGATTTAAGTTCTTTTTTTAGTTTTATGTTTGTTTTGTTTTTTAAGGTGGAAGCTGAGGTCGTTGGTCTAACCATTTCTTTCTAATATCGGCATTTAGTGGTATGTTTCTAACTGCTACTTTGGCTACATCCCATAAATTTTAATATATATGAATTTTTATTTTCATTTGGTTCAAAATACCTTCTAATTCTCCTTAAGGTTTCTTTTTTGATCTATGGGTTATTTAGAAATCTGTTATTTAGTTTGCAAATATATTTAGGAATATTTCAGAGAACTTTCTGTTGTTGATATCTAATTCAATTCTATTGTGCTCTGAGGATATACATTTCATGATATGATTCCTTGTAAATATACTGAAACATGTTTCGTGATACATAATATTATCTATTTTGATAAATGTTTTATGTACAGTTGAAAATGATGTATATTCTGCTCTCATTTGGGGGGTAATGTTCCATAATTATCAGTTAGATCAAGTTGTTTAAGGCCATAGCTTTATTTTCTGTATTTTTATATTAATTTTTGACAGAGGGGTGTTGAAATCTGTGACTATAATGTATATTTCATGTTTATCCTTGAAGCTCTAATTGTATTTGCTTCTTTGCATGCTTGGTGATATTTGATTGCGTATCAGACTTTGTGATTATTTTAACTCCTTGGATGCTCAATGTTTTTATATTATTATAAATAATTTTGACCTTTGTTCCAGGATTAGCTGAGTTTATTAGATTTTGATTTTAGGTTTTGTTAGCCAGAATCAGTATAGCATTTAATCTAGGGTTATTTTTCCCTGATACTAAAGCAAAACCTTCATGAGTACTTTATCCCATGTCCTGTGAATGACAAGGTTTCCACTCTGCCTTTTGGAAAAAGAACCTATTTCCAGAGGTGGTTGTGGTTGAGCTCCATATATTGTTTCCTCTGATATTTTCAGGTGGTTCAATTTCCAGCCTATTATAATTTATCCACATGCGAGCAGTGATAATACTAAAGACTCAACAAGTACTCTTCGCAAAATTTTGGAGCTCTCTTTCATACTTTCTGCATTTTTCTCCTCTACAATAATTTTCTCTGTGGACTCACCTCCTTAACCTCTCCTGACTCTTAGATATGTCTTTTCAATTCTGAGAGACAGGGTTTCCTCTCTTCATGCTGCAGCATAGAAATTTTCTTTCTTTTCTGTACACTAGGAAAATTACATGTCTTACCTTTGTTTGTATCTTGTTTCCAGGGAACACGATTTTTCTCTGCCTGATATTTAATGTCTGTAAAACCATTATTTTATACTTGTTATCTAATTTTTTAGTTGTTTCAGGCAAGAAAGCAAATCAAGTCTCTGCTAATTTATTTTTCCCAGAATCAGATGCCTACAAGCATTTCTTTTAGTTAATTTTTTTTTCCTCTAGTGATTTGGAATAGTTATCTACTTGATGTGATCACTTGGCATATCTCACTTTCCAAATCTAAAACTAAACTCTTGTTCATCCCACTAAACTGCCTCTTCTGAAGCCTTTTCCATCTCATTAAATTCCACCACCATACTTATAATTTCATAAGTCAGGAACCTGGTGGTCTTCCATGATTTTTTTTCTTTCTCTTTAGCTACTAAATCTAATTAAGAAGTAAAAATACTTCCTTACCAGCTCCATTCCATGCCCTAGTCTTAGCCATCACTCTCTCACCATATCCACTTCAAGCCCTTACAAAGTTAAAAAGCAAAAACAAAAACAAACAAACAAACAAACAAAAACAAAAGCAAAAAACTCAGCAATGACAAAAGAGATTCTTAAAAAGTGTATAAAACTGTTGGGAAACATTTGGAGGGATATTTTCTCATGTGGCTCATGAACTGCCTTTGAAGGCCTTTCCCCAAAGAAGGGTTCCAAATAATGTCTCCAACACCGGTAGCTTTATTGGAACTAAGGATGTAACTGCTTTGAGGGACAAATGTTCATTTAGATTTCTATAACCTGTCATTTTTTTTATTAAAAGATAACACTCGCAAAAATAAATTAATTAATTAAATAAAATAAAACTTTTGAGAAAAAAAACAAATAAAAATCTGTTCTTTGAATCATATGTTATTCAGTGGTCTACAATACAATTTTCCTATTTTAAATTTATTTATTTATTTATTTAAAAAAATTTTTTTTCAACGTTTTTTTAAATTTATTTTTGGGACAGAGAGAGACAGAGCATGAACAGGGGAGGGGCAGAGAGAGAGGGAGACACAGAATCGGAAACAGGCTCCAGGCTCCGAGCCATCAGCCCAGAGCCCGACGCGGGGCTCGAACTCACAGACCGCGAGATCGTGACCTGGCTGAAGTCGGACGCTTAACCGACTGCGCCACCCAGGCGCCCCTATTTTAAATTTATTTTAAATTTAATTATTATTTTAAATTTACTCTTGAATTCCTACTCTTATTTTAAATTTATTTTAATTAATTAATAATAAATACATAAATAAATATTTAAAATGTAATATATAGTATACCTTAGCTAACATACTTGATATGTCATAGCACTAAATTTAGGTCAAATATTTTTAGGCATCCCAGAAGAAAATAGAAATTCTAATTATCATCAGTTTAAAAACATCTATTCAAGTGTCAAATTTTTCTTGCTGAGAAGCAAATACTGAAGTACATGAATGACAACATTATGCAACATTTTAATTTTCTTTTTACTCAGTGCATAATGGATTTTCTCTATATTGTCATTTTCTTGTCAATTTTCTAAAAAAGCAACATTTTTATATTTAAAAATTAAAATATTTATATAGCCATATTTCACTATATATCAACAGATATACATCTATGTATCAAAGATATGTATCTGTATATATCATGAATATATAGATTTAGATTAGTATCTGTAGATTTCAATATCTATATCAATGTCTATCTACAGATAAATATCTCTATCTTCAGTTTCGTAGAAATGTGATGTTCAAAATATCCATAGATATTCAAATACAAATATGTAAATGTTTTTATTACATATATGTCTGCAACTCTATCCTTTCACCCATCCATCCATCTGATACATATGACTATTAGTGGCTTTGCTAAACATATATTTCCCCTCAAATTATGGAAAAGTTAGAACTAACGTATTAAATTTAAGTTTGTAGATTTTCATGGTCCTACCATTAGATGAGAATAGAATATATCTTGAAGGTATGCTCTTAAAGAGAGGAATAACAGGATATTTCTTATATTTAATTTTTCCTGGTTAGCATTTTGACAGTAACTGAAATATAGTCAGAAATTCAAGACAGTAAACATAACAGATTATTTTGGACCGGAAATTTTCAAATTGGCATTACCAGTTGGCCATCTAGACAAAGGAAGTGTCTCTAGTCATGATATCGATAATACTGGTGATACTAGCTTTACTCCTGTGGAAAGATGAATGGACTGACAATGAATTGTACCATATGTTGTTAGTCCCATTAAATTCACTTAACGTATTCCAAACTGATTTTAAGAACATGACCTACTAGATGGAATTTTTCATATATAATCTGTAATATCCTTCTACTTGATTTTAATTCATTATCTTACAATATTCTAATCCATTGTCTGCAGCTAGACAAAACTTTCAAAAATGCAAATATGTCAGTTATTCTTCTTTATAAAGCCCTTGGATGACTTTACCTTTCCTTCTGATAAGGTCTAAAATTCTTCACAGGAATTCTTTACATGCCCTCTAGGATTTCACCCTGCCTGTCTTTTTAGCATCACTTTATGTCCAATTTTCTCATTGCCATCTCTGCTCCAACCACTCTGGGCTTTCTTCATTAATCTTGAATACTTGACTCTGGACCTTTGGACAAGCAATACGTGTTCAACACTGTTACCTTCCTTTTCTTCATTTCCCAGGTTATCCTTCGGGTGTCAGTTTACACATCATCATTTCCGGGAAATATTTTCTGACAACTCTAGACTAGATATGTCTCACTATTACTTTCCATAGAATACAGTGCTGTACACTTTCACAGACATAAGTTGTATTTAATGTCTGACTTTCTTTTGTTTTAATTTTTTAAAGTTTTTATTTACTTATTTTTGAGAAAGAGAGAGAGAGAGAGAGAGAGAGCTGGGGAAGGAACAGAGAGAGAGGGACAGAGAGAGAACCCCAAACAATGCAGTGCAGACCTGATGCAGCGCTCGAACTCACAACCATGCCATCATGACCTGAGCTGAAACCGAGTCAGATGCTTAACTGACTGAGCCACCCAGGCACCTCTGACTTTCTTTTTGAATTTAAGTTTGTGTGAGGCTAGGAGCATATTTGTCTTTATATTATGTATGCCAAATAGTAGAATAATTATTTATTTAGAATAATACCTGAAATTAACCATTGCACAAAACTATTTGTTGAATAAACAAATGAATGAATGAATGGCCAGACAGTAGAGGCATTTTTTTTTAGCTGAACTCAAAAATCCAAAATGTAGGTAGATGCTGTTGCTTGCCTTCTGAATCTGACATGTAGTTATTTCGTTCCTTTGAGCATAGAAAAGAGAAATAGGGTGATTAAGTTAAGAATAATTAAGATTCCCAACAAAATTGCCTGTCAGTTTCTTTTACAGAAAAATCTGTCTCATCAATTTTATGCCTTGGAAGCAGCCATTTCAAATGTCTAAGCATAAAAAATATAGAAAACCTTAAATAAAAGTTGTAAGCATCTGTATAATTCAGTAATCCATGAATATTTTGTTTACTGCTGCTAACTGTGTTAAGAGAGCAAGATACAGGCAACTTCTGAAGTACATTGATCCTTGAACAATGTAGGGTTTAGGAACACCAGACCCCTCCACCCCACCCCCACCCCATGAAATTTAAAATCCATGTATAACTTTTGACTCTAAAAACTTAAACTTCTAATAGCTTACAGTTGATGAGAAGCTTTACCGACAACATCAGCAGTCTATTAACATGTATTTTGTGTGTTCTATGTATTTATATACTATATTCTTATAAGAAACTAAGCTAGAGGAAAGAAAATGTTATTAAGAAATCCATAAGGAAGAGGAAATTAATTTACAGTGCTGTACTGTAAAAAATCTGCATGTAAGTGGACCCACACAGTTCAAACTCGTGTTGAGAGTCAACTGTATTTTGGAGACCTTACTTATGCTCTTTTTTTATGTGGCTATTGCTAAGCACTCATGTCTTATGGGCTGAGTTTGTGAAAGATTCTAGGGGAAGTGCTCTTTGATGAAGTTCTTTTCCTGAGGATTCTCAAAATTCTCAGGTTTGGTGTTAGAATCATGAATACACAGAAAGTTAAGCTATTTGAAACTTGTTTTATGACGCCTTCACTCTTTTTACAGAAATTCTAGTTAGCAGCCTTGTTTATTATTTTCTTCAATCATGTCCTTGTAAAATGAAGGGAAATCTGCAATTCTATTCTGATGGTACAATATGTCTTTTAATTTCTTCCCTTCCATAAGGAAAAAGCACATCTATCCTCCCCCCAAAACAAGGAGAAAGTTGACATTTTAAAAAATAATCCATTTTCTAACCATAAAAGGTTTTTTTAAAGCTTGAGGAGTTAAAGTTGCTGTCACTGATCTTTCAATTTTCAGCTGTGTGTATAGGAATAGCAAAGAGAACCCAAATCATGCTGTGATTCTGATGTCTGCACTCCATATGAATGACCAACTCAATTTCTGGAAAAACTGATAATAATCAACGTTTGTCATATGAATTTGGATGATCAAATAAAATCAGTTGTTATTCTGTTCACTCATCCTTGACTGATTAGGCAATTCAAATGAGAAGTCAGACAGAAAGTGATGTGCATATTAATGATTAATGATTCATGAAAAATTTCAAGTACACACTGGATTCCAGAAAAATAATTTTATAGTGAATTACTTGAAAAAATACAGGGAAAGTGGATAAATAAATGACATGAGGAGGGTTGCTTTTTAAAACCTTTTTAATAATTTTGTAAGTGTCATAAATGCTGCTTCGAAAACTATTAAGGAGGCCCAAAGGTATGCATGTGTGTATCCTTTAATTAAGGTGATCTTTTTAGCTGGATTTTTCTATCCCACTAATCTCTGGCTCACAAAACATTTGATAAAATGGTCTGTACCTTCTAAAGCCCAGAGATTTTAGCTGTGCAATTTTTGAAAATGTTCATATATCCTCACACATAAGGGCCTTGAATTTTGGCAAGTTTTGGGGATCTTTGAGGAACTCATGTGGCTGGCATACAGGGAATATGTTCTAGGGGCAAATATAACCAAATGTAACAGATTCCCAGGTATTTTGCACTCAGCCAATGATTTACTGTGCCATTTCTACCACTTTTTCCCCAGTTGTAAATCTGAGGCAATTCCTCCATAGACTCTGATTCAGGCTCATGATTTACTTTTCTCTGTGTTTCTGACTTCATGTGCTTTTTTTTTTTTTTAAACTTACCTTTCACTCCAGGTTCAAAGCCTTCTGTTTTTAATCAACCTTGATTACTAATACTATTTTCTTCTTATTGTTTCTTTTGCTTAACTCAGAGGTAGATTTACCTTGAAAGTAATGAAGCTTAAACTTTAGATCTGTCATTTGATTTGCCTGGGTCCCATCCAAGACCCTGAGAGAAGCCCTAGAAATGTAATCACTTGCTCATAGTTTCTGCAAAATGTGCATAAGTAAGATATTTTGACTGTGATCACTTTTTTTCCCCTTTGCCAGTGAATTTCCTTTACTTATATTTTACTTTCATGGCGCCTGGCATTGGAGTGGCTTCAGCCCTTTTGGGGATTCAGTTTATGGAAAATTACGTGAGAGATATATTTGTTTGGTCTGGTGAGATATAATTTTTGATTCTTAGTCACTGCTACATATTCAAGTTATTGCTAGTTATGCATGGGTGGAAATGGGTATCAGAAACAACCCTACCACACAGAGTGGACTCAACAGCATCTTGATGTTAATAAACAGAAACAGAGCTCTTATCACCATATATAAGGTTCCATAGCAACCTAGTACCAGGAACATGTGGGCCATGGACTGGCACATACTTTAGAATATATGGAGAGAATTGAATCTGTGGAAAAGCTTTTCAAATCTTATATTTCACAGATGAAAGAAATGTGGATATGGATTTTCCAAAATTTGATAGGAATCCTGAAAACTTATTTATTAATAATCAGTTATGAAGCTAAAAGAAGTATTTCTAAATTATTAAGAATAATTTTAAAAATTCTACCAACCAAGCTCAAGCAAAGACTCTATTCTGTCAATAAAAAATAATATAAAATTGTTGCCATGCAAGGAAGTGAAAATATATAAGAAATGCAGGAGAAATTTTATAAAAATAAATATAATAGATGTTGTTAGGCCACTAATTAATAAAAGTACTATAACATTTTTCTGGATCTGGGATTTTTAAAAACCATCCAGCTTTTAAAAATTATAATTTTTAGTTTCTTCTCTTTCTAAATAACTACAAATGACTCTTGACTATACAGGTTTAAACTGCGCAGTCTACTGAAACATAGATTTTTTTTTTGATAAATACAGCATAGCACTGTAAATATATTTTTTCTTTGTGATTTTCATAATGTTTTTTTTCTAGTTTATTATAAGAATACAGCATATAATACACACAACATACAAAATATGTGTTAATCAACCATTTATGCTTAATCAGTAGTTTCTCATCAATAGTAGGCTATTTAGTATATAAGTTTTGAAGGAGTTAAAAGTTTTGGGGTGCCTGGGTGGCGCAGTCGGTTAAGCGTCCGACTTCAGCCAGGTCACGATCTCGCGGTCCGTGAGTTCGAGCCCCGCGTCAGGCTCTGGGCTGATGGCTCGGAGCCTGGAGCCTGTTTCCGATTCTGTGTCTCCCTCTCTCTCTGCCCCTCCCCCGTTCATGCTATGTCTCTCTCTGTCCCAAAAATAAATTAAAAAACGTTGAAAAAAAAATTAAAAAAAAAAAGTTTTAAGTAGATTTTTGACTGTGTGGGAGGGTTGGTGCCCATAACTCCTGCATTGTTTAAAGGTTAGCTGTATTCCCATGTGTACCAAGTTTTTAATTTGTAAATTTGTGTTCTTTTTTATTTATGTGTCTGACTCAACAAAACCTGGAATAGCCCCTGCCCTAACTCAGTTACCCTAATACTGAAAATAAATGAAAATCACTAGAACTTAGTATGGTGGCTAAGTGTTTGGGGATCTAGGATCCAGAGTGAAAATGTCTGCGATAAAATCCTGGCTCTACTATTTATTATCCATATGACCTTGGGCAAATTATTTAACATGTCTAAGACTTAACTTTCTCATTTTAGGAGGAAGTTATTGAACCAGAACATGTAATTCCTTGTAATTATATGATAAATAAAATAAAATATAGTGGGAAATCAACTAATTAAAATGATAGAATATCCATGTTGAAAGGAAGCTTGCATTTCGTATAATTTTCCATCAGTGCTTGGATTTTTCACAGCTCCTTCAGGTGTACCTTGTTGGTACATGTAGAAACTATACCTTGGGTGGAAACTGACCTGTTTTCCCATTCCTTAAACTAATATAGTTATACTTTTTTTTTAAGTTAGCTTTTATTGACTTTATTTATGGGCACTCTATGTAAAATTTAGGTTGAACAAACTGCTCTGTTTTTGAATACTACTGCTCTTGTACAATCCTTTTATAAAAGAATCACATAGTAGTATTAGTGAAAATACTAAAACTTGACACAAGTGATAATCTATTCTCCATCTGACCTGATTTCTTTATATAGAAATGATAAGATGTTATTTAAAAGAAAACAAAACTGACCACAGCATATTCTGCCTTCTAGATCAGAAATTAAGCATTCAGTGAAAATAGGAAATTAACAAGAAACAACTAGAGAAACATAAGCGTCCCCAAATTCTCCAGAGGATTATTAAGTTTCCAACGGACATGAGACTGAGCCTCCTGTTGATTTCTATTTAGTTGGTTATTTTTAACCATTATTGAAAGAAAGTGTGAACCCCAACAAGCAGGAGGACTTTGTGGCCGTGTGTTTGTGGGTGTGTGTGTGTGTCCACAAGGATATATCTATTTTATTGTTTTTAATATTTTTAATTGTACCTTTTAATTAGAAAAAACAGACCTCTTTATAACCTCTATTCATAATTGCCAGACAGAATAATCTTAATCCCTCTTTAATTTGACAGTTTTTCAAATTTGTGGATCAGCTCTATCACAAAATATCTTTTTTTTCCAATTAAAAATTGATTGTTAGTGACAGGACCTTTTCTTTGATGCTTTTAAATCATTGAGAAGTAAAAAAATTAAAAAGCATCTCTTATATTTACTTTCATTTTTAGAGACCTTCATGGGCCTTCTGGTAACCCTTCATAAATGAAGTCTTGCAATCAGAATTACTTCTGGGTTTCTTTGTTTGTCTCTCTTTTCTATTTGACTACAGAAGAATAGGAAGCTATCTTAACAGAATTTCTAATACCTAGGTAGTCAAATAATTCTTCAAATTAAACAGCTTAGGTATTTTAAATTAGTGTAAACAAATAAATAATTAACAGAGAGATTATGCAATTCTTTTGCCAAGCTATACTCAGCAATTTAGAATGATAGCTTAATGAATGAAATGATACAGACTTGATAATTATTATTTCAGGTATGGCCTAGTGTATGTTATCTTGTTTTAACGGGAAAGGAAACCAGGTGATGGCAATAGCTGAAGAGATAAATTGAGACTTTAAATCAGTTATGTAAAGGAAACAATCTTTAAGAAGGCAGTAATTTCTGAATCATTAAGTTATGGTTCATAAAACTGAATGTCTGCAGTGACTATTTTAATTATGGTATTTTTCGATTGTAAAATCAGATCATTAAGATTCAGTTATAATCTTGCCCCAAGAGTATTTCTGATATATTTTCAATTATACAATGTATGCCTTAATAATTTGTCACCAACATTGTAGGTTTATCTTTCTACATAAGATTTAACATTATATCTCTGATTCTGTAATAACCTAGATGATATCTTCTTGAAAAGATGCAGTCAAATACTTTAACTATTTCTCTGTTATTGACTACTTATTCTCAATTTTAAATGTATTACCTAAAGCCATTATGTGAACCTTTCTACATATAGTATTTGACTCTGTTTTAAATGAGAAAATTTTGTACTTTTCTCATTCATTTATTTTGAGTGTCTAGAATTATTCTATTTAAATTTAGTTTTTGTGTGTGTGTTTGTGTGTAGTGTGTGTTAAAAGCATGCTTTGTTCATCCCTCAGCAATTTTTAGTATTTCAGCTTCATTTTTATTATTATTAGCTATGTGTCCTTAAGGAAATTAACTTCTTTGATTCTCAATTTAAATATTGTTTCTTATAACATATTCCACCATTGTATTATCCCCTTTCTTGTACTTGATTGTTCTGATTTACTCTTGTTTTATTGGCAAACATCCTACCCAA
This sequence comes from Neofelis nebulosa, assembly GCF_028018385.1. NCBI lineage: Eukaryota > Metazoa > Chordata > Mammalia > Carnivora > Felidae > Neofelis > Neofelis nebulosa. The sequence continues at coordinate 34,875,142 of NC_080795.1, forward strand.
GCTTAATGGCTGTGTTTAAGTGTTTTGTAATATAAGTTGATTGTATTTCTTTGGTGAAATTATCAGTGCATGCAGACCAACTGTTCCTCTAGCCACTGCCAGAAGGACGCAGTCAATCACTGCGTATACGTGCACCACTTCTTGGGGAAAAGAATTGTGAGTGGAGTAACTCCGGAAGACTATATATTTTTACTCAAGAGTCTTTAAGTTCTTGAAGAAAAACCATATAAATCAGCCAGCATGGGAAACTAAACTTTGTGTATCCTCAACATTTAAGTTAATTGGAGCTTGTATCAGAAGAGATGTAATATTGTTATGAGGAAAATGTAAGGATTTTGTTTTGCTTTAACTCTTTATTTTTTTTTTTCAACGTTTTTTTAATTTATTTTTGGGACAGAGAGAGACAGAGAATGAACGGGGGAGGGGCAGAGAGAGAGGGAGACACAGAATTGGAAACAGGCTCCAGGCTCCAAGCCATCAGCCCAGAGCCTGACGCGGGGCTCGAACTCACGGACCGCGAGATCGTGACCTGGCTGAAGTCGGACGCTTAACCGACTGCGCCACCCAGGCGCCCCTGCTTTAACTCTTTAAACTAGTAGATTGGGGACTGTTAGATTACATCAGTTTTAGAAAAATGCAGAAGCCCCATTTCACTTGCAGACCTGAGTAAATGTGAGTGAAGTCATAGAGGCTTTAAGAGATTCATAACTAGTATCCCATTACCCTAGAGATACTCACTGAAGTGATTGAACTCTCCTCTTACCACAAGAAATGGGAAGAATTAGATGAAATAGAAAAAGTCAACAGGTTTAAAAGAGCCTAAAAAAATCTAGATCATGTGTATCTACAACTGGAAACATTTAGGAATTCAGAGGATGCCAACATGGATGCCAATGGCTACACATGATAGTTTCAGTTAATCAGATGCCAGTGCACCTAGGTACCCATCATCAGAAGCCAGCTACGCAACTTGTCACAACTCTATAATCTCTTATGTTTGATATAATCACCTGGAGAAAAAGGAGTAAAAAGAAAATCCTGAAATTATTTTGTTTCCAACTGATATACTTCCAAATATGTGGAGTATACTAACATTTTGCTTTTTGTAATCAGCTGCATTTAGGGGTAGAAGTAGACATAGAGGTGACTAAATGAAAATTCAAGGGAATAACATTTTCTTTCACACTCTTGTATGTGGTTGTATGATAACTCATAATGATAATAATGATAACAATGACACTATTAATTAAAAAAACACCAACTCCTTACTACTAATAATAGTTTGGGCATTATAGTTTTCCAAACATCTCTCAATGTGTGAATTTTTCTTTCTTGTTAATCCAATTTCTTTACCAACAGCTTTTGTATATTCAGCGTAGGCCAGAAAGCTGTGGTAAGGAAGGAGTGGGTATAATGCATGTAAAAATGTTCCTGACAAATAGTAAAGGTAGAAACTGAGAGGGAATTGAGAAATTGAGAAATTGAGACGCCCACTTTTCAGACCTGAATGTCTTGATTTATCATCCTGAGGATGGTAAACACACGCTTGTATGTTAGAATCAGTTGAAAAGTTTCAAGGGGATTCAGAACAATGGACGGTGCTGATCATTTGTCAGGGTTTCTGATCTGTCTCCAGTATCTTCTACATACCAGTAACCAAATCCAAGTTTCTGCTCTAGACATTGTTTTTAAGTCGTTGATTATTTCTTCTCCCTGTGCCTGCCTTTCTCTTAATGTAGGCTAGCTACCTTAAGTTCTGAAAGAATAGGCTTGGTTGAGAAGGCAAAGCTTTTTTTTTTCTTTTTTTTTTTTAGTATATAGAGAAAGAGAGAGACAGCATGGGTGGGAGAGGGTCAGAGAGAGATGGAGACACAGAATCGTAAACAGGCTTCAGGCTCTGAGCACAGAGCCCCATGTGGGGCTTGAAGTCACAAGCCTTGAGATCATGACCTGAGCCAAAGTTGGACACTTAACAGACTGAGCCACCCAGGTGCCCCAAGAAGGCAAAGCTTCTAAGAAGATCTTTGGCACAGGTTAAGTGCCTATATGTAATTAAGAAAACTTAATAGACCTTTGATATCAAGTCTCTTTCAATTTTTAAATTTTTTTAATGTTTATTTTTGAAAGAGAGAGACAGAGTGTGAGTGGGAGAGGGGCAGAGAGAGAGACACACACACACACAGAATCTGAAGCAGGCTCCAGGCTCTGAGCTCTCAGCACAGAACCCAACACAAGGCTTAAAATCAGGAACCATAAGATCATGACCTGAGCTGAAGTCAGACACATAACCGACTGAGCCACCCAGGCACCCCTCAATTTTTTGTTGTTGTTGTTGCTCCTGCATGGGAGCAAGAAACACTTGGCTTTTATAATCATGCCCTGCATTTCTGGATCTTCTATATTGCTTTTTATTTATGCTTGAAAACTGGCCAATTTTAGCCAGCTAATAAGACATTGCAACAAAGAAGTAACTTTGAGCAAACAAAACAGTAACTTCCGGGCTCTTTCCAACTACTTTCTGTGAAACAGCTGGTTTCTGAGGCACTTGGTATGCCTTCCAAATTATTTCACGCAACTAATATAGCAAACGTTTTGCCTTTTTTTTTTGGCCTGTGATATTAATGCTGTTTTTAATGCGAATATTTATTACTGCATCTGAAATACACACTTTTATCTAGGATGTTAACTAGGAAGCCAGTTTTCTCAAGAATATTTCTTAAGACTAACTACTACACTACACTAGTATTTTTCCAACTTTTTTGCTACAACCTACAACAAAAAACACAATATATATTATCATCCAGTAAAATGCACACACAAACACATGCATATCAGGAGGCTCAACTGGACATCACATCTAAATTGGGGCTGTTTCTGGCAAATTTGAGTTTATCCAAAATTCCATTACCAAACTGATTTTTCACAATAGAGTTTTTTAAACTGCTTGAAAAATACTGAGCACTTAGCAGTAGTATGATAGGTGAGTCTCTTGAGAACTTAGGATAACATTAGTTTTGTATCTTTATTATGGTATTATATTTAATAAAGAGGGAGTTTAATGATTGAAGCAAATAAATATCATCCATCAAATGATGAGTGTGTTTTATTTAAAATTACATATGCATTTTTCAGTTAAAGTATTTATCAAATGTTAAATTGCAGCATCATTTGCTCTAACTTTCATAGTACTTGGAAAGGATCAAAAGTATACAATGGGTAAAAAAAAATCAATCTTTTTACTGTATCAAAGATGTTTTAATTATTATGACAACTAATAAGAAAAGATACAATCTTACTATTAAAGCACTGAGTTTTCTATAAAAAGAAGGTAAAGGCATTATGTAATTTCCTGAAGTTTAAACTTTCATGGCTGAAACTTATGCATCTTAGTGTTGCAAGAAGAGTAAATTCTAAAGTTGATTACCAAGACAAAATAGAATATCTTCATAGGTATCCTTAAGCGAGCCTTAAATAAAAAAAAAAAAGAAAAACACAAATTTGAAAACTCAAAAATCAAGAATTTTTTTGGTTTGTTTCTTTGTGTTTAAGCTGTATTTTCTCAATTTGCAATCTTTTTGTTGTTGTTACTTTCAGGCCCATTTACAGGACATTGCGTGAACACAGAACTGTGTGGAAGATGCTGAAAACAATTCCAGATTTGACCTCTCAGCTAACTGATGAGCATCTGAAAACACTTAGTAGGAGTGTCATTTCTGAAACCTGGGTAAAAGGCAGCACAGGTAACAGACTAATCTGGAGGGAAATTTGGCAACATAAAATGTATGTCACTATTTTGAATTCTCTGTACTATTCATATTTTCACTTGATATGTTAAAAGTGTACCGTTTCGGTGTATTTTGTTTATAGTTGTAAATAGTGAAATGAATAACATTCCACATTTTAGTACATGTTTTAAAGATATACGCTAGTATTTTCTCCACCTTGAGTATGCATCAGAATCACCCAGAGGACTCATATTGCTGTGTTCAGTTCTAAAGTTTCTGGTTTGGTAGGTTTGGGATAGGGATTAATTGTCTTTTCAGTAATATTCCAGGTGATAGTGCTAGTATGGGGACCATACTTTGAAAACCACTCATTGATATACACATTTGATTACAATCTCGCATTTATTTTCAGTTATGTCAGTAAATGGCCATGGCAATTATTTGACTTATCCAGATGCTGACCCAGATATTGGGCAAAAAGAACTCTCCGGACAGATTTTGTTTCCCAATTTTAAATTTCTAGTCCCCTTATCAAGGATTTATTGGACACATTAATAAATGTATTTTATATTTTGATTTTTGAGGGGTATACAAATGTACACACACACAAAGTCATACACATCTAACCCAACAGAGTTCAGCACCATTTTCTGCATTTGTCAAATACCTATTAGAAAAGAAGAATTAAGTTTATTTAATACATTCTTTGTGTCAGGAGATATACCTTACTTATTCCTCATAGGAACAAATAAAAGAAATTATTATTATTCCCTCTGGTTGAGGACCATAAGGCACAAAATATCATGCAGAATATTTCTGATTAAAATTAAATTTCAAACATACTTTAGCCTTAATGCTAACCTCATTCTCTGTCCATTATGCCACTGTTTTTATACAGAGTCTCTTCTGGGATCATGGCATTTAAAATCTAACTGTTTAATTTTGGAGAACATGTGTCTATTGAAATATGTTATATGTGTATTGACATGTTTCAAGAGTTTTCCCCCAATGGCCATCTCTCATAATTAGTTTCATTTAATCTGACATCAAGCAGCGAAAATTAAATCATAGGAGTTTTGCAAAGGATAAAATGATTTTGAAAGGCAAGAAAGAACGTTCAAAATTGCTTTGTATTAGCTTGAGGACAGTAATTTCAAAATTAATTTGTTTTACCCTAAATCCCTGAAATTATATTTGTTATGGTAAAAAAAGATATGGAAACAACCTAGATGTTTTCCAATAGAAGACAGATTGCATTATGATACATCTTTTCTATGGAATAGAAGACTACATTATGATACATGTTTCCAATGAAATCCTAGGCAGTTGTTAGGAAGAATGATCTCTGTATATATACACATGAAAACTTACTAAACGTATTGACAACAGTGGATACAAATAGAATAATTGTGGAATTATATAAATAATATGATCATATTTTCACATATTTATGAAAAACTTGAAGTTATAGATATGTAAACATCTGTATATATACATATATAAAAACTCATAATAAAAAATATGTAGAAGTAGATCCAGAAAGCACTCCAAAAATAGGCATTTTAAAAATCGTTACCATGGTGGAGGGGAGAATTGAGGGAGTGAAAGGAAACAAGTTTTGTTTTATATATATTTGCATTGAATTTTTCACAATAAGTCTATATTCTTGTGTTAGTGTTTGTAACTACATATTTGTTTTTTTCAAAAGTTTTTAAAATTACAGCTGGAAACAATAACTATTCTGATGGTTCTTATAACTTGGGTGATTGATTATTAAAATGTGAACTTCCATTCCTTGACAAACACTTATCAACTTAATTTGATCTTTTATATTTAATAAGGTTTTTCAATTCATATTTCAATAGAGCTTTTTGAAACACTTTATTAAAAAATGTAGAAGTCTTTGTCTTTACATATATCTGTATCAAAATCCTTCTCTTGAGTTTTTAAGACATCTGATTCTGACAGCCAGTTCTGTTTCACTATCAAAGCAGTCAATTCATTAAATATCTGACCTTTGTAAATCTCTTCCTTCATCCAACTTTAAAAAAGGTGCAACAAAGTGTCTTTCTCACTCCCTTTTCTTTATTCATGTATGTCTTTCGCCCCCTCTGCTATTATTTAAAGTGTTCCTCCTAGTAGCTCCTTGTCACCAGGCTGCTGACTTCAATCTGTGGCTGAGGCTTTGGTTTCTCGCCTGCAATTCCACACAGCTGTTTGCTCTTCTGTTCTCTTCTGGAAGGTTCTTTGGAGCTTTGTTATTTAAAGCCACTTCCTAAACTCACCATTTACTCACTCATCTTCTCATTCAGTTTTCTTAAACAATAAAATATTAGCAGGGATAACAATATTATTTAAGTACTGATTTTAAGTACTGAATAACACATATATGTCTCTAGTTTAAGTGAAATGGAACTAAAACATAATTACTATGAGATTACTTATTACTTATTTACTATATTAATATTTCTATATCTAGATAGTACCTATATTACTGTAATAAAAATTATATAAACTATAGGTATAATAATCTTTCTTTATGCCATATATATCTATATATATCTATATATGTACATATATCTATATCTATATCTATATCTATATATGTTACTTAATTCAAGTGACTTCAAGAGTTTTCCGTTGGATCCCTTATATTATGGCCTGAGCAGCAGGCATTTTTATGATTGGCAACCTAAAGCTCACGAAAGCTGAGAAAATTAGCTTACTTGAGAATTCAATTTAGTGTCTAACATGGAATTAGATCCTAGATCAAAATTTTATTACTCTCTACCATTATATTAACATTGATACATTTCCATGAAATAATTATTATAAGGGATTTTTCTTTTATATCTATATCATCTTTACTGTTTTCTTTTTGAAGTCAGTTAAGTCTTAACAGTGTTATTTCTCTTTTATTTCTTTCACTTTATTTTATTTTATTTCCACCTTTTATGAGGTTATTTCAAAAACACCATAGTTCTTCACTTAAATAAACTTTTGTATTTGTTTCTAATGCTAAAAAATATTTTTATATTACTAAATTTTAACATTTTTTTAGCCTGCATAGACTTTCTTTTCTGTTGTGATTTAAATTTCATATAACATATAAAAACACAGTAATGGGGCACCTGGGTGGCTCAGTCAGTTAAGCATCCCACTTCAGCTGAGGTCACAGTCTCACAGTTCATGAGTTCAAGCCCTGCATCAGGTTCTCTACTGTCAGCACAGAGCTCACTTGGGATCCTGTCCCTGTCTTGCTCTGCCCTTCCCTCACTTATGTGCACATTCTCTCTCTCAAAAGTAAATAAAAAACTTAAAAAATAAATTAAAAATAAATTAATTAAAAACTAAAAACACGGTAGCTAATTCTCATAGAAAATTTAGTGGGCATCTTTTCCATAAGTAAATTGACCATAATTCAAATAATATGCTCTTAAAATAGAAATAGGTAAATATTTAGTTCTACCATAAAGATTAAGATTCTCTTAAAGGCAAACATGGTCTTGAAGAACATGCATTGATCCTAAAGTATGGATGTGCTTTCACTGCAACTAAGGAGTTCCCTATGATTCATGAAGTTTTGTCCTTGAAATCTGGCCAGGAATTTTTTTCAGTATTTATCTGCATTGTGAGGACCCAGTTCCATTTCTGTCTTTCCCCATCCAAGAGATGGTTGTGAGAAAATTAATACAACAGAACCGAAAAAGCCCTTCAATCACACGACAATACCAAAGACCCTTTACCTTGATATTTATTTCTCTAATATTGCCATTGATTCTTACTTTCTTAAACAGTGAAACTTATAACAAGAGATGATGTTAAAAGTATTCAACACCTGGGGCGCCTGGGTGGCTCAGTCAGTTGAGCCTCCCACTTCCACTCAGGTCATGATCTCGCGGTTTGTGAGTTCCAGCCCAGCGTTGGGCTCTGTGCTGACCGCTCAGAGCCTGGAGCCTGCTTCGGATTCTGCATCTCCCTCTCTCTCTACCCCTCACCCACTCGCATTCTGTCTCCGTCTCTCTCAAAAATAAATAAACATTAGAAAAAAAAAGTATTCAACATCTGATCAGAAATCAGAACAGGTGCTACCTAAGCACAATAAATACCTACTCTGAGCAGTTGATACAGGAGTATTAGTAAGCAATACCAGCCACATGTGCATAATTTCCTCCATTTCTGTTATTGGAATATTTTCAACTAATAAGAAACTACTTTTAAGGTTGCTTTATATAATTGCACTACTCAGTATCTAGAAATTAATAGTTTTTTTAACCTATCTGATTTTATTTAGATAATAGTCAGAATGGAACTAATATTTTTCAACCTCTCTAGGCTAATTTTTGGATTGGCATATTTCAGAAGAGATGACAGCATTGCCAAATTATGGGGAGTTGTTTTTAAATAAAGTTTTTTATGTACTTTTGTTATATGTGCAAAAACCCCAGTGTGGTGTTGTGCTAAATGCTTAGGAAGGAAAACGGCATAGAACTGGCTTCCATTTCATATAATAATATAAACATAAATAAGTAAATTTATGTTTATATTATTGATAACTGTATATTATTTAACATGTATTGTGTGTTTGATATGTGCTAGTGACTGTCACTGGAACTTATTTTCTAATGTGGGAAAAAGAAAATAAATATAAAATTAACACATAATATAACTTCAGGAAATATGGTCTATGAAAAAAAATAAAGCACAGGATTAGAGAAGGGCTAGAAATTGGAAAAAAATTAAAAAAAATTTTTTTTGATGTTTGTTCATTTTTGGAAGACAGAGAGAGACAGCGCACAAGCAGGGGTGGAGCGGAGAAAGAGGGGGACACAGAATCTGAAGCAGGCTCCAGTCTGAGCTGTCAGCACAGAGTCTGAGTCGGGGCTTGAACTCTCGAGCCAGGAGATCATGACCTGAGCCTAAGTCGGACGCTCAACTGACTGAGCCACCCAGGTGTCCCGGAAAAAATTTTTTTAATGATGATAATAATTACATATTTTATTTTATATTTTTATTTAAAAATTTTTAAGTTTTTATTTTAATTCCAGTTAGTTGACATACAGAGTTACATTCAACAATTCCATAATTGTGATTCAATAATTCCTAACATCACCTAGTGCTTATTACAAAAGTGCACTCCTTAATCCCCATCACCATTTAAAAACCCATCCTCCCACCTACCTACCCTCTCTAAACCATCAGTTTGTTCTCTATAGTTAAGAGTCTGTTTCTTGGTTTGTGTCTCTCTCTCTCTTTTTTTTTTCCTTTGCTCATTTGTTTTGTTTCTTAAATTTCATTATGAGTGATATCATATGGTATTTGTCTTTCTCTGACTGACTTATCTCATGTAGTATTATACTTTCAAGCTCTACCCATATTGTTCCAAATGGCAAGATTTCATTTTTTTATGGATGAATAATATTCCATTGTGTATATATGCTAATCTTCTTTATTCATCTGTAACTGGACGGTTAGGTTGGTTTCATAGTTTGGCTATTGCAAATAATGCTGCAATAAACATAGGAGTTCTTGTATCTCTTTGAATTAATGCAATTAATAGTGCAATTACTAGATCGTAGGGTAGTTCTACTTTAGTTTTTTGAGGAACTTCCATACACTGTTTTCCACGGTGGCTATACCAGTTGCCTTCCTACCAACAGTGGAAGATTGTTCCTTCTTCTCCACATCCTCACCAACACTTGCTGTTTCTGGTATTTTTTGTTTGTTTTATTTTGCGAAGCGATTCTGACAAATGTGAGGTGACATCACATTGTAGTTTTGGTTTGTATTTCCCTAATGATAAGCGATGTTGAGCATCTTTTCATATGATTGTTGGTCTTCTGTATGTCTTCTTTGGAGAAATTGATAAGCCTCTAACCAGACTCATTAAAAAAAAAAAAAAAAGAGAGAAAGAGGACTCAAATAAACAAAATCACTCGTGAAAGAGGAGAAAAAACAATCAATGCCACAGAAATACAAACAATTGTAGTAGAATATGAAAACCTATATGCCAACAAGTTCAACAACTTAGAAGAAATGGATAAATTCCTGGAAACATAAACTACCAAAACTGAAGTAAGAAGAAATAGAAAATTTGAACAGACCTATTACCAGCAATGAAATTGTATCAGTAAAAAAAAAAAAAAAAAGTCCAGTACCAGATGGTTTCCCAGGTGAATTCTACCAAACATTTGAAGAAGCATTAATACCTATTATTCTCAAACTAATCCAAAAAAATAGAAGAGAAGGAAAACTTCCAAATTCAATCTACGAGGCCAGTATCACCCTGATACCAAAACCAGATAACGACACCACAAAAAAAGAGAAGTATATAGATGCAAAATCCTCAACAAAATAGTAGCAAAGTGAATTTAACAATACATTAAAAAAATCATTCACCGTGAATAAATGGGATTTATTCCTGGGATGCAAGGTGGTTCATATTCGTAAAACAATGTGATAGTCACATCAATAAGAGAAATGGTAAAAAACCACATGAGCATTTCAATAGATGTAGAAAAAGTATTTGACAAAGTACAACACCGATTCATGATAAAAACCCTCTGCAATGTAGGTCTAGAGGGAACATATATCAACATAATAAAGGTCTTATATGAAAAACCTACCCCCAACATTGTACTCAATGGTGCAAAACTGAGAGCTTTTCCCATAAGGTCTGGAACAAGACAAGGATGTCTACTCTCACCTTTAAAAATTCAACCTACCATTGGAAGTCTTGGCCACAGCAATTAGAAAACAAAAAGAACTAAAAAGCATCCAAATTCGTATGGAAGAAGTAAAACTCTCACTATTTGCAAATGACATAATACTATAAAGGAAACCCTAATGATTCCATCAAAAAACTGCTAGAACTGATACACAAATTCAGTAAAAATACAGGATACAAAATCAAGGTACAGAAATCTGTATACTATACTAATATAGTATATATTATATAGTATATATATAGTATATATATTAGTATATATAGTATATACTAATATATATAAAATATATATATTTTAGTACTATATACTAAAAATGAAGCAGCAGGAATTGAAGTTAAGAAAACTATCCCATTTACAATTGCACCAAAAACAATAAAAAACCTACAAATAAACTTAACCAAAGAGGTGAAGGAATGGTAGTCTGAAAACTATAAAACACTGATGAAAAAAACTGAAGACGACACAAAGAAATAGAAAGATATTCCATGCTCATGGATTGGAAGAAAAAATATTGTTAAAATGTCTATATTACCCAAAGGAATCTATAGGTTTAATGCAATCCCTATCAGTACACCAACATCATTTTTCACAAAATAATTATATATTTTATATAATATTTATTGATCTGACACTATTGTAAATTATTTATAAGTACTATGTCCTTAATACTTTCAAAACCCTATGACATGTATGTTATAATCCTTATTTTATAAAAAACAAACTTGAGAGACAGAGATATTAAGTTAAGCTAGACAAGATAATACAGGCAGAATGGTCAGATAACACATAAGATGCCTTGCTATGTTAACATGCAAAATAAGAATTGAAAAAATGATACTATTAATTTAATATTTGAAAGGCAATAAGACTTTTGAAAGTAACATTTTCTTCAGTGTTTTAGGATGATATTTCCTAAAGAGTATTCATAGAGTTCAGCTGCAGATAATGGACGTTAAAACAAACAGCTGTAAAAATAAACCAGAGAAGCCCTTTTGAAATGGCATGGTAAGGACTTCCAAAAATCCATAAATGCACAGAAAATATTGGCAAAACGGTCATTATCAACTTTTTCAGAATTCTGAAAAAGATCTATAACAATCCAAGATACATTTATTCAAGAACAATGGTGGAATCTTTGTAAGAAGAGTGAGTTGTACAGCATTTTGACTTGCCCTCTTCCCATCACACTATAACTTAGTTCTGCAGTAACCTGAACAGCAGCAGCCTTGCAATTATGGTCGCCATGAAAATCAGCAACAGCCAGTGAAGGTGGCGGAATAGGTTTGGATCCCTCTTCAAAGTTCCATCCAAGAGATTTGTCACAATTTGATCGGTCTCTTGGCTTCCAGGAATAGGCCCATTCATAGAGGCTATATATTAAAACAAACAAACAAAAGCAAAAACAAGTCAACTAATCCCCAAACAAGCAGAGGAGAAAAGAGATATTAAATATTATGATGATCATAAATGGAATAGAGAATATAAAAATAATAGAGCAAATCAAAACCAAAACTATGTTTTTTGCAAAGAATAAAAAAACACCTATATTGATCAAGAAAAAGGAGAGAACATTCAAATTACTAAAATCAGCAATGAAAGTGTGAACATCACCATTGACCTTATAAAAATAAAGATTATAAGGGAATACACAATAACTATATGCCAAAAAATTATATACCTTAGATATAATAAACAAATTTCCAGAAAGATACAAACTATCAAAACTGGTTCAAGAAGAAATAGGCTATCTGAATAGATCTATATCAAATAAATATATTTAATTAGTAATTTAAAAAATATTCCCACAAAGAAAAGCCCAGATCCAGATGGCTTCATGTTGAAGTCTACCAAATATTTAAAGGAGCATTAATACCACAAGCAACAAATAATCTGAAAATAAATTAAGAAAGCAATTCCGTTTACAGTAGCCTCAAAAACATAACCTATTTAGGAATAGATTTAATGAAAAAGTGTAAATAAATAGAAATATCTCAGTGTTCATAGATCGAAAGACCTAATTTTGTTTATATGGTAATACTCCTAAATTGTTCTACAGATTTAACACAATCTCTAATACCAGCTGTCTTTTTGTAGGGGTTGGTAAGCTGATTCTAAAATTCATATGGAAATTTAGAGGGCCCAGAAAAGAAACAACTTTTTTTGGAAACAAACGACAAAGTTGGAGGACACATCTGATTCTGAAACTTACTACAAACCTACAGTTTCAAGGCAGTGTAAAACTGCCACAAAATAGATATAGAGACTAATGGAATAAATTGAAATGCAGATATAAAGCTTTAATTTCATGGTCAATTGATTTGCAACAAGGGTGTTAAGAAAATTCAGTTGTGGAAAAGATAATTTTTTCAACAAATGGTGCCTTAAAAGAGAATTTACAAATTAATCTTGGTGGCCATGGGTTAAGCTATGCTTCCGTAAACATGACACGGAAAGCACAAGTGACCAAAGAGAAATTAGATAATGTGGACTTTATAAAATTTTGGACTTCAAAAAGCACAATCAAAAAAGTGACAATGCAACCCTTGGAATGGGAGAAAGTTTTTGCAAATCAAATATCTGATAAGAGACTCATCCAGATTATGAAGAACTCTTACAACGCAATAATAAAAAGCCAATTAACTCAATTGAAAAATGAACAAACTATCTGAACAGTTACATTTCAAAAGAAGATAAACAAATGGCCAAAGAGCACATTTAAATGCCCAATATCATTAGTCATTAGAGGATTGTATATCAAAACCACAATTATATACCACTCCATACCTAGTAGTATGGTTTAAATATAAAAAATAAACAATAATAAATGTTGAGGATGTAGACAAATTGAAAGTCTCATACATTTCTGATGGGATTATAAAATGGTGAAGCCACTTTGGAAAACATTCTGACAGCTCTTCAAATGTTAAACAGAAAGTTATCATTTGATCCAGCAATTCTGCTCTTAGATATACCAGATATTATGAAAACATACACTTATTTGAAGCTTGTACACAAATGTTCATAGTAGATTTATTCACAATAGCCCCAAAATGGAAACAGCCCAAATTTCCATCAAAAGATAAATGGATTTTTTTAAAATATGCTATATCCTCATAATAGAATGAGGATTCTATTTGTATTTGGCAATACAAAGGAATGAAGTACTGATACATGCCACTATCTGGATGGATCTTGAAAACATTTTGCTAAATGAAAGAAGCTAGTTAAAAACAATAGATATTTATAATTTCATTGATACGAAATGTCTGGAATAGGAAAATTCATTTGAGACAAGAATTAGTAGTTGACAGAAACTTGGGGAATGGGGCATGAGGCATGAGTTTCTTTTGAGGATGATGAAAATATTCTAACATTAGGGTGTGATGCTGACTGTATGTCTCTTTGAATATACAAAAACAACAAAAAGGAAAGAAAAAAAAAAACACTGAATTATACATTTAAAAAGAGTGAGTTTCATGGAATTTGAATTTTATCTCAATAAAGTCTTTTTAAAACTTGAGGTAAAATTCACATAATATTAATGATTAATCACTTTATTTTTTAAAAATTTTTTTAATGGTTATTTATTTTTGAGACAGAGGGAGACACAGCATGAGCAGGGAAGGGGCAGAGAGAGAGGGAGACACAGAATGTGAAGCAGGCTCCAGGCTCTGAGCTGTCAGCACAGAGCCCGACGCAGGGCAGGGCTCGAACTCACGAACTGTGAGATCATGACCTGAGCCGAAGTCGGACGCTTAACCAACTGAGCCACCCAGGCGCCCCCGATTAATCACTTTAAAAGGTACAATTCAGTGGCATTTAGAACGTTCAAAATGTTGTGGAACCATCACTACTATCTCGTTCCAAGATATTTTCACCACCCCAAAATGAAACCCAAAACACAACAGCAGTTATTTTCCATTCTCCTTTTCTTAGCCCCTGGTAACCACTGGCCTGTTTTTTATCTCAATGGATTTACCTATTTTGGAAAATTTATATGCATAGAATCATACAATATGTGACCTTTCATGTCTGCCTTCTTTCACTTCACATGTTTTTGTGGTTCATCCACATTGTATCATGTACTTCATTCTTTCTATGGCTGAATATTCATTGTATAAGCTACTGTTTAAAGTACTTTTTTTGAAGCAGTCAGAAACCATTGGAGACCATTAATACATTAATATACGCCAGCACCTGGAGATCCCTGAAAGTTGAGGTCAATAAACTTTAATAAATGTTTAACATTAAATATATAAAGAACAAACAAACCAACAGAAATTAGTTTTCTGAGGAAACAGATTTGTGGAAGTTCAAAGACTTCAATATGCCAGCACGCATTGAATGTTTCCTGCAGGATACTACATAGACACTAAATGATTGCTGAAACAAGTTACCTCAGTGTTTTCCTTACCCCCCTCAGGAAGCAGCTCTATGCAGCATACCTGGGGAATACTACCATAGGAGAAAGAAACTTCTTCCTATTAGCTTTTTAAAAAATATCTTATGTTAGAGTAACAATGTTTCATGATGCGTATATTCCTTAACTACTTTTAATCATTTGATAGATGTATCTTAGCTTTGTAGGACTGTCCCTTTCTTATGTTTGAAGACTGAAATTCAGCCTTACTAGTTCAACTCTAGTGAAGGGTTAAACCAGGGCCTTTGAATCTGAAGCCAACCTTTTGTTTTCTTTTGCCTTTTCCTGCCTCTTCAAGCAAAAATAAAACATGAAATAAAATAAAATAAAATAAAATAAAATAAAATAAAAACATAAAAGAAAAGAAAAGAAAAGAATTCGTTAGGTAATTAAATTCCTGCACATCTACAATATCAAGAAACAGTGTTTTTAAATGCATATCATCAAAAAGTTCATGGAGCAATATGTAGCATTAACTGATACACTTCTTTTATGCATAATCTAGAATGTCTTTGCTCACATAATGGATCATAAAAAGCAATGTTGCTTTTATGATCCTTTCTAGTGTGAGAAGAGCTCTGCATGGTGATGCTCTTATCTACCAACAGAAGAATGGTTCTTGATGTGATATGTCCTTTTCATGACACCTGGATTTAGTGTTTAATGTAAATTTCATCTTTTAAATGTTCAGAGTACAGTGTGACACTTTGTAAAAGTGACACTAATAAGAGGGTTAAGATGGTTTTTTAGTGGTAAAGGAAAATATATAGAACTGTTTATTTTAAAACAAGATAGAACATTGAAAAATGTGATCTTAGGGAAGATAATGGTGTTTAGTTATCATAAGTCAGAAGTTAGAACATGTAAAATAATAAAAGTTATTTAAATGATGTATTGGCCCCAAATTTTGTATTTTGTAGAGGAAATTAGTCAAATCATCAGTTTTGTATCCACAAAGTTTTTCCCACGAACTTAAAAATTTACTAAAATTTACACATTTAGTATTAAAATGTGGTATAGCTTAATATTAGGAATCACAGTGAAATTTTCCAAAAAAAATATTTTGAGTCCCTATGTACAAACTTCATGATATTTAATTATTATTAGAAATAATGGCTTTGGGTAAGCCATTATTTCTAAAGCTCAACTTATTATTTATATGGATGTTTTTTTCAAGATTAACTGGCTTTTATTAACAACCATGAACCAAAACTTCATCTTGTTATCCAGGGGTATATCTTAATCCAGAAAATAGTGGAGAATCCACCTGAAAGTTATATTTCTTAAGAGTAGATATTTTTTTTTAAATCTTTACTGAGATTTTTTTCTTTGTTTTAATAGACCAGAAAGCTTTTGATAACTACTTTATGTAATTTGAGGTCAGGAAAAACACATTTTTTTGTGTGTTGTAGGTGCTTCTGTTTATTTTTAGAGGTAAAAATATTCTTAATTTACCACCTGCAAACTTCTAGGCATAGATACTATAACACTTTCTTCAGGCATGACTTAACCTCAAATTCTTCAGCTTTCTAAAGCTATTTTTTCTTCTCACCTCACCCAACAAGAGTTGACTCTAACACACTTATGTTCATAATCTGAAATATGGCCTAACCTTCAGTGCTTGGACAAAATAACCACTCAATAAATATTTGAGAAGTTAATATATGCAATAATCAGTAGTGCAGGTAATTTCCAACCAATACAATCTTGAATACACAGTACTGATTCACAATAATTTTTGTTCATTGATAGTCTGAAAATAGATGTCACTCACTCATTCTTTCAGATAAAGTAACATTTACCTTTGGATTATACCAGTGAATCCTATAGTCATATACCCAGATGCCATCCTTTTGATCTTCCCATATAGAAGTGATTTTTAAATCCTTAGAAATAGTCTGTTATACCCTGGTACAAGATATTTTAAATAATGTGTTTTATGAAAAATATAGATGTGTTTGCACTACATTGCTTGCTTTTTTGAGAACTCTTGGGAGAAATATATTCAGTGGTATTGAGACTTCCAGTCAAGTCATTAAAAAAAATCTCTTGTGGTTGCTAAATCAGATAACTGATTATATTAAAAATTTTTTAAAGTAAGGAAAATGGAAAAAAATGCTCCATTATCTCCTTGCAAATTTATAGGTTTTTAAAGAGTTTGTTTTGTAATTTAATTTATTCCTGCCTCTATCTGTTTTTTTCTTACTTATTCATTCTATTTCTTCACTGATTTTTAAAACAATAATGTATACATTTTTATAAGCTAACTTATAATTCCTTTTAGATAACAAGGTAGAGTCTAAATAATTGAATGAAATATTTTACTGAAAAAAATCAGAGGCTTTGGTGTTAACATACATGTTAGAGATATGAACAAGCAATTTGAAATATGGAATTTTCTTAGTCCTTTTTTTTGTGAGAACTAAGTAAAAATATTAAGAAATAATAAGTTTTAAGGTTATTAAAAACAATCACCAATAATTTATAAACATAAATTCTCCTTTTATGAAATCTCTACAAATATTTGACTGGAATGTCAGTATTGATACTATTCCAATGGAGGGTCTTTGCCCAAAATAAAATGAAATAAATTTCTTTTCACCCCTTCTAGTTAGCTCTATATTTATTTGAGTTTTTTTTTAATCTTAAACTAAATATCCAGTTTTACTTATAGATCATCTTCCATAAGTTATAGCAATATTTAAAAAAAAGGTTATGAGACATGTGCTTGAAATAACTTCTCCTGGCACCTTATGGGTGGAAAAATTGCTCCAAAGAGAAAAATTTCATGTCCAAAGATACCTTAATATAGTAAAAGTTGTGAAAAGGTTATTCATTGCCTTTGTTATATTATCTCTGGGACCACTTAGAACTTATAATGAGGATACCATGAATTAAACCACCTGGCTTAAACTTCACATAACTTTCTGAAATTTTCCTAAACTCCCATCTAATGGGCTGAGAAAAAAAGAGGCAATCAAGGACAGTTATTTTATTTCCCAAACGCAGAATTCTAAGGGAAAAAAAATGAGTTAGTCCCCAAAGGTTTTATTAGATGCTTTGGAGAGAAATATAATAAGGACCATTAACTAAGCTTTCACTCATTCAAGTATTTGCTAAATGTCTAAAATAATCTAGGCAATGTGCTATGGGCTGGAGGGACACAAAAAAATGTCAGAGATCCTTCTCCAAAAGGCTAGAATCTATTGGTGATATGGAACATGCAGAGTGTCATGACAGAAATTCTGTGAAGAAAGATCACAGAGGAGGGGCATTAATCAGGAAAACCTTCCCTGGTATGTAGATAACACTTAAACTCAATTTTATAGGCCAAGTAAGAATTAGCCAGGTGACAACATGACTTTATTCATCCAATTATACCTCTTTGAAACATGTAAATCCCTTTAGAATGGTTGATTTTAGTTGAACCAGTGAGGGGGAGATACTTAGCCCTGAAATCGCAAACATGTTTGCTTTAATCAAACTTTATATGTGGCATTCAAACTTTTGAAAAGTCGCTACAAAATGAGTAAACTTTCCCTTATTAGTATTCTCAATTCCTTTTGAATGCCTTTTGTTCACCTAATTCAAGTGTGGTTAAAAGATATTTTTAAATATGAGGTCCTCCACTAGGAAATTTTTTCAAGTCCTTATAAAAATTCTTTTTTGCCTTTTCATGTCATGAAGTTTGACTAGATAAATAATTTTAGGAAACTTATTCTTTTTTTTAAGGATTAAAAATTTTTATTTATTTTTGAGAGATAAAGAGTACATGAGAGTGAGTGGGGGTGAGGGGTCAGAGAGAGAGGGAGAGAGAGAATCCCAATCAGGCTCTGTACTTGGGGCTTAATCTCACAAACCATGAGATGGTGACCTGAGCTGAAATCAACTCAGACTGTCACCCAAGCGCCCCTGAAATTGATTCTTAACCAACTTGATTTTATTGAATTCTTTTACTTTTGCAAAGTCTGAGAATCAAGATTTAATGCCATTTTAATCTATATTGTTTTAATTCTTACAGTCAAATTTTTCTTAGATGCTTGGAGTATTCTGTGTTTTTCAAAAATTTATATAAAATAATTTTGTGTACTTAGAAAATTTGAATAAGAAACCTATCTTATATGTTCCTTCTCATTGCTTAGGAATTTCAAATGCTTATATTTATCTTACATTATTAATAAATATATTTTTGTCACAATTCATAAGTTTAACACCACTTTGTGATTTATTTATTTTTTTGTTAAAAAAATTTTAATGTTTCTTTATTTTTGAGAGAAACAGAAACAGAGACAGAGTGTGAGTAGGGGAGGGGCAGAGAGAGAAGGAGACAGAATCTGAAGCAGGTACCAGGTTCTAAGCCATCAGCAAGAGCCTGTGGGGCTCAAGCCCATGAAACCATTGAGATCATGACCTGAGCCAAAGTCAGATGCTCAACCGACTGAGCCACCCAAGTACCCCACCACTTTGTGATTTTTAATTAATATTTCGATTGTTCTTTGAAAGCTTAACTCTATTGTAATTTTTTTCTCTAAACCTTTTTTATTGTGTTCACATCATTTTCTGTATATTAGAGGATCAATTTCAGATGTTACATGAATTCTGAGAATTTCCTGTTAATTGTGTTATAGTCCATACTTTTTTGATTCGTTTTTAATTCAATTTATGTTATTTTTTGTTTGAGGATTTTCTTTTTCTCCCAAAATTTTTGTATGAAGAAGTCACCCCAAAGTTTATCTGACTCTGCATATATTTCTGAAAGTTCTTTTAAATTCTTTTATTTTTAATCTTTAACAAACTAATTTTGGTAGATTAATAAATAAGGAAAAGTAAAATTAGTTACATTAATTTCAGGAAATAATTGAGGCTCAACTTCTTACTTAACTTTGTAACAAAGCAGTAAATAGTTTAATCCTGAGATTTTTTATAAAATCAATGAAAGTAACTTCTGTGTATATGTCTCTATATATTTCCTATAATTATATTTTTATATATACACATATGCATACATTTTATTTAATATGTGTACTTATACACAATATCATACTGCATAACTATATATAATATACTGCATACATGCACAATACTCCTATATATGTAAATGTATGTGTTTTTGTGGGTTTGTATGTGTTGTGTGTATCCTTCAGATGTTGGAATATATTTGAAAACCTACAGAAGTTAAAATGATTTGTGATTTTTAAGAATTTACTTAATGAATCTGAGCCTTAATTTCTTCATCTGAAAAATGTACTATGATGTATGACATTTGGATTATTAAAAAAATTTGTTAAAGCCCCTAGCATAGGCATGGCAAATATTTGATGCTCAATATGTGATACTTGCTCTTCGTGACAAGTTTAGTGTGTTTGGATAACAGAAAGAGCTATGTTTCTAGATTTTGGAACTCTAGATAGAAAGATTGTTTTTTAACAAGCCCTTTTTTTTGGAATAGCCAGTCAACCCACTATTAAGATCTAAGAATATTAACCATATGGAGAAAATCTAAGGACAGGTATAGTTGCAATCCTAATCAAGCACTATTATTTTGCTCAATAATTAACAGTGTCCTTTTCCATGATCTCTATTTAAATTACTCTCCATTTTCTTGTGAACAATTAGTTATAATATTAGTATACTACCAAATCTCTTTCTAGATTTGTTTATGTTATATAGTGTTTATACCATAAATATGTACTTATAGGTATACATATATTGACTTTTATTTGTTAACATTTTAAACTAGTATATATTACTTTAAAATGTGCTTTTTTTACTTAAAATGAAACACGACATCTGTGTAGGTCACACATGTAGTCTTACTTTACCACAATTGAAACCATAGTTCTATAAAACATATACTGAGACAAAGAGAGAGAGAAGGGCAGCAGGCAGGGAGAAGGTGCTGATGCTGACTTATGCAGGTTGGCATAGTATTTGTTGTGTTTAAATACTGACTCTACCACTACTGGCTCTTTGAGGTAGGGCTGGATTTTTGGTAGCTCAGTGACTTCTGTTTCCACAGTTGTGATATTGGAGCAATCCTAATACCTGACTCATAGGATTGCTAAGAGGATAAAAAGCATTAATATATGTAATACGTTCAGAACAGTGGACAAAGAAAGTAATAAAAAATGTTTATCATCTTGTAATTGCACATTTTTTCCTACAGTTTTCCCCCACTCTACATCTGCATAATATCCATTCTATTAACATACCATAGAATGACATTTCACTTCTAAACACATCAGTGTTTACCTGGAATTCAATATTTCTTTCCAGTCCTTTATTTTTTTAAGGTAAAATTTACATATATTTATGTGTATATATATATATATATATATACACATGTGTGTATATATATATATATATATATATATATATATATATATATATATACATACATCAAGTGTATCACTTGATGAGTTTTGACAATTACTCTAATCCAAACCTCTATCAAGATATAGAACTTTACCATTCCCTCAGAAAGTTCTTCCCACATTTCTTGCCAATCTCTGGCCCACCCACCAGAGGCAACTGCTCTTTTCTGTCTTTCTTACCTACCTTCCTTCCTTCCTCCCTCCCTCCCTCCCTTCCTTCCTCCCTCCCTCCCTTTCTTCCTTCCTTCCTTTCTTTCTTTTTCTTTCTTTCCGTATAAATCTATCTTGTGTGAAAATTTTAGAACTCTAACAAAATCAAATGATATGTACTCTTTATGAAAGCCTTCTTTCAATCAACATAATATTTTTGAGATTCATTCATGTCACATGAATCAATTGTTCATTCATTTTTATGGCTGAGTAGTATTCCATTGCATGTATATACCAGAGATTTTTTTTATATATTTTCTTCTGGTTGGATACCTAAGCTGTTTCCAGCTTTTAGTTCTTTTATCCATTATGCTAATGTTGCTAGTAACATTCTTGTACAAGTCCTTTTTTGGACATCTACTTTTGTTTCCTCTGAGTAAACACGTAGAGCTGTATTACTGAAACACAGGTTAGATGTATGTTTCATTGCATTAGAAACTGCCAGACATTTTTACAAAGCAATTGTACAACTTTACACTCCCACCAACAATGTATGAGAATTCCATTTACTTCAATCCATGTCAATATTTGATTTTTTCAGTCTTTAATTTAAATTATTCTGATTTCTCTGTCTCTCTCTGTCTCTTACTCCACCCCTCATCTTTCTCTCTTTCTCTGTTTCTTTTTTTAATATAAATTTCCTAAAGTATGTTTGAATGCTGGCATTTTCTCTTTTTAAAAAATGTTTATTTATTTATTTTTGAGAGAGAGAACATGTAAGCAGGGGAGAAAGACAGATAGAAGGAGACAGAGAATCTGAAGCCGGCTCTGAGCTGTCAGTGCAGAGCCCAAAGTGGGGCTTGAACTCAGGAGCCATGAGATCATGACCTGAGCTGAAGTCACATGCTTAACTGACTGAGCCACCCAGGCACCTCTCTCTCACTGTTTCAAAATAAATGCACTTATAAAAATTCTGGTTTTAATAAGTATTGGAGATTCTTATTTTTTCCTTGTACTTTTTCTGTATTTTTTTAATTTTGGAAAAAATATTTTTAGCAGTAAATTGAACAATTATTTTATGAAGTTTAAACAGCTAAAAAACACTTGTCAATGTCAGGAAAATAATTATAGTACTTGTAGCTTGGGAAAATATTTCCAAGAATTTAATTACATAAAGATACAAAATATACTGTATCCCAAACCAATTGTAGTAAAGATAATTTTTCTGAGAACTGTTTTAGATGAATGGAGAAATGATTCAAGTGATTATGAAGAAACTAAGGACATAGATTTAAATTTTTTTTTTTAAAGTTTATTTATTTTTGAGACAGAGAGAGACAGAGCATGAACGGGGGAGGGTCAGAGAGAGAGAGGGAGACACAGAATCGGAAGCAGGCTCCAGGCTCTGAGCCATCAGCCCAGAGCCCGACGCAGGGCTGGAACCCACAGACCGCGAGATGGTGACCTGAGCCGAAGTCGGACGCTTAACCGACTGAGCCACCCAGGTGCCCCAGGACATAGATTTATGTAACATGTTTAAATAAAATAGTTTATGAACTTTATATTAAGTGAAGTATTTCCAAATTAATATTGTTTAATATGAGATTTTAAGTATTATTCACTAATTCAAATATTATAATTAAGTCTTTTTCATCTGTATCTCTAAAAGTTTATTAATTCATGTTGGCCAAAAATTTTTTAAATAATCTTCTCATTGGTAAAATTTAGTTATTTATATCAGTTTTGAAATTTATAGTTTATTTAAACTCAATCAATGGTAACTGCCACATAAAAATTTATTATGTACAATACAGAAAATTTTGACACATGTAGATAAATCGATTTGGCATGACAGGGTTTGAACTGGAAGTTGAAGAACATATGACTCTCCCAGATTCAGAATGAATGCAACACTAGGATCAAATCTTAGGCTCTCCCCTTGCCTCCTAGACCAGCACTTGATACATTTGTAGTACTTTATTTGGAAAGAAGGAATCATCAATATATAATGAATCATTTAAAATGGTATCTACCTATTACTACTAATAAAAGCATGGTATCTATGTAAAAAATAGTCCTCTCTTTGCCATTTCAAATGCAACTGTCATCTTTATATATAAGTGGAGTTAGCATCTTCCAGAATAGAGTAATTTGACTTATTCTTTTGGTGAGTATAATTTGAGGACTGATGAAATCTTTTCTGACTAAAATATTTTCCATGAATCTCAAAGTCTACTCCCCCTCTAGTTTAACTCCTTAAGGGGCTCCTTAATATTACAGATATTTAAAAAATGTAATTGTGAAAACTAATGCTTTGTAAGTAGAGATTAATTGTTCAAATTCACTGTCACTGGGCCAAAGCCTGAAGGAAAAGGAAGGTTTTCTTCAGAGAAACAGAAGAGTTACATTCATCAGTAAAACAAACATATTTTATGGTTAGAGTTAAGTGAAAGTATAATATTCACAGAAACTGTTTTCAGCTTTGAGTAATAGAGAACTAAAGAACACTAGTTTACAAAAGTTTAGGATTTATTTAGGTTACATAATGCGAAGTCACAAGACGTATTTAAAGGTGAATTTCCTGAGATTCTCCTTGTCTTTTCCTTTTAGTTGCAAGATGCTTCTCCAGCTCCAACATCATAACTTTGTTCTAGGTATCCAGGAAGAAAGAGTAGCATGAACGTTTGGAAAGCAAAAATTCTCCGAGTGTTTTATTAATTAGAATCATGTCACAGGGCGATGCATATAAGAATATCTGCAAAACGTAATTTTTGAACGCGTATGTAGCACTCAATAAAATTGTGGTTTGATGGTAAAGAAAAAGGAGCATATTAATATTGCGTAGGCAATTAGCAGCCTTTGGAACAAAATTATTTCATAAAATGTACCTCTTTCTACAATTTTTATTCTATGCTAAGAATTGCCAGTTAAGTCTATACAAAAACAAAATACAAATGTATTTATTGGAAAACAGCTTTACCCAACTGCCTTTCCCCCTGTGTAACTGATCAAAATCATTACCACTCTTACAACATTTTATTATCTTTCCCTTTACAGTGTACTTTCTACAATGTAGTTCCATACAGCTCACCTGATAGCTATTTAAAAGCAATGTGTCTGCAATGCTTTCACCACATGGATTAGATGTTTAGTGACAAGTGATATTGTGCTATCCAGAAAGACATCTA
The DNA here is from genome assembly GCF_028018385.1 of Neofelis nebulosa. Taxonomy (NCBI): domain Eukaryota; kingdom Metazoa; phylum Chordata; class Mammalia; order Carnivora; family Felidae; genus Neofelis; species Neofelis nebulosa. The sequence goes on from NC_080795.1 coordinate 34,899,727, forward strand.
TTTTAAGCTCAAGTATTCAGGCAAAACAACCCTTGCTTTAAAGAAGACTGAAAATCACTATTCTGTCATCATTGTATACAGATGGTAATCAAGAAAGCCCCACTAATAAAGCACTTATTTAGAAAACAGAAAAGGCAAGCAGTTGGCATCTCTTAGACATTAAAAAAATTGCCCCTAAAAATCAATTTGTAAAGTTTCAATTTGTAGCAAAATAATAAGAAAAATTTAAGAAAAATCTCTTTTCACAGCACTTGAATAATTTGCTCCAATCCTAAAAAGTAATGTAAACATTTGGAAAATGACATCATCTGGTTCCCAGGTCCTGTTTCTTCAAAAGGTCAGGTTTCAGAAGAACTAGAATGGATTTAAGTTGTATCCAAAATGCTCACAACTGAATAAACCAACCAAACTTACACAGGAACATAGTTAAACTTTAGAAACTGGAATTAGAGGAGCGATTGTGGAGAGTTAAATTGTGAAGTATGAGAAATACTGGAAAAAACTCTTCCTCCTATTAATGATCTGCATCTCCAAGCTAGCTTCTATGAACAATCATCATCATGTCCAAAGAAAAGACAAAAATTAATAATAGATATATATTCTTACTTATATAAAATAGGCAAAATGGCATTTTTGAGGAGGAGGTAACATTTTAAAGAGTTCAAGGAGTTTTCTGATCCTATTTTTCTCAAAATGTCTTAAATCCATTAACTGTAATATGCTTTCAAGCTTCTTTTTCCAGAATCTATCAGTTCTATGAGGATTGATATTTGTAATTGTCAGAAAAAAATTCTCCAGATGTGGAAACATGTCTTTGCTATTCTTTTTTATTTGAGTAAATTATTTGTGAATATCTAAGTGCTATGTTAGAGTCCTCATTGAATAGAAGAAATCTACTAAAAGCAATGCAAGTGTAATATGATGTGGTCATGTCTATATCAAAAAACCTGGGAAATAAAGTCAACAGTATATCTTTTTTGGTTTTGTTTTGTTTCAGTGGTTGGAAATGATGGATTTTATATAATACTAAAAGGTTCAGCTCGACCTCAAACAAAGGCATATAAAGATCTGATTGACGAAAATGAGTCAGCATCCTCTTTCATACCTCAGAGTTTCCAAGGATTTGTTTCCAACGAAGACTTCAAAAACATACTTGCTGAGATGCACACACCTTCATGTGATCCAATGGTAAGAAATGAATATTTCCTTTTTCCATAAGCAACCAAAGTATCATTATTGTAAAATTTGATCTCTGATATGTAAAACTAGATATCTTGAGTGAGTTCTTAAGTATTAAATATAAAAAAAATATTTTAAAAATCTTTATATCTTTTAAAAATGAAAATTATCCTGGGGCACCTGGGTGGCTCAGTTGGTTGAGTGTCCGACTCTTGGTTTTGGCTCAGGTCATGATCCCAGGGTCATGGGATCCGGCTCAGCATGGAGCCTGCTTGAACTTCTCTCTCTTGCTTTGCCCACCACTCCCTGCCCTGCTTGTGCTCTCTCTACGTATATCTAAAATTAAAAAAAAAAAAAAAGAAAATTAAACTATTAATATTGAACTTGAAATTTGTTTAAGAAATTTTAATGAGGGATGCCTTCAACAACATACCACCCACTGGCAGGGATTATATAGTATATTTGTTAACCAGGACAACTAGGATGGCCAATGTGATTGGATCACTGAATGAGGAAGAGGGTGGTTTGAGATAAGGGAGGGGGAACAGGTAATTTGAGGAGAAGAATACAGAAGACAAATCATGAAAGGTCTTTTTAATCAAGTTAAGAATGTGTGCTTATCCTATTTATCTTAAGAGCAACTCTAAAGTCAAGGTGATTCCATTACAAGGTCTTGCTTGAAGAAAATCCTGTGTTTATATGTATTATCAAGACTATCAGCTAGCCAAAAAATTAAAGTTCAGTATTTTTTGGATCTCTGGATACTCTCTGTGGGTGTCAAATGTAGTTTGACTAGAATTGTAGCTTAAAAAAAAGCCAGTTTTAGATTTGGAATAGTCAAGATGATTAGGATAGAAAAAACAAAACAAAACAAAACGATGAAACCAATTAAAGCCAAATTATTCAGCACTATGGATTGAAGTCAAGAAAACCTAGGACATTCTCAGGTTCAAGAAGAATGAGGATGGATAAAACTATGAAAGAAAGATGAAGATAAAAAATGAGACAAGAATATAAAAGTATATTGTTGCTGATCACACAGGAACAGGTAATGTTTCTGATCTTTCCTTTTTTTTAATCTTTATTTACTTTTGGGAGGGGGTGGTGGGGAGGGACAGAGAGAGAGGGAGACACAGGATCCAAAGCAGATTCCAGGCTCTGAGCTGTCAACACAGAGCCTGATGTGGGGCTCGGACCCATGAACTGTGAGATCATGACATGAGATGAAGTTGACATTTAACTGACTGAGCCACCCAGGTGACCCTGATCTTTCTTGATAGAGATGAAAAAGAATACATTTATCACTCAATGGCCACATACCAGGTACCTGATGCTATTTCATTATACTTGAGGGAAAAAATACCATACTTGACACAGTAGCTATAAGTAGAGCTACTTCTTTGTCCACTTTAATGTAGTCAACTCTACTCTTCCAGGACATATTTGTTTGTTCATTTGGTGAGGGCAAAACTCATGAATAAATGGGAATGTGATGGGACCACCACTTCTGAATTCTGCATTAGGTCTGTGAAAGTAGTACTAATCTGTCATTCTGCTTGGGATGAAGTGTGTTTTTCTCCAGTTTAGTTGAGTTGTCATTAAAAAGTAAAAATGGTGTGTATTTAAGGTGTATATCTCAAATGTAAATAAGGTAAAATTATCACCACAATCAAGCTAATTATCATATTCATCATCTCACATAGTTATATTTTTGTGGTGAGAGCACTTAATATCTACCCTCTTATTAAATTTCAGGCATACAGTACAGTATTGCTAACTTTAGTCCCCTGCTGTACATTATATCTCTAGGATTTACTCATCTTGCATAACTGAAACTGTGTAGTCTTTGAGCAATGTCTTCATTTCCTCTACCCCGCAGTCCCTAATAACCAACATTTTATTCTTTGCTTTTGTGAGTTTGACTATTTTATTTACTTTTTATTTTTTTAAATGTTTATTTATTTTTGAATGTGGGAGAGAGAGAGAGAGAGAGAGAGAGAGAGAGAGAGAGAGAGAGAGAGAGAACATGAGTGGGGGAGTAGCAGATAGAGAGGGAAACACAGAATCCAAAGCAGGCTCCAGGCTGTGAGCTGTCAGCACAGAGCCTAATGCAGGGCTCAAATTCATGAACAGTAAAATCATGACCTTAGCCAAAGTCAGATGCTTAACCTATTGAGCAACCCAGGCGACCGAGTTTGAATATTTTAGATTACACATGTAAGTGAGATCATAAAATATTTGTTTATCTATGTCTGGCTTATTTCATTAACATGGTGTCCTTCAGGTTCATCCATGTTGTAACAATTGACACTTTCTTTAGCCATTCATCCGTGGATAGACATTAAATTGTTTCCATATCTTGGCTATTGTGAATAATGATGCAATGAGCATGGGAATGCAGATATTTCTTTGAGAGAGTGTCATTTCTTTAGTTGTCTACACAGAAATGAGATTAATGGATTGTATGGTAGTTCTATTTTAAACTTTTTGGGGAAACTCTATATTGTGTTCAGTAATGGTTGTACTAATTTACATTTCTATAGTATACAAAGATTCTCTTTCCTCCACATCTTTCCCAACACTTACCTTTGTCTTTTTGATGATAGCCATTTTAACAAGTGTGAAATGATAACTCATTGTGGTCTAAATTTGCATTTTCCTGATAATTAGTGATATTGAACACTTTTTCCTATATCTGTTGGCCATTTATTCTTAACATATGAAATTTATTGTCAAATTGGTTTCCATACAACACCCAGTGCTCATCCCAAAAGATGCCCTCTTCAATGCCCATCACATACCCTCCCCTCCCGCCCACCCCCCCATCAACCCTCAGTTTGTTCTCAGTTTTTAACAGTCTCTTATGCTTTGGCTCTCTCCCACTCTACCTCTTTTTTTTTTCTGCCCCTCCCCCATGGATTTCTGTTAAGTTTCTCAGGATCCACATAAGAGTGAAAACATATGGTACCTGTCTTTCTCTGTATGGCTTATTTCACATAGCATCACACTCTCCAGTTCCATCCACGTTGCTACAAATGGCCATATTTCATTCTTTCTCATTGCCACGTAGTACTCCATTGTGTATATAAACCACAATTTCTTTATCCATTCATCAGTTGATGGACATTTAGGCTTTTTACACAATTTGGCTATTGTTGAAAGTGCTGCTATAAACATTGGGGTACAAGTGCCCCTATGCATCAGTACTCCTGTATCCCTTGGGTAAATTCCTAGCAGTACTATTACTGGGTCATAGGGTAGATCTATTTTTAATTTTTTGAGGAACCTCCACACTGTTTTCCAGAGTGGCTGCACCAGTTTGCATTCCCACCAACAGTGCAAGAGGGTTCCCGTTTCTCCACATCTTCGCCAGCATCTATAGTCTCCTGATTTGTTCATTTTGGCCACACTGACTGGTGTGAGGTGATATCTGAGTGTGGTTTTGATTTGTATTTCCCTGATGAGGAGCGACGTTGAGCATCTTTTCATGTGCCTGTTGGCCATCTAGATGTCTTCTTTAGAGAAGTGTCTATTCATGTTTTCTTCCCATTTCTTCACTGGATTATTTGTTTTTCGGGTGTGGAGTTTGGTGAGCTCTTTATAGATTTTGGATACTAGCCCTTTGTCCAATATGTCATTTGCAAATATCTTTTCCCATTTCGTTGGTTGCCTTTTAGTTTTGTTGATTGTTTCCTTTGCTGTGCAGAAGCTTTTTATCTTCATGAGGTCCCAATAGTTCATTTTTGCTTTTATTTCCCTTGCCTTTGGGGATGTGTCCAGTAAGAAATTGCTGCGGCTAAGGTCAGAGAGGTCTTTTCCTGCTTTCTCCTCTAGGGTTTTGATGGTTTCCTGTCTCACATTCAGGTCCTTTATCCATTTTGAGTTTATTTTTGTGAACGGTGTAAGAAAGTGGTCTAGTTTCATTTCTCTGCATGTTGCTGTCCAGTTCTCCCAGCACCATTTGTTAAATAGACTGTCTTTTTTCCATTGGATATTCTTTCCTGCTGTGTCAAAGATGAGTTGGCCATACTTTTGTGGGTCTAGTTCTGGGGTTTCTATTCTATTCCATTGGTCTATGTGTCTGTTTTTGTGCCAATACCATGCTGTCTTGATGATGACAGCTTTGTAGTAGAGGCTAAAGTCTGGGATTGTGATGCCTCCTGCTTTGGTCTTCTTCTTCAAAATTACTTTGGCTATTCGGGGCCTTTTGTGGTTCCATGTGAATTTTAGGATTGCTTGTTCTAGCTTCGAGAAGAATGCTGGTGCCATTTTGATTGGGATTGCATTGAATGTGTAGATAGCTTAGGGTAGTATTGACATTTTGACAATATTTATTCTTCCCACCCATGAGCACAGAATGTTTTTCCATTTCTTTGTTTCTTCTTCAATTTCCTTCATTAGCTTTCTATAGTTTTCAGCATCAGATCTTTTACATCTTTGGTTAGATTTATCCCTAGGTATTTTATGCTTCTTGGTACAATTGTGAATGGGATCCGTTTCTTTATTTGTCTTTCTGTTGCTTCATTATTAGTGTATAAGAATGCAACTGATTTCTGTACATTGATTTTGTATCCTGCAACTTTGCTGAATTCATGTATCAGTTCTAGCAGACTTTTGGTGGAGTCTGTTGGATTTTCCATGTATAATATCATGTCATCTGCAAAAAGTGAAAGCTTAACTTCATCTTTGCCAATTTTGATGCCTTTGATTTCCTTTTTTTGTCTGACTGCTGATGCTAGAACTTCCAAAACTATGTTAAACAACAGCGGTGAGAGTGGACATCCCTGTCGTGTTCCTGATCTCAGGGGGAAAGCTCTCAGTTTTTCCCCATTGAGGATGATGTTAGCTGTGGGCTTTTCATAAATGGCTTTTATGATGTTTAACTATGTTCCTTCTATCCCGACTTTCTCAAAGGTTTTTATTAAGAAAGGATGCTGAATTTTGTCAAATGCTTTTTCTGCATCGACTGACAGGATCATATGGTTCTTATCTTTTCTTTCATTAATGTGATGTATCACGTTGATTGATTTGCGAATGTTGAACCAGCCCTGTATCCCAGGAATGAATCCCACTTGATCATGGTGAATAATTCTTTTTATAAGCTGTTGAATTGGATTTCTTAGTATCTTATTGAGAATTTTTGCATTCATATTCATCAGGGATATTGGCCTATAGTTCTCTTTTTTTACTGGGTCTCTGTCTGGTTTAGGAATCAAACTAATACTGGCTTCATAGAATGAGTCTGGAAGTTTTCCTTCCCTTTCTATTTTTTGGAATAGCTTGAGAAGGATAGGTATTATCTCTGCTTTAAACGTCTGGTAGAATTCCCCCGGGAAGCCATCTGGTCCTGGACTCTTATTTGTTGGGAGATTTTTGATGACTGATTCAATTTCTTCGCTGGTTGTGGGTCTGTTCAAGCTTTCTATTTCCTCCTGATTGAGTTTTGGAAGTGTGTGGGTGTTTAGGAATTTGTCCATTTCTTCCAGGTTGTCCAGTTTGTTGGCATATAATTTTTCATAGTATTCCCTGATAATTGCTTGTATTTCTGAGGGATTGGTTGTAATAATTCCATTTTCATTCATGATTTTATCTATTTGGGTCATCTCCCTTTTCTTTTTGAGAAGCCTGGCTAGAGGTTTGTCAATCTTGTTTATTTTTTCAAAAACCCAACTCCTGGTTTCATTGATCTGCTCTACAGTTTTTTTTAGATTCTATATTGTTTACTTCTGCTCTGATCTTTATTATTTCTCTTCTTCTGCTGAGTTAAGGCTGTCTTTGCTGTTCTGTTTCTATTTCCTTTAGGTGTGCTGTTAGATTTTGTATTTGGGATTTTTCTTGTTTCTTGAGATAGGCCTGGATTGCAAGTTATTTTCCTCTCAGGACTGCCTTCACTGCATCCAAGAGCGTTTGGATTGTTGTATTTTCATTTTCATTTGTTTCCATATATTTTTTAATTTCTTCTATAATTTCCTGGTTGACCCATTCATTCTTTAGTAGGGTGTTCTTTAATACCCATGCTTTTGGAGGTTTTCCAGACTTTTCCCTGTGGTTGATTTCAAGCTTCATAGCATTGTGGTCCGAAAGTATGCATGGTATGATCTCAATTCTTGTATACTTATGAAGGGCTGTTTTGTGACCCAGTATGTGATCTATCTTGGAGAACGTTTCATGTGCACTCAAGAAGAAAGTATATTCTGTTGCTTTGGGATGCAGAGTTCTAAATATGTGTGTTAAGTCCATCTGACCCAATGTATCATTCAGGGCCCTTGTGTCTTTATTGACCATGTGTCTAGATGATCTATTCATTGTTGTAAGTGGGGTATTAAAGTCCCCTGCTACTACCACATTCCTGTCAGTAAGGTTGCTTATGTTTATGAGTAATTGTTTTATATATTTGGGGGCTCCCGTATTCGGCACATAGAAGTTTATAATTGTTAGTTCTTCTTGATGGATAGACCCTGTAATTATTATTCATCTCTTGTTACAGCCTTTAATTTAAAGTCTAGTTTGTCTGATAAGTATGGCTACTCCAGCTTTCTTTTGGCTTCCAGTAGCATAATAAATAGTTCTCCATCCCCTCACTTTCAATCTGAAAGTGTCCTCAGGTCTAAAATGAGTCTCTTGTAGTTAGCAAATAGATGGGTCTTGTTTTTTTATCCATTCTGATACCCTATGTGTTTTGGTTGGCACATTTAGTCCATTTACATTCAGTGTTATTATAGAAAGATATGGGTGTAGAGTCATTGTGATGTCTGTAGGTTTCATGCTTGTAGCGATGTCTGGTAGTTTGTTTCACAGGATCCCCCTTAGGATCTCTTGTAGGGCTGGTTTAGTGGTGATGAATTTCTTTAGTTTTTGTTTGTTTGGGAGGACCTTTATCTCTCCTTCTATTCTATATGACAGATTTGCTGGATAAATGATTCTCAGCTGCATATTTTTTTCTGTTCATCACATTGAAGATTTCCTGCCATTCCTTTCTGGCCTGCCAAGTTTCAGTAGAGAGATCCATCATGATTCTTATAGGTCTCCCTTTATATGTTAAAGCACATTTATCCCTAGCTGCTTTCAGAATTTTCTCTGTATCCTTGTATTTTGCCAGTTTCACTATGATATGTCGTGCAGAGGATCGATTCAAGTTACATCTGAAGGGAGTTCTCTGTGCCTCTTGGATTTCAATGCCTTTTTCCTTCCCCAGATCAGGAAGTTCTCAGCTATTATTTCTTCAAGTACACCTTCAGCACCTTTCCTCTCTCTTACTCCTCTGGAATACCAATTATGCATAGATTATTTCTCTTTAGTGCATCACTTAGTTCTCTAATTTTCCCCTCATACTCCTGGATTTTTTTCTCTTTTTCTCAGCTTCTTCTTTTTCCATAATTTTATCTTCTAGTTTACCTATTCTCTCCTCTGCCTCTTCAACCTGAGCTGTGGTCGTCTCCATTTTATTTTGCAGCTCATTAATAGCATTTTTTAGCTCCTCCTGGCTGTTCCTTAGTCCCTTGATCTCTGTAGCAATAGATTCTCTGCTGTCCTTTATACTCTTTTCAAGCCCAGTGATTAATTTTATGACTATTATTCTAAATTCACTTCCTATTATATTGTTTAAATCGTTTTGATCAGTTCATTAGCTGTCGTTATTTCCTGGAGGTTTTTTTGAGGGGAATTCTTCCCTTTCGTCATTTTGGATAGTCCCTGGAGTGGTGCGGAACTGCGGGGCACTTCCCCTGTGCTGTCTTGAATAACTTGCGTTGGTGGGCGGGGCCACAGTCAGACCTGATGTCTGCCCCCAGCCCACCGTTGGGGCCACAGTCAGACTGGTGTGTACCTTCTCTTCCCCTCTCCTAGGGCCGGGATTCACTGTGGTGTGACGTGGCCTGTCTGGGCTACTTGCACACTGCCAGGCTTGTGGTGCTGGGGATCTGGTGTATTAGCTGGGGTGGATAGGAAAGTTTCACAGGGGCTGGAGGGGCAGGCTCAGCTCACTTTTCCTTTGGTGATCTGCTTCAGGAGGGGCCCTGTGGCACCAGGAGGGAGTCAGACCCGCTGGAGGGATGGATCCACAGAAGCACAGAGTTGGGTGTTTGCGCAGAGCGAGCAAGTTCCCTGGCAGGAACTGGTTCCCTTTGGGATTTTGGCTGGGGGATGGGCGAGGGAGATGGCGCTGGTGAGCGCCTTTGTTCCCCGCCAAGCTGAGCTCTGTCATCTGTCCGGGGCTCAACAACTCTCCCTCCCGTTGTCCTCCAGTCCTCCCGCTCTCCAAGCAGATCTGTTAACTTATAGTCTTCCAGATGTTAAGTCCCGCTTGCCCTCAGAACACACTCTGCCTGGCCCCTCCATTTTTGCAAGCCAGACTCAGGGGCTCTGCTTTGCCAGCAGGCTACCCCTCTACCCCAGCTCCCTCCCGCCAGTCCGTGTAGCTTGCACTGCCTCTCCGCCCTTCCTACCCTCTTCCATGGACCTCTCATCTATGCTTGGCTCCGGAGAATCCATTCTGCTAGTCTTCTGGTGATTTTCTGGGTTATTTAGGCAGGTGTGGGTGGAATCTAAGTGACCCGCAGGACGTGGTGAGCCCAGCATCTTCCTACGCCATCATCTTCCTCTGTTGGCCATTTATATGTCTTCTTTTGAGAGATGATATTTACGTTATTTCCTCATGTTTTAGTTATGTGTTTCTTTCCTATTGAGTTGTGTTTCTTATATATTTTTGGGTATATATTAACCGTATCCAGATATGTGGTTTGTGAATATTTTCTCCTATTCTGTAGGCTGCCTTTGACTCTGTTGATTGTTTCTTTTGCAGAAGCTTTTTAGTTTCATGCAGTCTCAATTTTCTATTTTTGCTCTTGCTACCTGTGCTTTGGTGTCATGTCCAAAAAATCATTTCCCAGAGCAATGTCGAGAAGCTGTTCTGTTTTCATCTAAGAGTTTTATGCTTTCAGGTCTTGTGTTTAAGACTTTAACCCATTTTGAGATGGTTTTTGTATATGGTGTGAGAGAACAGTCCATGATTTTTGTTCTGTAGATGGATATCTTGTTTTTCTAACTCATTTATTGATGTGACCATCCTTTACTTATTGTATGTTCTTGGTACTCTTATGGAAGATCAGTAACTGTAATGAATGGATTTATTTCTGGGTTTTTTATTCTGTTCCATTGGTCTATCTCTCTGCTTTTATGCCAGTAGCATACTGTTTTGATTACTGTAGCTTTTTAATATAGTTTGAAATCAAAAAGTGTAATGCCTTTGTTCTTTGAATTTGTCCTTTAAATTTTCACATACAAGGGGACCTGGATGGCTCAGTCGGTTAAGCGACTGACTTCAACTCAGGTCATGATCTCACAGTGTGTGGGTTCCAGCCCTGCGTCAGGCTCTGTGTTGACAGCTCAGAGTCTGGAGCCTGTTTCAGATTCTGTGTCTCCCCTCTCTCTGACCCTCCCCTGCTCACACTCTGTCTCTCTGTCTCAAAAATAAATAAACATTAAATTTTTTTTAATTAAAAAAATTTCACATACAAATAATATCCTACAGTATTTGTCTTTGTCTGATTTATCTCACTTAGCGTAATGCCCTCCAGGTCCATCCATGTTGTCACAAATGACAATATTTCCTTCTTTCTCATGGCTGAATAATATTCTATTGCATATATAACAGATCTTCTTTCCTTCATCCACTGGCAAACACTTAGGTTGTCTCCATACCTTGAGTAATGTGAGTAATGCTATAATAAACATGGAAATGCAGATATCTCTTCAATATCTTGTTTTCATTTTTTTTTTGGATATATACCCAGTTGTGGTATTACTGGATTATATGGTAGTTCTATTTTTAATTGTTTTGAGGAAATTCCATGCCATTTTCCATGTTGGCTGAACCAATTTACATTACCACCAGCATTGTATAAGGATTTCTTTTTCTCCACATCCTCACTAGCATGTTATTTCTTGTCCTCTTGAGGATAGCCATTCTGTTATAATGTGTGAAGCGATTTGCCATTGTGGTTTTGATTTGCATTTCCCTGATGATTAGGTGATGTTGAGTATCTTTTCATGTACTTATTGGCCATTTGGCTGTCTTCTTTGGAAAAATGTCTGTTTAGTTTCTGCCCATTTTCAAATCAGATTGTGTTTTGTTGTTGTTGTTGTTACTGAGTTGCTAGAATTTCATATATATGTATATACATATATATACATATATATATGTATATATATATATATATATAATACATTTGGATATAACCACTTATTTGTTATATGGTTTGCAAATATTTTCTTTTTTTATATGTGTTGTTTTTCATTTTGTTGACAGTTTCTTTTGCTGTGCAGAGAGTTAGTTTTGATATAGTCCCACTTATTGATTTTTGCTTTTGTTGCATTTGCTTTTGGTATTATATCCAGGAAAATGATTGTCAAGATCAATATCAAGGAGCTTCTTCCCTAAGTTTTCTTCTAGGAGTTTTAAGGTGTCAGATCCTATGTTTGAGTCTTTAATTTATTTCAAGTTAATTTTTGTGAATGATAAAAGATAGGGTCCAATTTTTTTTTTTTGCATGTGTTTTCCCAACCCTACTTGTTGAAAGGACTATTGTTTCCCCCACTGAATATTCTTAGTGCCCTTTTAAAATATTAGTTGACTGTATATGTGGGGTTTATTTCTGAGCTCTCTATTCTGTTCCATTGGTCTCTGTCTTTCAGCCAGTATCATACCATTTTAATTACTATAACTTTGTAGTATGGTTTGAAATCAGGAAGTGTGATGCCTCCAGCTTTCTTCTTTCCCAGGATTGCTTTGACTATTTGGAGTCTTTTGTGGTTTCACACAAATTTTAGGATTGTTTTATTTCTGTGAAAAATGCCATTGGAATTTTGATAGAGATGACATTGAATCTGTAGATTGCTTTAAGTAGGATGGAGATTTTAACAATATTTATTCTTCTAATCCATGAGCATGGAATATTTTTCCATTTATTTGTGTCTTCTTAAATCTTTCATTAATGTCTTATAGTTTTCAGTATACAGGTCTTTTACCTCCTTGGTTAAATTTATTCCTCGGTATTTTATTCTTTTTGATGCAATTGTAAATTGGATTGTTTGCTTAGTTTCTCTTTCATTATTAGTTGTATAGTTCATTATGAATGTATAGAAATGTAACATATTTCTGTATATCGATTTTTTATTCTGCAAACTTTACTGAATTCATTTATTATTTTCACAGTTTTTGGTGGGGTTTTAGGATTTTCTGTATATAAGGCCATGCCATCTGCAAATCATGAAAATTTTGCTACTTCCCAGTTTGGATACCTTTATTTTTTTTCTCTTGCCTAATTGCTCTTGCTAGGAATTCCAGTACTGTGTCAAGTAATAGCAGTGAGAGTGGCACCCTTGTGTTGTTCCTGATCTTAAGGAAAAGCTTTTAACCTTTTATCACTGATATGATGTGTTGTTATCTGTGGGTTAGTTGTATATGGCCTTTATTATGTTGAGTCATGTTCCTTCTATACACAATTTGCTGAGGGTTTTTATCATGAATTTATCATGTATTTTCTCAGATGCTTTTTTATATCTATTGAGTTGATCATATGGTTTTTATATTTCATTCTATCATTCTATTAATATGTTACATCACATTTATTGATTTGTATATTTTAAAGCATACACATAAATCCCCGTTGCTCATGCTGTATAATCTTTTAACTGTGTTGTGAATTTGCTTTGGTAGTATGGAGATTTTAACTATAACATTTATATAATATATATATATTATTTATTATATATTATATAATATATAATAACTATAATGTTTTTTTTGTTCCCATGAGCACAAGATGTTTCCATTTATATGTGTGCTCTTTAATTTCCTTCATCAGTGTTGTATAATTTTTAGTGTATATCTCTTTTACCTCTTCAGTTAAGTTTATTCCTGAGTATTTTATTCTTTTTGTTCTTGGAAATTCTTTGAGGATTGTTTTCTCAATTTCCTTTTTGTAGTTTTTTCCTTGTACTTTTCTTTGTAGTTTTTTCCTTTTTTAAGAAAAGCCTCTGATTTTTTATGCTGATTTGGTACTTGGCAACTTTACTGAACTCATTTATTATTTCTAACAGTTTTTGGTGAAATTTTGGAGTTTTGTACATATAAGATTATGTCATGTGAAAACAGAGATAATTTCTCTTTCTTCTTTCCGATTTGGATGTGTTTCCTTCCTTCCTTCCTTCCTTCCTTCCTTCCTTCCTTCCTTCCTTCCTTTTTCTTTCTTTATCTCTCTCTTTCCCTTTCTTTCTTTCTTTCTTTCTTTCTTTCTTTCATTTCTTTTCTTTTCTTTCTTTCTTCTTTCTTTGTTTCTTTGTTTCTTTGTTTCTTTGTTTCTTTCTTTCTTTCTTTCTCTTTTCTTTTTTCTTTCTTCCTTTCTTTTCTTTTCTTTCTTCCCCCCCTCTTTCTTTCTTCTATTCTGCTTCTCCATCTCCTCTGCCTCCTCCTTTCTCCTTACCCTTCTCCTGCTCCTTCTCCTTATTCTTCTTTTCCTCTGTCTAATGTCTCTGTCTAGGAATTCAGTACTATGTTGAAAGGAAGTGGCAATAGTGGGTATTCGAGCCTTGGACTGGATCTTAAAAAGAAAATGTTTCACTTTTTCCTTCGATGATTGCAATGTTAGCTATTGGCATTTTGTACATGGCCTTTATTTTGTTGAGGTACATTTCTTCTATATCTGGTTTTGATTTTATATATTTAAAACATCTTTTTTTCTTAGACTATGAGTTTGTCAATATTATCTTTAAAAAAAGCATTAGTTTTATGGATTTTTAAGTGGTTTTCCTATCCTCTATTTGGCTTATTTCTGCTCTAATCTTTATTATTTCCTTCTTTCTGCTAACTGGCTCAGTTTGTTCTTCTTTTTCTAGTTCCTTAAGCTATAAGGTTAGTTTATTTGAATTCTTTTTTATATAAACATTTATCACTATAAATATTCCTTTTAGGACTTCTTTTGCTATATCCCAAAAATTTGGTATTGGTGCTTTCTTTTTCTTTGTTTTGAGATTTTTCTTTAATTGCCTTTTGATTTCTTCTTTGACCCTGTGGTTCGTGAAGAGCGTATTGTTTAGTTTCTACATATTTGTACATTTTCCCTTTTTCTTATAGTTATTAATTTCTAGTTTCATTTCATTGTTGTTGAAAAATATGCTTGTGATGATTTTGGTCTTAAATTTATTAAGACGTTTTGTGACCTAACATGTGATCTATACTGAAAAATATTCCTTGTGCATTTGAGAAGACTATATAGTTTTCTGCTGTTGCGTGGAAAGTTCCGTATGTCTGTTAGGTCCATTTGGTCTATAGTGTTGTTCAAGTTAGTTATTTCTTTGTTTATTTGCTATGTAGTTGAGAGCATCCAGTTTTGAATGAGGTCTATTGAAGTCTATTATTATGCATGTCCTTAAATCTAAAGTAAGTTTCTCACAGTGTATTCCTGGTTCTTGTTTTATTTTTATCTATTTAACCACTCTTTTTTTAATTAGGGAATTTGATCCATTTACATTTAAAATGATTAATGGTAAGTGAGAATTTACTATTCTCATTTAGTTAATTGTTTTCTTTCTTTTTAGTAGTTGTTTTCCTCCTTTGTCATCCTTTATTTGATTTTTTTTTTTTGGTAGTAATTTGTTTTGATTCTTTTCTCTTTATCTTTTGTGTATCACTAAATATCTTGCAGTCAGATTTCTTTAAGTTGATAACAATTACAATCACATACAAAATTTATACACTTTTACACTCCCCCACTTTGTATACTTATAGTCAGAGTTTACTTATTTTTATATTGTGTATCCATTAATAACTTTTTGTGGTTATAGCTATGCTTAATATTTTTGTATTTAACTTTTAGATTAGGATTTGAAGAAATGTATGTACCACCATTACAGTGTTGCATTATTCTTTATTTGACTGTATATTTACCTTTACCAGTGGGGGTTATGACTTTTTAAAATTTTTTTAGTTTATTTTTTATTTATTTTGAGAGAAAGAGAAGGAGAGAGAGAGACAGAGTAAGAGATAGAGTGAGAGCTGGGGAGGGTCAGAGAGAGAGGGAGAAAGAGAATCCCAAGCAGGCTGTGCTGTCAGTGCAGAGCCTGATATGGGGATCAAACTTACCACCTGTGAGATCATGACCTGAGCCAAATCAAGAGTTGGAACTTAACTGACTGAGCCACCCAGGCACCTCAAGAGTTATGCTTTCATGTGCTTACACATTGCTGTTTAGCGTGTGTTTACTTCAATTTGAAGAAATCTCTTTAGCAGTTCTTCTAAGACCTGTCTTCTAAGACTGATGAACTCCCTCAGTTTTTATTGTCTGAGAAAGCCTTTGATTTTTAAAGGATAGTTTTGACAGATACAGTCACTGGCAGTTTTTTTTTTTCTTTTAGTACCTTAAGTATATCATTCCACTCTCTCCTGGCCTGCAAGGTTTCTACTGAGAAATGCATTGATAATCTTTAGTGTGACAAATTGCTTTTCTCTTACTGCTTTCAAAACTATCTTTGTCTTTGACTTGAAATTTAATTAAATATGTCTTGATGGAGACCTCTGTATATTCAACCTACTTGGGTTCTTTGGGCTTCTTGAACTTGATGTCTATTTCCTTCTCCATGCTTAGGAAGTTTTGGGTAATTATTTCTTTAAGTAGGCTTTCTGTCCCTTTCTGTCTCTGTCTCCTCAGATTAGGGTGTGTATGTGGTAATGGCTTTGGATCCAAGGTGTCCACATGCCAATACTCAGGGGCTGTGGTGATTTTGGCCCTGGACCTCTGGAGCTCCAATTCCAGCATAGCTCAACAGTGTGAGCTCTGTTGTCTCCAGCAGCTGAGTCCACATTGGCAAATATTGTGGAGGTCCTCTGTGGTGATGGCTGCTGAGGTCACCTGCTCTTCTTTACTCCCACCAGAGAATTCACAATGGAGAGGATTCATTTTGGCACTGAGCTATGCTGGCCTGGGGAATGAGGTGACACAGGTAAAATGTTATCTTGCTTTTTCTATATGGCCATTTTGATTTTTGTGGTGCATCAGTGGCATGTTGCAGCTTCTTAATTATATTCCAGAACCCTCTCACAGCTATTTTCATTGGTGGATAATTGCTAAATTGTGTTTTTTTTTTTTTGTGAGGGAACCAGGACAGGGTGGGACATCTAAGTCTGCTATTTTGATGATGTCTGTGATATTGTTTTGATTTACTATCTTAGCTGAAGTTGAATGGGGTATGGAGAGAATAATTTCAGAGGCTTCCACTTGATCTTCCTTAATAATAGTGCTTACCAGAAAGGCCAAAAAACCAATCTAAGGGCTCTACTAAGTCTCCTTTCAAATTGTACATTTCAGGCCCATGTAAATTACTATGAGGTAAGTCTTTGGACCCCATGGAGCCACTGTGAACCAGACCTGGGTAAAAACTCCATTTTTAAATGCATTCTCCATATTTTCTCATGTAACAGATTGTCACTGTGACACTTAATGTACTCAGATTTTAAAGTCATTAGCCCAAGTTTCAGGGTCCAACACAATACTTGCTAGGCTGTGAATGCAACCTTATCTTGAGGTAGCTATCCTTATAATTAATGCCAGGCCCAGCACTCAGCTTTTTCTGTCTTCCAACTATATAAGAGGATATTTCATTTATATGCTGTCATGGAGGCCTTGGATTGCATACTTCACCTTAAACTGATGATTGATTTTCTTCACCCTTCTTTGTCTTTCTCCAGAGTATGGATATCCCCAAGCAACAGTCATTCTATTCTGTGGCTGTTATAATTACTCATCCCTGAACCTCTCAAAGGTCTGAGATATAGTAACTTCCAGTCATTCTCTTCTGCCAATACCCCATTCCTGTTCAACATCATTAAAAGTTTTATCAGTTGTACTACTCCAGTATGCCAGGGACTATCAGTACTACATGATGGATTTTTATTGCAAACTTGCTGACAGGCAGTATGCTGCTCTAAGGTCCTTTTTTTTTCCTACTTCTGATAAAATATTTTGAAAAAAAAAAGGATAAAAGTAAAGGACAATTTTTTAACTACTAGCAACTCTAAGCTTTTTGTTTAAGTCTGCTGAACAACAAGTATGTGATTATTGACTAACATCTATTTCAGATTACTAAAAATGTAAATTATCCTTGCTGACACTGTGCCTTATAAGAAAATGTGAGTTTTAAGACATGTTGTTCTTTGCCTAATTTTAGCAACTTAGATTTTTGTTTATTTATTTAATGGGGACTTAACAAATAAAAATATGATTCTTGAAGATTTGTGCTAGGGAGAGTTTTTGTGGTTTTTCACAAATAAAGGGTTATTTTTTTTTCCTCCATCTATTTGGCTTCTTTTTTATTGTATTGTATCAGAGAAACAAATGACAAAAAAGAAAAAAAAATAATATCTTTACTCTTTAATTTAAACTTCTGACAGTTTTGAAGCACCTGGGTGGCTCAGTTGATTCAACATCTCTTGATTTCAGCTCGGGTCATGATCTCACAGTGGTTTGTGAGATCTTGCCCATGTCAGGCTCTTCATTGACAGTACAGAGCCTGCTTGGAATTCTCTGTCTCCCTCTCTCTCTGCCCTTCTCTCCCCCACCCCTGCTCTCTCTCAAGCTAAGTAAATAAATTAAAATCATTAAAAAAAACCTTCTGGGGCACCTGGGTGGCTCAGTTGAACGTCTTACTTGGCTCACTTCATGATCTCCCAGTCCATGAGTTTAAGCCCTGCATTGGCTCTATGCTGACAGCTCAGAACCTAGAGCCTGCTTCAGATTCTGTGCCTCCCTCTCTCTCTGTCCCTCCCCCACTCATGCTCTGACTCTCTCTGTCAAAAATAAATAAACATTAAAAAAATAAAAATAAAAAAATAAACTTTTAACAGTTTTATAAACAAGTGGGCATTATCTGAGTATAATGAACATAGGTGAAAAAAACAATCTAAGGATCAAATTCATTTTTCATGAGACACAAACATCTGTTGTACTTCTTCCCTACTATCTATGTACACTGGACTAAAAAAAATTAGTGTGATACAAATATACAGCAGGAATTTTTATTTTTTCTTAACATTGATTTGTACATTAAAAGCAAAAGCTTTTCTATTATAGTGTTTTATATAAGGAGAGGAATGAACAAAATTATATATTCCTTTTGAGATCACCAACTTAATGATTGAGTAGTTTTAAATTTTTAAATTCATTTTATCTTTTCTAATTAACCTCACAGTTTTTCAAAGAACAATCATAAGGAAAATTAAATTTATTTGGAATCATCTCAGTGTGGTATGGTATATGGTAAAACACACACACACACACACACACACACACACACTGTCACATGTGCTATCATAACAATATTTTATATTTTATATACTCTTGTATCTAATAAATGAATACATATTTCGCTATACTTTTATTAAAATGTATTTTTGATAAGATAACATTTAGCACCATTTTAAACACAAATATTTAAGTTGAAGATCTTCAGTAATTATTAAAAGAAATTTTCGGTTTATAAATAGAACTTTTCTTTTAAAAATAAGCATTTGAAGGATGCCTGGGTAGCTCAGTTGGTTGAGCATGCTATTTTGGCTCAGGTCATGATCTCATGGTTCATGAGTTTGAGCCCTTCATCAGGCTCACTGCTGTCAGTGCAGAGCCCACTTCACTGGGCTCTGATTTCAGCTCGGCTGCTTAACCAACTTAGCCACCCAGGCGCCCCACAAACTTTTTAAATAAGCTATAGCATTATTCTTCCTTGCTCTCTGGATTAAATCTCAGTGAAATCCTAGGTATTAACAAATAGCCTCATTTTTTCGGATATTAAAATTTCCATCCCTGTCTTTGTATCAAAATTTTGAACTGTCGTGCTTGACAGCACAGTGTATGCCTTCCTGTGCCGTAATTCTGCTGCGAAGAAAGGGGTTATTTCCCTTTTCTTACTATGTACTCTATTCAATTTACTAGCTGCTTTTTTTCTGGCTCCTCTCAGCCAGGATCAAGAAGGAAGGGAGGGTGTTTTTAGAGGTAAAATTCTATGGTTATCTTTTGTGATTTGATGTCTAAATGCATGCAGTCTTTTATATATTCTTTTTCCTGTAACTTCCTGAAAAGGTGCTGTCTCCTGTATGGGAATTATTTAATACTACACCCTTCATGGTTTCAAGCAGTGGAAGACCATCAGTCTTTCTTCTGGGTCAGTTCATGTTTTCTGTTAGTTTTCCGGGTTGATTCCTTTTTCTGCACAGTTCCACACTGGTTTCCTTTGGTGAGCTTACTTGGATGATGGGAGAGGCAGAGTCACACATTTACCCTTTCAAATTCCTGTTTCCTCACTTTGAGTCTCAGGGGGAAATGGAGAGGGCAGAAGGGAGAAGACTGTGATTCTGACAAACTCGCACTGAACAAACTTTGTCATCAGTTCCCTGATTTCAGCTTATAATCTCTTGAGGTAGAAAATGAACTAAAGTTCACAAAACTGATTTTATAATCTCTAATTCTCTGTGCAAGTTCTGCAAACTTTAATCCCTATAACTGAAACAGCAGGGAAAAGTCACTCACAAAAACCAAGCACTCTGATACTAAAAATATCTATCAACTAACCTTTATATAAGTAATTTTATTTTGTACAATTTAAGTTTAAATAAATATAAGTATAACATCTTGGGATAATTGGAAAAAATGCATTTAATATTCCATGTGTCATTGGTATACAAACAACATCCCATTTTATTTATACACGTGTATATACATATATATATAATAAAATACATATGTAATAAAATTTGTGCATACCCACAACACATAGATTAAATGCAAATTTTGCAATTATTATAGTTATACATTATGTAGTCATATGCATCTTATTACATTTATATTATATATTATATAATTATAGATATCACATTACATATATGTAATAGGATGTGTGTATGCACATTAGAATACACATAATACATAGAATGTAACAATACATTTTTATTTGCTTATTTCCGCAGAAATTTTACATATAATTTAAATTTTTTCTTTAAACCCACTGCAATTTGGCTAAAGTAGCTCTTTACCGTGTGTGTTTTGCTATATGAAAAATCAGTTTAAACAAGCTAGTTTTTAAAAGGAAAGTTGTTTTCTTTTCCTGATGCTACAGAATCACAGTTAAATTGGTTAGTTTTATTAAGTACTTATTATATAAAAATGTATTTGTGTTAACTCCTGTGGTGGGTTTATGATACAATCTTGAAATGACTACAGATGTAGATTTTGAAGTTGTCTATACAGATATGTGATATTCAAACCACAAAAATAAATACTCTGATAAAAGCAGTGTTAAAAAGAACGAGTTGAATTCAAAGAGCAAATTTGATTAATTCCACACTTGGAAAGTTTTGCAAAGAAGCAAAACTAGAACTGTGACAGAGTCCTAGACGCCAGGGGAGAAGAAAATGTCCTAAAAGGTAAAATGATTAAATGGTCATTGACAGACATTTTGAGGCCCTTTCTTCTACATTGAGAGCTTTGCTTGGAACCCTATTGCTTGGCTGTGTCTTGTGACCCACTGTGAGCATTTGTTGGGTGACTTGATAACATCTTAGTTGGGAGAAAATAAGTTTCCCTTGAATATATATAATTATTAAAAAGTTCAAACCTTTAACCTGAGATATTTTTGTGCTTTTCTTTAGCAAGTTAGTTCATTAAATCTAAAAATAAAGCATAACTGACTTAACTAATTGCACATTATTCATCAGCAGGTTGGATGCTTTGTTGCTGTAATAATTCTTGCAAAATTAGTATTTCTCAATTATAAAAATTATAAATAATAAAATATTCTTTTCTCATTCTCCTAATATGGTTAAAATTGAGATAATTATATGCTATTCATGTCTGTTACAGATCTGGCCCTTTGTTTTTAGATTTTGGTAAACATTTCTCCTAGCGAGCATACCAATCAACACACACACACACACACACACACACACACACACACACACTATTATTTGACAACACTGTGATGGAGCCAAAAATTACTGAAATAAAACATAAGGAATTTTCCTTATTCTTAATAGGGTAACAAAACTGACTCTTATAAGAACAGGAAAAATAGTATATGTTAGGTGGAAACTCGTTCTGACAAACTCTATGGTATTTGGAGGAAGAACAAGTTCATTGTGGATTAGAGTGGCCAGAAGCATATCATGGAGTTAAGAAGCTTGAGTTATGTCTCTAAGGAGAAATGATTTCTATATCAATGAAGAGAAGCACTATCCCCTTATTTTATAGAAATCCATAGAATAGAGCATATAATGAAGGAGCTGCCAGAGACATCTGTGCCTTCTGTACATTGTGTGGCCTTATGCAATGACTGTAATAACACCACCTTATGAATATAAGTGTTGGAGTCAAACAACACTTTATAGCTGTGGAAACATGGACAACTTACTAAGACTCTTAACTTCAGGTTCCTTATCTGTAAAACTGATCTAGTAATAATACCCACTTCATAGATCATTGTATTAAATAAGAATATATAAAGCACTGAGAAAATGTCTAGCATATTATAAGAACTGAATTTTTACCTATAGTTATTATTATTATTAATGGTGTTTTTGTTTTTGCTTTTCATTTCATCATTTTTAACCATTTTTTACCTTTAGGCTGTCCTTATTTCTTGCCAATACATTGCAAGCATTTCTATCCTCATATTTAATCTACAAACCCCCTCAGTTAATCATCCACATTGTCACTAGAGTGACTTTTGTAATGTCAATGTGATTATGTTGCTCTCTTGCATAAAATGCTTCAGTCACTTCTAAAATAAAATTTAAATATTTTGCATGTGTTTCAAGGCCCTTCATGAATGAATTCAGCTGTCCAGTGCACCCATATTTCTTTCTAGCCACATGAAACTATTTGTAGATCACTGAAGATTTGTTGTCTCCATGCCTCTACACGTCTTGTTTCCTATACCTGGAATGACTTGCTCCTTTGGAGTTTCTTCAAAATCTCTCATGCATTCAAACTCATCAAGCTTTACTTTCTTTGACAAAACAGTCTCTCACTTTCCCTTGTGCCCTGATTTATTTTGTATATGCCCCTAGTTTTTGTCATATGACTTACTTTTTTATTTATTTCTGTTTATCTTCATTCTACTATAAACTGAAGTTAATCTAACCTTTACACCTTCTGTCCATAAGTATAGTGACTGACATAGTTACATAGGTTGTTTATTATTTTTTTTAAATTAACAATAGTAATTATCCGGTCTTTATTGGAAAACACAGTTCTCTTCTGGGTTTTTGAACTTCTACAAGTCTTGCTGGGAATTCTAAGAACACAAGGCCCTGATTGCCCATTGGCTGGGTATTTTATTTTATTTATTATTATTATTATTATTATTATTATTATTATTATTTTAATTTACATCCAAGTTAGTTAGCATATAGTGCAACAATGATTTCAGTAGTAGATTCCTTAATGCCCCTTGTCCATTTAGTCCATCCCCCTCCCACAACTCCTCCAGTAAACTACAGTTTGTTTTCCATGTTTAAGAGTCTCTTTTGTTTTGTCCCCCTCCCTATTTTAATTTAATTCCCCTATATTAATTTTGCTTCTCTTCCCTTATGGTCATCAGTTCTGTGTCTTAAAGTCCTCATATGAGTGAAATCATATGATATGTGTCTTTCTCTGACTAATTTCATTTAGCATAATAACCTCTAGTTCCATCCACATAGTTGCAAATGGAAAGATTTCATTCTTTTTGATTGCCGGGTAATACTCCATTATATATATGTACCACATCTTCTTTATCCATCCATCCACCAATGGACATTTGGGCTCTTTCCATACTTTGGCTATTGTTGATAGTGCTGCTATAAACATGGGGGTGCATATGCCCCTTCAAAACAGCACACCTGTATCCCTTGGATAAATACCTAGTAGTGCAATTGCTGGGTCATAGGGTAGTTCTGTTTTTAGTTTTTGAGGAACCTCCATACTGTTTTCCAGAGTGGTTGCACCAGTTTGCATTCCCACCAGCAGTGCAAAAGAGACCCTCTTTCTCCACATCCTCACCAACATCTGCTGTTGACTGAGTTGTTAATGTTAGCCATTCTGACAGGTGTGAAGTGGTATCTCATTGTGGTTTTGATTTGTATTTTCCTGATGACGAGTGATTTTGAGCATTTTTTCATGTGTTGGTTGGCTATCTGGATGTCTTCTTTGGAGAAGTGTCTATTCATGTCTTTTGCCCATTTCTTCACTGGATTATTTGCTTTTTGGGTGTTGAGTTTGGTAAGTTCTTTATAGATTTTGGATACTAACCCTTTATGTGATATGTCATTTGCAGATATCTTCTCCCACTCTGTTGGTTGCCTTTTAGTTTTTCTGATTGTTTCCTTCTCTGTGAATAAGCTTTTTATGTTGATGAGGTCCCAATAGTTCATTTTTGCTTTTGTTTCCTTTACCCCTAGAGACGTGTTGAGTAAGAAGTTACTGTGGCCAAAGTCAAAGAGGTTTTTGCCTGCTTTCTCCTCTAGGATTTTGATAGCTCCCTGTCTTATGTTTAGGTCTTTCATCCATTTTGAGTTTATTTTTGTGTATGGTGTAAGAAAGTGATCCAGGTTCATTCTTCTGCATGTTGCTGTCCAGTTTTCCCAGCACCACTTGCTGAAGAGACTGTCTTTATTCCATTGGATATTCTTTCTTGCTTTGTCACAGATTAGTTGGCCATACATTTGTGGGTCCATTCCTGGGTTCTGTATTCTGTTCCATTGATCTGAGTGTCTGTTCTTGTGCCAGTACCATACTGTCTTGATGAGTACAGCTTTGTAATACAGCTTGAAGTCTGGAAAATGTAGGTTTCTAATTTGGCATTTTAGATTTAATATTTTGAGGTGCCAGTTATATATCCAAGAGGAAGGATATGTTGACAATTTGAAATATGAGTCTAGATTTTAAGAGTATCAGAATGTTGCATGTATCTAGTTAGTTGCTTACTAGCATTCAGTTGTATGAATATACCACAACTTATATATCCATTATTTTTGTTTATAGAAATCTGGGTTATTTCCAAAGCAATGAATGTCAGCAACAGGGTTCTTTTTTTGTGATGAATGTTTTTATTTCTCTTGGATAAATACCAAGGAATGAAATTATTGGAGAAGACATAAATTTAACTTTTCATACAATTGCCATATAGTTGTCCCAAGAAATTATAACATTTAAAAGTATAGTTTTAGCGGAACCTGGGTGGCTCAGTCAGTTTAGCATCTGATTTTGGCTCATGTCATGATCTCACTCAGTTTATGAGATTGAGCCCTGCACCAGGCTCTACGCTGACAGTGCAGAGCCTGCTTGGGATCCTCTCTCTTCCTCTCTCTCTCTCTGACCTTCCCTCACTTGCATTTTTTTCTCTCTCTCTCAAAATAAATAAATAAACTGTTTTAAAAGTACAGGTTTAAAAATAATGTTGTTAGCTTTATATATAGTACATAATATTTTTTGCTTATATTGCTAAATATTACTTGTAAAATATAATCTATGAATAGGCTTGATTATTTTGCTAGATGAGATTTGGAAGTAGAAAGTTAAGACTCCAATCATAAGCCTGATGATGATAATGATGATGAGAAATATGATTAATTGTAATAGCAGCTGTCATTTCATGAGTATCTACAATGTATATGCACTAAGTTAAGGCTAAATTAAGACATTTATAGAGTATTTAAGATAATCCTTATAGCAACCCTATAAGTATATATTAAAATTTTATATTTCAGTAACGAAGACATTACCTGTCTCAGGTCACACAGATAGTAAATACTCAGAGTGAAGTGAAACCCCGGTTTGTCGATTTTCAACCCCAAATTGTTTTGAGTTACTTAACATATTTGTTTCAGTAGTAGAATTTAGTGATTCATCACTTATATACAACATCCAGTGCTCATCATAAGTGCCCTCCTGAAAACCCATGACCCATTCAAACCACCCGACCCAACCCACCTTTCCTGCAGTAAATATCAGTTTGTTCTCTATAGGTAAGAGTCTCTCTTAAGGTTTTTCTGTCTCTTTTTTTTAAACTTCATGTTCATCTTTATCTGTTTGGTTTCTTAAATTCCACATATGAGTGAAATCATATGATATTTGTCTTTCTCTGACTATATCGCTTAGCATAATACACTCTAGCTCCATCCACGTCATTGATCATGGCAAGATTTCATTCCTTTTTATGGATGATTAATATTCCATTATATATAATATTAATATGATATTAATATATATAATTAATATATGTATCACAAGTTACTTATGCATTCATCAGTCAAGGGACATGTGGGCTGTTTCCATAATTTGCTATTATTGATAATGCTGCTATAAACACCAGGGTGCATGTCACTTCAAATCAGTATTTTTGTATGCTTTGGGTAAATACCTAGTAGTGCAGATGCTCGATCATAGGGTAGTTCTATTTGTAACTTTTTGAAGAACCTTCGTACTGTTTTCCAGAGTGGCTGCACCAGTTTGCATTCCCACTATCGGTTCCCTTTTCTCAACATCCTTGCCAACACCTGTTGTTTCCTATGTTGTTAATTTTAGCAATTCTGACAGGTGTGAGGTGTTATCTCACTGTCATTTTGATTTGTTATTCACTGATGATGAGTGATGTCAAGTGTCTTTTCATGTGTCTTTTAGCCATCAATGTCTTCTTTGGAAAAATGTCTACTCATGTCTTCCAATTTCTTAACTGGATTACTTGTTTTTTGTGTGTTGAGTTTGATAAGTATAGATTTTGGATACTAACTCTTTATCAGATATATCACTGCAAATAGCTTTTCCCATTCCAAAGGTTGCCTTTTAGTTTTGTGGATTGTTTCCTTTGCTGTGCAGATGCTTTTTATCTTGATGATGTCCCAATAGTTTGTTTTTGCTTTTGTTTCCCTTGCCTCAGGAGACATGTCTAGGAAGAAGTTGCTGTGGCCAAGGTCAAAGAGTTTGCTGCATGTGTTCTCCTCTAAGATTTTGATGGTCTCCTGTCTCACATGTAGGTCTTTCATTCATTTTGAACTTATTTCTGTGTATGGTGTAAGAAAGTGGTCTAGTTTCATTCTTCTGCATGTCATTGTCCAGTTTTCACAACATCATTAGCTGAAGAGATGGTCTTTTTTCCATGGGATATTCTTCCTGTTTTGTTGAAGATGAGTTGACCATATAGTTATGGATCCATTTCTAGATTTTCTACTCATTCCATTAATCTATGTGTCTGTTTTTGTGCCAGTACCATACTGTCTTGATCACAACAGCTTTGTAATGTAACTTGAAATCTGGAATTGTGATACCTCCAGCTTTGCTTTGCTTTTTCAAGATTGCTTTGGTTATTTGGGGTCTTTAGCGGTTACGTACAAATTTGAGGATTATTTGTTCTAGTTCTGTGAAAAATTCTGGAGGTATTTTGACAGGGATTGTATTAAATGTGTAGATTGCATTAGATGGATGGTATTGACATTTTAACAATATTTTTTCTTACAGTCCATGGGCATGGAATGTTTCTTCCATTTCTTTGTATCCTCTTCAATTTCTTTCTTCAGTGTTCTGTAGCTTTCAGAGTACAGATCTTTTATCTCTTTGCCTAGGTTTAGTTCTAGGTATCTTATGGTTTCTGGTGCAGTTATAAATTGCATCAACTCCTTGATTTCTCTTTGTGATGCTTCGTTATTGGTGAATAGAAATGCCACAGATTTCTGTACATTGATTTTGTATCCTGGGACTTTACTGAATTTGTCTATCAGTTCTAGCCATTTTTTTGGTGGAATCTCCTGAGTTTTCTACATAGAGGATCATTTCATCTGTGAATAGTGAAAGTTTGACTTCTTCATTGCTGATATGGATGTTTTATTTCTTTTTTGTTGTCATATTGCTGAGACTAGGACTTCCAGTACTATGTTAAATAACAGTGGTGAAAGTGTACATCCTTGCCTTGTTCCTAATCTTACAGTAAAAACTGTCAGTTTTTTCCTCAGTGAGGATGACATTGGCTGTGGGTCTTTTTGTATAGTGCCTTTCTGATGTTGAGGTATATTCCCTCTATCCATACATCTTTTAGTTTTTTTATATCAAAAATAGATATTGTACTTTGTCAAATGCTAATGTCAAATAGACATGTTTTCTGTGTCTATTGAGAATATCATAAGATTCTTATTCTTTCTTTTACTAATGTGGTATATTACATTGTTTGATTTGCAAATATTGGGCTACCCTTGCATCCCAGGAATAAATCACACTTGATCATGGTGACTGAATCTTTAGTACTTTTGGATTATATTTGCTAGTATTTTGTTGAGAATTTTTGCATCCATATTCATTAGGGATATTGGCCTATAATTCATTTTTTAGTGGGGTCATTGGCTGGTTTTGGATTCAAGGTAATACTGGCCTCATAGAATAAGTTTGGAAGATTTTCTTCCATTTCTATTTTTTGGAACAGTTTGAGAAGAATAGGTATTAACTCTTTAAATGTTTGGTAGAATCCCCCTGGGAAACCATTTGGCTCCAGACTATTTTTTGTTGGAAGATTTTTATTTTGATTCAATTTCTTTGCTGGTTATTGGTCTCTTCAAGTTTTCTATTTCTTACTGTTTCAGTTAGTTAGTTTATATGTTTCTAGGAATTTATCCATTTCTTTCAGATTGCCCAATTTGTTGGCATCTAATTTTTCATCATCTCATATAATTATTTGTATTTCTGTGGTGTTGGTTGTGATCTTATCTCTCATTCATCATTTTATTTATTTGGGATGTTTCTCTTTTCTTTTTGATAAGTCTGGCTAGTGGGTTATCATTTTAGTAATTCTTTCAAAGAACCAGGTCCTAGCTTCATTGATCTGTTCGACTGTTTTTGTTTTTTTTGTTGTTGTTGTTGTTTCTATATCATTTATTTCTGCTCTAGTCTTTATTATTTTCTTCTTTTCTTGGCTTTAGGCTTTATTTCTTGTTCTTTTTCTAGCTACTTTTAAGTGTAAAGTTAGGTTGTTTATTTGAGATTTTTCTTGCTTCTCGATGTAGGACTGCATTGCTGTATCCTTCCCTGTCATGACTGCTTTTGCTGCATCCTATCAATTTTGGAATGTTGTATTTTCATTTTCATCCATTTCCATGTATTTTTTTTAAATTTCTTCATTAATTTTCTGGTTGGCAAATTCATTCTTTAGTAGCATGTTCTTTAACCTTAATATATTTGTGGTCTTCCCAATTTTTCTTGTGGTTGACTTCAAGTTTCATAGTGTTGTGGTTGGAAAATATGCATGGTATGATCTCAGTCTTTTTGTACTTGTTGAGGGAGATTTGTGACCTAATATGTGATCTATTCTGGAGAATGTCCCATGTACACTTGAAAAGACAGTGTATTCTGTTGCTTTAGGATAAAATGTTCTGAATACTCTATTAAGTCCATCTGGTCCAGTGTACCATTCAAAGCCATTGTTTCCTTTTTGATTTCCTGCTTAGATAGTCTGTCCATTGTTGTAAGTAGGGTGTTAAAGTTCTAAACTATTTGTGTATTACTTTTAATGAGTTCCTTTATGTTTGTTATTAGCTGTTGTATACATTTGGATACTCTCAAGTTGGAGATACAAATATTTACAATTGTTAAATCTTGTTGGATTGTCCCTTTATTATGATGTAGTACCTTTCTTCATCTCTTGTTGCAGTCTTTGGATTAAAATCTAGTTTCTTTGATAGAGTTATTGCTAGTCCAGCTTTTTTTTTATGTCCATTTGCATGATATATGTTTCTCCATCTCCTCACTTTTATTTTTTTTAGTTAATTATTTAGTTTGTTTCTTCATTTATTTATTTATTTGGAGAGAAAGCATGAACAGGGAAGGGGCAGAGAGAGAGGGAGAGAGAGAATCCCAAGCAGGCTCTGCATTGTCAGTGCAGAGCCTGACATGGGGCTTGATCCCATGAACTGTGAGATCATGACCTGAGCCAAAACCAAGAATTGGACACTTAACTGACTCTCCCAGCCAGGTGCCCCTCCATCCCCTCACTGTCAATCTACAGATGTCTTTAGGTCTAAAATGAGTCTCTTGTATCATATACATAGGTGTTGGGTTTTTATCCATTAGGTTTGATTGGAGAATTTTTTCCATTTACATTCAGGGTGATTATTGATAGATATGAATTTAGTGCCATTGTATTACCTGTTAAGTCATTATTTCTAGAGCTTTTCTCCTTTCCTTTCTAAAGTTTGTCATTTTTTGGTCTTTCTCTCCCATTCAAAGAATTTCCTTTAATATTTCTTGCAGGGCTATTTGGTGGTCATGAACCTCTTTAGCTTTTGTTTGTTTGGGAAACTCTATCTCTCATTCTACTCTGAATGACAGACTTGCTGGATAGAATATTCTTGGCTGCATATTTTTCCCATTCAGCATTGTAGATATATCATGCCACTTCCTTCTGGCTTGCCAAGTTTCTGTAGAAAGATCTACTGCTATCTGTATTTATCTTCCCTTGCAAGTTAGGTATTTTTTGTCTTGCTTCTTTTAGGATTTTTTCTTTATCTCTAGATTTTGCAAATTTAGCTATAATATGGTTTGGTTTGGGCCTGCTTTTGTTGATTTTAATGGAAGTTCTCAGTGCCTCCTGGATTTGTATATCTGTTTCATTCCCCAGATTAGGAAATTTTTCAGCTATATTTCCTCAAATAAACCTTCTGCTTCTTTTTCCCTCTCTTCTTCTGAGACTCCTATGATATGAATGTTATGTTATTAGGCTTTATGGAGTCACTGTGTTCCCTAAGTCTACTCTTGTGATCCATAATTTTTCTTACTCTTTTTTTCAGCTTCATCATTTTCCCTAATTATTTTTAATATTTATTTATTTTTGAGAGTGAGGGAAAGGCAGAGAGATAGGGAGACACAGAATCTGAAGCAAGCTCCAGTTTCTGAACCATCAGCACAGAGACTGATGTGGAGCTTGAACTCAGTACTGTGAGATCATGACCTGAGGCTAAGTTGGCCACTTAACTGATTGAACCACCCAACCCCCGCACCCACCCAGTTCTTTATTCTATATCATTTATTAATCCCTCTGCTTCTTCCATCCTTGTGGGCATTATACCTGCATGTTTTGAATCTCAATTATTTCATTTTTTATTCATTATGGTTAGTTTTTAGCTCATTTATCTCTGTAGTAAGGGATTTTCCAGTGTCTTCTATGCTTTTCTCAAGCGCAGCTAGTATCCTTATGGCTGTTGCTTTAAATTCTAGATCAGCTATATTACTTATATCTGTTTTGGTTAGATTTCTGGCCAATCTGATCTTTTCTTGTTCTTTCTTTTGGGATGAATTCTGTTTTCCTTGGTGTGGTAGAAAAGCCTATTATGTTTCTTGCTCCTGAGAGTAATGGCTTTATGAGGAAGAGGTCATAGAATGTCAAAGGCCTAGCACTTAAGAAAGTGTCTCTGGTGTGTGCTGTGTGCACTCTACTGCTGTATTTTGGCTGTTCTTTGCCTTAAGTCATTCATCCACAGGGTCTCTCCTAGCCTACAATAGGGAGTATTTGGACCTTGGCCAGAGTGGTGAGTTTTAACTAGGTGTGCACTGGTCTGCTTGTTAAATGAGAGCTGATGCTATTTCCACTAGAACATAAGTTTTGCAGAGGTGGAGGTGTTTGTTCTGATCTCCTGGGAAGGGTCTCAATCCACTGGTTCCCCGGCACACTTGCCTGAGAAAAGCAACACCTGCAGAGGGCAGGGATGTGGGCTTGGAATAAGCAGTTTACACTACTGCTGTTGGTGCTGCATTATTTTCTGAATTAGTTTGTGCTCAGAGCAGGGAGAGAAATGGTGCCCACCAGCAACTTTGTCCTGGGAGAGGCAATGCCACTTCTCTCAGATGTTCTCCAAGAAGGGGGAACAGTCTCTTCCAGTGCAGTCCAGGGAATCCTCATGTCACACCGTCTGACCCTTGGGCTACTCCCTACCTTCCTTCTCCACAGGAGCACTGCAGCATCTGCTAGGCTCCACACATGCCATGATGCAGACCTCTAAAACTCTAGCCTTTGAGCCCTGTGGTTGTAACCACAAAAGTCAACACTTCTTGTTTTCTCAATCAATGGCTTTGAGGAAATGTTTACCTTGTGTGATCTCCTGTAAACTCCTCTCTCTCTCTCTCTCTCTTTCCTCCTCACCTCTCTGTGGTCAGGGCTCCCTCCCCTATGCAGTACACATTATCTGCTTCTCCCTCGAATCACATCTTTGCACCTCCTACCTTCCACAATATGGCCTCTTCTCTCCCTCTAATTGTGCAGTTTGCTCTGTCAGTCCTCAGATTGCTTTCTTTAAAAAAAAATTTCTTTTAATGTTTATGTTAGAGAGAGAGACAGAGTGTGAACGGGGGAGGGGTAGAGAGAGAGGGAGACACAGAATCTGTAGCAGGCTCCTGCCTCTGAGCTGTCAGTACAGAGCTCCACGTGGGGCTTGAACTCAAGAACTGGGTGATCATGATCTGAGCTGAAGTAGGACACTCAACCAACTGAGCCACCCAGGTGTTGCAGAATGATTTCTTGAGTATTCAGAATGATTTTATACTTATCTAGCTGAGTTCAGGGAAACAGACAAGCCTAGAGACCTCCTACTACTACACCATCTTAGGTCCTCCTCAAGACCACATTAGTAGTCAGTCACCAAGCCTTCCTGTCTTCTAAGAAAGGATGTTGATTTCTTGAGTGAAATTTTAAAAGAGAATAACTCAAAGTAATTTTTAGAGTACACTTTTAAAATTTTTTTTTTTCAACGTTTTTTATTTATTTTTGGGACAGAGAGAGACAGAGCATGAACGGGGGAGGGGCAGAGAGAGAGGGAGACACAGAATCGGAAACAGGCTCCAGGCTCCGAGCCGTCAGCCCAGAGCCCGACGCGGGGCTCGAACTCACGGACCGCGAGATCGTGACCTGGCTGAAGTCGGACGCTTAACCGACTGCGCCACCCAGGCGCCCCTAGAGTACACTTTTAAATCAGAGTTTCAGGTCATTGAGTGACAAATATGCACACACTATAAGGGTTCAATAAATGCTTTGATTATTATACATTAGCAATATATATGAATTGCTAAGTAAACTTTGTAGGCAGCAATTAATTATTTGAGTCTGAAAAAAGAGTAGTAGCTTTTGGCAGGCAATAGATAAAAAAGATAGATTGAAATGGTTAAATTTTAAATGGATAGATATAGCATATTAGAAGAGTCATTTTCTATGGATATAAAGGGCTAGTAGGAAAACTAAGTCAGAATTCACAAATATTGTTGGTGACAATGAATGAACTAGAATGATAAATCCACTAAGGGAATAATTTGGATATAGGCCTGGAAAGTAGGTAGAAGAGTAGAGGATGTTGTATTTGAGGTTTAAGGGGCTCATACTTGGACTACTTGAAATCACAGACATTGACTTATATCCACAATAGCATTTAACACAAAAATTTATATGTGGTATAGTTTTGAAAGAATAATAACAGAAGTATCTAGTATGGTGTCTGGTACACGAAGAAGGGAGAATAATTATATGATCATGACTGTGACCCAGGAATAATATTATAAGGGCATGAAATACAGTGATTAAATTCTTAGCTTGTGCCTGCGTAAATCAAATAATTAAATAATATGGTGCCACTACCAGTGTATAAAGAAAACAAAATGATTTTTATTTGCAATCATTTTGAGTGCTATAATTATACCATTTATATTCCTGTTAAAATAGGAAAAGGCAATGCTTCTACCTCCCTTTGTAATTGTATAAATTGGATAACCAGAGATAATGAGCACATATGCATAATATAATTGCTTGCTGCCTAAGTTTAATTGTTGATATTTACATTAATTTCTATGTTTTATAGGAATTAATCTGCTCTTAATAACCTTCTTTACTGACTTATATCAATTGTTAGCTAGGCAGTCAATAATAAGCTGTGTGAGTGAGAATTAGCTTATAGCAGTTATAGGGGTCAGAGTTTGGTAAAACCAAATTTTTGCCAGTATGTATGTATCTTTAATTAAAAATGAAAATATTTTGAGCAAGTTAATCACTAAATGATTGACCCATTTTTTTGGTCTCCCAACTACAAAATATTTCTAATCTGCGTTATCAGCACAGAATTTTTCTTTCTTAGCCGAGAGTAATTGAACCATGAGGCTCTTTACTCATATTGTCCAGTACATTTCAGATTTTATCAGATAGTTGGAGAAAATTGGGGGGGAGGGGACATCAGAGGCATTGATAAATGGTCGTTCCACAGGATAAATAATGCATCTCTTTTAGAAGGCAGTTGAATAGCAATTTCATATCTAGATCCAGAATAAAACTCAACCAATAATTTCAAATGGGAATTTATTCCAATTGATTTTAAATTCTGAGCCCAGCAGAATATCGGGATATTCTAAAGAATAAGGGCAAAATCATGTTTGGTGAGGATAAGGGATTTATCTTTAGGTTATCTAATTCATCTGCTTTCAGATTTCTGAGAATGGATACTGTCTGACTTTCTAGTTATACTGTTCTCTAAGCTCAGTTGCCTTCATTCTTTTTCTTGTATTTCTCCATATCACAACACTCCTCAAAGATTCAGTCTGAGTCCAGACTTTTGTCAATCCCCTTTATCTCTATCTCATTTATTCAGATTGTCTTGAGTGATTCTTTGCTGTTACCTTAGATGTTGGTCTCCTCAGATGCCTATCCCCACCCCTAATGTGAAGGTGACTTTCTTGAAGTCAGGGAATTCTGACTTTTTCTGAAGAGTGGTATGGTATTACAAAAAAATTTTAAGGTGTTTTGTAAAGAAAACCTTAAATTAAATTCAGTTTCATTTA
Organism: Neofelis nebulosa; assembly: GCF_028018385.1. NCBI lineage: Eukaryota > Metazoa > Chordata > Mammalia > Carnivora > Felidae > Neofelis > Neofelis nebulosa. The sequence goes on from NC_080795.1 coordinate 34,933,773, forward strand.
ATCAGGCAGAGGCTTCAAAATATCAAAGATTGTGATTGAACTGAGTTTTGATTGAATTAAATTGCAAATGATACAGGATTTAATCCCAATTGATTCAAAGTTCCTGTTTTTATATATAGCATTTATTATATCTAAATTTATATGTTTAAGCATGTGCAATTATTATTTTTTTAATGAAATGCAAATAGGGGCGCCTGGGTGACTTGGTTGGGCGACCGACTTTGGCTCAGGTCATAATCTCACAGTCAGTGAGTTTTAGCCCCGTGTCAGGTTCTGTGCTCACAGCTCGGAGCCTGGAGCCTGCTTTGGATTCTGTGTCACCCTCTCTCTGCCCCCCCTATGCTCACATTCTGTCTCTCTCTTTCAAAAGTAAATAAACATTAAAAATTTTTCCATGAAATGCAAATATTAGAATATTTAAACATTAAAAACTGGAAAATCACACAGGAAATATTTTTGCTATAATAATGAAATTGAAACTTAACATCTAATGGGCCTGCCATCATTTAAAAATTTAATATAGATATCTTGTTATTTATTTAAAACATGAAGATATTTCTATATTACTATATGTAGTGGCCTTTTATTTTCACAGACAGTTACAATATGTTGTTTAACTATAAACATCAAGTTATAGAAAATTCACTACTATTTGAAAATAAATTAGAGAGTAAAAATTATACTGCCTATAAGATGTTCTTAGAGCTCTTTTATTATAAAAGCAATAAAGAAGAGATGTTTATTGGTACATATTAAGTCTGCTTACCAATACTTTTTTAATAACATTGTAAAATAAAAGGACTTCATATAGCAGCATTAACTCAGATATATCTTACTTCATAAACATATACTTAATAGAATTAAGGCTTTCAATCAATTGGTTTTATATTCCCCTTGATCTTTTTTTTTAAAGAGACTATTTTTTATTTGACTCCTTTATTCATTTTGAAGACACCAAAGTATATTCAAGTGTGCTATTGTTTTTCTCACCTTTTTAAATAATGGATTTGAGGAGCTTATATGATAAATAATTTCAACTTTATATAAGATTTTAAAATGGGTGTTCATTTTATGATACTTATTTGGAGATAGAGAACTAAGTGTAGTTTCTGGTTTGTGCATGTTTACATGTCTTCTGTGTAATTCCTGCTTCATAGTGTGCTCATTTCATTCTTAGGTTTTTCTTTGTCTTTTTGCTTGTCAACTTACAAGATTTAAGTTATAGTTAAGTTTAAGTTATAGTAGTGATTTAACTTTTAACAACATATATGTGTTGCATATATGATCTTACAATCCATTATATTGTTCATGCTTTTACTTTTGGTTCCTTTACCATTACAGATATATCAATTTTTATGTAAGCAAATATATTGTTTTTTACCTTAAAGACCTCTAAGTTCCTCTATCGCTATGATTTTATAAAGATTTTTTTAAATTTTCACTTCATACCTTTATCGATTTTATTTTTACATTGAGAGCTTCTGAAGATCTAAAATGTATTTGTAGTTTGCGAAGTAACCTTATAGTTTTTCAATTAGGAGTCTTGTTGACACAACACAACCACTAAATTTCTAAATAATTGTGCTTTCTGTTTTGACTTCCTCTTTGTATTGGAAATTATTTTTTACAAACTGTTATTAAATGTTGGGTGCATAATTATATTACTTGCTATTATACACATTTTTTGTCTGCTTGATTTGTCAGATTCTGAAAGTTTTCTGTTAAAATGATCCAAATGACATTGTATGTTAATGAAACTATATTCATAGTTTTAAAGGTTTTTGTCTTACATTATATACTCTTAAATTGAACTCTGTTTTTTTTTTTTTGAGAGAGAGAGGTACAAAAGAGCACACGTGGGGGAGGGGCAGAAGGAGAGAGAGAAAGAGAGTCTTAAGCAGGTTTCATGCCTAGCTTTCGATCTCATGTGGGGCTCAGTCTCATGACTGTGAGATGACGACCTGAGCCAAAATCAAGAGGAGGACACTCAACCTATGTGAGTCACCCAGGTGCCTCATAAATTGAACAGTTTTTAAATTTTCTTTTCTCACAAATATTTTTGGAAGATTTCATATATATATATATAATTATATAATTATATATTATATTATATATATTTTATATATTATATGTAACATATAATTATATATAAAATTATATATATATATATATATATATTTGATAATCTTTACTTTCCCAACTTTAATGGCATTTATGATGATAAAGGTGCTAATAATTATTGAGTGCTTACCATATGCCAGGTGTTTATTTAAAACTCCTGATAGGGATTAATTACATATTTTTATCATCTAATGAAAACACCTGTGAAGTAAACATTTTTAATTTATCTTATTTTATAATAAAAGAAATCAAAGTAATAATAAATAAAATAAATTGTTCACAAATATACAAATAAACTCAATAATGGTGGAACTTGAACTCAAACCTGTACAGCCTGGCTTTGAAGCCAGTGCATTTAAGCACAACTTTCTATAACCTGTCCTAATAATCATATTTTTATCTTTAATTTTAACTTCTATTTTTCCTCCTTGATAAATCTTAGAATTTACGTCCAATCTCCAAGATATCTCTTTCACTAATTTTAAAAAATTTTTCACTGATGATTTCTATTTCTTATCATTTTTGCTCTTTATTATGCAAAGGCTCTTCAATTTAATTTCTAAATTATAAGTTCAGGTTTTAGAGTTGTACATTTTTTAAATTCTTCTACTAAATTTGCTAAATTTCAAAAACTGTGTTTGAGTCCAGAACTCTTTTTCTTCTATCAGTGTGTCTGCTTAAATATATATATATATATATATTATATATATATATGAAGAACTCTTTCTTCTTTTTATATATTAGAAGAAAAGAACTCTTTTTCTTCTATCAGTGTGTCTGCTTAAATATATATATATTATATATATAATATATATAATATTTTTTAAAAAGTTTTAATTTTGTTAAGAGCAGTTTTAGGACCATAGCAACATTGAGAGGAAGGTACACCCTTTACCCACACAGGCGTAGCCTCCTCCATTGTCAGCATCCCCCACAAAAGTGACATGCTTGTTACAATTGATGAGCCTACATTGACACAAAATAGCACCCAAAATATTTTTTACCAATTACATTTTAGTTAATGTTTTCTTGGACTCTTTTATTTATTCTATCTCAAGGGGCAGTTCACTTCTGTGTGCTGAGGTCATAGATCTAGTTCATCCAACCCAGGTTCCTCAAGCAGCTGTGCATTGCAGATTGGCCTACCAAACGTCTTGGAAAAAGACACATTAGAAAAGCAACTTTCTTACTTTCAGGTGTGTGTAACTTGTTCTCATTCCCACCCAAACGGTGAGCAGTAAATGCCCCTGACACACCTCAACATTATCACCATGCAAACACCCCTGCTTCACCTCATGTTTTCAAGATTATGCTTTAAATTTAAAAAGAAGAAAATAATTTTCTCTTCAAAGAGTTAAGCAGAAGAAAGCATCCCAGCTGCTATTATTTCCCAGGTATATATTTTGAGTGAGTAAATAGATCTCTTATTTGTAAGGATCACTTTTATAACTTACACTATTATATAAATATAATTATTCATGTAAAACAGGTTCTTTTTTTAAATTTTTTTTAACATTTATTTATTTTTGAGACAGGGAGAGACAGAGCATGAATGGGGGAGGGTCAGAGAGAGAGGGAGACACAGAATCTGAAACAGGCTCCAGGCTCTGAGCTGTCAGCACAGAGCCTGACTCGGGGCTTGAACTCACGGACCGCGAGATCATGACCTGAGCCGAAGCTGGATGCCTAACCGACTGAGCCACCCAGGCGCCCCTAAAACAGGTTCATTTTTTAGAAGTCTAGCAGATTCTTGGACTGCTGTCTCATACCTATAGGTTTACTTTACTTTGGTACCTATTTTATCTCCCAGAACTAAATTGCCAGAACTAATGCCTTCAGATTACAATTCTTTTATTTTCTTGCAATTACCTTGGGATTCTTCACTATTTGGATTTAAAAATTTTTTTCTAACAGACACAAAATGATGAAAAGATGAGGGTAAAGGCACTGACAAGCCTGTTCTGTAATTTTCACACTACTTCTAAAATAAGCAAATTTATACTTCTTCATCTCCCAAGTCATAATTTCTATGATCTCTCTCAGTCTGTGATCATATTGGGAATAGGAGCTGATCATACTAGGAAGCTTTAGGGTTTAGTTTTTAGCAAACTAGATGATGCAATAACTGTCAGAATTTTTTACATTAACATAAGCTTTGAATATGTCATCACTTTTTGAACATAGAAATTATTTTTCTTTTTACAGTTGAAATCCATGTGGTTAGAGAATTTGGTCTTAATCTCTGTGTCCGTTATGATTGTTGAATGTATATCATCTAAACCTTTATCAATAATGGTTTAAGCAATAAGTATATTTATTATGTCACATAAAGGAAGTCTGGAGATAGATGGCTCAGCGATTGGTTAATTTAGGGCCACACTTAAGTCTCCTGGACTCAGGAACTTGCCTGTCTTTGAATCCTTCCATCCTTAGAATGCTGGCTTTCTTCTTTAGATTTGTCTCTGAACTGTCACTTTTCCAAACAGGGGTGGGGGATGGTTCTTCACCATGTGTCCTTTAATTAGTGAAGAAAACATTTCTGCAAAACCCACACAAGGCACAGACTTCCACTTCTTTTTCATGAGCCAAACTGGGTCATAGGTCTGTGCTATGATCTGAATATTTGTATCCCCTCAAAATGTGTATGTTGAGATACTACTTCCCAAAGTGTTCGTATTAGTATGTGGGGACTGCAGGAAATGATTAGGTTATGAGGACGGAGCCCTTTGAATGAGATTGGTGCCATTATAAAAGAGGATCCAGAGAGATCTCTTTCCCCTTCCTCTATGTGAAGATTCAGCAGTAAATCCATGACTCAGAAAAAAGTCTCTCACCAAACCATGCTTGTATCCTCATCTCAGACTTAGAACTTCCAGAACTGTGAGTAATAAATTTCTGCTGTTTATAAGAAACCCAGTCTATTGTATTTTGTTATAGCATTCCACATGGACTAAGACAGTCCACCTTTCACCTGGAAATTGACAAAGGTGAGTGTGGTCATTTATAAGCTTAGAGCAATCAATATTCAGCTCCAAGGGCTTAGTCGTAATCTCTGGGCACTTTGCAGCCTGATGCCTGAATAAAATCAGGCTTCTGTTAGCAAGTAAGGCAAGACTGAGGAAGTGTTATTGAATATGTGAATATGTTTCTGACAGAACATTCTCAGGAGTTAGTTTGACATTATGCAAGATAATGGCAAAACTCTATAAAAACAGGACTTTTGAGACCGTTAGTGTAATTTTAGTTCTCTAGTTTTTGTGGTATTGTCTTCCTAATACTTTGAGGGTTGAATATGGCTGATGCTTTTGTAATATGCCATTCTTTCTTAAAAATCGGATTGATCACTTCTGTCTAAGCACCATTTACTATGAATTCTTTTGAAATGCTGTGCTATTACTACTCGAAGGCAAATGGCTGTAAATATGTTTCATCACACTATGTTTCTAATTTTACTCTTTAGTCCTTTTAGGTCCTTTTAGGACCACTAGGGGCGATTAAAGGTTAGGGTAGAACATTTCACTGCTGCCCACAGTGGCACCCATACCTTATTACATCAAGAACTCTTCTGTATTTATCTTTTTAATATTATACTTCTGAGTAAGGTTTTGTTGAAAAAAATATTTTTCAAGTGCTGTGGGGGTAAGTAGATTTGAAAAGCATCATTGTGGAATCCATATTGATTATAATATCTGATGAGCAGATTATGTATTCCCAGATAAATCGATAATAACATGAGAGTTTTTGACAGAACAACAATCATATAAATACATTTAAATTAAGTCCCTGGCATCCCTTCTGACATTCATTTCTATTTTTTCCTTGTTGTTATAACCAGGAAATCTTCATTATTATGATGAATATGGTTCAGTTGTAGTTCAAGATATATTAGGCCTCATAGAAAAAAGGAAAAGTCTTTTTCCTTTTTGTGTTTACATAAATGTGAAACAAAGTATACTTTTTCTTTCAGTGAATTTGGTTAACTATTTACCATCAAACAATGATAATTGACTTTCAATATTTTGCTATTATAGTAGGAGTTTTAACATTATTCAAAATCAATTATGTTTTTATTTCAATGATCATATTTGCATGAAGAAAAGCAATTTCATATCTAGACTCTGTAAACGTCTTTATGATCAGAGGAGCAATTTGTTATTAGAGAATAAGTTAATAGAAGCACATAACTTATTCTTTCACTGGTTATTTTAATGTAGTTAATTCAACAAACCTGAAATAAGCATCTACTTTGTACTATTCAGTGACTGCTGAGTACTGGGGAAGCAAAAATGAATTTGACATTATTCTTATTCTCAAATTTAAAATCTAGTACACAGTATTTTTAAAGCTATGTTAGATGTGGGGAATCTAAAAATTAAGAGGAATTTTTTTTTCTTGCTTCTAAAGAGTTTACAATATAGTTGGGAGCCTAATATACATACAAATATATGTACATACAAATTAAATGACATATGAGATAGTCTCTGTTCAAGTGCTAAATAACTGAAACAAAACATTGGATAGTATGTCACAGGTGGGGGAGATTTCTATGAGCTCAATGTCAAATATAATGCCTGTGGATAAGGGGGAGGTTGTGATAACTTTATAGCATAAGTAACATTTGATTATGCAGAAAAGAGAGAGGGCACATAAAGTTTCTGTGAAGAATCTTGTTTTAAGCAATGATTTAGAAATGAAACTGTTGAACAAGCATCTGGTGGGTGCAGTTTGGGAAATTCAATAGTAAATGAATAAAAGGCAGATATGGAGAAGGAGGAGGGAAAATAGAAAAATTAGCAAGGTAAGGTGAAGCCAGATATTCAAGGACAATTTAAACAATAAGCTGAAAAGCTAAAGCAATAAAGTTTGGATAGCTTCCCTTTTCCCTTCTTTTAGTCATCAGAGCCAGTCTCCATTCTTTCCTACCTTCCTCTCTACCCTGAGGCTAGCTTGTAAGGATTAAATCCAAGGATTCTTTTTCCCAGTTGTCCTCAAATGGATTCAGGCCAGGAAGAGCACCAGTGGGAGATCAGAAAGAGGCAGGAGAGTGGAAATCTGTGTATTTACTCCCTGATCAAATGATCCTCACAAAACAGCTCTCCCAGCCTTCAAGTCCTCCTGCCTTTCTCTTTTCAGGCCTAGGAGAGGTGCCTGCGCCCTGTCCTTTTTAACCTCAGGATATTACACTATCCCATCTGATTTCCCTATATTCTCAATAAGTAGTTCTGTTAGAGGCAGTTAGTTAGGTTCTAAAAGGATTCCTGGAGGCCAGCAAAGAAGTCATAGTCAGCTATCAGGAAAGGCAGAGGCCTGTCCTGGCAGCACTCCAAAATAAAGCTACAAGAAGCCAGAAGGCCCAAGATGGCTGACAAAGTAGACCAGAACCGCCTGACCAAATAAGGAAGAAAAGGCACCAAACCCTGCTTCTAAGAAATTCTAGCCCAAGTAATGAATATTCCACCCTCTTGTTAACAACTGCTGATAAAAGATAAAACCCAAAAGCCCAGGGACACAGCTCTCTCTCTCTCTCTCTCTCTCTCTCTCTCACCAGCTCTCACATCCCAAGAGTGTACTTTGTAGTACACTTTAACAAACTTTCCTAGTTTGTGTCACCTAGTCCCCTGTGTTGTGTATGTCATTGAATTTTCTCTTGTGAGGAAACCTTTAGCAACATCTTTGGAATGGGCTGGGTGGAGGCCTGGGGTCTCCCCAGTCCACTAGCCAACACTACCCTCATTACATTTTTCTCATATTACCCAGGTAGCACATGGTATCTCTCCTTTGACTGATAAAGAAGGAAATACTGAAATAATTGTTACAGGATTATTATGGCAGCAGAGATACAGAAATAGATTGTCAAACTAGAAGTATAGAGAGAATTAATGAACAAAATTGAGCACAGGTAATGAGGATATAGAACTACTATCGCGGGAATAATGACAGAAAGGGAAGGACAATAAAGATAATAACAAAATATTAAATATTAATTGAATAGTCATGATGGTGGCATGATATGGGAATTAGAAAAGAATGAAAACTTAGTTAAATAGGGATGTCAACAACTGAAGAGGGGTGAGTTTGAGTCACTGATAAAGTTATTTTCTCATACACAAAATAGAAAAGAAAGATCTCTAAATTACAGCAGACAAACAGAATTTTAGGTTGTTTTATATTAATTATATTCATGGAGAAATGCCCAGTAGGCACGTTGAGATCCAACTGGTATTACAGATATAGGTCAGAAATGGAGAGAAATTTAGTAGTATTCCAAATAATGGTGATATCATGTCAGTAGAGTTGAGTTCTCAGGTAATGGAGTTACCTAAAGCTTAGATCAGAGAGTTGAGGACAAATCCTTGGGAAAGGCTCCCACTGACTCAGCATGAGAAGAAAGAGGGGGTAGTAAAAGAAATGGAGATAGTTGCAAAGGACCTATAAACTAAAAATTAACAAAGATGCTATTTCAATGCTGAATAGTTTACCCATATTGTTCAAATTAATTTGTTACAATCAATAGTTAATTATCTGTTATAATCAAAATATTACATGATTATTGCATATTTTTCTTTTGGAAAAAGAAAAATATACTACTTTTCTGGTCATATTTCAAGACCACTTAAAAAAAAATCTCTGCTGCTTTGACTAAGAAAAGATTTTCACTACCTGACCCTAGAGCTATTCAGTAGGGACTATGCGTCTACAGTTCCAAGGAGGGAGTTGGATTGTAGATCAGAGCGGTGCAGTTATATTCTGCAGAGGACAAATTTCTCTATGTAGGTTGATACTGATTTTATTTTTCTTCATTTAACTGAGAATTGATATTCACAAACAATATATTTTTAAATTCTACAGAGAAAAGAAAATACATTAAAGTAGAAAAAAAAAAATGTGTCTAAAGGTCGGAGACCAAATCCTAGTCTTGTTCATGTAAGCTACAAGACATGGCAGGAAAGTCACTTCAGACTTTTTGAACTGCAATTGGGTTATGTCATCTACCTCACAAAATAGTAAAACCTAAATGGGAGTAGTTATACATATAAGGAGCTCCGAGGTCGCCACTCTATTGTATCAACAAGTAAAAAGCTGTAATATCAACAACTCTATTTGTATCCGTGAAAGAGGAGAGGGCAAAGAGCAAACATCAGCCTGCAAAATTAGAGAGACTGGTAAATACATGGTGACAAGCTTACCAGAGCAGAAACTCAGGAGTAGAAACCATCTAGGGAACCAGTGTGTGGCGAGAAAAAGCTGTATTCTGACAAATTGTTGGAAACCCAGTATAGACAACTCAGAGTTAAAATCTCCAAGACAACCCAGTCTTAGTGGGACTCCCCACAATACTGTGAAATCCAAAAGCACAGAGAACATAAAGCAGGATAAATGCCAAACAAGCAAACAAGCGACAACAACAACAAAACTATACATTGTCAACTGTGACTAATATGCTACAGGCTGTAATGATTAAAGTAGACAGCATGTAAGAATGTAAAGAAATGCAAGCAGAGAGATGAGATTCCTAAGAAAGAAACAAAGAGGGGCTCTTGGGTGGATTAGTCAACTGAGCGTCCAACTCTTGACTTTAGTTCAGGTCATGATTCCATGGTTCCTGGGATCAAGCCTGCATCTGTGCTGTCAGTGTACAGCCTGCTTGGGATTCTCTCTCTTCCTGTCTCTCTGTGCCCCTCTCCCACTTGCACATTTTTTCTCTCTCTCTCTCTCTCTTTCAAATAAGTAAACTTAAAAAAAAAAAAAAAGAAACAAAGGGAAATGTTAGAGGTCAAAAACACTGCATTAATCAAGCATGCCTTTGATGGGCTTATTAGCACACTTAATATGGCTGAGGAAAGAATCTCTGAGCTTGAAAATATCTCATTAAAAATCTCTAAACGTGAAGAGCCAAGAGGGCAAAGAGCAAAAACAACAGAAGAGAATATTCAGGGACAACTACAAAAGGAATAATCAGAAGGAGAAGAAAGAGAAAAGAACAGAAGAAATACTTGAAGCAACAATGACCAAGAGTTTCCCCAAAGTAATGTCAGACAATAAACCTGAGATCCAGAGCCTCAGGGAACACCAAGCAGGATAAATGCCAAAACAAAATAAAACAAAACAGAACAACAACAAACCCCTACATGTTGGCATTTTATTTTCAAATTACAAAATTTAAAGATAAAGAAAAAAATTCTGAAAGAATCCAGAGAGGGGGAAAAAACATCTTACATATAGAGTAACAAAAGATTTCATCCGATTTCTCAGATACCATGTAAGCAAGAAGAGTGGAATGAAATATTTAGTGTTGAGAGAAAAAGAACACCAGCCTAGAATTCTGTACCCTGAGATTTACCTTTCAAAAGTGATGGAAAAATAAAGACTTTCTCAATTTGTTCCTGGTATAGGTAGGTGCCTTGCGATAAAAAAAAAATTCTTCAGACAGAAAGGAAATGATATAGGTCAGAAACTAAGATCTACACAGAAGAAAGAAAGAAGATCAGAGAAGGAATAAATAAGACAAAAACTTTTAAATTTTCTTCTTACTTGATCTTACAGATAACAGTTTGTCCAAAATAATAATATCAACACTGTATTTGACTATTATGCTTATGAACATATATTCTTATATCTATCTATCTATCTATCTATCTATCCATCTATATATCTATCTATCTATCTATCTATCTATCTATCTATCTATCTATCATCTATCTATCTACCTACCTATAAGTATCTTAGCTATATTAGATGAAAAATGGATAAGAAGGAGGAATTAGGAAATTAAGTTAGAATATCTGAAAGCATCAATCAAAAATCTCTAGGAGCTAATAATACAGCAAGGTTGCAGAGTAAAAGGTTAATATAAAAAGTCAATTGCTTTTCTATATACCAACAGTGAACAAGTGAAATTTGAAATTAAAACACAAAACTATTTATGTTAGCACCCCTAAAAATTATTTAGGTATAAATCTACCATAATACATATAAGATGCATGTGAAGAAAACTACAATGTTCTGATGAATAAAAATAAAGAATTAAATAAATGTAGACATATTCCATGTTTAGGATAGGAAGTTTCAATATTGCCAAGATGTCAGTTCTTCCCAACTTGATAAATAGATTCAGTGCAATCCCAATCAAATTCTTAGCAAGTCATGTTACAGATGTCAACAAGTTCACCCTAAAGTTTATATGAAGAAGAAAAAGACACCAGAATAGCCAAAACAATACTGAAGGAGACGAACAAATTTGGAGGATTGATAATATGCAACTTCAAGACTTACTATAAACCTACAATAATTAAGACACTGTGGTATTAGTGAAAGAACAGATAAACAAATAGATCAAGGGAACAGAATAGAGAGTCCAGAAATACAGCCTCATAAATGTGGTCAACTGATTTTTGACAAAGGAACAAAGGCAACACAATGAAATAAATACAGTCTTTTCAACAAATAGTGATAGAACAGCTAGATATCCACATGCAAAAAGTAAATCTAGACACAGACCTTACACCCTTCACAAAAATTAACTCAAAATAGGTCACAGACCTAAATGTTAAACGCAAAATGATAAAAACTCCTACATGATAGCATAGGAGAAAATGTAGGTGACCTTGGGTACAGCGATGACTTTTTAGATACAACACCAAGACGCAATCTATGAAAGGAATAATTAATAGGCTGTACCTTACTAAAATTAAAAGCTTCTGCTCTACAAAGGGTAATATCAAGATAATGGGAATACAAGCCACAGACTGGGAGGAAGTACTTGCAAAAGATGCATCTGATGAGGGTCTGCTTTCTAAAATATACAAAGAACTCTTAAATCTCAACAGAAAGGAAACAAACAACCTGGACCAAAACAAATGAACCAAAAACCTTAACAGACACCTCACCAAAGAAGATATGGCAGGGGCGCCTGGGTGGCGCAGTCGGTTAAGCGTCCGACTTCAGCCAGGTCACGATCTCGCGGTCCGTGAGTTCAAGCCCCGCGTCAGGCTCTGGGCTGATGGCTCGGAGCCTGGAGCCTGTTTCCGATTCTGTGTCTCCCTCTCTCTCTGCCCCTCCCCCGTTCATGCTCTGTCTCTCTCTGTCCCAAAAATAAATAAAAAACGTTGAAAAAAAAAAATTAAAAAAAGAAGATATGGCAAATAAACATATGAAAAGATACTCCACATCATATTTCATCAGGGATATGCAAATGAAAACAACAATGAAATGCCACTATACACCTAGTAGAACGACCAAAATCTAGAACACTGACACCACCAAATGCTGGCAAGGATGGAGAGCAACAGGAACACTCATTCATTGCTTCAGGGAATGCGAAATGGCGAGCCACTTTGGAAGATCATTTGGTGGTTTCTTACTAAACTAAATATACTCTTAGCCTTGTGGTATTTACCCAGAGGAATTATGCCCAAAAGGTATACCCACACAAAACCCTGAACAGAGGTGTTAATAGTAGCTTTTTTCATAATTGCCAAAACTTGAAAGGAATAAGATGTTCTTTAGTAGGTGAATAGATGAATAAACTGTGTATATCCACACAATGGAAAATTATTCAGTGCTAAAAATAAATGAGCTATCAAGTCATGAACAGACATGGAAGAACCTTAAATGCATATTACTAAGGGAGAGAAACCAATCCGAGAATGTTATGTACTGTATAATTCTAATTATATCCCATTCTGAAAAAGACACAACCATAGAGACCTTAAAAAATTAGTGGTTGCCAGGAGTGGTAGTAGGAGAAAGAAAGTGAAAAGGCAGAGCACAGAGGATGTTTAGGGCAGTAAAAATAGTCTGTTGTATGATTTTATAATGATGAATAAATGTCATTATTCATCTGTGTCCAAATATTTAGAATGTACAACATCAAGAATGAACTGTAATGTAAATTACAGAGTTTAGGTGATAATTACATGTCAATTTAAGTTCATCCTTGCTAAAAAATTATACTATGCTGATGAGTGATGTTGATGATGAGGGAAAGTATACATGTGTGGGGGCAGGGAATTATGGGAAGTCTCTGTACCTTCCTCTCATTTTTATTTTAACCTAAAATTGGTCTGAAAAATAAAGTCTCCAAAAAAAGTAATTGGGGCACAACAGTTGTGATTCAAGAGGGCAAGGGACAATCTGAGGTCAGTGAAAGTTGTGGGAGGATAGGAATGCGGCATGGAAGGTTAAGGAAAGATATAGGATATAAGTAAGATGTAGAAGGTACAGGAAATAAACTTCGTGCATGTCAAAAAGTTACTGAATAGTTACCATGTTTTATTTACTGTTTTATTTTTATTTACATGATCAGATTACATCTGTACATGAAAATAGAGCTATGCTGTAAAGAGGGAATAAATTATTATAGTTATTTAAGGGAAAGGATCACAGAAATAAGTATAAAGCCATTTAGGATAATTTGTTCCTCTCATTTAACACATAGATTTCAAACTCTTAAATTTTTGAAAAATCTGGAAGTGCAGCCAATTAAAGAAAATTAATATTAAAAGGAATATCTGTATTTATCCTTTTTCAACATTCACAAGTTATCTTTTCCTTACCTATTCTGCACCTGGCTCTGAGCATACAGAGGTAGTACAGAGAAGTGACTGAGCCAGCTCAGGCTCTGAAGCCAAACTGCGTACTTTCCAATATTGGCTCTGCTCCTTACCAGCTGTGTGATCTTGGAAAAGTTCCTTAGCCTTCTGAGTCTAATTTTCATCATTTAAAAAATGAATTCATTAGGGGTGCCTGGGTGGCTCAATCAGTTAAGGATCCCACTTTGGCCCAGGTCATGATCTCTCAGTCCATGAGTTCGAGCCCCGCGTTGGGCTCTGTGCTGACAGTTCAGAGCCTGGAGCCTGCTTTGGACTCTGTGTCTCCCTCTCTCTCTGACCCTCCTGCTCACACTCCCATCTCATTTTCTCTCTCAAAAATAAATAAACATTAACAATTTTTGTTAAATGAATATGTTAACAGACTCATGTCATAGTGTTTTTATGGGTATTCATTCAGTGAGCTAATATTTGTAGAGCCTTGAGTATGGTTCCTAGTATCAGAAAACATTTTCTGTCTTTATTAAGCAGAATAAGACAAAATAGACTGATGCTGCAAGACAATGTGTATATAAAATGTCTGTTTTCGTACACTATGGTCAGTAACTGTAAAATCATAATTTCAAAGAAAACTATACTCATATTCCTGTGAAAAAAATAAACATTTACTTGAACAACTGCATAATTCAAATGTTTTAAATTCCATAGCTCCCATTGACCTGCAATGGAAACTTGTGCAGTTGACCAGATTTACCCAGTCCCAGACTTCTGTTCATATTGATACAGGTGAAGTGTCTCTTCATTGCAGGTGTTCCACATTTGCTGACAGTTTACTTCCTCTTCAACAAATCCATCCCTCCCTGCTCCCTTTGAGTCAACAGTTTTGGGAGCCAATATTCTTCCTTTCCATGTCTAAAGATCAGTAATTAAAAGAAAACATAACAACAAAAATGACCTTATTTTGTTCTGGCTTGCAAATTTTTTCTCCCTTAACACGATAAATCTTTAAAGTGTTCTTTTGAGATTCTTGACAGGTTGTGAAAACACATAGTAATAAATTCTTTGAAGTTGGCTGTATGTGCTGCTCAAAGTTCCTCCATCAGATTTCCTTCCTTAGTGTGCTGTTTTCCTCAAGCGTTATTGGATTCTTCCCATTTGCTCAAGCAACAAACAACCTCAATGTTTTATTCAATGTGCTTTGACATTTCAATTTATCCCAGGTTCTTTGTAATAGTGCTTTCTTACTGTATACTATTTCTTTCTTTGGAAGCATGTGAATTTAAACTTCCAATTATTTGAGGTGTATCTGATCATAGTTATACTCTGAAGACAAAGCACCATTCCCCGCCCCCCACCCTCAAAGGACTACGTTTGACCATGAAACATGTTCCTTCAGTGACTGGTGTATTTCTCAGAGATTAGTGACAGCTGTAGGATACCACTAAGAGGATACCACTTAGAGTATCACAGATCTGAAGATTGTGCTTCTCTTTGACTTGTTGATGGCAAAAAATGCAAGTACATTTAGGCATAATTCAAGAACTATGCTTGTCCCCAATAAATTCTTTATTGAACGCAATTCAGAGGATGGCTGAAGGCTAAAGTTTTTAGCTTGGTTCTGCCAGTTGAGAGAGATAATCATGATATTTGCCACTTTAACATGTAAAATCTTTAAATACTTTAAGAGGTCCTTATCTGTCCTAATCAAAGATTGTATTTTAGCATTTTTCTTATGGTCAGTTTAGTTCAACAGACATTTTTTAACACGTACTATGGGTTTGGTACTGAGATAAAGAAGAAATTGTCTTGGTTTTGCAGAAGACAATGATGTGGTAGAGATGGCTTGGAAGTGCAGCTGATAGTTTCAGTTTGATGGTGTGATTAGGGTGATTAAACAAGCACAGCTCACTGTGGGAACAAAAAGTCAGAGCATCAGGCCCTACTTTGAGAATGGGAATTGAACTTCCTCCATTTAAGTAGAACTCCTGTGCTAAGTTCCTAACTTAGCTAACTTCTGTGAACACTGTGCTAAGTGTTCATCACATGATATCATCTGAAAAGAATGATCAAAACCATGGTGGTATATAGCGGTCTTAACTCTGTTTTTCATTAATTAAAAGTAATGTTTACATTTACTTAGTGTCCTTGTCAATTATTATGACCATAATTTACTTCTCTTTTATAAGCTTGTCATTTGTATGGAAACTGTGTGTATGTGCGTGTATGTGTGTATTAATACTGGAAATCAATTCTTACTTATTTTTAACTGGCTTAGTTAACTGGTTTATTTTTTCCCCCAAACAGTTGTTCAAGAAACTGCTTTTACCCATTTTCAGAAATATATTTGCATAAATCAAACTGGACAAAATATACAGCTAACTATATTATTGAAAATCAGAAAATGTTTATTGAAGGTTTTAGTAAACCTTCACTGTAATACATTCTGGATGATGATAATTCCTTAAAGAGGTGACAAAGACTTTACTCAACCAAATAAAGAAACACGTACACACACATATACATATACACATTGTTTTCAGGTAAATTTATGTGTTTAATTATTTTCTCAAAAGGTTTTCTTTATATACAGTAATCAATATTTCATCTAACAAGAATGGATGTGTCAATTTCTTCTATTAGCCGTTAGATAAACAAAAGGCCTTTATAGCAGACTAATTACATTTTACCCAGACAAGCAAATTTTCCAAGCTTTATGCTTTACTTCTAAGAGAGTTTAATAGATGTTTATATGACATAATTTACGAATATTTAACAAATTTAACAAGCCTGAAAATATGACTCCCAAGGTCAAAGAAAATTAGATGTAAAATATTTAAGAGGAACAGAGAGGCAACTAAAGGAGGAAATATATCAATTTAAAAAATCTGGATACTGTAATTTTTAAATTTAAATTATACAAATATCATATCTTAGTAATACTCTTTTATACTACATAGTATATCATATAAAATATTTCTGTTATTGTATGTTAATGTTAATCATTTTTACTCTAGCTTATGGGATGATTATTTTATAAATTTTTAGGGCTAAAAAAGAAATAATAGCAAAGTATATG
Organism: Neofelis nebulosa; assembly: GCF_028018385.1. Lineage (NCBI taxonomy): Eukaryota > Metazoa > Chordata > Mammalia > Carnivora > Felidae > Neofelis > Neofelis nebulosa. The sequence goes on from NC_080795.1 coordinate 34,950,519, forward strand.
GGGGCTTGATAATATAAATGAATCTGTAGACCTGGGGTTGACAAACTCAAGCCCTTGGTAAAATCTGACTATAGCCTTTTTTTGTGGATAAAGTTTTATTAGAATATAACCACACCCATTTGTTATACACTGTGACTGCTTTTACTCCACAGTGGCAGAGTTGAATACTTGTGACAGAGACTATGTGGCCTGAAAAACTGAAAATGTTTGCTTCCTAGTCATTACAGAAAAAGTTTGCCAGCCTCTCCCTCAAAGTGAAAACTAAAGAACTGACTAAAATTTAATAAATCATTATCTATGTTATAAATTCACTGTTGATTTGACAATAAAATAAAGAATTCACAGTATGTTTAGAAGATATCATTAATAAAAAAGATTATATTAAATATCTACAGAAAATATTGAGTACTTTAGAAAGAATAAAATAAAATTTGTTGTGATACTTTTTGGAAAACATTATATGTGTTCATTAAAATATATTAGAGAAGGGGAGCCTGGATGGCTTAGTTGAGTAAGTGTCCAACTTTGGCTCAGGTCATGATCTCACCGTTCATGAGTTTGAGCCCCGTGTCGGGTTCTGTGCTGACAGCTCAGAACCTGGAGCCTGCTTTGGATTGTCTCCCTCTCTCTCTGAGTCTCTGACCCTCCCCCACTCAAACTCTATCTTTCTTTTGAAAATAAATAAACATTAAAAAATTTTAAAATGTGTTAGAGAAGACTTAAATACAGTTACACTATATTTAGTGGACAGAAATATTCAATATTTTAAGGATACACGTCTCACAAAATGACTCATAGGTTTCATGCAATTTCAGTGAAAAAATTCAAGTAATTTCCTTGTGGAACTTCACAAGGTGGTGCTAAAAATTATACTAAAGAGCAAAAGGCTAAGAATCGCTAGATACATGGGGTGCCTGGTGGGTCAGTTTGTTAAGCCTCTGACTCATTTTTTTTTTTTTTTTTTAAGCGTCTGACTCTTGATTTCAGCTCAGGTCATGATCTCACAGTTTGTGGGATTGAGCCCACATGGGGCTCTGTGCTGACATGGAGCCTGTTTGGGATTCTCTCTGTCTATCTCTCCTCCATCTCTCAAAGATAAATAAACATAAAAAAAGAATAGCCAGATATTCCTGAAGAAGACCCTTGGGGAAGAGGTACAGATATCAAGACTATATAATTGCTATAGTGCTTTTATAATGATTGATAGTGCCTCAGAGATGAACATATGGGCAGCCAGAGTTCAAAAATTAGATCCACATATGTAATCACTCTGGAGGTAAAACTGTGTCATGAAAAACAGTGGGGAGGGTGGTGAGATGATTCATTAATATGAACTAAGGCAATCAGTTATCTATGTGAATAGAATAGATGAAACTACATGTTTACTTCATATCCTACATAAAAATCAATTTGGGATCACAAGCTTAATTATAAAAGGAATTTGATGAAATATTTTTAAAAAGCATGTGGCAGGATTTCTTCATGATGTCATGACAGCAATAGAATAGTATACTTATAGAAGTATACTATAAGGATATTTGTTTAAAATCAAGAAAGGGATCTGGGTCGCTTAGTCAGTTAAGCACCTGAATTCAGCTCAATTCATTATCTGATGGTTTGTGAGTTTGAGCCCCACATCAAGCTCTCCGCTGTCAGAGCAGAGCCCACTTTGGAACCCCATCCCTTCTCTCTCTGCCCCTCTCCCATTCTCTCTCTCTGTATCTCTCTCTCTCTCTCTCTCTCTCACACACACACACACACACACACAATAAATAAACTTAAAAAAATAAATAAAATAAAGTTTTAACTGGACCACTTTCTTACACCAAACACAAAAATAAATTCAAATGGATGAAAAAACCTAAATGTGAGGCAGGAAACCATGAAAATCCTAGAGGGGAATATAGGCAGCAACCTCTTTGATAGTGGCCTAGCAACTTCTTACTAGTTGTGTTTGCTGAAACAATGGAAGCAAAGCAAAAATGAATTATTGGGACTTCATCTAGATAAAAAGCTTCTGCACAACAAAGGAAACAGTCAAAAAAACTAAAAGGCAACCTATGGAATGGGAGAAGATATTTGCAAATGGTATATTTGATAAAGGGTTAGTATCCAAACTATAAATAACTTATCAAACTCCATACCCCAAAACAAATAATCCAGTTAAGAAATCAGAAGACATGAAGATACATTTTTCCAAAGAAGACATACAGATGGTTATCAGACACATGAAAAGATGCTCAACATCACTCATCATCAGGGAAATACAAATCAAAACCACAATGAGATACTTCACAACTGTCAGAATGGCTAAAATTAACAATACAAGAAACAACAGGTGTTGGCGAAGATGGGGAAAAAGAGAATCTCTCTTACACTGTTGGTGGGAATGCAAACTGGTGCAGCCACTCTGAAAAACAGTGTAGAGCTTCCTCAAAAAGTTAAAAATAGAACTACCCTATGGTCCAGCAATTGCACTACTAAGTATATACCCAAAAGATATAAAAATACTGATTCGAAGTGACACATGTATCCCATTATTTTTATATTCTTACTATTCATTGAGAAGTTTAAAAAGTAGGCTTTCCACTGATAATAGTAGAAAGTGTAGTTAAGAACATTATATTCTTTAATGGTGAATAAGGAAATATCCCAAACTGCATTTCAAAATACTTATTTTAACTATAAGCAAAAATGTAAATATTAAATCATTTCACATTGAGATTAGACTGACACAGTTATTTCACTTTATATCTAAGCTTATCCAACTGAATCTTCTTTATAAGAACATATTAAACTCAGAATAAATGGATATATGAACCATTGAATTCAGTGTTTGTGGATAAAATGTTCTATTTTGAATATAAAGTCAGAAAGCATTGTTTTTGGTTTATTAAACAGTTTGCTATACAAAGTTACCAAAAATATTAATTTTTCACATAAAATTCAAATCACACCAGACCAATTAATTTAAAAATGAGTAAACCATATAACACATGAAGGATATCAATCCATTAGGAACTTTAGATTTTATAACTGCAATAGCTAATGAACATCTGATGAGCACTTAAGTATGAATACCTATAAAGTACACATTTCAGCATATGCTCCATTAACTTTTTACTAAACTTTACATGCTAATTTTTTAAAGTTTATGATTATTTAAAATAGATGCTAGCTTTTTCTTTAGTTGACATTGTATTCCATATTATAATATGGCAGTACTTTTAGTTCTTAGTGCTTACTCTTAAATTATTGGGAATATGACATTCATTGTTATATTTTCTGCAGTATAATATCAATTCTACAGTATAATATCAATATTTTTTGCAGTATAATGTCAATTTCACCAAATGGCATGCTGGAATGACTATTTCTAGGGGTTGAATTGTGCACTCATATATCAGAGAGATTAATTTCTCTCTTTTAATAAGAAAATAAAAAGATGTCAGATAATAATGATATGAAAAATAATTTTTCTCACTTCTAACTAGTCAGCAATACTTATCGAGCACCAACAATGTTTAGAAAATTGTGAAATATATTTTATTTGTCCAAATGTTATTTTTTAATTAATTGGTTCAATCTTTGAATTACATTTCTTTTTTTAAATGTTTCTTTTTTTTTTTTTTTTCAACGTTTTTTATTTATTTTTGGGACAGAGAGAGACAGAGCATGAACAGGGGAGGGGCAGAGAGAGAGGGAGACACAGAATCGGAAACAGGCTCCAGGCTCCGAGCCATCAGCCCAGAGCCTGACGCGGGGCTCGAACTCACGGACCGCGAGATCGTGACCTGGCTGAAGTCGGACGCTTAACCGACTGCGCCACCCAGGCGCCCCTTTTTTTTTTTTTTTAAATGTTTCTTTTTTTTTTTTTTTCAACGTTTTTTATTTATTTTTGGGACAGAGAGAGACAGAGCATGAACGGGGGAGGGGCAGAGAGAGAGGGAGTTTGAATTACATTTCTGATTAAATTATACCTTCATTATTTCCAAATTAGATTCATGAAAGTGCTGAATTGTGCTGGGTGACTACTTCAGATTTCAGGGTAGTCATTTAGGACCTTTTGAGGGCATAGAATAAAAGGTTATATCTCTTTAGCAAAAAGTCAGCAGTCCAAATGTAACAGAACAGGAAAAGGAAACTGTCGTTCCAGTCAATGCTGAAGGTATTGTATGAGTTGGTCTCTCTCAAACATAAAAAAAGATTAATGCAGAAGGGAATGCTTGGGCTATATCTGAGATTCAGTTCATGGTTATCAGCTGATATCAGCACTGTGCTCATGTGCTAATAATATGCAGTCTGGGCTGTTCAGGGGACCTTATATTGTAGGTACTGTGATACTTATACAGGAACATGTTTCCTATGAGTTCTTCAGGTACTATTTTTTTTTGTCAACCCACTCCTTTCCTGCACTCCTAAATATATCTTTTATATGAGCTAGAAAATGTATAGTTTTTAAAAGATTTTTAAAAATTTAATTGACCAAGAAAACTAAACAGGACACACAAACACATATGGCATATAAAACTTGCAAATAGCAATGAATGCTAAGTACTTACATTATTCTTATTAATATATGATATGTATGAATAGTTCAGGAATTAGAAATTCTGTTATTAATACATTAATATTCATTGGCTTGCTTATCATATCTATCTACAGAAAAAGAAAGAAAAAGAGATGGAATATATTTATATTTATATTTATATTTAAATATACCTTGGATGTTACTAATTCCTCCCTTGTGTTAAAAGGTTGCCATCTAATTTTTTTCCATTATTTTTGGACAGTAAAGACAGTAAAAACTACGATAAGGCTCTTCAGAATATTTTTCTTATTATAAATACTAATTTATGTAAAACTTTGTGGACTATCTTGCCAAAATCTCTACTCTTCCTTTATCTTCTGTGAGAAAGGTTTGGATGTCATTGTCCAATTGATGATTCTGAATGATTTGGGATGATAAGGGCAAGCCAACAAAGTCCAAACAATACAAACAGAAGTAGATTTTATTTTAGAGAAACAGTCCCTTTAGTTTGTTGAATCTCAGTCTGCTTTTGACCAGGATGAGTAGTTTACATCAGAACAATCTCCTTGCTAGAACACTATAAAATCTGGATCAAAGCAACCAACCAAACAACGGTCTGAAGATATTTGAGAGCAACCAGGGAACCAGGATTTGAAGAGTAATGATTCAAGAAAGAAAGGAAATAACATTATTTTGAGCCAGACATTCCATGTTGCTTTCCTTTGAGGCAACTGCCAATTTGTAATTATCATAAGGATGAATAAACAGAAAGCAGTGGATCAGAACTTCAGGAATCTCAGAGTACCAGAGTGATATAATTTTGAGTTCAGTCTACATAGACAATCAGGACTTGAAGGGGCAAGATACTGGGAAAAGAAAATCAGAGGAAAGGTACCTTGATATGCCTTTCTTTTCTTTAGGGCATTTGCTTATTCCTAAGAGTTATGGACCAAGAGGCTAAAAATCTATAAAAATCTGAATGTCAGTACCAGTAGGATGGATGGATGGATGGATGGATGGATGGATGGATGGATGGATAGATGGATAGATGGATGGATGGATGCATGGATGGATGGATGGATAGATAGATGATGGTTAGATGATGGATAGATAGATAATAAGCTAATAAGGAATTGACTTGGTCAGTTATGGAGACTGGCAAGTCCAAAATCTGTCAAATCAGTATTTAGTTTGAGTTTAAATGCTGGAAGATACTGTAAAATTAGGAATAACTGTTGTGTATGGAGATCAGATTGAAGGCCGCTGAATGGAGAATTTTCCTAACCTCTCTTACTTGGTTATGGATCAGTCTTTTGTTCTATTCAGGCCTTCAGCTGATTGGGTGAAGCCTGCCACAGTATAAAAGGCAATATGCTTTATTCTGTGTACTAATCTAAATGTTCAACTCATCCAAAACACCCAGGATAATATTTTACCAATTTATTTGGGTACTCCATAACCCAGTCAAGTTGACATAAAATTAATCATCACAGAACCCAAGTAAAAGTATGCAGCTAAAAATCCAACAAGAACTGTCTTCAGTCTCATAGCATTTGACAGAGAGCAATTAAGAGTTCTGTGTCTAGGAGCACCTGGGTGGCTCAGTTGGTTAAATGTCCAACTCTTGGTTTTGGCTCAGGTCATGATCCTCATGGTTTCCTGAGTTCAAGCCCCGCACTGCACTGAGCCAGGGCTCTGCACTGGCAGCGTGGAGCCTGCTTGGGATTCTCTGTTTCCCTCTCTCTCTTTCCCTCCCCACTCATACTGTCTCTCTTTCTCTCAAAATAAATACATAAACTTAAAAAAAAAAAAAAGAGCCCTGTGTCTATCAAGGATAAGAACTTCTGATAAACATGTTAGTCTATCAATAGAAACCCAGAACTAAATCCAGCCTCAGACACCTCAGTTCCTGATTGGATCATGTTAATTTGCTTCTACACTCACTACTTAACTGTAAGTTGAAAAGTAAAGCATCTCAGAGAAAGATATCGTCTACAGCAATAACAGTTTTTCATCCTCAATATTCAGCACTAAATAAAAAGGAATAAATGACACACAAAAATAGACAAATAGCAAATAATAAGAAGGAAAATTTAAACCTAAATATGTATATAATTACATTATATATAAACAGACTAAGTATTTTAACTAATAAACAAAGATTGTCAGAGTAGATAAAATAACCTCCTATATGCTCACACACCTTATTACAAATATACCAGAAGTTGCTAAGTAAAATAATGGAAGATGATAAACCAGATCACACTAACCCAAAGAAAGCTGGTGTTGCTCTTCTAATAGTAAGAAAGTAGACTTCATTGCAAGAACATTATTAAAACTAAAGAGAGATAATTATTGTGAAATAACATGCACTGAAAATTATTACTTCAAAACATATAAAGTAAACATTGGTAGAACAGGAAAGAAAGGGAAGAAAGAGAGAGAGAGAGAGAGAGAGAGAGAGAGAGAGAGAAAGGAAAAGAAAGAAAAAGAAAGAAAGAAAGAAAGAGAGAAAGAAAGAGAGAAAGAAAGAGAGAAAGAAAAAGAGAAAGAAAGAAAGAAAGAAAGAAAGAAAGAAAGAAAGAAAGAAAGAAAGAAAGAAAGAAAGAAAGAAGGAAAGAAAGAAAGAAAGAAAGAAAGAAAAAGAAAGAAAGAAAGAAAAAGAAGGAAGGAAGGAAGGAAGGAAGGAAGGAAGGAAGGAAGGAAGGAAGGAAGGAAGGAAGGAAGGAAGGAAGGAGGGAGGGAGGGAGGGAAGGAAGGAAGGAAGGAAGGAAAGAAAGAAGAAAGAAGCAAACAAATCCAACACTATAGTAGGTGATTTTAATAGGACTGTTAGTGCACAGTCTGATGCAGGGCTCAAACCCACACCGGTGAGATCATGATCTGAGCCGAAATTTGGAGTCAGAAGCTTAACCGACTGAACCACCAAAGGCACCCCTACAACAGAACTTTTAGAAGTTAAGAATATTTGGGTAGAATTGTACTAGTCTTAAAGTGGCATCAGATGATGATTATATTTAACCCAGGCTCCTTTGCTGCTGAAAATCTTCCTGTATTTGAAGGAAACACATTCATTTATCTTCAAAGTTTTAAGATAGTGATATAACATTATTAATATTTTTAGAATGTCCTTACTTATGAGACTATTGCATGTTATAGAGCAAAACAAAGAGCACATAATTTATTAGAAATCAGGGGGGAAACTTGGGTGATCCAGGTAGCTTTAGAAAAGAGATAGGAGTTAAACTGGGTCTTAAGCTGGGTAGAATTCAAATAAGCAGTCAGTGTGTTAGGTCTTTCAAATAAGTGTTTCATGTGAATTACTGAGGATGTGGAAATTCCCTGAGAAAAAACCACTCTGTTTTGGAGGAAATAAAAACAATTTCTTCTACTTTTCTGATCCATTATGATATCTGGACTCTTCTTGCCAAAATGCATGAGGGTCATAATAGTAAGCTTTATTTAGACAAATTTTAAAGAGGAATTTATTGACTATATCTACAAATTGACTTGATTTATAGGTCTTACTTAGGGATTGCATAGCTTTTCATATATTCTTCAAATATCAATTATTTTCCTGTAATTGGAAATGTCTTCCTCTTTGGCTCAGCACATAGGTTTGGTATCAATGTACTCAGGGAATTTCTGTTGAGGCAGACAGGCCAGTCTCTCAACTAGTGGGTTGAGTTAGGTCCCAATTAGACTGTCCTCACATTAAGGTTAGTTCCTGCTTTTACCTTTTAGATATCACAATATACCCCTAATATGACCAAAATCCTCCATAAGCATGTAAGAGATAATGAAATGTGACATTTTCATATCACTTTCTTATTGTACAACATTATTTGGTTATGAGAATGTACTTTCTACATAAGCCATTTAAGTCATAGGGGAAATGTAATTTTTTCTGAGACATAGACATCCTGGAGAATCTCATGAAAGCTATAGAAAGTCATTCAAGGAAATAAATGGAAATTTACAAATAATCACAAACTGTGGCATGAGATATTAGGAGTTCAAGAATCTTCTAAAAGTCCATCCTTGGACTAAATTTATGAACCCCTATCTAGAGAGGCTTTGTATTTTCTATCTGCCTCTTCAGCCCCATAGGGAGAAAAAAATATGTTCCACAGGGTTAAGAACATGATGTTTCCTTGGTTTAAAAATAGCAATTCTAATTTTAGTTATTGATCTTATTTAATGTGTAAATGCCTGAAAGCTAGACACATTGGAAAAATAAAACAAGGAGAACAAAAATTATACCTGTAGAGGTCTACTGTTTTTTTAAAAAGTTCATTTGTGTAAAATACAGTTTGAAACAAACCTCAACAATGTTTTTATATAAAAGAAATCTTAATGGATTTACCAACTTATATTATTCAGCACCAAATGTTTGTTTGGGTCATGTATTATTAAAGAAGTGTAAAAATTTTTAATCATGAGAATATATCATTTCCCAATAAATGTAATTATCAATTTATTTTCCAGTAAAATAACAGGAGAATTTAGAAGTGAGAGAAATAGCTCCTTTTGTGCACTTCCAACATCTATCTACAGCAAAATAGGATTATTTACCTAACCTTAATGAGTGTTTCCCCCAAAATTGAGAAACATTGAGCTGTATATCATTTAAATAGCTTTGTAATGTTGCCAGATTTCAAAATTACTATATTCATTAAAATTTTCAGAAAATACAGAGAGGTATTAAGTAGAAAATGATAGTTGTCTGCACTTTCATCATTCAGAGATAACTATACACATCTAATATATATCATTTAAGATATTTCATATATTGGGGCACCTGGGTGGCTTAGTCAGTTGGGCATTTGACTTTGGCTTAGATCATGATCTCACAGATGGTGGGTTCAAGCCCAGCATTGGGTTCTGTGCTAATAGCTCAGAGCCTGGAGCCTGCTTTGGATTCTGTGTCTCCTTCTCTCTCTCTGCCCCTTCTTCTGTCTCTGTCTCTCTGTCTCTTAAAAATAAAACAAATATTAGAAAAAATTTAAAAAAAAGATGTTTCATATATCAATATAAAGATACCAAGAGAGAGAACGCAGGTGTGGAAAATAACACAGCATCTGTTGTTTTGAATCTATTTTAAATGTCTTTTAAAATGTCCAAAACTTAAAATTTAATACAAACTCACTCTGTAATTGAAAGAAAATAGAGTTTTAAGGAAAAGGTAATAAGTCTTTTTTGTCATTTTACTTCCACCTTTCCCCTGAATAGCCTGGTATTTGCACTTGTACAACTTTCTCTGAGCTGACATAAACATATAAACAATTATATAAATTTATATAGATTACCATTTTTGTAAATGTTCAGTTTATTAAAATTTTCAACATATTTTCACTGCTATTTGTCTTTTTTCACTATAATATTCATAAAGAGTAAGGTACATAGATGTCATTAATTTTAAACAGTATGTAAAAATTTAGATTGAGTTGAATACACACATACACACACATTAACTGGTGGCTATTTAAAAATACTCCAGTTGGAGGTTATTAAAATGTGCTGCATTGTTTTATAAGTACATCCTTAAGAATGCATTTCTACAAGGTAGATCCTAAGAGATATGTTCCTGGATAAAGCATTTCATATATCCTTTGTTAATTTTAGTAAACATTGCTAGATTATTTCCCATTTTAAAAGGTTTTAGAGTTTCTTGAGTTATATAAGAAAAGTATTGCCCCAGTCTCATAGGTTAGAGTACTTTAATATTTTCAGTCTCATAGCTGAATAAACATTTCTCTGTTTACTAGTAAGATTGAGAATGTTTCTTTTGTGTGTGGTTTATTTAGTTATTCTCTTCTGGAAAATATTTTTTTTAATAATTTGTCATTTTATATAATTATTTTTAATCTATTTTTTGTAAATGTGTATTTATTTTGAGAGAGTGAGAGTGCACGTGAGTGGGGGTAGGTGAGAAAGAAAGAGAGGGAATCCCAAGAAGTGTGGAGCCTAACTCAGAGCTTGATCTCACAACCATGAGCCAAAGTCAGGAGTTAGAGGCTTAACGAACTGAACCACCCAGGTGCCCAAAGTCAAATTATAGGTGTTTATTAGATATTATTAGGGACATAGTAGATTCCATCACTTTATTTTTGTGTCATTGTGTTTTCTTTTTCCATCCATAATGTTCTTATTTCTATGTTACTAAATTTGCAATTTTAACTAAGAAAAGCTATATATTTTTTTTGTCTTTTCTAGTTCCAAAGTATATTCTCAGTATTTTTTTTTAAATCTTCCTGCTCTTCTCTTTGGAATTACTGTCCTAAAAGTATTTTAAATCTATTTTATTTTAAAAGTATCTCATGTTAGTTACTTTATAATTATTTTATAATTATTATATATCAATAAATTTTATTTACATTTATTATCAACTATTTACATTTTTTATCAACTGTTTTGTATTCCTCTTTGGATTCACTATTGTTCTAAGTGAAATTCATCTTTTTAAATTTGTTTCACATGATGTCAAAAATTAACTTGATGCTTATTTTTCCTCACTCTATATTCCTATTTTAAGTTAATAGAATTCTAGTTTGAAAGGTTTTTTTTGAGTACTTTGAAGGTGACCATAGTTATATAATGGAATAGAAGTGTAAATATTAGTAATTTTTAAAAATAATTCAGCTATACAATAATTCAGTGTAAACAATGTTTACATACATACAGTGTGTAAAGGGTATTAGAAATGTAATATTTTCCTAATAACATTAAGGAGTTTGATGATATTGGTTAATGCATCAAGAAAGAAAGCCTTAAGAATATTATTCAAAGTTGTGGAGGACTTTTGCTTTCATAAGGGCTTATTAGGTAATTCAAACTAAGTCTTATCCTAAAAACAATTAGAAAACCTGGAAAAATGTATGTAAAAACTATCTACTTGAATTTTCTGATGTCTAACAAGATAATGAAGGGGGACATGGAGGAGAAAGACTAATGGTCTACACCAAAACCTGAGCAGGCATGCAAGATACAAATATACATCGAGATGTTGTGTATTACTTCATTTCTAAGACTCACCTCTTCACTATTCTGGAAAATTTAGTGCCATTATCACTTAATGTAATAATTACTCCTCTCCCATTATTTTTGGTTTCTTCTGGAAATCGTAGTAGCTGTATGATGAATGGTCTCCATCTATCTTCCATATCTTTTAAAATCTCATTTCAGATTCCTTCTGAATGATTATTCTGAATTATTTTTCTCATATTTTATCCATTTCATGAATTGTTTCTTTAGTTTTAATCAATGTGTCCATTGAGTTTTTTTAATAACTCTTTATTACTTTAAAAAGCTTAATTTTGTTCTTTTGCAAAATGCCTTTTTGCTTCCATAATGTCATTCTCTGGTTTCATGATCTAATATATTAATTGTATATAGTTTCTTTATGTTGTTCATTTTTTAAAGTTCTTTGTTGACTTACCATTGTAGGGTTTTTTTTTCACTTGTGAGGCTTATAATTTTTTACTGTGATTTTGTTATTAGCAGGGATTGCTTCCTATGTGAGTTCCTTTTTTCCTCAATTCATACCTAAGGTTTTAAATTTATACTTTCCTGGATCTTAGCTGTTTTTCTAGTTGTGTAACAGAATTTACAGTAGTCTTTTAGCTTTGAGTCCTGTACTATTTGTAAATGTATACTCTGCACTCACACAATTTATAGACCTAGAATCTTGATTTTATGACAGCTGTTCCCAGTTCCACAGCTGGATTAGTGGTTAAAGTTTTTGTTGCCTCCATTTCACATATAGGTGATCCTCCAAGTTTCTAGACTTTATGCAAGAAGGCCCAATTCCAGTTCCTCACATTCCATGGTTCTAAGTCTCATCTCCTATTCCCACATGTATGACAAACCCTGGAATTCACCCCCTTTGGCCTTTATTCTAGTCTGATATCACTGTGAACCACTTTGCTTCAGCAGTGACTGTTTAAAATCCCTCTTTATTTCTGGACTTGCAGATTAAATCTCAGCTATCCATTCAACTAAAAAGATAACTGTTCAGCCTTTCTATGGATCTGAAATGTAGGAGCAGATGTCCTCTCATATCATCTTAACCATATAGACCTGATGTTTTCCCTAAGAAGCTTCTCAATTTCATAGATATATATTATCTAAGTATCTATCTATCTATCTATCTATAATATATATCTTATTTACAATTAAGTACTCTAGAGTAACATTTTGGCATGCTAAATATTTATCTTTTACATAATAAATTAGGACATCCTACATGTGTATATATATATATATATATATATATATATATATATATGCCAGTGATTTATATATTGCATAACACTATATTAATTTTCATTATTACTACCAACATATGAGGATAATAAAATAAGCAGAAGACCAAGTATATAAATTCTATTTCCTCACTCTTTCAACAAATATTTATTGAATGGCTACTATGTTCCAAGCATTATTCTATGTACTTAAAATGAATCAGTGGGTAAAACAGAAGATCTATTCTTACAGTTATTTTCTTCATGCTAGTGAGAAAATGGGAATTTTTTCTTGCCCTGGGAAGGTAACATTGGGCAGAAGTATGACACCCATGCAAGACTGTTTAGATCCCTTTTTTTCATAGACTCGGAGTTTGACCTGCAATCAGTGCTTTTGCAGACTCTTCTAGACTGCTTCTGTCACAATCACTGGTATTTTTATGTTGATGAATGATAATGAAGTTTAATTTGCCTCCATATTTTTATAGCTTCGACAATGGAGTACCTTTGGAACCCTGGAAGTTACAACTCAGACTGAATCAGACACAAAGGAGTACTCAGTGATCACAGAAGAAGATTGTGAAATTCTTAAAATCCCAGCAAAGGATTATGTGAGGTTAAAATCGGTATGATCATATCTAATCTATATTAACACAATAGATGTATACATTCAAGCTAAGTTTTGCCTCTAGACATAAGATGTCCACATTTCTTTTATTTTTTTAATATAACTTGACTTGGAGACAATAAAAATGTGGTTTATTTGGTGAACATTACTTAAGTTTCTGATGATGATGGGTAGTTGAAGTAGAAAGAAAGGTCTCTATGAATATATTTTATGTGTATTTTGAGCACTTTTGGTTTTTCATGAATTTTAAATCCATTCATTTATGCATCCATTTATTCATATATTCATTCAACAAGCATGTTTTGGTTGTCAACAGCATGTCATGTGTTAGGGATACCAGACAATCATACAGACAGATCTCTAAATCTGTACAGTCCACCTGAAAAAAAAACAGTTGGGAATAATTGGCATGCTATTTTATCACTTTAATAGACATTCAAAACCCAGAGTTGCATGAATAGGTGATCACAACTTAATTCTGATCCCCTAATTCTGCTACATTAAGATAATTTATTTACTTCAAGTTTACCAACTTACTCTCCTTAAGTCAAATACAAAATGTTCGCTTTTTTGATTTCTCCTCACCTGATGGCAGAGAAAGTTTGTATAAATGACTGCATCAAAAGGCCCCCATTGTTCTGCTCTGCCAGCTTTTCTTGAAAGGGTCTAAGTCTGGTGCTGGTGCAATAAGGCACTGGCATCGGCTACAGTTGGGTTCTTTGGTTGGAGGGAGATGGTGAGTCATCCATCTTCTTGACTTAGGTCTCTAAAAATAGTCAGGGTTTCTTTTGATATAGTGGTCTCAGTGTCAGTGGTACAGACAACTATCTCAGAATTCAACTTCCTTCCAAATCCCTGAATTCAGAGTCACTCACTTCTAACAATATTTGGTATGTTTTATTTTCAAAATATAAGTATCAATTATTTGATATTATCATGTACAACTTTCAAGTTTAGTCTGGATTATGACAAGATTTTTAAGAAATGCAAAAATATTTATGGAAGTCTAAAAATATTATGAAAGGTGGGTAAATATAATTTTAGTAGCACACCAGAAGACTAAAATTTCAATATGGTTATGTGGTCTTGGAATGATGCTCCTATAAAATTCAAATGTATTTTGTGCTATATAACCTTTAGTTTTCTGTTATGCCATTTATCTATCTGCTATACATTTTCCTTCTTTTTTAATGACTTTTTCAGGAAAACATAAAGCTTGAAAATAAAGAAAAGATGAAATTAATTCATAAATGTCCATATTATGAGGAGTGGCCGACTTTATCCATATGTGAGCTAGTTGCACTCATTAAATGGAAAAAATTTCCTCCAGGTCATGGTGAGTTTAATGCAATTTTGAATCATCTTCTTTATATAACATAGTACTGGCATTTGTAATTTTTCATTGTTTTAATGTTTGATATAACATTTCTTCATATTATTTTACTTAATGTACTTAAGCACATTAATTTACTTAATGTGACCTTTTAATTAGACATTTAGAATCCTGCCTGTTTTTTTATTAAAAAATCATTCTGTATTGGCTTGAAGATCTTAGGACTGGCCTTATTTCCACGTCTCTCTATGTTTCCCCATGGCCCTGCCCTTCTTGCTCTATTGTCCTTACAGTCAATCAAAGACCAAAGAAGGAGAAATGCAGTGAGAAGTTATATCCATTTTTCCTGTTCTCCTGATTGAATGCCTACTTAAGCAGCAAGTTTCCTTATCTGTACCTGTGCTATACATTATCAGTGGAAAATACAGAGAATAGGTGAGGCTGAGCTAAGGGGTAGCAGCAGTGAAGCTGCCATCATGTCCAATATTCAGCATGACAGGGATGTGTGGATTTCCTGGTTACACATACAAAAAAAGCGTAGGCAGCATTAAGTCATTTTGTACAATTGTTTCTATCTATGAGAGCCCATTAGTAAGAAATGTCACTTGCTATGGACTCAATGTTTATGCCCCCCAAAATTAATATGTTTAAGGCCTAATCCCCAATATGATGCTGTTTGGAGGTGGAGCCTTTGACAAGTGATTAAGTCACTAGAGTGGAGCCCTCATGAATGGGATTAGTGCCTTTATAAGAAGAGACATGAGAGAGATGATCTCTCTCTCTCTTACCCATATGGGGATACAAGAAGGCAGGTATCTGCAAATAAGAAAGAGAGATCTTACCAGACGCTGAATCTACTGGCATCTGTATCTAGGACTTCACAGTATCCAAAACTGTGAGAAGTAAATGTTGTTTAAGCGGCCCAGTCTATAGGATTTTGTTATATCAGCCCAAACTGACTAAGACACTGATACAAGAGGAACTGTGGTAGGTGGGTCAGAGCAGCCTTAGATCTCCTCCAGTAAGGAATCCCTATTTCCCAATAAAAGATAATAGAGAGAGGTTTGTAGCCTTGCCTGGCTTTTCTCTTAGTGAAACAGTGGAGTATTTAGTGCCTAAGATTATAATGGAAGAGGTAGTGTTTGAGAGAAATACTAACATTTCAAGTTTCAGAGCCGTGAAGTGTAGTGAGGGATATAGCACTAGGAGGAGGTGAATATTTCAGATAAACTTAAAATTAAATTCTAAAAAGAATGAGTCTGAGTTGCTAATTCCATACTGTGACTGTTAATGATAAAAATATGGTGAAGTTAAGGAAAACCTGGCAAAGATGTCCTTTGAGTGAGTCAACGTATAATAGAAAAGTGAGGTACAGCATAGCACCAATATGGAGGGTTGTTTTATAAGAAAAAAGTAAATATGACTACAGGCAAGGTTATGCTTGAAAACCTAAGATTCTCTAATAAACTTGTTAAATTTGGTGAGGGGCACCTGGGTGGCTTAGTCAGTGAAGTGGCCGACTCCCGGTTTCAGCCCAGGTCATGATCTCACAGTTCATAGGTTCAAGCCCTGTGTCAGGCTCTGCACTGACACCATGGAGCCTGCTTGGGATTCTCTCTCTCTCTTTCTCTCTGCCCCTCTCCTGCTCATGTGCTCTCTCCCTTTCTTCCTTTCAAAAATAAACATTAAACAAAATAATTTGGTGAGATTATAACTCTTTACTAAATTTGTTCCAAATTTCTTTCCTGTGCTTTTTTTTTGTTTTTATTTATCACAGTTTTGAAATACAATGTTTAACCCATGTTTAGCCAAACACATATTTTATCATGCTTGTAAAAATTGAATTTTTGATGTATTTTTGTTCATGAAACATTTTTTCTAATGAGTTATTAATGCCATTTTTGGCCAACAGTATATATAAAAAAGCAAGTAGTAAACTGACTTGGGAAAAAAAAAGAATTGAATATTTATAAATTCAGCATTTTTTATTGAATAGAAATATATATTCTTTAATATGAATGTTTTGATTTATTATGAGTCCCTCCTTTGGTATCAGAAATATCACATTTTGGTCCATGCCTCAATCCCAAGACTATTTTGTATAAAAAATAATACTTCAGTCTTGTCTATATGTGAGGACATTAATATTTTGAGGTGTATATGGGGAATAATTATGAGCTTTTAATGCATTTGATTACTAATGATGACTAATATGTGTCTCAGTCTAAAATATCAACCTAAGATATTTAAATTTAGCATCAGAATGTTAAGGAGGTACTGACTTGATGCAGTTTTTTTAGACTAATGCTGGTTTCAACTTCTTTTTAGTAAAGGTCTTTAAAAATAGTGGTGGAGGGGTGCCTGGGTGTCTCAGTTGGTTAAGCATCTGACTTTGGCTCGGGTCATGACCTCATGGCTCATGAGTTTGAGCCCTGTGTTGGGCTCTGTGCTCATAGCTCAGAGCCTGGAGCCTGCTTTGTATTCTGTGTCTCCCTCTCTCTCTGTCCCTCCCCTGCTCATTCTCTGTCTCTGTCTCTCTCAAAAATAAATATTTAAAAAAATAAAGGAAACAAAAAAGAGAAAAAAATAAGAATAATGGTGGAATCTATCTATTGCATTGGACAGTCTGTGATTATATTGAATAAGTCAAAAGTAGCATTATTTTGCCACTGATTCCCAAATACAAATATGTGGTGCTTACATTTATACAGTTTTAAAAATCATTTGTCCTCCTTAGAGAAGAATGACAATTACAATAAATGATCTTCAAAGCCCGTTTCAGCCCTGAAATACTGTAGTTCTTATAAATAAACATACCTAGGTGAAGAATAAGTTCTGTCAACCTAATCAAATTTTCTTTTATGGTAGTGACAAACTTGATATATCAAAGAGAAGCATTAGATGTAATACTTCTCGACTTTCCTCAAGATTTTGAATTTTTATCAGAAAATGTAGAGACTGTTGCTCAAATTATACTTTTATTATCAAGGTTTAAAATTAGCACCAGTATGATTTCCAAAGCATAATTATGTGTATTTTGATCTTTTAGGAATGTATATTGGATGAAGTTTCAGAGAGATTTAATTATTCAAAAGAGTGATAGAATTTAGGATTAATCTTTAGCAATCTATGAAATAAGTGAAGCGTATTTCTGGCTCAATTTCCTTTGTTAACTTCCTAAGTCTTCTTACTTAAGCTTCACATGCCAATGGATCCTGACTGTAATAGATGTGTACAATGTTGCTTGTAATTTGGGCATATCCAGTTCCTATCACACCAATTAAAGTATTCACAGGTGTTATTTTTTTCGAAGTATGACTGGCTGAAAAAAATAACAACCAGCTTATTTCACTAATCAGCCAGTTTCTGTGGTTATTGTGTATAAGAAAAAATATTAAATTAAGTTGGCATCAATCAACTATTTATGTATATTTTATTGTTATCCTACCTATATCAGTATGCTTTGTCTTTTCCAGGCAAAATTTGACATAGCAAACAATAACTAGAGATACTTAAAAAAAAGTGGTAGTCAACTTAGTTCTGAAAGATAAAATATGCCATTATACTAATAGTAAAAAAGATATCTAGTCTTCACAAACCAAAAGCGGAGAGTTTCAGACACAGGATATATACTTTGAAATTCTACCTAATAAAAATGTAAAGTTCTGGGCTCTGAGTTCCAATAAGTTTTTGGCTTCAGTATTGTGGGGTTTTATATTCTCAGCCCCAGTGCACACTTTTGAGCATCCCAGAAAAAAGTTGGTGCTTAGAAGTGCTATTGATCCTGATGGTTTTTTTCCTTCCATTCCTTTTTTATGGCTATTTTTTGCATTAGGTAGATATTTTCTAATGTAATATATTAATTCGCTTAATATTTTCTTAATAGACTTTACAGTTTAGAGCACTTATAGGATCTCAGCAAAAGTGAGCCGAAGATACAGATATTTCACATATACCCCCTATCCCCAGTTTCACATAGCATTTCCCACTTTTTTTTTTTTGCCTTTTGAGAATGGCTACCATGATTTTATTTTTAATATAATTTACTGTCAAGTTAGCTAACATACAGTGTATACAGTGTGCTCTTGGCTTCAGAAGTAGATTCCCATGTTTCATCGCTTTCATAAAACACCCACTGCTCATCCCAACAAGTGCCCTCCTTAATGCCCATCACCCATTTTCCCCTCTTCCCTGCAACACCCCCACCATCAACCCTCAGTTTGTTCTCTGTATTTAAGAGTCTCTTATGGTTTTCCTCCTTCCCTCTCTGTAACTTTTTTCCCCCTTCCCCTCCCCTATGGTCTTCTGTTAAGTTTCTCAGGATCCACATATGAGTAAAAACATATGGTATCAGTCTTTCTCTGCCTGACTTATTTCACTTAGCATAATACCCTGCAGTTCCATCCACATTGTTGCAAGTGGCAAGATTTCATTTTTTCTCATTGCCAAGTAGTATGCCATTGTATACATAAACCACGTCTTCTTTATCCATTCATCAGCTGATGGACATTTAGGCTTTTTCCAAAATTTGGCTATTATTGAAAGCGCTGCTATAAACATTGGAGTACATGTGCCCCCTATGCATCAGCACTCCTGTGTCCCTTGGGTAAATTCCTAGCAGTGCTACTGCTGGGTCATAGGGCATTTCTATTTTTCATTTTTTGAGGAACGTCCACACTGTTTTCCAGAGCAGCTGTACCAGTTTGCATTCACACCAACAGTGCAAGAGTGTTCCTGTTTCTCCACATTGTCCTCAACAATGTTGTTTCCTGTTGTTAATTTTAGCCACTCTGACTGGTGTGAGGTCATATCTCAATGTGATTTTGATTTGTATTTCTCTGATGATGAGTGATGTTGAACTCATCATGTGTCTGTTGGCAATCTGGAGGTCTTTTTGGAAAAGTGTCTATTCATGTCTTCTGCCCATTTTTCACTGGATTATTTGTTTTTCATGTGTTGACTTTGATAAGTTCTTTATAGATTTGTATAGCAACCCTTTATCTGATATGTCATTTACAAATAACTTCTCCCATTCTGTAGGTTGCCTTTTAGTTTTGTTTATTGTTCCTTTTGCAGTGCAGAAGCTTTTTATGTTGGTGAAGTCTCAGTAGGTTATTTTTGCTTATATTTCTCTTGCTTTCAGAGACATGTCAAGTAAGAGGTTGCTGCAACTGAGGTCAAAAAGGTTGTTGCCTGTTTTCTCCTCTATGGTTTTGATGGTTTCCTGTCTCACATTTAGGTCTTTTATCAATTTTGAGTTTATTTTTGTGTATGGTGTAAGAAAGTGATCCAGTGGCATTCTTCTGCATGATGCTGTCCAGTTCTCCCAACACCACTTGCTAAAGAGACTGTCTTTTTTCTATTGGATACCCGTCCCTGCCTTGTCAAAGATTAGTTGGCCATACATTTGTGGGTCTCATTCTGGGGTCTCTATTCTATTCCGTTGGTCTAAGTATCTGTTTCTGTGCCAATACCCTACCGTCTTGATTATAGCTTAGTAGTAGAGGCTAAAGTCTGGGATTGTAATGCCTCCCACTTTGGTTTTCTTCTTCAATATTACTTTGGCTACTTGGGGTCTTTTGTGGTTCCATACAAATTTTAGGATTGCTTGTTCTAGCTTTGAGAAGAATGCTGGTACAATTTTGATTGGGATTGCATTGAATGTGTAGATTGTTTTGAGTAGTATTGACATTTTAACAATATTTGTTCCTCCAATCCATGAGCATGGAATGTTTTTCCATTTCTTTGTGTCTTCTTTAATTTCTTTCATAAGTTTTCTATAATTTTCACCACACAGATCTTTTACATCTGTGGTTAGGTTTATTCCTAGGTATTTTATGGTTCTTGGTGCAATCGTGAAAGGTATCAGTTTCTTTATTTGTCTTTCTGTTGCTTCATTATTGGTGTATAGAAATGCAACAGATTTCTGTACATTGATTTTGTATCCCGCGACTTTGCTGAATTCATATATCAGTTCTGGCAGCCTTTTGGTGGAGTCTGTCAGGTTTTCCACATAGAGTATCATGTCATCTATGAAAAATGAAAGTTTAAATTCTTTTTTTGCCAATTTGGATGCCTTTTATTTCATTTTGTTGTCTGATTCTGAGGCTAGGACTTCTAACTATGTTAAACAATAGTGGTGAGAGTGGACATCCCTGTTGTGTTCCTGACCTCAGGGGGAAATCTTTTAGTTTTTTCCCATTAAGGATAATATTAGCTGTGGGCTTTTCATATATGGCTTTTATGATGTTAAGGTATGTTCCTCCTATACTGATTTTCTTGAGGGTTTGTATTAAGAAAGGATGCTGTATTTTGTCAAATGCTTTTTCTGCATCGATTGACAGGATCATGTGGTTCTCATCCTTTCTTCTATTAATGTGATGTATCACATTGATTGATTTGTGAATATTGAACCAGCCCTGCAGCCCAGGAATGAATCCCACTTGATCATGGTACATAATTATTTTAAAATGTTGTTGAATTCTATTTGCTAGTATCTTGTTGAGAATTTTTGCATCCATGTTCATCAGGGATATTGGCCTGTAATTCTCCTTTTTAGTGGGGTCTCTATCTGGTTTGGGAATCAAGCTAATACTGGCTTCATAGAATGAGTCCAGAAACTTTCCTTTTGATCTGTTTTTTTGGACAACTTGGGAAGGAAAGGTATTAACTCTGCTTTAAATATATGTTAAAATTCCCCTGGGAAGCCATCTGGCCCAGGACTCTTATTTGTTGGAAGATTTTTGATAACTGATTCAATTTCTTTGCTGGTTATGGGTCTGTTCAAATTTTCTATTTCTTCCCGTTTGAGTTTTGGTAGTGTATGGGTGTCTGAATTTGTTCATTTCTTCCAGGTTGTCCATTTTGTGGTTATATAATTTTTCATAGTATTCTCTAATAATTGTTTGTATTTCTGTGGTGTTGTTATCTTTCTTTCCTCTTTCATTCATGATTTTATCTATTTGGGTTCTCTCTCTTTTCTTTTTGAGAAGTCTGGCTAGGGGTTTGGGGGTTATCAGTTTTGTTATTTTTCTTAAAAAAAAACAGCTCTTAGATCCATTGATCTGTTCTAATGTGTTTTTTTTTCTGTATTATTTATTTCTGCTCTTATCTTTATTTCTTCTGCTGCTGGCTTTGGGGTTTCTTTGCTGTTCTGTTTCTAGTTCCTAAAGTGTGCAGTTAGGTTTTATATTTGGGATTTTTGTTAGTTAGTTTGTTTTTGCATAGGCCTAGTTTCAATGTATTTTCCTCTTAGGACTTCCTTTGTTGCATCCCAAAGGGTTTGGACTATTGTGTTTTCATTTTCATCTGCTTCCATATATTTTTTACATTTCTTTTATAATTGCCTGGTTGACACATTCATTCTTTAGTAGTATGTTCTCTAACCTCCATGCTATTGGAGGCTTTTCTGAAGTTTCATAGTGTTGTGATCTGAAAATATGCATTGTATGATCTAAATTCTTTTGTATTTATTGAGGGTTTTGTGACCCAGTATGTGATGTGTCTTGGGGAATGTTCCATGTGCACTGGAGAAGAATGTGTATTCTGGTGCTTTTGTATGAATAGTTCTGAATATATCTGTCAAGTCCATCTGTTCCAGTGTATCATTCAAGGCGATTGTTTCTTTATTGATTTTCTGCCTAGATGATCTGTTCACTGTTGTAAATGGAGTATTAAAGTCCCCCTGCAATTACCGTATTCTTATCAATAAGATTGGTTATGTTTGTGATTAATTGATTTATATATTTCGGTATCTCCCAATTGGGGGCATAAACATTTACAATTCGTCGCTCTTTTTGATGGATAGACCCCTTAATTATGATGCGATGTCCTTCTTCATCTCTTGTTACAGACTTTAGTTTAAAATCTAGTTTGTCTGATATATGTATGGCTATTCCAGCTTTCTTTTGACTTGCAGTAGCATGATAGATAGTTCTCCATCCTCTCACTTTCAATCTGAAGATGTCTTTACGTCTAAAATGAGTCTTTGTCGACAGCATATAGATAGATCTTATTATTTTTTTTATCCATTCTGATACCCTATGTCTTTTGATTGGGGCATTTAGTCCATTTACACTCAGAGTTATTATTGAAAGATATGGATTTAGTGTCATTGTGTTATCTGTAGATTTCATGCTTGTGGTGCTGTCTCTGGTTCTTTGTAGTCTTTGCAGTATTCCACTTACAGAGTCCCCCTTAAGATCTCTTGCATGGCTGGTTTAATGGTTATGAACTCCCTCAGTTTTTGTTTGTCTGGGAAAGCCTTTATTTATCCTTCTATTCTAAATGACAGCCTTGCTGGATAAAGGATTCTTGGCTGCATATTTTTCCTATTAAGCACATTGAATATTTCTTGCTTCTCCCTTCTGGTCTGCTGACTTTCATGGATGGGTCTGCTACTACCCTTATGTGCCTACCCTTGTAGGTTAAGACCTATTTGTTCCTAGCTGCTTTCAGAATTCTCTATTTTTATATTTTGCCAGTTTCACTATGATATGCTGTGAAGAAGACCTATTCTTGTTAAATATGAGGGAAGTTCTCTATGCCTCTTGGATTTGGATGTCTGCCTCCTTCCCAACATTAGGGCAGTTCTCAGCTATAATTTGTTCAAGTAAACCTTCTGCCCCTTTCTCTCTATTTTATTCTTCGGTAATTCCTGTGATACAGATATTATTATGTTTCATTGAATCACTTAGTTCTCTGATTCTCCCCTTGTGATCTAGTATTTTCTTATATCTCTTTTTCTCAGCTTCATCATTTTCTAATTTTATCTTCTATTTCACTTATTCTCCTCTCTGCTTCCCCCATCCTTTCTGTCACTGCATCTAGTTTATTTTGCACCTCATTTACAGCATTTCTTAATTTATCATGACTATTTCTTAGTTCCCTGATCTCTGCAGCAATAGATTCTCTGCTGTCTTCTATGCTATTTTCAAGCCAAGCTATTAATCTTATGACTCTTATTCTAAATTTTTGATCAGATATATTGTTTATATCTGTTAGGAGCAATTCTCTAGCTGTCATTTCTTCCTGGAATTTCTTTTGAGGAGAATTCTTCTGTTTCATCATTTTGGCTAATTTTCTGTCCTTTATGTGTTTTAATAGCTTGTCACACGTTCTGCACATGTGAGCACTACTATATTAAAAAGAGGTCATACATGTCCATGGCCTGGCCCTTCAGGAAGTGTTTTTGGAGTGTGTTGTGTGATCTCTGTTTTTGTGACTCTGGTTGCTTTATCTTCCTACTTGTAGTGGTGGTTTGGACCTTCTACCAGTAGTGCTTTGATTTGTTCATTGAGGTAGTCCTGGAAAAAGTTTAAGAAGTGGGGGATGGTGGAAGAAGCCAAAGAGAGAAATAACAGGGGTGGGGAAAAAGAAAAGAAAAAAAATTGACCAGGCAGAGAATCAGAGAAACTATATGGTTTAAACCAGAGTGACAGAGAGGAAAATAAAGAAGAAGGAGATAAAGAAGAGATATAAAAATAATAGATTAAAAATGTCTGCTTAAACAAACAAACAAAAAACAGAATAGAGAAGGGAAGAAATAACAGGGAGAAAAGAAAGAAAAACAAATATATTCTTGACCAAGAATCAAATCAGAAAATACAAAACCATTGGACCGATGTCTGATGGTGCCTTGGAACTGGTGGCTGTGCTTGTCTGGAAGAGGGGCTGTCTGGTCTGGTCAGTGTCAGTCTTGCTCCTGTAGATGCACAGCTTTCAGCATGGTTTGGTATAGGCAGGTCCTGCCTCCAGTGTGGACCCACTGTCTGTTCCCTGCTTTTTTCAAGCCAAGCTATTAATCTTTTGACTCTTATTCTAAATTCTTAATCAGAAATATTGTTTATATCTATTTTGAGCAATTCTCTAGCTGTCATTTCTTCCTGGAATTTCTTTTGAGGAGAATTCTTCCGTTTCAACATTTTGGCTAGTTTTCTGTCATTTATTTATTTATCTATCTATTCATTCATTCATTCATTCATTCATTTTTATAGCTTGTCATGTAGCTATAGTCCTGCACCTGCAAGCACTACTGTATTAAAAAGTGACCTTGTTGGTGATGGGGAGAAAAATGGTGACACCCCAGTCTCTCCTCCCTAGACTGGGTGTCTCACACCACTCTGTTCAGGCCGTTCTCACAGTGCTGCAAGGGCATGAGCAGCTGGTTTGTCCTTTTCCACAGTCTCCCTTGCCTCCCTGGTGCTGGGCTCGTACCCAAACCCCAGTGTCTTAAAAGATCCTACTCTGTGCACCCTGTTCTGGGGTAGTGCCACTCCATCCTGCGAGCAGACAAAGTGCCTCTGGCTGGCAGGTTCCTGCAGGGTATTTTGTCCTTGGAGCAGCTATATACTTTCCCACAACACTCAAGGGAGGGGACTACTCTCTCATACTGCACCTCTGAGCTTGCTACCGAGCCCAGGACTGGCTACCCCCGCCCCACCAACCCCAGGTTTATGTACAGAAGGCAGGACCCACTCTGGAGAAAACCCCACAACCCTGGATTAAGTTAGAAATTGGTTCTTTCTCCATTTTTCTCTTTCCTAGTCCATGGTTTTTCTCTTGTCCAAATACAATCCTATACTTCCACAGCCTCTCTTTCTCTTCCTTTTGTCTGTCCACAGGAGATCCCTCACTCACCTCCATGCCTATGCTACTGGTTTTATCTCTCCCAATTCACAATCATGCCCCTATGGCCCATCAAGTTGTTGTCATGGGGCCCTGGAGATATTTTTGTCACTCTATAGCCTGGATTCATGGAATTCCAAGCCTCCTGGCCTCAATACTGCTGTGTTTGAGGTAATGTTTAACAAGAGAATTTTGAGTCCCCTTACTTCTCCACCATGTTGACTCCTCCTCCTGGAATTCTCCACCCTTAACATACTTCATGAAACTGTTACATTTGTTACAATTAATGAACCTACAGTAAACCATCATTATCATTGAAACATCATCAACGAAAGCCCATAGTTTACTTTATATTTCACTCCTGGTGTTGGACATTCTCTGGGTTGGGTGAATGTGTAATGACATTTATCCACCATCATAGTATCATATAGAGTAGTTTCATTGCCCCCCAAATTATCTACACTCCACACGTCCATTCCTCCATGCTCCCTAACCACTGGCAACTACATCTTTTTGCTGTGTGGTTTTTTAAATGGTTTTGCCATTTCCAATGTCTCAGAAATTGGAATTGTACAGTATGTAACCTTTTTAGAATGGTCTCTTTCACTCAATAATATATATTTAATGTTTCTCCATGTCTTTTCATTGTTTGGTAGCTTATTTCTTTTTAATACTCAATAATATTATATTGCCTGGATATACCAAAGTGTATTTATCCCTCCACCTAGTGAAAGACGTCTTTGTTGCTTCCAAGTTTTGCCATTTAAATGAAGCTGTTATAAACATCGGTATGCAGGTTTTTGTACGGACATAACTTTTCAACTCCTTTAGATATATGTCAAGGAACACAATTCCTGGATAATATATTAAGAAGAATATGTTTAGTTTTGTAAGAAATTGCCAAACTGTCTTCTAAAATGGGTGCACTCTTGCATTTCCATCAGCAATGAGATTTTGTGACTCCACATCAGCATCAGCATTTGATATTGTCAGTGTTCTGGAATTCGGCCTTTCAAGTAGATTTGTAGTGGTATTTCATTGTTGTTTTATGTGCATTTCCTTGATAACATTTGAGTGAAGCATATGTTCATGTGCTTATTTCTAATCTAGGCATCTTCTTTTATGAGGTATCTGTTAAGGTCTTTGGCCTGTTTTATTAATCAGATTTTTTTTGTTATTGTTCAGAGTTCTTTGTATATTTTGGATAACAGTGCATTATTATAAATGTCTTTTGCAAATATTTTCTCCCAATCTTTGGCTTGTCTTCTCATTCTCTTGACATTTTTCTTGATAGCTTGGCACGATGTACTTGGTAAATAGAACTGCTATAAATAGGTTTTAGTAAATACTTTTAATAAAATACTTTTAATAGGTTTTACTAAAGACTAGTAAATGCTTTCTGTATTTGTCATTGTATACACTTTTTTAAAACAAATATTGCTATAAGAAACATTTTATTAGTATGATAGGCACTGCAGATTATATTGATTAGTGCCACTTTCAAGCACTTTTAACCTGCCTTTCTCTACTGTAGAGTCTAGAAAAGCTAAAGACTACATCTCCTAGAATCTTTTAAAAAATATTTAATTTTGACTATGACCTGTCTTATGTCAAATGAATACAGTTGTATAATATTTGCAAGAAGTCATGGAGCAGGTCTTTTTATAGGCATGGTGATGAGGGTGGTGGTTCTGATTTTGCCTCTAGCATTACAAGTGATGCCTAGGAGAGAGGTTTCCTTTAGAAGAGCTCTATATTGTGGGTGGGCCTTTCCACTGGCTGATTTTTTTTTTTTTTTGGTAGTATTGAAACCTGGTTTCATGGTCCTCCTGTACCTTCTTAATACCTTCTAATAAACCTCTTTTTATTTATTTAAATCTAGTTAGAAGGACTCTGTGTTCTGTACTTAGGAACCAAAAATAGTCCTTTAGTCCCATCCATTCCATCAAAGTTTATCTCTTTTGTAAATAAATGCTTTTTTAGAAATTCTTCATTTTGCTTTAATCAATTCATATTTTTATTGAATATCTACTATGTAGAAATCACTGTATTAATTGCTTTTTGTCGAGTTAAAAAGAAATGCATTCTAAAATTACATAAAATTAAGTATTGAGTAGCTACAATGCATTTATTACAATGTAGGATAGTTTGACTTTAGATTTGATTTTATGAGATTTAATAATTAGAAAAAATAAAAGACTTTAATTTTAAGGTAATGAGATGGATCACAAATATCTTGCATAGAATAATTATCAGTATCTCTGGACATATGTATTATTTACCATGATAATTGTTAAGTGACTATTTTCCAACAGATATAGTAGAAGTTAAATGGAAGAAAGGATTTTTTGGTTATGATTGGACAGTGGGTAGGAGTGATAATTCTAGGAAAGAAAGGAAAATTAACATGAGCCAATATATGCCTTGCAGATGATTTAGGAGAGTGGATCAAACAGCCCAACTGAGTTAAAGTGCTTCTTTGTGATCATTGTGATCCTAATAACAACTATAGATAGTCTGATGTATTTTAAATTCCATATTCATGTCTTGTATTTTATTTTATAGCTAACTTGGTGTCATTAAAGGTTTTTGAATAGTAAAAGCTACCTAAGGAGGTAAAAGTTTTAGAAGAATGAATCAGGCTAAGCAATATGAATGATTGTTGAAAGGAGAGAAGCAGTGGAAAACAAAAGTCTATTTTGCTAGTGCAGAGGCAAAGAGATAAAAGGCATCAGTGATACTAATAATAGAAAGAAATTAATGTGGAAGCATTTTGATTATTCAGGGTATCGTATGGAATAGACCTTTTCAAATACATTTTCTCTATTCTTTAGTACCCTTGGCAATCTGTGCTTGTATGAGATGTTTTCTTTTGTTTTTAATTTCAGACAGAGTAGTTTGTTGCTGCACTGATGTATGTGTATCTGGGTATGTCTGGGTATGATGTATGTGTATCTGGGTATGTCATATTAAAAACACCGGGTAGGATTCTCCAACATAAATTTAAATGGGCCTGTGCTCTCACCCACGACCTCCAAGTTAGAATAAAACATTCCTAGTATTTCCCAGAGATATTTAAATACAGACCACCCCATCCCCATTCCTAAGTCTTTTGTGAGTGCAAGCCACTATTTATAAATGTTTGTGAGAGGCTTGCTTTTGTTCTACTCAGAGCCCAAGCTACACATAACTTTCTCAGTGACTTGTTTGGCTATGGACAGATATTTGTAACTCATGTTTTCATTGACAGATATTTATAATTTATGTTTTTATTATGTAGCATGTTTGTTCTTATTCCCTAACTAGTAAGAGAACACATTTTTTTCTTCCCTTTTGTTTTGGTCATTAAAACCCAGGCCCTCTGGTTGTTTCCATCTGCAAATGTTCCCAAGAGTGCTGAAGGGCCTGATCACAGCTTGATTTTTCAGCTTCATATTAATTTTTATTAATATTAAAGGATTTATGGTGCTATTGATTATCTTTAGGTACAAATTCAAATTATGTGTGTTTTTATTACTTTATTTTCTAAACATATTTGTGAAGATAATTCAAGTATGTTCCAATATTTCTACTTGGATCTTTCTATATTACAGTTTCCTTTGTGACTCAAGAAATTTTAACTTTCTCCCATGAAACAGCTGATTTTTTTAAAAAAGACAACAAAAAACAAAACTGTTTCCTCATGATTTGGTAGTACATCTTTTTGCTAGAGTAATAATTCATGACAGAAATGTGTAACTGCTAGATAAAATTCAGTAATTTTAACATTCTGTGAAAACAACTTCTAATGTTATCATAAGAGCTTTCAAAAATTACTTCAGAAATACTGTGGATAGAAATATCATTAAATATAATGTTTCTGTTAATTTTTATTGTGAAATTTTGTTTTACTAAATAATTAATTATTTGCCCATGTATAAAACATGTGGATCTGGATGCATGTACATGAGATCTTTAAAACTAAGTTTTAGGGTGCCTGGGTGGCTTAGTCAAAGCCTCCAACTCTTGATTTCACCTCAGGTCATGATCTCACAGTTGGTAAGATAGACTGTCATTGCCATGCTCTGCTCTGACAGCACAGAGACTGCTTAGGATTCTCTCTCCCTCTTTCTCTGTCCCTCCCCACCCTCTCTCTCCCACAAAATAAATAAATAAACTTAAAAAATCCCCACTAAGTCTTAAGTATTAGAGTCTGGATGCAAAATTCTGAAAATTTTGCCAATAGAAAATAAAATGCATTGCTATTAAGACCTAAACATATTTCTTGTTTGAAAAGATCAGTTTGAAGAAGTTCTTATTTGGTAGACATGATAATCACATATGAAAAATTTCAAGAATTTGAACAGTTTGATAAATACAAATTTAAATATTGTAGTTAAATCACACCTTTTATTATTGTAATAGGCAGAAGAAATGACTCCCCAAAGATATATTCACTTCCTAATCCTAGAATGTGTGAATATTACTTTACATGGCAAAAGATGTGTAACCTTAAGGCTGTTGAGAAGAAGACCTTATCCTGGATTATCCAGGTGGGTCCTGTCTGCCATCTATGTATCTTTAAAAGAAGAATGCAAGGGGAATTTAATTGAAACACAAGCAGAAGAGAAAGTGATATGAATAGATTGGAGTGATGAGCTAGCAGGCTAGAACACTAAGGCCAGCAACCACAAGAGGCTAACAGAGGGAAAAGATTTCCCTCTAGCCCGCCCTTAGTGATTCTTTGGAAGGGGAAGGACGCTGCTGACACATTGATTTCAGAAACCTGGCCTCCAGAACTACCAATAAATAAACTTCACAGGCTTTTTTAAGATTTTTTTAATGGTTATTTATTTTGAGAGAGAGAGAGAGGGCAAGAGGGGCAGAAAGAGAGGGAGAGAGAGACTCCCAAGCAGTCTCCACACTCAGCACAGAGCCTGATGCTGGACAGAAACCTATGACTGTGAGATCATGGCCTGAGCAAATCAAGAGTCAGATGCTTAGCTGACTAAGCCACCCAGGTGTCCCTAAACTTCACAGGTTTAAGCCACCTAGTTTGTGACAATTTATTACAGCATCTGCAGGAAACTAATATAACTATGCACTATAAAACCATTGATTTTGTTCTCAATTGATCTTGCAATTTGACAAAGATATACTAATATCCATAGAATACATCCAAATATGCTTTGTAGGAAGTAGGTATTTTCATTTTTCACTTCAAATTTACCCCTCTAATTGTGATAACAGTATGATAAAGGTGAACAGTATTTTAAACAATTATGTAAGGTAAAAAATTGCTACTGATTTAAATAATTGTCCTGCTGATAGATAGAAATTAAATTAAGATAAATTAAACATTTATTTAATTAATTCAAATCCCTTGGAAACAGGATATAATTAAATATATTTTAATAATAGAACACTCATCTATTCAACTTTCTTATGAGTAAACAGAACTTTTCATGAGCAACCCAGGCAATGCTGAAGCTCTTTATAGAACTTTCTACTTACCACATATGACCATTGTCTCTTTTATTTTATCATTATAAAAATTATAATGTCCCTGGGGCACTTGGGTGGCTTAGTTGGTTAGGCATCCGACTTCGGTTCAGGTCATATTCTCACAGTTCAGAGGTTTGAGCCCCACGTCGGGCTCTGTGCTGACAGCTCAGAGCCTGGAGCCTGTTTCAGATTCTTTGTCTCCCTCTCTCCCTGCCCCTCCGCTGTTCATGCTCTGTCTCTGTCTCAAGAATAAATAAACATTAAAAAAAATTATACTGTCCCTTATTAAGGTAATTGAATTTTGGCATTCTATCTCCTGATATTTAGAAGTAAAGTTGCATTTTCCTCCATCAAAAAAAAATTAAAATGACACAATTCCATTTCCTCACATTTTACAAACCAAATATAGGACATAATTTTTTTTCTAAGCATACCAAGTATAGGTACATTCAAATTCATAGAGATGTTAATTATAAATACCATTCACCTTAATCAAAGTAGTATCTAAAAATTTCAGAGTAGGACTTTAAATGCTAACTATTGTACTGTACTGTAACTATTATTTATGAATTGTTAATAATTTTTGTTTCTTGATAGTATTGGTTGCTTTTTTCTACTTTTCTGTATTTTGAAGATATTCCATAATATCTTTATTTTTATAATTATATAAATAAATAATTATTAAAATTTGCTTTCTACAAATCCAAAGGAATCTACTGAATAAAGAAGCTATTTGTATTGGATGCTGTGATGCACCCAGTCATTCTCCCACTGGCAGATGCATTGATAGAAGCCCTTACCATCTTGGGTTTGAGTTTTCATCAGCTTTGAAGATAATATGATTTTTGGAAGGTTCTTTCACATTTGGAGAGATAAGATGACAAAGATAGACCCAGAATAATTCAAGTAGTTAGGTAATTAATATTTGATGTATTATAGATTTTAAGGGGGGAGGAGAGAGAGAGCGAAAATAGAAAAGAGGTTATTTTACTTGCTTCTAAATTCTAAGGCCCAGTTCATTAATGTATGAAAACAAATGAAATTTCCCCTAGAGATCTGTCCAGGCAAAGAGCATGCATTAGACCAAAGAGTTCCTTTGTTGTATAATGAGATCTTGAGTATGTCTAATAAGATGAAATAAAGAAGCAGGAATGACTCTCTGTTGAAATATTAATTGGAGGAGGGAGTTAAGATGGCTGTGTAGTAGGAGGACCCTAGGCTTACCTTGAGCCTCAAACATGGCCTTAAGATAACCATCAAATCATTCTGAATACCAAGAAATTGACCTGAGGACTGATAGAACAAACTGCACAACTAGAGGGAGAGAAGGAGTCACATTGAGGAAGGTGGGAAGTATGGAAATGTAATTTGGGGAAGAAATGGATTGCAGGTGCTGCAGAGGAGTGGCAGCCCTGGTCACAGAAAGAAAGCCAAGAGAGAGTGGAGTGCACAGGGATACACACAAGGAGAACACTTCCACAAAGCTATTGTCTGGGAAACTGAGAGGGGGTGATTTTCATAAGTTTTTGCAATCAGTGGAGCTCAAAAGCTGGAGTTTTAGAGGTCATTGGGCTTGGCTGGGATAGAGACCTGAGGGCACCGCCCTACACCTGGAGAGAAGGCCCGCAAGCAACCCTGGGGCAGACTGGGTGATCTGAGGATCCCACCTAAGGTACATGGGGAGAGATTGTTCATACTTATTGGAGCACATCTGTGAGATGTGGCATTGACTCTCCAGGGAAAAATAACTGGTGGGCACCATTTCCATCTCCCACTACACAGCATAGGCACAAAAACATCTTCTGAGGGCAGCTAACCTGGTCACTGACTGTTTAGTCTGCTTTGCTCCAAATCCCCTTCCTTGTGCTCTGGCATGACTGCCTTTCTGGGTTAAACCTGCATCAGTCCCAGTGCAGTGAGACCCTTTCCCAGAGGAACAGAGAGGTCCCCACAATACAAGGTCCCTGAAATTTGGGGTTTTAAAAGTCAGCAGGCTTGGCCAGGATAGAGCTTACGGTGTACTGTGCTGCTCCAGGTTGGCAAGCAACCCAGAGACATACAGTGTGAAAACAGAAATCTAAAAAATGCCTGGGATGCATGAGGGGAAATTATTCTCTCTTCTGAAAGTGCTTCCTTGAGAACAAGCATGGATTCCTCTCTCCCTAGTTAGGAAACTAACTAGCTGGTGCCATTTCCTTCCCCTGCCCCTCAGCCTAAACCAACTTCAGTAAATAGCACCATGCTAACACTGGCTGAATAACCTTCTTACACCAAGGTCTGCCCCTCTGTGCTTCAAGGTACTGCTTTTCTCTGGCAGGTGTGCCTAAGGACCAGTGAAGTGGGCCCCTTCCCCAGAAAAAAACAGCACAAACTTTTGCACACACCATGTCTACTGACCATAGAATTCTGTAAAGCTTCATTTTAGTAGAAATAGCATCAGGCCTCTTTTAACAAGAATACCAGAGCACATCTAGTTAAAACATGCCTTACTCTGGCCAGGGTCCACACACTGCCCCTTGAAGGCAAGGAGAACCTCTGCAGATGACTGACCTGAGGCAAAGAGCAACCAAAACAAGGCAGCAGAGTGTACGCAGCACAGAGTAGAGACACTTCCTGAAGCACCGGGCCCTGGACACTACATGACCTCTTCTTCATAAAGCCATTACTGTCAGGAGCAGGAAACAAAAGGCTTTTCTACCAATCAGAAGAAAACAGAGACCTAGGCAAAATGCCAAGATGGAGAAATTCATTACAAATTAAATAACAAGAAAAGGTCATAGCTGGAGATCTAATCAAAACAGGTATAAATAATATGCCTGATCCAGAATTTAAAGCAACAATGGTAAGGATACTAGCTGGGCTTGAGAAAAGCATGGAAGGCATCAGGAAGACCCTTACTGCAGAGAAATGCAGAGAAATGAAAAATGTAATAACCAAGATTTGAAGCAGACTGAATGTAATGATCACAAGAATGGAAGAAGCAGATGAAAGAATAAGTGATATAGAATATAGAAAAATGGAAAATAATGAAGCTGAACAAAAGAGGGAAAGAAAATTATGGATCACAAGAGTAGACTTAGGGAATTCAGTTACTCTATCAAACATAATAATATTTGTATCATAGGAGTTCCAGAAAAAGAGAGACAAAAGAAGGCAGAGGGTTTATCTCAGGAAATTATATCTGTAAACTTCCCTAATCTGGGGAAGGAAATAGACATCCAAATCCAGGAAGCAAAGAGATCTCCATAAAAATGAACAAAAACAGGCCAATATCAAGATATATTGTAGTTGAATTTACAAAATATAGTGATAAAGAAAAAATCTTAAAAGCAGCAAGACGAAAAGGGTACCTGGGTGGCTCAGTTGGTTAAGCCTCCAACTTCAGCTCAGGTCATGATCTCACGATCCATGAATTCAAGACCCATGTCATACTCTGTGCTGACATCTCAGAGCCTGTAGCCTGCTTTGATTCCTGTGTCTGCCTCTCTCTCTGCCCCTCCTTCACTCACAGTCTGTCTGTCTCTCTCCAAATAATAAATAAACATTAAATTTTTTTTAAAAAGCTATAAGACAAAAGAAGTCCCTAACTTAGAAGAGAAGTCCCATAAGGCTAACAGCACATCTCTCCACAGAAATTTGGCAAGCCAGAAAGGAGTGGCATGATATATTCAATGTGCCAAATGGGAAAAATATTCAGTCAAGAATATTCTATCCAGCAGGCTATCATTCAGAATAGAAGGAGAGATAAAGAATTTCCCAAAGAAACCTAAAGAAGTTCTTGACCACTAAACTATCCCTGCAAGAAATATTAAAGGGGACTCTTTGAGTGAGAAAAGATAACAAGAGCAATAAACACTAGAAAGGAAAAGAGAAAATATCCAGAAATGACCAAACAAGTAATAAAATGGCAATAAATACATACCCATCAATAATTACTCTGAATGTAAAAGAACTAAACACTCCAATTAAAAGACAGAGTGTCAGAATGGATTCAAAAAATTAAAAAAAACCTTTATATGTTGTCTAAAGAGACCCATTTTAGACATAGAGACACCTTCAGATTGGAAGTGAGGGTTGGAGAAACATTTATCATGCCTGTGGACATCAAAAGAAAGCTGGTGTAGCAATACTTATATCAGACAAACTGCATTTAAGCCAAAAACTGTAATAAGAGATGAAGAAGGGCACTATATCTTAATAAAGGGATCTATCCAATAAGGTGATCTAACAATTGTAAATATTTATGCACCCAAATTAGAAACACTCTGATATTAGAAAATAATAACAAACATAAAGGAACTCATTGTTAATAATACAATAATAGTAGGGGACTGCAACACTCCTTTTACATTAATCGATAGATCATCTAAGAAGAATATCAGCAGAATATCAACAGGGAAACAATGGCTTTGAATGACACACTGGACTAGATGGACTTAACAGAATATTCAGAACATTTCATCCTAAAGCAGGAGAATACACATTCTTTTCAAGTGCACATGGAATATTTATCCAGAATAGATCACATACTAGGTCACAAATCAGGCCTCAACAAGTACAAAAAGATTGAGATCATATCTAGCTCTCTCATTTTTTCTGACCATATAACCATGAAATTTAAACTCAACCACAAGAAAAAAATGTGGGAAGACCACAACTACGTGGAGATTAAAGAACATGCTACTAAAGAATGAATGAATGAAATTAAAGAGGAAATAAAAAATTACATGGAAACAACTGAAAATGAAAACACAATGGTCCAGAACCTTTGGGATGCAGCAAAAGCAGTCATAAGAGGGAAGTATATCACAGTATAGGCCTACCTCAAGAAGCAAGAAAAGTCTCAAATAAAAAACCTAACCTTCTATCTGAAGGAACTAGAAAAAGAACAACAAACAAAGCCAAAAGCAAGCAGAAGGGAAATCATAAAAAGTAGAGCTGAAATAAATGATATGGAAGCAAACAAAACACAGTAGAATAGATAAATGAAACCAGAAGTGGTTCTTTGAAAAAAAAAATTAATAAAATTGGTAAACTGCAAGCTAGACTTATTAAAAAGAAAAGAGAATGGACCCAAATAAATAAAATTACAAAGGAGAGAGGAGAAATTACAACCAACACTGCAAAAAATACAAATAGCTATAAGAAAATATTTTGAAAAATTATATGTCAACGAATTGGACAATCTGAAAGAAATGTATAAAATTCCTAGAAACATATAAACTACCAAAACTGAAACAGGAAGAAATAGGGAACTTGAAGAGACTGATATCCAGTAAAGAAATTGAATTAGTCATCAAAAATCTCCCAACAAACACAAGTCCATGGTCAGATGGCTGGCTTCCCAGGGGAATTCTACCAAACATTTAAAGAAGATTCAATGCCTATTCTTCTCATACTATTCCAAATAATAGAAATTAAAGAAAACTTCCAAACTCATTCTATGAGACCAGCATTACTCTTCTTCCAAAACAAGACAAAGACTTCACTAAAAAACAGTACTGCAATCCAATATTCCTGATGAACATGGAAGCAGAAATTCTCAACACCATACTAGCAAGCTGAATCCAACAGTACTTTAAAAGAATCATTCACTATGATCAAGTGGGATTTATTCCTGGACTGCAGGGTTGGTTCAATATTTACAAATCAATCAATGTGATATACCACATTAATAAAAGAAAGAGGGGTGCCTGGGTGACTCAGTCAGTTAAGCATCTAACTTTGGCTCAGGTCATGACCTCACGGTTCGTGGGTTCGAGCCCCGCATCTGGCTCTGTGCTGACAGCTTGGAGCCTGAAGCCTGCTTGGGATTCTGTGTCTCCCTCTCTCTGTCCCCCCCACCCCCCGCTGCTCACACTCTGTCTCTTTCTCTCTCTTTCTCAAAAAATAAATAAAGATTAAAAAATTTTTTAAATAAAAGAAAGAATAAGAACTATATGAGCCTCTCAATAGATGCAGAAAAATTGTATGACAAAGTACAACATCCATTTGTTATAAAAACCCTTAATAAAGTAGGACTAGAGGGAACATACCTGAATATGATTAAAGCTGTATACCAAAAACCCACAGCTAATGTCCTCAACTGAGAACTTTGCCTCTATGGTCAGGAATAAGACAAAGATGTCCACTCTCACACTGTTATTTAACATAGTACTGGAAGTCCTAGACTCAGCAATCAGACAAAAAAATAAAGGAAAGAAAGATGAAAGAAAGAAAGAAAGAAAGAAAGAAAGAAAGAAAGAAAGAAGAAAAGAAAGAAAAGAAAAAAGAAAAGGGAAAAAAGAAAAGAAAAAAAAGAAAAGGGAAAAAGAAAAGAAGAGGAAAGGAAAGGAAAGGAAAAGAAAGACATCCAAATCAACAAGGAAGAAGTCAAATTTTCACTATTTGCAGATGACATGATGCTCTATATAGAAAATGCAAAGACTCCACCAAAATATTGCTAGAACTGATACACAAATTCAGTAAAGTCATAGGATATAAAATCAATGTACAGAAATTGTAACATTTCTATACACCAATAATGAAGAAGAAGAAAGAAATCAAGGAATCAGCCCCTTTTGCAACTACACCAAAAACCATAAGATACCTAGGAATAAAGCTAACCAAAGAGGTAAAAGATCAGTACTCCGAAAACTACAGAACACTGATGAAAGAAATTGAAGAGGAAACACAAAAAAATTGAAAAACATTCCATGCTGATGGATTGGAAGAACAAATATTGTTCAAATGTCTATACTACCTAAAGCAATCTACACATTTAATGCATTCCCTATCAAAACACCACCAGCACTTTTCACAGAGTTAGAACAAACAATCTTAAAATTTGTATGGAGCTACAAAAGATCCCAAATAGCCAAAGCAATCTTGAAAAAGAAAAGCAAAGCTGGAGGCATCACAATTCCCACACTTCAAGTTATATTACAAAGCTGTAGTGATCAAGGCAGTATGGTACTGGCACAAAACAGACACACAGATCAATGGAACAGAATAGAAACCCCAGAAATTGACCCACAACTATATGGTCAACTAATCTTCAACAAAGCAGGAAAGAAAATCCAAAGGAAAAAAGACTGCCTCTTCAACAAATGGTGTTGGGAAAATTAGACAGACATTACAATGATAGATCACCTCACACCAATCAGAATGGCTAAAATTAACAACACAGCAAATACGTGTTTTCTGATATTACAAAACAAAAAAAATGAAGAAAAATAAAACTGGACCACTTTCTTACACCATACATAAAAATAAATTCTAAATGGATCAAAGACCCAAATGTGAGACCTGAAACCTTCAAAATTCTAGAGGAGAACATATGCAGCAACATCTTTGACATCAGGCATAGCAACTTCTTGCTAGCTATATCTTCTGAGGCAGTGAAAACAAAAGAAAAAATAAACTAGTGGGACTTCATCAAGATAAAAAGGCTTCTGCACATCGAAGGAAACAATCACCAAAACTAAAAGGCAACTTTTTGAATGGGAGAAGATATTTGCAAATAACATATCTGATAAAGGGTTAGTATCCAAAATCTATAAATAACTTATCAAATTCAAAAGAAATAATCTAGTTGAAAAATGGTCAGGAGACATGAACAGATATTTTTCCAAAAAAGACATTCAAATGGCTAACAGACATATGAAAAATGTTTGACATCATTCATCATCAGGGAAATACAAATCAAAATTACAATGATAGATCACCTCACACCAGTCAGAATGCCTAAAATTAACAACACAGGAAATAAGTGTTTTTGATATTGCAAAACAAAAAAAAAGGACAAAAACAATGGTGTAATAGGTTTGTAGGACTGGATTTTTTTTTAAACTACTGAATAGCAAAGATTGACTATATGGCTACTTTTTTAAAGATCTCATTTATCATTTTAGTGACGACTACTTTTAAAAGGTGACTATAGCTTAGAAAATAAACTATGTCATTATAGTTTTGTTTTCTTTGCTGTGAAATTTGAATGTCCTAAATTTCTCTGGAATTACACATTTACAGATGAGAAAGAGTATGTGTCAGGTATGGAAGGGTTAAGATAATCTCACAAAATGAAAACATATTTACACGTAATATTTGTATTTTCATTATTTCAGCAGACTGTATTGACAGTATCAGAGTAATAAATTTGTGGGATACCACAAACTTTTATCTCCATAGATGTTAATGAATCTTACAAAGTGATATTTGTATTTCTAAACTTACTAATGTAGAATTACACAAACTAAGCTGTTTTCTATAATTACCAGGGAGCTTCGCATTTAAAGGCATCTTTTAACAATTTATTTGAGAAAAGAGTCTTCAAATCACTTTATAAATCTGATTTTTAATATTAAGATTATAACTACATTGCTACACCTTTTTTGTCATAAAGGTAATTTGATATTCCACACAACTAGGCCCTCTTTACAAATACGTATATTAAACATCTGACTCTTGATTTTGCCTCAGGTCGTGATCTCACACTTCATGAGATTGAGACCCACATCAGGTTCCATACTGACAGTGTGTAGTCAGTTTGGGATTCTCTCTTTCCCCCTCTTTCTGTCCCTCCCCTACTTATTCTCTCTCTCTCTCTCAAAAATAAATACACTTAAAAAAATAAATAGAAACTTTATTAAGGGAAACTAAAGCTCAAAAATTTATTTTTCCAAGGTTAGGCTTTTGGTAAATGTCATATTTGAAATCCAGAATTGAAATGAAGAAAATGAATCTTCTTTTCATTATATTATTTCTATTATATTTTCATTATAAAATATAATGGAAAATCTTCCACCCAGTATATTATTTCTCTAAGAGTTTTTTTTTTGGTATTTGGAAAAATCACATCTGCCTATTATTAGCAGAGGTAGGCATGTTAGACTCCAGGCAGAACAAAATCTGGAGTTTAATTTTTTTTTTTTTTTAATTCCAGTCAGGTCACTATCATTTCACATATTTGCCTTTGTGAGCTATGAAGGTTAGCCTTCCTTCATCAATGTCTATGTTTACTACTCTGCTTCTGCTGCTGGCCAGACCTCTGTAGTCCCCATGCTCTTGTTAGATCACATGCAGTTTATAGAATTTCCCCTGCTCTCTCTTTCCGAAGGATACACCCAACTGATGCTTCAAGAAATTTATATTGCTATAATAAACAATTGAGAAATAGATATATGGTTAAATAGATATATGGTTATGAGGATAACAATATTTCCCCTTGCTTTTTTGTTTTGGTTTGGTTTTGGTTTTGGTTTTGGTTTCAGTTAGGCCTTACAAAGAATAGCGTAAATGAAATTATAAGTTTTGGGATATATACAGTCCTGAATTATATTCAAATATATTACCCAGAAAGTCATAGTTTGAAAGAATTTTGGGTTATAAAGTTAGTAAAGATAATTGGGTCCTAGGCTTGTTGGAGAAAAACAGAATGAGGATAGAAGACAATCCAAATATGGGGCAGAGTGAGGAGTAGCTAAGGAAATTGTTCTAGACTACATATCACCTTTGTGTAAATGGGGAAAAGGCACAGCTTTCTCTCAGCAGATATAGCTCTGTGCCAGTATGCACAGCCTGGTGATTGGGTCTTGAGCTGTGTTTCAACCACACTAACACCTGCAGCCAGGTGCCTTACACAGTGAATAACCTGTGGAACCATATGTGGTGGCCTTCCATCCCTCTCTCCCTTTCTCTTTCTACATATAACATCCCAGCACCAAACACCTTATCTTGGATTGGCATTTAAGTAGGACAAACAGGTGCTGGAAATGTGAGGAAAAATATAAAATAAAAAATAATGGAAGTAAAACAAGGTGTTTTCTTTGTTTCTTGGACACCTGATTTAACTAAATAATTATTAACATGTGGAGAACTCTGTAAATCAGTCATCCATGACTCAGCACTACTTGCAGTTTAAAATATATATGTATATAAAAAATATTAATATTATTATACTTTTTATGTTATAAAATATTTAAAAATTATTTTATTAATATTATTCTCAAGAATGGAAACTTTTATAAAATGTTTATTTCTGCGTACATGTATATATACACAAGAGACTAGACACAGCAAAGAATGGTATCATTAAAAGGAATTGTATCTCTATCAGTAAGCATTGCAATATGTAAGACCCAGAACTCTTATAGAGTCACCAGAAACAGTACACATCCTTACTGAGTTTAAAATCTGTATTAAAGAACTGAAAAAGAACTGTAAAGATATACATTGTTAAATTGAAAACCAGGCACATTAACTTTTAAAAGGCTAAAAATGTACAGATGTGCTGGTATGTTATAACTAGTAACTGGTAACATAATTGAAAAAAAAAATTAAATGTGTAAAATGACATTTAGGTAGCTTAAGAATTTTATTTTAATTTAAAATATTCCACCTATTCCCTATTTTCCATGTTTTGATGGAGGGTGAAGGCCTCTTTGAATATGGATGCACATTTTTTAATACACCCGTGAATTCTAATTATTAATCCATTTAAAGAGGAACAAGAAATAAAATATTTTGTGAAGATTAGTTTTTTTTGTTTGTTTTTCCCAAGTTCTTACCTCTACCTAATTAGGATATTTTCTTGGGCAACTCATAACTGTTAGATCTTTCTGATGCATTCATGTTTAGATTTCATAGAAACAAACTCTTTTTTACATAGAATATTTATTGGCTTAATATTTGATTAAAACTTATAATTACAATGAAAAACGCAAATGTGGGGCGCCTGGGTGGCGCAGTCGGTTAAGCGTCCGACTTCAGCCAGGTCACGATCTCGCGGTCCGTGAGTTCGAGCCCCGCGTCAGGCTCTGGGCTGATGGCTCGGAGCCTGGAGCCTGTTTCCGATTCTGTGTCTCCCTCTCTCTCTGCCCCTCCCCCGTTGATGCTCTGTCTCTCTCTGTCCCAAAAATAAATAAAAACGTTGAAAAAAAAAATTAAAAAAAAAAAAAAGAAAAACGCAAATGAAATGAACAGCATTTTTGTGTGTTGAAACAAACACAATCAACTGTTGTCCAAAATACAGTTTATTTGATGGTAATTGAAGTACATGAACATGTTAAAGTGTAATTTACTAGCTGCAAATATTCAATGAGACACGGGAATGGACCATATTTTAAAGCGTCTTTTACTTTGGTACATATGTTAAATGGAGTCTTTAAGAAAACTCTTCCTAAAAATTTAAATGATCAGAGCCTAGCAAGGATATTCCAGGAAGGCTTCATGAATTATTACTTTAATGTGTTTTATTCAATATAGTTGCCTCTTAAATGACAGAAATCAAACTCAAGGAATCAAGAGAAAAAATACTAATAAACTCAAAGTAATTTATTGGTATATATAACTGGGAAGTTCCAGTTACTTTCAGGCAACCTCAATCCAAAATCTGAACTAATTGCACTGTGATTATTTGTTCCAGTCCTTGGGTCTGTTTTGCTTTGTGTTAATTCTCTTCTCCAGCAAGTTTCCCCATGTTATGGCCAAAAATATCTAGGGGATACATTTTTGTCACAGCAGACAATCCCTGTGAAAAAGTCTGTTCCTGATTGTTCCAGGAAAAATCTAATAAGACTCACTGGCTGGGCTGGAGTCATATATACGCTCTTAACAATTCACTCTGGCTAGGAGAGGGACTTTGTTGTTCAGCTGGAGCTGAATCACAGCCCTGCCCCTGGAAAATGGTAGAGTTCTCCTTGAACAACTTGGACAGCCAAAGGGGATGAGTGTGTCTTTACAGAGATGCTGGGACAACAAAAAAGCACACTTCATCCAAGGAAGTGTGGCATTACCTAACCTTTTTTGAAGTTATTTGCGTAGTACTCGAGCAGAATTAACCAGGGGACTGCCTCCTTTTGGACACAGATATGCTTGTCTTCTTTGTGATTTTATTTCCTCATGACCCTAAATCATCTCTGCTGCTATATCCTAATGGGATATTCTGTAACTTGCATCAGATCTATCATTTCCTGGTACCTAAATAGACCTAGCTGCTGCTAAGTTTGGTCTTCAAATTGCAGATCTTCCTCTAAATTTCTCAGAAGTGATGTTTCTTTTTTTATGTTTGTTTGTTTGTTTGTTTGTTTGTTTTGAGAGAGAGCACATACATGCATGGGGGCATGTGAGAGAGAGGGAGAGAGAGAATCCCAAGCAAGCTCCATGCTGTCAGCACAGAGCCGGATTTGGGGCTCGATCTCACAAACCCTGAGATCATAACCCCAGCTGAAATGAAGAGTTAGACATTTAACCAACTGAGCCACTCAGGCACGTCCCTCAGAATTTCTAATGATATTGTGTCATGCATTTATATTTACAACTGCCTTTATATGACTTCATGAAATATGATCCCCTGCCTGAATATTCTGGAATCTCTAGAATGTCCCTTGCTCAGGATTATTATAAGAAGAGTTTTTAGGTTTCCATAGTTTCAAGAAAGCAAAAATCAATATATCTATATCAATATGTATCTATTATCTATCTATCTCTTATCTATCTATCTACCTATCTGTCTATCATCCATCTATCCATCATCTGTCATGTCTATTATCTCCTGGACTGAGCGACACCTGGAAGATGCTCCCATTTTTAAAAGCAAGTTACTCACTTGTACACTGTCTCCTTAAAGCAACGTATCAGTGCTTTGAGTTAATAATCTATTTATTGCTTACATTGATACCTTACTCCAAGGTGCCAGTGCTTTTGTTTTAACCATTTCTCACTGCTATATCCTCTTAGGTCAAGAGCCACATGGTTAGATATTGGCACTACTGAATTTATATCAGTGGCATTGCTATACATTTTGGACCTCAAACAAGTGTTTACTCAAGGTTTTCCAAGCTACTAGTTGATGAAAAAAGGAGCAGATCTTAGTTCCTGTGAAATAAAATGGGGATTTACATTGCTCATAAAAAGAAGAGAAAAATAAAACTCTGCTAGGTGCAGTCTATCCCCACCTATAGCATTCTTACTTACTATTTTAATTATGTGCATTTCTACATGCAAATGACAGCCATGTGAGTCATTAATTATTCATAAGCTCATGTTTTGACTTTCAAACCTTAATAAAAACAGTGTTATTTTCATGCCTTTATTAAATCTAGCATTTTGGAAGACTTAAAAGTTTCAGATAATAATACTCAATAAAAGTCTCTTATTGAACCAAAACAAATCTTGGATTAGGAGAGGGCACCCCTGTCAAAGACTTATATTTCCCTTTTGGCCCCTATAGACACCTATATCTTACAGGAGCTTTTAGAAGATAGTTATAGCTCTGAGAAAAATATGGGAATTGACATAAATTTAGGCTTAAGATCTCAAATTGCATACTTTTAGTTTTCTGAATTATTTTTATTATTTAGTTTTTGATCATTTTTGCAATGGTAGTCCTATTTTCTAATGTTTATTTTAACATTAAGTCAATTCTTCACGCATGAAGCTTGGCAAGACTTTATATTAAAATACCATATACTTAAATTCCATTTCAGAGAGGACAAAGTGATATTGAACTTGAGAGGTTTGCTTCTTTTTTGCACATACTATATTAATATTAATCCGCTATGTTTGTTTGACAAATATTATTTTAGAAAATATTGCTGGAACTTATCTTGAGATAATGTTTGTCATGGAATATAAAATATAAATCAAATTTGAGTTGCTATCCAAGAATAAATGACACGTTTCTGAATAATGTGATAATAATTATTTAGCATTTTATGCACAATAATGTTGTTTATGTGCTTAAGTAGTTATTCTCAAGAAGCACTTTGGCCCCTTATTTATTCATTTTATTTGTCAAATATTTAAGTCACAGTTTTGAAGAG
Organism: Neofelis nebulosa; assembly: GCF_028018385.1. Classification (NCBI taxonomy): domain Eukaryota; kingdom Metazoa; phylum Chordata; class Mammalia; order Carnivora; family Felidae; genus Neofelis; species Neofelis nebulosa. The sequence goes on from NC_080795.1 coordinate 34,995,166, forward strand.
AAGAAATATAATATTCATTGCTTGAGCAAATCTTTTAATCGTGAGGGAACTATCAGTAGTTTTTAATGCATGTGAACACAAGAATATCACTTAACAAACCACCTCAACCACCTATTTAGTATCCTGCATAAACTGCCTAAGCGACGTTTTTGTTTATCACAGGGAGATCTGATACCTTAGACTTTGTTCTTATGCTCTCTTTATTAGATTTAAAGTTATCTGAAGATTTTTTACATTACTTGTTTAAAAAAATAGAAAAATAGATTACATAGTTATATAAATTCACATTTCTAACTTTTTTAGTTACTTTTCTTATACAATGGCAGTAGAGAAAATATGTCAGCAACAGAAATAATTTGAATAATGGTACATCGAAAAAATTTGGCAGCCCTCGCGTTTTCTACTGTAAACTGTTGGTATTTGTTTTGTCTGTTTGTCTCAGAAGACTGAGATAGCATAGCATCCTTTTCTAGAATATTGGAAAAGTCCTTACTGAGTACCAGAAGCACACTGTAATAATAGTATGAATATTTTAATATGCCTAAAATTAATTAATTTGATTAAATTTTTAAGGAGCAGATGATACCAATGCTGTCTTTCAAATTTAGTATAAGATGGAAGTTAAAACTGATAAAAATAATGTAAAAATGTATATAAACATATTAAAAAGAGACTAGGAATCTCAAATGTGTATATCAATATAAATATCATAAAAATTATATTGGAAAACATAATCCAGCAGTGCTTTAAAGAATAAAGCACCAAAAAAGAAATTGGTTCATTCTAGATATTCAGTAAGAACTAGCTCAATATATTTTTTTAAAGCCGTTAGTCTATTTAACTAAAATATAGATCAAAGGTAGAACCATAATCTGTGTTCATGGCAGCTAAAAAGCCTTTGAGGAAATTCTGACACAAATTCCTTACAAAATGAGAACAGATGAAAAGTTCTATAACATGGTAAATGATCTAGATCTTGAAAAATATGTTACTTATGTTTAACAGTAAATACCAGAAGAATTCTTATTAAAGTGATGAACTTACTAACATATTAATTTATTTTTTAAGTTTGTATTGAAATTCCAGTTAGTAAACACACAGTGCAATATTAGTTTCACGTACTCACAAGTGATTCAATATTCTATACATTTTTAAATAAAATAAGTATATAGCATGAGCTTGTAAAAAGAGGTGGTAAAATCATGATTATTTACTTATTGCATACTTGAATATTTGTGAAATCAATGAGAAAATTATTAGGATTGTGGAATTTAGTGAAACTACTGGTGGCAAGGTTAATGTTTAAACTTGTTTTAAAAAGCTATTTATAAAATTTAAAGAAAGAAAAGTTACATATATAATAGCAACCAAAAATATTAAATATCTAGAAATACACTTAATAAGAACTATATATAAAAGTCAACTCAGCTACATAAAATAAGACAATAAATGAGATAAAACTTATTCTTGAATAAGAAAATACATTACTCCCAAAATGTCTTTTTTCACTAAATTTGTTAACTTAATATAAACTTAAAAAAAGACAGCAGGAAGAATTTTTTTAAGCTGATTATATTGATACTGATATCTATAAACAAAATTAAATTAGAAAACTTTAAAAATATTTTTAAAATATTGAGAGAATGTAATATAAATCAAATATTTTATTTGGTAGATGTACTAATTGAAAGACTAAGGGAGAAAACATGACAATTTAGTATAATATGGAGATATTATTTCAAAAGAGTAGGTAAAAGATAGTATATTAAATACCTGATTGTTAGACAAGCAGTGAACAGAAACAAAAACTTTTCAGGTTTATTTAAAACCTTTATGTAAATAATGATATCATAAGATTGCTGTAAGAAAACAATGGCAAATTCATCTTCTAACCTTTGATGGAAGAAGTCCTTTAGAACATGATAAAAGAAAAAGGTGAAAGACATAAATTAAAATATTAATCTCAGAGTAATAAAAATTTAGTATTGTAAATGAAAAAATGTTCCATAAAGTATTAGTATACAAATAGTAGTCTAATAAATTTGCTGTACACATGAGAAATAGATCATTTTAATATAAAAGTGGCTGTTACTGATAGTTGTAAAATCTCAAAGGGGATAGGGAGAGAGAAAGAGACAGAGTGAGAGAGAAAAAGAGAGGGGAAAAAGAGAATGAAAGAAAAAGAGAACAAAAAGGTTTTGTTAGGTTCTCTTATATTGACCACCTAGGAGTCACGCTATAAGAAGGAACAACCTCTCCTCTTCTCCCCATCTAATCAGCAGCTGCAAAGCAACTATCATGCATGAATGCATCTCCATCCATGTTGGCCAGGCTGGTGTCTGGATTGGCAATGGTGCTGGGAGCTCCATGACATCTGTGGTAGAAACCTTGTTATTGAACTTCCAAACTACACTCACCTGATACGTTGTTAAGTTAAATTGTGTCCTCCATCACTGCTTCCCTCAGATTTGATGGAACCCTGAATGTTCATCTGACAAAATTCTAGACAAACCTGGTGCCTTGTCCCCACATCCACTTCCCTCTGGCCAAATATGCTCCTGTCATCTCATCTGAGAAAGCCTACCTTGAACAGCTGCCTGTAGCAGAGATCACCAATGAATGCTTTGAGCTGGCCAATGAGATGGTGAAATGTGACCCTTGCCATGGTAAACACATGGCTTGGTGCCTGTTCCACTGTGGTGATATAGTTCCTAAAGATGTCAATGCCATTGCCACCTTCAAGACCAAGCATACCATCCAGTTTGTGGACTGGTGCCCCACTGACTTCAAAGTTGGCTTTAATTACCAGCCTCCCACAGTGATACCTGGTGGAGACCTGGTCAAAGTACAGTGTGCATGCTGAGCAACATCACAGGCACTACTGAGGCCAGCGCTCACCTGGACCACAAGTTTGACCCAATATTTGCCAAATGTGCCTTTGTTCACTGGTATGTGGTAAAGGCATGGAGGAGGGAGAGTTTTATGAAGCCGGTGAAGATATGGCTGCCCTTGAGAAAGATTATGAGGAGGTTGGTGTGGATTCTGTTGAAGGAGAGGGTGAAGAAGAAGGAGAAAAACACTAAAGTTAAAAATGTCACAAAGGTGCTCTTTTTACAGGGAAGCTTATTATATTTTAAACATTGAAAAGTTGTGCTTGGTCAGTTAGTTTGTATGTAACAGTGTACTTTTGTATACAATTACTGACCTATGCTTTAAAATACAGTGCTTTGTGGGGCGCCTGGGTGGCTCAGTCGGTTGAGCATCTGGCTTCAGCTCAGGTCATGATCTCACAGTTTGTGGGTTCGAGCCCCGCATCGGGCTCTGTGCTGACAGTTTAGAGCCTGGAGCCTGCTTCGAATTCTGTGTCTCCCTCTCTCTCTGCTCCTCCCCACCTCATGCTCTGTCTCTCTCTCTCCTTCAAAAATAAAATAAAAAACATTAACAAATTTTAAAAATAAAATAAAATACAGCGCTTTGTTCCAGACCCAAACTGTCCATTTCTCTGATAGGATTGCATAAAGTATTCCCTGTCTTAAATGAAAAAAAAAAAAAAAAGACAGTTCTCAGTGAGGGAATGAAAACCTTGTGTAATTCAACTTCACTCATAATTTTGTTTTCTTTTTAAAGATTCTTAAAAAATGTTTATTTGAGAGAGAATGTGCACACATGCCAACAGGAGGAGGGGCAAAGAGAGAGGACAGAGGATTTGAAGCAGAAAGCTCACAGCAGAAAACCCGACGTGGAGCTCAAATTCACAAATCATGAGATTTGATGGTCTGAACCAAAGTGGAATGCTTAACAGACTGAGCCACCCATTTGCCCCCACTCATAATTTTGAAAATTTGATTTTAATTAGGATTTTCTATCTTTGGGGCACCTGGGTGGCTTGGTCACTTGGGCATCGGGCTCTTGATGTCAGCTCAGGTCATGATCTCCAGTTCATGAGATCCAACCCTGCATTGGGATCCTCCCTGACAGCACGGAGCCTGTTTGGGATTCTCTCTCTCCCTCTCTCTTTCTGCTCCTCCCCTGCTCATGCTCCACCCCCCTTAAAATAAATAAATAACTTAAAAAAAAGAATTTTCTATCTATCACATTGAAAAACATTGAAAATAATTTGAATACACAAGATTTTCTAGGAAGTTAGAAAGCAGGAATCTTATGCATTTTAGGTGGGCATGTCAGCTGATACATGTTTCAAGACTAATTTGCCAGTATGTAAAAAATAAAAATCTTTATACTAGCAAATTCTGTTTCTAATATTTATAGTACCCATAAACATGCACTTGTTTATTCAAAGATATATGTACAATAATTTTTATTGCACTTTTTTTTTGCAATGGGATACAAATTAATGTCCATCAAGAAGGGTCTAGTTAAATAAATTATGGAACATTTATTCAGTGGGAAGCTACCAATATGAAGAATGAACCAAATCATGTATTCAGATGTATATAGATGTCCAAGAAATACTGAAAAGTGAAAAAGTGCCAGAATGTGTATAGAGATTGATTTTAGTGATGTATAATTATTTACTGAATCATATCCATATAAGTATGTAGCTATGGAAATTTTAATTGATATAAATTTGTAATTATACATATACATTATGTAGAATAATACACATTTAAGAGCATCACTAAAGGAGGGTGACCACTTGGGTTTGAATTCTGGCTACACTACTATTACTGAGGTATTGGACAAATCATGTAACTTCTTTGTGCCTTATTTTTCTCCTTTGTAAATAGGGATAGTAATAGTATTTATCTCTACAGTTTAAAATTTTTCTCTTGTGATTGGTCTGGCTTGAGGTATATTAATTTTATTGATCTTCTCAAATGACCAGCTTTGGGTTTTTATTTATTTTCTATATTTTGCTCTATTCTGTTTTATTGATTTCTACTCCTATCTTTATTATTTCCTTTTTTCTTCTTATGTTGAGTTTAATACAATCTTATGGTGTCTTAAGGTAGAAACTGAGATTGTTGATCTAAGATCTTTTTTTTTTTTTTAATATAGCCATTTAATGCTATTCCCTGTATGTACTGCTTTGGATGTACTGTAAAAATATTGGTTCTTGGTGTTTGTTTTCATCCCACTCTAAATGCTTTGTAATTTTCCTTTTGATTTCTTCTTGACTCAAGTTTATTTGGAAATATGTTGTTAAGCTTCCAAGTACTTTTTTCCAGTTAATGATTTTAAATTTAATTCTATTTTGATCAAAGAACATATTTTATATGATGTAAATTCCTTTAAGTTTGTTGAGACCTGTTTTGTGGTCCATAATATGGTCTATGTGGTAGTGTTTCATTGTGCACTTGTTAACAACCTGTATTCTGCTATTATTGGGTGGAAAATTTTCTTCAATCAAACGTGGACTGTTTGACCCACTATGTTTTTTCAAATAGTCACTCCTTTTTGGGGTACCCTAGTTACATGTATGTTAGGCCCATTGAACTTGTCTGCTATTTCACTATTGCACTGTCCTGTGTGTGTGTGTGTGTGTGTGTGTGTGTGTGTGTGTGTGTGTTTGATTCTTCTTTCCCCCTCTGTTCTTTTTTGGATTATTTATATTACTATGTATCCATTTTATCAATTTTTTTTCTGCACTGTCTAATCTACTACAAATCATATCCATTGAATTTTTCATATCAGAAATTTTAGCTCTCATCTCTAGAATTTCGATTTAGATCTTTTGTAGCCACAGGAAAAATTAACTTTCTCTCAATAGGAAATGAGATATTTATCTGTCTATATCTATCATTTATCTATCTAATACAGAAAGTTAACATAATTTTACCGAAATTTAATTCTAATACTTTATTAACAAATGCTGATTAATTACACAATTACATTGTTCTGTGAGAAATAAATTAATAGTGAAAATTGTAGATTCTGAAAATATTAGAGATAAGATTAACCAATCAGGAAAAAGATTCTACATGGCTTATAAATGTTTATATATATAAACATATATATGTATATACATATAACATATATTATATATATATTTTTGTAAATGCTTATATTTTGATAAAGGTAATATGCATGGGTCTGCATAACTTATTTTGATGCCCTTTCAGTGGATTATGTCTTTTCTCTTTTTTTTGAATAATTACACCATTTTAAAATGATTTGAATAAATTAAAAAAAATTCATGTCCTCCAGTTTGAGAGCTTCTTAGAATAGTGACACATTCCAAAGTCAAGTCCAGATTTCACACCATATGAACAAAAATATTGAGTGTCTGCTTGCTTTTTGCATTGCATGACATTGTGTAGATGTTCCTGTAACTCCAAAAGAGAAAAAACAACAACAAAAATTTATTTGTAACTCAGTAACATTTAACTTTCTTCTATCTGCTTATCTTTTTATTATTTGCCTTATCTAGGTAACTATATTTCAAGCTTTTTAAAAACATGACAAGTAGCATTATGTGCATGAAAAGAGGTACGTGCTAAGGGTTTAGTTAAATTAAATAATTAAACTGGTTATTTTTGTTTCTATAGCTGAATTTTTACATAAGAAGGGCAATAAGATCAAGTCTTTCAACTTGGAAAATAATGTATTTTCAACAACTCTAAAAATTTAACTAAAAACATTTCTGAGATTTTTCTCATTTATCTTTGTAAACACATCTGGTGTGATTATAATTCTGGAATTTAAATAGAGAAAAATTACTTTGTCAAAGTTAAAATTATGTGCCATCTCTCTTAGGTCAATGATTGAATAACACTGTTTCAAAAACTGAAGGAATTTTTGCTGGTAGGAAAGTTGTGTGTGTGTGTGTGTGTGTGTGTGTGTGTGTGTGTGTGTTAGGATATGTTTCAACGGAGAAAAAATGAGAAAAATATTAGTAACTCAAGTTAAATCTGAATACCGATTTGTTTTCCGTTGCTATGATAAAAAAACACAAAACATGAGACTTAGATGACTTTTAGGGGTACAGTATTGTCAACTATACACACAGTGCTATACAGCAGATCCCTGGATCTACTTTGTATGTGACAAGTTGCTTTTATTTGCTGCTTTCAAAATTCTCTCATGACTTTTGACAATTTCATTATGATTTGCCTATATGTATGCTTTTTCATATTTATCCTAGTTGGAGTGAATTGAGTTTCTTGAATTTATATATTCATTTTTTCTCAAAGTTGAGAAGTTTTAGCCATTATTCCTTCACATAGGGTCTCTGCTTCTTTCTCTTTTCATCCCTTTTTGGAATTCCTATAATATGCATGTTGTTCTATTTGATGGTGTCCTACAAGTCCTTCAGACTCTCTTTATTCTTTTTTATTATTTTTCATTTAGCTCCTGTGCCTCAGTAATTTCACAAGTGCTATTTTCAAGTTTACTGATTCTTTCTGTTGTCTGGTCAAGAGGCATAAAGTCCGTCTAGTGAAATTTCCAATTCACTTATTTTATTATTTAATCCTAGAATTTCAGTTTGGCTCTTCTTCATTGTTTCTATCTCTGATGATATTCTTATTTTGTTCCTATATCATTTTCCTGGTTTCACTTAACTGCCTGTCTGTATTCTTTATTGAACATCTCTATAATGTTGTGGGTTTTTTTTAATTCTATGTCTGATAATTCATACATCTCCATTTCTTTAGGGTCAGTTTCTTATGATTTAATGTGTTCCTTTGAATGGGCCACATCCCCCTGCTTCTTTATATACTTTATTATCTTCTGTTGGAACTTTGGAATTTAAAAAAAAAATCAATAATTTCTTTAGTCTTTGCATCATGGTTTTTGCATAGGCAGGTTTTCCTTCAATCGGCCCAGGTGGGGCTCTTTCAAGTCTTTTCTGGGGATGTATTCTCTCTTGGTTTATATGCATAATCTCCTTATTGAAGAGGTTTGCCAAATTCTGCTAATGATCCCTACCTAGTGTCTGTCTGTGGTACTATAAATTCTGGGGCATGCTGAACGTTTTTGTTCCCACTGGATCCCAACCTGGCACCTCTTTCTGTCAGTACTTAAATTCAGGCAAGATAGAAATCAGTCTCCTGGGCAGCTTCCAAAAAGTCAGAACATTGTATGTACATTCCATTCTTTTCCCTACCGAGAGAGAAGTTGGGTGTTAGTGGATTCTTTGCAATCATGCCATGACATGACCGGGTGGGGTCTGGTGACAAAGTGTCATGAATTTTCCTACCAGTTTTTATGTGGTTGGTTTTGTGCTTGCCTACAATGTAAGAACTTCTTAATTGGTTTCTGGATTTCTCATAAAGGCAATTAGTTGTGTAATGTTAATTCCACTTCTCTGAGGGGAAGATGGGTCTGAGACTTTCTATTCTACCATCTTGCTAGCTTTTACTTTCTGAACCTATTTATGCAGGTCATTTTGTATTCTTTGTCAGGTAATTCATATATTTCCATTTTTAGGGGTTGGTTTCTGAAGATTTATTTTGTCCATTTTCTTTGGCTATTTTTCCATATGTGTACATTTGGAAAAACATTCACCTCTCCCAGTCTTTATAAATGATAATGTACAGGGGAAAACCTTTACTGGTCAGTCTAGATAGAGAGTCTGGGGGCCTCTCAAACCTTTTCCATGCATGTGTCTTCTCTGGATTTGTGTGTGTAGATTCCTAATTAGAGGAATTTGCTGGTTACTTTTTTTTAGGAACTCATAATCTCTTGCACCATCTGCTGTATCCTCTGCTGTACCATGGGTCCTCTGAAGCAGCAGCATGCCGCTCAGTTCTTTTTTGTTCTTAGTAGCTCCCATGCATGTAGAGGATGCCAGGTCCTACCCATGGTCCAAAACAAATGAGGAAGAAGCCAGTCTGTCAGGCGGCCTACCAAAACGGCAACCAGAACACTAAATAATCATGAACTACAATTCTCCTTCCCTGTGAAGGAGAGGCCACCAAGCTACATTGGCCTCTGTCTGCTGTACCATGAGTTTTCTGCTAAAGCAGCGTGCTGCACAGCTATTTGTTCTCAGAGGCCTCCAGGCATCTAGTTTTGAAAGTAATACATATACTCAATGTGTACATTTTGGGAAACAGAAGATTATAAAACATAAGTAACTTATAATTATATGCTTATAGAATTAATTATTAAGCTTTTCCTACGTTTTCCAGGTTTTTAATTCAGAAGTAAATAATATTTATGTATTTTGTCAAAGTTGAATACTATAGAGTTAATGCAATTCTTTTTCACTGGCCCTTATAAAATGAGCATATTTCATGTCAATAACAGTTTTAAGAGTTCTGAATTTTAGTGGAAGCATAACATATTCTATGATTTATTATAATTTATTTCTCTTTTGATTATCATGTAAGTTGCATAAAATATTACATGCTCAGCTTTGAATATTTAATGCACCTAACTACTTACCTGATTATTTCCTTCGGAAGAATTCTTGAATTAGAAGTATTTCATCAATGTGTGTAATTATATCATTCTTAACACATGCTGTAAGTTTACTTATAAAAGTTCTAACAACCTTCTAATACTTTTGGATTAGGTTTTTATTAGGGTGTTAGCTTATAAAAAACACTAACGTGGGGCGCCTGGGTGGCGCAGTCGGTTAAGCGTCCGACTTCAGCCAGGTCATGATCTCGCGGTCCGTGAGTTCGAGCCCCGCGTCGGGCTCTGGGCTGATGGCTCGGAGCCTGGAGACTGTTTCCGATTCTGTGTCTCCCTCTCTCTGCCCCTCCCCCGTTCATGCTCTGTCTGTCTCTCTCTGTCCCAAAAATAAATAAAAAACGTTGGAAAAAAAAAAAGTTAAAAAAAAAAATAAAAAAAATAAAAAAATAAAAAACACTAACGTGCAGAAGAATAGTGTGTACTATATAACAGCAAGTACCATGCATCCGTGGGGAAAGGCTAGTATTTTTTTGAAATAAAGAGTGTTAGAAAATAATTTGTGCACATGGGGAAAAATTAGATAATTCACTAGATATCATGTGCCATAAAGAATTTAAAAAGTCATTAAGTTAGAAAAATAGATGGCAGTAGGAAAAATATTGGTATACAATTTACATTGAAGGTTGAATTTGTAAAAGTAATGATAAAATGAAAGTAATAGTTTCAGAATAATTATCAAATAAATATTATAAAATTTGTTAATATAAAAATAGTATGCAAAATGTTATAAGAAAAACATTAATATTCTACATTTAAAAATGCAAATGGGATTTATCATATCTTTTTAAAGTTGTTTTTTAAAAATACCAAAATGTTAAAAACAGTACTTTTCACATGTTTTTCAAGTCAGAATATTGTGCACAAAAATGAAGACTGGATAATTAGTAGGTATTTTAAGGTGTACTTTTACATAAATATCAAAGAAAGTGATTAAACTAATTTAAGTATAAATAGCCAATGTTCTGAAAGCGTATAATAAAATAAATCTCTTTACTTAAACAGTTTACCTACACTGGTCCATATTACATTAACATATGCCAAATGGAATATATCCTGAATCAAAATTAATTATTGTGAAATTAATGAAGTAAATCATTATCTCAAATAATGAATACATTTAATTATCAAGTAGACTAGATACAAATGATGAATGCATCACACTATCCATATACTTTCTTGGGTCAGTCCATTTAGTATGTGATTATTCATCTCTGAAATAATGCTGCTTAAGTAATTGAAATGAAATCAATGTAGGATGGTAAGGTAGTGTTAGAATGAAGTAACTAATCAGTGTATAATTGTTAAATGGACAATTACCTTGATTAGGTAGAATTTATGATTAAAGTATATAATTGTCAGGTGAAAACTTAGAAACTTATTTTCCTATACAAATATGAAAATAATTTCTTCTATTAAATTAGTGCTACTTATAAAACACTGTCTCTTTCAGATTAGGTTAGATTATCTCTTTAATCCTCTAAGGAACTTTGTGAGATAAATTTAGTTTGCCATTACAACTGGAAATGAGATTTTGATTGCAAATGTCAGGCTAAATACAATGGTTTACTTTCCAAACACAAAATATCCCACTGAAATGAAATATATACACCTATTTGTATATTTGACTAACCATCCCCCTCATTCTCTCTATAGATAGATAGATAAGTAGATAGATAGATAAATAGATGATAGATAGATAGATAGATAGATAGATAGATAGATAGAGGTATATCTATATCTATCTATAGATATACTTATGGGATTCAAATCCATAAGATATTCTGTCAAGATTTTCTTTGGCATTCTATTCTATAGATAGATAGATAGATAGATAGATAGATAGATAGATAGATATAGAGATCAAGATTAATCATAGTGCTAGAAAAGGATGATTTCAGAGATATCATAAATATTTTTAGAAGATGGTAATCATACAACTCTTGCTATTTGAAGTATTTCCTTTAAATGTTTCTATTTGCTTGCATCAAGTCAGTCATTGATAATGCCACTGAGAATTCTTTGGTGATCAACATCTCTTGCATAGAAGGAAGTCATCTGTAGATCTTCCATCTGATCTAATTTTATTCAATACTACTTTTTCCTGTGGAATAAAAGTCTTGAATATAATAATTACTATGCTTTTGTTATTCTCACCACGACACTGTAATTGTAATTGACTTTGGGTCAAATATCAATCTTTCCCTCAAAATCCCTTTTTTATTATATCAACAAGCATCAGTTTCCTTTTCTTAAATCAATATATTATAGTTTGTGTAAGAAACAATAACTAATTTTGCTAAATAATGGAAAACATCACTTAAAATTTAAGTATCCAGTAACTAGTGAGAGAAGTGCAAACCCCTTATGGGCCAACTATACAATTTTTTGGAATGGTATAAAGGCTTGGGGAATAAAAATTAGATTATAATATTTAAACATTTAATTCCACCTAAACTAGTATCTTGACAGAATATCTTATGGGACTTGAATCCCATAGGTATCAGTAAGACTTCTGGAAGTAAATAGACAGCATATTACATGGGAGTGATGGAAGAGAGTTTAAGGAAGGGACTACTTACAAAGGTGAGGGTTAAGTTTAAGGAAAAGTACCAGAAGATGGTAAAGTGTCCAGAAACTGATTATAGTAGAAAACCACTACCATGTTTAGATCTGAAGTGGAAACACTAGTATCAGTATCTGACTACATTTTTAGGCATAAGCCCTTTGCTATAGCAGTAAGTATCTTTGGTACAGGTGTTTAGCCTCTGATACACAGTAGTCCATCAGAGAGGCAGATGCCAGAATAAGTATCTCAACTTCTCTCTTTATAGTCCTCTTCCTTTGCCACCCATTGGCCAAATTCAAATAAAATCCAAAGGATGACGGAGCCTAGTGGATGAATTATATGAAGATTGGCATTTTAGGACAAACAACAGAGTAGATAAATTTAGAGAGTAGGTATGCAGGACAAGCAAAATATTCAGCATCATAATTTTATCTGGAAGAGCAAACAAAATATGTTCCAAGAAAATTTGGGGTAAAATTTCAATAGGAAAACTTATCTCATAATAATGGAAAACATACTTTAATGTTAAAATAATTAAAAGAGTGTTGGAGCACAGTATCACAATAAGCACCGAAAAAATTTCATAACTTCATAATAATTTGTACATGGTAGCAGGGACAATTCTAATCGATGGGGATAGGATGGAATTTTCAACAACTGCCTTGGAACTTTTATCCATTTGAGATAAAAATTCTTACTTTAGACATTATTCAACTTATAAATAATATGAAGCATTTAAATTAAAAAATCTTACAAATTTATTGAAACAAAATATGGAATTATTTTATTAGTAATAAGGGTCTTAATTTTGAATTTATCAAAGGAATTTTGACAAGTTTGATCCCATGCAAAATAGTAAAATTTATGTGATGAAATTATAAACAAGTGAATTTTTTCTTAGGAAACTAGAAATAAATGTTTGCAATGTATATAGTAATGAAGATTAATAACCATAATCTGTGAATAATTACTACAAATAAGAAAAAACAATAAGCCAATATTAAAAGTGGACAGTACATAGCCAAAAATCATGAAAGTATACAATTAGTAAATACATAGATTTATCCTTCAATAAACATCAAGGAGATAACAATTAAAATGATTATATTTCATTTTCAATTTATCAAAAATCTTTCAGAATTTACTATTACATGCTATATGAAAATTTTAATTAATTTTTTATAGTTTCAAGTTTTTATTTAAATTACAGTTAGTTAACATACAGTACAATATTAGGTTCAGGAGTATAATTCAGTGATTCATCACTTAGGTATAATACCCAGTGCTCATCACAAGTGCCTTCCTTAATATCCATCACCCATTTAACCCATCCCCCCCACCCAACTCCCCTCAGTAACCCTCAGTTTATTCTTTATAGTTAAGAGTCTGTTTTATGATTCACCTCTCTCTTTTTTTTTAATTTTTATTTTAACAGGTTTTATTTTTTATTTTTTTTAAATTTACATCCAAATTAGCATATAGTGCAACAATGATTTCAGGAGTAGATTCCTTAGTGCCCCTTACCCATTTAGCCCATCCCCCCTCCCACAACCCCTCCAGTGACTCTCTGTTTGTTTTCCATGTTTAAGAGTCTCTTATGTTTTGTCCCCCTCCCTATTTTTATATTAATTTTGCTTCTCTTCCCTTATGGTCATCTGTTCTGTGTCTTAAAGTCCTCATATGAGTGAAGTCATATGATATATGTCTTTCTCTGACTAATTTCATTTAGCAATAATACCCTCCAGTTCCATCCACATAGTTGCAAATGGAAAGATTTCATTCTTTTTGATTGCTGGGTAATACTCCATTATATATATGTACCACATCTTCTTTATCCATCAATCTACCAATGGACATTTGGGCTCTTTCCATACTTTGACTATTGTTGATAGTGCTGCTATAAACATGGGGGTGCATGTGCCCCTTCAAAACAGCACACCTATATCCCTTGGATCAATACCTAGTAGTGCAATTGCTGGGTCATAGTATAGTTCTTTTTCAAATTTTTTGAGGATCTTCCATACTGTTTTCCAGAGTGGCTGCACCAGTTTGCATTCCCACCAGCAGTATAAAAGAGATCCTCTTTCTCCACATCCTCACCAACATCTGTTGTTGACTGAGTTGTTAATGTTAGCCATTCTGACAGGTGTGAGGTGGTATCTCATTGTGGTTTTTATTTGTATTTCCCTGATGATGAGTGGTGTTGAGCATTTTTTCATGTGTCGGTTGGCCATCTGGATGTCTTCTTTGGAGAAGTGTCTATTCATGTCTTTTGCCTATTTCTTCACTGGATTATTTGCTTTTTGGGTGTTGAGTTTGATAAGTTCTTTATAGATTTTGGATACTAACCCTTTATGTGATATGATATGTCATTTGCACATATATTCTCTCATTCTGTCGGTTCCCTTTTAGTTTTGCTGACTGTTTCTTTCGCTGTGCATAAGCTTTTTATGTTGATGAGGTCCCAGTAGTTCATTTTTGCTTTTGTTTCCCTTGCCTCCGGAGATGTGTGGAGTAAGAAATTGCTGTGGCCAAGATCAAAGAGGTTTTTGCATGCTTTCTTCTTGAGGATTTTGATGGCTTCCTGTCTTACATTGAGGTCTTTCATCCATTTTGAGTTTATTTTTGTGTATGGTGTAAGAAAGTTGTCCAGGTTCATTCTTCTTCATGTTGCTGTCCACTTTTCCCAGCACCACCAGCTGAAGAGACTGTCTTTATTCCATTGGATATTCTTTCCTGCTTTGTCACAGATTAGTTGGCCGTTCGTTTGTGGGTCCATTTCTGGGTTCTGTATTCTGTTCCATTGATCTGAGTGTCTGTTCTTGTGCCAGTATCACACTGTCTTGATGATTCCAGCTTGAAGTCTGGGATTGTGATGCCTCCTGCTTTGGTTTTCTTTTTCAAGATTGCTTTGGCTATTCAGGGTCTTTTCTGGTTCCATAAAAATTTTAGGATTATTTGTTCTAGCTCTGTGAAGAATGTTGGTGTTATTTTGATAGGGATTGCATTGAATATGTAGATTGCTTTGGGTAGTATCGACATTTTAACAATATTTGTTCTTCCTATCCAGGAGCAAGGGATCTTTTTCCATTTTTTTGTGTGTCTTCTTCAATTTCTTTCATAAGCTTTCTATAGTTTTCAGTGTATAGATTTTTCACCTCTTTGGTTAGATTTATTCCTAGGTATTTTATGTTTTTTTGTGCAACTGTAAATGGGATAGATTCCTTGATTTCTCTTTCCGTCTCTTCATTGTTAGTGTATAGGAATGCAACCGATTTCTGTGTATTGATTTTATATCCTGCCACTTTGCTGAATTCATGAATCAATTCTAGCAGTTTTTTGGTGAAATCTTTTGGGTTTTCCATATAGAGTATTATGTCATCTGTGAAGAGTGAAAGTTCCACCTCCTCCTGGCTGATTTGAATGCCTTTTATTTCTTTATGTTGTCTGATTGCAGAAGCTAAGACTTCCAATACTATGTTGAATAACTGGCGAGAATGGACATCCCTGTCTTGTTCCTGACCTTAGGGCGAAAGCTCTCAGTTTTTCCCCATTGAGGATTATATTAGCATTGGGTCATTCACATATGGCTTTTATGATCTCGAGGTATACTCCTTCTATTCCTACCTTCTTGAGGGTTTTTGTCAAGAAAGGATGTTGTATTTTGTCAAATGCTTTCTCTGCATCTATTGAGAGGATCATATGGTTCTTATCCTTTCTTTTATTGATGTGAAGAATCATGTTAATTGTTTTGCGGATATTGAACCAGCCCTGCATCCCAGGTATAAATCCCACTTGTTCGTGGTGAATAATTTTTTTAATGTATTGTTGGATCTGGTTGGCTAATATCTTGTTGAAGATTTTTGCATCCATGTTCATCAGGGAAATTGGTCTATAGTTCTCCTTTTTAGTGTGGTCTCTGGTTTTGGAATCAAGGTAATGCTGGCTTCATAGAAAGAGTTTGGAAGTTTTCCTTCCATTTCTATTTTTTGGAACAGTTTCAAGAGAATAGGTGTTAACTCTTCCTTAACTGTTTGATAGAATTAACCTGGAAAGCCATCTGGC